>NC_091289.1:58060602-59543102 GCF_032444005.1 Ranitomeya imitator
TGGGGGGCACATCGCACATAGGATACTGTGAGTGGGGGGCACATCGCACACAGGATACTGTTTACTGTAAGTGGGGGGCGCATCGCTCACAGGATACTGTAAGTGGGGGGCGCATCGCTCATAGGATACTGTAAGTGGGGGGCGCATAGCACACAGGATACTGTAAGTGGGGGCACATCGCACACAGGATACTGTAAGTGGGGGGCACATCGCACACAGGATACTGTAAGTGGGGGGCACATCGCACAGGATACTGTAAGTGGGGGGCGCACCGCACACAGGATACTGTAAGTGGGGGGCGCATCGCTCACAGGATACTGTAAGTGGGGGGCGCATCGCTCACAGGATACTGTAAGTGGGGGGTACATTGCTCACAGGATACTGTAAGTGGGGGGCACACCGCTCACAGGATACTGTAAGTGGGGGGCGCATCGCTCATAGGATACTGTAAGTGGGGGGCGCATCGCACACAGGATACTGTAAGTGGGGGGCACATCGCACATAGGATACTGTGAGTGGGGGGCACATCGCACACAGGATACTGTTTACTGTAAGTGGGGGGTGCATCGCTCACAGGATACTGTAAGTGGGGGGCGCATCGCACACAGGATACTGTAAGTGGGGGGCACATCGCACATAGGATACTGTGAGTGGGGGGCACATCGCACACAGGATACTGTTTACTGTAAGTGGGGGGCGCATCGCTCACAGGATACTGTAAGTGGGGGGCGCATCGCACACAGGATACTGTAAGTGGGGGCACATCGCACACAGGATACTGTAAGTGGGGGGCGCATCGCACACAGGATACTGTAAGTGGGGGGCGCATCGCACACAGGATACTGTAAGTGGGGGCACATTGCTCACAGGATACTGTAAGTGGGGGCACATCGCACACAGGATACTGTAAGTGGGGGGCACATCGCTCACAGGATACTGTAAGTGGGGGGCACATCGCTCACAGGATACTGTGAGTGGGGGGCGCATCGCTCATAGGATACTGTAAGTGGGGGGCGCATCGCACACAGGATACTGTAAGTGGGGGGCACATCGCACATAGGATACTGTGAGTGGGGGGCACATCGCACACAGGATACTGTTTACTGTAAGTGGGGGGCGCATCGCTCACAGGATACTGTAAGTGGGGGGCGCATCGCTCATAGGATACTGTAAGTGGGGGGCGCATAGCACACAGGATACTGTAAGTGGGGGCACATCGCACACAGGATACTGTAAGTGGGGGGCACATCGCACACAGGATACTGTAAGTGGGGGGCACATCGCACAGGATACTGTAAGTGGGGGGCGCACCGCACACAGGATACTGTAAGTGGGGGGCGCATTGCTCACAGGATACTGTAAGTGGGGGGCGCATCGCTCACAGGATACTGTAAGTGGGGGGTACATTGCTCACAGGATACTGTAAGTGGGGGGCACACCGCTCACAGGATACTGTAAGTGGGGGGCGCATCGCTCATAGGATACTGTAAGTGGGGGGCG
This sequence comes from Ranitomeya imitator, assembly GCF_032444005.1. Taxonomy (NCBI): domain Eukaryota; kingdom Metazoa; phylum Chordata; class Amphibia; order Anura; family Dendrobatidae; genus Ranitomeya; species Ranitomeya imitator. Next base: position 58,062,103 of record NC_091289.1, read on the forward strand.
CATCGCACACAGGATACTGTAAGTGGGGGGCACATCGCACATAGGATACTGTGAGTGGGGGGCACATCGCACACAGGATACTGTTTACTGTAAGTGGGGGGCGCATCGCTCACAGGATACTGTAAGTGGGGGGCGCATCGCACACAGGATACTGTAAGTGGGGGGCACATCGCACATAGGATACTGTGAGTGGGGGGCACATCGCACACAGGATACTGTTTACTGTAAGTGGGGGGCGCATCGCTCACAGGATACTGTAAGTGGGGGGCGCATCGCACACAGGATACTGTAAGTGGGGGCACATCGCACACAGGATACTGTAAGTGGGGGGCGCATCGCACACAGGATACTGTAAGTGGGGGGCACATCGCACACAGGATACTGTAAGTGGGGGGCACATCGCACAGGATACTGTAAGTGGGGGGCGCATCGCTCACAGGATACTGTAAGTGGGGGGCGCATCGCACACAGGATACTGTAAGTGGGGGGCGCATCGCACACAGGATACTGTAAGTGGGGGGCGCACCGCACACAGGATACTGTAAGTGGGGGGCGCATCGCTCACAGGATACTGTAAGTGGGGGGTACATTGCTCACAGGATACTGTAAGTGGGGGGCACACCGCTCACAGGATACTGTAAGTGGGGGCGCATCGCACACAGGATACTGTAAGTGGGGGGCACATCGCACACAGGATACTGTAAGTGGGGGGCACACCGCTCACAGGATACTGTAAGTGGGGGCGCATCGCACACAGGATACTGTAAGTGGGGGGCGCATCGCACACAGGATACTGTAAGTGGGGGCGCATCGCACACAGGATACTGTAAGTGGGGGGCACATCGCACACAGGATACTGTAAGTGGGGGGCACACCGCTCACAGGATACTGTAAGTGGGGGCGCATCGCACACAGGATACTGTAAGTGGGGGGCGCATCGCACACAGGATACTGTAAGTGGGGGGCACACCGCTCACAGGATACTGTAAGTGGGGGCGCATCGCACACAGGATACTGTAAGTGGGGGGCGCATCGCACACAGGATACTGTAAGTGGGGGGCGCATCGCACACAGGATACTGTAAGTGGGGGGCGCATCGCACACAGGATACTGTAAGTGGGGGCACATAGCTCACAGGATACTGTAAGTGGGGGCACATCGCACACAGGATACTGTAAGTGGGGGGCACATCGCTCACAGGATACTGTAAGTGGGGGGCACATCGCTCACAGGATACTGTGAGTGGGGGGCGCATCGCTCATAGGATACTGTAAGTGGGGGGCGCATCGCACACAGGATACTGTAAGTGGGGGGCACATCGCACATAGGATACTGTGAGTGGGGGGCACATCGCACACAGGATACTGTTTACTGTAAGTGGGGGGCGCATCGCTCACAGGATACTGTAAGTGGGGGGCGCATCGCTCATAGGATACTGTAAGTGGGGGGCGCATAGCACACAGGATACTGTAAGTGGGGGCACATCGTACACAGGATACTGTAAGTGGGGGGCACATCGCACACAGGATACTGTAAGTGGGGGGCACATCGCACAGGATACTGTAAGTGGGGGGCGCACCGCACACAGGATACTGTAAGTGGGGGGCGCATCGCTCACAGGATACTGTAAGTGGGGGGCGCATCGCTCACAGGATACTGTAAGTGGGGGGTACATTGCTCACAGGATACTGTAAGTGGGGGGCACACCGCTCACAGGATACTGTAAGTGGGGGGCGCATCGCTCATAGGATACTGTAAGTGGGGGGCGCATCGCACACAGGATACTGTAAGTGGGGGGCACATCGCACATGGGATACTGTGAGTGGGGGGCACATCGCACACAGGATACTGTTTACTGTAAGTGGGGGGCGCATCGCTCACAGGATACTGTAAGTGGGGGGCGCATCGCACACAGGATACTGTAAGTGGGGGGCACATCGCACATAGGATACTGTGAGTGGGGGGCACATCGCACACAGGATACTGTTTACTGTAAGTGGGGGGCGCATCGCTCACAGGATACTGTAAGTGGGGGCGCATCGCACACAGGATACTGTTTACTGTAAGTGGGGGGCGCATCGCTCACAGGATACTGTAAGTGGGGGGCGCACCGCACACAGGATACTGTAAGTGGGGGGCGCATTGCTCACAGGATACTGTAAGTGGGGGGCGCATCGCTCACAGGATACTGTAAGTGGGGGGTACATTGCTCACAGGATACTGTAAGTGGGGGGCACACCGCTCACAGGATACTGTAAGTGGGGGGCGCATCGCTCATAGGATACTGTAAGTGGGGGGCGCATCGCACACAGGATACTGTAAGTGGGGGGCACATCGCACATAGGATACTGTGAGTGGGGGGCACATCGCACACAGGATACTGTTTACTGTAAGTGGGGGGCGCATCGCTCACAGGATACTGTAAGTGGGGGGCGCATCGCACACAGGATACTGTAAGTGGGGGGCACATCGCACATAGGATACTGTGAGTGGGGGGCACATCGCACACAGGATACTGTTTACTGTAAGTGGGGGGCGCATCGCTCACAGGATACTGTAAGTGGGGGGCGCATCGCACACAGGATACTGTAAGTGGGGGCACATCGCACACAGGATACTGTAAGTGGGGGGCGCATCGCACACAGGATACTGTAAGTGGGGGGCACATCGCACACAGGATACTGTAAGTGGGGGGCACATCGCACAGGATACTGTAAGTGGGGGGCGCATCGCTCACAGGATACTGTAAGTGGGGGGCGCATCGCACACAGGATACTGTAAGTGGGGGGCGCATCGCACACAGGATACTGTAAGTGGGGGGCGCACCGCACACAGGATACTGTAAGTGGGGGGCGCATCGCTCACAGGATACTGTAAGTGGGGGGTACATTGCTCACAGGATACTGTAAGTGGGGGGCACACCGCTCACAGGATACTGTAAGTGGGGGCGCATCGCACACAGGATACTGTAAGTGGGGGGCACATCGCACACAGGATACTGTAAGTGGGGGGCACACCGCTCACAGGATACTGTAAGTGGGGGCGCATCGCACACAGGATACTGTAAGTGGGGGGCGCATCGCACACAGGATACTGTAAGTGGGGGCGCATCGCACACAGGATACTGTAAGTGGGGGGCACATCGCACACAGGATACTGTAAGTGGGGGGCACACCGCTCACAGGATACTGTAAGTGGGGGCGCATCGCACACAGGATACTGTAAGTGGGGGGCGCATCGCACACAGGATACTGTAAGTGGGGGGCACACCGCTCACAGGATACTGTAAGTGGGGGCGCATCGCACACAGGATACTGTAAGTGGGGGGCGCATCGCACACAGGATACTGTAAGTGGGGGGCGCATCGCACACAGGATACTGTAAGTGGGGGGCGCATCGCACACAGGATACTGTAAGTGGGGGCACATAGCTCACAGGATACTGTAAGTGGGGGCACATCGCACACAGGATACTGTAAGTGGGGGGCACATCGCTCACAGGATACTGTAAGTGGGGGGCACATCGCTCACAGGATACTGTGAGTGGGGGGCGCATCGCTCATAGGATACTGTAAGTGGGGGGCGCATCGCACACAGGATACTGTAAGTGGGGGGCACATCGCACATAGGATACTGTGAGTGGGGGGCACATCGCACACAGGATACTGTTTACTGTAAGTGGGGGGCGCATCGCTCACAGGATACTGTAAGTGGGGGGCGCATCGCTCATAGGATACTGTAAGTGGGGGGCGCATAGCACACAGGATACTGTAAGTGGGGGCACATCGTACACAGGATACTGTAAGTGGGGGGCACATCGCACACAGGATACTGTAAGTGGGGGGCACATCGCACAGGATACTGTAAGTGGGGGGCGCACCGCACACAGGATACTGTAAGTGGGGGGCGCATCGCTCACAGGATACTGTAAGTGGGGGGCGCATCGCTCACAGGATACTGTAAGTGGGGGGTACATTGCTCACAGGATACTGTAAGTGGGGGGCACACCGCTCACAGGATACTGTAAGTGGGGGGCGCATCGCTCATAGGATACTGTAAGTGGGGGGCGCATCGCACACAGGATACTGTAAGTGGGGGGCACATCGCACATGGGATACTGTGAGTGGGGGGCACATCGCACACAGGATACTGTTTACTGTAAGTGGGGGGCGCATCGCTCACAGGATACTGTAAGTGGGGGGCGCATCGCACACAGGATACTGTAAGTGGGGGGCACATCGCACATAGGATACTGTGAGTGGGGGGCACATCGCACACAGGATACTGTTTACTGTAAGTGGGGGGCGCATCGCTCACAGGATACTGTAAGTGGGGGCGCATCGCACACAGGATACTGTAAGTGGGGGCACATCGCACACAGGATACTGTAAGTGGGGGGCGCATCGCACACAGGATACTGTAAGTGGGGGGCACATCGCACACAGGATACTGTAAGTGGGGGGCACATCGCACAGGATACTGTAAGTGGGGGGCGCATCGCTCACAGGATACTGTAAGTGGGGGGCACATCGCTCACAGGATACTGTAAGTGGGGGGCGCATCGCACACAGGATACTGTAAGTGGGGGGCGCATCGCACACAGGATACTGTAAGTGGGGGGCGCACCGCACACAGGATACTGTAAGTGGGGGGCGCATCGCTCACAGGATACTGTAAGTGGGGGGTACATTGCTCACAGGATACTGTAAGTGGGGGGCACACCGCTCACAGGATACTGTAAGTGGGGGCGCATCGCACACAGGATACTGTAAGTGGGGGGCACATCGCACACAGGATACTGTAAGTGGGGGGCACACCGCTCACAGGATACTGTAAGTGGGGGCGCATCGCACACAGGATACTGTAAGTGGGGGGCGCATCGCACACAGGATACTGTAAGTGGGGGCGCATCGCACACAGGATACTGTAAGTGGGGGGCACATCGCACACAGGATACTGTAAGTGGGGGGCACACCGCTCACAGGATACTGTAAGTGGGGGCGCATCGCACACAGGATACTGTAAGTGGGGGGCGCATCGCACACAGGATACTGTAAGTGGGGGGCACACCGCTCACAGGATACTGTAAGTGGGGGCGCATCGCACACAGGATACTGTAAGTGGGGGGCGCATCGCACACAGGATACTGTAAGTGGGGGGCGCATCGCACACAGGATACTGTAAGTGGGGGGCACATCGCACACAGGATACTGTTTACTGTAAGTGGGGGGCACACCGCACACAGGATACTGTAAGTGGGGGGCGCATCGCACACAGGATACTGTGAGTGGGGGGCACACCGCACACAGGATACTGTAAGTGGGGGGCACACCGCACACAGGATACTGTAAGTGGGGGGCACACCGCACACAGGATACTGTAAGTGGGGGGCACATCGCACACAGGATACTGTAAGTGGGGGGCACATCGCACACAGGATACTGTAAGTGGGGGGGCACATCGCACACAGGATACTGTAAGTGGGGGGGCACACCGCACACAGGATACTGTAAGTGGGGGGCACAACGCACACAGGATACTGTAAGTGGGGGGCACATCGCACACAGGATACTGTAAGTGGGGGGCACATCGCTCACAGGATACTGTAAGTGGGGGGCACATCGCACACAGGATACTGTAAGTGGGGGACACATCGCTCACAGGATACTGTAAGTGGGGGGCACATCGCACACAGGATACTGTAAGTGGGGGTCACATCGCACACAGGATACTGTAAGTGGGGGGCACATCGCACACAGGATACTGTAAGTGGGGGACACATCGCTCACAGGATACTGTAAGTGGGGGGGCACATCGCACACAGGATACTGTAAGTGGGGGGCACATCGCACACAGGATACTGTAAGTGGGGGGCACATCGCACACAGGATACTGTAAGTGGGGGACACATCGCTCACAGGATACTGTAAGTGGGGGGCACATCGCACACAGGATACTGTAAGTGGGGGGCACATCGCTCACAGGAGGCAGGCGGTGGGGGGCACATCGCACACAGGATACTGTAAGTGGGGGGCACATCGCTCACAGGAGGCAGGCGGTGGGGGGCGCACCGCACACAGGATAAGGTAAGTGGGGGGGCACATCGCACACAGGATACTGTAAGTGGGGGGCGACCAGTCACTACCATATTGGCCCAACATTGTAACGTGGAATAATCTTTATTTTTTAATCTTTATTTTTTATATAGCGCTAACATATTCCGCAGCGCTTTACAGTTTGCACACATTATCATCACTGTCCCCGATGGGGCTCACAATCTAGAATCCCTATCAGTATGTCTTTGGAATGTGGGAGGAAACCGGAGTGCCCGGAGGAAACCCACGCAAACACGGAGAGAACATACAAACTCTTTGCAGATGTTGTCCTGGGTGGGATTAGAAACCCAGGACCCCAGCGCTGCAAGGCTGCAGTGCTAACCACTACGCCACCGTGCTGCCCGGAATGTGGAATGTGGCCGTGCCCCCACTGCTGGATGTCACAGTCACGGCTCATGGACCCTCCAAGGTCAGGGGCCCCAGCCCTACAGCAGGTGCATGGGGAGCGGCACTGGCTCTTCTGGGACTCATCCCCTCTGCCTGCTCCCTCACTCCCCAGCTGCGGCAGCCATTTGTATCTGATAGCGCCCTCTAGTGGTGAGTATAGCCATTGCGCACAAGCCGCCTCTCCCGGTCAGGTGTGCTGGCAGTGCCCTTAGTACTGCGGCCCCATCACTGAGGACACAATGTACGGTTATGGTGCTGTGCTCCTGTGTGCGGCCGGCGGGTCACCACTGGGTGCCGGTGCAGCTCGGAGCCACACCGTATCCTGTTCTGTTACAGGACACTGGTTTCCTCCTCTGTTATCGCCATCTAGTGGCCGTCTGTGTGTAGGACAGCGCCACAGCATACTTGTAGGTCACTCTGGTACAAGATCAGAGACTCTATGGTAACTTGTGTACGGAAGTGCGTCACGTCATACCGGAAGTGTCACACGTGTAGCTGCTCAGGAGGAGAGAACATGTCCGCGGCGATTATCAGGAAGGGCCTGGAGCTTCTGGCCTCCGACTCCACCGGTGAGAATTGTCCGTGTGTGGGGAGCCCTGACCCGGAAGATAGGCTGCGTCTCCAGCTATGGCGGCACCACGGCTGCTGGGCCTGAAGGGAAATGAATGGGGAAAGTAACAGCAGCCAGAGCTCATCTTGGGGAAGATGTGCTCTTTATTTCTTTTTTGGTAGAAAGATAATCTTTATATACACTGCTCAAAAAAATAAAGGGAATGCTGATATCCCACATCCTAGATATGACTGAATGTAAATCTTTATTCATTACATAGTGTAATGTGTTGAGAACAATAAAACCTAAAAATGATCAACGTAAATCGCAACTAATATCACACGGAGGTCTGGAGTTGGAATGATGCTCAAAATCAAAGTGGAAAATTAAGTTACAGGCAGATCCAACTTCAGTGGAAATGCCTCAAGACAAGGAAATGATGCTCAGTAGTGTGTGTGGCCTCCACGTGCCTGTATGACCTCCCTACAATGCCTGCGCATGCTCCTGATGAGGCGGCGGATGGTCTCCTGAGGAATTTCCTCCCAGACCTGGACTAAAGCATCCAACAACTCCTGGACAGGCCGTGGTGCAACGTGACGTTGGTGGATGGTGCGAGACATGATGTCCCAGATGTGTTCAATCGGATTCAGGTCTGGGGAACGGGCAGGCCAGTCCATAGCTTCAATGCCTTTATCTTGCAGGAACTGCTGACACACTCCAGCCACATGAGGTCTGGCATTGTCCTGCATTAGGAGGAACCCAGGGCCAACTGCACCAGCATATGGTCTCACAAGGGGTCTGAGGATCTCATCTCGGTACCTAATGGCAGTCAGGCTACCTCTGGCGAGCACATGGAGGGCTGTGCGGCCCTCCAAAGAAATGCCACCCCACACCATTACTGACCCACTGCCAAACCGGTCACGCTGAAGGATGTTGCAGGCAGATTGCTCTCCACGACGTCTCCAGGCTCTGTCATGTGCTCAGTGTGAACCTACTTTCATCTGTGAAGAGCACAGGGCGCCAGTGGGTAGTTTGCCAATCCTGGTGTTCTGTGGCAAATGCCAAGCGTCCTGCACGGTGTTGGGCTGTGAGCACAACCCCCATCTGTGGACGTCGGGCACTCAGACCATCCTCATGGAGTTTGTTTCTAACCGTTTGTGCAGACACATGCACATTTGTGGCCTGCTGGAGGTTATTTTGCAGAGCTCTGGCAGTGCTCCTCCTTGCACGAAGGCTGAGGTAGCGGACCCCTCCTACGGCCCCTCCACGATTTTCTTGGAGTTAGATTCTGTTTAAGTGTTCCCTTTATTTTTTTGAGCAGTATATTATTATATGCGCCACTTCATTGTATTTATATACCGTAACATGATGGGAATACCTGTAATGACACGTGTGAGATCGCTTGCTGTCCCAGTGACGTATAGAGAGTCGGTGCTGTCATTTTGGTCATATGTTGCAGGTTGTTCTCATCTCCGTTACATTATTATTTTCTATATTGCACAGATAATAACATGTCGAGCTTCAAGAGAAAAAGAGGGGGCAAAAATCAACCAACAACATTAAGTAGTCACAAGATAGGAATGAAGAAGCAGCGCAAGAGACTGAAACAGCAAGGAGTGCCGCAAAACCAGAGGGCGTCCGCCAAGGACAGAGTGATCAAATCAGCCGTGGGTGAGAGTCCTGAGCATCGCAACCAAATGCCATATCATTGTGAACCTTCATTATGTATTTCTAGTCCTTAGTTTTTCTTCTTAAAATTTCAAAGGAGGAGATGGAGATTTGCCCTAATGAGTGAGTTTGTAGAAAATACAAAAATTTCTCTAAAATATATAAAATAATGCAAAATGTGATGGCTAGATGACTGCCAGAGCATCGCCATAAGGCCGGAGTCACACTACCGTACAGTACGGACAAGTGCTATGCGAGAAAATATCACATAGCTCTCGGACCAGTGTTAATCTATGGGGCAGCTCACATCACTGTTTATCTTCTCCTGCATATTCAACGTGCATGTAAAATCGCAGCGTGACACTTGGCTGAAACCCACCAATGCAAGCCTATGGGTGTGAGAAAAAAAACGCACAGCACTCGGATTATGCGAGTGCTGTCCGATTTTTACGCACTGGTGTCCTTTGAAAAGCCAGCAACTGACAGATTAGAATAGATATATAAATTTCAAAAAACTGACCATCACATCCAAACATAGATCGTGTGAACAGGTGCTGAACCTAGAGTCACCAACTCGTACACAGTCAGACAAACAAGGCAGCACGCTGTAGCGCCAAAACATGCAAACATAAAATATGAAAGTTAGACTGCATTACTGCACTAGAAATATGAAAAAATGAGAGCGTTTAGCGCATAATTTGGCCAATTTATGTGTACCTGGTAGCCACTTTACAGCATCTATCCCACTAGTTAACCCCTTCAGTGAATACCACAAAAAAACGAGCCAAAAAAACAACACTTTATCATCATACTGCCGAACAAAACGTGCAATAAAATGTGATAAAAAAGACGGATATAAATAAACATGGTACCGCTGAAAACGTCATCTTGTCCTGCAAAACAAAAGCCGCCATACAGCGTCCTCAGCAGAAAATTAAGATATAGCTCTCAGAATAAAGCGATGCAAAAACAATTATTTTTTATATATAATATAGTTTTTATTGTGTAAAAGCGCCAAAACATAAAAAAAAATGATATAAATGAGGTATCGCTGTAATCGTACTAACCCGAAGAATAAAGCTGCTTTATCAATTTTACCAAACGTGGAACAGTATAAACGCACCCCCTAAAAGAAATTCAGGAATAGCTGGTTTTTGTTCATTCTGCCTCCCAAAAATCGGAAGAAAAAGCGATCAAAAAATGTCACGTGCCCGAAAATGGAACCAATAAAAACGTCAACTCATTCCGCAAAAAACAAGACCTCGCATGACTCTGTGGGCCAAAATATGTATAAATTATAGCTCTCAAAATGTGGTGATGCAAAAAACTATTTTTTGCAATAAAAAGCGTCTCTTAGCGTGTGACAGCTGCCAAACAAAAATCCGCTATAAATAGTAAATCAAACCCCCCTTTACCACCCCCTTAGTTAGGGAAAAATAATAAAAAAAAAAATGTATTTCTATTTTCCCATTAGGATTAGGGTTGGGGCTAACGTTAGGGTTTGGATTATGTTTATGGTTAAGGTTAGGGTTGGGATTAGGGTTAGGGGTGTGTCAGGGTTAGGGGTGTGGTTATGGTTAGGGTTGAGATTAGGGCTAGTATTAGGGCTAGGGGTGTGTTGGGGTTAGGGGTGTGGTCAGGGTTATGGTTAGGGTTGGAAGTAGGGTTACGGGTGTGGTTATGGTTGAGATTAGGCTTAGGGGTGCGTTGGGGTTACGGTTGGAGTTAGAATGGGGGGAGTTTCCACTGTTTAGGCACATCAGGGGCTCTCCAAACGCGACATGGCGTCCGATCTCAATTCCAGCCAATTCTGCGTTGAAAAAGTAAAACGGCGCTCCTTCTCTTCCGAGCTCTGCCATGCGCCCAAACAGTGGTTCCCCACTACATATGGGGTACCAGCGTACTCAAGACAAATTGCACAACAACTTTTGGAGTCCAATTTCTCCCGTTACCCTTGTGAAAATAAAAATTTGGTGGCTAAAATATCATTTTTGTGGAAAAAAATATATTTTTTTATTTTCATGGCTCTGCATTATAAACTTTAGCGAAACACTTGGGGGTTCAAAGTGCTCAACACACATCTAGATAAGTTCCTTAGGGGGTCTGCTTTCCAAAATGGTGTCACTTGTGGGGGGTTTCCACTGTTTAGGCACATCAGGGGCTCTCCAAACGCAACAATGCTACCGATCTCAATTCCAGCAAATTTTACATTGAAAAGTCAAATGGCGTGCCTTCCCTTCTGAGCTCTGCCATGTGCCCAAACAGTGGTTTACCCCCACATATGAGGTATCTGCGTACTCATGACAAATTGTACAACGACTTTTGGTGTCCAATTTCTCCTATTACCCTTGGTAAAATAAAACAAATTGGATCTGAAGTAAAAATTTTGTGAAAAAAGTTAAATGTTCAATTTTTTTTTAAACATTCCAAAAATTCTTGTGAAGCACCTGAAGGGTTAATAAACTTCTTGAATATGGTTTTGAGAACCTTGAGGGGTGCAGTTTTTAGAATGGTGTCACACGTGGGTATTTTCTGTCATATAGACCCCTCAAAGTCACTTCAAGTGTGAGGTGGTCCCTAAAGAAAATGGTTTTGCAAATTTTGTTGTAAAAATGAGAAATCGCTGGTCAACTTTTAACCCTTATAACTTCCTAACAAAAAAAATTGTTTCCAAAATTGTGCTGATGTAAAGCAGACATGTGGGAAATGTTATTTATTAACTATTTTGTATATGACTCTCTAATTTAAGGGCATAAAAACTAAGTTTAAAAATTGCAAAATTTTCAAAATTTTTGCCAAATTTCCGTTTTTTCACAAATAAACACAAGTCATATAGAATAAATTTTACCCCTATCATGAAGTACAATATGTCACGAGAAAAAAATCTCAGAATCACCAGGATCCGTTGAAGCGTTCCAGAGTTATGACCTCATAAAGTGACAGTGGTCAGAATTGAAAAAAATGGCCCGGTCAGGAAGTTGAAAACAGGCTTCGGGGTGAAGGGGTTAATGGCAGAGGCAGATCTCAGATTGTGCTTTTTTAAGAGAACCAATCTGATCCATGAAGGCAGCGCCTCACAACTGACCAGTGATAAAGTATCATGTGTCAGTGTCCGGTGCACACACGTAGGTCGCTGCAGAGGTTTGTGCAGGAGGAGGACCTACTTCACATTTGGCTGCTTGTTCTAAGTCAGATCAATGTATGTTGATGGCAGTAGTAAGAGAAAGCCATGGTATCAAGGGCTTGTGCCTGACATGACATTTATCACGTATCTACACTAGATTGAGGGAACAAGAGCCCCATGTTGCTGCTCACTACTTGACCGCAGTGAGGAGTCTGACTGGATCAGTGGTCAAATGTCTTCTACCGCTCCATGTACGGTCTACAGGGCTGGAGAAAACAGATGAGCGCTGGACTCGGCCTTTTAGTCTGCCCTAAGAGATGAATTGTCTTAACCATCCCTTTAATAGTTCAAGCTCCAGTTCATCAGTTCTCCCGGGGGGCGAATCTGTCAGCCATACACTCTCCCTGCTGCCTTCAGAACCACCAGCGCAGGGGCTGCTCTATCACTAAGGCTTTTGTCTGCACTTGTAGAACAAATGTGTAACTCGTATTGGAGCAATGTGTGATCGATTCTCTTCTTACAGAGGAGTACAAGAAGCGCACAGCTCAGGATTATCTGGCGCAGAACCTCGAGTACATGCTCGGATCACAAGCTGTTGCCAAGAAAGTCTCGTGCAGCAAGGTGAGGGCATTGTCGAAACGCATTTGTAGGATATATAGACATTATGTGTTTTTATTAGGAAACTGCCTGATAGAGAATATGTCAGCAGGTTTTTGTTACCTGATCTGAGAGCAGCGTAATGTGACCAAAGAGAGAGTCTTGATTCCAACGATGTATCAGTGCTTTGTACATCATCGGAGCTTTTAGATTTGAATAATGCAGAACACAGAAAGCTGACCCTGCCCATACCTTGCTCTGTACATAGTCTATAGATAATGAGCTGCTTATAACAGGAGGGGGCAGAGTCAGACTTGCAAGCATGTGCCAGCTAGTCCCAGCAATGATGATATTCTAGTGATAAAACCTTCATTGTAAGTAAACAGCACAGAGCTTGATAAGTTATACATCTATATTTTGACCCCCTCCTCCTGCTGTCCTCAGATTAGAAAAACCTGCTGACAGATTCCTTTTAAATATTTAACTGGATTGTTGTGTGTTAAAATATGTATGTGTATATGAATATATTTGATCAAAATTTATTGTGTTAATGCTTTGTTAAACCCTTTAATTGTCATAATTCCCAGTGTTTGGCACTAGTGTGTACTTCTGCCTAGAATAGTAATAGTAGTGAAACAAACATGATTTTGGCAAATGCAGGAAGGAGCAGCTCAGAAGGATTTGGGTGGAGGATATGGTTTGAATTCCCAATACAGTGCCATGGTGTTGGTGGCGTCATTGTGGGTCACATGTGTGGTCAGGATCTCACCTGTTTTGTTTTTGGATAGTGGTGCTGCTCACCGGAGCTTGTGAGAAGCCTGGGCCACAGGAGAAAGTGCAGCAAAAAGGGCATATTCCCTTTAAAGATGTTTCCTGGGAAGTAACAAGCCATGGTGATCAATATGTATTCAGCAGCAGATGAACAACCAGAAGCCCCACTAATCAACAAAAAGCAAGGGCTGCAGCACGTGCTGTCCCATCACAGGAACTCCTACCACAGCGCCACTTTTCTTCATGTTGTTTGTGCTATTGCAACTAAGGCTACTTTCACACTAGCGTTTTTTGCAATATGTCGCAATGCGTCGTTTATGTCAAAAAACGCATCCTGCAAAGTTGTTTGCAGGATGCGTTTTTGCCCCATAGATTAACATTAGCGACACATTGCCACACGTCGCAACCGTCGTGCGACGGTTGCGCCGTGTTGTGGGGGACCGCCGGGAGCAAAAAATGGTAAATGTAACGTTTTTTGCTGCCGACGGACCGCTTTTTCCGACCGCGCATGCGCGGCCGGAACTCCGACCCACCTCCCCGCACCTCACAATGGGGCAGCGGATACGCCGGAGAAATGCATCCGCTGCACCCGTTGTGCGGCGCATCAAACGCTATCGTCGGAATCTTGGCCCGACGCATTGCGGCGGGGAGATTCTGACGCTAGTGTGAAAGTAGCCTACGTCTTTGTTTCTTAACCCCTTAATCCCATATGACGTACTATCCCGTCCAGGTGACCTGGGACTTAATTCCCATGGACGGGATAGTACGTCATATGCGATCGGCCGCGCTCACGGGGGGAGCGCGGCCGATCGCGGCCGGGTGTCAGCTGCCTATCGCAGCTGACATCCGGCACTATGTGCCAGGAGCGGTCACGGACCGCTCCCGGCACATTAACCCCCGGCACACCGCGATCAAAGATGATCGCGGTGTGCCGGCGGTGCAGGGAAGCATCGCGCAGGGAGGGGGCTCCCTGCGGGCTTCCCTGAGACGATCGGTACACGGTGATGTGCTCACCGTGTACCGAGCGTCTTCTCCCTGCAGTCCCCGGATCCAAAATGGCCGCCGGGCTGCATCCGGGTCCTGCAGGGAGCACTTCCGGGTCAGGATCAGGCTGCAGCTGCAGCTCTAATCCTGCCCGGCTGTATGTCAGATCACCGATCTGATAGAGTGCTGTGCACACTGTCAGATCGGTGATCTGTGATGTCCCCCCCTGGGACAAAGTGAAAAAGTAAAAAAAAAAATTTCCACACTTGTAAAAAAAAAAATAAAAAAAAAATTCCTAAATAAAGCAGAAAAAAAAAAATATTATTCCCATAAATACATTTCTTTACATAAAAAAAAAACAAAAAAACAATAAAAGTACACATATTTAGTATCGCCGCGTCCGTAACGACCCGACCTATAAAACTGGCCCACTAGTTAACCCCTTCAGTGAACACCGTAAGAAAAAAAAAAAAAAAACGAGCCAAAAAACAACGCTTTATTATCATAACGCTGAACAAAGAGTGGAATAACACGCGATCAAAAAGACGGATATAAATAACCATGGTACCTCTGAAAACGTCATCTTGTCCCGCAAAAAACGAGCCGCCATATAGCATCATAACCAAAAAAATAAAAAAGTTATAGTCCTCTGAATAAAGCGATGCCAAAATAATTATTTTTTCTATAAAATAGCTTTTATCGTATAAAAGCGCCAAAACATAAAAAAAATGATATAAATGAGGTGTCGCTGTAATCGTACTGACCCGAAGAATAAAACTGCTTCATCAATTTTACCAAACGCGGAACGGTATAAACGCCTCCCCCAAAAGAAATTCATGAATAGCTGGTTTTTGGTCATTCTGCCTCACAAAAAAATCGGAATAAAAAGCGATCAAAAACTGTCACGTGTCCGAAAATGTAACCGATAAAAACGTCAACTCGTCCCGCAAAAAACAAGACCTCACATGACTCTGTGGACCAAAATATGGAAAAATTATAGGTCTCAAAATGTGGAGACGCAAAAACTTTTTTGCTATAAAAAGCGTCTTTTAGTGTGTGACGGCTGCCAATCATAAAAATCCGCTAAAAAACTCGCTATAAAAGTAAATCAAACCCCCCTTCATCACCCCCTTAGTTAGGCTAGGTTCACATTGCGTTAATGGGTTAACGCTAACGGACAGCGTTGCACGGCGAAAATGTCACAATTAACGCCGTGCAACGGGTCCGTTAGCACACCCATTGACAGCAATGTGATTTTCAGGTGTAGCGCATCGCTAGAGCGTGCCATTTTCGGCTCGCGCTAGCAAGGTGCCATTCTTTTGTGGCGCGCCTCAGACGCTGCTTGCAGCGTCCGCGGCGCGCCCGAGGTCCGATCCCCGATCTTCCAGAGCGGGGACGTTAACGCGACCACTAAACACGACACCTAAAAAGACATTGTGTTAGCGCAATCCGCTAGTGCTAAACGGATTTCCCTAACGCAATGTGAACCTAGCCTTAGGGAAAAATAATAAAATTAAAAAAAATGTATTTATTTCCATTTTCCGGTTAGGGTTAGGGCTAGGGTTGGGGCTAGGGTTAGGGTTTGGATTACATTTACGGTTGGGATTAGGGTTGGGATTAGAATTAGGGGTGTGTCTGGGTTAGGTGTGTGGTTAGGGTTACAGTTGGGATTAGGGTTAGGGGTGCGTTTGGATTAGGGTTTCATTTATAATTGGGGGGTTTCCACTGTTTAGACACATCAGGGGCTCTCCAAACGCGACATGGCGTCCGATCTCAATTCCAGCCAATTCTGCATTGAAAAAGTAAAACAGTGCTCCTTCACTTCCGAGCTCTCCCGTGCGCCCAAACAGGGGTTTACCCCAACATATGGGGTATCAGCGTACTCGAGACAAATTGGACAACAACTTTTTGGGTCCAAGTTCTCTTGTTATCCTTGGGAAAATAAAAATTTGGGGGGCTAAAAATCATTTTTGTGGGAAAAAAAAGGATTTTTATTTTCACGGCTCTGCGTTGTAAACTGTAGTGAAACACTTGGGGGTTCAAAGTTTTCACAACACATCTAGATAAGTTCCATGGGAGGTCTAGTTTCCAATATGGGGTCACTTGTGGGTGGTTTCTACTGTTTGGGTACATCAGGGGCTCTGCAAATGCAACGTGACGCCTGCAGACCAATCCATCTAAGTCTGCATTCCAAATGGCGCTCCTTCCCTTCCGAGCTCTGCCATGAGCCCAAACAGTGGTTCCCCCCCACATATGGGGTATCAGCGTACTCAGGACAAATTGAACAACAACTTTTGGGGTCCAATTTATTCTGTTACCCTTGTAAAAATACAAAGCTGGGGGCTAAAAAATCATTTTTGTGAAAAAAAAAAAGAATTTTTATTTTCACGGGTCTGCGTTATAAACTGTAGTGAAACACTTAGGGGTTCAAAGTTCTCACAACACATCTAGATAAGTTCCATGGGAGGTCTAGTTTCTAATATGGGGTCACTTGTGGGGGGTTTGTACTGTTTGGGTACATCAGGGGCTCTGCAAATGCAACGTGACTCCTGCAGACCAATCCATCTAAGTCTGCATTCCAAATGGCGCTCCTTCCCTTCCGAGCTCTGCCATGCGCCCAAACAGTGGTTCCCCCCCACATATGGGGTATCAGCGTACTCAGGACAAATTGGACAACAACTTTTGGGGTCCAATTTATTATGTTACCCTTGTGAAAATACAAAACTGGGGGCTAAAAAATTTTTGCGAAAAAAAAATAAATTTATTTTAACGGCTCTGCGTTATAAACTGTAGTGAAACACTTGGGGGTTCAAAGCTCTCAAAACACATCTAGATAAGTTCCTTAGAGGGTCTAGTTTCCAAAATGGTGTCACTTGTGGGGGTTGTTAATGTTTAGGCACATCAGGGGCTCTCCAAACCAACATGGCGTCCCATCTTAATTCCAGTCAATTTTGCATTGAAAAGTCAAATGGCGCTCCTTCCCTTCCGAGCTCTGCTATGCACCCAAAAAGTGGTTTACCCCCACATATGGGGTATCGTCGCACTCAGGACAAATTGCACAACAACTTTTGTGGTCTAATTTCTTCTCTTACCCTTGGGAAAATAAAAAATTGGGGGCGAAAAGATCATTTTTGTGAAAAAATAAGATTTTTTATTTTTACGGCTCTGCATTATAAACTTCTGTGAAGCACTTGTTGGGTCAAAGTGCTCACCACACATCTAGATAAGTTCCTTAAGGGGTCTACTTTTCAAAATGGTGTCACTTGTGAGGGGTTCCAATGTTTAGGCACATCAGGGGCTCTCCAAACGCAACATGGCGTCCCATCTCAATTCCAGTCAATTTTGCATTGAAAAGTCAAATGGCACTCCTTTCCTTCCGAGCTCTGCCATGCGCCCAAACAGTGGTTTACCCCCACATATGGGGTATCGTCGCACTCAGGACAAATTGCACAACAACTTTTGTGGTCTAATTTCTTCTCTTACCCTTGGGAAAATAAAAAATTGGTGGCGAAAAGATTATTTTTGTGAAAAAATATGATTTTTTATTTTTACGGCTCTGCATTATAAACTTCTGTGAAGCACTTGTTGGGTCAAAGTGCTCACCACACCTCTAGATAAGTTCCTTAAGGGGTCTACTTTCCAAAATGGTGTCACTTGTGGGGATTTCAATGTTTAGGCACATCAGGGGCTCTCCAAACGCAACATGGCATCCCATCTCAATTCCAGTCAATTTTGCATTGAAAAGTAAAATGGCGCTCCTTCCCTTCCGAGCTCTGCCATACGCCCAAACAATGGTTTACACCCATATACGGGGTATCAGCGTACTCAGGACAAATTGGCCAACAATTTTTGAGGTTCAATTTCTTCTCTTACTCTTGGGAAAATAAAAAATTGGGGGCGAAAAGATCATTTTTGTGAAAAAATATGATTTTTTATTTTTACGGCTCTGCATTATAAACTTCTGTGAAGCAATTGGTGGGTCAAAGTGGTCACCACACATCTAGATAAGTTCCTTAGGGTGTCTACTTTCCAAAATGGTGTCACTTGTGGGGGGTTTCAATGTTTAGGCACATCAGTGGCTCTCCAAACGCAACATGGTGTCCCATCTCAATTCCTGTCAATTTTGCATTTAAAAGTCAAATGGCGCTCCTTCCCTTCCGAGCTCTGCCATGCGCCCAAACAGTGGTTTACCCCCACATATGGGGTATCAGCGTACTCAGTACAGATTGTACAACAATGTTTGGCATCCATTTTATCCTGTTACCCTTGGTAAAATAAAACAAATTGGAGCTGAAATAAATTTTGTGTGAAAAAAAGTTAAATATTCATTTTTATTTAAACATTCCAAAAATTCCTGTGAAACCCCTGAAGGGTTAATAAACTTCTTGAATGTGGTTTTGAGCACCTTGAGGGGTGCAGTTTTTAGAATGGTGTCACACTTGGGTATTTTCTATCATATAGACCCCTCAAAATGACATCAAATGAGATGTGGTCCCTAAAAAAAAATGGTGTTGTAAAAATGAGAAATTGCTGGTCAACTTTTAACCCTTATAACTCCCTAACAAAAAAAAATTTTGGTTCCAAAATTGTGCTGATGTAAAGGAGACATGTGGGAAATGTTACTTATTAAGTATTTTGCGTGACATATCTCTGTGATTTAAGGGCATAAAAATTTAAAGTTGGAAAATTGCGAAATTTTCGAAATTTTCGCCAAATTTCCGTTTTTTTTCACAAATAAACGCAAGTTATATCGAATAAATGTTACTACTAAAATGAAGTACAATATGTCACGAGAAAACAATGTCAGAATCGCCAAGATCCGTTGAAGCGTTCCAGAGTTATAACCTCATAAAGGGACAGTGGTCAGAATTGTAAAAATTGGCCCGGTCATTAACGTGCAAACCACCCTCGGGGCTTAAGGGGTTAAAGGGGCGCTGTCAGCACAGAATGATTGATGAAACCAAGTACAGGCAGTCTGCTTCTTTTTTGTACTACGCTGAATTTTTTCACATGCTGCAGGTTGAGCCCATGGTGTATATGGTTTGATGGTGCCCTCCTTTTTCAGTTTCTTGTTCTTCAAGTACAGGAGCTCGGTGCACCCTTGGTGTGGCCAAACATTTACGTACACCTTCCCTCCTGCTTTATTTTTTTCCTTTTTCTCTGCCCCATCCTTCTATTTTGATTGACATTTCTCCGTTTTTAGACCTTGAGAAGGGCAGAGATGGATGGAAGACAAGTAGGTGGGAAAGTGCACTGAACTGTTTGCACAGAGTGCCTGTGCTTGATCGTTCTGTGCTGACAATCCCTTTAAATGAGGCAGAGTCTCACTACCTGATATGGTTCCATTCATATTTGTACAGCTATGCTCCATTGAACGTGAAAGTGCCCGAGAATAGACCTGTCCACACTACTGTATTGTATAGCCCATCACTGCCATTTCTTGGGAAAAAAATGAAATAATTTACAACCTCTTAATGTCAAAATGTGATATTGTTCTGTATGGGTACATGTGACATTCTGCCATTACTCAACACATCTTATGTTTATAATACAGATACTGACTCAGCACTCAGGACGGAAAGCAAGAGACCGACATGGAGAAGAGGAAAAGAGGGTGCAAGAAAAATCCATGTTTACAGATCAGGACTTCAAAAAGTTTCAGAAAGAATATTTTGGAACAAAGTCATAGACGGGCTTTCCCCATCCCCATATCCATGGACTGATACTTCCCTTTGTCTGAAGTCTTCTGTTTGGTTTTAAGCTGCTAAATTGACTCGACTCAGAAGTGCAGCAAAGTGAACTGTGATGTGGTGCAAAGCTGGGAGAAATCTAGAGATCATGATTGAATATTTATATATACATATAATATCTGTGAGAATGAAAAATATATACCGTATATACTTGAGTATAAGCCGACCCGAGTATAAGCCGACCCCCCTAATTTTGCCACAAAAAACTGGGAAAACTTATTGACTCGAGTATAAGCCTAGGGTGGAAATGCAGCATTTACCGGTGAATTTCAAAAATAAAAATAGATCATTATTTCCCCATAGCTGTGCCATATAGTGCTCTGCACCGTTCATTATTGCCCCATATCTGTGCCCCATATAGTGCTCTGCACCGTTCATTATTTCCCCATAGCTGTGCCCCATATATGCTCTGCACCGTTCATTATTGCCCCATATCTGTGCCCCATATATGCTCTGCACCGTTCATTATTGCCCCATATCTGTGCCCCATATATGCTCTGCACCGTTCATTATTGCCCCATATCTGTGCCCCATATATGCTCTGCACCGTTCATTATTGCCCCATATCTGTGCCCCATATATGCTCTGCACCGTTCATTTTGTCCCATAGATGCTCCACATAAATCTGTGCCGCTGCTGCTGCAATAAAAAAAAACAAAAAAAAAAACACAATACTCACCTCTCTTGCTTGCAGCTCCCAGCGTCCGGTCCCGGCGCCTCCATCTTCCCGGCGTCTCTGCTCTGACTGATCAGGCAGAGGGCACCGCGCACACTATATGCGTCATCGCGCCCTCTGACCTGAACAGTCAGAGCGCAGACGCCGGGAAGATGGAGGCGCCGGGAAGATGGAGCGACGCCCGGCGGCTGGAACGCGGACAGGTGAATATAAAATACTTACCTAGTCCCAGCGATCCTGACGCTCACTCTGCCTGTCACAGCTGTCTCCGGGTGCCGCAGCTCCTTTCTCTATCAGCGGTCACCGGCACCGCTGATTAGAGAAATGAATACGCGGCTCCACCCCTATGGGAGGTGGAGCCTCCTATTCATTTTTCTAATGAGCGGTCCCACGTGACCGCTGAAGAGGGGAAGAAGCTGCAGCACAGAAGACCGTGGGACGGCAGGGACAGCACCAGGATCGCTGGGACTAGGTAAGTATGCCTCAGCGCCCTCACCCGCCGACCCTGCCACCCACCTTGACTCAAGTATAAGCCGAGAGGGGCACTTTCAGCCCAAAAATTTGGGCTGAAAATCTCGGCTTATACTCGAGTATATACGGTAAGTAAAGAGACATGGGAGAGGGGTGAATGCTTTGGTCGGGAATTACAAAGTGCGCTGCCAGCAGAGGATCCTGATGAATTGCTCCTGTGCATTCAGCGCAGCAGAATAGCTCAGACATCCATTAATGACCACATTGGTAGCAGCCAAGGCTATAACAAGTATTAAAAATTGTGTATCTATTTGTTTTTGTTATCCTTTACATACCATTATCATGTCTATCCATCCTGTGCTTTCCATAAATCTACTTTTTCTTATTAATGTTGAAATTTCAATGTTGAGGAGCGTACGTATTATAATACAGGCAGGAGAAGAAAGAAGGGTTCCACTGACGATCCAGGTATGTGTTAAGCGGATAAGGCTACTTTCACACTGGTGTCGTATGACGCACGTCGCAATGCGTCGTTTTGGTGAAAAAACGTATCCTGCAAAATTGCTTGCAGGATGCTATTTTTCTCCATAGAATAACATTAGCGATGCTTTGCCACACGTCGCAACCATCGTGCGACGGCTGCGTCCGACCGTCGAAACCAGAAAAAGTTGCATGTAACGTTTTTTGGTGTGTCGTGTCCGCCATTTCCGACCGCGCATGCCCGGCCGGAACTCTGCCCCCTCCTCCCCGCAGCGCAGAATGGGGCAGCGGATGCGTTGAAAAACTGTATCCGCTGCCCCCGTTGTGCGGCACTTTCACAGTTTCACATCGCATTGCGACGTGCGTCGTAAGACGCTAGTGTGAAAGTAGCCTAAGGTGTGGGAGGGGGGAAGTACTGGGGGGTCTCCTCACCAGATGATTTTCATATGCTCCTTGTAATCTTAAGCTTTTTTTGCATAACTGTTGGGGACAGCAAGGAACCTGAAAATGAATGTGGACTGATAGCCTTGACCCTGCACACCTGCAGTATGTTTAACATCACATGCAAAGCTGCAAGAAAAGAGCTGTCACATATTTTAACTTTTTGCTAATAAAGGAATCTGTTTTACACATTCCCGGATTGGAAGCTGGACCCTTCTTTCTTCTGCAATTACTTGGCGCAGGGCAGTGGCGTCAATCGCTGACTTCCGTGACCATTGTTCCTTGACAAGGTGAGCTGGTGTTTTTCCTTTTACATTGTAATAGTCACTTCTTGAAAGACACCTAAAACTTGTACACGATTTTAAATATATTTTCCCGGTAGCGCACAGATGGCCATGCACACAGGCTTCATTCGTTCTATTCTATTCCTCATTCACGGCCATATCTGGGTCATGTGGACCCTTGTAGCTTTCCCGAGGGCTCGCACAGCACCTCCATGTCCCTTGGATTCCAGCGTGCGTCCATTGCTGCGTACATGAGGCTTTTTTTTTTTAAACGCTCATTAGTGAATTTAAGAACTTCATATAATCGCTCCTCTCTGATGGCAGGAGGCCAACTCCAGACAGACCCAAGTCACTGATGGCTGTCACAGCTAGTGTGGTCAGGATGATCACAAATAATGGACTCTGTTTTACCTGTAACCAGTCGCTCGACTTCATGTGCTGCTTCTGTGAAAGTATGTTAATTAATCTGTCAGATTTTTATTTTTAATTTAGCACTATCGGGTCAGTTCACAAAAAAAAAGAGTGAAATATAACAAACGATGCACAAATGGGGAATTTACCTATGCTTCATACACCGGTCCTGAGCCCATAATTGTGCGCCCCTCTTTTCAAGCAAATGAAGGGGTAGACGCTTCATGAATGTGGTGCATCTTTTAGGCGGTTGCTGCGGTACAAACTGAGATTGTGATTGGCGTAGACTTTAGCTTCAATGTGTTCCGCCATATTTTATAGTACACTTGTTGGCGTAGGCCACTTGCCATTTTCCTAAGCTGGGGCAGCCACACGTGACATGTGCATTTTTGACGCCGGTATGACAAATTCCCATTGTTCTAATTATTTCTCGGTTAGTACATTGGGGGCCATAAGAACCATGAGTTAATATACTGCCACTAACAACATCGTAGAAAAAAAGCTGTCTCCTATCTGCCCGGCTACGACGAAGCCGTTTAGCTTCGTGTCATTCGGAAGCAGACACCGGACTGAGTAGCAGACTTGCCTCGGCCCTGATCAGGCAGGGTAGGAACTAATCGTTTTCTCATTCACCTTAGTGTGATTGCTCTCCTTCCTTTAGGTACTTTGCCTTTCATCCTCCTGAGAGGTCCTTACTACTAATGAGCGGACGTGCTCTGATAAGGTGTTATCTGTGCATGCTCAGGTGCTAACAGTATCTTTGGCGTGCTCGAAAAATATGTTTGTGTCCCTTGTCCTGCATGTCTCACGGCTATTTGACTGTCTCTACACATGCATGGATTACCTGTTTGTTGCTTTGAGGGATTACGACTCTTCTGCAGTACTAGTATTCCCATCCCAGGGACCGCTCGAGCACATCCCATGGATCCAACCTAGTAATATATCACAATTTCTCATACAAGGATTTAGATGATAATTCCACTGTTATGAATGATATAGCAAAATGCGTATATAGATAATTGTCTGACTAGAAAACCAGAAATCTGATAAAACAAATGGTGATAATGTGCAATGCCTGCAGCTCTATTCCCAACTTTGATGAAAGCTCTGGTGCCGGCATCACTCCACCTGGAGATGATCTCTTCACCATTGACAGATAATATCTCACCCCACATGGCTCCTGGAGATAGCTGAACTCTAGTATATGTCACACCACATGGGAGCATTGATCTTTACCCGTGTGACTTAAGGTACCTTCACACTCAGCGACGCTGCAGCGATACCGACAACGATGTCGATCGTTGCAGCATCGCTGTTTGGTCGCTGGAGAGCTGTCAGACAGCTCTCCAGCGACCAACGATGCCGGTAACCAGGGTAAACATTGGGTTACTAAGCACAGGACCGCGCTTAGTAACCCGATGTTTACCCTGGTTACCATTGTAAAAGTAAAAAAAAACAAACACTACATACTTACCTTCCGCTGTCTGTCCTCGGCGCTCTGCTTCTCTGCACTGACTGTGAGCACAGCGGCCGGAAAGCAGAGCGGTGACGTCACCGCTGTACTTTACGGCTGGCCGGCGCTCACAGCCAGTGCAGAGAAGCACAGCGCCGGGGACAGACAGCGGAAGGTAAGTATGTAGTGTTTGTTTTTTTTTAACTTTTACGCTGGTAACCAGGGTAAACATCGGGTTACTAAGCGCGGCCCTGCGCTTAGTAACCCGATGTTTACCCTGGTTACCAGTGAAGACATCGCTGAATCGGCGTCACACACGCCGATTCAGCGATGTCTGCGGGAGATCCAGCGACTAAATAAAGTTCTGGACTTTCTGCAGCGACCAACGACATCACAGCAGGATCCTGATCGCTGCTGCCTGTCAAACACAACAATATCGCTATCCAGGACGCTGCAACATCATGGATCGCTAGCGATATCGTTCAGTGTGACGGTACCTTTAGTAATGGGCTTTATCACGTAACATTTATCCGTTACCACCCACTCTCCACGCGTTTCCCCTACATGTGGGGTGATATAATATATATATTGTATCTCCTGTTTCAAAGCTGACAATGAACGGATCATCTCCACGTGGAGTGATGTCGGCACCAGATCTTTCATCAACATTGGGAATAGAGCTCCAGGCATTGCACATAATCTCCATTTGTTTTATCAAATTTCTGGTTTTCTAGTCATTCCATTATCTTTATTTGCATTTTTCTGTATCATTCATAGCAGTGTTATTATCATGTATATCCTATATTTTTCTCCCTGGTCCATGTTTCTGATATTTTGTGTATACTTACCTTGAATATCGGGGTATAATAAGGCCAGGAGGGTCAGCCGTTGACAAGTGGGGGCGCCATTTGCACTAGACTGTGGGGTGCCAACCTCCGCTGTAAGGTAGGGATATAGCAGGATCTCATTAGGATCAGATTTTAACCCCCTATATCTTTATTTTTTTTAAACTGGTTTAACAAATGAGCTATATCTGGGAGATCGCCCCACTCACACATCTCTCTGGGAGACATTGTCTTTATATTGGAGGATAATAATAATCTTAATTTTTATATAGCGCTAACATTCCACAGCGCTTTACAGTTTGCACACATTATCATCGCTGTCCCCGACGGGGCTCACAATCTAAATTCCCTATCAGTATGTCTTTGGAATGTGGGAGGAAACCGGAGTACCTGGAGGAAACCCACGCAAACACGGAGAGAACATACAAACTCCTTGCAGATGTCCTTGGTGGGGTTTGAACCCAGGACTCCAGCGCTGCAAGGCTGCTGTGCTAACCACTGCGCCACCGTGCTGCACCGGCAGCTTTCTATTACACTGTGTTCCAAATTATTATGCAAATTGGATTTGTGTCATAAAGATTTAATTGTTTTGTTTTTCAAATAAACTCGTGGATGGTATTGTGTTTCAGGGCTCAATGGCTCACTGAAATCAATCTTAAACACATGTGATAATTAGTTTTCCAGGTGATTCTAATTAAAGGAAAACTACTTAAAATTTATGTTCCACATTATTAAGCAGGCCACAGGTTTCAAGTAACATGGGAAAGAAAAAGGATCTCTCTGCTGCTGAAAAGCATCAACTAGTGCAATGCCTTGGACAAGGTATGAAAACATTAGATATTTCATGAAAACTTAAGAGTGAAGAGATTTGTGACTGAAACAGAGCACAGACCGAGTTCATGCAGATAAAGGCAGAATGAGGAAGGTTTCTGTCAGACAAATTCATTGGATTAAGAGAGCAGCTGCCAAAATACCATTACAAAGCAGCAAACAGTTATTTGAAGTTGCTGGTGCCTCTGGAGTTCCTCAAACCTCAAAGTGTAGGATCCTTCAAAGGCTTGCTTTGGTGCATAAACCTACTATTTGGCCACCTGTAAACAGTGTTCACAAGCAGAAACGGTTGCAGTGGGCCTAGACATACATGAAGACTAATTTTCAAACAGTCTTGTTTACTGATGAGTGTCAAGCAACCCTGGATGGTCCAAATGGATGGAGTAGTGGATGGCCACCATGTTCCAACAAGGCTGCGACATCAGCAAGGAGGTGGAGGAGTCGTGTTTTGGGCTGGAATCATGAGGAAACAGCTGGTAGGGCCCTTTAAGGTTCCTGAAGGTGTAAAAATGACCTCTGCAAAGTATATATAGTTTCTGACTGACAACTTTCTTCCATGGTCTAAAAGCAGAAACGTGCCTTCACGAGCAAAATCATCTTCTGCATGACAATGCACCATCTCATGCTGCAAAGAACACCTCTGAGTCATTGGCTGCTATGGGCATAAAAGGGGATAAACTCATGGTGTGGCCACCATCTTTCCCTGACCTCAACCCTATAGAGAACCTTTGGAGTATCATCCAGCACAAGATCTATGAGGGTGGGAGGCAGTTCACATCAAACCGCAGCTCTGGGAGGCTATTCTGGCTTCATGCAAAGAAATACAAGCAGAAACTCTCCAAAAACTCACAAGTTCAGTGGATGCAAGAATTGTGAAGGTGATATCAAGGAAGGGTCCTATGTTAACATGTAACTTGGCTATTAGGATGTTTTGGAGTTAAATAGCTTTTCTGTTCAGTGAATGTGACCTCCTAATGCTGCAAATTCCACAAATGAGCATTTTCAGTTCTTTAAAACATCAAATGTTTAGAAATTCTACTGTGCCTAATAATTTGGAACAGTGCATTTTGAGTTTTTATTCATTTTGGAGATTATACTGTTATCATTGGGAGATTTCTTCAATAAAATTCAATGTATAATCTAATGAGTGATGACTTTTATTAGACTCACTGTCATTTGCACCGACCATTTAGGAAAATCCGAGAAAAATATAATTTGCATAATAATTTGGAACACGGTGTAGTGTTTGATTTGCACTTGGCACTTTAATTGTTTAGAAACACTGCTGCTATATAGGTGGTTTATTATTTATTGCTCTTTTCCCTTTCAGACAAATAGGGCGTATTGGGGCCAGGAAAGAAAGCCGTCGGTGAGCGGGGGCGCCATTTCCTCACTGGGGACACAGCACCCTCCCTTGTTTGGGGTGGAGGGGGCTTGGATTTTCTTCTCGTACTGATTTTGTACTAACTGAATAGCTGGGTGTCAGCGGCCTCCCCTCCACTCACCAATGAAGGCTATGATAGATTTTACAATTAGTACCCCCCAAAATTTTTTTTTTTGCGAAATTCTTGCTTGAAAAATGTGATGCATTTCTAAGTTTCTGCCAGATGATGGCAGTAGCGCAGCTAATGTTAAATTCTGTTCCTAAAGACTGCAGTGTGTAATCCTACACATCACACCAGTGTGCACAATATGAGCCGCATTTTTGATAATTTATAGGATGATTTTTCTATTAAGATACATTCATGCAATGTATTTTGTCTTTCTCTAGTGGAATCCACTTGAAAATTTGCTAAAGGAAAACACTGCAAAGACTTGCTACGCCTATGTCCTGTCTCTTGTCACTTGTTTTAGACTTAGAAAGCTGTGAATTGTTGCTGTTTCTATATTTTAGTGTTTGATTCTGATTTTACCTGATGTAGTGTTAAGGGAACCTGTCATGTTATGTGATCTGCTTATGGAGTACAAGAAGCTGATCGGATTTATACAGATTTTTTTTTAGAAAAGTTTCAATGAAACATGTATTGATATTCCTTGTGCTTGCAGGTATGAGTCCAGTGGGCGGTCCAGAGTCCAGTGGGCGGTCCTCTCCGTGATTGACAGTCTTCCCTGTATTGTGCATGCAGATATAACTGGCAATCAGTAGAGGATCGCCTATTGGACTCATGCATGCAAATGTCAGTGATTCCCATGTATGAAATATCAGTTCTATCTATATACCATTCTCCTCAGCTGCGGTCCACAGATCGGAGTGCATCTACAACATGTCAGGTCCCTTTCAGTAGTCTCTTATTGATCATTACCAGAGTATTAATGATGGAGAATCTGTGTATATAATGTGGGTGGGTGTAAGGGGAAGGCTGGCCCTGGTTCCTGTTAGACCTCCCCACTGTCATCACGGGGTCTTCTTCCCAGTAAATGTCTTATGACCCATCCTGTATCATACACGCAGAGAGAACATGGGTGGATGAGGGACATACTTTGCATCTGTTCTTTTCATAGATATTTCCTTTGCAGTAGTTTTCCAATATTGCCTAAACACACGCACACTTCCTGCCATCTACTCATCGTGGTGACATCTCCGTCCTGCTGTCGGTGGCAGCACTAATATCCAGTGAATAAATAAAGTTTTCACGCCCCTGTTAAAATGCAAGGTTTTTGTCATGTAAAAACATCCTACCAAGAAGAATCATTTCAGCACTTTAAATGTCACCTGTAATCTGTACAAATCCATTGAAAAACAAACCAAAGTATTTTTTATTGGAAATATAAAGAAGTAAAATAATGTGCTTGCAAAAATATGCACACCCTTAAACATTTTCTTAAATGCCTTCGAATTTATGGCAGTATTCAGTCTTATTGGGTATGAGGCAATCTTTGACGTCTTCTTTTTCATCTGCTGTCATACTCCGATACACAAGCGTCCCCAGAGATTTTCAATTAAAGGGAATCTGTCAGCAGATTTTGCCGCTATAAGATGCGGCCACTGCCTTTCAGGGCTTATCTACAGCATTCTATAATGCTATAGATAAGACCCGGTCCGACCTGCAAGTGAAGAAAAATAAGTTATATTATACTCACCCGGTCCATGTCCAGCGCCTCCCATCTTCTTGTGACGCCGCCCTCCTGCTTCATCGCTCACCGGCATCGGCGCTCCTGCGCAGGCATACTTCTCTGTCCTTGAGCAGGTGCTTGGTCTCCCTGACCTCTCCCAGCGCCTGCGCACTGCAGTACTTTACTCTGCCCTCAACAGAGCATAGAAGTACGCCTGCGCAGGAGCGCAGATGCCGGGGAGCCATGAAGAAGTAGGAGGGCGACGTTGCAAGATGGGAGGCACAGGACCTGCAACACCCATCGGACCGGACGGCCCCGCCTCCCCCCTTCACTTGCAGGTCAGATTGGGGGCTTATCTACAGCATTTTACAACCCCTGGCAAAAATTATGGAATCCATCAGCCTTGGTTGGAGGATGTTCATTCAGTTGTTTCTTTTTGTAGAAAAAAATCAGATCACAGATATGGCACAAAACTAAAGTCATTTCAAATGGCAACTTTCTGGCTTTAAGAAACACTAAAAGAAATCAAGAATAAAATTTTTTATAGTCAGTAATGGTTACGTTTTTAACCAAGCATAGGGAAAAAATTATGGAATCACTCAATTCTGAGGAAAAAAATATGGAATAATGAAAAACAAACAAAAAAACACTCCAACACATCACTAGTATTTTGTTGCACCAGGCAATCTTGCCTTGCGCAGGCGTGTACTATGAAGGACAGAGAATGAACTTCAATCCAATATTGCAACCAGCATGCAGCCAGCGGGTAAGGAAACGGTGAATCAAAAACCCGAAAAACCCGCCCCTATGGCTGAAGTTTGCTCCCTCCAAATTCAGGTGACAGTGTCCCTTTAATTTCATCTGTCCAAAGAATGCTTTTCCAGAACTGGTCGGCTTCCTTAGATGTTTTTTGGCAAAGTCTAATCTGTCCTTTCTATTGTTAAGGCTGATCAATGGTTTGCATCTTGAGGTGAATGCTCAGTATCTGCTCTCATGAAGTCTTCTCTTTATGGCAGACTTAGACAGTAAAATACCTATTTCCAAGACAGTGTTCTTCACTTGGTTGGATGTTGTAAAGGGGTTTTCTTCACCATTGAAAGTATTTTGCGACCATCTACCACTGTTGTCTTTCAGACCTTTTTGCGTTCCCAAGCTCATCAGTGCACTCTTTTTTTGCACATTTGTACCAAACTTGGATTTGGCCACTCCTAACATTTTTGCTATCTTTCTGATGGATTTATTCTTTTTTCAGCCTACTGATGGTCTGTTTCTCTTCCATTGAGAGTTCCTTTGACCGCATGTTGTGGGTTCACAGCAATAGCTTTCAAATGCAAATGCCACAACTCGAATAAGCACCAGACCTTGTACCTTAATTGATAATCTCTTAATGAGGGAAAAGCCCATGTAGCCAATTAAAGAGATATATCTGTCCAATTACATTTGATTCATTTTAACAATAGGCAGCTACATATTAAAGAGGTACAATTCCTTAACCATTAATCAAATTAGGATGTGAAGACCCTCAAATTAAAGTTGAGAATCTGCACTTTATGACCATATTGATTGTATAAGTACAAGTGCTTCCTACTAAATTAGAATATCAGCAAAAAGTTAATTTATTTCAGTTCGTCAAAACAAAAAGTTACTCTCATATAGTATATAGAGTCATAACAAACAGAGTGATCTATTTTAAGTGTTTCTGTATATAAGGCAGGCAGCTGCCATGCTACCAGTCTGAAACTGCAATATACACAAGTGTGTATGAGCTGCAAGGGAAAGTGGAAGGCGGCTTCTAAATAAACAACTATGGTAAGGAACGTTGCACTTACTTCGTGATTGATGAGAGTGCTATGCGTCATGTTCTTCCGGTTGCTGGGGCAATCCTGGTGACGCAAGCAGCACTGGAGAGCGTCCTCCCATTCTTTCCATTCCAGTTGTTTGTTTTCTGCAGCATTCTTAAGTGCATATTTCTGTTAATGTTGATGATTATGGCTTACAGTCAATGAAAACCTAAAAGTCACTATCTCAGTAAATTAGAATACTTTATAACACCAGCTTGAAAAATGATTTTAACATCCGAAATGTTGGCCTACTGAAATGTATGTTCAGTAAATGCACTCAGTACTTGGTCGAGGCTCCTTTTGCATCAATTAGTGCATCAGTGCGGTGTGACATGGAGGCGATCAGCCTGTGGCACTGCTGAGATGTTATGGAAGCCCTGGTTGCTTGTCTCCTTGGCCCAGGTAAGACGCTTCTGGCATTGTCACAAGGAATGCGACTCTTGTAGCCCATGTCCTAGATACGTCTGGTGGCTCTTGAAGCATTGACTCCAGCAGCAGCCCACTCCTTGTGAATCGCCCCCAAAGTTTTGAATGGCCTTTTCTTAACAATCCTTTCAAGGCTCCAGTTATCCCAGTTGCTTGCGCACCTTTTTCTACCACACTTCTTCCTTCCACTCAACTTTCCATTAATATGCTTGGATACAGCACTCTGTGAACAGCCAGCTTTTCTGGCAATGACCCTTTGTGGCTTACCCTCCTTGTGGAGTGTGTCAGTGACTGCCTTCAGTGCATCTGTCAAGTCAGCAGTCTTCTCCATGATTGTGGAGCTACTGAAACAGACTAAGGGATCTTTTTTAAATGCTTAGGAAGCCTTTGTAGGTGTTTTTTGTTAATTACTCTAATTTACTGAAATAATTACTTTTGGGTTTTCATTGGCTGTAAACCATAATCATCAACATTAACAGAAATAATATTTGAAATAGATCACTCTGTTTGTAATGATTCTGTATAATATGAGTTTCACTTTTTGGATTGAAAAACTGAAATAAATTAACTTTTTGATGATATTCTAATTTAGTGAGAAGCACTTGTATATCTTGAATATGTTTTGGTAAACCGCTAAAATTCCAAAACTTGAGTCACTTTTTGGTATATTTCTGGTCCTAACTGTATATGCCTGTTGTATGCTGTCTGCATTTGTCTTCATTAATATGCTCCTAGTTTATGTGCCTTGTAATGTAGTCTACGGAGTTCTTTTGACTTTTTTTAAGGTATATGTAATATAACTGTCTTAAATGAATAAATTAATTTCAGAATATTAAAATATTATTGCTCGACCCCTGCTGGTCACTAGAAAGGGGGGACCCAGTCCTCTTTGCTCTTTTACATGGGTACAACCGCAGGTTGGAGAAACTTGTACGGGGAAGCAATTACGCTGCCACTCAGCTGTATGGCAGTTGTGGAAACAGCCAGGAAAGAGCACTAGATTAATATATTATTTATTTTGTTCCATGCAGCATTTCCCTGTGTAATGGAGCTGTGGTAATTTATAAAAAGCTTTAGCCGTCATTTCTATCCATCCCAAAAGTACCGTATATTGTATTCATAAAGTGGTGAAAATTGATCCCCCCCATTTGAAAAGCATGAACCCAGTCTAAAGAACACAGCATGAAAATAATTACAGCAAAATGATGATAATCCTGTAACTTAATAGCCAGACACACAGTGAATAATCGGTCAGGTCGGCATGACCTAGATTCGCACACAAAATACAGCTTAAGTGGACGTTTATTAAGCAAATGAAAGAAGCAAATCTCTTCTCCCAGCTATTACAGTCTCTATAGGGTGTCATGTCCTGCAATACAGGCAGAATTGTGCAAGTGTTTGCAGCATCAAAGGGATCCTGACAGCAGAGTCACGCTGCCCAAACACGGAGACCAGGAATCACACACTGGCAGAGTTATGGCACAGGCGTAACCAGTACGGTTATCGGGAAGGAAAAGTGATCATTTTCCGATTGTCAATTACCAAAATAAGCAACCAAACTAATTTGTAGGGTAAAATTAGTTTTTGAAGCTTATTTAAAAATTATTGTTCTTGGCAGCACACAGTCCTGTGTAAACAGGACCCGTGCTGCAGAGGAAAACAGCGTTGTTTGTGTACAGAATGATCCTTCACTGAGTGTTCTGTGTGCATCGTAAGTAAGCACAGTCTGCTTGTCTAGACAGGCTATTAAACAGCCCCCCTGTCAAAGGTAGTCAACCGGCGGTCGTTTAATGTCACTTGTCGTACAATATAAACTCGTTCCTATTACTGAAACCCTGCGTCAGCTCCAGAAAAACATAGAAAACCTGATGATTAGTTTGAGGCAGCTTCATCCATCACATCTCCCATAAAATGTCAGGCCTCTCCCTATGTGCACTAATTGGACTCTTCACCAGACACAGATGATACCCTGTGAAGAAACAGGATTGTATCTTAAATAACCAGATAACTATTTTTAGCAAACCAAGAAGAATATGCTGTTATCTATACTTTTGCTTGTATAAGCCTGTAATATTGACTGGCAGGCTGATATTTCATATAATATAGTGTGCTCTTATTTTTGATGACTAGTGATGTTTGCTGGTATGCTAATTATGCATTGTATTATGGAGCCAGTTTGTTGACTGCGAAACCAGAGAGGGAAAAGCTATGCAAATAAATTGAATAATCAAGTAATGCTACTTGATCTCATCACCATTCTTCCCCTTATCTGTGATGCTGGACTGAAGGACACTTGTTACATCTATAAATAGGTTACATGCCTCTGTATAAAGAGACTCAGGGACAGAGAGATTGGGAGAGGGACAGCCAGAGATTCTGCCATACATCCAAAGGACCAGAGACATGACAGCAGCCATTTTACATCATGGCTTCATCACAAGGTACACAGATCTATCATTCTGCAGGAACCAACCTAGTGGTTTTCAGTCCCGGTTGGAAGAATACAACTCGATTTACCAACACTGAACCATGTACAACAGGGGTGTCAAACTGCATTCCTCGAGGGCCTCAAACCATGCGTGTTTTCAAGATTTCCTTAGCATTGCACAAGGTGCTGCAATCATTCTCTGCAGGTGATTAAAATATCACCTGTGCAATGCAAGGAAATCCTGAAAACATGACCAGTTTGCAGCCCTCGAGGAATGCAGTTTGACACCCCTGATGTACAACCCCTGGCAAAAATTATGGAATCACCGGCCTTGGAGGATGTTCATTCAGTTGTTTAATTTTGTAGAATAAAAGCAGATCACAGACATGGCACAAAACTAAAATCATTTCAAATGGCAACTTTCTGGCTTTAAGAAACACTAAAAGAAATCAAGAACAAAAAATGTGGTAGTCAGTAATGGTTACTTTTCTTAACCAAGCATAGGGGAAAAATTATGGAATCACTAAATTCTGAGAAAAAAATTATGGAATCACCCTATAAATTTCATACCCAAAAATAACACCTGCATCAAATTAGATCTTCTCGCTAGTCTGCATCTAAAAAGGAATGATCACACCTTGGAGAGCTGTTGCACCAAGTGGACTGACATGAATCATGGCTCCAACACGAGAGATGTCAATTGAAACAAAGGAGAGGATTATCAAAATCTTAAAAGAGGGTAAATCAGCACGCAATGTTGCAAAAGATGTTGGTTGTTCACAGTCAGCTATGTAAGAAATCTGGACCAAATACAAACACCATGGGAAGGTTGTTAAAGGCAAACATACTGGTAGACCAAGGAAGACATCAAAGCATCAAGACCGGAAACTTAAAGCAATATGTCTCCAAAACAGGAAATGCACAACAAAACAAATGAGGAACGAGTGGGTGGAAACTTGAGTCAACGTCTGTGACCGAACTGTAAGAAACCGCCTAAAGGAAATGGGATTTACATACAGAAAAGCTAAACGAAAGCCATCATTAACACCTAAACAGAAAACAACAAGGTTACAATGGGCTAAGGAAAATCAATCGTGGACTGTGGATGACTGGATGAAAGTCATATTCAGTGATGAATCGCGAATCTGCATTGGGCAAGGTGATAATTCTGGAACCTTTGTTTGGTGCCGTTCCAATGAGATTTATAAAGATGACTGCCTGAAGAGAACATGAAAATTTCCACAGTCATTGATGATATGGGGCTGCATGTCAGGTAAAGGCACTGGGGGATGGCTGTCATTACATCTTCAATAAATGCACAAGTTTATGTTGAATTTTGAACATTTTTCTTATCCCATCAACTGAAAGGATGTTTGTGGATGATGAAATAATTTTTCAAGATGATAATGCATCCTGCCATAGAGCAAAAACTGTGAAAACATTCCTTGAAAAAAGACACATAAGGTCAATGTCATGACCTGCAAATAGTCCGGATCTCAATCCAATTGAAAATCTTTGGTGGAAGTTGAAGAAAATGGTGCATGATAAGGCTCCAACCTGCAAAGCTGATCTGGCAACAGCAGAGAAAGTTGGAGCCAGACTGATGAAGAGTCCTGTGTGACACTCAGTAAGTCCAGGCCTCAGAGACTGCAAGCTGTTATAAAAGCCAGAGGTGGTGCAACAAAATACTAGTGATGTTTTGGAGTGTTTTTTTGTTTGTTTGTATTTCTTGATTCCATAATTTTTTCCTCAGAATTGAGTGATTCCATAATTTTTCCCCTATGCTTGGTTAAAAAAGTAACCATTACTGACTACAAAAATTTTTGTTCTTGATTTCTTTTAGTGTTTCTTAAAGCCAGAAAGTTGCCATTTGAAATGACTTTAGTTTTGTGCCAGGTCTGTGATCTGCTTTTTTTCTACAAAATTAAACAACTGAATGAACATCCTCCAAGGCTGGTGATTCCATAATTTTTGCCAGGGGTTGTATATGTTTGAGAAGCCAATTTGTGGCTCTCGGGTTAACTGGCCTTTTACCTCAATGAACTGTCATCTTCCTACACTTGTCGTTACCTCCCCTCTGTGTGTGTGCCACAGGTGGGATAGCCGACTCTGGAAGCTCTGAAGCAACATCTGTCATTATCCCGTGAGTCAGTGAAAGGGTGAGACTCTGTAACGTGCACCGTCTTGGGGAATTTTGTTGAGACTGTTCTATGTGTTATCTGCCTGTTTTGTGGTTCAATAAAGCATTACCACAGTGTTTTATCCTCACCCTGTGTTGTCTAAGTAGCGTTACGCCCACATTAAAGGGAGAGCAGGCGTTTGGCGGGGTCATTCCTGGTTCACACGGTTTCGGCTAGCAGACCGGGGCACCCGACGACCCGCCATGTCTCCACAGTCCTCAGCCAGCCTTTCAGAGTAGGTTATAACACATCTGGGTTTGGGCGTCTGATTCCTGCAGGTCGTGGTGATTCTACTCTCAGGTTTCCTGTAAAAGTAATAATGTGTGACATGTCACCAAACAAGTACAGCAGGATATTTTGAGAGTAATCCCACAGGCGTGTTACCAGCATAAAAAAAGAATTGAGTAAAATGCAGAGAATTGAACTTTACTCTCAACAAACCCTAGTTGGATATTATCCCAATGACCTTTCCAAAGTACCTGCTGCTAAAGTGAAGACTTACGTATTGTAAACTCAATTGACAGTCATTGTAGTCTCGGCCAAAAGTCGTGACACGTTTGGTTTGTTACGCAGTTTGCTGCTTCAGTGTTGTTAGATCTTGTAGTCAGATGTTTCTTTGGTTAGTAAACTACAGTTATCAGCATTTCATAAGTTGTATAACTTTTATTGACAAATACATCAAGCTTCTGTAAAGACTCAAATATTTCCAGTGTTGAACCTTGTTTTCCAGACTTCTGCTCTTCGCCCCTGGATATCAGCTTCTGGGTCATATCCTGACAGATGACCGCCAATTATTGTCTAATTAGTGCTTAGGGGTTACCACAATTTCTTTGTTCTTGTTTATCCACACACTTTTTGAAGATTGACCCCAGGTTCTCAATGTGATTGAGATTGTGGAGTTTCCGGACCAATGACCAAAAATGTCAATGTTTTGCTCATCTAGCCACTTAGTTATCACTTCTCCCTTGTGACAGTCTCCATCTTGCTGATAAGAGCGCTGCACTTCACCACATTGCTCCTGGATGGTTGGGAGACGTTGCTCTTGGAGGATGTTTAGATCCCATTCTATATTTCTGGCAGTGTTCATAGGTAAAATTGTGAGTGAGCCCCTCCATGGATGAGAAGCCCCCACACATGAATGGTCTCAGGATGCTTTACTGCTGGTGTGACACAGGGCTCATGATAGTGCTCAAGTTTACGTTTCTGGACAATCATTCTTCCAGATGTCACTGAATGGGGCTTCATCCTCCTGCAAAGTTATTTTCTCCGATGAAGCCCCCTTCAGACTGTTTGGGACAGTTTATTCATTGAGATCCCTGGAGTTTGCATGTATGAGTCCAGTGGGCGGTCCTGTCAGTGATTGACAGTCCTCCCTGTATGACTGTGCCTATAGATATAACTGTCAATCACTAATAGGACCACCCACTGGTCTCAGTTGCATACAGACACCATGGATTTCAATGGATAATAAACAGATTATACTGCATTTTATACAACTTATATATCATTCTGCTCAGCTTCTCCTTCTCTATACCAGCCTGTCCATAGATCGGAGCAAATGGACAGTGTGACAGGTTCTCTTTAATCAATTATAAGTACTTAGTTTACTGACTCTAGTGTCTGTGATTCTCATGACATCCTTCCATGATCATATGTAAGATGCTGCAGGGCTGGGAGCCACCGACTAAACTGATCCAATGTGTCCCCTCCCATATACAAAACTTCAGGATAATCTGAAAAACCGTGTTGAAGTAACACATAATACTGCAGACACAAGCTAAGCATAACCAACTATCCTAATTGTTTACCTTAACCTCTTAAATCAGAAAATTACCTATTGTTTGGTCTTTGTGTTACATGCATTTTTAAACATTGTTTGCCATTTTCTTTCACATCACAAAAATTAAAAAGTTGTAATCTTTCACATTGGCCACTGGGGCTAATTCCTGTACTTCTAGTAAGAATTTTCAGCAGGTTCCTTATCATCAGAGGCAGGATTACACTGACAGGTAACACCTCTATACACAGCTGATAGCACAGCATCCCCCAATCAAAATCATAGACTCATAGAATGTTACAGTCGGAAGGGACCTCCTGGTTCATCTGGTCCAACCCCCTGCTCAAAGCAGGATTCACCAAATCATCCCAGACAGATGTCTGTCCAGTCTCTGTTTGAACACTTCCATTGAAGGAGAACTCACCACCTCTCGTGGCAACGTGTTACACTCATTGATCACCCTGTCAAAAGGTTTTTTCTAATAGCTAATCTGTGTCTCCTCCTATTCAGTTTCATCCCAATGCTTCTATTCTTTCCTTGTGCAAATGAGAATAAAGATGATCCCTCTATAATATGACAGCCCTTGAGATATTTATAGACAGCTATTAAAGGGACACTGTCACCTGAATTTGGAGGGAACAATCTTCAGCCATGGAGGCGGGGTTTGGTTTTTTTTGATTCACCCTTTCCTTACTCGCTGGCTGCATGCTGGCTGCAATATTGGATTGAAGTTCATTCTCTGTCCTCCGTAGTACATGCCTGCACAAGGCAAATTCAGGTGACAGTGTCCCTTTAAGTCTCCTCTCAGTCTTCTTTTTTGCAAGCTAAACATTCCCAGATTCTGTAATCGTTCCTCATAGGACATGGTGTGCAGACCTGTCACCATTCTGGTCGCTCTTCTCTTAACTTTCTCCAGTTTGTTGATGTCTTTTTTTAAAAATGTGGTGCCCGAAACTGGACACAGTATTCCAGATGAAGTCTGACCAAAGAGGAGTAGAGGGCAATAATGACTTCACGTGATCTAGACTGTATGCTTCTGTTAATACATCCCACAATTGTATTTGCCCTTTTTGCTGCTGCATCACACTGTTGACTCATGTTCAGTCTGTGATCTGTTAGTATACCCAAGTCTTTTTCACACGTGCTGTTGCTTAGCCGTATTCCTCCCATTCTGTATCTGCTTTTTTTCATTTTTATTGCCCAAATGTAGTACTTTGCATTTTCCCTGTTAAAAACCATTCTGTCAGTTGCTGCCCACTGCTCCAGTTTATTTATATCTTTTTGAATCCTCCCTCTCTTCTCTAGTATTAGCTATCACTCCCAGCTTTGTGTCATCAGCAAATTTAATTAGTTTACTCTCAATTCCTTCATCTAAATCATTGATAAAGATGTTGAACAATACAGGGCCCAGGACAGAGACCTGTGGTACCCCATTTGAGACATTCTTCTAACTGGATGTGCAGCCATTTATGACCACTCTTTGGGTCCAATCACTAAGCCTGTTATGAATCCACTTAACAGTTTCCTTGTCCATTCCATACTTAGTAATTTTTTTCATTAAGGATTGTGTGAGACACTTTGTCAAATGCTTTGCTGAAGTCAAGATATACTATATATACAGCATTTCCCTGATCCACCCAGTCAGTGATTCTGTCATAGAAGGAAATTAAGTTAGTCTGACATGACTTATTAGTTACTAACCCTTGCTGACTCTGGTAATCACTTCATTCTTATCCAGGTACTTACTGTACATATATGTTGTTTAACCCTGCTGTTCTGTTCGGGTCATAGTGACCCGAACAGACTTTTTGCGGCCCTGTAGATTTTTTTCTGTAAGTCTCTAAAACTTGAGACTCCTTGACTTTTCCTCATTTGGGGGGACCTACCTATGAGTATTTTTTTTTTTTTCCGTTTACTTTTTGCTACACGCAAAAAGTTACACTTGTTGTGTTCGGGTCATAGTGACCCGACATCGTTTTTTACAGCTGTGAGGCTATATTTTCAATGAAATAAAGGAGTTATAACCTCAGTTGGGTCTATTTATTGCATCTACTATTGTATATCAATTGATTTATTTCCTAAATTATTTCAATGGGGTCGTACACGCGCTCTACCGGGGGTATGCATTGAGATCTGCGCACCATAAAAATGGCTTTATATTGATTATTTTTGGTGCGCAGTCTATTCTAAAATGTAGAGTGCATCCGGAGAGATCACTAGGTGTGCACTACACATGTATATTATGCGCAGAACGGACGGCTCAGAACGCGCTGTCTAAGACATTTTTTTTTGTAAAGTAAGTCTGTCTTCCTGGCTTATCTGCTTGTTTTCAGAAGGGTTCTTATCTTCTCTGCTCTTATCAGTACACATATGCTAGCCCAGACATGTTACCTTTCAGTTTCTTTGGAGAGCAGCTGTGTACATACCTCTGTTCCAGGATATCTCTGTTCCAGGCAGTATTTTTGTTTTCTACAGGTAGGTTGCTTGTTATGCTTTTACTAATCAATTCTATTGATAGATTGTATATTGTAAAGGAATACTTTTATTTTATTACATGTAATTAGTGTTATTACTGTGTGATACACTGCTCTACACTTAGCATGATAGATTGCTGGATATTGAGCACTGGTATGCTTTGATGTAGTATAGAAGCTCTTATTGTTTTTGAAGCTGTTTTTTTTCTCAGACTTTATTATTATTGTTTAGTTACAAAGGTTTTTTTTAATTACAAAATATGTGTAGTTTTCTATTTTCGTTTTGCTCATTGATCTGTTTTTTCAGAATAAAAACAAAAAAAAAAAGATTTCTAGTTCATTTTTCTTTTTTTTTTTTTACTACCAAACATGTTCACAAACAGTCTAGTAAGCAAAAAGTATAAAAAAATGGAGTTAGAGTGTCTAAAATCAAGGTTTAATAAGCCGGGTCATAGTGACCCGGAACACTACAAGTGTATAGTAAATGCGAACAAAACAGCAGGGTTAATAATTTGTTCAAAGATCTTCCTGGTATAGATGTCAGACTCACCGGCCTATAGTTCCCTGGGTCCACCTTCTTCCCCTTTTTGAAGATTGGAACAATATTTGCTCTTCTCCAGTCTTCTGGGACTTCTGTTCTTCAAGAATTTTCAAATGTTATGTGACAATAGGCGATGTCACAGCCCCTCCCTTCACAATGATGAGGTTTGCACATGCTCGTCGGATGGTTCAATACAAAAATAGGTTTGAAGTCAGTTCATTTTGACAAAGTGCATATATTGTTTCCTGAAACAACAGAAAGTTAGGAGTCTTAAAAAAGCCTCAATGCCCAGTGAGAAAATGGCAAGTTTTCTATGTTTTAATATTAATAAGCATAGCTGGACGTCATGGGAGATCACTTTTGTGAGACATAGGGGCTAGTCATGTAACACAGTCAGAACCCATGCTATATGGAGCGGGCTATGTTACATACACAGGTAGACATATGGTGACTGATTCTAAGGGGTTTAAGTATCATTGATTCCAGGGTCTGATAAATGTGAAGAGAGTTCACAAACATAAAATATAATACAAGTTCAATAAACATGACTAAAATACTGAAAGGGAATCTGTCACCAAGCTTTTACTACCCATATGAGAGCAGCATAATGTATGGGAAGAGATTCTGATTCCAGCGATGTGTCACTTACTGAGCTGCTTCCTGCAGTCTTGATAAAACTTATTTTTCATCTGCTGAAGATCTAGCGGTTCTCTAATGCTGAGCTCTGTATAACCCCGCCCACACCAGTGATTGGCAGCTTTTTGTGTACACTGTGCATAGGCAGAAAGCTGCAAATCAGTGGTGGGGGCCGGGTTATACAGAGCTCATTAATATTGAGGACTACATGGCAGTATGTTGACTTGTTTACTGGTGATAATCTCCTGCTGTAATTTTATTAAAACTTCAGCAAACAGCCCAGTAATTGAATCAGAGTCTCTGCCCCTACATCATGCTGCTCTCTGATCAGGTGGTAAAACCCTGGTGACAGATTAATAGCTCCTGGCCATCCTGAAGGAGCTAGTAAAGATAAGCAAATCTTAACTGGCAGATAGCAAGGTGTCATTTTATTCACGATTAGGGCGCAGTCAGTGGGCCGTATAACACGGGTGATAATCCTGAGCGGACACTGACAGCATGTATTTCTATGCAGCTGGCACCTTCTGATCACGAGAGTTGCTGGCCAGTGCGATCATTGTGATGCGATCGTCATCTATGTTATATGGCCGTCTGACTCTGACCTTAAAGGTAATGTGTCATCCAAAAATTACATATTGGGTTGTTTCATTATTTAAAAAAAATCATATTTTTCTGTATATCACAATATTTATATAAAAAAAATAAAAGACAAATCTAGGATTGATCACACTGGCCTCTAAGCCTTATAGTAGACTGACTCAGACCTGTGGAAGTATTTAATGAGCATGCTCTGAGCAGAGTCACTGTGAAGGCCAGGTTTGTCAGACACATGATCTTGACCCAAATTCTCCTATTTCAGATTCCACCATACACTACACCGTGAGAACAAGTGATATTATCAGAATATAGCTTTATATATTCATAGAAAAGAAAAGATACGGATCAGCACAGTGTAAGTAGCGCATGTACACAAGTATAGACTTACGCTACGGAACGTTGTGTATTTTATGTTCTGCCCAGATGCAGGGTTTTCCTTTGTCTGATACTTCCTTGTGCTTCCCAATGGAACATCCTATCAATGGTTACTTGTAGTGATGAGCAAGTATACTCGTTGCTTGGGTTTTCCCGAGCACGTTCGGGTGGTCTCCAATTATTTTTTAGTGCTCGGAGATTTAGTTTTTCTTGCCGCAGCTGAATGATTTACATCTGTTAGCCAGCATAAGTACATGTGGGGGTTGCCTGGTTGCTAGGAAATCCCCACATGTATTTATGCTGGCTAACAGATGTAAATCATTCAGCTGCGGTGATGAAAACTAAATTCCCGAGCACTAAAAAATACTCGGAGGACCCCCGAGCAACGAGTATATTCGCTCACCACTAGTTACTTTATTTCCATCAGTATCAAGTCCCAATGATGGATTATGTGCAAGAGGAGGATTTGATGGGATTATTTGACAATTTGCAGTAACAGGCCTGCAGACAATCGCACCCTGCCATGGTGATCGGCTCAGATGTCATATGGCTTCGTTTGCTGTGAGCAAACACCTGTTAGGAAATAGTGTGAGGGCAGAATGTAATTACACTGGATATTATCTACTGTGGTGTCATCAGTAGGTGCAGTCTGAAGAGTAATCTGGCCATCAGTACACACCAGACAGGGGCTTGTCAGAGCATGATGGCTGACATCAAGTCATAAATACCGGACTTAAGGTACCGTCACATTTAGCGATGCTGCAGCGATCTAGACAACGATGCCGATCGCTGCAGCGTCGCTGTGTGTTCGCTGGAGAGCTGTCACAGACAGCTCTCCAGCGACCAACTATGCGAAGTCCCCTGGTAACCAGGGTAAACATCGGGTTACTAAGCGCAGGGCCGCGCTTAGTAACCCAATATTTACCCTGGTTACCTAAAGAAAAAAAAACACTACATACTTACCTTCCGGTGTCTGTCGCGTCCCTCGCCGTCAGCTTCCCGCACTGACTGTGAGGGCCGGCCGTAAAGCAGAGCACAGCGGTGACGTCACCGCTGTGCTCTGCTTTACGGCCGGCCGGCGCTGACACAGTGCAGGGAAGCTGACGCCGGGGGACGTGGCAGACACCGGAATGTAAGTATGTACTGTTTTTTTTTTTCTTTACTTTTACAATGGTAACCAGGGTAAACATCGGGTTACTAAGCCCTGCGCTTAGTAACCCGATGTTTACCCTGGTTACCCGGGGACTTCGGCTGTTATGATCCGGTGACCTTGGAGCAGCATGAAAACTTTCACTGGAGTAGGTGGTAACTATACTGACCGCAAATCCTGATCTTAACATCGCAACTAGAAGTAGCCGTGGGGTGTACCTAACAAGCCCTAGACACCTCGTCACAGCCGGAGGACTAAATACCCCTAAAGATGGAAATAGGAATACTACCTTGCCTCAGAGCAGAACCCCAAAGGATAGGCAGCCCCCCACAAATATTGGCTGTGAGTAGGAGAGGAAAGACACACACAGTCAGAAAACAGGATTTAGCACAAGAGGCCACTCTAGCTAAAATAGGAAAGGATAGGACAGAGTTCTGTGCGGTCAGTATTAAAACGCTTCCAAAAATATCCACAGCAGATTATACAACAAATTCCTCCATCTAACTAAAGACGTGGAACGTATATCTGCAACTCCAGAGACTACTAAACTCAGAGCAGGAATACAATAAAAAAACAAGCACACAGCTTGTGTGCCATAGAAAAAGAAACAGACACTTATCTTTGCTGAATTGGCAGCTAAGCAGGAGAAGCCAGACAGAGATCCAAC
This sequence comes from Ranitomeya imitator, assembly GCF_032444005.1. Classification (NCBI taxonomy): domain Eukaryota; kingdom Metazoa; phylum Chordata; class Amphibia; order Anura; family Dendrobatidae; genus Ranitomeya; species Ranitomeya imitator. The sequence goes on from NC_091289.1 coordinate 58,106,087, forward strand.
ACTTCCCAAGAAACATTGACAACTGGAAAGGACTAATGATTCCTGCAAACCTAAATACCCCAGTCAGAATTGCAATCAGCAGATACACCTGTCCAGGACTGCAGCCCAGAGACAACTGCATTACCACCTACAAACACCGGAGGGAGCCCAAAAGCAGAATTCACAACAGTACCCCCCCCCTTGAGGAGGGGTCACCGAACCCTCACCAGAGCCCCCAGGCCGATCAAGATGAGCCAGATGAAAGGCACGAACCAAATCAGCGGCATGGACATCAAAGGCAAAAACCCAAGAATTATCCTCCTGGCCATAACCCTTCCATTTGACAAGGTACTGAAGCTTCCACCTCGAAAAACGGGAATCCAAAATCTTCTCAAAAACATATTCCAACTCCCCATCAACCAACACAGAGGCCGGAGGATCAACAGAGGGAACAACGGGCTCCACATATTTCCGCAATAAAGATCTATGGAAGACATTATGGATAGCAAAAGAGGCCGGAAGCGCCAGTCGAAAAGACACCGGATTAATAATTTCAGAAATTTTATAAGGACCAATAAACCGAGGCTTAAACTTAGGAGAAGAAACCTTCATAGGAACATGACGAGAAGACAACCAAACCAAATCCCCCACACGAAGCCGGGGACCAACACGCCGACGGCGGTTAGCAAAACGTTGAGCCCTTTCCTGAGACAACGTCAAATTGTCCACCACATGAGTCCAAATCTGCTGCAGCCTGTCCACCACAGAATTAACACCAGGACAATCGAAGGCTCAACCTGCCCAGAAGAAAAACGAGGATGAAAACCAAAATTACAAAAGAAAGGTGAAACCAAAGTAGCCGAACTAGCCCGATTATTAAGGGCAAACTCGGCCAACGGCAAGAAAGACACCCAATCATCCTGATCAGCAGACACAAAGCATCTCAAATAGGTCTCCAAAGTCTGATTAGTTCGCTCAGTTTGGCCATTAGTCTGAGGATGAAACGCCGAAGAAAAAGATAAATCAATGCCCATCCTAGCACAAAAGGCCCGCCAAAATCTAGAGACAAACTGAGAACCTCTGTCAGACACAATATTCTCCGGAATGCCATGCAAACGAACCACATGCTGAAAAAACAATGGAACCAGATCTGAGGAGGAAGGCAACTTAGGCAAAGGTACCAGATGGACCATTTTAGAGAACCGGTCACAAACAACCCAGATAACAGACATCTTCTGGGAAACAGGAAGATCCGAAATAAAATCCATGGAAATATGCGTCCAGGGCCTCTCAGGGACCGGCAAAGGTGAAAGCAACCCACTAGCGCGGGAACAGCAAGGCTTGGCCCGGGCGCAAGTCCCACAGGACTGCACAAAAGCACGCACATCGCGAGACAAGGAAGGCCACCAAAAGGACCTAGCAACCAAATCTCTGGTACCAAAAATCCCAGGATGACCAGCCAACACTGAACCTCAGAAATTACCTTACTTGTCCATCTATCAGGAACAAACAGCTTCCCCACTGGACAGCGGTCAGGCCTATCAGCCTGAAATTCCTGAAGCACCCGCCGCAAATCAGGGGAGATAGCAGAAAGAATCACCCCCTCCGTAAGAATGCCAACCGGCTCCAGGACTCCAAGAGAATCAGGCGAAAAACTCCTAGAGAGGGCATCAGCCTTTAACATTCTTAGATCCCGGAAGATACGAGACCACAAAATCAAAACGGGAGAAAAACAGGGACCATCGAGCCTGTCTAGGATTCAGCCGCTTGGCCGACTCGAGGTAAATCAGATTCTTATGATCGGTCAGGACCACAACACGGTGTTTAGCTCCCTCAAGCCAATGTCGCCACTCCTCAAATGCCCACTTCATAGCCAACAACTCCCGATTGCCGACATCATAATTGCGTTCTGCAGGCGAAAACGTTCTGGAAAAAAAAGCACACGGTTTCATCAAAGAACCATCAGACTCCCTCTGAGACAAAACGGCCCCTGCCCCAATCTCAGAAGCGTCGACCTCAACCTGAAAAGGAAGAGAAACATCCAGTTGACGCAACACAGGGGCAGAAGTAAATCGGCGTTTAAGCTCCTGAAAGGCCTCAACAGCCTCAGAGGACCAATTCGTCACATCAGCGCCTTTCTTCGTCAAATCAGTAAGGGGCTTAACCACACTGGAAAAGTTGGCAATGAAACGGCGATAGAAATTAGCAAAGCCCAAAAATTTTTGAAGTCCCTTCACAGATGTGGGTTGGATCCAGTCATGAATAGCTTGGACCTTAACAGGATCCATTTCTATAGACGAGGGAGAAAAAATAAAACCCAAAAAAGAGACCTTCTGAACTACGAATAGGCACTTAGACCCCTTCACAAATAAAGCATTATCACGAAGGATCTGGAACACCATCCTGACCTGCTTCACATGAGACTCCCAATCATTGGAAAAAATCAAAATATCATCCAAATATACGACCATGAATTTATCAAGATAATTGCGGAAAATATCATGCATGAAAGACTGGAACACAGATGGAGCATTCGAGAGCCCAAATGGCATCACAAGGTATTCAAAATGGCCTTCGGGCGTATTAAATGCAGTTTTCCATTCGTCACCCTGTTTAATACGAACAACATTATATGCCCCTCGGAGGTCAATCTTAGTAAACCAACTAGCCCCCTTAATCTGAGCAAACAAATCAGTAAGCAAAGGCAAGGGGTATTGGAATTTGACCGTGATCTTATTAAGAAGACGATAATCAATACAGGGTCTCAAGGAGCCATCCTTCTTAGCAGCAAAAAAGAAACCCATTTCCCAATGGTGACGAAGAGGGCCGAATATGCCCTTTCTCCAAAGATTCCTTAACATAGCTCCGCATGGCGGCATGCTCTGGCACAGACAGATTGAAAAGTCAGCCCTTAGGGAACTTACAACCAGGAATCAAGTTAATAGCACAATCACAGTCCCTATGTGGAGGAAGGGAACTGGACTTGGGCTCATCAAATACATCCTGGAAATCAGACAAAAACTCAGGGACCTCAGAAGAGGGGGAAGAGGAAATTGACATCAAAGGAACGTCACTATGTACTCCTCGACAACCCCAACTAGTCACTGACATAGTTTTCCAATCCAGCACCGGATTATGTTCCTGTAACCATGGAAATCCCAGCACAACAACATCATGCAGGTTATGCAACACCAGAAAACGGCAATCTTCCTGATGTGCAGGAGCCGTGTACATAGTCATGTGTCCAGTACTGAGGTTTATCCTTGGCCAAGGGTGTAGCATCAATGCCCCTCAAAGGAATAGGGCTCTGCAAAGGCTGCAAGGAAAAACCACAGCGCCTGGCGAATTCTAAGTCCATTAAGTTCAGGGCAGCGCCTGAATCCACAAATGCCATGACAGAAAAGGATGACAATGAGCAAATCAGGGTCACAGATAAGAGAAATTTAGGGTACCGTCACACTATAACATTTCGATCGCTACGACGGTACGATTCGTGACGTTCCAGCGATATCGTTACGATATCGCCGTGTCTGACACGCAGCAGCGATCAGGGATCCTGCTGAGAATCGTACGTCGTAGCAGATCGTTTAGAACTTTCTTTCATCGCTGGATCTCCCGCTGTCATCGCTAGATCGGTGTGTGTGACACCGATCTAGCGATCTAGCGATGCGATCCAGCGATGCGTTTGCTTGTAACCAGGGTAAACATCGGGTAACTAAGCGCAGGACCGCGCTTACTTACCCGATGTTTACCCTGGTTACAAGCGTTAAACTAAAAAAAAACAAACAGCACATACTTACATTCTGGTGTCCGTCAGGTCCCTTGCAGTCTGCTTCCAGCACTGTGACTGCCGGCCGTAAAGTGAAAGCAGAGCACAGCGGCTGTGCTTTCACTTTCACTTTACGGCCGGCAGTCACTGAGTGCGGGAAGCAGACTGTAAGGGACCTGACGGACACCAGAATGTAAGTATGTGCTGTTTGTTTTTTTTTAGTTTAACGCTTGTAACCAGGGTAAACATCGGGTAACTAAGCGCGGTCCTGCGCTTAGTTACCCGATGTTTACCCTGGTTACCCAGGGACCTCGGCATCTTGGTCGCTGGAGAGCTGTCTGTGTGACAGCTCCCAGCGACCACACTACGATTTACCTACGATCACGGCCAGGTCATATCGCTGGTCGTGATCGTAGGTAAATCGTATAGTGTGACGGTACCCTTAGGCTGTATAGTACTAATGGTAACAGACCTAGCGACTCTCTTAGTACCCTTAGGGCAATCAGAGATAACATGACCCGAATCACCACAGTAAAAACACAGCCTATTCTGACGTCTGAATTCCTGCCGTTCTGTTCTAGTCAAAATCCTATCACATTGCACAGGTTCAGGACTATGCTCAGAGGATACTGCCATATGGTGCACAGCTTTGCGCTCGCGCAGACGCTGATCAATCTGAATGGCTAGAGACATAGATTCGCTCAAACTGGCAGGCGTAGGAAAGCCCACCATAACATCTTTAAGGGTTTCAGAAAGACCTTTTCTGAAAATAGCAGCCAGAGCCTCTTCATTCCATTTAGTGAGCACAGACCATTTTCTAAATTTCTGGCAGTATAACTCTGCCGCTTCCTGACCTTGACACAAGGCCAACAGGGTTTTTTCTGCATGATCCACAGAATTAGGTTCGTCATACAATAATCCGAGCGCTTGAAAAAATGCATCTACATTCAATAATGCCGGATCCCCTGTTTCAAGAGAAAAAGCCCAGTCTTGAGGGTCACCACGCAGCAAGGATATGATGATTTTCACCTGCTGAATAGGATCACCAGAAGAACGGGGTTTCAAAGCAAAAAAACAATTTGCAGTTATTTTTAAAGTTCTAAAACTTGGATCTGTCCCCAAAAAACAAATCAGGAGTAGGAATTCTGGGCTCTAAAGCTGGAGTCTGGACAACATAGTCCTGGATACTCTGTACTCTTGCAGCAAGTTGATCCACACGAGAAAACAAACCCTGAACATCCATGCCAAAACATATATCCTGAACCACCCAGATATCAAGAGGAAAAAAAAAAAAAGACAAACCAAAGCACAGAAAAAAAATGGTTCAGAACTTTCTTTTCCTTCTTTTGAGATACATTTAATTCATTTTTGTCCACTTGTACTGTTATGATCTGGTGGTTTAGGAACAACATGAGACAAGCTCTGAAGGAGGTGGTATCTGTACTGACCGCAAACCCTGAACCTAGCAGCGCAACTAAAAATAGCCGTGGGGGGTACCTGACGCTCCCTAGACCCCTCGGCACAGCCTAAGATCTAACTTCCCCTAAAGATGGAAACAGGAAACCTATCTTGCCTCAGAGAAAATCCCCAAAGGAAAGATAGCCCCCCACAAATATTGACGGTGAGAGGAGGGGAAAATAACACGCAGAAATGAAATCAGATTTTAGCATAGGAGGCCAGTCTAGCTTGATAGATAGGACAGGAAAGGATACTGTGCGGTCAGTATAAAAACTACAAAACAATCCACACAGAGTTTACAAAATCTCCACACCTGACTAAAGGTGTGGAGGGTAAGTCTGCTTCCCAGACCTTCCAGCTAACAGAAAAAATCCGTACTGACAAGCTGGACAAATATAGAATGCACAGAACAATAAGTCCACAACATGTGGACTGAAATGAGCAAAGCCAGAACTTATCTTTGCAGAACTGGTCAGGAAACCAGGAGAATCCAAGCAGAGATGTGAATCCAGCCAGGAAACATTGACAAGTGGCACAGGCTGAAGAAAGAGCCAGACTTAAATAGCGGACGATAAGTGGAGGCAGCTGATGACAGCTAACTCCAATGAGCAGCCATACCACTAGAAACCACAAGAGGGAGCCCAAGAGCAGAACTCACAAAAGTGCCACTTACAACCACCGGAGGGAGCCCAAGAGCGGAATTCACAACACATACGGCAGCAGGGGCTCAGTATTGGGGTATCAGGGGCAGTAATAGGGACACATACGGCAGCAGCGGCTCAGTATTGGGGCATCAGGTTCAGTAATAGGGACACATACAGCAGCAGCGCTGAGTATCGGAGTATCAGCAGGATGAGGAGTTTGTGCAGGTTGGGGATAGATGGTGATGGGGCTGGAATGTGAGAAGTAAAATGTGTCTGTTATATTCTCTGCAGACGAGTCCTGTTATGCTGTGCTATCAGGCAACACAGTGTGCAGTAATCAGCGCACATACAGTGATATGGCAATAACCCAAAAACAATAGAATAAGCTCTGAGACGTGGAATCTCTGCAGACTGCAATACCTGAACCTATCCTCACACAACTAAAAGCAGCAGTGGATTGCGCCTAACACTACCTATGCAACTCGGCACTGCCTGAGGAGCTGACTAGCCTGAAGATAGAAATACAAGCCTGACTTGCCTCAGAGAAATACCCCAAAGGAATAGGCAGCCCCCCACATATAATGACTGTTAGCAAGATGAAAAGACAAAACGTAGGAATGAAATAGATTCAGCAAAGTGAGGCCCGATATTCTAGACAGAGCGAGGATAGCAAAGAGAACTATGCAGTCTACAAAAAACCCTAAAGCAGAACCACGCAAAGGGGGGCAAAAAGACCCACCGTGCCGAACTAACGGCACGGCGGTGCACCCTTTGCGTCTCAGAGCTTCCAGCAAAAGAGAATAGCACAGCTGGATAGAAAAAACGGAAACAAAAACAAAGTAACACTTATCTAGCAGAGCAGCAGGCCACAGGAAAGATGCAGTAGCTCAGATCCAACACTGGAACATTGACAAGGAGCAAGGAAGACAGACTCAGGTGGAGTTAAATAGCAAGGCAGCCAACGAGCTCACCAAAACACCTGAGGGAGGAAGCCCAGAGGCTGCAATACCACTTGTGACCACAGGAGTGAATTCAGCCACAGAATTCACAACAGAGTCCTGGCTGGAAGAAGTTGTCATGTAGGTCTGGGCCGATGGAAAATACGAGAAAAGTGACGACTCCATCATAAAGAACGTCAGCGGTAAGTCATTATCTGTAACTGTGCTGTGATATCTTACAGTTGTGGCCAAAAGTATTGACACCCCTGCAATTCTGTCAGATAATACTCAGTTTCTTCCTGAAAATGATTGCAAACACAAATTCTTTGTGTTTTGTAAATTATCTTAATTTAATTTGTCTTAAATGAAAAAAACACAGAAAGAATTGTCCTAAAACCAAATTGGATATAATTCCACACCAAACATAAAAAAGGGGGTGGACAAAAGTATTGGCACTGTTCGAAAAATCATGTGATGCTTCTCTAATTTGTGTAATTAACAGCACCTGTAACTTACCTGTGGCACCTAACAGGTGTTGGAAATAACTAAATCACACTTGCAGCCAGTTGACATGGATTAAAGTTGACTCAACCGCTGTCCTGTGTCCTTCTGTGTACCACAATGAGCATGGAGAAAAGAAAGAAGACCAAAGAACTGTCTGAGGACATGAAAAACCAAATAGTGAGGAAGCATGAGCAATCTCAAGGCTACAAGTCCATCTCCAAAGACCTGAATGTTCCTGTGTCTACCATGCGCAGTGTCATCAAGAAGTTTAAAGCCCATGGCACTGTGGCTAACCTCCCTAGAAGTGGACAGAAAAGAAAAATTGACAAGAGATTTCAACGCAAGATTGTGCAGATGTTGGATAAAGAACCTCGACTAACATCCAAACAAGTTCAAGCTGCCCTGCAGTCCGAGGGTACAACAGTGTCAACCCATACTATCCATCGGCGTCTGAATGAAAAGGGACTGTATGGTAGGAGACCCAGGAAGACCCCACTTCTTACCCCGAGACATAAAAAAGCCAGGCTGGAGTTTGCCAAAACTTACCTGAAAAAGCCTTAAAACGTTTTGGAAGAATGTTCTCTGGTCAGATGAGATAAAAGTAGAGTTTTTTGGGCAAAGGCATCAACATAGAGTTTACAGGAGAAAAAAAGAGGCATTCAAAGAAAAGAACACGGTTCCTACAGTCAAACATGGCGGAGGTTCCCTGATGTTTTGGGGTTGCTTTGCTGTCTCTGGCACTGGACTGCTTGACCGTGTGCATGGCATTATGAAGTCTGAAGACTACCAACAAATTTTGCAGCATAATCTAGGGCCCAGTGTGAGAAAGCTGGGTCTCCCTCAGAGGTTAAGCGTCTTCCAGCAGGACAATGACCCAAAACACATTTCAAAAAGCACTAGAAAATGTTTTGAGAGGAAGCACTGGAGACTTCTAAGGGTATGTGTCCACTTTCAGGATGGCTGGCGGTATCGTCGTAGCGGCTTTGCCGCTCTGCGGTAAGCCCCGCCCCCTTCTGGGACACGATGATGCCGGATGTGTTCATAGCACACATCCGGCATAATCGCACCCATCGCATAGGGCCCTGTACTATATCTTGCGGCGACGCAGCGGCGCCGCAAGGTATACAGACATGCTGCGATCTGAAAAGACGCGCAGCATGTCCGGAGTCGCAGGGCCGCCGCATGCGTGTTACCATGCATAGTGGAGACGGGATTTCATAAAAATCCCCTCCAGTATGCTGTAACATCTGGACGCTACGTGTCTGACGCTGCGTCCCTATGCAGCGTCAAACACGCAGCGTTTACTGCACGTGGACACATACCCTAAGGTGGCCAGCAATGAGTCCAGAATCCCATAGAACACCTGTGGAGAGATCTAAGAATGGCAGTTTGGAGAAGGCACCCTTCAAATATCAGGGACCTGGAGCAGTTTGCCAAAAAAGAATGGTCTAAAATTCCAGCAGAGCATTGTAAGAAACTCATTGATGGTTACCGGAAGCGGTTGGTCGCAGTTATTTTGGCTAAAGGTTGTGCAACCAAGTATTAGGCTGAGGGTGCCAATACTTTTGTCTGGCCCATTTTTGGAGTTTTGTGTGAAATTATCAATGTTTTGCTTTTTGCTTCATTCTCTTTTGTGTTTTTTCATTTAAGACAAATTAAATGAAGATAATAATACCAAAGAATTTGTGTTTGCAATCATTTTCAGGAAGAAACTGAGTATTATCTGACAGAATTGCAAGGGTGTCAATACTGTTGGTCACAACTGTACATGTTCTGTAGGACTGGTATCTACCACTGACCATATAGCGGTAATATCCATGTTGGTCTTTATATAGAGATTATCTTCAGTAACAGCGCGGTCATCTGCTGAGGTTCTCCACTATTAGGGCGTATCACCCAGTTGTAATCAAGGTTACCTGGTTAGGGGCCCACTCAGAAGCTTCCCCCCCCCCCGGAACGAACGCCCTAGCTATGCCTCTGTGTACAGGGAGTGGTGGTGAAATATGGACAACAAGAATAAATGAACAAAGAGGTCACATAGTTTTCCAAAGGAAACCGTTCTAGGAAATGTGGCAGCACTGTATTAACAGAAAACTGTCTAGGACTACGTGAAACATTTTAAGTGTGAGAGTCCTTTCAGTAAGTTTTTGGAGCAGAAACTACAAGTTTTTGAAGAGTTTTGAGCTTTGGAGAGCTTCTGCTACAAAGGACCATTGATAAACCCTTTGCACACAGTCTACTACTGCTTTTTACATGTGGGCTTTTATGTAATTTTACTTAAAAAAAAAAAAAAACCTTCGTGGTGAGCAGACATGATAGGCCTTCATAACAAATTTATTTTAAAAGGGGTCCTCTGGATTTAAAAGATCAGAGGTGGAAATTATCAGCAATTAGCTCAGATGAAGACACCTAAGGCTACTTTCACACTAGCGTCGGACTCAGCCCGTCGCAGTGCGTCGGGCCGAGGTTCCGACGCTAGCAGTGAAACGGAGGCAGCGGATGCATTTTTCCTGCACATCCGCTGCCCCATTGTAAGATGCGGGGAGGTGGGGGCGGAGTTCCGGCCGCGCATGCGCGGTCGGAAAAAGCAGTCCGTCAGCAGCAAAAAACGTTACATGTAACATTTTTTGCTCCCAGCGGTCCGCCACAACACGGCGCAACCATCGCACGACGGTTGCAACGTGTGTCAATGCGTCGCTAATGTTAATCTATGGGGCAAAAACGCATCCTGCAAAAAACTTTGCAGGATGCGGTTTTTCCCCTAAACGACGCATTGCGATGTACTACAAAAAACGCCAGTGTGAAAGTAGCCTAACAGAGCTGCATTCAATGTGTGTGTGTAGTGGCCACAGCCAAGTGCTGCAGATCAGCACTTAAGAGAACAGGGCCTCAGCAGCAACTGTTATGTCCACATCCGGCCACCCACACAGCTAGTCACACCTGAACCTTAAGAATAAATCAAGATGTGACCAGACAACCCTTTCATGAGCACCAGGGGTGGGGAACGTCCGGACCACGGGCAGTATATCATCTGGTGTGGCCCGCAGCCACTTTGCCCGTGTTTTTGGACGCAGGCCCTTTAATTCTTCAGAGGTATGCGCAGCAGGGCCACCATCAGGACATTACTGCCCTTACTGGCGTATGGGGCCGATGACCAGAGGGGGCCCGCAGTGGGCCTCTGTTCACCGGGCCCCAGCACAGGATTCTGCCACTTCAGGAACGGATTACACATCCTCCGATATACGATCAGTTAAAATCTGTTGCCATGCAGATTCCTCCCGCACGGCAACAGTTAACAGCCGCCAGCCAATCACAGGCAGGCAGCTGACATCAGAGTGCATGTCACCGATGTATGTTACTGCCATACGCTGGAACAACTCTGCGCACCTCATCTGAATAGAAGAGGCCACTGCTGGAGCTCGGCCAGGTAGGGAAACTTATTTTTGTAAAGCCGCAGTATGGGGCATATTACACCGGAATGGGGTGTACTGTACTCTTATGGGGCTGAATTATACTCTTGAGTTTGTGTGTTCTCCCCATGTTTGCATGTGTTTCCTCCGGGTTCTCCCACATTCCAAAAACATACCTAAAGGGATTCTAGTGTGAGCCCCATTGGGGACAGTGATGATGTGTGCAAACTGTAAAGCGCTGCAGAATGTTAGCGCTGTATAAAAATATATTATTACTGCTATGGGGCTGCATTATTTTATTAATGATCAGTATTGTAGTATTTGGTCACTGTGGTGGTAATATGGTCTGGCGGTATTTGTTCCTTGTGCTATTTTGTGACTGTGGTGGTAATATGTGATCTAGTCATGGTGTGGCGGTTTTTCTTTGTACGTGCTATTATTTGATCACTATATGGTGGTAGTATGTGGTCTGGTCATGGTGCGGCGGTATTTGTTCCTTATATTTAGTATTATTCGGTTACTATATGGTTGTCATTCCAGCCATCCCATTAGGTGAGTTATTTAAAATGTTTGTATACAGTTGGCTAATATTTAAGTTAATAACCTTATATGGCCCCCAAACACAATTATAAAATTCCAAATGGCCCTTGGCAGAAACAAGGTTCCCCACCCCTGATGTAAACCCAAAAGATTTCTCAGTACAGCGCACGGTCTTCTGACCTCACCCCAAAAGCTGCAGACTTACATGGGGCTGCTGAATTCAGGTCAGGAGACCCATGGTCTTTCCAGAAATTAGTGTAAATGCAAAAGGATGTTTGGGGTCAAACAGAAATCACCACAAGTGGATCAATTATGAAGGCACAGCAAGTCCAAGTGCAGTCACAGTAATCAATGCTTGGGCTGAAAGTGTGCAAGGCTCAAACACGTGGACCTGAGTAAACCAAGCTTTAGTGTTAAAAGTTATCTTTTTCTTAATTATAACCCTGGATAGTACAATCTATATTAAAAAAAAAATTTGATATTTGTGAGTGGGGCCATTTTAGATTCTTTGTAGTTTCAGAAACCAGTGGTCAAATGTACTCAATCTGTTGTATTAAAGTATGTAAAATAAAACAGATTGTTAAAGGGAACAGGGGTCCGCTGTCATACCACCTATTGTGATTGGTGGATTCCGTGTAATCAGCTGTGTAGACATTACTCATCATTGCAATCCTGCCTGATAAGGAAACTGCTGTAAACTCATCCTGAAAGTACAGCAAAAAAAGCACCAATGGCCATCGTGATAATTGCACATAACATTTTTTGAGAGGCAAAGATCAGTGTAACACCAAGATACTTACCACTTTCTGCTATGCTCCCCACGGCGTGACCCCCATCATTACTACCGAGGGGAGATGTGAACTACTTAACACCGAAGCCAAAGTACAGGCACTCAGTGCAGTGTTGTCATGGCTAAACATTTTTAGGGTATGTTGCGGATCTGCAGCGTTTTTTGCGGTGCAGAAACACAATTGATTTACAATACAATGTAAATCAATGAGAAAAAAAAAAGTGCGGAAAAGCTGCGGATTAAAAGTAGCATGTCACTTTTTTGCGGATCTGCAGCGTTTTTGTACCCATTTCATAGAAATCCACAAGGGTATAAAACACAGTAAATCCGCACGAAAAATGCGACAAAACCGCACCTGCGTTTTCTGCCAAGAGATGCAGAATTAGCACCAGAAATTCCTAAGGCTAATCCGCAATGTGTGCACATAGCCTTATACCCCCTCCCACCTGCTTGGCTTCCCATCTAATGCTGCCCTTATCTGTCTGTATGAAGCCAAAGCTGTCAATCATATGAGGAAAGTGAAGCCACGAGGTGGGAAGTGGCACTTACATATAAGAATCAGCAGTGTGCAGGTGTGCCTTCTTCACAAGCTCTGCTCTCCGTCATCAGTGCTGTCGGCAGGTGACAATTCTAGATGGAGGCGACATCTAGGGTTTTGTTGAGGGAGTGGGGGATTAGATTGTAGCAAACACCACTCACTCATTAACTACAAAATAATTTATTAAGTAGACATTCATGCACAACACATAACCGCTATATACAACATACACAACGCTCCCAACTTCCTCCTGACTCAGGAGCTCTTTGCTCGTTTGCTTTTGGCCTTGCGGACTTCTTCGATCAGGTCTTTCAGATACTGGATCTCCTTTGCTATGGATTCGGCCTTCTCATTGAGGATGTCATTCTTAGATTCCAGTTCTCTACACTCTGCAGAAATCGCATCTTGCTCTGCTCTCTTCTTCTGACGGTAGCGAGTGGCTGCTGTTTTATTCTGCTCCATCTTCTTCTGTTTCTTGTCTACTTTGGGTTGCCCTACAGTTTTTACCTTTGCTGACACTTCTCTATCCTTTGAGGGAAGATCATAGGGTTTGGGTCTCTCAGAGATTGGGGATTCGGGGGAAGACTGGACACTACTAGGGTATTCTGTAGATGTGGGACTTTGCTGAGGAGATCCCAGATATGATGGGCTCATACATATGCCACTGTCATTATCTGAGGACTCTTCTTTCTCATGTTTTATAGCATCTATGGTACATGAAGCCGAGGATATTTTATCCTCCTCAGCAACATCGACCTCGCTGCCTAAATCCAAGATAAAGGAATGGTCTGGGCTGGAGACTTGGGTCTGTGATGACGGTGGACTCACCGGGGCCACCTGATCAGCCTCCAGTGAAGGTTTCGCAATAGAGATGGTGTCTGGTGACAGCACATATTGCCCTAGCACCACAGGGAGAGGTGGGTCCTCTAGATCACACGAGTCATCCAACGTGGCCATGAGATCATCAGGCGAGACGGTGGAATCCAAACCTTCCATCCCGAGCAGGGAATCAAAATCGAACTCCTTCAGGTCCATTTTTTCCACCATCCAATCCATGCCGGAGAAGGCGTCCCCTGGAAACAGAAGAAACCAGTCTTATAAGCCAACCATATAACATCATGCATGCACATGTGGCCCACAGAGCTATACAGGGGACGCCGATCCCTTCTCCATATACTCAAACATATTCACGTATGGAGATTCGAATAAATGTGAACACTACAGTAGATCGTCAGTCCAGGTCCCGACATGCAGAGGTGTGACGAGGCCAGCACACCGATGTCATCACACTGTGGCCAGCACCTCACTGAAGAGGCAGATCGGCCAACAATAAGCACTCCATGAGGGAGCCGAAGATCAAATGCCTTGATGAGGGGCTTATTATTACACCGAGGACACACAATAGGGGCAACAATTCTCAAAAAAGGAAGTTTTGCTAGACAGTGGTGGGTACTTTATTCAGAGGGGCAGTGCAGGATATTTTACTGAGGGGGTGTTTGAGGGGAATATTGTGCCAATGTGCAGTGTGGGGCAGGAACCACAGGCAATTATATCTTCAGAGGCAGCGCATAGGAGATATTTATGGGCAATATAATAAGGTCTTTTAATGGCACCCAGTTGGAAATTGCTAAAGACAGAAGTCATGTGACAATTGAATATGGGGCTGATGTGACATTGCAATTCATCGCTGTACTAGGCTTGGGGATTTATTCATGCAATGAATTGACGGTGGTTCTAATCTTGTAAACATGTAGCAACACAAAACATGCTTTATGGCCACGTTAGAACTTAAAATCCTCCAACAGAATTTTGAGATTATGAGATTCTGCAGTTTGTTCCAAACACTCAATGCAAGTTAGCATGTTTACACCTATGTTTTGGAGCAGAATCTCTCCAAATCCTTAAAATTTGGTTCTGGTGATGTATTCATGCAAGTAAACCTTTAAACTTTTTTGTGGCCTTTGGACACAAACATTTCAACGAGATCCAGTCAACGGATGTATACCACCCTAACGGTAAGCACCATGGACAATTTTAGCCAGGTATGTTTGTAAAACACTGCCACTTTAAAATTGTCTTTATTTTTTTAATCTACTTTGAAGATCCAATAAAGTAGCAAAGCTGGAGACTAACCAGGCTAGTCCAGCTCCCACCAGAGCTGATCAGGGTAGACAGACCTGACAAATATCTGGGGTGGTGCCAAGAAAAGCTGACCCGGGTCAGTCTGGTCTCCAACCAGATATAAAGTATATTCTTTTGAGTGTTTTTAGAAAATAACTGGCTACAAATGTGAAGCCAGAGAATGAAGTCAGGCAACCACATTATTTTCCTGGTAAATTCAGGTTCTAGTAAAAGTTCTGCTTCACAACAATTAAGGGCCATGGTGCATGTAAACCCTCATGATGTGGCTCAAATCTGCGACCAACCATTAATAGGACTATTGTATCAGAGGGGACATCAGTCAGAGCCACACGGGCAGATTGGCCTAAGTCAGACCCCCACGTCCTCACATCTGAGGGTTTTCACACAATACAGGACGTGGCGCTCCTGGCTTAGTACTGTAAGGAGATGCTGGCATCACCACGTTCCTTACCCTGGAAACTGCCAAGAGATTCGTCCAGGAGCAGATCAGAGACGCCATTCTTAGCCTTATCGCTGGACAGCCCATGCCACGGGAGGTGCCCGGGCACCTCGATGCAGTCATCCAAGAGACCCAAACTCTCATCAGCCGCCAAAAACGACTGGTTGAAGGGGGACAAGAAGTCCCCCAACAACATATCTTCGATCAACAGGCTCATCTTTATCAGGTATTAAAGCTTTCAGGTAGAAAGTGGATTTTAAGCTTTCTTTCTTGTATACAGCAATGCTGCTGTGGGATACCTTGGGAAGCCTGCGGAGAAAGAGAAAACCATAATTGTAGATAAATGGCCCCACAGCAGGTGTAGGTCCCGACGATCTCCTCTCTAGAGCCTTATCTATCGTCCGTCCTCACGATCGCCTCTCTATAGAGCCTCATCACCTATCGTCCGTCCTCACAATCTCCTCTATAGAGCCTAATCACCTATCGTCCGTCCTCACAATCTCCTCTTTATAGAGCCTCATCATTTATCGTCCGTCCTTACGATCTCCTCTATAGAGCCTTATCATCTATCGTCCGTCCTCACGATCTCCTCTATAGAGCCTCATCATCATCTATCGTCCTTACAATCTTCTATAAAGCCTTATCAACTATCGTCCGTCCTCACCATCTCCTCTCTATAGAGCCTTATCATCTGTCCTCACGATCTCCTCTCTATACAGCCTTATTTATTGTCCGTCCTCACGATCTCTCTATAGAGCCTTATTTATTGTCCGTCCTCACGATCTCTCTATAAAGCCTTATTTATTGTCCGTCCTCACGATCTCTCTATAGAGCCTTATTTGTCCGTCCTCATGATCTCCTCTCTATAGCCTTATCATCATCTATTGTCCGTCCTCACGATCTCCTCTCTGTAGAGCCTCATTATCATCTATCCTCACGATCTCCTCTCTATAGCTTTGTCCGTCCTCGCGATCTCCTCTATAGAGCCTTATTTATTGTCCGTCCTCACGATCTCTCTATAGAGCCTTATTTATTGTCCGTCCTCGCGATCTCCTCTATAGAGCCTTATTTATAGTCCGTCCTCACGATCTCTCTATAGAGCCTTATTTATTGTCCGTCCTCACGATCTCTCTATAGAGCCTTATTTATTGTCCGTCCTCACGATCTCTCTATAGAGCCTTATTTATTGTCCGTCCTCACGATCTCCTCTATAGAGCCTTATCATCTATTGTCCGTCCTCACGATCTCCTCTCTATAGAGCCTTATTTATTGTCCGTCCTCGCGATCTCCTCTATAGCCTTATTTATAGTCCGTCCTCACGATCTCTCTATAGAGCCTTATTTATTGTCCGTCCTCGCGATCTCCTCTATAGAGCCTTATTTATTGTCCGTCCTCGCAATCTCCTCTATAGAGCCTTATTTATTGTCCGTCCTCGCAATCTCCTCTATAGAGCCTTATTTATTGTCCGTCCTCACGATCTCTCTATAGAGCCTTATTTATTGTCCGTCCTCATGATCTCCTCCTATAGAGCCTTATCATCTATTGTCCGTCCTCACGATCTCCTCTCTATAGAGCCTTATTATCATCTATCCTCACGATCTCCTCTCTATAGAGCCTTATTTATTGTCCGTCCTCACGATCTCCTCTATAGAGCCTTATCATCTATTGTCCGTCCTCACGATCTCCTCTCTATAGAGCCTTATTATCATCTATCCTCACGATCTCCTCTCCGCCGAGCTGACAGGCAGCTTCCTCATGACCATATATGGTAACGGCCACGCCCACACAGCACGAGGACGGCGGCCATTTCACAGCGCTGCCATCAGCGCCCCGCCGCCATTTTACGTCAGCTGCGGAGAATAGACTGTGATCTGCCATCTGCTGTAATGTCGCCTCCCCCGGGCCGCAGCGTCCGCAGGGAGCCGCCGAGCAGCTGCCACCACAGACTGACTGGGTACAGATACCTCAGGGGAACAAGTCTCGGCAAACAAAAGGAATCTCCAGTACTACTGTCCCTAGAGTCTAGTGACGGGCGCCATGTACCGAGTGCATACACCCCCATTACACACCGCACATACCCGCCTCATAGCAACCCGTGTACTTACGCCATGGTGGTGCAGATGCCGGGGGCTGACAGCGCCGCTGGGTGCTGTGCCTTGCGCTGGCCTGGGGATGGGAGTGCCGCTGGCTGCTGCCGCTATACAGCCATGGCTGCTGGCTCTGCTCCGCGCTGCTGGAGTGTAACAGACTCTGGCTCCTCACTAGCTACACCGAAGGAATCCAAAGAGGGTTAAAAATCACAGTTAAGCGCTGCTCTATCTACGTCTTCTCCTTCATTACACCTGCACACTGACGTGGCGGGAGCGCGAGGCTTCGTTTATATAGAGCCGCAGTACTAAATGTCATATCCCTCCGCGGAAGGGTTGTGTTTAGCGTATTCCTCCGCTCGCATTCCTGGAATGAGTGGGCGTGTGCCGCTGGCGAGGAGCGGAAGTCCCGATAAATAGTGCATGTAGGCGCGTAGTAATAACAGTCATGTGGTGCATCTTCTCACTGTACAGTGACCTAATGGCCTCATACACGTCCTGCCCCAAAGATTTATTATTTTGGGTTCACAATGTGTATCAGAGCACGGAGAAACTGATGGTGCGGTGACATGGCCCGATGAGTGACACTAAACCAGTAACCGTCTACTAACTGGCGCTCATTTCATCTCCCGCTCACACAGGCAGAGAGTGATGTGTAGATCTGCCCTAGATCGCTCAGTTACATAGGCCGTCATCGCTCTCTCAGTGTGAGTCACACACAAGTGATGGTACAAAGAACCAGCTCCCTGCTGTGACTGATGGGACCGGGCTCCCTGCTGTGACTGATGGGACCGGGCTCCCTGCTGTGACTGACGGGACCGGGCTCCCTGCTGTGACTGATGGGACCGGGCTCCCTGCTGTGACTGACGGGACCGGGCTCCCTGCTGTGACTGACGGGACCGGGCTCCCTGCTGTGACTGATGGGACCGGGCTCCCTGCTGTGACTGATGGGACCGGGCTCCCTGCTGTGACTGATGGGATCGGGCTCCCTGCTGTGACTGATGGGACCGGGCTCCCTGCTGTGACTGATGGGACCGGGCTCACTGCTGTGACTGATGGGACCGGGCTCCCTGCTGTGACTGACGGGATCGGGCTCCCTGCTGTGACTGATGGGACCGGGCTCCCTGCTGTGACTGATGGGACCGGGCTCCCTGCTGTGACTGACGGGACCGGGCTCCCTGCTGTGACTGACGGGACCGGGCTCCCTGCTGTGACTGACGGGACCGGGCTCCCTGCTGTGACTGACGGGACCGGGCTCCCTGCTGTGACTGACGGGACCGGGCTCCCTGCTGTGACTGACGGGACCGGGCTGCCTGCTGTGACTGACGGGACCGGGCTCCCTGCTGTGACTGACGGGACCGGGCTCCCTGCTGTGACTGACGGGACCGGGCTCCCTGCTGTGACTGACGGGACCGGGCTCCCTGCTGTGACTGACGGGATCGGGCTCCCTGCTGTGACTGACGGGACCGGGCTCCCTGCTGTGACTGATGGGACCGGGCTCCCTGCTGTGACTGACGGGACCGGGCTCTCTGCTGTGACTGACGGGACCGGGCTCCCTGCTGTGACTGACGGGACCGGGCTCCCTGCTGTGACTGACGGGACCGGGCTCCCTGCTGTGACTGACGGGACCGGGCTCCCTGCTGTGACTGACGGGACCGGGCTCCCTGCTGTGACTGACGGGACCGGGCTCCCTGCTGTGACTGACGGGACCGGGCTCCCTGCTGTGACTGACGGGACCGGGCTCCCTGCTGTGACTGATGGGACCGGGCTCCCTGCTGTGACTGATGGGATCGGCTCCCTGCTGTGACTGATGGGACCGGGCTCCCTGCTGTGACTGATGGGACCGGGCTCCCTGCTGTGACTGATGGGACCGGGCTCCCTGCTGTGACTGATGGGACCGGGCTCCCTGCTGTGACTGAAGGGACCGGGCTCCCTGCTGTGACTGACGGGATCGGGCTCCCAGCTGTGACTGACGGGACCGGGCTCCCTGCTGTGACTGACGGGACCGGGCTCCCTGCTGTGACTGACGGGACCGGGCTCCCTGCTGTGACTGATGGGACCGGGCTCCCTGCTGTGACTGATGGGATCGGCTCCCTGCTGTGACTGATGGGACCGGGCTCCCTGCTGTGACTGATGGGACCGGGCTCCCTGCTGTGACTGATGGGACCGGGCTCCCTGCTGTGACTGAAGGGACCGGGCTCCCTGCTGTGACTGACGGGACCGGGCTCCCTGCTGTGACTGACGGGACCGGGCTCCCTGCTGTGACTGACGGGACCGGGCTCCCTGCTGTGACTGACGGGACCGGGCTCCCTGCTGTGACTGATGGGATCGGCTCCCTGCTGTGACTGATGGGATCGGGCTCCCTGCTGTGACTGATGGGATCGGGCTCCCTGCTGTGACTGACGGGACGGGCTCCCTGCTGTGACTGACGGGACCGGGCTCCCTGCTGTGACTGATGGGACCGGGCTCCCTGCTGTGACTGATGGGACCGGGCTCCCTGCTGTGACTGATGGGATCGGCTCCCTGCTGTGACTGATGGGACCGGGCTCCCTGCTGTGACTGATGGGACCGGGCTCCCTGCTGTGACTGATGGGACCGGGCTCCCTGCTGTGACTGATGGGACCGGGCTCCCTGCTGTGACTGAAGGGACCGGGCTCCCTGCTGTGACTGACGGGATCGGGCTCCCTGCTGTGACTGACGGGACCGGGCTCCCTGCTGTGACTGACGGGACCGGGCTCCCTGCTGTGACTGACGGGACCGGGCTCCCTGCTGTGACTGACGGGACCGGGCTCCCTGCTGTGACTGATGGGATCGGCTCCCTGCTGTGACTGATGGGACCGGGCTCCCTGCTGTGACTGATGGGACCGGGCTCCCTGCTGTGACTGATGGGACCGGGCTCCCTGCTGTGACTGAAGGGACCGGGCTCCCTGCTGTGACTGACGGGACCGGGCTCCCTGCTGTGACTGACGGGACCGGGCTCCCTGCTGTGACTGACGGGACCGGGCTCCCTGCTGTGACTGACGGGACCGGGCTCCCTGCTGTGACTGACGGGACCGGGCTCCCTGCTGTGACTGACGGGACCGGGCTCCCTGCTGTGACTGACGGGACCGGGCTCCCTGCTGTGACTGACGGGACCGGGCTCCCTGCTGTGACTGACGGGACCGGGCTCCCTGCTGTGACTGACGGGACCGGGCTCCCTGCTGTGACTGACGGGACCGGGCTCCCTGCTGTGACTGACGGGACCGGGCTCCCTGCTGTGACTGATGGGAACGGGCTCCCTGCTGTGACTGATGGGATCGGGCTCCCTGCTGTGACTGATGGGACCGGGCTCCCTGCTGTGACTGATGGGACCGGGCTCCCTGCTGTGACTGATGGGACCGGGCTCCCTGCTGTGACTGATGGGACCGGGCTCCCTGCTGTGACTGATGGGACCGGGCTCCCTGCTGTGACTGAAGGGATCGGGCTCCCTGCTGTGACTGACGGGATCGGGCTCCCTGCTGTGACTGACGGGACCGGGCTCTCTGCTGTGACTGACGGGACCGGGCTCCCTGCTGTGACTGACGGGACCGGGCTCCCTGCTGTGACTGACGGGACCGGGCTCCCTGCTGTGACTGACGGGACCGGGCTCCCTGCTGTGACTGATGGGATCGGGCTCCCTGCTGTGACTGATGGGACCGGGCTCCCTGCTGTGACTGATGGGACCGGGCTCCCTGCTGTGACTGATGGGACCGGGCTCCCTGCTGTGACTGATGGCACCGGGCTCCCTGCTGTGACTGATGGGACCGGGCTCCCTGCTGTGACTGATGGGATCGGGCTCCCTGCTGTGACTGATGGGATCGGGCTCCCTGCTGTGACTGATGGGATCGGGCTCCCTGCTGTGACTGATGGGATCGGGCTCCCTGCTGTGACTGATGGGATCGGGCTCCCTGCTGTGACTGATGGGATCGGGCTCCCTGCTGTGACTGATGGGATCGGGCTCCCTGCTGTGACTGATGGGATCGGGCTCCCTGCTGGCACTGATGGGATCAGGCTCCCTGCTGTGACTGATGGGATCGGGCTCCCAGCTGTGACTGATGGGATCGGGCTCCCAGCTGTGACTGACTAGAGCGAGTACCCTGCTGAGACTGATGGGATCGGGCTCCCAGCTGTGACTGACTAGAGCGAGTACCCTGCTGAGACTGATGGGATCATGCTCCGTGCTGTGACTGACGGGAACGGGCTCCCTGCTGTGACTGATGGCACCATGCCCCCGGCTGTGACTGATGGGAGCCAGCATCCCAGTGACAGCCACTATAAGTCTACAAATGGCTCTCAGTGGGGGGAAAACAACGTTTAGTGGCCGAAACCCTAACCAAAGCCACACCCGGCAAGTCATTTCATTGGCTGGCTGCAGGTAGGCGGCAGGGATTCAGATACGCTAATTGCATCTTAAATGTGTGTTCACCCAGGGTGATTTTATATTTAATAGGAATCTATTTGGGATCCAAAAGAGCTGGTTCATTTTCGTGAGCGGAGCCAAGTGATCCAGATACAAAAAGAGCTGGTCTGCCCATCGCTTCCATACTCGCAGATCTGTAGGAGAGATCAGCGCAACATAGAGTCTTATCCGAGGAGTATGGCAGGCGATAAAATCAAAATGACACTCACCTAATAAAGCACATCAGCTGCAGCAGATCCACGGGTCAGTAACAGACCAAACAATATCCATGAAACAAAGGAGAGGTTTGCGGATGGTTTCTACGCTTGCTGATCAATGATGAGACGTATATCCCAGATTGTCAAATGGATAGTGGTTTATGCTACACGTTACAAAGTACAAAATACTTAGGAAAGACCACAAGTATATCAGAGCAAAATACTGCAGTGCGCAGGCGCTGATCCTCGCTGACGTTTCATGGCGCCTGCGCACTGCAGTACTTTGCCCTGCCCTCGACAGGGCAGATAAGTACGCCTGTGCAGGAGCGTGATGTCGAGGAGACTGTGTGGATGACGCAGGGACGCGTTATCCACATGAAGCAAGCAGGAGGACGGCGATCATAAGAAGATGGGAGGCGCCGGACCAAGAAGAGTGACACCCCTCGGACCGCCCCGCAGGTGGGTATTATAAAAGTTATTTTTCTTCTCAGGTCAGGTTGGGGCAGATATGCAGCATTATAGAATACTGTATATCAGCCCTGAAAGGTGATGGCCGTAACTCATATCGGCCAAACCTGGTGACAGGTTCCCTTTAACAGGAAGAGACTTTCAAGAGTTTTTGAAGCGGTTCTTCATTCTATTTTTTTTTTTAAAAATGGATCTGCTCCAAAAAATGTCGTGTGCACACAATGTAACCGAGATTTCCAGACCTGTAACTCCTGAAATTAGTCTAGTTGTCTTTCCTTATTTTCAGTTGTCGTGTTTGATGCTATGTGCACACGTATTCTAGGTCCACTGCGGATTTTTCTGCAGCGGATTTGATAAATTCGCAGTAGAAAACCGCTGCGGGTTTATCGCGGATTTACCGCAGTTTTTCTGCAGATTTCTCTGCGGTTTTACAACTGTGGATTTCTATTGGAGCAGTTGTAAAACCGCTGCGGAATCCGCAGAAAGAAGTGAAATGCTGCGGAATGTAAACTGCTGCGTTTCCGCACGTTTTTTTCCGCAGCATGTGCACAGCGTTTTTTGTTTCCCATTGGTTTACACTGAACTGTAAACTCATGGGAAACTGCTGCAGATCCGCAGCAAAATCCGCATCGTGTGCACAAACCCTGACAGTACAGCGCGTTTTTAGAAATGTGTGTTATAGTGTGTGCACACAGAGCTTTCCACACATATCGATGTTAGAGTCGGTGCAAACTTATATGCACCTTCCGTTCTATCAGCAACAACAGTAACATAGTAACATAGTAACATAGTTAGTAAGGCCGAAAAAAGACATTTGTCCATCCAGTTCAGCCTATATTCCATCATAATAAATACCCAGATCTACGTCCTTCTACAGAACCTAATAATTGTATGATACAATATTGTTCTGCTCCAGGAAGACATCCAGGCCTCTCTTGAACCCCTCGACTGAGTTCGCCATCACCACCTCCTCAGGCAAGCAATTCCAGATTCTCACTGCCCTAACAGTAAAGAATCCTCTTCTATGTTGGTGGAAAAACCTTCTCTCCTCCAGACGCAAAGAATGCCCCCTTGTGCCCGTCACCTTCCTTGGTATAAACAGATCCTCAGCGAGATATTTGTATTGTCCCCTTATATACTTATACATGGTTATTAGATCGCCCCTCAGTCGTCTTTTTTCTAGACTAAATAATCCTAATTTCGCTAATCTATCTGGGTATTGTAGTTCTCCCATCCCCTTTATTAATTTTGTTGCCCTCCTTTGTACTCTCTCTAGTTCCATTATATCCTTCCTGAGCATCGGTGCCCAAAACTGGACACAGTACTCCATGTGCGGTCTAACTAGGGATTTGTACAGAGGCAGTATAATGCTCTCATCATGTGTATCCAGACCTCTTTTAATGCACCCCATGATCCTGTTTGCCTTGGCAGCTGCTGCCTGGCACTGGCTGCTCCAGGTAAGTTTATCATTAACTAGGATCCCCAAGTCCTTCTCCCTGTCAGATTTACCCAGTGGTTTCCCGTTCAGTGTGTAATGGTGATATTGATTCCCTCTTCCCATGTGTATAACCTTACATTTATCATTGTTAAACCTCATTGTTAAACAGTGGTCTGCGTCACTCTGGCTCATGAAAAGGAAACCACTATCATGGCCGATGGAATGGGATGTGTGAATCAATACGCACTAATTCTGATCAATGAATAAATCATCAATATCAGATCAGTGGGGGGTGACAGCTGACACCCACCCAACACACACCATTCAGCAGTCAACAGTATACGGAGCCGATACAGCCTAGCTCTGTATTATTTATATTGGGCATTTTCGGAAATTACCGTTCAGTTCTCTTTGATGCAAATGGCTGCTGACCTCTAGTTCTCAATGGGCACTACACAGTGAGCATAGCTTCATTGTTTTGGCTCCATACACTGTTTTGTTTTTTTCAATTTTTGGGCCAACGCAGGCCTACTTATAAACAAATATAATGCAGTGGGCAACCCCTTTACATAACCACACTGTTCTTTCCTAGATTAGGTAGAGTGCTTCGTGAGAGCTCTGCCCAATCATTCAAGATAGGGTTAGGTGCTGCTAGGTCGCCTTTTCTGTAAACTATGAAATATACACACTTTTTATAACTGCTTTTTGTTTTCTTTCAAAAAGGTGTCTTATATTTACAGTCCCCAAAATGGTGTGTGTATGTGTGTTTCACCAGTCTAAGCGTTTGGGCTCATACTCACTTGCGCGACACTCGGATGAGTCTCGCATGTTAATACCCAGCGCCGCTGCTGGCACTCAGATTGAAGCATGCGGCCCCATAGGAATGCATGCAGCCGCACGCTCTGCTCCTCTGTGCCGGGTGCAGTGCTGGGTATTGCCGTGCGAGACTTATCTGAGTAGCTCGCAAGTGATCATGAGCCCTTAGGGGTATTCTCAAATGGTGTTTTGAGCAGCACACAGCTCCACTGTCTCCTCACTTCTTTGTTTGAGGCTGGGGGCGGGCACTCCTTGTTGAGTGACAGTACTGGTTCAGTAACTGCACCCTAAGGCTGCCGTCACACTAGCAGTATTTGGTCAGTATTTTACCTCAGTATTTTTAACCAAAACCAGGAGTGGAACAAATAGAGGAAAAGTATAATAGAAACATATGCACCACTCCTGCATTTATCACCCACTCCTGGTTTTGGCTTACAAATGCTGAGGTAAAATACTGACCAAATACTGCTAGTGTGATGGCAGCCTAAAGGTACCGTCACATTGAACGATATCGCTAGCGATCCGTGACGTTGCAGCGTCCTGGCTAGCGATATCGTTCAGTTTGACAGGCAGCAGCGATCAGGATCCTGCTGTGCCATCGTTGGTCGGAGCAGAAAGTCCAGCACTTTATTTCGTCGCTGGACTCCCGCAGACATCGCTGAATCGGCGTGTGTGACGCCGATTCAGCGATGTCTTCACTGGTAACCAGGGTAAATATCGGGATACTAAGCGCAGGGCCGCGCTTAGTAACCCGATGTTTACCCTGGTTACCAGCGTAAACGTAAAAAAAAACACTACATACTTACATTCCGGTGTCTGTCCTCCGGCGCTGTGCTTTCCTGCACTGGCTGTGAGCGCCGGCCAGCCGTAAAGCACAGCGGTGACGTCACCGCTCTGCTTTACGGCTGGCCGGCACTGACAGTGCAGGAAAGCACAGCGCCGGAGGACAGACACCAGAATGTAAGTATGTAGTGTTTTTTTTTTCTACGTTTACGCTGGTAACCAGGGTAAACATCGGGTTACTAAGCGCGGCCCTGCGCTTAGTAACCCAATGTTTACCCTGGTTACCAGTGAAGACATCGCTGAATCGGCATCACACACGCCGATTCAGCGATGTCTGCGGGAGTCCAGCGACGAAATAAAGTGCCCGATGTTTACCCTGGTTACCAGGGGACCGGCATCGTTGGTCGCTGGAGAGCTGTCTGTGTGACAGCTCTCCAGCGACCACACAGCGACGCTGCAGCGATCGGGATCGTTGTCTAGATGTGGCGGTACCTTAATGCTGAGCTTATACTGCTATTAGACACTAAAGGTACCGTCACACTAAAGCGACGCTGCAGCGATACCGACAACGATGTCGATCGCTGCAGCGTCGCTGTTTGGTCGCTGGAGAGCTGTCACACAGACAGCTCTCCAGCGACCAACGATCCCGAGGTCCCCGGTAACCAGGGTAAACATCGGGTAACTAAGCACAGGGCCGCACTTAGTAACCCGATGTTTACCCTGGTTACCAGCGTAAAAGTAAAAAAAAAAAAAACACTTCATACTTACCTACCGCTGTCTGTCCCCGGCGCTCTGCTTCTCTGCACTCCTCTGCACTGACTGTGAGCACAGCAGCCGGAAAGCAGAGCGGTGACGTCACCGCTGTGCTTTCCAGCTGACCGACGCTCACAGCCAGTGCAGGAGGAGTGCAGAGAAGCAGAGCGCCGGGGACAGACAGCGGTAGGTAAGTATGAAGTGTTTTTCTTTTTTTTACTTTTACGCTGGTAACCAGGGTAAACATCGGGTTACTAAGCGCGGCCCTGCGCTTAGTTACCCGATGTTTACCCTGGTTACCAGTGAAGACATCGCTGGATCGGTGTCACACACGCCGATCCAGCAATGTCAGCGGGAGATCCAGCGACGAAATAAAGTTCTGGACTTTCTTCAGCGACCAACGATCTCCCAGCAGGGGCCTGATCGTTGGTCACTGTCACACATAACGATTTCCTTAACGATATCGTTGCTACATCACAAAAAGCAACAATATCGTTAACGATATCGTTAAGTGTGACGGTACCTTAGGGTACCGTCACACTATACGATTTACCTACGATCACGACCAGCGATACGACCTGGCCGTGATCGTAGGTAAATCGCAGTGTGGTCGCTGGGGAGCTGTCACACAGGCAGCTCTCCAGCGACCAACGATGCCGAGGTCCCCGGGTAACCAGGGTAAACATCGGGTTACTAAGCACAGGGCCGCGCTTAGTAACCCGATGTTTACCCTGGTTACCAGCGTAAATGTAAAAAAAAACAAACAGCACATACTTACATTCCGGTGTCCGTCAGGTCCCTTGCTGTCTGCTTCCCGCACTCAGTGACTGCCGGCCGTAAAGTGAAAGCACAGCACAGCGGTGAGTCACTGCTGTGCTCTGCTTTCACTTTACGGCCGGCAGTCACTGAGTGCGGGAAGCAGACGGCAAGGGACCTGACGGACACCGGAATGTAAGTATGTGCTGTTTTTTTTTTTTTTACATTTACGCTGGTAACCAGGGTAAACATCGGGTTACTAAGCGCGGCCCTGCGCTTAGGAACCCGATGTTTACCCTGGTTACAAGCGAACGCATCGCTAGATCGTATCGCTAGATCGGTGTCACACACACCGATCTAGCGATGACAGCGGGAGATCCAGCGACGAAAGAAAGTTCCATACGATCTGCTACGACGTACGATTCTCAGCAGGATCCCTGATCGCTGCTGCGTGTCAGACACAGCGATATCGTAACGATATCGCTGGAACGTCATGAATCGTACCGTCGTAGCGATCGAAATGGCACTGTGTGACGGTACCCTTAATGTTTTTCACTGCTTGTTCTGGAGTCTACACTGTTATCACTGTATTTGCATATAGAGATAACAGGGCATTTGACAATGCTGAGGCCATGTGCACACGTTCAGGTTTTTTCGCGCTAAAAACGCTATAAAAACTCATTAAAAACGCATACATTATGCATTCTATCATTTAGAATGCATTCTGCATGTTTTGTGCACATGGATACGTTTTTTTCCGCGAAAAAAACGCATTGCGGTAAAAAAATGAGCATGTTCATTATTTTTGCGGATTTTTCGCGTTTTTCCCGCAATTATATGCATTTGGGAAAAACGCAGAAAAAACGCATAAAAAACGCATCAAAATCGCGGTAAAATCACGATAAAAACGCATGCGGATTTCTGGCAGAAATGTCCGGTTTTTGTCAGGAAAATTTCTGCAAGAAATCCTGACGTGTGCACATACCCTGATGCTGGGGACTGGTGATTTTGCACGACTGATAAATAAATGGGCTGCAGAGAGGTGGCTGGGATCTCTAGAGTTAACTCCTGAAATGTAAGTATCCCATACTCAGCCAGGCTCTGGTGATTGATCTCCTTTCAACAAGTTGTACACTGTGTAAAATAAAATTTCTCATAGCAAGAAAACAGACCAGATAGAAAAAGAAAGTCAATTGCAAACTTGCTTATTTTTATGCTGTCCAATAAAATAAAACAATTTTATAACAAAAGAATACCCATTTTTATGTGCCACTCTGTATCTTAAAATGTATGTTCCGTGTTTTTAAAGAGGTTGTTCACTCTAAGAAAAAATTCTGCAGTCATATAGAGTGACTCCAGACTGCTAAATAGTCACAGTGTCCGTTGTTCACACTGTCACAATTCCCATAGCATGTTGATGGTTACGTGACCTCAATTATGTGATTGGCATAGTTGCAGTCATGTGCCAACTAGACTCCTGTGATTCTCAAAAGCGTCTATGCAAATTGCATTTATATATAGATGACATGCGAGTGCAGTCCGATGTTTTGCACGCACTCATAGACTTGTATGGGTGCACGCCAATCCAGCATGCAGTGATTTTTTTTCCTCATGACTACTCAGCAAGAGAAAATAAACCCTAGTTGGCTCTGCTCCATAAATAACATTGGAGCGAGTACTATCCGATGAAACATCTGATAGCACTCGTCCAAGTTATACGCTGGCTACTTGCCAGTGTGAGCGAGGCCTTAGACTACACAACTCCTATAACCTGAAGCATCACCTGTATCCATTCCTACATCCCCTGTGACACAGATAAAACACTAAACCACACCTTTATAGTGGCCCTAACAATGTCTTGCCACAATAAGGACTAGAGCGAATATACTCGTTACTCGAGATTTCTCAAGCACGCTCGGGGGTCCTTCGAGTATTTTTTAGTGCTCGAGATTTAGTTTTCCTCACCGCAGCTGAATGATTTACATCTGTTAGCCAGCATGTCACGGATCCCTTCTCCATGGTGTCACTTATTCGTTACATGCCTGCTCTCACACGTGACTTGGGGTTGTGCCTGCAAGGGTTAAACTATCTCCCCACTCTTAGTCCAGCATTCAACCTCTGTCCTATGCTGTAATGGGAGCAAAAATCACACACCGACCCAGGCCACACACCCGCTCATACACGCTGCCACCACTCATTCAATACACGGGCGATGAGTCCCGGAACTAATAATACTAATAATGTCTATCCCTCATAAGGCTCACACACCTTAGGCTATGGATTCTTTTAGAACATTCAAGGTTCAACTTGTTAAAGTTTTATACTTTAATAACAAAAGGTTCAACGCTTACAATAAGAAAAAGGTATAAAAATATGATAATAAAAAGACATACAACTTATGCAAAACAGTATCAAAATAAACAGGAGAAACTTACAGAAATGATCTAACTGCTGCTCCTATCATAATTGCTGGCTTTTTGATTGGCCATGGCAGCGCTACTAATGAATATATTATTTTCTCTTGTGAAAAGGTTCTCAGGAATAGATACCCTCAGGCCGCAATTAGCATCTCCCCTCCAAGACCTAGGAGGTGCCAAATGTTACGTTTCTTCTTGGCCCAAGCTAGACCTCCTGGTGAGATATGGAGACACAATTTCTACTAGTCCCAAGGAAGTACCTATTAACACCTAGGTGCGACTTGCCTTCAGGACAGTTGTTACATTATCACTAGTCACACATATAACCCTAGACATATGTCACTACACACATATAGATATATATACACATATTTCACCACACAGCATAAGTACATGTGGGGATTCCCTAGCAACCAGGCAACCCCCACATGTACTTAAGCTGGCTAGCAGATGTAAATCATTCCGCTGCGGCAAGAAAAACTAAATCTCCGAGCACTAAAAATTACTCGGAGCACCCCCGAGCATGCTCGAGAAATCTCGAGTAACGAGTATATTCGCTCATCACTATTCATTACCAATCTTGCACTGTTTGCAT
The DNA here is from genome assembly GCF_032444005.1 of Ranitomeya imitator. Taxonomy (NCBI): domain Eukaryota; kingdom Metazoa; phylum Chordata; class Amphibia; order Anura; family Dendrobatidae; genus Ranitomeya; species Ranitomeya imitator. The sequence continues at coordinate 58,135,986 of NC_091289.1, forward strand.
TTTATAACCTCTGTGTGTTGTCCTATCGGATGCGGCGGAATGATCTTAGTTTATGTTAGTCAGTGAGCTTGTTCTAACAGAGAGTGTGTAAAGCTAAGTCCACACTAAGTGTTTTTTTTTTCAGCTTTTTTTTAATGTGTGTTTTTCTGCAAATTTTCAGCTGCATTTTACAGTCCCAGGAAAGCCTATGAGATTTCAGAAATCTCATGCACACACTGTTTTTTTGTCATCAGTATTTTGTGCTTTGCATGTTTTTTTGAACAATGGAGCATGTCACTTCTTTCAGCGTTTTTCACCCACTGACTTGAATGGGTAGTGAAAAAAAACCTGGAAAAAAATGCAGATATCAGGTTTTGCAGCAGTTTTTGTGCCAAAGCCTAATTCTATTGAATAGGACTTTTTTTTCAACACTAAACGTTATCAGCATGCACAAGAGACAAATCTAGCATGCCCAAAATGCAGAGCATAAAAAAGCAAGAAAAAACAAGGAAAACCTGCTTTTTTCTGCAGCTTCTTTCCTGCCAAGAGATCAGGTTTTTCTGCAGAAAACAAAAGCTGTAAAAACACTTTGTGTGAATTTACCCTCTTTAATTTTGCCTAATCTCAGTTGATTTATGACCACATCAAAGTGCAGGTCAACATTGATGTGGTCTTCAACCATAAATCAGCTGAGAAAGCTCAGCCAAAGGGCTCCTTTCCACTTGCGAGATAAACGTCCGTGTCTCGCATGTGAAAACCAAGCTCTGGCGACGGCACTTGGGAGAAGGGTGCGGCTCCGTGTATTACTATGCAGCCGCACTCTCCGCTCCCAAGTTCCGACGCCACAGCTTGGTTTTCACATGCGAGACACGGACGTGTTTCTCGCAAAAGGAAAGGAGCCAAAGAGAAATAAAAAAGTTACAAACTCCTCTGTCAATTTAAGGAAAAAATAAAGCGCAGGCTTTGGCTCAAAAAGCGCAGTCTGATGCAAATGTGTTTTTGATCTAATTTCCACCAAAAGTTGCACATATACAGCATTCTGTAAGCAGAGCAATTATTTTCCATGCACGCCATCTTGAGTTTGCTTCCCCCACATTGTTCAAAGTCAACGGGCAGGACAGCTTTTTAGGCTTATATTTCTCCGAGCTTTGCACCATCTTACAACAATCTATAATCTCCATTCATTATAGTCTGCGCCTGTGTCAAAAAGTCGTTTCTGTGCATGATCTACGTAATTCTCTGATGGAGTGTGACCACAGATAGCCGTCCTCTGTCTGCAACATGGCTGCTTCTTGTCTAGTACTAAGATCAGCCAGAACTTCATACCGTGACATATGGTGCTGACTAAGGAAACAAGAGCGGTCATGAGCACGTTATTATTTGGCTGGAGAGTAACAAGCACATGTAGGCCCTTGTTTCACACGCAGGAGACAATTGTAAACTTTGTCGTGCCAAATTCCAAGTTTATACTCAGCAACAGGAATGACCTTGGATTAGTCCCAAATGTGAGAAAAAGTGAAATGTTACGCTTCGTTCCAGTACATTAGCTGTGATCCAGCTCTCCAGTTACACGGGCAAACTCGCTCACTGACCTAAATAACAAAGCCAACTGTACCAAATGTTACAGGGCTTGTCCAGGCATGCCAGAGCCACAACTGTTCATGACATGGCATAGAAGTGAATGGGGATGAGCTGCAATACCACACACAATTTGCAGACAGCTGTGGTGCTGTTTTTGCTATGGGGCCCATAAGCCAGGGATTCTGGTTTCACTCAGGACCTACCCCTCCCCCATGTTTTCAGCACCACGTGCATCCTCAGGATACGGATACCATTCAATAAAATGGTGGATCAGGAAGCCGAATTCAAGACGGAGTCACTGTGGAATCTCCCTGGCAACAGTTGTCTTTTTAAGACATGCACAAAAACTTGGTCTATCAAAGTTTCGTGTACCACCACAGTGGCTCTGTTGGTCTCGTGAATGGCTCTATCGAGGATTCCAGCAGAATCTTGGATGTAGAGCTCAGCAGAGAGCTATGTGTGTGTGAACCTAGCCTGCCGAGGCTTTCCTAGCCTTCTCTTGCTGACATAACATTGCTAGCGATTTTGCTTTCCATTATTTTTGCAGCATCTTTGACGCAATGATCTTTTTTTTCTATAGTTTAAAATATACTTATTGTGAGTTGGAAGAAATAATCTGTTAGGGCGCAGGCAGGCATATAGATCGCACCGCAATGCTCACACTGGCCGCAGCTCTTCAGCTTCATATATTCCTATGTAGTTGTTACACTCAGGTCCGGAGAGCCGCGGTCAGTCCGAGCATTGCCGTCCAGTTTATACGGCCGTCTGACTTCTTTTAGCTGCTTCATGGTTTTCGCACCCTCAAGCCTTAACAAAATGAATTAAAGGGAATCTGTCACCCCAAAAATCGTATATGAGCTAAGGCCACCGGCATCAGGGGCTTATCTACAGTAGAGAAGCCCCCAATGTAACCTGAAAGGTAAGAAAAACAGGTTAGAGGGGCGGTCCCGCTGCGGTCATGGTCCGAAGGGTGTCGTGGTGCGGCGCCTTCTATCTTCATACAATGACGTCCTCTTCTTGTCTTCCTGCCGCGGCTCCAGCGCAGGTGTACTTTGTCTGCCCTATTGAGGGCAGAGCAACGTACTGCAGTGCGCAGGCGTCAGGCCTCTCTGACCTTTCCCGGCGCCTGCGCACTGCAGCACTTTACTCTGCCCTCAACAGGGCAGACAAAATACGCCTGCGCCGGAGCCGCGGCAGGAAGACAAGAAGAGGACATCATCATATGAAGATAGGAGGCCACGGACCGGACCGCGACGCCCATCGGACCGGACTGCAGCGGGACCGCCCCGGGTGAGTATAATATAACCTGTTTTTCTCATCCTTCAGGTGACATCGGGGGCTTCTCTAAAGCATTACAGAATGCTGTAGATAAGCCTCTGATGCCGGTGGGCTTAGCTCATATACGATTTTTGGGGGTGACAGGTTCCCTTTAACAAAAGACTGTACGTGTGCACAGCACTGTAGTTTTTACACTGCCATGTATTATGTTTGCGTTTTGTGGTGCTTTCTCAGGCGGAATCCACCTGAAAGAAGCGACATGTCACTTCTTTTCCTGAGCGAGGATTTCTAAATCTTGTAAAAAAAAAACTCTCAAAAACCCCTCAGAAGGAATAACAGCGTTTTGTCCATTGAAACCAATACGAAGAACATTCAAAAAGTATTTGACTCATTTATTTTTATTAGCTGATCTTCAAATTCTCCTAAAAACCCAAGCGTGCATAGCCTAATGGTAGTGTGCTCAGCAGTGACCGGACACCATTATGTCAGCGCTTCAACATCCGCTAATCTAAAGAAAACGCTTCTTAGCGTCAGGTGAAACCCGCTCTTTTATTTCCACATATTACAGCCGGTCTCATGTTACACGGACACAATGCCATCACACACTGCGCCCAGTCTCATATCACATGGACACAATGCCATCACACACTGCGCCCAGTCTCATATTACACGGACACAATGCCATCACACACTGCGCCCAGTCTCATATCACACGGACACAATGCAATCACACACTGCGCCCAGACTCATATCACACGGACACAATGCAATCACACACTGCGCCCAGTCTCATATCACACGGACACAATGCCATCACACACTGCGCCCAGTCTCATATTACACGGACACAATGCCATCACACACTGCGCCCAGTCTCATATCACACGGACACAATGCCATCACACACTGCGCCCAGTCTCATATCACACGGACACAATGCCATCACACACTGCGCCCAGTCTCATATTACACGGACACAATGCAATCACACACTGCGCCCAGTCTCATATCACACGGACACAATGCCATCACACACTGCGCCCAGTCTCATATTACACGGACACAATGCCATCACACACTGCGCCCAGTCTCATATCACACGGACACAATGCCATCACACACTGCGCCCAGTCTCATATTACACGGACACAATGCCATCACACACTGCGCCCAGTCTCATATCACACGGACACAATGCCATCACACACTGCGCCCAGTCTCATATTACACGGACACAATGCCATCACACACTGCGCCCAGTCTCATATCACACCGACACAATGCCATCACACACTGCGCCCAGTCTCACATCACACGGACACAATGCCATCACACACTGCGCCCAGTCTCATGTTACACGGACACAATGCCATCACACACTGCGCCCAGTCTCATATCACACGGACACAATGCCATCACACACTACGCCCAGTCTCATATTACACGGACACAATGCCATCACACACTGCGCCCATTTACTTCACTTCCCCATTATGCAACTTATTAACTAAGAGGAACCTGTTATAGAAAGAGGATAGCCTGCAGGATGGCAAAAGACTCATATGACAACAGCCCAACTGCTTTATTACACCCTGCTGCCAGATAAGGATTATGGCGGGAGTATTTATTATGTGGACACATGTGAGTCCCCTCATGTCAGGCGGGAAAAGTAAACCTGACAGAATAGCAGAGAACGCCACACGCGGCTATCAGGCGGTGAGCGCGTGGACAGTTGTCGATGATTGGTCTGCAAGGACAGCGCATTGCGCTGTGATTGGCTAGATGCCGGTGAGCCTCCAGGATCACGCGGAGAGCACACGGGCGCGCATTGTTATCACCGCAGCTGTGGCTGATTGATGCTTGCCGGTGACGTCACTGCTGTGGGCGGGCCAGTCCTCATAAAGCAGGCCTTTCAGCACTGACGTCATTCAGTAGTTTCAGCCTCTGCAGCTGCTGACGTAAGAGCCGCACATTCACTTTATAATGTTAATTACAAGCTTTGCTTTTCCCACAAGTTGTGCTATACTTGTCTATTCACCTGCAGTACCAGCAGCAGCCTGTAGACAAGAGTGGCACTGTAATGAACGTGCTCTGTCTCATTGGTACCTGAGCATTATTGTCTATGCTTTTAACTACAGTTCTAAGGCTATCTGCACACGTAATGTGTGGTTTTTATGCAGAATTGCTGCGGATTTTGTGCAGATTTTCTGCGGTTTTTGCCACTGCGGAATTTTAACATGGAGGGGTGCAGAAACGCTGCAGATCCGCGCAAAAGAACTGACACTTTGAAATCCGCAGCAATTCCGCACTGATTTTTCCGAACCATCTGCACAGCTTTTTTTCCCCCCATTAACTAACATTGTACTGTACATCACAGTGCGGATCTGCAGCGTTTTTGCGTGGGAAATTCCTCTGCGGATCCGCAGCAAATCCGCATCGTGTGCACATAGCCTAATAGTGTAAAGCGCGTCCCTAACGGGGCCTGTCAGCTCTCATAAAGCGCCTTTAGTAGCCTCCTACACCTGGAATCATTTATGGCCGGGCAGTTTTTTGCATTTGCTCTTTAGTTTCTTCCTCAGCATCATGGCACTTACATGTCAGTCACAGATTGACAGCAGCATTCCAATGGTAAACAGCTTCGGTCACTCACTGTTGATAATGGAGGCAGGTGCCGGCTGTGTGACACTGCCGATACCTGCCCCACTTGGAGAGAAGCTCAGAGCCTGAACCCGCTGCGTACACCAGCTCCTGACAAGCCAGGCACATATACTACATGTCGAAGGGGTACGGGGTGCGCCCATATGCAGTATGGCACTGTCCACTCAGTACAGGGGAAAGTCACAATTCAGAGTTATAGGAAACCATTCCCAGAACTGTTATCTTACAAGTATTACTATTTACTAAGACTGGACATGTAAGGACTGGTGACGATGTAAGGACTGGTGACGATGTAAGGACTGATTGTAAGGACTGGTGATGATGTAAGGACTGGTGACGATGTAAGGACTGATTGTAAGGACTGGTGATGATGTAAGGACTGGTGACGATGTAAGGACTGGTGACGATGTAAGGACTGATTGTAAGGACTGGTGATGATGTAAGGACTGGTGACGATGTAAGGGCTGGTGATGATGTAAGGACTGGTGACGATGTAAGGGCTGGTGATGATGTAAGGACTGGTGACGATGTAAGGACTGGTGACGATGTAAGGACTGGTGACGATGTAAGGACTGGTGATGTAAGGACTGGTGACGATGTAAGAACTGGTGACGATGTAAGGACTGGTGACGATGTAAGGACTGGTGATGATGTAAGGACTGGTGACAATGTAAGGACTGGTGATGTAAGGACTGGTGACGATGTAAGGACTGGTGACGATGTAAGGACTGGTGACGATGTAAGGACTGGTGACGATGTAAGGACTGATTGTAAGGACTGGTGATGATGTAAGGACTGGTGACGATGTAAGGGCTGGTGATGATGTAAGGACTGGTGACGATGTAAGGGCTGGTGATGATGTAAGGACTGGTGATGATGTAAGGACTGGTGACGATGTAAGGACTGGTGACGATGTAAGGGCTGATGATGATGTAAGGACTGGTGACGATGTAAGGACTGGTGACGATGTAAGGACTGGTGACGATGTAAGGGCTGGTGATGATGTAAGGACTGGTGACGATGTAAGGACTGGTGACGATGTAAGGACTGATTGTAAGGACTGGTGATGATGTAAGGACTGGTGACGATGTAAGGACTGGTGATGATCTAAGGACTGGTGACGATGTAAGGACTGGTGACGATGTAAGGACTGGTGACGATGTAAGGACTGGTGACGATGTAAGGACTGGTGATGATGTAAGGACTGGTGATGATGTAAGGACTGGTGACGATGTAAGGACTGGTGATGATGTAAGGACTGGTGACGATGTAAGGGCTGGTGATGATGTAAGGACTGGTGACGATGTAAGGACTGGTGACGATGTGAGGGCTGGTGACGATGTAAGGACTGGTGATGATGTAAGGACTGGTGACGATGTAAGGACTGGTGACGATGTAAGGACTGATTGTAAGGACTGGTGATGATGTAAGGACTGGTGACGATGTAAGGACTGGTGATGATCTAAGGACTGGTGACGATGTAAGGGCTGGTGACGATGTAAGGACTGGTGACGATGTAAGGACTGGTGACGATGTAAGGACTGGTGATGATCTAAGGACTGGTGACGATGTAAGGACTGGTGATGATGTAAGGACTGGTGACGATGTAAGGACTGGTGATGATGTAAGGACTGGTGACGATGTAAGGACTGGTGACGATGTAAGGACTGGTGATGATGGCTCCATCCACTTTAAAGAGAATCTATCATCGGGTTTTTGTTACGCCATCTGAGAGCGACATGATCAAGGGACCAGAGACACACGTTTCAGCAATGTATCATATTCCTGGGTTTGCTGCAGTTTTAATAAGATCACCGTATTATTTGCTGCAGATCTAGCACCCCGCCTCACACCACTGGTTGACAGCTGTTTGTGTACACATAGGCAGAAAGCTGGCAATCAGTGGTGGGCCCAAGCTACACAGAGGTCATGAATATGGAGGACTACATGGCAGCATATTACCTAGTCCTATAGTGATAATCTCCTGCTGATAAAACTGTGATTTCATCAAAACTACAATTATCAGCCCAGCAGGTGACACAGATGTCTCTACAATATGTTGCACTTAGATTTAGGTGGCTAAAACCTGGTTACAGATTCCCTTTAAGCACCTAAGGGTAGAGATGATTTATAGTAAAGTCATTCCACATGTCACTTTCTTACACGCCTCAGGTCTGTCACTTGCTCCATGTTAGATGCTTTGGTATCGGAAGAACCAGTCAAGCCAGCGGGTCTCCTGACCTGAGCTAACTGCATTGTATATACTGCATGAAATTGTCCTAACAGCAGTAAGGCCGCCGTCACACATGCGAGTTTTACGGACGTAAGAGCGCAGAATCTACGTCCGTAAAACTCGCAAAAAATACGGCACAATTATTCTCTATGCCCCTGCTCCTATTTGCCGTATTTTACTGATCAGTATTATACGGCTTTCTACGGCCGTACAAAATCGCAGCATGCTGCGTTTGTCACCGTACTGCGCAAGAAATACGCCAATGAAAGTCTATGGAAGCGTGAAAAATACGGATTACACACGGACAAGCAGTGTGACTTGCGAGAAATACGCAGCGCTGTTAGAGAGAAAAGCCGGTAATTCAGTGCGGTGTACAGTAAAATCACACTGACAGCTTACAGTAGAATAGGTAGAATAAATGTGTACACATAGAATAGGTATATATATATATATATGTCAGTGAGACACATATATGTATATATATTAATATTTATTCCAGCGCTAGACAGCTTGAAAGCCGGTAATTCAATTACCGGCTTTTTCCTTCTCCTTCCTAAAACCCGACATGATTTGAGACATGGTTTACATACAGTAAACCATGTCTTCTCTCCATTTTTTTTGCAGATTCCACACTACTAATGTCAGTAGTGTGTATCTGCAAAATTTGGCCGTTCTAGCTCTTAAAATAAAGGGTTAAATGGCGGAAAAAATTGGCGTGGGCTCCCGCGCAATTTTCTCCGCCAGAGTAGTAAAGCCAGTGACTGAGGGCAGATATTAATAGCCTGGAGAGGGTCCACGGTTATTGGCCCCCCCCTGGCTAAAAATATCTGCCCCCAGCCACCCCAGAAAAGGCACATCTGGAAGATGCGCCTATTCTGGCACTTGGCCACTCTCTTCCCATTCCCGTGTAGCGGTGGGATATGGGGTAATGAAGGGTTAATGCCACCTTGCTATTGTAAGGTGACATTAAGCCTAATTAATAATGGAGAGGCGTCAATTATGACACCTATCCATTATTAATCCAATTGTAGTGAAGGGTTAAATAAAACACAAACACATTATTTAAAATTATTTTAATGAAATAAAAACAATGGTTGTTGCAGTATTTTATTCAACGCCCAATCCAGTCACTGAAGACCCTCGTTCTGTGAGTAAAAAAACATAATAAACCAACAATATACTTACCCTCCGCAGATCTGTAACGTCCAACGATGTAAATCCTTCTGAAGGGGTTAAAACATTTTGCAGCAAGGAGCTGTGCTAATGCAGGCTGCTCCTCGCTGCAAAACCCCAGGGAATGAGGCTAAAAATAGATCAATGATCTATATTTAGCTTTATTTGCGGTGAGGCGCCCTCTGCTGGCTGTTCATAGATCGTGGGAAATTACCTAGAAAGCTCCCTGGCTTTCTAGGTAATTTCCCACGATCTATGAACAGCCAGCAGAGGGCGCCTCACCGCAAATAAAGCTAAATATAGATCATTGATCTATTTTTAGCCTCATTCCCTGGGGTTTTGCAGCGAGGAGCAGCCTGCATTAGCACAGCTCCTTGCTGCAAAATGTTTTAACCCCTTCAGAAGGATTTACATCGTTGGACGTTACAGATCTGCGGAGGGTAAGTATATTGTTGGTTTATTATGTTTTTTTACTCACAGAACGAGGGTCTTCAGCTCCCTGGCTTTCTAGGTAATTTCCCACGATCTATGAACAGCCAGCAGAGGGCGCCTCACCGCAAATAAAGCTAAATATAGATCATTGATCTATTTTTAGCCTCATTCCCTGGGGTTTTGCAGCGAGGAGCAGCCTGCATTAGCACAGCTCCTTGCTGCAAAATGTTTTAACCCCTTCAGAAGGATTTACATCGTTGGACGTTACAGATCTGCGGAGGGTAAGTATATTGTTGGTTTATTATGTTTTTTTACTCACAGAACGAGGGTCTTCAGTGACTGGATTGGGCGTTGAATAAAATACTGCAACAACCATTGTTTTTATTTCATTAAAATAATTTTAAATAATGTGTTTGTGTTTTATTTAACCCTTCACTACAATTGGATTAATAATGGATAGGTGTCATAATTGACGCCTCTCCATTATTAATTAGGCTTAATGTCACCTTACAATAGCAAGGTGGCATTAACCCTTCATTACCCCATATCCCACCGCTACACGGGAATGGGAAGAGAGTGGCCAAGTGCCAGAATAGGCGCATCTTCCAGATGTGCCTTTTCTGGGGTGGCTGGGGGCAGATATTTTTAGCCAGGGGGGGGCCAATAACCGTGGACCCTCTCCAGGCTATTAATATCTGCCCTCAGTCACTGGCTTTACTACTCTGGCGGAGAAAATTGCGCGGGAGCCCACGCCAATTTTTTTCCGCCATTTAACCCTTTATTTTAAGAGCTAGAACGGCCAAATTTTGCAGATACACACTACTGACATTAGTAGTGTGGAATCTGCAAAAAAAATGGAGAGAAGACATGGTTTACTGTATGTAAACCATGTCTCAAATCATGTCGGGTTTTAGGAAGGAGAAGGAAAAAGCCGGTAATTGAATTACCGGCTTTCAAGCTGTCTAGCGCTGGAATAAATATTAATATATATACATATATGTGTCTCACTGACATATATATATATATATACCTATTCTATGTGTACACATTTATTCTACCTATTCTACTGTAAGCTGTCAGTGTGATTTTACTGTACACCGCACGGAATTACCGGCTTTTCTCTCTAATATATGTGTCTACTGACATATATATATATATATATATATATATATATTTTCTTTTCTTTTTGGGACACATGGATCACTTCTATAGCGGTATGTTGGTTTTGCTAGCCTGCGAGAAAACCACGCAGTACGGATGCCATACGGATTACATATGGAGGATGCCATGCGCAAAAAACGCTGACACACCCTGCCTACGGAGGAGCTACGGACCACTTTTTTCGGGACTTTTCAGCGTATTACGGCCGTAATATACGGACCGTATTGTTTTACGCTGTGTGTGACGCCGGCCTAAGCCTTTACTTCTATTCATTGTGTTGTATTATAGCAGTTATTATTGATTATCTGCAGTTCATCATTGTCATTAAAGGTGTTCTTCAGGTGATACGACTGTTAGCTTTCTTATTTGTGAAGAACAAGAGGGGCTATTCAATTTTCTCACAATTCCTGATTACCAACGTAGCACATGCGCGTGCACGCACGCACGCACACACACACACACACGACCCATGTCACTTTGTGGTAATAGCTCTGGAACGCTTTAAAGGGAACCTGGCATCAGGGGCTTATCTATAGCAGTCTGGAATGCTGTAGATAATGTATCCTGAAAGATGAGAAAAAGAGGTTAGATTATACTCACCCAGGGGCTTTCCCGCTGAGGTCCGGTCCGGGGCCTCCCATCTTCTTATGATGACGTCCTCTTCTTGTCTTCACGTTGCCGCTCCGGCGCAGGAGTACTTTGCCCTGTTGAGGGCAGAGCAAAGTACTGCAGTGCACACGCGCCTCTCTGACCTTTCCCGGCACCTGCGCACTGCAGTACTTTCCTCTGCCCTCAACAGGGCAAACAAAGTACACCTGCGCCGGAGCCGCAACGTGAAGAGGACGTCATCGTATGAAGATGGGAGACCCCAGACCGGACTGCGACACCCACCGGACCGGACTGCCCACCCAGGTGAGTATAATCTAACCTCTTTTTCTCATGTTTCAGGTTACATCGGGGGCTTATCTACAGCATTACAGAATGCTGTAGATAAGCCCCTGATGCCGGTGGGCTTAGCTCATCTTCGATTTTGGGGGTGACAGGTTCCCTTTAATGTATCCCAGTGATTCTAAGACTGTTTCATTCATGGCACATTGCACTTTATGTTAGTGGTATAATTAGGTTAAATTGTTTTCCATTTATTTATGAAAATATTGGAATTTTGGCCAAAAATTCGAAAATTTTGCAATTTTCAAACTTTCATTTTTTATATCCTTAAACCAGTTAGTCATGCTGTACAAAATAATTTATACATAACATATCCCACATCCACATGTCTACTTTACATCTGCATCATTTTTGAAACATAATTTTTTTTTTTGTTAATTTGTTAGAAGGGGTAAAAGTATATCAGCAATTTCTCATTTTTCCAACAAAATATTTTTTTTTATGGACCACATCACATTTGAAGTGACCTTGAGGGGTCTATATGACAGAAAATACACAAAAGTGACACCATTCTAAAAAGTGCACCCCTCAAGGTGCTCAAAGCACATTCAAGAAGTGTATTAACCCTTCAGGTGCTTCACAGGAACTAAAGCAATGTGGAAGAAATAATGAACATTTTAATTTTTCCCCACAAAAATGTTAATTTAGCCCCAAATTTTGCATTTTTACAAGGATAACATGAGAAAATGAACCTTAGAATGTTATTTATTAGCATGACGTTTTCCTGTATAGGTGACGCACAATTTATGTGCATTAAATAACAGCATTTGCAGTGTACATGGTCTGGCCACGCATGGGGACGCCACTGAATAAAAGTTATATGACTTAAATTGTTTTATAAAAGAAAGGAAGGTTATACAACCAATAAAGCAATGAAATGAAAACCACTCAGAATACCCTCAATATAGTTAAAGAGTAACTGTAATTTCTCAATTTATGGGGTAAAATCAGTATTTAGTGAGGACAGCTATTCACATTACTGAGATAGGGGATGATAGTGGTGGCTTTTAAAATTCTGTGCAAAGGTGAGGAGAGATAAGCTACAGACAGACACAGACATTCTATTTCAAGTTCCATAGAAGTTTATGAGCACAAACTGTCATCTATCTCAGTAATGGAAAAAATCTATATTCACTGAAGTCAGATTTTACCTGTGAATTGAGAATTTTGAGAATATATAAGCTGACGTGAAGCAGCAGAATCGCCGATGGAGAAATCAGTGACCGCTCTGTGCTGGCAGAGATTGGCGCCAGGCACAACAGGCATGAAGGAAGCAACTACCTGGCTGTTAGTTTTAGGTCCATAATAAAAGAAAATAACCCTTGACAAACTTCTTTAATCAGTGAGAATAAGAGGGACAGATGTGCAATATGGGTCAATATGTTTCTCCAGGGCTGCGTTACTCATCTATACAGTGACTGAAAGCCAAATTGTATTCATCTGCAATAGTTTTTAATGCTTGCAGATAATAAATGGAATTCAACATGACATGATAAGTGTTGTTAGCTAATAATTTCATAATTTAGATTTGATGACTTAACTCTATTCCGACCTCGGACATATCGATATCTCATGGAAGGGAAGAATGGATACGTCATGGCTATTTTGCGTGCACAGGAGCCATTGGGTGTTCAGCAAATATTATAGCTGACACCCGACTCTCACTGCCAGGAGCGGTGCCTGCACTGCTCCCCGTCATGATGACATCCAGGTCACCAAGCTATGGCAAACCCCTTGTCTGATCAGAGAAATCTACCGAGGCTGGCATCATGGCCGGGAGTATGTGCTCCCGTGCTAATCTATTGTCTGTAGAACACAATTTATATGTATAATACAAGGAATAGACACCTCTATTCTAATACAAGGAAGTGCCTCTATAACAATAAGTGCCTACATAACATTAATAATGTTCCCTGAGAACTCCCCTGTAAAGCTCCCATCTATACAATATGACACAACTCCCTTACACACAGTATGATGTCACAACAGTTTGCTCCATACATTATGATGTCCCTGCAGCTCCACTATAGACCGTATAATGCCCCGAAAATTATATGATGCCTCCACAGTAGTTCCTAGACTGTATGATTGCCCCACAGTAGCCTCCGCAATGTATAATGGTCTCTTAGTAGCTCCCACACTGTTTGATGACTCCCATACTGTATGATGGCCCTTCACTGTACGATGACCCCCTCAGTAGTCCCTAACCTGTGTGATGGCCTCCACAGTAGTCCACATACTATATTCACCCCCTTAGTAGCCACAACTCTGTAAGATAGCCCCCTCAATAGACCTCACTCTGACGGCCCCACTAGAAGCCCCAACTCTGAAGGTGGGCTCCCTCATTAGCCTCCACTCCATAGGATGGCCCCATTAGAAGCCCCCACTCTGTCCATTTAGTAGCCTCCAAGCTGTATGATGGTCCCCCTTAGTAGCCCCCACACTATATCTTGATATCTTGGCCCCCATTAGTAGGAGGACCACTTAATAACCCCAACACTGTGTCATGACCCATTTAGTAGTCCTCACTCTGTATGATGGTCCCCCTTAGTAGCTCACACATTGTATCATGGCACCCTTTAGTTTTGGGCCCGCTTAGTAGCTCCCATGTTATATGATGACCCTATTAGTAGCCCCCATGCTATTATGATGGTCCCCTCTAGTAGCCCCCACACTATTTTGACCACTTAGTAGTAGCCCCATAACGTTATGGCCCTCTTAGTTGTAGTCCCCACACTATTATGGCCCCTAAGTAGTAGCCCAAGTTTATTATGGCCCCTTTAGTAGTAGCCCCCAGTTTATTATGGCTCCCTTAGTAGTAGCCACCAGTCTATTATGGCCGCTCTTAGTAGAAGCCCCCATACATAAAGACACAAACATACAATCTTAAAACAAACATCATATACTCACATAAACTCAACAAATCCATCAGACAGCGGCAGGTCCTGGGCAGTCCGATGCGATGACATCATTGCTCCGGGACTCTGACAGACGTTGCATTGCACAGTCCAATGACGTCATCGTTTCTTCCACCCTGGAAAGACCATTCTGTAGGCCTCAGGCCTAATGCGTCTTGCAGCCTATAGAGTGGAGAGCGGCAGTGCAGGGAAATAATCTCTCCCTGCTTTGTCGCAGAGTTTAGTTGAATCGGCATGCTGTGCACGTCGATACAGATAATTGTAGCGAAGAGCTCAGGGTGGCCCCTCAGAGTGCGGGTCCTAGGGCGACCACCCCCTCGCCCCCCGGTAATGCCACAGTGTTTACCAAAAATGGAATGAGACCTACAAGGAAAAGAACACAGTACCTACAGTCGCATATCGTGAAGATTCAGAGATGTTTTGGGGTTGTTTTGCTGCCTCTTGAACTGAGTGCCTTGATTGTGTACAAGGCACAACATCCCCAAACATACTTCAAAAAGCGGCCAAAATTGGATGGAAACAAAGCGGTGGAAAGTTCTGAAGTGGACAGCAATGAGGATTCTATTGAACACCTGTGGAGAGACCTAAACATTGCTGTTGGGAGAAGGCGCCTTCACATATGAGAGACCTGGAGCAGTTTGCAGAAGAAGAGTGGTCCATAATTCCAGTTGAGAGGTGTAAGAACAGGAAGCAGTTTATTGCAGTTATTTATTCCAAAGGGTGTGCAACCAAAGATTATTAATTTTCTCCGATCCATTTTTGGGGTTTTATGTGAAATTATGTCCAATTTGCCTTTTTTTCTCTTTTTTTGTGTGTTTTTCCAATGCACACAAAGGAAATAAACGTGTATAACAAAAAAATGAAATTGCAATAATTTTCTGGAAGAAATATTTAATTTTTTGGATCAATTTCAAGGGTACCAATACTTTCGGCCATGACTGCATATTGGGTACGAAGATACTTAATAATAATAATAATAATAATAATAATAATATTTATTTATACTTAATACAATATCCATGGGCAGGCACTGAAGAAAAAGAACTAATATTACTCAACGTCTACTTTTACATCTAAGAGCAAACATAAAAATAGCGTTTATCTTAGGTATTTTTATGTACTGTGACAAAAACAAACAGGGTTGAAAGCAGCACAGTTTGGGCAAAAATTGAAAAGTGACTCTTTAAGAGACGACTACTTGCAATGCACCCAATATTAAATATTCTAAATATATACCTGAATACATAAAATGAACATCCACAATTATAGCTGCTTGAAATCCCCCCTGCAGTTGTAAGCCACAGTGGCCACAGCAGCTGTGTATGTTCTGCTGGCGAGGTGTAGATGTTGGGTTGCTGCCACCTTCTTATTTTGGAATCTGACCACAGTTCAGAGTTACTGAGCCTCCCGCAGAACTTTTCTTGTAAGGATACTTTCACGCTGTGTTTTAGCACCTATTCGTTGGTCCCGTTGGGGCTTACGTCCGAAACGGGATTTGGGCTATGCCCAGTAACAGACTATAATGGTGCCGACAAAGTGAACGTGCGCTCTGTTGTGCATCATTTTCGGGAGTGTACGCCTACTGACGACGGACACCCAGACATGGTCTACTTCATCTGGGTGTCCATCTGCAGTTGGCACACACATCTGAAAATGATGCATGGCCGAACGCACGATCGCTCTGTTGGCACCATAATAGTCTATGGCCCCTTTGGCCCATACATCCGAATCACGTTTTGTTCGGATGCAAGTCCTGATGGGACCAACAAACGAGTGCCAAAATGCAGTGTGAAAACACCCTCAGAAATCTAGACTTGCTAACATGGGAATTAAAAGGTCACGGTTACCATCAATACAGCACAGACACTTAATCTTTATAATAACCTTTATTTTTATATAGCGGCGCTAACATATTCCGCAAAGCTTTACATTTTTTGCACACATTATCATCACTGTTCCCGATGGGGCTCACAATCTAAATTCCCAATCAGTATGTCTTTTGGAATGTGGGAGGAAACCCACGCAAACACGGGGAGAACATACAAACTCCGTGCAGATGTTGTCCAAGGTGGGATTAGAACCCAGGACTCCAGCGCTGCAAGGCTAACCACTGAGCCACTGTGCTGCACCTCTGTTCTAGAGCTAGGGAGCAGCAACTCGTAATTTAAAAAAACTTTTATGTGGCCTCAGTAAATACAATGTTTCGTGCCTAAAAAAACTGTGAAAAAAAGTGCTGGACTTTATGTTTAACCGGGAGAGGGGGATCCTTGAAGCCTTTTGTCCAGAAGAGCAGTTCTTATACAGCATAGACAGAAGTAATTTGTGCAGCAGAGAGATCCACTTGGATCTTTTCTACATATTATGTTTATTATATCCTGTCTGTACAGAACCCAGAGGATAATAAGGGACATTAAATTCTCAGAAAGTATCGTAAATTTGCTGCAAATCAAATTTCCCGGTAAATCCTGTGCAATTTGTCAAATTAAAATCTTGTCAGATCCACTTATCCCTAGTGATAGCTAAATGGATTGATGAACAAAACCTTGAAATTTTGGGTCTATTGACAGTAAAGTCTCCAGATCTCAATTCCATTGGGAACTCATAATCGGTTCTCAAAAACAGAAACACAAACACAGAAATTGTAATAGACTCCAAGCCCTGATTAGACAAGATTTGGCTAGAAGCTGATATCCAGCAGCCAGGGCAAATGGCAGAAGTCTTGAAAAACTAGGATCAACCCTGGAAATATTGCAGAAACCTGATTAATTTGTGAATAAAAGTTTAAAAACTTATCAAATGATGATAATTGTGGAGACAACCTAGTAAAAGATTGAAAAACACTGAAGCATAAAATTTGGGGAAAAACAAGATTTGTGTCAGTCTCAAAACCTTTGGCCACAATTGTATGTTGCTCCCATGTTTGTGTGAGTGTAAGAAGAAGGACCGGGCCGGGGTACCTCTTTTATGCCGGGTCCGGAACTGTTGGAGCCGTCTCCTCTGTTGTCCGGAGGAATGCTTAGAGACCCGGACTGACCTTTGCACTTGTTGGCAGGGGGCATGGCTAGGTTAAATAAGAGGGAGTGCACATGGAAGCGTTCAGACTTGGCGGGAAGAGACAGCGCGCGGCAGGTAGAAGCGAGTGCTCTGTATCCTGAGCACCAGAACAGTGCAGGCCCGCACCGCAGCATTCATGCTAGCATTGCCAGAGACTGATCGAGAACTTACTGAGCTTCCACCGCCGCCCCAAAAGGCAAAGTGACAGAGACTCCAGGCCTGTAAGTGCCGCGCGCTTGCCACCTAAGAAAGACCAGGCCCGTTAGCGGGAACTGTGCCCTGAAACCATGGTCCCTACCAGTCAGGCCTCGTTAAGCTCCGGCCAGACTCTAAACTTTATTCCTCTCCTGAACCTGCTTTCCCGGAACCTGGAACCCGCGACAGACAGCAAGGACTCTCCGCTCCCTCAGGACCCTGATCATCCACGTCTGGAGGACCACGCCGGACTCACCGCACACTGATTGTTGTTGGCACCATCTTACTGCTCGTGGACATTCCACTCTGGGAGTCTCATGGACCGGATAAGTTATACGTTTAAGAACTATTTGTTACTCTACCTTTCTACCAGCATCATACCCAAACCCTGATTTACCCCCATTTACCATACTTCTCCCTGCCTACATTACAAATCTGTTCATAGTAAAAACTGTTAACCCTTGCTCTGCCTCCTGTCCGTTACTGCATCCCGCAACCTGAGTTTTATCTGGTTTCCACAGCTATTTCAGTTGAGTATGTTAACTATTTTAGGTATTGAGTATTATTTAAATTGTATTTGATATTTCTGGGATTGTATGGCATAATTATATAGAGACACTCTGATCTTAAAGGTTATGTAAATGTGCAGAAAGCTTCTGAATATAACATACGTACACACTGCTGCTACATACCATAAGGACTGGAAAATCACGCGAAAACTGAAAAACTTGTTCAAACAGTGTTTTACGTGGAACCTCTATATTTTCCAGATGACAGGGGAAGCTTTGAAAAGCTTTAGCAGCTATATATACATTCTTAACATTGCAGGCTTTATGATTGAGCTGCATATTTTGTATTTTGGAGCACAGCTAGTCATTTTGCTTGGCTGGGGATTATGGTGTTCACCACTGAAGACTCTTCTTATTACTTTCTACCTTTGGCTGTAGATCTAAAACCTGTCAGATGCATCACAGAACAATAGTGGAGCGAGTACACTTTTTGCATTTAGAATGTATAGTGGGAAAATAAGAAATCATTTTATCTTCAACTTGTTTAACTGTTCACAATAACATATTTAAATGTAAAAGATGAAAATATATTTATACTTTTTGCCTAAAACACAAAGGAAATGTGTCGTCTTTAACTTTAGCTCTTTTGGAGATCATTTTAGTCTTCAACTTATTTAACTGTTCACAATAACAGTAATTTTGACCAGGGGCGCCCAAACTTTTACATGCCACTGTAAATTGTTCTGGGTCCGACACCCAACACCACTTACTGATTACCTGTTTTTATCCATGAAAAACAGAGTGGGCACCACCATATCATTCAGGGATCGACCTAATGCATTCTAAATAGTAATCGTAAAACAAAGAAAAAGAGGTATGCAAACAACAGGGATCACCTGATAAATATTCATTATTTAAAAAAAGTACATAAAAACCACATAAATTGTTAAAAACTATTAAAAAGAGTCCATGGCGGGGTTTGCTCAATACCCTCATGTTGGAGACTAACTACAAAGTGTTAACCAGATGGTACCTGACCCCAGCCAGAGTAGCAAAGGCTGTGGCTAACTATTCCCCAAACTGCTTTCGGAGATGTAACTCCATAGGAGATATGCTTCATATCTGGTGGCTATGTCCAATAGTTCGAAGGTTTTTGACCAGAGTTTATTTCTTGATTCTTTCAATTACGAATATTAACCTTAAGAAAAACCCCTGGGAAGCTCTATTAAATAAGCGTATTCCTAATATTCCTAGATATTCCCGGGCCCTTATCACATTTATATTTTTAGCAGCTAAACAAACTATAGCTTCGGCTTGGAAAAAAACAGGCTTGGACTTATCGGGAGTTAAATCTCGCCTATCCTGGTATATGGTAAATGAAAAATTAACTGCTATACTAACTGACAGAGTCGACAGATTTGAACTTATTTGGCTCCCCTGGGCAGAATATGCAAGCCACACCCCTTTTGCTGCTCCGGTATCCCGACTGTCTAACCTTAGTCCTCAGGCGCCTGACTAAACTACCCAAACGGATACAGATTTACTATAATCCCTTCTCGGGTCCCCCTCTCCCTCTCCCCCTGAACCCTTGCCCCACATTTTATGTTTGTTTTTGTCTTTGTTGTTACACTCGTCCTTCGCTATGACTTGTGTTATGTTTATTGCTGGTAACTGGAACATAAGCGAAGGACTGTTATACTTTTTATGATGCAATGTACTATTGGATAACGTTAAAGTTCCTTCCTTTCCTGTACCATTTATTTTTGCAAACTTCAATAAAAAATTATTGTTCAAAAAAAAAAAAAAAAAAAAGAGTCCATGGCTCTTCGAAACACAAATAACCCAAAATAGGACCGTGATTCTCCTTAGTTAATCAATATTATGCATACAATATGCTACATGCAAATGTGAGGAAAACTAGCTCACTGTCATATGTCCAATGCTTGTCCCATTTATACAGAGCACAGGGAACCTGCCGGCCTTCAGGCAACTATAACCGAAGTCCATAAGATCCACACGGCCTCTAAACCATGCGATCCGGCACTCGTAAGTAAAAAATTCTACTTTATTCAAATATTAAGAGGCATCCAAAAGTGAATGGGCGACAGTGACATAGTACAATGGTATGAAAAAACAAACAAACAAACACACGTTTCGAACAGTCTGGATCTTGGTCATCACAGGATTTACGTACATCAAATCCAGCCATGACTAAGAATCAGATTGTTTGTAGGTTTTTTCATACCATTGCACTATGTCAGTGTCGCTCATTCACTTTTAGATGCCTCTTAATATTTGAATAAAGAAGAGCTTTTTTTACTTACAAGTGCCAGATCGCATGTTTTAGAGACCACCTGGATCTTATGGACTTCCACTAGAGACCACCTGGATTCTATGGACTTCTACTAGAGACCACCTGGATCTTATGGACTTCCACTAGAGACCACCTGGATTGTATGGACTTCCACTAGAGACTACCTGGATTGTATGGACTTCCACTAGAGACCACCTGGATTGTATGGACGTCCACTAGAGACCACCTGGATTGTATGGACTTCCACTAGAGACCACCTGGATTGTATGGACTTCCACTAGAGACCACCTGGATTGTATGGACTTCCACTAGAGACCACCTGGATTGTATGGACTTCCACTAGAGACCACCTGGATTGTATGGACTTCCACTAGAGACCACCTGGATTGTATGGACTTCCACTAGAGACCACCTGGATTGTATGGACTTCCACTAGAGACCACCTGGATCTTATGGACTTCCACTAGAGACCACTTGGATCTTATGGACTTCCACTAGAGACCACCTGGATTGTATGGACTTCCACTAGAGACCACCTGGATCTTATGGACTTCCACTAGAGACCACCTGGATTGTATGGACTTCCACTAGAGACCACCTGGATCTTATGGACTTCCACTAGAGACCACCTGGATCTTATGGACTTCCCCTAGAGGTTTTGTTTTCTTACATTGCCATGTGCCCATTAAGATTAATTGCTTAGTAATGGAGAACCTCTATACTTTATTAACTAGTGACAAATATTCTGGTAGAATTATATTTTCCAGTCATATTGAATTTACATGAATAAACCTTTACCCTAAAGAGGACAAAAACTAAACCTAAAATATTACAACAGATTTCAATAAATACAATAGGTTTTCTGTATTGTCTGTATAACCAGATCTGAGAAACCTCTTCACTGGCCGGGGCAGATTGTGTTATTAACAGGCTGAAACTCACAGGTGGGAACAAGGCTGAGAGCAGCCGCTTCCTGCATGTACAGATGCTGAAAGGACATCTGCAGGGCACAGTACACAACCGGAAATCTTTTTTTTTTTTTTTTTTGTATGTGATCTAGAATAAAAAAAAGTAATAAAAAAAAAAAGAATTTTATCTATCTATGTATTGTATTAGAGCTGGAGCCAAAACCAGTTGTAGATGGGTTTGGTGAAAAGTGGGGCGATACATTAGTCATCGTATCTTCATTGTGATCATTGCTGTGAATGCCTGGGAAGATAACTGTAAAATGCGTGAGTCACGTCTGTCTCATATCCCACAGGCTTAATGCTGGCGTCGGGCCAAACGGCGCAGCCACATTCATGCACCACTTCAAAGAGAATAGTACAAAAAATGTTGCCTATCAGCATTGAGGGAAGACCAGGGTGGGATCAGTGGATAGAGGAAAAACTTGTGGTCTTTTTACTTTCTTTTACTTCCTATGGTATTTTGGCTGGTTAGCGGTTAATCTTTAGACTAACGCGTTTGCTGACAATCAATGGTTGCCAGACACAGCGACATTGACATAATAGTAGTGTTAACAAGCTCCTTACTGGTGTCCTAGCAGCAGCCGAAACCACGCTCTAACAATATCACCCCAGTAATGATGAAGACGACAATATTAGTGTGCTTGTGTAATACTATTTAATACAGGAACAAGAATATCTATCTGCGTACAGCTACATATAAATGGTGTAAAGAGGTTTTACCATAATTGACATTGGTCACCTATCTACTGGTGACCAATGACTGATATTGGGACCATTACTAGAATAGAGGTCTCTATGTCTTGTGTCTTCAAACTGCATGGCTGCATTTTGGGGGAGATTCAGTGGAAAGGTGCTATTTTTCTCAATGGTTAGGGTAAGTTCACACAGGGCGTTTTTGCTGCTTTTTTTTTTTCTGCAGCAAAACCTGATCTTCTTGGCAGGAAAGAAACTGCGTCAAAAACGCAGGTTTAGGTGCGTTTTTGGTGCATTTTTTGTTTCGTATTTGCTGCGTTTTTTTTTTCTCTGTCCATGCTAATGTCCTTGGATTTTCAGCAGCAAAAACGCAGCAAATAATGATACCTGCGTTTTTGCTGCGTTTTTTCAACACCCATTCAAGTCAATGGATGAGAAAAAGCAGCACAAACGCTGAAAGAAGTGACATGCCCTATGTCCA
Source organism: Ranitomeya imitator (assembly GCF_032444005.1). Lineage (NCBI taxonomy): Eukaryota > Metazoa > Chordata > Amphibia > Anura > Dendrobatidae > Ranitomeya > Ranitomeya imitator. The sequence goes on from NC_091289.1 coordinate 58,158,561, forward strand.
AAAAACGCAGCAAAGCACAAAATACTGATCACACAAAAAACCAATGTGTGCATGAGATTTCTGAAATATCATAGGCTTTGCTGGTATTGTAAAAAGCAGCTGAAAATTAGCATAAAAAATGCAGCAAAAACGCCCTGTGTGAACTTACCCTTACTGCGCATCCATGAACAGGTCTAGTTTAGAGGGAATCCGTCATCCGGTTTTTGCCACCTAATTTGAGAGCAGCATATTGTAGAGTCTGAGACCCTTATTCCAGTGATGGGCTATTTGCTATAGTTTTGATAAAACTCCAGTTTTATCAGCAGGAGATTATCACTAGAGGACTAGTAAACCTGCTACCATGTAGTCCTCCTATTCATGAGTTTGTTATAACCACACCCCCTCCACTAATTGACAAATTTCTGCCTATGAACAGTGCACACAGAAAGCTGCCAATCAGTGGTGTGGGTGGGGTTATACACAGCTCAGCATTCGGAGAAGTGGGAGGTCTGCATCAGAGAAAACAGGGATATTATCAAAACTCCAGAAATCAACCTAGTAAGTGACATATCCCTGGAATCTGCGTCTCTGCCCCAATATCATGCTCCAGTCAGATGGGGTTGCAAAAACCTTGTGAGGGATTCCCTTTAAGCCAATATTGTATCTGTGTATGTCTATGGTCTATACAGAATCTTTGGGAGAAAAATGTGCAATGCGTCATCATATTCTGCATGTGTGTAAGTTTCTCTCCTAGCCACATCCTATTAGAGAATACAGTGTACCATCACATGGCACTAGTTCATAACATAGACCCACAGAGAAGTAACCTGACAAGCCCAAATGTAAACCTCACCCTCCCATTAAAGACCCCTATAAAAAGTAAATAAAAGTCAGGCCTCTGGCCGATTAGGTCAGGAGACACAAGGATCGTGTAGTCGGAATTAGACCTGATTCCGGTCTCCTGACCTGATCTGATTGCTTCTTATAGGTCTACAAAGCAGGCGCTTAGTTCAGGAGACGTTGTGGACAAGCCAAGTCTTCTGCTCTGAGCATGGGCCGAGTTTCATGGATGTGTGACACCGGCCTAAGGCTATGTTCACACGTTCTTGATTTCCCTCCTTTTTTTTCAGGACTAAAAACCGCAGCTCTTGGCAGAAAACGCAGGTCCTTTTTTTTATGCGTTTTTGGTGCGTTTTTTGATGCGTTTTTTTTTAATGCGTTTTTTAGTGCGTTTTTTAAGGCCATGTGCGTTTTTTTCTGCGGAACCGCAGCGTTTTAGCCGCTGCGGTTCCGCAGCTGTTTTCCATGCAGGGTACAGTACAATCTACCCTATGGAAAACAGGAACCACTGTGCACATGATGCGGGAATCGGGAAAAAAAGCCGCGCTGAATAGCCGCGGTAAAAAAGAAGTACCATGTCACTTCTTTTTTCGGAGCCGCAACGGTTCTGCACCCATAGACCTCCATTGTGAGGTCAAACCCGCAGTAAAACCCGCAGATCAAAAATATATCTGCGGGTTTTATTGCGGTTTGTGGTGCCGAACCGCTGCAGCAGGAAGTGCGGGGAAGCGGGCGGAAGTGCGTGGGCGGAGTGTGGCTGTCCCGATCCCACCCCCCCATGCTCCGATGCCCCCCCGTGCTCCGATGCCCACCCCCCGTGCTCCGATGCCCCCCCCCGTGCTCCGATGCCCCCCCGTGCTCCGATGCCCCCCCCGTGCCCTAATCTCCCCCCCTTATACTTACCCGGCCTCCCGGTGTCCGTCCGGCCGTCTTCTCCCTGGGCGCCGCCATCTTGCAAAATGGCGGGCGCATGCGCAGTGCGCCCGCCGAATCTGCCGGCCGGCAGATTCGTTCCAAAGTGCATTTTGATCACTGAGATATAACCTATCTCAGTGATCAAAATAAAAAAAATAGTAAATGACACCCCCCCCCCCCCCCCTTTGTCACCCCCATAGGTAGGGACAATAAAAAAAATTAAGAATTTTTTTTTTTTTTTTCACTAAGGTTAGAATAGGGTTAGGGTTAGGGGTAGGGTTAGGGGTAGGGTTAGGGTATTTTCAGCCATTTTAACCCTAAAAAACTTCCTAGAAAACACATAGACTCTGCATAGAAAACTGCATTAAAAAAACGCATCAAAAAACGCACCAAAAAAGCACCAAAAAAAGGACCTGCGTTTTCTGCAAACAAAGAGCTACGGTTTCAGTCCTGAAAAAAAAAGGATGGAAATCAGGAACATGTGAACATACCCTAATGCAGTTTTCTATGCAGAGTTTGTGTGTTTTCTAGGAAGTTTTTAGGGTTAAAATGGCTGAAAATACCCTAACCCTACCCCTACCCCTACCCCTACCCCTAACCCTACCCCTACCCCTACCCCTATTCTAACCTTAGTGGAAAAAAAAAATTCTTTATTTTTTTATTGTCCCTACCTATGGGGGTGACAAAGGGGGGGGGGGGTCATTTACTATTTTTTATATTTTGATCACTGAGATAGATTATAGCTCAGTGATCAAAATGCACTTTGGAACGAATCTGCCGGCCGGCAGATTCGGCGGGCGCACTGCGCATGCGCCCGCCATTTTGGAAGATGGCGGCGCCCAGGGAGAAGACGGACGGACGGACACCGGGAGGCCGGGTAAGTATAAGGGGGGGAGATGAGGGCACGGGGGGTGGCATCGGAGCATGGGGGGGTGGGATTGGGGCACGGGGGGGCAGCCACACTGCAGCGGTTCTGCACCACAAACCGCAGAAAACCCGCAGATATTTTTTTCATCTGCGGGTTTTACTGCGGGTTTGACCTCACAATGGAGGTCTATGGGTGCAAAACCGCTGCAGTTCCGCAAAAAGAAGTGACATGGTACTTCTTTTTTACCGCAGCTATTCGGCGCGGCTTTTTTCGGGATTTTCCGCAATGTGGGCACAGCAGTTCCTGTTTTCCATAGTGTACATTGTAATGTACCCTGCATGGAAAACAGCTGCGGACCCGCAGCGGGAAAATCGCGGCGATTCCGCATGAAAAAAGGATGGTGTGAACATGGCCTAAGAAAGCAGCCCAGGGTACGTCTGCCAAATCTGAGACACATGGAGCTGGAAGGATGGAACGGGTAACGATTAAGACTGGGGATTTAGAATTAGCATCCAGGTCTAGAAATGGACATAATTTCAACTAAGCTCCTGGAGTCGGATAATTATACAGCAAAGGGATTTCTACAACAAGGAAAATAACTGTGGCATTCCATATATCAAGAAAAGTGCTCGCCGCTCACACAATCCTATATTCTCCCATCAAAGCAGGAGAAAAAGACTTTTTATCTTCATGCAATTTAAGCCAGGTAGGGTGGGGAGCAGTGAACAGCATTCACTGTGTTCATAGATTGTAGGCTCTTGTGGACCTGAACTCACTGCTTGTTGGAATTGTTAAGGCTAGGTTCACACTGATATTAGGAGTTGTGTTAGAGAAACAGAAAATCAGAACTTTAAAGAAATGGGTTCATCCTAAGGCCTCTTTCACACTTCAGTTATTTGGCGTCAGTCTAAAACCGCCATTTTCCTCAAATAACGGATCCGTCATTTTTTTTGACGGATCCGTTATTTTCCCATAGACTTGCATTAGTGACGGATTGTGACGGATGGTCGTCCGTTCCATCCGCCATGCGACGGATCCGTCGAAATTTGGCGGACGTTTTCTGAAAATAGACGGACATTGGAACGTTTTTTGTCAACGCCGAAATGGCGGATCGCGACGGATCCGTCGCGTCCGCCATTCCATAGAATGGGCGCCTATGGGCGACGGATCCGCCGCAACCGTTTTTTCGGCGGATCCGTCGCCCCAATCCGTTTTTTCAATTGCGCATGCTCCAAAAAGTAGATACTTCTCCCAGACAACCCCCAAGTAACGGATCCGTCAAAAAAACGGATCCGTTAGAACCGTTTTCGCAACAATTGTGACGGATCCGTCAATCCGTCACTATGTCGGTAGTGACTGACGCCAAAAGACTGAAGTGTGAAAGAGGCCTAAGACGAACACAAACAGAGCCGTATGGACCCCATTAGCCATACTGGGGTCTGTTTGGTTTGTGTTGTTGTGATAGTAGGGCTCTTTTCCATTTGCGAGAAACACGTCCGAGTCTCGCATGTGAAAACCAAGCTCTGGCGCCGGCACTTGGGAGCGGAGCGTGCAGCTCCATGTTTTGCTATGCGGCCGCACGCTCCGCTCCCAAGTGCCGGCGCCAGAGCTTGGTTTTCCCATGCGAGACTCGGACGTGTTTCTTGCAAATGGAAAAGAGCCCGTAATGGAAAAATAGATTTCAGTATGCTGCGCTTTTCTCTTGGTAAAATTCACAATTTGCCGTGAGGATTCCTATGCTAGTGTGAACTTAGCCTAAGTAAATATCACTCTGATTTGGTTTCATACATGTGCTCGGAATTGTAGAGTGCTACAATTATGAAGGTTGGTATTTTTAGGAAAAAAATAACAGAAAAATAAGTGATAGCGTGCAGCTTACCATGACTGCTTGGGCTAAAAAAAAACCAAAACAAATTACAGCACATTGATGTGAGATATTGATGGTGGAGTAAAGCTGATGGAAGCATTTTGCGGCTTGCGGAAGTTTTCGATGTCCAGAAAGTCGTATGTGTTAACGTTGACTTGGATGTTTGCCGAGTCCTTCCTGTAGATGAATCAGCAGCAGCAGATCTTGTAAAAATGTGAAAATTGCTGCTTGATAGTGCTCTACTACAGCAATAGACTCTGCTATTACTTTTAGGAACACGTTTGTTTATGCTGTTGTTGCTTCTACTGCTTGAAAATGGGGCAGATGCTTTCCTGCTCATACTACTGGGATCAAGGGAAGATTCTGTTTTGGCTGCTGGAGAAAATGGAGACTCCGTTGATGCTAAGGCCTCATTCACACATTCGTGAGCGTTACCATCTGAGAAAACCATTTTTTTTTCCTCAGGTTTCATCCAAGTTGCTTATTTTGATATCCATTTTTCTTTCACTGAAGCAGGCACAGTGTGAACGTTTTCTATCCATTTACTCTTAACAATGGATCAGTTAAAAATAGATGAAACTTTGATGGAACTCTAAAGCAGAGCCAGGACTTGAGGGTGGCAGGATAGGCACTTGCCTAGAGCGCTACCTCTTGCCTACCCAAGGCGGCACACTTTGAAAGAATTGTGGAATGCCTGTGGCACCAGGTGCCTTCAGCTGGCCGCAGGCATTCAGCACAGTGATGTCCGGGGTGCAGGCACACAGGGGAGAAGTGTCAGTCACTGGCACCGCTCACCCCTCTCTCTCCCTGCGCCCCGGCGGTTGCTCCCTCCATGCACTTGATTGTATTTGTGTCTACCAGACGCGTATACAAATGATTTCAGCGCTGCCCATGAGAGGAGCATTGGAGCTGTCATTAGCCTCCTGCTCCGCAGGGAACTCCAGCAAGACGAAAGCTACTTCCGGTGAGTTTAAGGTTGTTGGTTTTTTTTATTCTCATATATTATTTGTTTATTAAATGAGGGGCTGTGCAGGGGGAGGGGGAAGGTCATAAAATGAGGAGCTGTGTAGGGGGCAATGAAATGAGGCACTGTACAGGGAGGACAGCAAATGAGGGTCTGTGCATTCAGGAGGACAGAACAGTATATGAGGAGCTTTGGTTACCATAATGTATATGGGGCTGTGGGGGACATAATACTGGGGGGCTGTGGTGTATATCATACCGTTTGGGATGCTTTTTGATGGCCATAATACTGTATGGCGTGCTGCGAAGGCCATCAAACTATATATGGGGGCTGTGGTGGTGACCATATTATATATATTTATATACGGTATATTGGCGGCTTGTTGTGGATATCATAACGTATAGGCGGCTGTGGTGACCATCATACTATATCCCAGGGGGACAGCCTGAGGAATGGTTGCAGTTTGAAGAGGGCAGCTTGGTGGGCAATATGAGGGCATAGTGTGAAGAGGGTTCAAAGAATGGATATGGAGTAGGAACAGAGAGAGGACAGCCATGGTACAGGCCATGCTTCATAAGGGTGGATAGTGTGGCGGTGCTAGCTGATAATGGCAGACAGTGTGGAGTCCATATACCACAGGAGGCTTATTTGGGGTACATTATGGACAGATATTTTTATGCATTTTAATAACATTCTTATTTTTAATGGGACAGTGTGGGGATGTGATGCAAAAGTCCGGAGCAGAGGGAGGTCTGCAGAGAACAGCTGTGGCTGGGATAAGTTATCATGGCATCTAGACAAGATGGAGATGAAAAGAAAGAGAGGACTCCAGAGAAGATGTAATCTATAAGTTACCTAAGTGTAAATGTTTATTTGAGATACTCACTAGTTGTTAATAACTCCCAGTATCTCCTTCCCATTGTTGAAGTGAGGCGAGTTGTAGGTCCATGCGATACACTTGTTTGTGGGGCTGACTTGACATAACAATTGATCATTGTACTAAGTATGGTTCTTGAATTCAAGTACTTTTGGTTCTGATCATGTATTGATGTATTTATGGTGATTCTGGGCCCCTGAACTGTGGTGACCTCAGTGAGATCACCTTTTGCACCGTGAGAAAAAGTCTCGCGGTTCAGCGCTGAGCTCAGGGAGTTCATTAGGGGTCCTGTTACTTTAGTCTCTGACCTATTCCTTTGAGATGGTGGTGGGGCGCTATTGGCTTCATCTGCCTAGGGCACCAAAAAACATTTGTCCCGGCCCTGATCTAAAATACAAAATCTGCCTTCTGTGTGTCATCCATTTTACACTGATCCTCATAGTCATAGACTTTAATGGCCAAGTCTGGTTTGCACAGTTGATTAAAATAGAATAAGCTTTGAGTTCCACAGACCGAAGTCACGGATCTGGTTTAAAAACTAATCTATGTATGGATCAAGGAAACGGGGTCAGTTTCCTGTTCAAGAAAAGAGCGGACAGTGCTGGAACAAGTCACATGGATGTGTAAATGTAGCCAAATACATTAAATCTGAGGCAATTTTTTAATACCACCATGGGTATCATGCTGCTGGCAGGACCTACTGGGGCAAAGGGAAGGCTCACTGCCATTACAGTAATTAGTGAACCCAGAGAACCCTGCATATATTGACAATGGAAGATGGTGAGGAACCAGTTTCTGGTGCCACTACTACTGTAGAATTTATGGGAGATCTTGACTCTGTCCTTACAGAAAGAAGATGGAGATATTACCATTAGTCCTTTGCAAAGGAATAGAAGAGACCCTGTAATTAATACTACCAGTGAAAGAAGCGGTCATCAGAAAACGCTGTATTCTTTAGGATCTGACAGGAGCTTTGGGAAGTAAACGTGTTCACATGACGTTTTCAATAACGGGGTTGTGAGCTCGGCCTTACAGTGTCTGTAGGACCTGTCATGGCAGAATCTGAGACCAAGTCTTGTTAGGTATGACCAATAAAATGCTGTAAAACTATATTCAGCTTTTATTAATAAACTAGCTGAAGAGCCCGGCGTTGCCTGGGCATAGTAAATATCTGTGGTTAGTTATAGCACGTCACTTCTCTTATTTTCCTATCACGCCTCTCATTTAGCACCTCACTTCTCTCATTTTCCCATCACGCGTCTCATTTAGCACTTCACTTCTCTCATTTTCCCATCACGCGTCTCATTTAGCACCTCACTTCTCTCATTTTCCCATCACGCCTCTCATTTCCCCCCTCACATCTCTCATTTTCTCCCTCACTCCTCTCATTCCCTCCTCACATTCCTCCCTAACACTTGTCATTTCGACCTCACATCTGTCATTTTCCAATCACTCCACTATTTTCCCTCACTCCTCTCATTTTGCACTCACACCTCTCATTTTCACCTCATACCTCTCATTTTCCCCTCAGTATATACATGTTTGTCATCTCTCTTATATATAGTATACACCTGTATGTCATCTCCTGTATATAGTATATACCTGTATCATCTCCCCTGTATATAGTATATACCTGTATGTCATCTCCCCTGTAAATAGTATATACCTGCTGTATGTAATCTCTTCTGTATATAGTATATACCTATATGTCATCTCCTCCTGTATATAGTATAGACCTGTATGTCATCTCCCCTGTATATAGTATATACCTGCTGTATGTCATCACCTCCTGTATATACCTATGTGTCATCTCCTCTTTTATATAGTATATACCTGTATGTCATCTCTTCCAGTATATAGCATAGACCTGTATGTCATCTCCTCCTATATATAGTATATACCTGTAGGTCATCTCCTCCTGTATATAGTATATACCTGTGTCATCTCCCCTGTATATAGTATGTACCTGTATGTCATCTCCTCGTGTATATAGTATATATCTGTGTGTCATCTCCTCCTGTATTAGACCTCGTTCACATGTTATTTGGTCAGTATTTTTACCTCAGTATTTGTAAGCTAAATTGGCAGCCTGATAAATCCCCAGCCAACAGGAAGCCCTCCCCCCTGGCAGTATATATTAGCTCACACATACACATAATAGACAGGTCATGTGACTGACAGCTGCCGTATTTCCTATATGGTACATTTGTTGCTCTTGTAGTTTGTCTACTTATTAATCAGATTTGTATTTTTGAAGGATAATACCAGACTTGTGTGTGTGTTTTAGGGCGAGTTTCATGTGTCAAGTTGTGTACAGTCATGGACAAAAATTTTGAGAATGAGACAAATATTAATTTTTCCAAAGTCTACTGCTTCATTTTTTCTAATGGCAATTTGCATATACTCCTGAATGTCAGAGTGATCAGCTTAACAGCAATTACTGTACTTGCAAAGTCAATATTTGCCCAGAAAATGAACTTTAACCCCCAAAACACATTTCAACATCATTGCAGTCCTGCCTTAAAAGGAGCAGCTAACATCGTTTTAGTGATTGATCCATTAACACAGGTGTGGGTGTTGATGAGGACAGGGCTGGCGATCAATCAGTCATGATTAAGTAAGCATGACATCACTGGACACTTTAAAAGGAGGCTGGTGCTTGGTATCATTGTTTCTCTTCAGTTAAAAGGAGGCTGGTGCTTGGTATCATTGTTTCTCTTCAGTTAACCATGGTTATCTCTAAATAAACACGTGCAGCCATCATTGCACTGCACAAAAATGGCCTAAGGCTACTTTCACACTAGCGTTTTCTGCAATCCGTCACAATGCGTCGTTTTGCAGAAAAAACGCATCCTGCAAAAGTGCTTGCAGGATGCGTTTTTTCCCCATAGACTTGCATTGACGACGCATTTGCGACGGATTGCCACACGTCGCATCCGTCGAGCGACGGATGCGTTGTGCTTTTGCGGACCATCGGGAGAAAAAAACGCTACATGTAACGTTTTTTTCTCCTGACGGACCGCTTTTTCCGACCGCGCGTGCGCGGCCGGAACTCCGCCCCCACCTCCCCGCACCTTACAATGGGGCAGCGGATGCGCCGGAAAAATGCATCCGCTGCACCTATTGTGCAATGCAGCAAACGCTAGCGTCGGAATCTCTCCCCGACGCATTGCGACGGGGAGATTCCGACGCTAGTGTGAAAGAAGCCTAACAGGGAAGAGAATCGCAGCTACAAAGATTGCACCTCAGTCAACAATCTATCGCATCATCAAGAACTTCAAGGAGAGAGCTTCCATTGTTGTCAAAAAGGCTCCAGGGCGCCCAAGAAAGACCAACAAGCGCCAGGACCGTATCTTAAAGGGAACCTGTCACCCCGTTTTTTCAAGAAGAGCTAAAAATAGCGTTAAATAGGGCAGAGCTGGGCTTTACATTAGTGTATTTTGGAGCCTTTATTCCCCACCTATGCTGCCGAAATACCTTTGTAAAGTCGCCGTTTTGGGCTGTCACTCACGCTGGTCAGGTCAGGTGGGCGTGGTGACAGCGCTGTTTCTCCCCCAGATCTCCGTTGGTGGCGTAGTGGTGTGCGCATGTCCAAGTGGCGAATCCACTGCGCGGCTTCAAGGAAAACAGCGCGATCTGCACTATTCAGGCGTTTATCGGTGGGCGCAGCCATCTTTGTGAGGCCGTGCGTGCGCAGATGGTTCTTCTCGGCTTCCCGGGGCTTCAGGAAAATGGCCGCGGGATGCCGCGCGTGCGCAGATGGCGATCGCGGCGGCCATTTTCCTGCAGCCGAGTTCGCATCTGCAGGAAAAGAAGCCACTTCTCTCCAGAAAAAACATCAGGGACCGACTGATATTCTGCAAAAGGTACAGGGAGTGGACTGCTGAGGACTGGGGCAAAGTCATTTTCTCTGGTGAATCCCCTTTTCGATTGTTTGGGACATCTGGAGAACAGCTTATTCGGAGAAGAAGAGGTGAGCGGTACCACCAGTCTTGTCTCATGCCAACTGTAAAGCATCCTGAAACCATTCATTTGTGGGGTTGCTTCTCAGCCAAGGGAATCGGCTCACTCACAGTCTTGCCTAAAAACACAGCCATGAATAAAGAATGGTACCAGAATGTCCTCCAAGATCAACTTCTCCCAACCTTCCAAGAGCAGTTTGGCACCCAACAATGCCTTTTCCAGCATAATGGACCACATTGCCATAAAGCAAAGGTGATAACTAAATGGCTCATGGAACAAAACATAGAGATTTTGGGTCCATGGCCTGGAAACTCCCCAGATCTTAATCCCATTGAGAACTTGTGGTCAATCATCAAGAGAGGGGTGGACAAACAAAACCCAACAAATTCTGGCAAAAAGCAAGCATTGATTATGCAAGAATGGACTGCTATCAGTCAGGATTTGGTCCAGAAGTTGATTGAGAGCATGCCAGGGAGAATTGCAGAGGTCTTGAAGAAGGGTCAACACTGCAAATATTGACTTGCTGCATTAACTCATCCTGTCAATATAAGCTATTGGTACTCATAATATGATTGCAATTATATTTCTGTATGTGATATAAACATCAGACAAACACTAATAAAAACCAGAGGGCAGCAGATCATGTGAAAATATAATTTTGGTGTCATTCTCAAAACTTTTGGCCATGACTGTATGTTGAGTTGCGTGTGGCGACATGCATGTAGCGACTTTTGTGAGATGAGTTTTGTGTGGCGACTTGCGTGTAGCAACTTTTTGTGTGTCGAGTTGCATGTGACAGGTTAGTGTAGCAAGTTGTGTGCAGCAAGTTTTGCGCATGGCAAGTTTTGCGTGTAGCGAGTTTTATGTGTGGTGCGTTTTGAGTATGTGCAAGTTTTGTGTGATGCAACTTTTGCATGTGGCAATTTTTCCGAGTGTACAAGTTTTGCGTGTGGCGAGTTTTCCATGAGGTGAGTTTTGCACGTGTGGCTAGTTTTGCGTGAGCCTAGTTGTGCATGTGGCGAGTTTTGCATGTGGCGAATTTTGCACGTGGTGAGTTTAGAGCGGTGACTTTTGTGTTTCGACTTTTCTGTGGCGAGGTTGGTGTATGTGTGGTGAAATGTGTGCTGAGGGTGGTATATGTGTTCAAGCACGTAATAGTGTGTGGCGCATTTTGTGTGTGTTCATATCCCCATGTGTGGTAAGTATCCCATGCCGGGGCCCCACCTTAGCAACTGTACGGTATATACGCTTTGGCGCCATCGCTCTCACTCTTTAAGTCCCCCTTGTTCACATCTGGCAGCTGTTAATTTGCCTCCAAAACTTTTCCTTTCACTTTTTCCCCATTATGTAGATAGGGGCAAAATTGTTTGCTGAATTGGAAAGCGCGGGGTTAAAATTTTGCCTCACAACATAGCATATGAAGCTCTCGGGGTCCAGACGTGTGACTGTGCAAAATTTTGTGGCTGTAGCTACATACATACATACTCACATTCAGCTTTATATATTAGATATTACAGTCATAGACTTTAGTTTACAATCATCCAAGAGAAATACATGTGAGAATATAACAGCATGACGATTACCCCAATGCCTTTTATTATGGAATAAATGTTTGTATCATGGCTATATATTTGGGTCTGTGGATAGCTTTAATCTAACCAATTTCATATTACACGCTATTGACCATCTAAAACTACTTACTGTATATACTCGAGTATAAGCCGAGATTTTCAGCCCATTTTTTGGGGCTGAAAGTCCCCTCTCTCGGCTTATACTCGAGTCATGCCCGGGGGTTGGCAGGGGAGGGGGAGCGGGGGCTACCTAGTTATACTTACCTACTCCCGGCGCGGTCCCTGCTTCTTCCAGCGCAGCATCTTCTTCCTGTATTGAGCGGTCACATGGTACCGCTCATTACAGAAATGAATATGCAGCTCCACCTCCCATAGAGGTGGAGCCGCATATTCATGACTGAAAATGAGCGGTAACTGTGACCGCTCAATACAGCAAGAAGATGCTGCGCCAGGAGAAGCTGGGACTGCAGGGACCGCGCCGGGAGCAGGTAAGTATACGGGGAGGGGAGCGCTGCGCGATATTTACCTGCTCCTCGCTCCGGTGTGCCTCCGTCTCTAGCGTCCTCTGGCAGTGACGCTCAGGTTAGAGGGCGCGGTGACGTAGTCAGTGCACGCCCTCTGCTGAGCGTCAGTGCTGGAGACGGAGCCGCACGAGGAGCAGGTAAATATTGAAAGCGCCGGTGTCCTGAGCAAGAGAGGTGAGTATGTGATTTTTTTTTTATTGCAGCAGAATTCTATATGGCACAGCTTGATAAGGAGCATCTATGGGGCCATAATGAAAGTTGCAGAGCATTATATATGGAACCGAAAAAGAGAAAAAAGAATGGACTATGAAACAGGCACGCACAACCACAGAAATAGAAAAATAACAAAATGTTTATTGAACACCACAGCATAACATAAAAACAATTAAAATGTACCAATAGTGTACATGAACACCCCTATACACATAACCTACGGATAATTATGCAGCCGATATAAGACATAATACGCTAGGTCAGCATAGTATATGTCATATTATGAAGATAAGATGGTACCTCCTAGTTGAAAAGAAAAACACATCCTAATATGCTTTAAAGCGCACAAAGTAAAAAATCATGAGCGCAAAAAACCATAGGCTCTCTAATAGAAAAGCCAGGGCAACCTGGTGGAACAAATGTCCATACCAAGTCCACTGAATGATCCTAGGATAAAGTGCCCAGCAGATGACTAAGAAAGAAAAAGCCTATAGTTGTAAGGAAAGGGCGATATGATGCCCAACATACTCAACTGAGGCAGGAAAAAGAAAGCAGGCTGCGACCCAGACCTAAAGCCGACCATGTGGAGTCTGGAAAACTACCAATGCCTAAGTATAAACGGCATAAGGCAGAGTAGGTAGGGTGTAAGAGAGACCCCACGCGTATCGCCGCCGCAGCGGCTTCGTCAGGGGAAGTATGTGCTGTAGTCGATCACTCACATTTAAATAGAAGACCCAATCATCCGAAATATGCGCCCAGCCGTGCCGTTCACAGACAGGGAGGCGGAGACCGGAAGTCGCGCACTGGCAGGGAAAGAAGAGAGGCAGGATGGAAAAAGTGAGCGATCTCCATGGAGATAGACGGTGCATGCGCAGACGCGGCTCTAATAATGAGCCGCGCTGCACAAGCGTCCAGAGGGGGGCGATAGAGAGCATGGACAGCAGCAACCTAGAGGACATATATAATGACATGACATACAACCGAGTTTGCAAGCACAAATTGTGTGCGCGGACCTGTATAAAGGGAATGTGCATCATTAATGAAAAAACATGCAGTAGAAGCCATATAACTATTAGTATTCAATGCAGCCCACATAACATACATATGAATATGCAGCCAAAATAAAGAAATAAATAAATAAGGGGAAAATGGCCCATACACAAATGTCAGGTGGAAAAACCATCCCTATAATGACCCACAACCCACATGCCAAAATAGATGGCAAGAGAAATAGACAAATAAACAATGTTATAGTCAATTATCCAGGTCCTCTCATCCAGATAAACCCCATATTGAAAGTCCAACTGGTGTAAAGCCAAACGTCCAGAAAAATGCAGATGAGATGCATACAAGAGGATCCTCTTCCAACCGGCAAACCGACCATCCTCCGCTGACACTCCATTGGATTCAACATGTGCCACCTCTCAAGGGTGTCCAGTAATTATGTCCTGAGTGATATTCCGGAATCCTGATGTATTATGGTTGTCCAAAGGTGCAAGCTCCCACCAGGTCATGTACAGAAGAATAGACATCCAATGCTCGATTTATAAGAACAAAAGTCATCCAATCCAATGACAAGGCTAGGGAAAGTGAAAAAATGATGAAATGATAAAAAAAATAATAAAAAATAATGATAATTATACCAAAAATCAACTTCCCAAAAACCCTGTAAAAAGAAGTTCCTCATTTAGTCCAGAGGGGGTTACTGACTGTAATTGGAAAATCCATCTGGATTCCATTTGTAACAGCAATTTACGTCTGTCCCCACCTCTCTCGTTCGAGGTTAACTTTTGTAGACCTACTACTCTGAGATTACTTGAGGAGCCCCTATGGTTAGCCAAGAAATGTTCCGCCACCGGGGTCAAAGTCTTACCCTTTCTTAAGTCCGAGGCCGCTAGATGTATAGTTGAAACATGTTTCTGGACTCGTTTTCTAAGTTCTTGTGATGTCTGCCCGACATACACGAGTTTACAAGGGCAGATTAAGGCATATATTACATCCCTAGACTTACAATTAATATATGCCCTAAGAGGATGTCTACTATGACGTGTGGGGTGGAGGAAAGTACTATGAGTCGGGACCATATGAGGGCAAATATTGCAGTCCCCACAGGGGAATGAACCCTTAAGGACAATACCCCTGTTTAGTCTCACCGTCGGTCTTTTAAAGTGACTCTTGGTAAGAAGATCTCTCAGATTTGGCGCCCGTCTGGCTGTCATGAGGCGTCTGTCACTTGTCACCTCCACTGTTTGTGCATCCGTTCGCAAAATCTGCCAATGTTTAGACAGAATATCACTGACCTGTTTCCAACTGTTGTTAAAATCAGTGATGAATCTAGTTTGTGTCTCCTGACACCGTCCTTTGGAGGAAAGAAGTGACCTCTGGTCCTGACCCCTTGCCCTCTGGTAGGCCTTAGAGATGACACGTCTCGGGTAACCCCTCTGGTGGAAACGATCCGAGAGATCACGGGCCTGAATCGAAAAGTCATCGTCACGGGTACAGTTACGTCTTACACGTAAAAACTGTCCCGTGGGTACACCCACCTTAGTATGCCAGGGATGGAAACTTGAGAAGTCCAGGAGTGCATTTGTTGCCGTAGGCTTTCGAAATAAATTCGTCGCCAAGCGACTCTCATGAGGAAAAATCTTCAAGTCCAAAAAGGTGGTTTCACTGGCAGAAAGGGAGTAAGTAAGGAAGATGTTAAAGGGGTTAGCGTTCAGGGTATTGAAAAATCCCTCACACTCCTCCCTCGTACCCTTCCAGAGAATGAATATATCATCTATAAAGCGTAACCAGGCGTGTACGTGGGCAACGAAAGAAGGTGAAGGATAAACAAATTTCTCTTCCCACCAGCCAAGAAAGATATTCGCATAGGCTGGTGCGCATTTCGCGCCCATCGCCACGCCTGATCGCTGAAGTTAGTATGTTCTATCAAATAGGAAGAAGTTGTGATGAAGGACGAATGTCAGGAGATCAAGCAGAAATGAGTCATGCCCCCTATCCAGGGAGCTCTTCTTGTTCAAGAAATGAGCAACCGCCTCAATCCCTTCCTTGTGGCCAATGTTAGAATAAAGTGATTCTACATCACACGTGACTAATAAAAAATCACCCGGAAGTTCAATCTGGCCACAAACATCAATAAAGTGTGAAGAATCACGAATAAATGAAGGGAGAGATGAGGCAATGGGTTGAAGGAAGAAGTCCAGGTACTCACCCGCTCTTTCACACATGCTGCCGACACTAGAAACGATAGGCCTACCAGGAGGCTTGACGCTGTCTTTGTGTATTTTTGGCAGCATGTAGAATGTTGCCGTAACCGGGTTATCAATCCACAGATACCGCTTTTCTTGTATGGTGATGATGGCAAGCTGTAGGGCCCTGCAGAGCAATCGTTCAAATTTAGAGAGGAACAAAGAAGTGGGGTCAGAAGGAAGCTTTTGGTAATATTGAATATTACTAAGCTGTCGCTTAGCCTCAGTTTCATATAGCTGATAAGACCACAACACAACGTTGCCCCCTTTATCTGCTTCCTTGATTGTAAATTCTCTGTTGTTTTGTAAAGTAATTAAGGCCCGTTTCTCCTCCGCACTTAAGTTACAAGGGCCACTTACCCGAACAGGCATAGCCTGGATATCACGCTTGACCACCTCGAAGAATATTTTGATAGCTGGAACCAGGGAAAAAGACGGTGTTTTGAGAGACTTATTCCTGCCTGGAAATCTCCTTCTAGTAGAACCCGACTCATTTTCTTCCAATAACTCCAAAAGATCTTGAAAAGTGCTCCGTTCATCCAAGGGCATCGTTTGCAGAATGTCAGGTCTCCTGTACATAACCTGGAAGGTGAGCTTTCTGCAAAAAAGATATAAATCCTTTATAAGAATAAACTTATCCACCGGATGTGTGGGAACAAATGATAACCCTTTCTGAAGGACAGATAATTCAAAGGATGAGAGCTGATACTCAGATAAATTAATTACCTGTAACACTGTTGATCCAACTTCCTGATCAGATATAGTCACGTCCAAAGACCCTGACTCATTTACTTCCGTCTGGTGGGATATTGGTGCCAATGAGACGAAGTTTGACCCCTGTGCCGTGTAAGTCTTCTTTTTACGTTTTTTGCGTTTGCCCCCACGTCTGGTCCGCGATCTACCTCGCTCCCCGTGGAGGACAAAAAATCACTTGAGCTCTCCTCACCCCGTGCAGGGATAACGATGCCCTTGGATGAACGGAGCACTTTTCAAGATCTTTTGGAGTTATTGGAAGAAAATGAGTCGGGTTCTACTAGAAGGAGATTTCCAGGCAGGAATAAGTCTCTCAAAACACCGTCTTTTTCCCTGGTTCCAGCTATCAAAATATTCTTCGAGGTGGTCAAGCGTGATATCCAGGCTATGCCTGTTCGGGTAAGTGGCCCTTGTAACTTAAGTGCGGAGGAGAAACGGGCCTTAACTACTTTACAAAACAACAGAGAATTTACAATCAAGGAAGCAGATAAAGGGGGCAACGTTGTGTTGTGGTCTTATCAGCTATATGAAACTGAGGCTAAGCGACAGCTTAGTAATATTCAATATTACCAAAAGCTTCCTTCTGACCCCACTTCTTTGTTCCTCTCTAAATTTGAACGATTGCTCTGCAGGGCCCTACAGCTTGCCATCATCACCATACAAGAAAAGCGGTATCTGTGGATTGATAACCCGGTTACGGCAACATTCTACATGCTGCCAAAAATACACAAAGACAGCGTCAAGCCTCCTGGTAGGCCTATCGTTTCTAGTGTCGGCAGCATGTGTGAAAGAGCGGGTGAGTACCTGGACTTCTTCCTTCAACCTATTGCCTCATCTCTCCCTTCATTTATTCGTGATTCTTCACACTTTATTGATGTTTGTGGCCAGATTGAACTTCCGGGTGATTTTTTATTAGTCACGTGTGATGTAGAATCACTTTATTCTAACATTGGCCACAAGGAAGGGATTGAGGCGGTTGCTCATTTCTTGAACAAGAAGAGCTCCCTGGATAGGGGGCATGACTCATTTCTGCTTGATCTCCTGACATTCGTCCTTCATCACAACTTCTTCCTATTTGATAGAACATACTACCTTCAGCGATCAGGCGTGGCGATGGGCGCGAAATGCGCACCAGCCTATGCGAATATCTTTCTTGGCTGGTGGGAAGAGAAATTTGTTTATCCTTCACCTTCTTTTGTTGCCCACGTACACGCCTGGTTACGCTTTATAGATGATATATTCATTCTCTGGAAGGGTACGAGGGAGGAGTGTGAGGGATTTTTCAATACCCTGAACTCTAACCCCTTTAACATCTTCCTTACTTACTCCCTTTCTGCCAGTGAAACCACCTTTTTGGACTTGAAGATTTTTCCTCATGAGAGTCGCTTGGCGACGAATTTATTTTGAAAGCCTACGGCAACAAATGCACTCCTGGACTTCTCAAGTTTCCATCCCTGGCATACTAAGGTGGGTGTACCCACGGGACAGTTTTTACGTGTCAGACGTAACTGTACCCGTGACGATGACTTTTCGATTCAGGCCCGTGATCTCTCGGATCGTTTCCACCAGAGGGGTTACCCGAGACGTGTCATCTCTAAGGCCTACCAGAGGGCAAGGGGTCAGGACCAGAGGTCACTTCTTTCCTCCAAAGGACGGTGTCAGGAGACACAAACTAGATTCATCACTGATTTTAACAACAGTTGGAAACAGGTCAGTGATATTCTGTCTAAACATTGGCAGATTTTGCGAACGGATGCACAAACAGTGGAGGTGACAAGTGACAGACCCCTCATGACAGCCAGACGGGCGCCAAATCTGAGAGATATTCTTACCAAGAGTCACTTTAAAAGACCGACGGTGAGACTAAACAGGGGTATTGTCCTTAAGGGTTCATTCCCCTGTGGGGACTGCAATATTTGCCCTCATATGGTCCCGACTCATAGTACTTTCCTCCACCCCACACGTCATAGTAGACATCCTCTTAGGGCATATATTAATTGTAAGTCTAGGGATGTAATATATGCCTTAATCTGCCCTTGTAAACTCGTGTATGTCGGGCAGACATCACAAGAACTTAGAAAACGAGTCCAGAAACATGTTTCAACTATACATCTAGCGGCCTCGGACTTAAGAAAGGGTAAGACTTTGACCCCGGTGGCGGAACATTTCTTGGCTAACCATAGGGGCTCCTCAAGTAATCTCAGAGTAGTAGGTCTACAAAAGTTAACCTCGAACGAGAGAGGTGGGGACAGACGTAAATTGCTGTTACAAATGGAATCCAGATGGATTTTCCAATTACAGTCAGTAACCCCCTCTGGACTAAATGAGGAACTTCTTTTTACAGGGTTTTTGGGAAGTTGATTTTTGGTATAATTATCATTATTTTTTATTATTTTTTTTATCATTTCATCATTTTTTCACTTTCCCTAGCCTTGTCATTGGATTGGATGACTTTTGTTCTTATAAATCGAGCATTGGATGTCTATTCTTCTGTACATGACCTGGTGGGAGCTTGCACCTTTGGACAACCATAATACATCAGGATTCCGGAATATCACTCAGGACATAATTACTGGACACCCTTGAGAGGTGGCACATGTTGAATCCAATGGAGTGTCAGCGGAGGATGGTCGGTTTGCCGGTTGGAAGAGGATCCTCTTGTATGCATCTCATCTGCATTTTTCTGGACGTTTGGCTTTACACCAGTTGGACTTTCAATATGGGGTTTATCTGGATGAGAGGACCTGGATAATTGACTATAACATTGTTTATTTGTCTATTTCTCTTGCCATCTATTTTGGCATGTGGGTTGTGGGTCATTATAGGGATGGTTTTTCCACCTGACATTTGTGTATGGGCCATTTTCCCCTTATTTATTTATTTCTTTATTTTGGCTGCATATTCATATGTATGTTATGTGGGCTGCATTGAATACTAATAGTTATATGGCTTCTACTGCATGTTTTTTCATTAATGATGCACATTCCCTTTATACAGGTCCGCGCACACCATTTGTGCTTGCAAACTCGGTTGTATGTCATGTCATTATATATGTCCTCTAGGTTGCTGCTGTCCATGCTCTCTATCGCCCCCCTCTGGACGCTTGTGCAGCGCGGCTCATTATTAGAGCCGCGTCTGCGCATGCGCCGTCTATCTCCATGGAGATCACTCACTTTTTCCATCCTGCCTCTCTTCTTTCCCTGCCAGTGCGCGACTTCCGGTCTCCGCCTCCCTGTCTGTGAACGGCACGGCTGGGCGCATATTTCGGATGATTGGGTCTTCTATTTAAATGTGAGTGATCGACTACAGCACATACTTCCCCTGACGAAGCCGCTGCGGCGGCGATACGCGTGGGGTCTCTCTTACACCCTACCTACTCTGCCTTATGCCGTTTATACTTAGGCATTGGTAGTTTTCCAGACTCCACATGGTCGGCTTTAGGTCTGGGTCGCAGCCTGCTTTCTTTTTCCTGCCTCAGTTGAGTATGTTGGGCATCATATCGCCCTTTCCTTACAACTATAGGCTTTTTCTTTCTTAGTCATCTGCTGGGCACTTTATCCTAGGATCATTCAGTGGACTTGGTATGGACATTTGTTCCACCAGGTTGCCCTGGCTTTTCTATTAGAGAGCCTATGGTTTTTTGCGCTCATGATTTTTTACTTTGTGCGCTTTAAAGCATATTAGGATGTGTTTTTCTTTTCAACTAGGAGGTACCATCTTATCTTCATAATATGACATATACTATGCTGACCTAGCGTATTATGTCTTATATCGGCTGCATAATTATCCGTAGGTTATGTGTATAGGGGTGTTCATGTACACTATTGGTACATTTTAATTGTTTTTATGTTATGCTGTGGTGTTCAATAAACATTTTGTTATTTTTCTATTTCTGTGGTTGTGCGTGCCTGTTTCATAGTCCATTCTTTTTTCTCTTTTTCGGTTCTATATTTACATTGGACTAGGCACTGCACCCGATAACATCTATTTGAGAATACAGCTTTGGTGCACCCTTTATAAATGTATGTGAGCATTATATATGGGGCACAGCTTTATAAGGAGCATCTATGGGGCCATAATCAACGTTGCAGAGCATTATATATGGCACAGCTTTATAAGGAGCATCTATGGGGCCATAATGAACGGTGCAGAGCATTCTATATGGCACAGCTTTATAAGGAGCATCTATGGGGCCATAATGAACGGTGCAGAGCATTCTATATGGTACAGCTTTATATGGAGCATCTATGGGGCCATGAACGGTGCAGAGCATTATACAGTTATATGAAAAAGTTTGGGCACCCCTATTAATCTTAACCTTAATGTTTTATAAAAATTGTTTTGTTTTTTTTGCAACAGCTATTTCAGTTTCATATCTAATTACTGTTGGACACAGTAATGTTTCTGCCTTGAAGTGAGGTTTATTGTACTAACAGAAAATGTGCAATCTGCATTCAAACAAAATTTGACAGGTGCATAAGTATGGGCACCCCACCAGAAAAGTGACATTAATATTTAGTAGATCCTCCTTTTGCAAAAATAACAGCCTCTAGTCGCTTCCTGTAGCTTTTAATGAGTTCCTGGATCCTGGATGAAGGTATTTTTGACCATTCCTCTTTACAAAACAATTCCAGTTCAGTTAAGTTTGATGGTCAGCCCATCTTCATGGACAGCCCTCTTCAAATGATCCCACAGATGTTCAATGATATTCAGGTCTGGGGACTGGGATGGCCATTCCAGAACAGTGTAATTGTTCCTCTGCATGAATGCCCTGCGTAACTTCAACTTTGTCACTGATTCATGAACATTATTGTCAAGAACCTGCTGATACTGAGAGGAATCCATGCGTCCCTCAACTTTAACAAGATTCCCGGTGCCGGCATTGGCCACACAGTCCCAAAGCATGATGGAACCTCCACCAAATTTTACTGTGGATAGCAAGTGTTTTTCTTGGAATGCTGTGTTTTTTGGCCGCCATGCATAACACCTTTTTGTATGACCAAACAACTCAATCTTGGTTTCATCAGTCCACAGGACCTTCTTCCAAAAAGAAATTGGCTTCTCCAAATGTGCTTTTGCATACCTCAGCCGACTCTGTTTGTGGCGTGCTTGCAGAAACGGCTTCTTTCGCATCACTCTCCCATACAGCTTCTCCTTGTGCAAAGTGCGTTGTATAGTTGACCGATGCACAGTGACACCATCTGCAGCAAGTTGATGCTGCAGCTCTCTGGAGGTGGTCTGAGGATTGTCCTTGACTGATCTCACCATTCTTCTTCTCTGCCTTTCTGATGTTTTTCTTGGCCTGCCACATCTGGCCTTAACAAGAACTGTACCTGTGTTCTTCCACTTCCTTACTATGTTCCTCACAGTGGAAATTGACAGGTTAAATCTCTGAGACAGCTTTTTGTATCCTTCCCCTGAACAACTATGTTGAATAATCTTTGTTTTCAGATCATTAGACAGTTGTTTTGAGGAGCCCATGATGCCACTCTTCAGAGGAGATTCAAACAGGAGAACAACTTGCAAGTGGCCACTTTAAGAAGCTTTTCTCATGATTGCATACACCTGGCTATGAAGTTCAAAGCTCAATGAGGTTAGAAAACAAAAAAAAGTGCTTTAGTAAGTCAGTAAAAAGTAGGTAGGAGTATTTAAAACAAGAAAATGATAAGGGTGCCCATACTTATGCACCTGTCAAATTTTGTTTGAATGCAGATTGCACATTTTCTGTTAGTACAATAAACCTCATTTCAAGGCAGAAACCATACTGTGTCCAACAGTTATTAGATATATGAAACTGAAATAGCTGTTGCAAAAAAAAAACCAAAACAATTTTTATAAAACATTAAGCTGAAGATTAATAGGGGTCCCCAAACTTTTTCATATAACTGTATATGGGGCACAGCTTTATATGGAGCATCTATGGGGCCATAATGAACGGTGCAGAGCATTATATGTGGGGCACAGCTTTATATGGAGCATCTATGGGGCCATAATGAACGGTATGGAGCATCTATTTTTATTTTTTAAATTCACGGGTAGCTGCTGCATTTTCCACCCTAGGCTTATACTCGAGTCAATAAGTTTTCCCAGTTTTTCGTGGCAAAATTAGGGGGGTCGGCTTATACTTGTGTCGGCTTATACTCGAGTATATACGGTATGTCATATGTTTTATTTTGAAACTGCAATTTATGCAAAAATCAGTTCTCTTGTAATGGAGACATTATTATTAAGATAGTTGCCTCTGAGATAAAGAAGTGAACAATATCTGACCTTTTACAATTCCAAGAATAATACACGAGAAAGAAAGGAAGCCAAAAGCTCTCGGAAATACAAATATGGGTCTGAACGTCACTTATTTATCTACACAGCTGACGTGTGAATATTTCCATACATGACCCAGATTAAAAGGCCATACACCTGCAGCAGACTGTTTGGGCTACTCATAAGGTTCACAAAACAATAGGAGCATTAGAAATGAGGATGGCTGTGTGATATGGTCCAATTTTCTTTTAATCTGATCTGATTTAATAACGGAGATGACTTTTTTCACAACAGAAAAATCAGACGTCTGAATGAGGCCTAGAAAACTAAGGCCGGGTTCACATTGCGTTATGGTGGTACGTTTAACGGACTACGTTACACCGCGGCATAACGCGGTGTGACGTAGTCTGTTAATGCCGCCATAGACTGCAATGTCGGACGCATCGCTAGCATGCGCCCACAATGGGCGTGCGCTAGGGATGTGCCGTCATTGAGTGACGGACCCGGAGATGCGGGCTGCAGCGTTTCCGGTCCGTCACTGCTAGCGCAGATAGAGCTAGCAGATGCTCTATCTGTGCTAGCGCGATGTAACGCCGGCACTTGTGCTAGCAGCAGCCCGTTAGCGTATGTGCTGAACGGGCTGCTGCTAACGCAGTGTGAACCTAGCCTAATAAAAAAAAAAAAATGACAGCTTACTGCAAAATCAGTTTACAAGTGAGAATCGGAACTTTACTTTCTCAGCGTGGTTAGGGAGTCGAAGGGAAAGTCAGTCTCCGATGTGTAAAATTCTTCAATACTTTATTTCAAAAGGTTCAAATTATTACACATCTATTGAAACACGTTGTTGATTCTGCAGATTTCTAATCATTTTAACCTTTTCCAATAATGTATTGAAGAATTATACACATCACTGAGACGGACCGACTATAACTTTTGGACTATGAAAAATGTGCTGCTTTAGCTTTGGGGAAAACAAAAAAATGTTGAATAACTTTTACTCTTCCTTTTTTTCTTGGGCAGCCCTCGGTGCATTAAAAAGCTAAAGGGAAGTTGGGAAGTGAACTCATAGGCTTATACAGGACTTCAGGGCTTAAGGCTGCTCCTCCATCCGCTATGTTCACTCTGTATTGAACAATACAAAGGTTTTTGCTAAGAATTTGCGTGGTAATTTTATTGTTTTGGGACTTTTGCCAATTCTGCCCATGATGTAGCTGTAGATCTTGTAGAATAGACATGCACTTCAGGTTTGTAACATGCTAGGATAGTGGCCTTGATGCATTTGGAAGGGAAGGTGAATTTGGAGCTTGATCTTTTCTAGCCCCATAAAACTGAAGAAAAAAAACAAACAAAAAAGACTATCAGAAACGCTAAAGGTACCTTCACACTCAGCGACGCTGCAGCGATACCGACAACGATGTCGATCGCTGCAGCGTCGCTGTTTGGTCGCTGGAGAGCTGTCACACAGACCGCTCTCCAGCGACCAACGATGCCGGTAACCAAGGTAAACATCGGGTTACAAAGCGCAGGGCCGCGCTTAGTAGCCCGATGTTTACCCTGGTTACCATCGTAAAAGTAAAAAAAAAAAACACTACATACTTACCTTCTGCTTTCCTGCACTGACTGTGAGCACAGCGGCCGGAAAGCACAGCGGTGATGTCACCGCTCTGCTTTCCGGCTGGCTGGCGCTGACACAGGATGCAGGAGGAGTGCAGAGAAGCAGAGCGCCGGGGACAGACAGCTGAAGGTAAGTATGTAGTGTTTGTTTTTTTTACTTTTACGATGGTAACCAGGGTAAACATCGGGTTACCAAGCGCGGCCCTGCGCTTAGTAACCCGATGTTTACCCTGGTTAACAGTGAAGACATCGCTGAATCGGCGTCACACACGCCGATTCAGCGATGTCTGCAGGGAGTCCAGCGACGAAATAAAGTTCTGGACTTTCTGCAGCGACCAACGACATCACAGCAGGATTCTGATCGCTGCTGCGTGTCAAACACAACGATATCGCTAGCCAGGACGCTGCAACGTCACGGATCGCTAGCGATATCGTTGTGAAGTTGTTTAGTGTGAAGGTACCTTTACATCTTTCCTCCTCCTAATAAAGTGGCTTAAATGGAGCAGAAGTCAATTCTTTGAACTCTAGAGCAAGAAAGGACCTGGGCACAAGACATCTGACATTAGGCCTGAATATCATCAAACCTTTGAGAATCTAAAGTCCAAGGAAGCAATAAAGGCCCCTTCACATTTAGCGACGCTGCAGCGATACCGACAACGATCCGGATCGCTGCAGCGTCGCTGTTTGGTCGCTGGAGAGCTGTCACACAGACCGCTCTCCAGCGACCAACGATGCCGGTAACCAGGGTAAACATCGGGTAACTAAGCGCAGGGCCGCGCTTAGTAACCTGATGTTTACCCTGGTTACCATCCTAAAAGTAAAAAAAACAAACAGTACATACTTACCGAACGCTGTCTGTCCTCCAGCGCTGTGCTCTGCTCTCCTCCTGTACTGGCTGTGAGCACAGCGGCCGGAAAGCAGAGCGGTGACGTCACCGCTCTGCTTTCCGGCTGACCGACGCTCACAGCCAGTACAGGAGGAGTGCAGAGCACAGCGCTGGAGGACAGACAGCGTTAGGTAACATAGTAACATAGTAACATAGTTAGTAAGGCCGAAAAAAGACATTTGTCCATCCAGTTCAGCCTATATTCCATCATAATAAATACCCAGATCTACGTCCTTCTACAGAACCTAATAATTGTATGATACAATATTGTTCTGCTCCAGGAAGACATCCAGGCCTCTCTTGAACCGCTCGACTGAGTTCGCCATCACCACCTCCTCAGGCAAGCAATTCCAGATTCTCACTGCCCTAACAGTAAAGAATCCTCTTCTATGTTGGTGGAAAAACCTTCTCTCCTCCAGACGCAAAGAATGCCCCCTTGTGCCCGTCACCTTCCTTGGTATAAACAGATCCTCAGCGAGATATTTGTATTGTCCCCTTATATACTTATACATGGTTATTAGATCGCCCCTCAGTCGTCTTTTTTTCTAGACTAAATAATCCTAATTTCGCTAATCTATCTGGGTATTGTAGTTCTCCCATCCCCTTTATTAATTTTGTTGCCCTCCTTTGTACTCTCTCTAGTTCCATTATATCCTTCCTGAGCACCGGTGCCCAAAACTGGACACAGTACTCCATGTGCGGTCTAACTAGGGATTTGTACAGAGGCAGTATAATGCTCTCATCATGTGTATCCAGACCTCTTTTAATGCACCCCATGATCCTGTTTGCCTTGGCAGCTGCTGCCTGGCACTGGCTGCTCCAGGTAAGTTTATCATTAACTAGGATCCCCAAGTCCTTCTCCCTGTCAGATTTACCCAGTGGTTTCCCGTTCAGTGTGTAATGGTGATATTGATTCCCTCTTCCCATGTGTATAACCTTACATTTATCATTGTTAAACCTCATCTGCCACCTTTCAGCCCAAGTTTCCAACTTATCCAGATCCATCTGTAGCAGAATACTATCTTCTCTTGTATTAACTGCTTTACATAGTTTTGTATCATCTGCAAATATCGATATTTTACTGTGTAAACCTTCTACCAGATCATTAATGAATATGTTGAAGAGAACAGGTCCCAATACTGACCCCTGCGGTACCCCACTGGTCACAGCGACCCAGTTAGAGACTATACCATTTATAACCACCCTCTGCTTTCTATCACTAAGCCAGTTACTAACCCATTTACACACATTTTCCCCCAGACCAAGCATTCTCATTTTGTGTACCAACCTCTTGTGCGGCACGGTATCAAACGCTTTGGAAAAATCGAGATATACCACGTCCAATGACTCACCGTGGTCCAGTCTATAGCTTACCTCTTCATAAAAACTGATTAGATTGGTTTGACAGGAGCGATTTCTCATAAACCCATGCTGATATGGAGTTAAACAGTTATTCTCAATGAGATAATCCAGAATAACATCCCTCAGAAACCCTTCAAATATTTTACCAACAATAGAGGTTAGACTTACTGGCCTATAATTTCCAGGTTCACTTTTAGAGCCCTTTTTGAATATTGGCACCACATTTGCTATGCGCCAGTCCTGCGGAACAGACCCTGTCGCTATAGAGTCACTAAAAATAAGAAATAATGGTTTATCTATTACATTACTTAGTTCTCTTAGTACTCGTGGGTGTATGCCATCCGGACACGGAGATTTATCTATTTTAATCTTATTTAGCCGGTTTCGCACCTCTTCTTGGGTTAGATTGGTGACCCTTAATATAGGGTTTTCATTGTTTCTTGGGATTTCACCTAGCATTTCATTTTCCACCGTGAATACCGTGGAGAAGAAGGTGTTTAATATGTTAGCTTTTTCCTCGTCATCTACAACCATTCTTTCCTCACTATTTTTTAAGGGGCCTACATTTTCAGTTTTTATTCTTTTACTATTGATATAGTTGAAGAACAGTTTGGGATTAGTTTTACTCTCCTTAGCAATGTGCTTCTCTGTTTCCTTTTTGGCAGCTTTAATTAGTTTTTTAGATAAAGTATTTTTCTCCCTATAGTTTTTTAGAGCTTCAATGGTGCCATCCTGCTTTAGTAGTGCAAATGCTTTCTTTTTACTGTTAATTGCCTGTCTTACTTCTTTGTTTAGCCACATTGGGTTTTTCCTATTTCTAGTCCTTTTATTCCCACAAGGTATAAACCGCTTACACTGCCTATTTAGGATGTTCTTAAACATTTCCCATTTATTATCTGTATTCTCATTTCTGAGGATATTGTCCCAGTCTACCAGATTAAGGGCATCTCTAAGCTGTTCAAACTTTGCCTTCCTAAAGTTCAATGTTTTTGTGACTCCCTGACAAGTCCCCCTAGTGAAAGACAGGTGAAACTGCACAATATTGTGGTCGCTATTTCCTAAATGCCCAACCACCTGCAGATTTGTTATTCTGTCAGGTCTATTAGATAGTATTAGGTCTAAAAGTGCTGCTCCTCTGGTTGGATTCTGCACCAATTGTGAAAGATAATTTTTCTTGGTTATTAGCAGAAACCTGTTGCCTTTATGGGTTTCACAGGTTTCTGTTTCCCAGTTAATATCCGGGTAGTTAAAGTCCCCCATAACCAGGACCTCATTATGGGTTGCAGCTTCATCTATCTGCTTTAGAAGTAGACTTTCCATGCTTTCTGTTATATTTGGGGGTTTGTAACAGACCCCAATGAGAATTTTGTTACCATTTTTCCCTCCATGAATTTCAACCCATATGGACTCGACATCCTCATTTCCTTCGCTAATATCCTCCCTTAAAGTGGACTTTAGACAAGACTTTACATAGAGACAAACCCCTCCTCCTCTCCGATTTTTACGATCCTTTCTAAACAGACTGTAACCCTGTAAGTTAACTGCCCAGTCATAGCTTTCATCTAACCATGTCTCGGTTATTCCCACTATGTCAAAGTTACCTGTAGATATTTCTGCTTCTAGTTCTTCCATCTTGTTTGTCAGGCTTCTGGCGTTTGCGAGCATGCAGTTTAGAGGATTTTGTTTTGTTCCAATCTCCTCACTGTGGATTGTTTTAGAAATGTTCTTACCTCCCTTCTGAGTATGTTTTCCTGGGTCGTCTTTGTTCGAGTCTAATGTTTTTCTTCCCGTCCCCTCTTCTTCTAGTTTAACGCCCTCCTGATGAGTGTAGCGAGTCTTCTGGCGAATGTGTGTTTCCCAGGTTTGTTGAGGTGTAGTCCGTCTCTGGCGAGGAGTCCATCATACCAGTAATTCACACCGTGGTCCAGGAATCCAAATCCTTGTTGTCTGCACCATCGTCTTAGCCAGTTGTTTGCATCAAGGATCCTGTTCCATCTCCTGGTGCCATGCCCGTCTACTGGAAGGATAGAAGAAAAAACTACCTGTGCATCCAGTTCCTTTACTTTCTTCCCCAACTCTTTAAAGTCCTTGCAGATTGTCGGTAGGTCCTTCCTTGCCGTGTCATTGGTGCCAACATGTATCAGAAGAAATGGGTGGACGTCCTTGGAGCTGAAGAGCTTTGGTATCCTATCGGTCACATCCTTGATCATCGCACCTGGAAGGCAGCATACTTCTCTTGCAGTTATGTCCGGTCTGCAGATGGCTGCTTCGGTGCCTCTCAGTAGTGAGTCTCCCACCACCACCACTCTTCGTTGCTTCTTGGCTGTACTTTTTGCTGTCACTTGTTGCTGTGTGCCCTTTTCTTTTTTGCTTGCTGGTATTGCTTCATTCTTAGGTGTGCCATCTTCATCCTCTACAAAGATTTGATATCGGTTCTTCAGTTGTGTGGTTGGTGATTTCTCCATGGTCTTCTTGCTTCTTTTGGTCACATGCTTCCACTCATCTGCTTTTGGAGGTTCTCTGACACTTTTTGCACCTTCTGTGACCAGTAGAGATGCTTCTGTTCTGTCTAGAAAGTCTTCATTCTCTTTGATGAGTTTCAAAGTTGCTATTCTTTCTTCCAGACCCCGCACCTTTTCTTCTAAAAGGGCCACTAGTCTACACTTCTGACAGGTGAAATTGGATTCTTCTTCTGGTCGATCTGTGAACATGTAGCACATGCTGCAGCTCACCATGTAGGTTGTCACATCTGCCATGTTGCTCCTAGATCCTGCTGACTTGCTGTGTGTTTTCCTTCTTGTGTAATCTACTCAGCCAAGCTCTCTTGCAATAATGTCCTACAGGCAAAAATTCTTCTAGCTTAGGGAGACTTCGCTTCTCCCAGAAGGCACCTGGAATATGCAAATTAGCCTCCTGAAGCTTGAATCCCTGGTTTGGTGATGCTTTCGAAGCAGCTGGTCCCGGCTGTACCCAACGATCTTCTAGCTTAGGGAGACTTCGCTTCTCCCAGAAGGCACCTGGAATATGCAAATTAGCCTCCTGAAGCTTGAATCCCTGAAGCTTGAATTGAAGGTAAGTATGTACTGTTTGTTTTTTTTACTTTTAGGATGGTAACCAGGATAAACATCGGGTTACTAAGCGCGGCCCTGCGCTTAGTTACCCGATGTTTACCCTGGTTACCAGTGAAGACATCGCTGGATCGGTGTCACACACGCCGATCCAGCGATGTCCACGGGAGATCCAGCGACGAAATAAAGTTCTGGACTTTCTTCAGCGACCAACGATCTCCCAGCAGGGGCCTGATCGTTGGTCGCTGTCACACATAACGATTTTATTAACGATATCGTTGCTACGTCACAAAAAGCAACGATATCGTTAACAATATCGTTATGTGTGAAGGTACCTTAAGAGAAATGGACATAAAGCATCTTAACCTTGAGGCCTCAGTAACCACTTTGTTGAAGGAAAACCTAAAACCCAAGTTGACTAGAACTCTCAGGAAACCTAAGCTCTTCCCATACAGAAGAGCACTTGTTAGAGACCCCTCCCAGACATGTCTGGAGACAGCTTATCTCTGGTAGGCAATACAATCGGCAGGGGCTCTCATATCCAACATCAATCTATAAATGTGTAATGTGGGGCTTAAAGGCCCATTTTGACAGATCTTTGTGACAGAGCGTTCTTAGGAATGCAAGTTGCAATTACTGGCCTGTCTAAACTTCTGACTTAAAAACCATTGCTCTTAAGGTACCGTCACACTTAGCGACGCTGCAGCGATACCGACAACGATCCGGATCGCTGCAGCGTCGCTGTTTGGTCGCTGGAGAGCTGTCACACAGACCGCTTTCCAGCGACCAACGATGCCGGTAACCAGGGTAAACATCGGGTAACTAAGCGCAGGGCCGCGCTTAGTAACCCGATGGTTATCCTGGTTACCATCCTAAAAGTATAAAAAAACAAACACTACATACTTACCTACAGCCGTCTGTCCTCCAGCGCTGTGCTCTGCACTCCTCCTGTACTGTCTGTGTGAGCACAGCGGCCGGAAAGCAGAGCGGTGACGTCACCGCTCTGCTTTCCGGCTGACCGACGCTCACAGCCAGTACAGGAGGAGTGCAGAGCACAGCGCTGGGGACAGACGGCTGTAGGTAAGTATGTAGTGTTTTTTTTTTTTTTACTTTTAGGATGGTAACCAGGGTAAACATCGGGTTACTAAGCGCGGCCCTGCGCTTAGTTACCCGATGTTTACCCTGGTTACCAGTGAAGACATCGCTGAATCGGTGTCACACACGCCGATTCAGCGATGTCTACGGGGAGTCCAGCGACCAAATAAAGTTCTGGACTTTCTTCCCCCGACCAGCGACAGCACAGCAGGGGCCTGATCGCTGCTGCCTGTCACACTAGACGATATCGCTAGCGAGGACGCTGCAACGTCACGGATCGCTAGCGATATCGTCTAGTGTGACGGTACCTTTAGGGTACCGTCACACTATACGATTTACCTACGATCACGACCAGCGATATGACCTGGCCGTGATCGTAGGTAAATCGTAGTGTGGTCGCTGGGGAGCTGTCACACAGACAGCTCTCCAGCGACCAACGATGCCGAGGTCCCCGGGTAACCAGGGTAAACATCGGGTTACTAAGCGCAGGACCGCGCTTAGTAACCCGATGTTTACCCTGGTTACCAGCGTAAAAAAAAACAAACAGCACATACTTACATTCTGGTGTCCGTCAGGTCCCTTGCCGTCTCTGCTTCCCGCACTGTGACTGCCGGCCGTAAAGTGAAAGTGAAAGCACACGTCACCGCTGTGCTCTGCTTTCACTTTACGGCCGGCAGTCACAGTGCGGGAAGCAGAGACGGCAAGGGACCTGACGGACACCGGAATGTAAGTATGTGCTGTTTGTTTTTTTTTAGTTTTACGCTTGTAACCAGGGTTAACATCGGGTTACTAAGCGCGGCCCTGCGCTTAGTAACCCGATGTTTACCTTGGTTACAAGCGAACGCATCGCTAGATCGCATCGCTAGATCGGTGTCACACACACCGATCTAGCGATGACAGCGGGAGATCCAGCGACGAAAGAAAGTTCTAAACGATCTGCTACGACGTACGATTCTCAGCAGGATCCCTGATCGCTGCTGCGTGTCAGACACAGCGATATCGTAACGATATCGCTGGAACGTCACGAATCGTACCGTCGTAGCGATCGAAATGGCAGTGTGTGACGGTACCCTTAGGCTACTTTCACACTAGCGTTAACTGCAATCCGTCACAATGCGTCGTTTTGCAGAAAAACGCATCCTGCAAAAGTGCTTGCAGGATGCGTTTTTTCCCCATAGACTTGTATTGACGACGCATTGCGACGGATTGCCACACGTCGAATCCGTCGTGCTTTGGCGGACCGTCGGGAGCAAAAAACGCTACATGTAACGTTTTTTGCTGCCGACGGACTGCTTTTTCCGACTGCGCATGCGCGGCCGGAACTCCTCCCCAACCTCCCCGCACCTCACAATGGGGCAGCGGATGCGATGAAAATCTGCACCCGTTGTGCGGCGCAAACAACGCTAGCGTCGGTAACCTCGGCCCGACGCACTGCGACGGGCCGAGCCCGACGCTAGTGTGAAAGTAGCCTTAGCAGCACAACATCCTGTGTAAACAGGGCAATAAATTATGACCAGCAGTCATTTGTACGCAGCCAATCGGAGGTGGTTTCATGGCTGTAATAGCCAAGGTGAATGGTCTGTTTCGATAGGGTGACCGTACTCCCGATTTCAACCCTATTAGGGCGCCTTTAGACTAGAGAACCGCCGATCAGCTACCTGGAAGCCGATCGGCGGTCATATAATGTCCTGTTTAGAAAGGCAACTTGTACATCCATGCATATAGAATGATAGCCAATGCGATCGCTCTGGGCACATGGACGATATCGTCAGCACATTCCTGCTTACACAGGACGATGGGCTATAGAAAAAAAAAGATTTTTAAGCCAGTACAGAAACCAGGTAATCTTTGTACAAAAGAAAAGGAAGGATGCTTTAATCTGCCTTGTTTTAATCTGATGTTTAAAGGGAACCTGTCACCTGAATTTGGCGGGACTGGTTTTGGGTCATATGGGCGGAGTTTTCAGGTGTTTGATTTACCCTTTCCTTACCCGCTGGCTGCATGCTGGCTGCAATATTGGATTGAAGTTCATTCTCTGTCCTCCATAGTACACGCCTGCACAAGGTAATCTTGCCTTGTGCAGGCATGTACTACGGAGGACAGAGAATGAACTTCAATCCAATATTGCAGCCAGCATGCAGCCAGCGGGTAAGGAAAGGGTGAATCAAACACCCGAAAAATCCACCCATATGACCCAAAACCAGTCCCGCCAAATTCAGGTGACAGAGTCCCTTTAAGGTTTTCTGTTTGAAAGTGAAGGGAAGATGAACATCAGACTTCCATTCAAAGAAAGAACGCATCCAGTGCAAATGGTAGACCTCCCTTGAAGAAAAGAAAAAAAAGCATGAATCCTTGTTGATAATAATCTAAAAAAAAAATGATAGGTTCAGCTTCCATTCCATAGTAACAAGGATTCTCTGCTGATGAATTCTCTAATCCCCTTTATATGGACCTCTGCTCAACACATTGCACATTTATCTATAATAATAAATAATAATAATAATAATAATAATAATAATTTATCGTCCAGCAAAGTACTCCTAGTTCTGCAATGCTTGTTCAGATAACATATTGGGATTAGGTCGCCTTACTGAATCTAGACCTTGAGTTCTGGAGAAGAGATTCAAAAAGAAGTTACCCCAATCGCACATCTCGGAGCTCCCGAACATTGAAAACAGTTTCTTCTCCTTGGAGATCAGACAACTTGACAATCTTCCTGACGAAGACAATGCACCTATGGTTAATATTAACTTTACTGGAAGGTAAAATATCAGGATCCAGAGGGACACAATCATACAGAACTGCAATTTTGATGATTTACCAGAAAAATGTGCTGTTCCACAGAATTGCTCAATAGGTTTGCTTTATACACCCTAGTGACAGCGTTTTAACTATTTGCTTTCTGCTTTTGTATGTTCAGTCCGGTAGTAGGAAAATACTGGGTGCTGCCTGGGACAATGAATCAAGATGAGAACAGGAACAGGCATTGTGAAGGTAGCCCAATGGCACAATATATTTGTTATGAAGCAGTGGCGTCTACAAGTCGCTTGTGCCCTGGTTTTGCTCATTCTGACACATTACACATGTGAATAGTATTTTACAATCTATTGCACCATCTAGTGTTTCCAAAAAAATGAACAGCCATGTTTCTATTCTAATACACAATCCAGTATGTCCTGAATGTTTCTTAGCATTACATATACAACCACAACCAAAATTTTGACACCCTTGAAATTGTTCCAGAAAATGAAGTATTTTTCCAAGAAAATTATTGCAGTTGCACGTTTTGTTATACACACGTTTATTTCCTTTGTGTGTATTTGAACATGAAAAAGAGGGAAAAAATGGCAAATTGAACATAATTTCACATGAAACTCGCATCCTTAATATAATATTTGGTTGCACAACCTTTGGAATAAATAACTGCAATTAATCACTTCCTATAACCATCAACAAGATTCTTACACCTCATCAAAAATTTTGTACCACTCTTCTTTTGCAAACTGCTCCAGGTCTCCCATATTTGAAGGCGCCTTCTCCCAACAGCAATTTTAAGATGTCTCCACAAGTGTTCAATGGGATTTAGATCTGGACTCATTGCTGCCAGTTCAGAACTCTCCAGCACTTTGTTTCCATCGATTTGTGGGTGCTTCTTGAAGTGTTTGGGGTCATTGTACTGCTGGAAGACCTATGACGAAAACCCAGCTTTCCGGCACTATATTGCGACCCCAAATCCTTTGGTAATCTTCAGATTTCATGTCGTCTTGCACACAGTCAAGGCACTCAGCGCCAGAGGCAACAAAACAACCCCAAAATATGTTTGAAACTCCACCATATTTGACTGTAGGTACTGTATTGTTTTCTTTGTAGACTACATTCCGTTTTCAGTAAACAGTAGATTAATGTGCTTTAGCAAAATCTTTATTTTGGTGTCATCTGTCCACCAGACGCTTTGCTTTCCCAAAAGGATTTTGGCTTATTCATGTACATTTTGATAAACTGCAGTTTAGCTTTTTAATGTCTCTGTCAGCAGTGAGGTCAGCCTGAGTCTCCTGCAAGAGCTTTCATTTAATTCAAATATCGACAGATAGGGTGCATCACTGTCAGCACAAACTGAGCCTGCAGGACAGCTTCAATTTCTTTGGAAATTTACTGGGGCTACTTATCCACCATCTGGACTATCCTGTGTTGGAACCTTTCATCAATTTTTCTCTGCCGTTCACGTCCAGGGAGATTAGCTACAGTGCCATGGGGTTGTGAACATCATGGTTATGTTGTGCACCGCAAACATCAAAATCTCTGGAGATGGAGTTGCAACCTTGAGATTGAGATTTTTCAACAGTTTTTGTTCTCAAGTCCTCAGACAGTTCTCTTTATTATGCTTAGTGTGGCACACACACACACACACACACACACATAGTGGAGATTGAGTCAATTTCTCCCCTTTTTTATCTGATTTCAGGTGTGATTTTCATATTGCCCACACCTGTTACTTGCCACAGGTGAGTTTGAACGAGCATCAGATACTTGAAACAAAGTTGTTAACCCACAGTTTCGGAAAGATGCCAACAATTGTTCTGGCCCATTTTTGGGGTTTTGTGTTTAATTATGTACAATTTGCCTTTTTTTCTGTGTTTTTTTTTGTTCCAATACACACAAAGAAAATAAACATGTGTATTATTATTAATTTTTATAGCGCCATTTATTCCATGGCGCTTTACACGTGACAGGGGGCAATTATAGACAAGTACAATAAACATGAGCAAAACAAGGCACACACAAGTACAGAGGGAAAGAGGACCCTGCCCCCGAGGGCTCAGTCTACAGGGGATGGGAGAGGATACACTAGGAGAGGGTAGAGCTAGTTGTGCGGCGGTTCAGCAGACTATGGCCGGGGTCACACTACAGCGTAATACAGACGAGTGCTAAGCGATTAAAAAAAAAACCAAAACAAAAAAAACCACATATCACTCGGACCAATGTTAATCTATGGGGCAGATCCCATCATCCGTTTTTTTTCTCGTCCGTATTAGACTTGGGAGTGAGATCGCAGCATGCTGCGATTGTCCGTGTATCTCAGCTGAGAAGCGCGAATTCAAGTCTATGGATGCGAGAAGAAAAAAAAAAAAAAACAGCACACTGACCATCAGTGTGACTTGCGAGAAATTCTCAGCCATTGGGCGGTGACAGGAAATTGGCTCAGCCGTTATTTGCTCATTTTGCAAGTGTGTGAGAAAATCTCACCATGCGGATGACATACGGATACTTTGAGAAAAAAAAAAACACATCCTGGCATTGCACACGGATGACATACGGATCACCATACAGAGAACATTTGTGCGAGACTCGGCAGACAAAATCGGACAGATTTTTTTTTTATATATATTGTGTGTGACTCCAGCCTAAGGATCACTGCAGGTTGTAGGCTTGTTGGAAGAGGTGGGTCTTCAGGTTCTTTTTGAAGGTTTCCGTGGTAGGCAAGAGTCTGATGTGTTGGGGTAGAGCATTCCAGACAATGGGGGAAGCACGGGAGAAGTCTTGTATGCGATTGTGGGAAGAAGAGATAAGAGGGGAGTAGAGAAGGAGATCTTAGGATCGAAGGTTGCATGTGGGTAAGTACCGGGAGACCATGTCACAGATGTATGGAGGAGACAGGTTGTGGATGGCTTTGTATGTCATAGTTACAGGAAAGATATATATCTTGGTACCGTGACAGCCAGTAGATAAGTTTCGAAAGCTTGCAATTTGTTACCATCTTTTCAGAAAGCCATTAAAAAGGTATCAACCACTGAGGACTCTCAATTCTAAATATTTTTTTATGTCATAGTTAGCCTCTGGACACTAGGAAGCCAGTGAAGGGCTTGGCAGAGAGAGGAGGCTGGGGAACAACAGGGAGACAGGTGGATTAAATCGGGCAGCAGAGTGTAGGATGGATTGGAGGAGTGCTAGAGGGGAGGCCAGAGAGTAGGAGGTTGCAGTAGTCGAGGCGGGAGATGATAAGGGCATGCATTAGTGTTTTTGTGGTTTCATGTTCAAGGAATGCATGGATCCGGGAAATATTATTGAGTTTGAGTCAACAGGAGGAGGAAAGGACTTGGATATGTGGCTTGAAAGAGAGGGTAGAGTGGAAGATCACCCCAAGGCACCGAGCGTGTGGGACTGGGGAAAGTAAGCAGTCATTGACATTGATGGATAGGTCTCGTGGAGGGGCAGAGTGAGATGGGGAAAGATGAATTCTGTTTTGTCCATGTTTTAGAAAGCGAGCAGAAAAGAAAGCTGAAATGGCAGACATTGTGGGATTTTGGTCAGTAAGGAAATGAGGTCAGGTCCAGAGAGGTAAATCTGGCGTAGAAGTGATACTGTAAACCGTGGGATTCTATGAGCTGTCCCAGGCCAAAGGTGTAGATGGAGAAGAGCAGGGGCCCTGGGACTGAGCCTTGGGGAACACCGACAGCCAGAGGGCGAGGTGAGGAGGTGGTGTGGGAGAGGGAAACACTGAATGTTCGGTATGTTAGATATGACGAGATCCAGTATAGGGCCAAGTCTGTGATGCCAAGAGATGAGAGCATCTGTAGCAAGAGGGAATGGTCGACCATGTCAAAGGCAGAAGACAGGTCCAGGAGGAGGACAGAGTAGTGTCGCTTGTACTTGGCGGTTAGTAGATCATTAGTAACTTTAGTTAGGGCAGTTTCAGTTGAGTGATGTGGTTGGAAGCCAGATTGTAAGCGGTCAAAGAGGGAGCAGAAAGAGAGGTGGGAGGGCAGTTCAAGATGAACATGCTGTTCCAGTAGCTTTGAGGCATAAGGGAGAAGGATATCTGGCGATAGCTGGACACAGAGGATGGGTCGAGGGAGGGCTTTTTGAGGATGGGTGTGATCGAGGCATGCTTGAAGGAGGGGAAGACAATTTGTAAATGAGAGGTTGAAGAGGTGTGTTACGGTTGGGATGAAGACCGTGGCGAGGTTAGGGATGAGGTGGGATGGGAGCGGGTCAAGCATGCAAGTGTTGAGATGTGATCTTGACAGGAGGGTGGAGAGCTGATCTTCTGTCATGGTGGAGAAGCTGATTTTGGAGGAACAGGGCTGAGAAGCGAAGAGGGGCATTGGGGGCTGCGGGCCAAAGCTTTCTCTGATCTGATCGATCTTCTGTTTAAAGAAGGAGGCAAAGGCTTCAGCAGAAATTAGATGATAGGGAGGAGGTGCTGGGGGATAGAGTAGAGAATTGAAGTGAGTGTGGACTTGAAGCTGGCGAGGGACTGCTTGTATGCGATGAAGTGCTCGGCAGAGTGGGATCTCTTCCATTTCTGCTCAGCGACCCTGGAAGCCTGTCTCAGTTCTTTGGTCAGGCTGGTCAGCCAGGGCTGCCTGTTGATTGTACGAATTTTGCTATGCATGAGCGGGGGCAGCCGAATTGAGTGTTGCTCTTATTGTGGTGTTATAAAAAGTGTCAGCAGCATCTGTGTCAGGAAGGGAAGCTATGCCTGTAAGAGGGAGAAAGGACTCA
The DNA here is from genome assembly GCF_032444005.1 of Ranitomeya imitator. Taxonomy (NCBI): domain Eukaryota; kingdom Metazoa; phylum Chordata; class Amphibia; order Anura; family Dendrobatidae; genus Ranitomeya; species Ranitomeya imitator. Next base: position 58,196,935 of record NC_091289.1, read on the forward strand.
GAATGATCGTAAATTGAGGTGTTTGAGATTTCTGCGAGGGTGAGCGAGTTTGTGGTGGGGGCTGAGCACTAGGAGAGGGAAGAGAATGTCAGTAGGTTGTGGTCAGACAGGGGGAGGGGTCAGTTAGTGAGTTTAGTAAGGGAACAGAGGTGGGTGAAGATAAGGTCCAGCGTGTGGCCATCTTTGTGCGTGGCCACAGAGGATCATTTAGTGAGGCCAAAGGAGGCAATGAGCGATAAAAGTTTAGAGGCAGCTGATGTGGAAGTGTCAATGGGGATGTTGAAGTCGCCCATAATGATAGTGGGGATGTCAGCAGAGAGGAAATGAAGCAGCCAGGTATTGAAGTAGTAAAGAAAGTTGAAGATGGCTAGTTCTGGGGGCCAGTAGATGACAGCCAGCTGGAGGTTGGATGGGGAGTAGATGCGGACAGAGTGCACCTCAAACGAGGGGAGAGTAGAAGAGGGGGGGTAGTGGAATTGGGGTAAAGGAGCAGGTGTCGGACAGGAGCAAGCCAACTCCTCCACCACGTTTGTTGCTGGGGCGAGGTGTCTGGGAGAGATGGAATCCGCCATAGGAAAGTGCAGCTGGAGAGGCAGCGTCAGAGGGGGCGAGCCAGGTTTCAGTGATGCGAAGGAAGGAGAGTTTGTTGGTGATAAAGAGGTCATGGATAAAAGACAGTTTGTTGCAGACAGAGTGTGCGTTCCATAGAGCTCCAGGTAAGGGGACCAGGGGAGAGGGGGCTGGATGAATGGGTATGAGGTTATCATTGCAAAAACGTGTAGAGGATCGCGGCAGGTGGTTAGAAAGGAGTGTGGGGATGTGTTGAGGAGGGCCAGGATTTGGGGATATGTCGCCAGCAATGAGGAGTAGCAGACAGAGTGTAAGAAGGATAAGACATGGTGTGGCCGTGTGTGTCTAGAGAAAAATGCTTGAATGTGAAGGAACAGTTCAGAGAAGGCGAGATGGCTGGGGAGGATGGAGGGAGAAATGACTACTTCCTTACTTGGTGGAGGGTTTACAGGAGTTTAAAAAAAAAAAAAAAAATAGAGTAGTATGGGGGTGAAGGTTAAAAGAAACTGAAACATTGTAGTGGTTTTGTTTCCTTTACCTTCCATTCAATTCCAGTCCAATTCAGTCTAATTCAAAGTATTTTAATTAGAAATCTGTAATTTGAAAGATGGAATTTGAAAGATACATGGATCAGACTAAAGTCTGGATCAGATTCCTGGGTCTGAATATATCCCCCAGCTAAGGGCAATCAGGTGTGAATGAGGAGGTGGTTGGTTATGAAAATACGTGTAATTGCAACAATATTCTGGTAGAAATATTTCATTTTCTGGAACAATTTCAAGGGTGCCAACACGTTTAACCATGACTATTTATAAATGGGCATCAAATCATAAACCTTGAGTAAAAGTCAAATAGGGAAATAGTCCATTGCCTGAGACTGTGTGCACAAGGGCACATACAGTCATGGCCAAAATTTTTGAGAATGACACCAAAATTATATTTTCACATGATCTGCTGCCCTCTGGTTTTTATTAGTGTTTGTCTGATGTTTATATCACATACAGAAATATAATTGCAATCATATTATGAGTACCAATAGGTTATATTGGCAGTTAGAATGAGTTAATGCAGCAAGTCAATATTTGCAGTGTTGACCCTTCTTCTTCAAGACCTCTGCAATTCTCCCTGGCATGCTCTCAATCAACTTCTGGACCAAATCCTGACTGATGGCAGTCCATTCTTGCATAATCAATGCTTGCATTTTGCCAGCATTTGTTGTTTTTTTTTTGTCCACTCGTCTCTTGATGATTGACCACAAGTTCTCAATGGGATTAAGATCTGGGGAGTTTCCAGGCCATGGACCCAAAATCTCTATGTTTTGTTCCATAAACCATTTAGTTATCACCTTTGCTTTATGGCAATGTGCTCCATTATGCTGGAAAAGGCATTGTTGGGCGCCAAACTGCTCTTGGGCGGTTGGGAGAAGTTGCTCTTGGAGGACATTCTGGTACCATTCTTTATTCATGGCTGTGTTTTTAGGCAAGACTGTGAGTGAGCCGATTCCCTTGGCTGAGAAGCAACCCCACACATGAATGGTTTCAGGATGCTTTACAGTTGGCATGAGACAAGACTGGTGGTAGCGCTCACCTCTTCTTCTCTGAATAAGCTGTTTTCCAGATGTCCCAAACAATCGAAAAGGGGATTCATCAGAGAAAATGACTTTGCCCCAGTCCTCAGCAGTCCACTCCCTGTACCTTTTGCAGAATATCAGTCGGTCCCTGATGTTTTTTCTGGAGAGAAGTGGCTTCTTTGCTGCCCTCCTTGAAACCAGGCCTTGCTCAAAGAGTCTCCGCCTCACAGTGCGTGCAGAAGCACTCACACCAGCCTGCTGCCATTCCTGAGCAAGCTCGGCACTGCTGGTAGTCCGATCCCGCGGCTGAAACAGTTTTAAGATACGGTCCTGGCGCTTGCTGGTCTTTCTTGGTCGCCCTGGAGCCTTTTTGATAATGGAAGCTCTCTCCTTGAAGTTCTTGATGATGCGATAGATTGTTGACTGAGGTGCAACCTTTGTAGCTGCAATACTCTTCCCTGTTAGGCCATTTTTGTGCAGTGCAATGATGGCTGCACGTGTTTCTTTAGAGATAACCATGGTTAACTGAAGAGAAACAATGATACCAAGCACCAGCCTCCTTTCAAAGTGTCCAGTGATGTCATTCTTACTTAATCATGACTGATCGCCAGCCCTGTCCTCATCAACACCCACACCTGTGTTAATGGATCAATCACTAAAACGATGTTAGCTGCTCCTTTTAAGGCAGGACTGCAATGATGTTGAAATGTGTTTTTTTTTGGGTTAAAGTTCATTTTCTGGGCAAATATTGACTTTGCAAGTACAGTAATTGCCGTTAAGCTGATCACTGACATTCAGGAGTATATGCAAATTGCCATTAGAAAAAATGAAGCAGTAGACTTTGGAAAAATTTATATTTGTCTCATTCTCAAAATTTTTGTCCATGACTGTACAGTCAAGAAAAAACCTAACTAGACCCTACTTGAATTCTACGGTTTTACATATCAAGACATTATAATATTAAAACAATATGGTTGGTGTAAGACCTTAAAATTAGGAAAATGCAACCGCAGATGAACATGTGGAAAAAAGGGAATCCAGGTCCAAGAGATGACACTTAGCTTTAATAGTATTAAAAATAGGCTATAAGACATACAAAAAGTTAATACAGACACTCTCCTTCCCGTATACCCGTTTTTTGTATGTCCTATAGCCTATTTTTATTTTAAATGAATACTGTTCAAGCTAAGTGATTTTATCTCTTGGAGCTGGATTCCCTTTTTTCCACATGTGCATCTCTAGGCATCTGGCAGAGATGCGAATCCGTGCTCAAGATTTCCTGGACTCATAAGGAAATTCATCTAACGGGTGAGCTGAATATCTTTTTTCTGCAACCGCAGATGAACACCATGTGATAAACTGTTTTGTCATTATTTAACAAAAACTAAGCCAAAATTCAGAGAATTTGGTTAAAAAATTAAGTACATCCCAAGAATCAATAGCTTGTAGAACCACTTCTAGCAGAAATAACTTGAAGTACCCGTTTTCTGCATGATTTTATCAATTTCTCCCATAGTTCTGGAGGAATTTTGATTAACCCCTTAAGCCCCGAGGGTGGTTTGCACGTTAATGAATTTTTACAATTCTGACCACTGTCCCTTTATGAGGTTATAACTCTGGAACGCTTCAACGGATCTTGGCGATTCTGACATTGTTTTCTCGTGACATATTGTACTTCACTTTAGTGGTAACATTTATTCGATATAACTTGCGTTTATTTGTGAAAAAAACGGAAATTTGGCGAAAAATTAGAAAATTTCGCAATTTTCCAACTTTAAATTTTTATGCCCTTAAATCACAGAGATATGTCACGCAAAATACTTAATAAGTAACATTTCCCACATGTCTACTTTACATCAGCACAATTTTGGAACCAAAATTTTTTTTTGTTAGGGAGTTAAGGGTTAAAAGTTGACCAGCAATTTCTCATTTTTACAACACCATTTTTTTTTTAGGGACCACATCTCATTTGATGTCATTTTGAGGGGTCTATATGATAGAAAATACCCAAGTGTGACACCATTCTAAAAACTGCACCCCTCAAGGTGCTCAAAATCACATTCAAGAAGTTTATTAACCCTTCAGGTGTTTCACAGGAATTTTTGGAATGTTTAAATAAAAATGAATATTTAACTTTTTTTCACACAAAATTTATTTCAGCTCCAATTTGTTGGATGCCAAACATTGTTGTACAATCTGTACTGAGTACGCTGATACCCCATATGTGGGGGTAAACCACTGTTTGGGCGCATGGCAGAGCTCGGAAGGGAAGGAGCGCCATTTGACTTTTCAATGCAAAATTGACAGGAATTGAGATGGGACGCCATGTTGCATTTGGAGAGCCCCTGATGTGCCTAAACATTGGAACCCCTCACAAGTGACACCATTTTGAAAAGTAGACCCCTTAAGGAACTTATCTAGATGTGTGGTGAGCACTTTGACCCAACAAGTGCTTCACAGAAGTTTATAATGCAGAGCCGTAAAAATAAAAAATCTTATTTTTTCACAAAAATGATCTTTTCGCCCCCAATTTTTTATTTTCCCAAGGGTAAGAGAAGAAATTAGACCACAAAAGTTGTTGTGCAATTTGTCCTGAGTGCGACGATACCCCATATGTGGGGGTAAACCACTTTTTGGGTGCATAGCAGAGATCGGAAGGGAAGGAGCACCATTTGACTTTTCAATGCAAAATTGACTGGAATTAAGATGGGACGCCATGTTGGTTTGGAGAGCCCCTGATGTGCCTAAACATTAAAACCCCCCACAAGTGACACCATTTTGGAAACTAGACCCCCTAAGGAACTTATCTAGATGTGTTTTGAGAGCTTTGAACCCCCAAGTGTTTCACTACAGTTTATAACGCAGGGCCGTTAAAATAATTTTTTTTTTTTTTTGCAAAAATTATTTTTTAGCCCCCAGTTTTGTATTTTCCCAAGGGTAACAGGACAAATTGGACCCCAAAAGTTGTTGTCCAATTTGTCCTGAGTACGCTGATACCCAATATGTGGGGGGGAACCACTGTTTGGGCGCATGGCAGAGCTCGGAAGGGAAGGAGCGCCATTTGGAATGCAGACTTAGATGGATTGGTCTGCAGGAGTCACGCTGCATTTGCAGAGCCCCTGATGTACCCAAACAGTACAAACCCCCCACAAGTGACCCCATATTAGAAACTAGACCTCCCAAGGAACTTATCTAGATGTGTTGTGAGAACTTTGAACCCCTAAGTGTTTCACTACAGTTTATAACGCAGAGCCGTGAAAATAAAAATTCTTTTTTTTTTTTTTCACAAAAATGATTTTTTAGCCTCCAGCTTTGTATTTTTACAAGGGTAACAGAATAAATTGGACCCCAAAATTTGTTGTCCAATTTGTCCTGAGTACGCTGATACCCCATATGTGGGGGGGGACCACTGTTTGGGCGCATGGCAGAGCTCGGAAGGGAAGGAGCGCCATTTGGAATGCAGACTTAGGTGGATTGGTCTGCAGGCGTCACGTTGCATTTGCAGAGCCCCTGATGTACCCAAACAGTACAAACCCCCCACAAGTGACCTCATATTGGAAACTAGACCTCCCACGGAACTTATCTAGATGTGTTGTGAAAACTTTGAACCCCCAAGTGTTTCACTACAACGCAGAGCCTTGAAAATAAAAAAATCCTTTTTTTTCCCACAAAAATGATTTTTAGCCCTCCAAATTTTTATTTTCCCAAGGATAACAAGAGAACTTGGACCCAAAAAGTTGTCCAATTTTTCTCGAGTACGATGATACCCCATATGTTGGGGTAAACCCCTGTTTGGGCGCACGGGAGAGCTCGGAAGTGAAGGAGCACTGTTTTACTTTTTCAATGCAGTATTGGCTGGAATTGAGATCGGACGCAATGTCGCGTTTGGAGAGCCCCTGATGTGCCTAAACAGTGGAAACCCCCCGATTATAAATGAAACCCTAATCCAAACGCACCCCTAACCCTAATCCCAACTGTAACCCTAACCACACACCTAACCCTGACACACCCCTAATTCTAATCCCAACCGTAAATGTAATCCAAACCCTAACCCTAGCCCTAACCCTAATGGGAAAATGGAAATAAATACATTTTTTTAAATTTTATTATTTTTCCCTAAGGCTAGGTTCACATTGCGTTAGGGAAATCCGTTTAGCGCTAGCGGATTGCGCTAACGCAATGTCTTTTTAGGTGTCGTGTTTAGTGGTCGCGTTAACGTCCCTGCTCTGGAAGATCGGGGATCGGACCTCGGGCGCGCCGCGGACGCTGCAAGCAGCGTCTGAGGCGCGCCACAAAAGAACGGCACCTTGCTAGCGCGAGCCGAAAATGGCACGCTCTAGCGATGCGCTACACCCGAAAATCACATTGCTGTCAATGGTTGTGCTAACGGACCCGTTGCACGGCGTTGTGACATTTTCGCCGTGCAACGCTGTCCGTTAGCGTTAACCCATTAACGCAATGTGAACCTAGCCTAACTAAGGGGGTGATGAAGGGGGGATTGATTTACTTTTATAGCGTTTTTTTATATCGGATTTTTATGATTGGCAGCCTAAAAGACGCTTTTTATAGCAAATAAGTTTTTGCGTCTCCACATTTTGAGACCTATAATTTTTCCATATTTTGGTCCACAGAGTCATGTGAGGTCTTGTTTTTTGCGGGACGAGTTGACGTTTTTATCAGTTACATTTTCGGACACGTGACAGTTTTTGATCGCTTTTTATTCCGATTTTTTGTGAGGCAGAATGACCAAAAACCAGCTATTCATGAATTTCTTTTGGGGGAGGCGTTTATACCGTTCCGCGTTTGGTAAAATTGATGAAGCAGTTTTATTCTTCGGGTCAGTACGATTACAGCGATACCTCATTTATATCATTTTTTTTATGTTTTGGCGCTTTTATACGATAAAAGCTATTTTATAGAAAAAATAATTATTTTGGCATCGCTTTATTCTGAGGACTATAACTTTTTTATTTTTTTGGTTATGATGCTATATGGCGGCTCGTTTTTTGCGGGACAAGATGACGTTTTCAGAGGTACCATGGTTATTTATATCCGTCTTTTTGATCGCGTGTTATTCCACTTTTTGTTCAGCGTTATGATAATAAAGCGTTGTTTTTTGGCTCGTTTTTTTTTTTTTTTTTTTTCTTACGGTGTTCACTGAAGGGGTTAACTAGTGGGCCAGTTTTATAGGTCGGGCCGTTACGGACGCGGCGATACTAAATATATGTACTTATTGTTTTTTTTTTTTTTTTTTTTTAGATAAAGAAAACGGTAATTAATCTTACCGATAATTGTATTTCCAGGAATCCATCCTGACAGCACCATGGAGGACGTCCTTCTTATTCGCAGTGGGACAGGAAACACGAGAGTTTAAAAGGACCCTCCCCCTTCCACCCTTCAGTGATTTTCCAAAGTAACACATCTGGATGGATGCAAACAGAAAATTTATTTTGAACATAAGATTAACACCAATGTTACTTCACATAAGTATAACACGTATTTGTATTAGGGAGGGAACTATCCGTGCTGTCAGGATGGATTCCTGGAAATACAATTATCGGTAAGATTAATTACCGTTTTCCAGGTCACCACCTGACAGCACCATGGAGAAGTACCAAAGGAGACTTTCTGGTTCTAGGGTGGGACTACCGCTTGAAGCACCTTCCTGCCAAAAGCTAACTGAGAAGAGACTACATCTATTTTGTAGTGTTTTGAAAAGGTGCTAATGTTAGACCAAGATGCCGCTTTACAAATCTGATCTATTGAGGCCCCCCCTTTTTCAGCCCAAGACGCGGCCATAGCCCTGGATGAATGAGCTTTAAGGCTATCAGGAGGAACTTTTCCCCGCGCCTGATAGGCCATGGTAATAGTGGATCTAATCCACCTGGCAATAGTGGACTTTGATGCCTTTTTACCCCTATTAGGACCCCCGTACAGGATGAAGAGATTACTATCCTGTCTCCAGGCCCTAGTCATATCCAAGTATTTCAACACCGTCTCCCTAACATCTAAGTTATGGAAGAAAGCTTCTTTTTGATTTCTAGGAAACTGGCAAAAAGACGGAAGAACGACCTCTTGGTTAATATTTGACACTGAGGCTACCTTGGGAAGAAACCCTGGGTCAAGCCTCAAAACCAACCTATCATCAAATATCTGCAGATAAGGGTTCTGGATGGATAGGGCCTGAAGTTCCCCCAATCTTTTGGCTGATGTAATGGCCACTAAAAATACTGCTTTTAGGGAAAGATTAGCGATATTTATATCCTTCTCTATATCAAAGGGCTCTTCGCATAATACATTAAGGACTAAATTAAGGTCCCAGGGAGGGACAGACTTCCTGATTAGAGGTTTGAGCCTCGAGACCTCTCTAGAGAACCGAGCGATCCAAGGGTGGGCGGCAAGGGAAGAGTCATAAAATACACTGAGGGCTGCAATTTGAACCCTCAAAGTACTCGGTTTGAGCCCCTTCTTGGATCCCTGTTGTAAGAAATCAAGAATCCTGGGTATGTTAGGATGATCAACATCGACTGTTGTGTCTCCACAAAAACTGCAGAATTTCTTCCAGGTTCTAAGGTATATTGCTGAGGTCACTGGTTTCCTACTTGCTTGTAGAATAGAAATCACTCCTTCTGAAAGGCCTCTTGCCCTCAGGATCTGCCGTTCAGGACCCAAGCTGTTAACCGCAGCTTCTCTGGGTTCTGATGGAAGATCGGACCCTGAGAAAGTAAGTCCCCCCTGACTGGAAGATGGTAAGGACTGTCCACTGCCAGCTTCTTTAGAAGGGGGAACCAGCTCCTTCCGGCCCAGAAAGGGACCACCAGGATCACCTGAGCTCTGTCCTCGCAAATTTTTCTGAGTACCCTTGGTACTAATGCCAGAGGGGGAAAGGCGTATAGCAGACCCGAGCTCCATGACTGAGAAAGGGCATCTACCCCTGCTGGATTCTCCTGAGGATTTAGTGAGAAGAAGGTTCTTATTTTTGCGTTCTTTCTGGTTGCAAAAAGATCCACGGTCGGGGTTCCCCAGCGCTGACATAGGGTATCGAAAATTCTGCTGTTCAGTTCCCACTCTATGGGTGATAGCTTTTCTCTGCTCAGGAAATCCGCAACCTGGTTCCTTGAGCCTTCTAAGTGGACTGCTGAAATTGAAAGTACCGATCTTTCTGCCCATTCGAAGATCTGATCCGCCAGATGTTGTAGCTTCGGATGTCTCGGGCCCCCTTGATGGCGAAGGAAAGCTACCGCCGTCGTGTTGTCCGATAGGATCTTTAGATGTCTGTTCCTTAATAGGGTCCGGGCTGAACACAGAACCTTCCAAACCGCCTGTAGCTCTCTGTGGTTTGAGGAATTGTTGCTCTCTTCCGAATTCCATTGTCCCTGGTAGTATCTTCCGAGAACCTGGCCGCCCCAACCTTGTTGACTCGCGTCCGTTGTTACCGTGACGGCCGGGGTCTGAATCCATGGGACCCCCACCTGAAGGTTCTCTGACACCGTCCACCATCGCAGGGATTTCTTGACTCGATAGGATAGGACAAACTGTCTGTCCAACGAAGACTGTCTTCTGTCCCATGTTGTTAGAACCGCTCTTTGTAGTTGACGGGAATGGAATTGGCTCCAGCTGACGCATGGGATACAGGCTGTCATTAGGCCTAGGATCTTCATTGCATCTCTTATCGTCACCCGAGTTCTTGCAAACTGTCGAACCTTCTCTATCAGGTCTGACCGTCTTCTGTTTGGAAGAAAAGACTTCCTGATGTTCGAGTCTAGTATTACACCCAGAAACTGTCTCCTTGATCTTGGGGTTAAGTGTGATTTCTTCCAGTTCAACACCCAACCTAGATTCTGCAGTGTGGAGATCACCAATCGAGAGTCGATCCTGAGTTGGGACTCTGAGTCTGCCACTACCAGGAAATCGTCTAGATATGGTACTATAATGATGTCTCGCTTCCTTAGGTAAGACACGATCTCTATGATGAGTTTTGTGAAAACTCTCGGAGCCGAAGCCAGTCCAAATGGAAGGCAACGGAATTGATAGTGGAGGACTGAACCCGCTTTCTCTATCGCGAATCTTAGGTACTTATGATGTTGTGAAGAAATTGGAACGTGGTAATACGCACTTTTTAGATCCAAAGTGCACATTACCACGTCCTTCCCTAATAGGGGAATTGTGGAGCGAATGGACTCCATCTTGAATTTCTTGTACGACAACCATCTGTTTAGCGGCCTGAGATTTATGATGGTTCGGGATTCTCCTGACGGTTTTATTATAGAGAAAAGACCCGAGTAGTGACCTGTTCCCATTTGGTGAGGAGGTACGGGAGTTATTGCCTCCATCCGGAGGAGATCCTGAATGTCTGACCACATTGGTGAGACTGAAGAGAGACGGGCGTTGGAAATGAAAAATCTCTCTGGGGGACGAGATACAAACTCTATCCTGTACCCCTGAGATATAACCTGAAGGACCCAAGGATTTGAGGTAATTTTTTTCCACTCCTCCAGGTAATTCAACAACCGACCCCCTACCCTGGTGGCGTCATTTCCTTCGGAACTCAGACCTGGGGTTTGAGGGACCTGGATCTCTATTTCGGTTCCTATTTTCTCCCCCTTTCTGATAAGTCCATCTCCCCTGTTTACCTTTACCCCTATAGTCTGATCTCTGACTGTAATAGGGTCTACGAAAGGGCTGGAATTTTTTCTTTTTCTCTTCTGGAAACCCCTTCTTTTCATCAGAAGCTTTCTCCAGAATGTCATCTAATACAGGCCCAAAAACACGGCCACCTGAAAAGGGAATGGAACATAGTTTGTTCTTAGAAGGAACATCCCCCGACCAGCTTTTTAACCAAATGGCCCTACGGGCTGCATTAGTGATTGCCCCCTGGCTGTGAACCTGACAGATTCTGCCGTAGCATCTGCAAGGAAACCTGTGGCTAGTTTAAGTAAAGGGACAGCATTGATGATAGTTTCCCTAGAAGTCTTGGCTGACAATTGATCCTTTAAATCGTCAACCCACAGATGCATGGCTCTCGCCACAGAAGTCGCCGCAATATTTGTGCGGATCACAGCGGCCGAACTTTCCCAAGCTTTCTTAAGGAGGCCATCTGCCTTTCGGTCCATGGGCTCCTTTAAATTCGAGGAGTCCTCAAACGGAATGGCAGTTCTCTTGGACACTTTCGCTAGTGGGATGTCAATTTTTGGTATATCTTCCCAGTCTTTGACCTCCTCATGGTCAAAGGGAAGACGGAGTCTAAAGTCTCTCGGGATCGATATCCTCTTCTCTGCCTCCTCCCACTCTTCCAAAATCATTGAGCTGCGGGAAGAGGTTAAGAAGGGGTCAGTAGCTGCAATCTCTGAGCAAAAGCCGACACTGAACTCGGACTCACCGAATGTGGGCATTAACTGGAAAGACTTTTGAAGTCTGCGAACGCAGCCCCCCGAACATCTCATCTTGTACGGAGAGGTAGAAGGTTCTTCAACCTGCATAGTTTGCCTGACCGCACCCAGCAGTTCATCAATATCGTTGGAAGAGAATAGATACGTTTTCCCCTTCTGAGGAGGGTCTCTACATACTTCCTCCTCTTCCTCTATATCAGATTCTGATGGACTGTCCTCAGACGATGAATCTGACTCTCTCTGCCTCTTCCTAGACCTGGGAGGATCCTGGAACTCAGGCTGGATCGGCTGGGAGGCGGATATGTTAGATATAGAAGCCTGCACTTCTTCTCTAACCATAGCCCTCATGCTTGTTAATAGAGAGGCCTGTTCCTCTCCTACAATACGAGCGGTGCAGGACTCGCACAGAGGCTTCTGCCATGAGGCAACAAGTTTTGTAGCACATATTGGACATCTCTTAGCTCTGCCCGTCTTCTTATCCCCAGATGAAGGACGCCCCTGGAACAGACAAAGGGACCACTACTAGTACCTTTAATGGGCCTATAAGGAGCGCACCTCTAAGTGGGACTCACATGCGTCAGGGAATCCTGTTTCCCCGGGGCTTCTACGCTGACAGCCGGTATAGCACCTGGGTCCATTACAGCTGCGGTGCCTAGCGCTATCTAGCCACTTACCTTAAATCCTTTTGCTTGTGTCCCAGTCCTCCTACAGGAGCGAAGAGGAAGACCGCCCCCTTGCTGCCGCCCTGACCCGGAAGTGATGCGGCAGCGGTGAACCGGAAGTTCAAAGCCCATTTACCGCCGAGGAACACATGGAGTCCAGCGTTCTCTCCAGCATTCTGCCGAACCTGCCTCTCCTCCGGACTATCTGCGAAGGGATCACCCTGCAGAGACCATGCGCAGGTATGCTTAGGGTAGTCATCCGAGGTCGAGAGCCCCCCCCAGGGGGAAGCGACCTCCTCGCCAGGAGCAGCGCTGCACTGGCGTCGCTGAGGGACCCGCTTAATTGGGTGTCGGCGATACAGAGATTCGGCCCGTGGGAAGGAAGAGGCTGAGCCCCCCCGATCCGCACACTCTGTAGGGACAGCGATCTCTCGTCGTTCCTATCCACAGTGGGACAGGAAAAACACTGAAGGGTGGAAGGGGGAGGGTCCTTTTAAACTCTCGTGTTTCCTGTCCCACTGCGAATAAGAAGGACGTCCTCCATGGTGCTGTCAGGTGGTGACCTGGAAATGTATTTATGGGAATAATATTTTTTTTTTTTCTGCTTTATTTAGGAATTTTTTTTTTTTTTTACACGTGTGGAAATTTTTTTTTTTTACTTTTTCACTTTGTCCCAGGGGGGGACATCACAGATCACTGATCTGACAGTGTGCACAGCACTCTGTCAGATCGGTGATCTGACATACAGCCGGGCAGGATTAGAGCTGCAGCCTGATCCTGACCCGGAAGTGCTCCCTGCAGGACCCGGATGCAGCCCGGCGGCCATTTTGGATCCGGGGACTGCAGGGAGAAGACGCTCGGTACACGATGAGTACATCACCGTGTACCGATCGTCTCAGGGAAGCCCGCAGGGAGCCCTCTCCCTGCGCGAGGCTTCCCTGCACCGCCGGCACACCGCGATCATCTTTGATCGCGGTGTGCCGGGGGTTAATGTGCCGGGAGCGGTCCGTGACCGCTCCTGGCACATAGTGCCGGATGTCAGCTGCGATAGGCAGCTGACACCCGGCCGCGATCGGCCGCGCTCCCCCCGTGAGCGCGGCCGATCGCATATGACGTACTATCCCGTCACTGGGAATTAAGTCCCAGGTCACCTGGACGGGATAGTACGTCATATGGGATTAAGGGGTTAATTTTTTTTAGAACGTTTTTAAGTTTATTGAGGTTTGTGGGCAGTCGTTTATGCACAGCTCTCAAGATCCCTGCCACAGGGTTTCAACTGGGTTTAGACTGACTCGGCCATTGCACCACCTTTTCATTTTCAGCCATTCTGATGTACATTTGCTGATGTGCTTAGAATCCTTGTCCTGTCACATGAACCAGTTTTGGCTAAGTTTTAGGTGTTTATGGTCAACTTATTGACTGCTAGATGCCCAGGTCTAGTGGCTACAAAATACGCCTAAATCTTCGTTCCTCCACCACCGTGTCTGTTTTTTTACTCAACATGGCGAGGGGCTTTATGGCCAAACATCTCCACTTTAAGCTCTTCGGTCCAAAGGACATTGTTCCACAAGTTTTATGGCTTGTTCAGATGTATCTTGGGAACTAGCTGTTCTGCCATGTTCTTTTTAAAAACAAGACTTTCTCCAGGTAACCCTTCCAAACATGCCACAGTGCAGTCTAAACTACAACTTACTATCCCAGGGCTTAAAGAGAATCTCTCACCAGGTTTTCCCAATATAAAGTACAGCCACCACCTTTACGACCTCTTATAGAGTATTCTAGTAAGCTGTAAGTCAATGTAAGTCTGCGCTCCAGCGCATGCGTACTTCGCTCTGCCCAGCTTTACTTCCCAGTCATCGGTGCTCTTTGGCCTCTCCCGGCACATTACAGTACTTTGCTCTGCTCTCAACAGGGCAGAGCAAAATACGCCTACACAGAAGAGCGATTGGGGGACATTGTGATGAGGACGTAGGACGCGAGCAATGATGCAAGACAGGAGGATGGCGATTGCGACGAAAGAGGAGGTGCTGTAGGAAGTCCATTGGACTGGATCCTGTAAGTGTGATAACTTACAAACGCCATCGCTCGCACCGTACTTACCTTGCGCATGCGCACGTCTTCTTCCCCTAGCATCATTAATCAGTGTACACACCTGCCAATTGGTGGTTTGTGGGCAGGGTTCAGAGAGCAGCTAGATCTGCAGCAGAGGAAACTGTAATTTTATCAAAATGACAACAGCAGCCCAGTAAGTGACACATTGCTGGAATCAGGATCTCTGCCCTCAGATTGAGTAGCAAAATCCTGGTGACAGATTCTATTTGGTTTATTCCTAAGGGATAAAACGCTGTTCTGTTCATATGTTGGACCCACCTAAAATATTGTATATTTCTTGTGTTTTTAAAGAACCACAACACTCCACACAACTAGTAATTGTTATCATCACCATTTATTGTTTAACACTCTCTTCAAAAATAAAATAATAAAACATGCACGTTCGAGCCTTTCAAACCATTTCATTGATAAATACTTCAGAATTAAAAAAAAAACAAAAACTACAAAAAGTGGGAAACAATGACCTCTAATACCCACCCTGTGGTTTAGCAGACATTTTCATCACTAAGAGTGGCACACTCGTGCTTACACAGTCACCTACGTGCAGATCTGAGGGGGTTTTTTGTGTGTGGATACAGCTTTTTTTTTGGGAGCCACCTTTGTGTTACAGGAATGGAAGCACAAGTGAAAGAGTCGGCATCTACTGGGGAAATGCCGGAGACATTTAGGAACATAAAAGAGGCACAGCGTTGAGTTATTAGGCAGCGGAGGAGAAGTCAGAGGTGAATAGTGTCTTAATGCCAGTTTACAGCTGGAATCCAAAGCGCTGCACATATACAGACTAGAAGTGACGCTGACACATTTAACACCAGGGTGTCTGTATCATTCCTGCCTTCAGCAGAATATGTATGCCGTGTGTGGACGCCATAGTCTAGGCTGGCTCATGTGGTAACATGTATGTGCTCAGCACATGGCGGCACACATCACATAGCTGTACGCTGAATAAACCATCTCCCCATACACAGCCATGTCCAGCACGTGTTCTGTATGGGGAGAGGAGATTCTGCCAGAAATCTATGAAGGTCATGTATCGCCCCACAGAGAACATAATAATCAGGCATGGAAAGTCAAATTGTCCAGTCCTCCTCTCACACGACATGGGGTCGGGATGCCCCCATTCACATTACATGGCGGCCTGAACCTAGGGGGAGCAGACCTTAGTGGCCAAATAGTAACAGCAATAAATCAAAATGCAACAGAGGAATTAAGGTTTTGCCTCTACATTGGCTTTCTCCACTTCAGTGGTCTTCACTAATATTCTTATTAATGTAGCAAATTCATGTATCGGGAGATTCCTAGGTAGACCGAGTGCTCTATGAGGACATTCAGGTCCCCGCGGTTGCTCCCCATCAGAACTAAAAATGCCCATTTTGGTATTAGCGAGGGGTCGTTCCCAGAGCCGGACATGCGTCAGATTGCCTGTGTGCCGACAATCCCCTGTATATTACAATGACATTTCCCCAAATCTCATGGCAGCATGTATTTACTGGTGCTGTGGAAATGAAATCCACAGTATGTCAAATTATGCTTTTCAATTCATGGGGTGAAGTGTGTGGAACGGAATCCACATTTCCACAACTAAATCTGCAGAATTTTTTTTTATTTTCGGAGGACTTTCTGCTGTAAAGATATTGCACATAGGAGTATATAGTGTCTTGCTAAGGAAGAAATGAATGTGCTGAAAATGTCTGATCAGCAGGACTGTCAATGATGGACAGGCCCGGCCACTGACCGCTGCATACAGACACCAGGGATAACTGAGTAAAATACAAGTTCTACTGAATCTTTTCCAACAAGCCTGTGTATCATGCTGGCTCAATACCGGGCTGTTTCCAATAAATAAAATGCAAGTTTTACTAAACTTTTCACACAGAACGGCCCATCAGACTGATCAGCGCCTCCTGCTCTCCAACATCCTGCCTGCTGATCATCTTTCATTTTCAACACCATAGTTTCCCTTCAAAAATTATTCGGATTCCACTATGCAATAATTATATTCTGCTGCTTAAAGGGGTTGTCCATTACTCGGACAACTGCTTCTCAACTGCTATATTGCCCCTTTTAGAAACCCCAGCTTGTACGCGCCTCCATTCTAGTGATGACAGCTGTGGCTCTCCCAGGGCTTGCATGACTTTGTCACACCAGCCCTGCAGCCGCTAATGGGCTACGTCTCTCTTACTTCCCTTGGACATAGCACACACTCGGAAGTAGTGAGCGCTGCTGCAGCTTTCTGACCTCCTCCCAATGTCAGTTATGTCTGCGAAATAATAAGAGTGATGCGGCTGCTGATTGGCTGCAGGGCTCACATGACATAACATCACGGGGGCTATGGCAGACCAGGCGCACACATCACTAGAACCGTGCCAGAGGGGAGTATAGGCTGTAAGGTAAGGGGGAATAGAGCAATGGAAATGTTTCAATATCTGCTTGGGCTTAGTTGTTCTCCATCAAATCTGTAATGGGCACATTGCACAAAGTGGACTATTAGTCGCATAATCTGATAATACAAAGGAGTAAAAGCCAACTCTCTCCAGCACAACTTAAAATTCAGCAGTCTGCTGAGATGCCATGATTACATTATCGTCATTAGATAGTTACCGTGCGGTTCTGTTAATATAGCTTAATGTAATCTGAAGATTTCGGGCTCCATTGACATGGACACAGCGGGCGGTCACTGAATTAATCTGTAAAAACCTTGTTAGACTTGAAACTTACACCACAAGATAAAACACACAGAATTCATACATGTGCATACGAAAAAAATAAACCATGGTAACAACCCCTAACATGGTACACCCCAGATCCCTTGTCCCTAATTTCACCAGTCGCTGCAGAACCTGTAGGGGACTTTCCTCTCTGTGCAGCCACATGATGTGTTCCTGAACATGACACACAGTATTACATTACCAGCCTCCGTCTTACCATGTGATTCTCATCATCTGCAGCACAATACTCATCCGTATACCAGCTGATGTCAAGAGGTTCTTTGCCCAAGACACAAAAGTATTTTGTATAACGAAACATTATCTAATACAAGACACCACAGGGATCTGAGAAAAGAAAGATCTCCGTCCGTGAGGGGACACAGACAACGTTATCAAATCAGCCGAGTTGTGCATACTCCCCCAGCAACAGCTAGGTTAAAGGGGATATTCAGAATTTTGTTCCTTTCTACAAATGTAAGGAAATCTATACAATAAAACCTCAGCCCTACATTCCCCCACTGCTGTACCAATAATGCAGGGTACATACAGGCAGATCAGGGCGGAGGCCAGTGATGGCGGGCACTGATCACGGGCACGATTGCTGCACCAGAGTAAACAGACCACAGGGGGAATTAAGAACGGAGGCTTTATTCTTATATTCCTTATTATGTGAAAACACAGAAAATCCTGAACAACCCCTTTCAGACATGTAACGTTAAATACGGGAGGATGCAACAAAAAGAACATTGCCACTCCGAGTTGGCAGTAACTTATAAATGATGGCCGAGCGATCCTACTCAACCCGAAACACGGAAAATGATTCGCGGATTAGACGCCAGACAGACCTATATATGACATGCAGTGGCGAGGAAGCGATACTGAACACGGGCAAGCTACATAACGTTTCCATGAAAGTCACGTGTCTCCGGATCCCGGAGCCAGCAATCGCCTCTCTTCCCATTGGAAATGTGGCCATTTGCAGTAGAACAAGAAAATCAGAGACCTATAAGAAACATCCGGGGACTGTGTGTTATATTAGAGACCCAAGATTGTACTAACGCAGGAATGGGAGGTAATACACATTTCACGGTAGTTTTCTCCTACTATGATGGAAACAGTTTTTCATTGTTTTCCGATGCATCTAAGGAAGCAACTTTGGAACTTTTCTACATTGGAAATATGTTAGCATTTTGTGTCCTCAGTACTTCTAAATCTCAATGGCAGCAGACTGCAAATAAATCCTATGTAGCCACTTTCCTGCAGAATCAGACTACATGAGGCTTGTTTGTTGTCTGTTGCCATAGAAATGCATAGGAGCTGCAAACACAAAACGTGAATGGAGGAAAATGACAAACCACTCCAGCTATTTCACGTCTGACATTTATAACCATCTGTACCAGGAGTAGAAACTTACTGTAGAAATTGACAGCCATTTAGAAAATGACTCCCAACACGTCTATATGGATTTGTCCAGACCTGGTTAGGTGTATTTAATGGCGGTTGTCAAGACTCTTTACAAGAAAAAATAAATAATGGAATGAAATAAGTAATATTCATATTCCCCATGCCCTATTGCTCTCGTTACGACACTTTCCTGGTCTCTGGCATTCGTCCTGTACTGCCTGCTCCATCCACATAGACGTGTGCCTTCTGCATCGGCACTCATTGGTAAGGAGAGTATTACTTATTTTATTTTTTTTAAGTGGCCAGACAACTGCTTTATGTCACAGGAAACATTGCTAAAAGTGAATGAGCAGAATAGTGTGAGATGAAAATAGTTGCTTTCCCAATACATCACTGCCATTTATGTTTTATGTAATCAGAAACTCTCTAGTTCAGAGACTCTCGTAAATGATTTCTGGACGATATGTTCTCTGAAAATTAAAGCTCCTTCCTGAGAAGTGAAGAAATGGTAAAAAAAAAAAAAAAAAAACATATATAAAATAAAAAGATTACCAACGCCAAAAGAAAGAATACCACCTACGCCCCCGATAACTATGGAGGCCCTTTAGAAGTTCGCACTAATAAAACCAGGTCATGTTTCCTTTTAGTCATGATGCACTTGCTTGGACATTCCTCATTCTCCTGTCCTAAGAAGCACCTCTGGCTCCGAGAGGGAGCAGTAAAGAAAATATCCCATCTCGTCCACTTCATCTGCTTTAAGTTCAGAAAACAAGTTCACCTTGGGGTCCAAAGCGGAGGGTAAATTCCCAGTCTCTAGGTATCCAACAGTTTCTCGAAGTGCTTGGATGAAGCGGTCTGCTAATGCCCCCTGGGACCAGTCCTCCTCTTTTTCACAAACATGAAGCAGGATGTTGGTGAGATGGGAGGCTGTAAGATGGGACAGAGGTATATTGTATCGACATATCGCCTTCAGAATCTTTAGGCAGAGACCCCGGCAGCCTGAGTCTTGTTGATCTCTACCTATCAAAGCAGCAGTTTCGGCTCCGCGCTGGCTTAACCGCCACATGTTCCCATAACGTGGTAGTCTGTGAGCTTTGGCAACAGCGGCACGGTCCACAAAAGCAACTAATGGCAAGAAGTCTATAAAGAGCTTTCGATCATCATCATACTGAACCTCTAAGATGAGGCTTTCTGAGGGCACGACAGGCCTAATTACATAGCCCAACATGCTGCCAATGGCTGGCCAGTTAATAGAACCAGCTACCACTTTCTCAAAGGTGGCTACCACAGCCTTGGGACAAAGATACCCTCCTACCACACAGCGGTCCCAATAACTGGTCCCACGAGGAAAGTACTCAACATTCTCTCTACGCAGAAGGCAGAAGCCTGGAAGATTCAGGATGGTTTCTTCTCCAGGGACACACGACCATAAATTATTTTCCACAGAAAGAGGTACCATGAGCTGAATGTGATCCGCTCTAACAACCTGAAAATTAGAAACATAAAAAAAGGAATATAAAAGAACAACAGTTATCTAACATTAGAATTTTTTCTAATTAATCAGCTTTGAGTTTAAATGGAATCAGTCACCAGGATTTTGTTACCCCATCCGCGAGCAGCATGATGTAGGTGCAGGGACCCTGATTCCAGAGGTGTATCACTTAGGCTATGTGCACACATTGCGGATTTGGCTGTGGATCCACAGCGGATTGGCTGCCGTTTTCCATGCAGTTTACAGTACCATGTAAACCTATGGAAAACCAAATCCGCAGTGCACATGGTGCGGAAAATACTGCGAGGAAACGCTGCGTTGTATTTTCCGCAGCAAGTCAATTATTTGTGCAGATTCCACAGCGTTTTACACCTGCTCCTCAATCGGAATCCGCAGGTGTAAAACTGCAGGTGGAATCCGCACAAAAACCACAGGAAATCCGCAGAAATCTGCACACGAATCCGCAATGTGGGCACATAGCCTTATTGGGCTGCTTGCTGCAGTTTTTATAAAATCACTGTTGCAGATCAAGCAGTTCTCTGAATGTTGAGCCTTGTATAACCCCGCCCACACCACTGATTGGCAGCTTTATGCCTATGCACAGTGTACACAGAAAGCTGCCAATCAGTGGTGGGGGCGAGGTTATACAGAGCTCATGAACACGGAGGACTACATGGCAGCATGTTCACTAGTCCTTTAGTAATAATCTCCTCCTGAAAAGTGATTTAGATTGTGACAAATTCCCTTTACCAGTATTTAAAGGGAACCTGTCAGGAGCTATAGGGTCAGAAAACCAGTCACAGTGCTGGGGTAAGTAGTGATATACACGCTCAGTTCTTCCTGGCGGCAGATACAGGTTGCATTCCTGAGAAAATCCACTTTGATGCTTTATATAAATGTGGCTGTGAGTGTGCGGAAGGCTTAGGAGCTTACTGCATGCTGTGTGTATAAGGAGATCAATGTGTAAGCAGTGTGCACAAGGCTCACTCTTCTTGTACCTATGCAGGGAAGCAATTTGGATAAAACCGGCTCAGCCTGAGCTTCTGCCTATCCACATTTCTTTGGGTTTCTCCAGATTGCCTGCCATTTATAAGCCCCAGCCCATCACAAGCTCACCTGTAATTCTGTGCATGGAACGCATTTATGTTACATTAATAATAAAACTACAAATACATTTTGAGTGTATTAAAAAAAATAAAATTACATTGCTTTCACATCCCAGCAAAGAGATTCATTTTGATGCCTGTTCAGTATGAAATGTAGAAACACCAGGAAGGTTACCTGCAGATCGTCGTACAAGCTGCCGCTGAGGTGCATGTCTCGGAGGGGCATGTCTGGAAATTTGTTGTGTATGAAGTTGCGCAGTTCGGCACAGATGTCTATAGCAGCCTGCTTGGCGTGGCTCTGCTCTCCAGGAGGAATGGCCACATACTTCTTGTAGTAGGTGAAGAGCTTCTCCTGAAGTGATAATTTCAAGCGAGTCTTCATCAAATCAGACTTGGTCTTGCGACTTGGCGGTTTTGGCTGGATTGAATCTACAGAGGGAGAAGGGTTATCTATTCGTAAAGCACATCACTTATATTAAATGTACTAGATGCCGTAATCATATAAAATTTCCAATTAGAGTATTAGGCTACATAGACTGGATGGGTGTAAGGATCAATGAAACGCTTTGGTCTTTGTGCTGCCCAAGAACATAAATGGACAGTACACAAGAGTCATACGAATGTGACTTAAAACTGATGTCATATTTACAACACTGTAAATATAGGAGAAAGCAGATGACTCGGGGCGTCTTAGACATTAATGCCCAGTGCAAAACTTAGCTTTGAAAATGTTACTCCTAAAAGCTGATTTTTCTTTTTAATTTTTAAGTCTTTTATTTTTCCTCTTGTTGGCAAGGCACCAATGGATTTACACTTGAGGGAGACCCATCAGCTCCGACATAGCTTTGTGCAGCGCAAAAAAAAAATAAATTTGTATTCCACACGATACATCAACTCTCGAGCAGTTTTTTCTTTCGGGATCAGAGGCCAACACTCGTGACTTCAGCAGTGGGTTAGCCCAATTCAATGGGACTAGATCTGTATGAAAACGTTTCAAGTCTTCTTTGAATTTACAAAATTTGAGCGAATATATTATTTTATAAGCAAACAGACACCAATGCACAGAGTCAAACAACATCAAACATCTGTGCCCAACCAGGGAACTATATAAAATGTTCAGTGCACCAACATATGTAACCATATAAAGAGCAGATTTGCACAACAAAGAACAAAGTAGTGATTTAAAATATGTATAGATTTATTAACTCATAAATAAAACATTACTTTAACTCATATAAGAGAGGAGTAATTCAATGGTGAAAACTACCAGTGGTGGAACCACAGATCTGGTAATTAAACACAAGGGTAATATATCACATATCCACCCCAAACACTGTTACATGGAAAGCCAGAGTGGAGCCTCTGTATATAATAGGTATGTAGAGAAAGATGAAGGGGTAGAACAGAGATAACGATCGTAAAACTATTTACCTCAGACCTGCGGTGCCACACTCCTTTGTTCTTTGTTGTGCAAATCTGCTCTTTATATAATATTTTATTTTGTAGATCTTATTTAAGGAAAAATTAAGTGATTTTATCTTTCTGATTCTCTGATACGTACCAAAGTTGTGTGCACAGTGATGCCAAAAATACATATTGTGTCACACGAGTTTTCTATGGCTCTGACAACAAAGCTTCCATGTTAGTTTTACATGTATCTCGCTCTTGATATTCATGCAAAACGGGTTTGTGTCACACAGGATGTCTAATATCGGAGCACGAGGGTTCAGAGAGGGTTCCTCTTTTGTGCAGAAAAAGAGGAGTTTTTAATGTTATTTTTTTTTCATCTATTTTATCTTATTCCGATGATGGAAGATCGGCATGGAACAGCGATGACATGGAAGCGGTCCATTAGAACACTACTATCACATATTTCAGAACAATGCTCAATACAAGTATTAGGATGAAAATGACCATAATTACCCACCTTGCTCGAATACTGAAGCATCAGTCGGAAGTGTCTGCAGGCTGCGGCTCACAGACGTCTTCATATCTTTGTTCAACAAACGTGTGGATGAGCCCAGCCAACTTGGTTCTTCCCAGCTCCGCTTCCCGGACTGATTTGCTCGAGAAGGACTCGCAGGAGCACTGATAGCTCGATCATACATCTAAACACACAAAAGAAGATTGAGTCACCTACTGTGAAAACATACTGAAGGTGTAAAATAACTTGTCTGGTACTGGAGAACTAACAACCATTACCGATAAACATATAAACCACTCAACAAGGAACTAAAGAACACCTTAACTCAGCCAGGAGGGTTTATGCAGATTCAGCTGCAAATTATCTGAATAATGGGGGGAGGGAAGAGGTGGTCCTGTAAATATGGCAAGTGATGTATAATATTGGGGCGTATTGCTCACACTAATTATATTGGTGGTACCACCATTTGGCAGTAGGCTAGCATTAGTAAAAAGGGACCATTAATTGTAATAGTTTCCTTTTCCTGACTGGATACAAGTCACCGCAGCAGTAATCGCCCAAAATATTATGGCCCAGATTCATCAAAGTGACTTTGAATGCTGTAAAAATTTGCAAACTTTTAGCGCATCACAAGTAGCGCAAAAGAAAAATGTTGCACCTTTTCACCATTTCAGTGCCAATTTCGGCCAACTTTGCCAAAATGAGCGGAACATGACGATGCCCGCTCGTCAAATTCGATTGGAAGCTGTGGCATACCTTATACCACACATTTGACTCTGTTTTCTGACTGGGATAAGATTTGGGGCGAGGCATGTCTGACTTCAACATGCCCCCTCATCAAGACTGGCATGAACAATGCCGATCTTGATGAATCGGGGCCTGTGTTTTCATCTCTTCTACACATACCCGCTTCACCGCGAGAGTTGCTATTCCTAGCATTGCAGCTCCACCAACTCCGAGCACCAAGCGAGCGTTGGACAGGACAAAGTCTATGGCGGTACCGATGCCATTGTCATCTTTCTTCCCTTTCTTCTCTCCAGCCCCTGCCATATTACCTGTAAAAAGAGAAGAGATTGTAGTGGAACTAAAAAGAAGTGTTAGATGATTTCAGTAGAGAAACAATTTGTAAGGAAGTATTTTCAGTTGCTACTTTCCATAGTAAAGCATGCCAGATTGTGAGGCCATTATATGAGCTTTCTTCTTACAATGGTCATGCAATAAACAAGCTACACCAGGTAGAGGAAGCCAGTCCCTCGCTATTAAACAATAACCCATTACTCTGCTTGTGTAAATGTTTGACCCTGAAGTTCTCTGTTTCCAGCAAAGATACGAGCTGATATGAAACATTTACCTGTATTTGTGAGTAAAAAGTGGGCAAATCGCAGGGTTTACACCAACCCTCCCAGGTTGGTCCTCAGGAAAAACTGTCCTTTCTCCAGCTGTTTCTCTTTGTCTTCCTGCTTTGTGAGGCTCTGATTTTTTCTAAATTCTCTGCGCACATATGAAGCATAGTAGTCACGATCAGTAAATTGGAGCTGGCGCCCTTGGCGTAGAAGGGCACGGTACAGCGACAATACTGCCTCACGAGACCAGCCTGCCATTGCAGGTATAGGCAGAGAAGAGACGGACCAGCCAGTCTATGGAGAAAAGCAGAAAACAAAAAAAAAAAAAAAAAAACACGTTACTCTTAGATATTGGTCATGTCAAAGTACAAATAAAGTTACACAATTGTGCAAATGTTTTAGGCAGGTGTGGAAAAAATTACTGTGGAATAAAAATGCTTTTTAAAATAGAACCTGTTGCCTGCAGGCTCATTATTGTGCCGCTCTCCAGCCCTTCAGCGAAAAATCTGCCTTCTGTTACAGCCAATATTTCATATTTAGGCTCATCGGTCCAGAGCTCCTGCTGACATTTTTCTGCACCCCAGATTCTATATTTTTGTGCACAGTTAAATCAATTGGCCTTGTTTCCAAGTTGAAGGTATCCTTTTTGGCCACAATCCCTCCACGAAGACCACATTTCTCTGAACTATAGCTGGGTGTAGCTGGGTGCCATTGGCAGCTGCTGGTTTTGAGATAATGGCACTGCTGAAAATTTCCCCATTTCAAAGTAACAGCGATGTGTCTCATCTGCTGCACTAGGTTTTCTTGGCAGACCACCATGTTTAGGGTCCTCAACGTTGCCCAGTTCTTGCTGCTTTTTCAAAAAAGCTTGAACAAGACCCCAATCTGCTCTGAAATCTTTGAGAGATCACCTTGCTGATGCACTAGAACTACCTTGTGTCTTGTTGTTGTGCTCAGCTTATTCCATAAAGTATGACCTCTGACACTAAATGGTCTTCTACATCCTCCCCTTTGTAGCAGAGTTTGTGTACCTCACTCAGTTTTAAGCCTCATACACAGCAATTTATGTTTCAGTTAATTATTTTGTTTCAACCTTCATATGAAAATGATGATCATTATCACCTTGTAATTTGGCTAATCATACACCTGACTATAATTCTACAAAATATCGGACTTTGTGCAGCTGTTCCTAGAAGAATTAACCTTTTGAAGCTGCTATGAATGCAAATGGTGGCCACATTGAATAGTAATGCAATATAGATTTCTCTTTTGTTCAGTTATCTTTGTTAATTGATAAAAATAAACAATTCACTATTTTAAAGCATTTGTACACGGCAGCATTTCTTCCACATTGGCACTGTATTAAATATGTGCAGTATAGAGAGGTGTATGCGCCATGGCTTTGGCTGCACCCTGCATACGCGCAAGACGCTGCTGGAAGGGTCCTGCGATGAAAATGTATCACACAAGTAAACAAGCTCTCATATAGCCACAGTGAAAGAAAAAACAACATTCTCTTAGAAACCCAGGATGAAGAAACGTAAACCGACAGCAGTGGGAATAGATTAAAGGGAACCTGTCATGTTCAATAACTCAACCTGCAGATCTAGGGTTAATCTGCCGGCTAATAGTGTTAATTAAAAGATCTTAACCCTTTGCACATTCCGATTTTTCGTCTTTGTATTTTCAGCTGTTTCCCCTCCTTCCAAGAGCTATATTTTAGCCCACATTGCCGTTTCCAGGCTTGTTTTTTTATGAGGGACAACATTTCAGTTTGGAATGGCAACATTCATATTACAGCGTCATGCACTGAAAACGGAAAAAAAAAAGTTCCAAGTGGGCCGAAATGGTCAAAAAACTACGATTCCACTATTGTTTGTTTTATGGCTTTTCATTGTCCGCTGAAATCAGTCTGGCGGTATTATGATTCTCCAGGTCAGTATGGTTATGGCGACACCAAACGTGTATAGTTTGTATTTTTATATATTTTACCTATAAAAAATATTCTGAAATTTATAAAAAATAAAACTGTGTATGATGCCATTTTCTCAGACCAGTAACCTTTTTTTATCTTTCCATTGATGGAGCTGTGTGAAGGCTTATTTTTTGCCTGCAGAGCTGACATTTTTATGGCTACCATTTTGGATATATGCAAAGTTTTGATCAATTTGTTATGCATTTTTTTGAGGAGCGGGGGGTGAAGGTGGGGAGAAACTGCGGTGGCTGAAAAATACACAGATCTGCGGTTTGATTGGGGTGTTTAATTTATATATTGATGGAATGGAGTGTTATGGATGCAGTGACATCAATTAGGTTTATTATTTGATTTCTTTATTTTAAAACTGGGAAACGGGGGTGATTTAAACTTTTGCATTTTTTTTTACTTAATTTTAGGACCTATATGGAACATGGTCCTGCTATCATTTCACCGCTTATTCTATATACTGCAATACCACAGTGTTACATACAGTACAGTATAAAATCAAGATCTCCTTCGAAGCTTAGCCTGTAGCTGAGGTTAAGAGGAGTACCAAGATAGCAGTGATGAGGAAGACCCTTGACTGCCATGTTTATCCATTGACAGTGGCATTAACAGCAGCAACTGCCGATCATTGCCGTTACAGGCAGATGCTGGCTACGTAATACACCCGGCATCTGCCATGTATGGGGTGGGCGAATTTCCTGAGCCGGATAAATGCACCCCGACTGTGACGCATGGTTATCTCAGGTTGTGTGGAGGAGTAAGAACAGTCACCGATACAAGTCCCCATTGGGTTCTCTACTACCCCAACCCAGCTAGACTGACAGATCAGCCTGGATCTGATTAATGTGTAGTCAAATGTTTTCCCCAGGGTTCACATTAACTGTAACCAAAGAATATGTGTATGGCACCTAATTGGTATTCACCTGCAACTTCCAAATGACATTCAGTAAGAAAAATACATTAAATATATAAAAGCTTTTATCCAAAAGATTTCTATGCTGATGCAACTCTGCATACAAGTTCTGCTTACGGGAATATACTGTATTTTACACATGGTTGGAACATGGCCTCGGGATGAGGGGGACAGTGAAAGTTCGGGTTCGTCTAGTTCGACCAAACTTTACTCCAATGTTTGGTTCAGGTACCAGAACTTGAACCCCATAGAAACCAACGGGGACCCGAACTCTGGATCAGGAAAATCTCTTCCCCCCCCACAGTTCAGAGTTCAGCACCAGACACTAGGTTCGGTTACAGTTCGGGTTTGCTCTTCTCTACTCAGGCTGCTTGTAAATATGTCAATTTCTGCTTTTTACCCAAACATCAATTGACTACTAGTGATGAGCGAATATACTCATTACTTGAGATTTCTTGAGCACGCTCGGGTGACCTCCGAGTATTTTTAAGTGCTTAGAGATTTAGTTTTCTTCGTCGCAGCTGAATGATTTACAGCTATTAGCCAGCTTGATTACATGTGGAGATTCCCTAGCAACCAGGCAACCCCCACATGTACTTAGCCTGGCTAATAGCTGTAAATCATTCAGCTGAGGCGATGAAAACAATCTCCGAGCACTAAAAAATACTAGGAGCATGTGAGTATATTCGCTCATCACTATTGACTACATAAAAGTTTACACGGCTGATGAATACTGATGGGAGGACAAATGTTTAGTCCGCGCACAACATTGTGTTATCGGCAGCACCACTGCGTAATCAGCTGATAACAATCATTTTTATACTGGCATAAGTAATCCACTCACCCGACTACAGAGAACTCTGCTGGTTCACAGGGGCTGATAAATGGGAACAAGTGTTCTTACTTATACTCCTCTACAGACTGCTGTGCACCATACAGATCTCCATCAGCACAGAACGACTGTTCAAACCAAGCACAGGCGCTCATTGTATCATGATGGGGCCAGATACCTTCCCATCTACCTCCACCCTTCTTTGCTCTATGAAGTCAGAGCTGTCAATCAAGAGGGGGGCATGGAGATAGTGGGACAACCAGCAGGTGAGGAGGCCCTGCCATGAAGCACCGAGCGCCTGTGCTTGGTTTGAACAGTCATTATGTGCTGATAGAGTCCTCAGACCCATCCCTTGTCCCAAAAACAAACATCCTGTAAAGCCTGGGTGTGACTATAGCCTTAGTAGGATCAGTGGCATGCCCCAGTCACCAGGATGCACTACAAACACCAGCAGTAGACACAGAACAGACACAATGAGGCCGCCTCTAACATGTGCAGTGACACAGGGCCCCGAGGGCCACACTGGTGGGGCCACCACCCAAAGGACCAATGTACAGACATACATGGAGATCTCCGGGCTCCTATCCTGCCAGAGTGCCGTCCATCCCCAGCCTGATAACAGAGAACAGCGGCGTCACACTGCGCAGACGTGACCTCCATGTTCACTGCACAGTGTGCCCAGGTACCTGCCCCTGGCACAGACGCGTTCTCACAGTGTGCGGCCCGTGCCCCTCCTCTGCTGCACATTACAGCCCCGGAGCCGGCATGCCCGCCCGGGCTCACCCTCCTGCCGTGCTAGGAGCCATCCAGTACACAGTACCTCAGGGTCGCCGGTAATATGTCGGAACTTCCGGGATCGAAGGGTAATGCACTTCCGGTTAACCAAACCATAGAGGAAAAGGTGTGTGTAGACAGGCGCCCGATGAGGGAGGGTGAGGAGCGTCTCCGGTGTAGTGCATGCCGGGATACATGGAGCAGCCGTGGCCTCCCAGCTGTCAGTGCGCCTGCGCCGGACCTGCTGCTGCTGCGGAGGCGGAATCCGGCAGGAGCCGCACGGTCCTGGGATTGCGGCCTTAGAAGATAGTGATAGAAAACAGGAGAAAGGGGAATTCTGTTACTGGCTGACAACAGGAGCCCTGGAATATACCGCACCGTGTGAACAATCCCCTAAATAAAAAATACTAAACGTGGACAACACAGTGAATTGTATTCTATATTTCCAGGAGCGGCCGGATCCAGAGCATTACCCACAAGAAAAACACAGTCTAAAGCCACAGTCATCCCTCCAGAAATAGGCCACCAACCTGTGAGGGCAGAGGATGGTGACACTGCGGGCATTACTGACATTACTCCAGTGCCCCCATATACAGTGTCAGCCAGCGTCACATTGCCCGATATATAGTAGATTGTGAGCCCTCGCGGGCAGGGTCCTCTCTCCTCCTGTACCAGCTGTGACTTGTAGTGTTTAAGATTATTGTACTTGTTTTTATTATGTACACCCCTCCTCACATGTAAAGCGCCATGGAATAAATGGCGCTATAATAAATAATAATTATAATATACAGCCAGAGTGCCCCATATACGGTGTCAGTGTCATATTCCCCCATCTACAGCTATATTGCCCCCATATACAGCGTCATATTCCCCCATATACAGCCACATTGCCCCATATACAGTGTCAGACAGCCTCATCTTGCCCCATATACAGCCATATTGCCCCATATAGTGTCAGACAGCGTCATATTCCCCCATATACATGGGATAATAAATATAAGTGGTGCATCCCTGCACAACACATGGAGATGGGGTGCAAAAACCTGGTCAGTAAATAGAATGCTATAAACACAAAAGAAAAAAGACTCAACCAATAATGGTATGCACACCCACAAAATATGTGACAATATCAAAAAATGTTTAATTACACCTCAAAGAACATGACAAACATATAAAACCATTTAAAAAGGTCTGAATACAGAACCATAAGTCACCATCCCTAAGCACAAATATCATGAAATAACAACACTGCATGGATAAAGTGCTATATATATATACAAGATGTGTCCTGTCTAAACATGTAACGGTCCAATATGACATACATGAATATATAAAGGCCGAAACAAATGCATACGTAAACCTGTAGTCGTACACTGACAGATAATCTAGCAATAAAATTACTGCAATTCAGTGTTTGGTATATAACAATATAAAGTGTTATATCAGCATGCTGTTTAGCCAAGATGATGGCAGTACCAAGATAGATGTATAAATGCGGGCTACAAGCATGTGCCAGAAAGCCTCAAATAGGCATACACTGGTGCTCCCCTGCAATCAAATAATAACCCAATGGGTGCCAAGATGTAGGAAAAAATGGAGGGAGTAAAGAGAGGAAAAAATGTTCCAAAGGAACAGCATGAACACTGAACAATGGTATACCATGAGCCCAGATGCCTAATGGAGACAGGAGACAGGCTTAAAGGGTGAGGCGAGGGGTGGTGACTTATGGTTCTGTATTCAGATCTTTTGAAATGGTTTTATATGTTTGTCATGTTCTTTGAGGTGCAATTAAACATTTTTTGATATTTTCACATATTTTATGGGTGTGCATACCATTATTGGTCGAGTCTTTTATCTTTTGTTTATAGAATTCCCCCATATATAGCCATATTGCCCCATATACAGCTTTATTTCCCCCATATACAGTGTCAGCCTGTGTAACATTCCCCCATATACAGCCATATTGCCCCCATATACAGTGTCAGACAGTGTCATATTACCCCATATACAGCTATATTTCCCCATATAGTGTCAGCCAGTGTCACATTGCCAGATATATAGCCATATTGCCCCACATACAGCTATATTTCCCCCATATACAGTATCAGCCTGCGTCACATTGCCCCATATACAGCCATATTGCCCCATATACAGTGTCAGACAGTGTCATATTGCCCCCATTTACAGCTATATTGCCCCTATATACAGTGTCAGCCTGCATCATATTGCCCCATATACAGTGTCATATTGCTCAATTTACAGCCATATTGCCCCATATACAGTGTTATATTGTTCCTATATATAGCCCCCATATACAGTGTCAGCCAGTGTCATATTGCCCCATATACAGTGTCATATTGCCCCATACACAGCCATATTGCCCCATATACAGTGTCATATTGCCCCATACACAGCCATATTGCCCCATATATATATATACAGTGTCATGTTGGCCCATACACAGCCATATTGCCCCCATGTACAGTGTCAGCCAAGTACTGTACATTTCCCTCCGAAGATCTCACAGGTGAAAGAGGGATATACTTGCTGGTGAATACACATGCCACAGGCTCCCTCTAGTGGACGCTCCCTGCATTGTAGTTGGGGAGTTATACACTCAACAAGCCAGGTCATAAGTCACTAGGTGCTTTCACACTGGGATTAGTTACACACTCGGTGGTCAAAACCAGGAGAGGAACAATCAGAGGAAAAGTATAAGGCCATGTTCACACAGTGCGTTTTTTTCTGCGGAACCGCAGCGTTTTTGCCGCTGCGGTTCCGCAGCTGTTTTCCATGCAGGGTACAGTGTACTGTACCCTATGGAAAACAGGAACCACTGTGCACATGATGCGGGAATCGGGAAAAAAAGCCGCGCTGAATAGCCGTAGTAAAAAAGAAGTACCATGTCACTTCTTTTTTCGGAGCCGCAGCGGTTCTGCACCCAGTGACCTCCATTGTGAGGTCAAACCCGCAGTAAAACCCGCAGATGAAAAAAATATCTGCGGGTTTTACTGCGGTTTGTGGTGCCGAACCGCTGCAGCAGGAAGTGCGGGGAAGCGGGCGGAAGTGCGTGGGCGGAGTGTGGCTGCCCCCCCGTGCTCCGATCCCGCCCCCCCGTGCTCCAATCCCACCGCCCCGTGCTCCGATGCCCCCCCCAGTGCTCCGATGCCCCCCCCGTGCCCTAATCTCCCCCCCTTATACTTACCCGGCGTCCCGGTCGGCAGATTCGTTCCAAAGTGCATTTTGATCACTGAGATAGGTTATATCTCAGTGATCAAAATAAAAAAAAAATAGTAAATGACCCCCCCCTTTGTCACCCCCATAGGTAGGGACAATAAAAAAAAATTAAGAATTTTTTTTTTTTTCCACTAAGGTTAGAATAGGGGTAGGGTTAGGGGTAGGGTTAGGGTTAGGGGTAGGGTTAGGGTTAGGGGTAGGGTTAGGGGTAGGGTTAGGGGTAGGGTTAGGGTTAGGGGTAGGGTTAGGGTTAGGGGTGGGGTTAGGGGTAGGGTTAGGGGTAGGATTAGGGGTAGGGGTAGGGTTAGGGCATTTTCAGCCATTTTAACTGCATAGAAAACTGCATAAAAAAAAGGATCAAAAAAAGGATCAAAAAAAGGATCAAAAAAAGGATCAAAAAAGGACAAAAAAAGGACCAAAAACAGGACCTGCGTTTTCTGCCAAGAGCTGCAGTTTTTTAAAAAACAGTCCTGAAAAAAAAAGGATGGAAATCAGGAACGTGTGAACATACCCTAAGGCTAGAGTCACACTCAGCGTAAGACAATATGGTCCATATATTACGGCCGTAATACGCTGAAAAGTCCCCAAAATAGTGGTCCGTAGCTCCTCCGTAGGCAGGGTGTGTCAGCGTATTTTGCGCATGGCATCCTCCGTATGTAATCCGTATGGCATCCGTACTGCGCGTTTTTCTCGCAGGCTTGCAAAACCAACATATGGCTATACAAGGGATCCATGTGTAAAAAAACAAAACATATATACTGTCTATATATATATATATATATATATATATATATAAGAAGAGGCAGCACTCCATCATAAAGTGAAAAAAAGTGGAAGGTTTTAATCAACCCACATA
Organism: Ranitomeya imitator; assembly: GCF_032444005.1. NCBI lineage: Eukaryota > Metazoa > Chordata > Amphibia > Anura > Dendrobatidae > Ranitomeya > Ranitomeya imitator. Next base: position 58,229,808 of record NC_091289.1, read on the forward strand.
GCTGGGCGACGTTTCAGCTCCATCTGAGCCTTTTTCAAGCTTGAAAAAGGCTCAGATGGAGCTGAAACGTCGCCCGGCTATGTGGGTTGATTAAAACCTTCCACTTTTTTTCACTTTATGATGGAGTGCTGCCTCTTTTTTTCTATGTGAATTTGGTGCAATCGTTGGACTGGTTGCCTGGGGCCTTGCACCCGAAGTTAAGTACAAGTGTTGTGCTGTTCCTTTTTTCCTATTATATATATATATATATATATATATATATATATATGTCAGTAGACACATATATGTATATATATTATTATTTCATACAGCGCTAGATAGCTTTAAAGCCGGTAATTCAATTACCGGCTTTTGCTTTCTCCTTCCTAAACCCGACATGATATGAGACCTGGTTTATATACAATAAACCATCTCATATCACCATTTTTTTGCATATTCCACACTACTAATGTTAGTAGTGTGTATATGCAAAATTTGGCCTTTCTAGCTATTAAATTAAAGGGTTAAATGGCGGAAAAAATTGGCGTGGGCTCCCGCGCAACTTTCTCCGCCAGAGTAGTAAAGCCAGTGACTGAGGGCAGATATTAATAGCCTGGAGAGGGTCCACGGCTATTGCCCCCCCCCCCCCCGGCTAAAAACATCTGCCCCCAGCCACCCCAGAAAAGGCACATCTGGAAGATGCGCCTATTCTGGCACTTGGCCACTCTCTTCCCATTCCCGTGTAGCGGTGGGATATGGGGTAATGAAGGGTTAATGCCACCTTGCTATTGTAAGGTGACATTAAGCCAAATTAATAATGGAGAGGCGTCAATTATGACACCTATCCATTATTAATCCAATACTAGTAAAGGGTTAAAAAAAACACACACATTATTAAAAATGATTTTAATGAAATAAAAACAAAGGTTGTTGTAATAATTTATTCTACGCTCAATCCTTCTGCAGACCCTCGCTCTGTAACAAAGTAAAAATAATAAACCAACAATATACATACCTTCCGAAGATCTGTAAGGTCCCACGATGTAAATCCATCTGAAGAAGTTAAAAAATTTTGCAGCCAGGAGCTCTGCTAATGCAGCGCTGCTCCTTGCTGCAAAACCCCGGAGAATGAAGGTAAAGTAGGTCAATGACCTATATTTACCTTCATTTGCGGTGAGGCGCCCTCTGCTGGCTGTTCCTGGAGTGTGGGAACTTTCCTAAAAAGCTCCCAGGCTCGAGTTCATAAGAGGCGCCCTCTGCTGGTTGTCCTCATATGAGCTCGAGCCTGGGAGCTTTCTAGGAAAGTTCCCACGCTCCAGGAACAGCCAGCAGAGGGCGCCCTCCCCGCAAATGAAGGTAAATATAGGTAATTGACCTACTTTACCTTCATTCCCTGGGGTTTTGCAGCCAGGAGCAGCTGCATTAGCAGAGCTCCTGGTTGCAAAATATTTTAACGCCTTCAGATGGATTTACATCGTGGGACATTACAGATCTTCGGAAAGTATGTATATTGTTGGTTTATTATTTTTACTTTGTTACAAAGCGAGGGTCTTCAGAAGGATTGAGCGAAGAATAAATTATTACAACAACCTTTGTTTTTATTTCATTAAAATAATTTTTAATAATGTGTGTGTGTTTTTTTTAACCCTTTACTAGTATTGGATTAATAATGGATAGGTGTCATAATTGACGCCTCTCCATTATTAATTTGGCTTAATGTCACCTTACAATAGCAAGGTGGCATTAACCCTTCATTACCCCATATCCCACCGCTACACGGGAATGGGAAGAGAGTGGCCAAGTGCCAGAATAGGCGCATCTTCCAGATGTGCCTGTTCTGGGGTGGCTGGGGGCAGATGTTTTTAGCCGGGGGGGAGAGGCAATAACCGTGGGCCCTCTCCAGGCTATTAATATCTGCCCTCAGTCACTGGCTTTACTACTCTGGCGGAGAAAATTGCGCGGGAGCCCACGCCAATTTTTTCCACCATTTAACCCTTTAATTTAATAGCTAGAACGGCCAAATTTTGCATAGACACACTACTGACATTAGTAGTGTGGAATATGCAAAAAAAAAGGGTGATATGAGATGGTTTAGGCCATGTTCACACAGTGCGTTTTTTACTGCGGAACCGCAGCGGTTTTGCCGCTGCGGTTCCGCAGCTGTTTTCCATGCAGGGTACAGTACACTGTACCCTATGGAAAACAGGAACCACTGTGCACATGATCCTGAAATTCTAAAAAAAAACCGCACTGACTTGCTGCGGTAAAAAAGAAGTACCATGTCACTTCTTTTTGCGAAACTGCAGCGGTTCTGCACCCATAGACCTCCATTGTGAGGTCAAACCCGCAGTATAACCCGCAGATGAAAAAAATATCTGCGGGTTTTACTGCGGTTTGTGGTGCAGAACCGCTGCAGTGTGGCTGCCCCCCCGTGCCCCAATCCCACCCCCCCATGCTCCGATGCCACCCCCCGTGCTCCGACGCCCCCCCCCCCCGTGCCCCCATCTCCCCCCTATACTTACCCGGCCTCCCGGTGTCCGTCCGTCCGTCCGTCTTCTCCCTGGGCGCCGCCATCTTGCAAAATGGCGGGCGCATGCGCAGTGCGCCCGCCGAATCTGCCGGCCGGCAGATTCGTTCCAAAGTGCATTTTGATCACTGAGATATAATCTATCTCAGTGATCAAAATAAAAAAAATAGCAAATGACCCCCCCCCCTTTTGTCACCCCCATAGGTAGGGACAATAAAAAAATAAAGATTTTTTTTTTTTCTCCACTAAGGTTAGAATAGGGTTAGGGTTAGGGTTAGGGGTAGGGTTAAGGTTAGGGGTAGGGGTAGGGTTAGGGGTAGGGTTAGGGTTAGGGGTAGGGTTAGGGGTAGGGTTAGGGTATTTTCAGCCATTAACCCTAAACTTCCTAGAAAACACACAGAGACTCTGCATAGAAAACAGCACTAAAAAACGCTATAAAAAACGCACCAAAAACGCACCAAAAAAGCACCAAAAAACGCACCTGCGTTTTCTGCCAAGAGCTGCGGTTTTTAGTGCAGAAAAAAAGGATGGAAATCAGGAACGTGTGAACATACCCTTACTGTATGTAAACCAGGTCTCATATCATGACGGGTTTAGGAAGGAGATAGCAAAAGCGGGCAATTGAATTACCGGCTTTAAAGCTATCTAGCGCTGTATGAAGTAATAATATATATACATATATGTGCCTACTGACATATATATATATATATATATATATATACCTATTCTATGTGTACACATTTATTCTACCTATTCTACTGTAAGCTGTCAGTGTGATTTTACTGTACACCGCACTGAATTGCCGGCTTTTCTCGCTAACAGCGCTGCGTATTTCTCGCAAGTCACACTGCTGGTCCGTGTGTAATCCGTATTTTGGGGGCTTCCATAGACTTTCATTGGCTTTTTTTTGCCCATTACGTTGACAAACGCAGCATGCTGCGATTTTCTACGGACGTAGAAAGCTGTATAATACTGATCAGTAAAATACGGCAGATAGGAGCAGGGGCATAGAGAATAATTGTGCCGTTTGTTTCGCGAGTTTTACGGACGTATTTTCTGCGCTCTTACGTCCGTAAAACTCGCTAGTGTGACTCCAGCCTAATAGAAACACGTCATCACTTCTGTATTTATCACCCACTCCTGGTTTTGGCTTACAGGTACTGATGGAAAATACTGACCGTGTGAACGTGGCTATAGGCTTTGTTCTCACATAAGAAAACACTCTATGATCAGTGTTTGGGAGGCTGCGGTTGGTGCCCAAAAGTTTATCATCAACAGATTAAGAAACTGATAGGCTCCATGGATGGAGTTTATGACTGTTAACCTCTTTGTGACCAAGTTAATTTTTACCTTAATGACCAGGCCAAATTGTAGAAATCTGACAAGTGTCGTGCTATGTGATATTAAGTCTTGAATTCTTCAACTTATCCCAGTCATTCATTCTGAGATTGTTTTTTCATGACATATTGTACTTAACAATAGTGGAAAAATTTGTTCGATATGACTTGCGTTTATTTGTGAATATCTCCCAATTTTGGCCAAAATTTTGAGAAAAAAAAATCACAATTATCAAACTTTCAATCTTTATATATGATTTTTTAATCCATTAGATGTTACGCAGGAATTAATGCAAAGTGGAATGAGAAAATAATTAAATTTTACCTCTAAAATTTTGCTTTAGCCCCATTTTATTTCACTTTTGCAAGAGGCAACACCAAAAAGTGGACCCCACAGTTTGTTACCCACTTTTGTCAAGAAATCATTTGTGTTCATAAGAATAAGAAAAACCATTGCACGAGTGGTGCTATATAAAGAGCTGCGTGAGGTTAGGAAGTAGCTCTTCACAAAATAAAAATAGCTGTGTGCCAAACTATGTGTTCCTCCTTCCTATCTGTCCATGTTGGGAGGTCTGAGCAATAGCAGTCTTAGCTGCGCTTTTGCTGCTTTTTTTAAGCATTTACTTCTGTTTATGTGGTTTACACTTTTTCACTACGTCTCGAAAAAGATGAATATGTCCACGCGGCTGCTTTGGTGCCGATGAGTCGGTGCTGATCAGCCGGCGCGCTCCATGTATCCGGGTTCCCTCTGTAGCTTATTCGGTAAGCGCTACCTGCATCATGTCACATGATTCCCTTGGAGAGATCACGTGATTGATACACAGGTGTTGTGGTGCACATCTGCAGATGCAAAATGATGGAGGCAGCACTGCGTGCAGTGTACTATGCCAATTTTTCCCCCTTATACGCAGTGCTATAATAGCGCTATTTCTAATAGAGCATACGTCGATTGTCAATTTTGACATTTGCTCAGTAGATCCCTGTCACTGTATACTATTCTTCTCAGTGCACAGTGACAGTGCGCTTTCTCCCCGACTCTAGAAGTGACGAATCGGCAAACTGAGTGCTTGGTCAGTGCAAATTGTAAGGAGAGAACGATCGAGCAAAGGCCAGCGCCACTCCCAAATGTGACGTCACTTGCAGAGGAGGCGCTGGTCTCTGCTCGCTCGTTCTTTACTTACGCTGTGCAATGACAGTACTCTGTTACTGACTCATCACTTCTCATCAGAGCTGGTGGGAGAGGGCACTGTCACTGTGCACTGAGAAGAATAGTGTACAGTGACAGGAATCTAGTGAGCATCCATCGAAATTGACAAATGATGCATGCTGAGTACAGCTGGGACCAGCGCAGCCCCAGAAACGGAGGTCACTGATGACCCTTTATTTCAGGGAGGTGGCAGAGGCTCTGGCAGTGCCTGCAGTCTCTGCCCCCTGATGTGCTGAGATTCTCAAATAAAGCGTCATGAAAGAGGAAGTACTGGAACAAAAAAATAATGCAGTTAGATAGTGTAGGTAGGGAAGGATAGGGGATTTCTAACTAAAGTGTTTTAGAAAAAAAGATTAGATTATGACATAAAATAGAGATTTAGGATGAAATAAAATTTAGTTTCGGACCACCACTTTAATAGCCTGTTTAAACAGACAGACCGCAGTAAATGACTGACGATCGGTAATGGCTTACTGACTGGTGGCCGGTTACTGCTGGCGGTCTGTCTATGTAAGCATACAGCACCAGAATAAAGAGTTGCAGCCAGTAACTTACTGCTGATGTCTCCTCTGACCACAGCCACTTTCGTCTTCATCTTGTCAAACCTTCACGCCGACGTCCTATTGCTGGGACTGGGTCACTGTAGAATTTGCCGCACTGATCACCGCGCCGTTGAAAATAAAAAAAATCACATACCGGCATATGTGACCATATTATTATTCCTGAATAAGAAATCCCCCCACACTGCAACGCTGAATACAGACGTGCACAATTTTTCATAAAAATTCACTTTTCAGGTAAAAATTCTAATTCTTTATTCAGGCCAGAATAGCACACGGAAACACAACTTTTATCGTTTCCTTCAATAAATGATTACACCTGAGTGGATGTGATGCGAACATTGATTTAGATGAAGTCCAACAATCTCAAGGGCACGTCTTAGCGTGGCGATAACAGCAGCAACGTTCCGCTAATGTCTCTCCACAGATGATGCTGCTCTCCTCACAATACTTTATCTTATAACCTCCTAGTAACACCTGGCCCTACTACAATTTGCAGGAAGAGGGTATACCGCAGAGCCGCTGACATTTCTGCTTAGTACTCTGGTCCTCACACATTGAGAGCACTTTGTTACGAAAGGCCGATGGGGAAACAGTCTTGAGTATGAGCTGAACTCTTCTTTGGACGCTTTTATGGTCAATACTGTTGTGAATTCTGTTATCGAACTCCCTCCTGTGGTCATGAATGGTACTTCGGCGAGTTCTGTCCATGGACTCCCTCTGGTGGCTGTGAGTGGAGCTGCTGGTTCTGAGGTTCCTTCCACAGGTGACCTAGTTTAGTTTTAGGCTGGCTGCTCTATTTAACTCCACTCTGATCGTTACTCCATGCCAGCTGTCAATGTTCTTGTACTGGTTCAGTTCGCTCTTGGATCTTTCTGGTAACCTGTCTACTCCAGCAGAAGCTAAGTCCCTGCTAGTTATTATTTGTTCATTGTTTCCTTGTCCAGCTGGCTATTATGATTTTGTCTTGCTAGCTGGAAGCTCTGGGATGCAGAGTGGCACCTCCGCACCGTGAGTCGGTGCGGAGGTCTTTTTGCACACTCTGCGTGGTCTTTTGTAGTTTTTTGTGCTGATCGCAAAGTTACCTTTCCTATCCTCAGTCTGTTTAGTAAGTCTGGCCTCCCTTTGCTGAAACCTGTTTCATTTCTGCGTTTGTGACTTTCATCTTTACTCACAGTCAATATATGTGGGGGGCTGCCTTTTCCTTTGGGGAATTTCTCTGAGGCAAGGTAGGCTTTATTTTCTATCTCTAGGGCTAGTTAGCTCTTAGGCTGTGAAGAGGCGTCTAGGTAGAGTTAGGTACGCTCCACGGCTATTTCTAGTTGTGTGATAGGATTAGGGGTTGCGGTCAGCAGAGTTCCCACTTCCTAGAGCTTGTCCTGTGTGAGTTTACCCATCAGGTCTTTCCCGGTGCTCCTAACCACCAGGTCCACAACACAATACATAGACTTGACACATGATTTATTCCTTTGAAGGACCTCATTTTTGGAGCAAGTGTGATTCTGGTAAGTAGTGGGAAATGGTTCTTTACAGTTACAGCAGTCAGACTGGTGAATGCCGACCACAGGACAGGACAGGACCCCTCCTGTCAAACTTTTTTGGTTTCTTCCAGTGATGCCTCCTAGGACCCCACTAAGCTCACTCTCACAATCTGACCAGATCTGCAGGTCCCATTGTCAATATATGCCAGACCCCACCATGCACCTCCTCTGCTCACAGCCATTATTAGGCTCTCCTTGGGACTCCAGCACAATGGCTGCCACTGACTGTCACTTCCCCCTGCACATAAACTGGCATCTAGAAAAAAAAAATCATTTCTGGCATAGACAACACTGTCAGGTGATCCCGCCGAATACAGCTGTTCATCAGCCACTTTACAAGCATAGCTAACTATGCGGACCCTGTGGGGCGCAGCAACATCCAGTTTAAACATTACATGGTATCATAAAGCGATAAGCATGAAACAATAAAACTATAAACATTCCTCTAACAGGCATATACACAGTATGTTACTGATATAGACGAGGTTGTGCTGATCGCGGACAAAAAGCCATTTGGTGCCCGGATAGTGCGATCAATCGTATCAGCGTAGGACGTCCATCCAGCATCCAGGTGTCCAAGATGTGTCTACCAGCTTCATGACAGTCACAGCAGGTTTCGAGCATATGTCTAGAAATTTATGGGAAATTTGTTGCAACATATCTCTAATAATAGAGTTTAAAGACGGTGAAACTTTAGTAAAGCGGTCCCATACCCTCACAGTGGTCCCCATTACAGAACCACTTACCTCCCCTAGTTTCATCTTTGGGGCAGAACTTCCCTACATTGTTCTGAAAAACTATGCTGCCGTCTGCTGGCAGCAGTCTGTAAGATGAGTTTTGCATTATGCAAATAGCATGCAAATCTCCCCAAAATTTTCAGGGTTTCCAACCGTCCAGAAAAATAAGACAATTTTTTGAAACATCACTTCCCTGCACAATCACCACCAGGAGCTTGGCTCAGCTGACAGCTGAGCTCCTGCGGTAACAGCCAGGGCCGATGCCCGCACCACCCCCTGGCTAATGACCCCTCCATATGCCATGATCTATAGCGATTGCGGCATTTGGAAGGTTTTGAGAGGGAGGGCCTCCCTCTTTCACCCCAACGACATCCCCGCAACTAAATCATGGGGAGCCAATAGTTGTCATGGCACATGGAGGTAAAACAACCGTCTGCTGCGCCAGGTATGGTGGCCTGTTAGACCCAGCCATAGGCACTGCGTGTCTAAGCCACTCACCCAGGTCACAGTGCACATGCCCAGGAATCCCAGCCCCGCAGTGTGAATAAATCATAAGACACTGAGGGGCTGGGATTCACAAGCAGGGCGGCCGCACAGGCGCAGTCAGCGAGACTGCATATGAGGACAGACGGGCAGCGCTCACTGCGCCTGCCCCAGGCAAGACAAAAGAGCGCAGGAGCCGCAGATTTCAAAACAAACAGCGCTGAGGAGGCAGCGCCCGGCGCCAAGAAGACTTGAGTGACGGCTGTGAGGCGTCTGCAGCAGGGGGGGGGAGACCTGCCTCCAGGACTGAAGACAGGTATATCGGACAAATTACAAAACTGATTATTTCTGCATTTACAGCACCAATAACTAAAAGAGCCACCTTGTCAGAATGCAGCATTACTGCTGCACAAGGTGGCTCTTTTAGTTTCAAACGCCTGGGGGGTGGGAAAGAGTGATAGGTTCCCTTTAACAAAAAAGTGTGAAACAACTGAAATTATGTCTTATATTCTAGGTTCTTCAAAGTAGCCAACTTTTGCTTTGATGACTGCTTTGCATACTCTTGACATTCTCTTGATGAGCTTCAAGAGGTAGTCACCGGGAATGGTCTTCCAACAATCTTAAAGGAGTTCCCAGAGATGCTTAGCACTTGTTGGCCCTTTTGCCTTCACTCTGCGGTCCAGCTCACCCCAAACCATCTCGATTGGGTTCATGTCTGGTGACGGTGGAGGCCAGGTCATCTGGCGTAGCACCTCATCACTCTCCTTCTTGGTCAAATAGCCCTTACACAGCCTGGAGGTGTGTTTGGGGTCATTGTCCTGTTGAAAAATAAATGTTCAACGAGCCACAGCAGCTTTTCTCTGGGTTTTAGTTTCTGTTATCCTTCCATCAGTCTTTTTAGGGTAACAGGTGTTTAATTTACTCGTTTGCACTATCACCTTTTGGGTGCGGCTTTATATACTTTTCCCCTGCTGGTATGTGCTACTTGTTATAGTCTCATTTGGATATCCCGCCATACTGCTGTAGTTTAAAGGGACACTGTCACCTGAATTTGGAGGGAACAATCTTCAGCCATGGAGGCGGGGTTTTCGGGTGTTTGATTCACCCTTTCCTTACCCGCTGGCTGCATGCTGGCTGCAATATTGGATTGAAGTTCATTCTCTGTCCTCCGTAGTACATGCCTGCACAAGGCAATTGACAGTGTCCCTTTAAGCCAGTCATTGAAAGACCAGCTAGGGTGTATCTCTCTGTTGTTTATGTAGTTTACCTTGCACCTATATGCTGTTTCTTGAGCAAGTAGGTGTCATATTCTCTAACAATATGTACTTAATTCTTTATTTTGTATTTCATGTTTTGTTTTACTCACTCTGCGATCTCTTTCTATTTCAGCACACTTTCCCTTCTAGTTAAAACCAACAGGAAGAGCATATAAATATGACATTTTTATAAATTGAGATGCACCCCATATGTAGACTACCAACTCAAGAACCAGTTGGTGGACATAAGTCTCTTGATGAAACAAAGGTGAAACGCACATTGGGAATTTCCAAATCCTCCTATTTTCTGCCATATCATAATAAGTAAGTAGTAGAATAGCATTATTTCCAATACAGCTCTATCCCCCTACCAGGGGCGTCATACACGGGTAATCTTATATTGGCATTCACTTGCTATCTTTAAAGGTTTTTTTTCTACATATATACAGTGGGTACAATAAATATTTGATACACTGTTGATTTTGCAAGTTTTCCAACCTACAAAGAATGGAAAGGTCTGTAATTTTTAAGGTGCACTTTAACTGTGAGAGACAGAATCTTAAAATAAAAAAAAATCACATTTTGTCATTTTTAAATAATTAAATTGCATGATATTGCATGAAATAATTATTTGGTCACCTACCAACCAGTAAGAATTCTGGCTCTCACAGACCTGTTACTTTTTCTTTAAGGCCTCTTTCACACTTCAGTTATTTGGCGTCAGTCTAAAACCGCCATTTTCCCCAAATAACGGATCCGTCATTTTTTTTTACGGATCCGTTATTTTCCCATAGACTTGCATTAGTGACGGATTGTGACGGATGGTCGTCCGTTCCATCCGCCATGCGACGGATCCGTCGACATTTGGCGGACGTTTTCTGAAAATAGACGGACATTGGAACGTTTTTTGTCAACGCCGAAATGGCGGATCGCGACGGATCCGTCACGTCCGCCATTCCATAGAATGGGCGCCTATGGGCCTATGGATCCGTCGTCCCAATCCGTTTTTTCAATTGCGCATGCTCCAAAAAGTAGATACTTCTCCCAGACAACCCCCAAGTAACGGATCCGTCAAAAAAACGGATCCGTTAGAACCGTTTTCGCAACAATTGTGACGGATCCGTCAATCCGTCACTATGTCGGTAGTGACTGACGCCAAAAGACTGAAGTGTGAAAGAGGCCTAAGAAGTCCTGTTACTCTGTGCTAATTACCTGTATTATAAACACCTGTCCACAAATTCAATCAATCATACTCCCACCTTTACACCATGGCCAAGACCAAAGAGCTGCCTAAGGACACCAGGGATAAAATTATAGACCTGCATAAGGCTGGGATGGGCTACAGGACAATAGGCAAATAGCTTGGTGAGACAGCAACAACTGTTGGTGCAAGTATTAGAAAATGGAAGAAACACAAGACGACTGTCAATCTTCCTCGGTCTGGGGCTCCATGCCAGATCTCGTCTGATGCGTTAAGGATGATTCTGAGACAGGTCAGGAAACTACCCAGAAGTACATGGGAGGACCTTGTCAGTGACCTGAAGAGAGCTGGGACCACTGTCTCAAACATTACAATTAGTAACACACTACGCCATTATGGAATAAAATCCTGCAGGCATGGAAGGTTCCACTGCTCACACCACCAGCACATGTCCAGGCCCGTTTGAAGTTCACCAATGACCATCTGGAAGATCCACAGGGGGCATTGGAAAAGGTAATGTGGTCAGATAAGATCAAAACAGAACTTTTTGCTATCAACTCCACTCGCCGTGTTTGGAGGAAGAAGAAGGATGAGTACAACCCCAAGAACACTGTCCCAACCAAGAAGCAAGTTGGAGGAGATATCATACTTTGGGGGTGCTTTTCTGCAAAGGGAATAGGATGACTGCACCATATTGAAGGGAGGATGGATGGGGTCATGCATCGAGACATTTTGTCTAGCAACTGCCTTCCCTCAATAAGAGAATTGAGGATGAGTCGTGGCTGGGTCTTCCAGCATGACAATAACCTGAAACACACAGCCAGGGAAAGTAACAGCTACCTACCTCCCTAAATCTGACATCTCACTCTCCATGTGTGGCACCACAATAACACCTAGACCCGAGGCGCACTGTCTGGGTGTTATGTTTGCCACCAATCTTTATTTCATCTCCTATGTACAATCTCTCACCAGCTCTGCACCTGAAGAACATCTCTAGAACCTGCCCCTTTCTCATCATGGAAATAATAAAAACCCTCATTGTTGCACCTCCCTGATAGCCCAGTCACTATTTTTCTGAACATACAATTATATTCTGGTTTGGCTATTATCCTAAGTCATGTGACAAGGCTCATTAAAGGGTCAACATTGACTTGTAGGATTGCTACCTTCCAATAGGTGGCACTAGAATTCTAGCTCTCTTCCTCTCTGAAGAGACAATTTGCAGAATCTGAACATACAAGTAATTCTCCATCCAACTTCACTGCACCCAATAGGACTACAAATATTGGCTGGTGACTAGCTCATGCAACCTTTATCCCCATTCCCTCAAGATGGCTGGACCATCATAGTAAATAAGCAACTGTACTTTGTGTCTCCCCAACCTCATTGTAGATTGTAAGCATTTACGAGCAGGGTCGTCTTTATTTTTGCTTTAATTTTTGTATTAGCTTTAACTATGTTACAAATGACTGTTGTATATGAATCTCTGAATTGTAAAGCGCTGCGGAATATGTTGGCGTTATATAAATAAAGATTATCATTATTATGTGTGATTTTAAGTGATCGTGCGTCGGTGGATGCGCAATCAGTTACTGAAGTGGCAAAATCCTGCCGCCGGGGCTCGGTGAGCAGAACAGAGGTGGCCTGATGCGGGCCCCCTCTGCTCATCGGGCCCCATACGCCAGTAAGAGCAGTAATGCCCTGATGGCGGCCCTGCTACTATGGGGCTGCATTATAATATGGAGTGCATTATAGTACTATAGGGTGCATTATACTGCTATGAGGGTGCATTATACTGCAATGGGGGTGCACTATACCACTATAGGGGTGCATTATACTACTATGGCGCTGCATTATACTACTATGGGGTGCATTATGCTGCAATGGGGGTCATTATACTGCTATGAGGGTGCATTATACTACTATGGGGGTGCATTATACTGCTATGGGGGTGTATTATACTGCAATCGGCAAAGTGGGTACATTATACCACTGTGGGGTGCATTAGACTTTGTAGTGTTCGGTCACTCTGGTGGTAATATGTGGTCGAGTCATGGTGTGATGGTATTTGTTCCTTGTATGTGCTATTATTTGGTCGGCTTTGGGAAAATGGCCGCCGCGATCTCTAATGCGCACGCGCGGCATCCCGCGGCCATTTTCCTGAAGCCCCGTGCAGCAGAGCACTCCATCTGCGCACGCGCGGCCCCAGGAAGATGGCCGCCCCCACCGATGCAAGGGATTACAGCGCAGATCGCGCGCTGTGTCTTCACGTGGGCGCAGGGAAGTCGGAACTCTGGACATGCGCACACCACTACGCCACCAACGGAAAGCTGGGGAAGAAAAGAGCGCTGTGAACACGCCCACCTGACCAGACCAGCCTGATTGACAGGCGAAAACGGCGACTTTGGTAATGTATTTCTCAGCATACATGGGGAATCAGGGTACACTACATACACTATAGTAACGCACAGCGCAGGCCCTATTTAACAGTATTTATAGCTCAATCTCAAAAAACGGGGTGACAGGTTCCCTTTAAGCCACACACACTGTTCAGACCTATACCCAGTCTCGGACTGGCCCATAGGGTAACAGGGGAAGCAGGTCTGAGCCCCTAACCCCACTGTATGAGCAGTACTTGGCATAATTCAATTGATTCTGTACAGAAAAAGCAACATCTCATCATTCATTAACTCCTTAAGCCCCGAGGGTGATTTGCACATTAATGACCAGGCCAATTTTTACATTTCTGACCACTGTCCCTTTATGAGGTTATAACTCTGGAACGCTTCAACAGATCCCGGTGATTCTGACACTGTTTTGTCGAGACATATTGTACTTCATGATAGTGGTAAAATTTCTTTGATATTACCTGCGTTTATTTGTGAAAAAAAACGTAAATTTCGCAATTTTCCAACTTTGAATTTTTATGCCCTTAAGTCACAGAGATATGTCACACAAAATACTTAATAAGTAACATTTCCCACATGTCTACTTTACATCAGCACAATTTTGGAAACAAAATTTAATTTTTACAACACGATTTTCTTTTAGGGACCGCATCACATTTGAAGTCATTTTGAGGGGTCTATATGAAAGAAAATATCCAAGTGTGACACCATTCTAAAAACTGCACCCCTCAAGGTGCTCAAAACCACATTCAAGAAGTTTATTAACCCTTCAGGTGTTTCACAGGAATTTTAAGAATGTTTAAAAAAAAAAATAACATTTAATTTTTTTTCACAAAAAATTTACTTCAGCTCCAATTTGTTTTATTTTACCAAGGGTAACAGGAGAAAATGGACGCCAAAACTTGTTGTACAATTTGTCCTGAGTACCCCGATACCCCATATGTGGGGGTAAACCGCTGTTTGGGCGCATGACAGAGCTTGGAAAGGAAGGAGCGCCATTTGACTTTTTAATGCAAAATTGACTGGAATCGAGATGGGACACCATGTTGCGTTTGGAGAGCCCCTGATGTGCCTAAACATTGAAACGCCCCACAAGTGACACCATTTTGGAAAGTAGACCCCCTAAGGAACTTATCTAGATGTGTGGTGAGCACTTTGACCCACCAAGTGCTTCACAGAAGTTTATAATGCGGAGCCATAACAATAAAAAATCATATTTTTTCACAAAAATTATCTTTTCGCCCCCAATTTTTTATTTTCCCAAGAGTAAGAGAAGAAATTGGACCCCAAAAGTTGTTGTACAATTTGTCTTGAGTACGCTGATACCCCATATATGCAAAATTGACTGGAATTGAGATGGGACGCCATGTTGCATTTAGAGAGCCACTGATGTGCCTAAACATTGAAACCCCCCACAAATGACACCATTTTGGAAAGTAGACCCCGTAAGGAACTCATCTAGATGTGTTGTGAGAACTTTGAACCCCCAAGTGTTTCACTACAGATTATAACGCAGAGCCGTGAAAATAAAAATTCTTTTTTTTCCCCACAAAAATTATTTTTTAGCCCCCAGTTTTGTATTTTCCCAAGGGTAACAGGAGAAATTGGACATGAAACTTGTTGTGCAATTTGTCGTGAGTACGCTGATACCCCATAGGTTGGGGGGAACCACCGTTTGAGCGCATGGCAGAGCTCGGAAGGGAAGGAGCGCCATTTGGAATGCAGACTTAGATGGATTGGTCTGCAGGCATCATGCTGCATTTGCAGAGCCCCTGATGTACCTAAACAGTAGAAACCCCCCACAAGTGACCCCATATTGGAACCTGGACCCCCCAAGGAACTTATCTATATGTGTTGTGAGAACTTTGAACCCCCAAGTATTTCACTACAGTTTATAACGCAGAGCCGTGAAAATAAAAAATCTTTTTTTTCCTACAAAAATGTTTTTTAGCCCCCCAAATTTTTATTTTCCCAAGGTTAACAAGAAAAATTGGACCCCAGAAGTTGTTGTCCAATTTGTCCTGAGTACGCTGATACCCCATATGTTGGGGTAAACCCATGTTTGAGGGCACAGGAGAGCTCGGAAGGGAAGGAGCACTGTTTTACTTTTTCAACACAGAATTGGCTGGAATTGAGATCAGACGCCATGTCGCGTTTGGAGAGCCCTAATGTTAGGGGTCGAGTTCCCGCCTCTGCACAGGGGGAATCTCGGGCCATCTCCGCTGTGGTCTCCCATTCTTCTCCTGCCGCAGTAGAGCCTGCTCAGCAGAGACGTCAGTCCCAGTGTCTTGCTCAGTCCCACTCTGTACAAAGAGTAACTGCTGCTTTTCCTGCTTCTGCCATTGAAGCCAGTGCTGGGCAGCGGCGAGCAGATGCTTCTAGGACTATGTCCTGCTTTTCCCACTCTGAGCATGCCCAGAGTATGATCTCTCAGTGGAGATCGAGGGTCACATGGTCAGATACTGCAGCTAAGTCCATTGGTCCTTTCAGGAAGGTCCTGTAGGTGCTCTGGCTTTGTGGAAGCCTCTCATTGGTCCTTCTAGGAAGGTCTTGTACTTGCTTCAGCTATATAAGGCTCGCATGGCCGCACGGCCACACGGCCATGCGCTAGTTTCCATCCAAATACAGTATGTGCTTTGCGCCAGTATGGTTATGCATGAATGTGTTCAGGGACCCGGCTGAAATAAGCCCCTAGAATACCGGCACCTCCGGTGAGGAGATTGTGTGAATGTATTCAGGGACCCGGCTGAAATAAACCCCTAGAATACCGGATTGCATGTGTGCATAACTACTGACTGCTATCAGTTCGGCAGTAAGCTTGTGCTCCTGTGAGGCTAACAGGGCGCAGTGCTTTCCTCTCACGGTTGCTCTGTGAGGTAACAGAGCTAGTCTATGCCGCCAAACAGTGCCACCATTTACTAGCAGTTCCTTCTGCACGGTGGACCCCGGGCTGCAAACGCACCATTTATAAGAAACATCTATTTTTACTCGGTGCGTTCCGCTAGCCCTAACACCTGATGTGCCTAAACAGTGGAAACCCGCAATTCTAACTGAAACCCAACCCAAACACACCCCTGACCCTAATCCCAACCACACCACTAACCCCAACTCCAACACACCCCTAACCCTATTCCCAACCATAATTCTAACCACACCCCTAATCCTGACATACCCCTAACCCTAATCACAACCGTAAATGTAATCCAAACCCTAGCCCTAACCCTAGCCCTAACCCAAACACTAACCCTAGCCCTAACCCTAGCCCTAACCCTAACCTTAGCCCTAACCCTAACCCTAACCTTAGCCCTAACCCTAACCCTAGCCCTAACCCTAATGGGAAAACGGAAATAAATACATTTTATTAATTTTTTTATTTTTCCCTAACTAAGGGGGTGATGATGGGGGGTTTGATTTACTTTTGTAGCGGGGTTTTTAGCGGAATTTTTTGATTGGCAGCCGTCACACACTAAAAGACGCTTTTTATTGCAAAAAATATTTTTGGGGGTTACCACATTTTGAAAGCTATATTTTTTTCATATTTTGGTCCACAGAGTCATGTGAGGTCTTGCTTTTTGCGGGACGAGTTGATGTTTTTATTGGTAACATTTTTGGGCACGTGACATTTTTTGATCGCTTTTTATTCTGATTTTTGTGAAGCAGTATGACCAAAAACCAGCTATTCATGAATTTATTTTGGGGGGAGGCGTTTATAACCGTTCCGCATTTGGTAGAATGGATAAAGCAGTTTTATTCTTCGGGTCAGTACGATTACAGCGATACCTCATTTAGATTATTTTTTTATGTTTCAGCGCTTTTATACAATAACTATATTATAGAAAAAAGAATTATTTTTGCATCGCTTTATTCTCAGGACTATAACTTTTTTATTTTTTCACTGATGACGCTGTATAGGGGCTCGTTTTTTGCGAGACAAGATGACGTTTTCAGCGGTACCATGGTTATTTATATCTGTCTTTATGATCGCATACTATTCCACTTTTTGTTCGGCAATATGATAATAAAGGGTTGTTTTTTGCCTGTTTTTTTTTAATTTATTTTTATGGTGCTCACTGAAGGGGTTAACTAGTGGGACAGTTTTATAGGTCGGATCGTTACGGACGCAGCAATACTAAATATGTGTATTTTGTTGTTTTTTTACTTAGATAAAGGAATGTATTTATTGGAACAATATATTTTTTATTTATTTAGGAATTTATTTATTTTTTTACACATGTAAATATTTCATTTTTTACTTTTTTACTTTTCCCCAGGGGGGGGGGGACATCACAGTAAAGTGACAGATCGCTGATCTGACACTTTGCTGTGCACTGTGTCAGATCAGTGATCACACAGGCACAGCAGGGAGGCTTCCCGGCACCTGCTCTGAGCAGGCACTTGTAAGCCACCTCCCTGCAGGACCCGGATTGTTGTGAATTCTGTTATCGAACTCCCTCCTGTGGTCATGAATGGTACTTCGGCGAGTTCTGTCCATGGACTCCCTTTGGTGGCTGTGAGTGGAGCTACTGCTTCTGAGGTTCCTTCCACAGGTGACTTAGTTTATTCTTTGGCTGGCTGCTCTATTTAACTCCACTCAGATCGTTACTCCATGCCAGCTGGCAATGTTCTTGTACTGGTTCAGTTCGCTCTTGGATCTTTCTGGTGACCTGTCTACTCCAGCAGAAGCTAAGTCCCTGCTAGTTAATTATTTGTTCATTGTTTTCTTCTCCAGCTTGCTATCATGATTTTGCCTTGCTAGCTGGAAGCTCTGGGATGCAGAGTGGCACCTCCGCACCGACTCACGGTCTTTTTGCACACTCTGCGTGGTCTTTTTGTAGTTTTTTGTGCTGACCGCAAAGATACCTTTCCTATCCTCAGTCTGTTTAGTTAGTCTGGCCTCCTTTGCTGAAACCTGTTTCATTTCTGTGTTTGTGACTTTCATCTTAACTCACAGTCAATATATGTGGGGGGCTGCCTTTTCCTTTGGGGAATTTCTCTGAGGCAAGGTAGGCTTTATTTTCTATCTCTAGGGCTAGTTAGCTCTTAGGCTGTGAAGAGGCGTCTAGGCAGAGTTAGGTACGCTCCACGGCTATTTCTAGTGTGTGTGATAGGATTAGGGGTTGCGGTCAGCAGAGCTCCCACTTCCCAGAGCTTGTCCTGTGTTAGTTTAACCATCAGGTCGTTCCGGGTGCTCCTAACCACCAGGTCCATAACACCGGATGCAGCCCCGTGGCCATTTTGGATCTGGGGCCCGCAGGGAGGAGACGCTCGGTACCAGGTGAGCACATCGCCTTGTACCGAGGGTCTCAGGGAAGCCCCCCAGGGAGCCCTCTCCCTGCGCGATGCTTCCCTATGCCCCCGGAACGCTGCGATCATGTTTGATTGCAGTGTGCCGGGGGTTAATGTGCCGGGGGCAGTCCGTGACCACTCCTGGCACATAGTGCCAGATGTCAGCTGCGATATTCAGCTGACACCCGGCCGCGATCGGCCGCTCTCCCCCCGTGAGCGCGGCCGATCGCTATGACGTACTATCCCGTCCCAGGGAATTAAGTCCCAGGTCACCTTGACGGGATAGTATGTCAAATGGGATTAAGGGGTTAATCAAACTACCCAGTTTATTATTATATAGAGATATAGGTAAATTTGTGAACGAGGGTAGTGTAATATTTGTATGCAGGTGGGCCTCCAAAGTCAGTGTTACAGGTGGGCCCTTGGCATCCCAGTCTGACACTGCCTATACCCATAATAGCCATTGACTCTGCACCCTTGAGACAGTGGTAGTTTACTTAAGTCGTCCAAGGGTAGATCTACAGGTAGGGGCCATGCACTCAGAATGTATTGACTGTTATGTGCTGGAGGGTCTGCCCTCGCCTGTGGTTTTCAGATTTCCTTGGCTCATGCTGTACCACCCTGTGGTGGATTGGCAGACTCGGAAGGTGGTAAAGTGGAGTGAGTATTGTCAAGGACACTGGGCACCCGGCTAGCAAGGGTGTACACCAGTCTGTGCGTAAATACCTGTCTGACTTTGGGGATGTGTTTTAGAAGCAGGGGTGCCAAGAGCTTCCTCCCCATCATCTTTATGACTGCGCTGTTAATTTTGTCTTTGGGTCCAAGCTGCCAAAGGGCAGACTATATAATATCTCTGGTCCAGAGAGGCAGGCCATGAAGAACTATATTGCGGAAAGTTTGTCAAAGGGTCATATCAGACCATCCTCATCCCACATTGCTGTGAGGGTTTTCTTTGTAAAGAAGAAAGACAGGAGGTTACACCCCTGCCTAGATTTCCGCAAAATCAATCACCTGTTCAGACCTGATTTATGTTTGGATGTGACGGTCAGTTTTTTTTAAATATTTGTATATAGCCTTCTGACTGAGCACTCCACCCCCTTAGCCTTAGGTGTTTTCAGTGTCGGACTGGGGTGCCAAGGGCCCACTTTTCACCTGTATACAAATGTTACTCTACCTTCATTCATAAATCTATCTATATCTCTATATAATAATTAACTGGGTAGTTTGGTAAATGAGTGATGATATACTGCTTTTTTCTATACAGAGTGAATCAAATGAATTATACCAAGTACTGCCCATACAGTGGGGTTGGTGGCCCAGATCTGCACAGGGGCCCACCGGGGGATTCCCCTGTTACCCTGTGCGCCAGTCCGAGCCTGGTTGTTTTTAATTGCAGCAGGATTCTACCCCTCCACAGAGATATAGACTTTAGTCCAAGAGAGGATTCATATTAGGTTCCCAGAGAGATGTAGACTGTCTAAGAGAGGATTGGCATTAAGTCCTGGCAACGAGAAACGCCTTGAAGTGACTGCCAGGTACACATGAATTGCCCAATTTATGCGTACGCTTTCTCAATTTTTCATATTTCTAATGCAGTAATGGTAAAAATTTAATTTTTTTTCACTGCTCAATGGTATAAAATTTTCTGAAACACATGTGGTGTCAATATGTTAATTCCTAGATGATTTCATTAAGAGGTGTATTTTGTAAAATGGGGACACTTATGGGTGTTCTGCTGTTGTGACACCTCAGAGCCTCTCCCAATGTAATTTGGCACAGCAAACTATTCCAGGCAAATCTGCACTCCAATATGGTGCTTTTCCTCTTCTGATCTTTGCACTGTGCCTACAAAGTAGCTTTTGACAACATATGAGCATTATCATATTCAGAAGGCATTGTGTAACAAAGTTTGTGATCCATTTTCTCCTATTTTACCTTTTGAAAATTAAAAACTTGGGGCTAAAACAACAATTTAGTGGAAAGAAATGTAGCCATTCATTTTGATAACCCAATGTTATACAATTCTTTGAAATACCTGTCGGTATTTCTTCAAGAGGTCTAGTTTAAAAAATGGGGTCACTTGTTGGGGTTTATGCTGTTCTGGAACCATGGGGCTTTCTAAATGGAGTCCCCAATCTATTCCAGTCAATTTTGAACTCCAAAAATCAAATAGTGTTCATTCCGTTCCCAGTCCTACCGTTTGCCCAAACAAGAGTTTTCTGAGCGCATATGGGTTATCCCTATTCTCAGGAGAAATTGCACAATAAATTGTGTGGTCCATTTTTTCCTGTTTCTTTTGTAAAAATGAAAAATTTGGGGCTAAAACAACATTTTTGGGGAAAAACATAATTCTTAATTTTCACAGTCCATTGTTTTAAAATTCTGTGACACACATATGGGTTTCAGTTGTTTCCCACACCTCTAGCTAAATTCCATGAGGGGCATAGTTTCTGAAATGGGGTCACTTGGGGGTTTCCACTGTTTAGGCACATCTGCTATTTATTACAGACAATTTTGCACTACAAAAGTCCAATGGTGTGCCTTCCACTCTGAGCCCTACCATGCACTCAAACAGTAGTTTTCTACCACATATGGGGTATCAGTGTACTTAGGAGAAATTGCACAACAAATTTTATTGTTCATTTTCTCCTGTTACCCTTGTAAAAATGAAAAATGTACTGCTAAAGCAACATTTTTATGTGAAAAAAATTTCACGGCTCGACATTATAAAATTATGTGAAGCACAGGTGGGTTCAAGGTGCTCAACACACCTCTAGATAAATTCTTGAATGGTATAGTTTAAAAAATGGGGTCACTAGTGGGGGTTTCCACAGTTTAGGCACACGCTATTAATTCCTGACAATTTTACACTTCAAAAGTCAAAAGAGATTTCCACCACATAAGCAGTATCAACATTCTCAGTAGAAATTCTACAATAAATTTTATGGTCCGTTTTCACTTGATGCCCTTGTGAAAATTAAAAATGTGGGGCTAAAAGCAACATTTTTGTGGGAAAGAGTAAAATTTTAATTTTTTCTTTCCACATTGTTTTAATTCATGCGATGCACCTAAAATGTTACTATACTTCTTAAATGTGGTTTTGACCACCTTAAAGGGTGTAGTTTTTAAGATGGTGACAATTGTGGATATTTTCTGTCATATAGCCCCTCAAAGTCACTTCAAATGTGCTGTGGTCACTTTAAAAATAAGTTTTGTAAATTTTGTTGGAAAAAAATGGAAAATTGCTGATAAAGTTTTAACCCTTCTAGCTTGTTACCCCCCAAAAGTGATGTTCCAATAATGATGCTGATGTAAAGTAGACTGTTGTGAATTCTGTGGCAGAGCTCCTTCCTGTGGTCACAAGTGGTACTTCGGCTGATTCTCTCTGTAAGCTTCCGTTGGTGGAGGGAAGTGGTACTGCGGCTTCTGAGTTTCCTCCCTCAGGTGATGTGGTGAGGTCGTTAGGTGCTGCTCTACTTAACTCCACCTAGTGCTTTGATCCTGGCTTCCTGTCAATGTTCCAGTATTGGACTTGTTTTCCTCCTGGATCTTTCCTGTGGCCTGCTGCTCTGCATAGCTAAGTTTTCCTTTGCTATTTTGTTTGCTTTTCTTCTGTCCACCTTATCTATTTGTTTGCTGGAAGCTCTGGGACGCAGAGGGTGTACCTCCGTGCCGTTAGTTCGGTACGGAGGGTCTTTTTGCCCCCTTTGCGTGGTTTTTAGGGTTTTGTGTTGACCGCAAAGTTACCTTTCCTATCCTCGCTATGTTCAGAAAGTCGGGCCTCTCTTTGCTAAATCTATTTCATCTCTACGTTTGTCTTTTCATCTTACTCACAGTCATTATATGTGGGGGGCTGCCTTTTCCTTTGGGGTATTTCTCTGAGGCAAGGTAGGCTTATTTTCTATCTTCAGGCTAGCTAGTTTCCCAGGCTGTGCCGAGTTGCATAGGGAAGATAACTTTGCGGTCAACACAAAACCCTAAAAACCACGCAAAGGGGGCAAAAAGACCCTCCGTACCGAACTAACGGCACGGAGGTACACCCTCTGCGTCCCAGAGCTTCCAGCAAACAAATAGATAAGCTGGACAGAAGAAAAGCAAACAAAATAGCAAAGGAAAACTTAGCTATGCAGAGCAGCAGGCCACAGGAACGATCCAGGAGGAAAACAAGTCCAATACTGGAACATTGACAGGAAGCCCAAAAACCTATAAAAAACCACGCAGAGGGGACAAAAAGACCCTCCGCACCGACTAACGGTACGGAGGTGGTCCCTCTGCGTCTCAGAGCTTCCAGCAGGCGAGAAAAACCAATAAAGCAAGCTGGACAGAAAAATAGCAACAAAATAACATAAGCAAAACTTAGCTTTGCAGAGCAGCAGGCCACAGGAATGATCCAGGGAAAAAACAAGTCCCACACTGAAACATTGACAGGAAGCATAGATCAAAGCATCAGGTGGAGTTAAGTAGAGAAGAAGCTAACGAGCTCACCAGATCACCTGAGGGAGGAAACTCAGAAGCTGCAGTACCACTTTCCTCCACAAACGGAAGATCCCAGAGAGAATCAGCCGAAGTACCACTTGTGACCACAGGAGTGAACTCTGCCACAGAATTCACAACAGCAATCCACGGCTGCCTCTAGTGTTGTTGGATAGGATTAGGGATTGCGGTCAACAGAGTTCCCACGTCTCAGAGCTCGTTCTATGTTTTTGGATTATTGTCAGATCACTGTATGTGCTCTGACCTCTATGTTCACTGTGGTACTGAATTGCCTAATCATAACAGTACAGGAAGCCAAAGTACTAATGATTCTCAATAGAGGGAAAAAAGAAGTTCTGAGACCATTTTTTTTTCTCTGCACTGTGTTTTGCCTTTTTTTTCCTCTAGACATTTGGGTGGTTCAGGACACAGGTGTAGCAATGGACATTAGAAGTCTGTCTTCATGTGTGGATCAGCTCTCGGCAAGAGTACAAAAGATTCAAGACACTATTGATCAGAAATCTATGTTAGAACCAAGAATTCCTATTCCTGATTTGTTTTTTTGTGATAGAACTAAGTTTCTGAGTTTCAAAAATAATTGTAAACTATTTCTGGCCTTGAAACCTCGCTCCTCTGGTGATCCAGTTCAACAGGTTTTGATCATTATTTCTTTTTTTGCGTGGCGACCCTCAGGACTGGGCATTTTCTCTTGCGCCAGGAGATCCTGCATTAAGTAATATCGATGCGTTTTTCCTGGCGCTCGGATTGCTGCACGATGAGCCTAATTCTGTGGATCAGGCAGAAAAAAATTTGCTGGCTCTTTGTCAGGGTCAGGATGAGATAGAGTTATATTGTCAGAAATTTAGAAAGTGGTCCGTGCTCACTCAATGGAATGAATCTGCGCTGGCAGCTATGTTCAGAAAGGGTCTCTCTGAAGCCCTTAAGGATGTCATGGTGGGATTTCCTATGCCTGCTGGTTTGAATGAGTCTATGTCTTTGGCCATTCAGATTGGTCGACGCTTGCGTGAGCGTAAATCTGTGCACCATTTGGCGGTATTACCTGAGCTTAAACCTGAGCCTATGCAGTGCGATAGGACTTTGACCAGAGTTGAACGGCAAGAACACAGACGTCTGAATGGGCTGTGTTTCTACTGTGGTGATTCCACTCATGCTATCTCTGATTGTCCTAAGCGCACTAAGCGGTTCGCTAGGTCTGCCACCATTGGTACAGTACAGTCAAAATTTCTTCTGTCCGTTACCTTGATCTGCTCTTTGTCATCATATTCTGTCATGGCATTTGTGGAATCAGGCGCTGCCCTGAATTTGATGGACTTGGAGTATGCTAAGCATTGTGGGTTTTTCTTGGAGCCCTTGCAGTGTCCTATTCCATTGAGAGGAATTGATGCTACGCCTTTGGCCAAGAATAAGCCTCAGTACTGGACCCAGCTGACCATGTGCATGGCTCCTGCACATCAGGAGGTTATTCGCTTTCTGGTGTTGCATAATCTGCATGATGTGGTCGTGTTGGGGTTGCCATGGCTACAAGTCCATCATCCAGTATTAGATTGGAAATCCATGTCGGTGTCCAGCTGGGGTTGTCAGGGGGTACATGGTGATGTTCCATTTCTGTCAATTTCGTCATCCACCCCTTCTGAGGTTCCAGAGTTCTTGTCTGATTACCGGGATGTATTTGATGAGCCCAAGTCCGATGCCCTACCTCCGCGGATTGTGATTGTGCTATCAATTTGATTCCTGGTAGTAAGTTCCCAAAAGGCCGATTGTTTAATTTATCTGTGCCTGAGCACGCCGCTATGCGCAGTTATGTGAAGGAGTCCCTGGAGAAGGGGCATATTCGCCCGTCATCGTCGCCATTAGGAGCAGGGTTCTTTTTTGTAGCCAAGAAGGATGGTTCGCTGAGACCTTGTATAGATTACCGCCTTCTAAATAAGATCACGGTTAAATTTCAGTACCCCTTGCCGTTGTTATCTGATTTGTTTGCTCGGATTAAGGGGGCTAGTTGGTTCACCAAGATAGATCTTCGTGGTGCGTATAATCTTGTGCGAATTAAGCGAGGCGATGAATGGAAAACTGCATTTAATACGCCCGAGGGTCATTTTGAGTATCTAGTAATGCCATTCGGACTTGCCAATGCTCCATCAGTGTTTCAGTCCTTTATGCATGACATCTTCCGAGAGTACCTGGATAAATTCCTGATTGTGTACTTGGATGACATTTTGATCTTCTCGGATGATTGGGAGTCTCATGTGAAGCAGGTCAGAACGGTTTTTCAGGTCCTGCGTGCTAATTCTTTGTTTGTGAAGGGATCAAAGTGTCTCTTTGGTGTGCAGAAGGTTTCATTTTTGGGGTTCATCTTTTCCCCTTCTACTATCGAGATGGATCCTGTTAAGGTCCAAGCCATCCATGATTGGACTCAGCCGACATCTCTGAAAAGTCTGCAAAAGTTCCTGGGCTTTGCTAATTTTTATCGTCGCTTCATCTGCAATTTTTCTAGTATTGCTAAACCATTGACCGATTTGACCAAGAAGGGTGCTGATGTGGTCAATTGGTCTTCTGCTGCTGTGGAAGCTTTTCAAGAGTTGAAGCGTCGTTTTTCTTCTGCCCCTGTGTTGTGTCAACCAGATGTTTCGCTTCCGTTCCAGGTCGAGGTTGATGCTTCTGAGATTGGAGCAGGGGCTGTTTTGTCGCAGAGAGGTTCTGATTGCTCAGTGATGAAACCGTGCGCCTTCTTTTCCAGGAAGTTTTCGCCTGCTGAGCGAAATTATGATGTGGGCAACCGAGAGTTGCTGGCCATGAAGTGGGCATTCGAGGAGTGGCGTCAT
Source organism: Ranitomeya imitator (assembly GCF_032444005.1). Classification (NCBI taxonomy): domain Eukaryota; kingdom Metazoa; phylum Chordata; class Amphibia; order Anura; family Dendrobatidae; genus Ranitomeya; species Ranitomeya imitator. The sequence continues at coordinate 58,255,643 of NC_091289.1, forward strand.
TGGCTTGAAGGAGCTAAGCATCGCGTGGTGGTCTTGACTGATCATAAGAACTTGACTTATCTCGAGTCCGCCAAGCGGTTGAATCCTAGACTAGCTCGTTGGTCGTTGTTTTTTGCCCGTTTTGACTTTGTGATTTCATACCTTCCGGGCTCTAAAAATGTGAAGGCGGATGCTCTGTCTAGGAGTTTTGTGCCCGACTTTCCGGGTGTATCTGAGCCGGCGGGTATCCTCAAAGAGGGAGTAATTGTGTCTGCCATCTCCCCTGATTTGCGGCGAGTGCTGCAAAAATTTCAGGCTAATAAACCTGATCGTTGTCCAGCGGAGAAACTGTTTGTCCCTGATAGGTGGACGAATAAAGTTATCTCTGAGGTTCATTGTTCGGTCTTGGCTGGTCATCCTGGAATCTTTGGTACCAGAGAGTTAGTGGCTAGATCCTTTTGGTGGCCATCTCTGTCGCGGGATGTGCGTACTTTTGTGCAGTCCTGTGGGATTTGTGCTCGGGCTAAGCCCTGCTGTTCTCGTGCCAGTGGGTTGCTTTTGCCCTTGCCTGTCCCGAAGAGGCCTTGGACACATATCTCTATGGATTTTATTTCAGATCTTCCCGTTTCTCAAAAGATGTCAGTCATTTGGGTGGTCTGTGATCGCTTTTCTAAGATGATCCATTTGGTACCCTTGTCTAAATTGCCTTCCTCCTCTGATTTGGTGCCATTGTTCTTCCAGCATGTGGTTCGTTTACATGGCATTCCAGAGAATATCGTTTCTGACAGAGGTTCCCAGTTTGTTTCGAGGTTTTGGCGAGCCTTTTGTGGTACGATGGGCATTGACTTGTCTTTTTCCTCGGCTTTCCATCCTCAGACTAATGGCCAGACCGAACGAACCAATCAGACCTTGGAAACATATCTGAGATGTTTTGTTTCTGCTGATCAGGATGACTGGGTGTCCTTTTTGCCTTTGGCTGAGTTCGCCCTTAATAATCGGGCTAGCTCGGCTACCTTGGTTTCGCCATTTTTCTGCAACTCTGGGTTCCATCCTCGTTTCTCGTCAGGACAGGTTGAGTCTTCGGACTGTCCTGGTGTGGATACTGTGGTGGACAGGTTGCAGCAGATTTGGACTCAGGTAGTGGACAATTTGACCTTGTCCCAGGAGAAGGCTCAACGTTTTGCTAATCGCAGACGCTGTGTGGGTCCCCAACTTCGTGTTGGGGATCTGGTTTGGTTATCTTCTCGTCATATTCCTATGAAGGTTTCCTCTCCTAAGTTTAAACCTCGTTTCATTGGTCCGTATAGAATTTCTGAGGTTCTTAATCCTGTGTCTTTTCGTCTGACCCTTCCAGATTCTTTTTCCATACATAACGTATTCCATAGGTCATTGTTGCGGAGATACGTGGCACCTATGGTTCCTTCTGTTGACCCTCCTGCCCCGGTTTTGGTGGAGGGGGAGTTGGAGTATATTGTGGAGAAGATTTTGGATTCTCGTGTTTCAAGACGGAAACTCCAGTATCTGGTTAAGTGGAAGGGTTATGCTCAGGAAGATAATTCCTGGGTCTTTGCCTCTGATGTCCATGCTCCCGATCTTGTTCGTGCCTTTCATGTGGCTCATCCTGGTCGGCCTGGGGGCTCTGGTGAGGGTTCGGTGACCCCTCCTCAAGGGGGGGTACTGTTGTGAATTCTGTGGCAGAGCTCCCTCCTGTGGTCACAAGTGGTACTTCGGCTGATTCTCTCTGTAAGCTTCCGTTGGTGGAGGGAAGTGGTACTGCGGCTTCTGAGTTTCCTCCCTCAGGTGATGTGGTGAGGTCGTTAGGTGCTGCTCTACTTAACTCCACCTAGTGCTTTGATCCTGGCTTCCTGTCAATGTTCCAGTATTGGACTTGTTTTCCTCCTGGATCGTTCCTGTGGCCTGCTGCTCTGCATAGCTAAGTTTTCCTTTGCTATTTTGTTTGCTTTTCTTCTGTCCAGCTTATCTATTTGTTTGCTGGAAGCTCTGGGACGCAGAGGGTGTACCTCCGTGCCGTTAGTTCGGTACGGAGGGTCTTTTTGCCCCCTTTGCGTGGTTTTTAGGGTTTTGTGTTGACCGCAAAGTTACCTTTCCTATCCTCGCTATGTTCAGAAAGTCGGGCCTCTCTTTGCTAAATCTATTTCATCTCTACGTTTGTCTTTTCATCTTACTCACAGTCATTATATGTGGGGGGCTGCCTTTTCCTTTGGGGTATTTCTCTGAGGCAAGGTAGGCTTATTTTCTATCTTCAGGCTAGCTAGTTTCTCAGGCTGTGCCGAGTTGCATAGGTAGCGTTAGGCCCAATCCACGGCTGCCTCTAGTGTTGTTGGATAGGATTAGGGATTGCAGTCAACAGAGTTCCCACGTCTCAGAGCTCGTTCTATGTTTTTGGATTATTGTCAGATCACTGTATGTGCTCTGACCTCTATGTTCACTGTGGTACTGAATTTCCTAATCATAACAGTAGACATATGGGAAATGTAATTTATTAACTATTTTATGTGGTATAACTATCTGATTAAGGGCTTAAAAATTTAAAGTTTTAAAATTGCAAAATTTTCAATTTTATTGTAAAATTTTCGATATTTTCATAAATAAGCGCAAGTTATATCTATCAAAATGTACCACTAATATGAAGTACAAAATGTCACAAAAAAATTTCTCAGAACTACTGGGATACATGGAAGCATTCCAGAGTTATTACCTCATACAATGACGCATGTCATCAGAATTTATAAATGAGGCGCGGTCATTAACATACAAAGTGGCTCAGTCGTTAAGTGATTTAACCCCTTAGCGACCGCCGATACGCCTTTTAACGGCGGCCGCTAAGGGTACTTAAAGCATAGCGCCGGCGCTGTGGAAAAAGTAAATAGCGCCCCCCAGAGTCGGATTTTCTCCGGGGTCTCGGCTGCTGGGGGTAGCCGAGCCCCCAGAGAACATGATTCGGGGGTTTTTTTTACCGACCCCGCATTTGCGATCGCCAGTAATTAACCGTTTACCGGCGATCACAAAAAAAACCGCGATCTTTTTTTAATTTCTCTGTCCTCCTATGTGATCGCACATCGGAGGACAGAGAAAAGGGGTCCCAGGTAGCCCCCCAATACTTACCTATCTCCCCCGATGCTCCTCGTGGCTCCCGGTGGGCGCCGCCATCTTGAAAATGGCGGGCGCATGCGCAGTGCGCCCGCTGGCCGGCCCCGCGAGAATCTTTGGGGTCTTGGCTGCCGGGGGTAGCCGAGACCCCAAAGAGCATGATCGGGGTCGGTTTTACCGACCCCTGTTTTGCGATCGCCGGTAATTAACTGTTTACCGGCAATCGCAAAAAAAAAGTAAAGTGTAATTCTCTGTCCTCTGATGTGATCGCACATCAGAGGACAGAGAAATAGGGGGATTCGGGGACCCTATCATACTCACCTGTGTCCATGGATCTTCCTGCTGCTCCTCCTGGCCGCCGGCAAAAGAAAATGGCGGGCGCATGCGCAGTGCGCCCGCCATCTGTCTCCATCTGCTGGCCGGCAGGAGAACAGCAGTTGGGGCTAAAATTAGGGTTAGGGCTAGGGCTAGGGTTAGGGCTAGGGTTAGGGCTAGGGCTAGGGTTAGGGTTAGGGCTAGGGCTAGGGTTAGGGCTAGGGTTAGGGCTAGGGTTAGGGTTAGGGCTAGGGTTAGGGTTAGGGTTAGGGCTAGGGTTAGGGCTAGGGTTAGGGCTAGGGTTAGGGTTAGGGCTAGGGTTAGGGCTAGGGTTAGGGTTAGGGCTAGGGTTAGGGCTAGGGTTAGGGCTAGGGATAGGGCTAGGGTTGGGGCTAAATTTAGGGTTAGGGTTGGGGCTAAATTTAGGGTTAGGGTTGGGGCTAAATATAGGGTTAGGCTTCTTTCACACTTACGTCGGTACGGGGCCGTCGCAATGCGTCGGCCCGACATACCGACGCATGTTGTGAAAATTGTGCACAACGTGGGCAGCGGCTGTAGTTTTTCAACGCATCTGCTGCCCAATCTATGTCCTGGGGAGGAGGGGGCGGAGTTACGGCCACGCATGCGCGGTCAGAAATGGCCGATGCGACGTACAAAAAAACGTTTCATTGAACGGTTTTTTGTGCCGACGGTCCGCCAAAACACAACTGATCCAGTGCACGACGGACGCGACGTGTGGCCATCCGTCACGATCCGTCGGCAATACAAGTCTATGGGCAAAAAACGCATCCTGCGGGCACATTTGCAGGATCCGTTTCTTGTCCAAAACGACGGATTGCGATGGATGCCAAGCGATGCAAGTGTGAAAGTAGCCTTAGGGCTAGGGTTAGGGTTGGGGCTAAAGTTAGGGCTAGGGTTGGGGCTAAAGTTAGGGTTAGAGTTGGGATTAGGGTTAGGGTTTGGATTAGGGTTGGTATTAGGGTTAGGGTTGGCATTAGGGTTACACTTGGGATTAGGGTTAGGTTTGGGATTAGGGTTAAGGTTAGGGTTGTGATTAGGGGTGTATTGGGATTAGGGTTAGGTTTGAGGTTAGGGTTGAGATTAGGATTAGGGGTGTGTTGGATTTAGGGTTTTGATTAGGGTTATGGTTAGGGTTGACATTAGGGTTGTTTTGGGGTAAGGGTTGTGATTATGGTTAGGGTTAGTGATTAGGATTATGGATCAGGTTGGGATTAGGGTTAGGGGTGTGTTTGGGTTAGGGTTGGAGCTAGAATTGGGGGGTTTCCACTGTTTAGGTACATCAGGGGGTCTCCAAACACGACAGCCAATTTTGCGCTCAAAAAGTCAAATGGTGCTCCCTCCCTTCTGAGCTCTGCCGTGCACCCAAACAGTGGGTTACCCCCACATATGGGGCATCAGCGTACTCGGGAGAAATTGGACAATAACTTCTGGGGTCCAATTTCTCTTGTTACCCTTGTGAAAATAAAAACTTGGGGGCTACAAAATCTTTTTTGTGGAAAAAAAAATATTTTTTATTTTCACAACTCTGCATTATAAACTTCTGTGAAGCACTTGGGCATTCAAAGTTCTCACCACACATCTAGATAAGTTCCTTGGGGGGTCTAGTTTCCAAAATGGGGTCACTTGTGGAGGGTTTCTACTGGTTATGTACATCAGGGGCTCTGCAAACGCAACATAATGCCCGCAGACCATTCTATCAAAGTCTGCATTCCAAAACGGCGCTCCTTCCTTCCAAGCTCTGCCGTGCGCCCAAACAGTGGTTTACCCCCACATATGGGATACCAGCATACTCAGGACAAATTGGACAACAACGTTTGGGGTCCAATTTCTCTTGTTACCCTTGTGAAAATAAAAACTTGGGGGCTAAAAAATCTTTTTTGTGGAAAAAAAAATTATTTTTTATTTTCACAACTCTGCATTATAAACTTCTGTGAAGCACTTGGGCATTCAAAGTTCTCACCACACATCTAGATAAGTTCCATGGGGGGTCTAGTTTCCAAAATGGGGTCACTTGTGGGCGATTTCTACTGTTTAGGCACATCAGGGGCTCTCCAAACGCAACATGGCGTCCGATCTCAATTCCAGCCAATTCTACATTGAAAAAGTAAAACGGCACTCCTTCTCTTCCAAGCTCTGCGGTGCACCCTAACAGTGGTTTACCCCCACATATTAGGTATCAGCGTACTCAGGAGAAATTGCACAACAACTTTTATGGTCTAATTTCTCCTGTTACCCTTGTGAAAATAAAAATTTGTGGGCAAAAAAGATCATTTTTGTATAAAAAATGCGATTTTTTTTTTTCACGGCTCTACATTATAAACTTCTGTGAAGCACATGGGGGTTCAAAGTGCTCACCACACATCTAGATAAGTTCCTTAAGGGGTCTAGTTTCCAAAATGGGGTCACTTGTGGAGGGTTTCCACTGTTTAGGCACATCAGGGGCTCTCCAAACGCGACATGGCGTCCAATCTCAATTCCAGCCAATTCTACATTGAAAAAGTAAAACGGCGCTCCTTCACTTCCAAGCTCTGCGGTGTGCGCCCAAACAGTGGTTTACCCTCACATATGGGGTATCGACGTATTCAGGAGAAATCGGACAACAAATTTTGTGGTCTAATTTCTCCTGTTACCCTTGTGAAAATAAGAATTTGTGGGCGAAAAGATCATTTTTGTGTAAACAAAAGCGATTTTTTATTTTCACGGCTCTACGTTATAAACTTCTGTGAAGCACTTGGGGGTTCAAAGTGCTCACCACACATCTAGATAAGTTCCTTAAGGGGTCTAGTTTCCAAAATGGTGTCACTTGTGGGGAGTTTCCACTGTTTAGGCACATCAGGGGCTCTCTAAACGTGACATGGCGTCCGATCTCAATTCCAGCCAATTCTGCATTGAAAAAGTCAAACGGCGCTCCTTCACTTCTAAGTTCTGCGGTGCGCCCAAAAAGTGGTTTACCCCCACATATGGGGTATTGGCGTATTCAGGAGAAATTGCATAACAAAATTTATGGTTACATTTCTGTTTTTACACTTGTGAAAATAAAAAAAATGGTTCTGAATTAAGATGTTTGCAAAAAAATTTAAATGTTCATTTTTTCCTTCCACATTGTTTCAGTTCCTGTGAAGCACGTAAAGGGTTAATAAACTTCTTGAATGTGGTTTTGAGAACCTTGAGGGGTGTAGTTTTTAGAATGGTGTCACACTTCATTATTTTCTATCATATAGACCCCTCAAAATTACTTAAAATGTGATGTGGTCCCTAAAAAAAAATGGTGTTGTAAAAATGAGAAATTGCTGGTCAACTTTTAACCCTTATAACTCCCTAACAAAAAAAATTTTGTTTCCAAAATTGTGCTGATGTAAAGTAGACATGTGGGAAATGTTATTTATTAACTATTTTTCATGACATACCTCTCTGATTTTGAAAATTGCAAAATTTAAAAAATTTTCGCCATATTTCCGTTTTTTTCATAAATAATCGCAAGTAATATCGAAGAAATGTTACCACTAACATGAAGTACAATATGTCACGAAAAAACAATCTCAGAATGAGCGGGATCCGTTGAAGCGTTCCAGAGTTATAACCTCATAAAGTGACAGTGGTCAGAATTGTAAAAATTGGCTTGGTCATTAAGTACCAAATTGGCTCTGTCACTAAGGGGTTAATGACAAAGGCTTGTTTGCCATTTGATCTATGTATCTTTTATGTAGACTTAAAGATTATTGTTGTGGACAGCACATCACGTGTAAACAACTGATGAGCTACCGAAAATAATAAAATGTTCATCCTTCTTCCAAGCATACTGCCGATGAAAGCTTCATGTAAACGAACTCTAACGAGTATTAATCGTCTTTCTATATCATCAATTAGTGATTGTTATGGAAAGATTCTGTCCATGTAAATGGACCTCTACTCTGAATTGCTCCACACATAAGTTTGATTTACACTAGCCATTTGTCATGAATGAGTGTTTCTAGAAATGCTAATTTCGCAATAACTGTTTAGTTAGTATAAACAGGCCGCCAAACAGCAAGATTAAAGGGAACCTGTCACCCCCAAAATCGATGGTGAGGTAAGCTCACCGTCATCAGGGGCTTATCTACAGAATTCTGTAATGCTGTAGATAAGCCCCCGATGTTACCTGAAATAGGAGAAAAAGACATTAGATTTATACTCACCCAGGGGCGGTCCCGCTGCGGTCCGGTCAAATGGGTGTCTCAGGTCCGCTTCGGCGCCTCCCATCTTCATTCCATGACGTCCTCTTCTGTGCTTCATGCCGAGGCTCTGTTGAGGGCAGAGGAAAGTACTGCAGTGCACAGGCACCGGAAAAGTCAGAGAGGCCCGGCGCCTGCACACTGCAGTACTTTCCTCTGCCCTCAACAGGGCAGACAAAGTACGCCTGCGCCGAAGCCGCGTCGTGAAGACCAGAAGACGTCATGGAATGAAGATGGGAGGCGCTGGAGCGGACCTTAGACACCCATCGGAGCAGGACCGCCCCTGGATGAGTATAATCTAACGTCTTTTTCTCCTCTTTCAGGTAACATCGGCGGCTTATCTACAGCATTACAGAATGCTGTAGATAAGCCCCTGATGACGGTGAGCTTACTTCACCATCAATTTTGGGGGTGACAGGTTCTCTTTAAAAAATATCTTTCTCAGCAGCAAACAAATGCCGATTAGTAAAGAACTAACTAATTTGTTGGTTGTTTTACGCCACAAGTTGGCTGGGGTGTATTCGCCCATAGACCCTCTGAATCAGATAAGACCACATTTTAATCTTACATATTATTTGATTGTCTTTATGTTTGATCCTTTAGCAATTCATGGGTGATTCTGTCCTTTTATCTGCCCTTGCTCCCTTCCTGTCTTTGTTGTCTTCCACTACTGTAGTTCTCGCGTATCAACTTTTGTAATTGGTTATTTATTGTAGATCCACATTCTCCACCTGTATGGCCGCCTTGAATGTTATGCAAAACGTCTTGTAATATTTTTATGATCATTTTTATTGAAAGTCAATTCTACACTAGGTGTGACTGCTGTGTGTATTTTTCTATATTTAGTTCTCTTTTGTCTGGTTACTAATAACTTGTCATCTCTCCTACTTTAGTAAAAACATGTGTCCATTAAAAACATTGTCTGGAGCTTCTTTTCTTACAAATATGTATTGTATTGTTCTTTTGTAATTGTGAATGTATACAATAAGTAGACAGCGGGGTGTTATCATTCCCTTGTTAAAGGAGTATGACACTGGCAGCACTGATTATGCAATGTGAGAGTATGTAGGGAAACAACCCCTCTTGGTTACAACCATTTCTCAATTTATTCATAATTTTCTAGTAGGAATAATAAAGGAATGGTAAAATGCAAAGTTTAAAGCGGCCTGTGGGCAGGTATTTCCTTGGTTTCTTTGGCTTAGAGCAGGAAGATAAGACTCTGCCTACAGTCCTGCCCCAGAGCACGGGCATCTCATTAGCTGAAAACTTCTAACACTGATTACACAAGAACCACAAGACGGATTTCTTCACTCCACATATCATTTTATTCAGTGTAACACTGCAAACCTGACAATGCATGTAGTTTACTTAGCAAAATCCTGCTCACACGTTCCCTTTAAAGGGGACCTGTCAGCAGGATTGTGCACATTTTCCCACAGACAGTGTCAGGTCAGCGCCGTTATGCTGATTAAAATGATAGCTGGGTTGATGAAATCCATCTTGTGGTTGTTACTTAACCCCTTTCTGCCATTAGACGTACTATTCCGTCCATGTGGGGTGGGCTTTACTTCCCAAGGACGGAATAGTACGTCATAGGCGATCGGCCGCGCTCACGGGGGGAGCGCGGCCGATCGCGGCCGGGTGTCAGCTGCTTATCGCAGCTGACATCCAGCACTATGTGCCAGGAGGGGTCACGGACCGCCCCCCGGCACATTAACCCCCGGCACACCGCGATCAAACATGATCGCGATGTGCCTGCGGTACAGGGAAGCATCGCGCAGGGAGGGGGCTCCCTGCGGGCTTCCCTGAGACCCCCGCAGCAACGCGATGTGATCGTGTTGCTCCGGGGGTCTCCTACCTTCCTCCCTGCAGCAAATCCCGGATCCAAGATGGCCGCGGATCCGGGTCCTGCAGGGAGGGAGGTGGCTTACCAAGTGCCTGCTCAGAGCAGGCACTTGGTAACGCTGCAGCGCTCTGAGACAGATCAGTGATCTGACAGAGTGCTGTGCAAACTGTCAGACCACCGATCTGTATTGTCCCCCCCTGGGACAAAGTAAAAAAGTAAAAAAAAATTTTTACAAGTGTGTAAAAAAATTTTTTTAAAAAAATCCTAAATAATGAAAAAAAAAAAAATTATTATTCCCATAAATACATTTCTTTATCTAAATAAAAAAAAACAAAACAATAAAAGTACACATATTTAGTATCGCCGCGTCCGTAATGACCCGACCTATAAAACTGTCCCTCTAGTTAACCCCTTCAGTAAACACCGTAAGAAAAAAAAAACGAGGCAAAAAACAACGCTTTATTATCATACCGCCGAACAAAAAGTGGAATAACATGCGATCAAAAAGACGGATATAAATAACCATGGTACCGCTGAAAGCGTCATCTTGTCCCGCAAAAAACGAGCCGCCATATAGCAACATCAGCAAAAAAAAGTTATAGTCCTCAGAATAAAGCGATGCAAAAATAATTATTTTTTTCTATAAAATAGTTTTTATCGTATAAAAGCGCCAAAACATTAAAAAAATGATATAAATGAGGTATCGCTGTAATCGTACTGACCCGAAGAATAAAACTGCTTTATCAATTTTACCAAACGCGGAACGGTATAAACGCCTCCCCCAAAAGAAATTCATGAATAGCTGGTTTTTGGTCATTCTGCCTCACAAAAATCGGAATAAAAAGCGATCAAAAAATGTCACGTGCCCGAAAATGTAACCAATAAAAACATCAACTCGTCCCACAAAAAACAAGACCTCACATGACTCTGTGGACTCAAATATGGAAAAATTATAGCTCTCAAAATGTGGTAACGCAAAAAATATTTTTTGCAATAAAAAGCGTCTTTCAGTGTGTGACGGCTGCCAATCATAAAAATCCGCTAAAATACCCGCTATAAAAGTAAATCAAACCCCCCTTCATCACCCCCTTAGTTAGGGAAAAATAAAAAAATTAAGAAAATGTATTTATTTCCATTTTCCCATTAGGGCTAGGGTTGGGTTAGGGCTAGGGTTAGGGTTAGGGCTAGGGTTAGGGCTAGGGTTAGGGCTAGGGTTAGGGTTAGGGCTAGGGTTAGGGTTAGGGCTAGGGTTAGGGCTAGGGTTAGGGCTATGGCTAGGGTTAGGGCTAGGGTTGGGGCTAGGGTTGGGGCTAGGGTTATGGTTAGGGTTAGGGCTAGGGTTAAGGCTACAGTTAGGATTAAGGCTACAGTTAGGGTTGGGGCTAAAGTTAGGGTTAGGGTTTGGATTACATTTGCGGTTGGGAATAGGGTTGGGATTAGGGCTAGGGGTGTGTCTGGGTTAGAGGTGTGGTTAGGGTTACCGTTGGAATTGGGGTTAGGGGTGTGTTTGGATTAGGGTTTCAGTTATAATGGGGGGGTTTCCACTGTTTAGACACATCAGTGGCTCTCCAAACGCGACATGGTGTCCGATCTCAATTCCAGCCAATTCTGCGTTGAAAAAGTAAAACGGTGCTCCTTCCCTTCCGAGCTCTCCCGTGTGCCCAAACAGGAGTTTACCCCAACATATGGGGTATCAGCGTACTCAGAACAAATTGGACAACAACTTTTGGGGTCCAATTTCTCCTGTTACCCTTGGGAAAATACAAAACTGGGGGCTAAAAAATAATTTTTGTGGGAAAAAAAAAGATTTTTTATTTTCACGGCTCTGCGTTATAAACTGTAGTGAAACACTTGGGGGCTTAAAGTTCTCACAACACATCTAGATAAGTTCGTGGGGGTCTAGTTTCCAATATGGGGTCACTTGTGGGGGGTTTCTACTGTTTAGGTACATTAGGGGTTCTGCAAACGCAATGTGACGCCTGCAGACCATTCCATCTAAGTCTGCATTCCAAATGGCGCTCCTTCCATTCCGAGCCCTCCCATGCGCCCAAACGGTGGTTCCCCCCCACATATGGGGTATCAGCGCACTCAGGACAAATTGCACAACAACTTTTGGGGTCCAATTTCTCCTGTTACCCTCAGGAAAATACAAAACTGGGGGCTAAAAATAATTTTTGTGGGAAAAAAATTTTGTTTTATTTTTACGGCTCTGCATTATAAACTTCTGTGAAGCTCTTGGTGGGTCAAAGTGCTCACCACACCTCTAGATTAGTTCCTTAGGGGGTCTAATTTCCAAAATGGTGTCACTTGTGGGGGGTTTCAATGTTTAGGCACATCAGTGGCTCTACAAACGCAACATGGCGTCCCATCTCAATTCCTGTGAATTTTGCATTGAAAAGTCAAACGGCGCTCCTTCCCTTCCGAGCTCTCCCATGCGCCCAAACAGTGGTTTACCCCCACATATGGGGTATCAGCGTACTCAGGACAAATTGTACAACAACTTTTTGGTTCCAATTTCTTCTCTTACCATTGGGAAAATAAAAAATTGGGGGCAAAAAGATAATTTTTGTGAAAAAAATATTATTTTTTATTTTTACGGTTCTGCATTATAAACTTCTGTGAAGCACTTGGTGGGTCAAAGTGCTCACCACACCTCTAGATTAGTTCCTTATGGGGTCTACTTTCCAAAATGGTGTCACTTGTGGGGGTTTTCAATGTTTAGGCACATCAGTGGCTCTTCAAACGCAACATGGCGTCCCATCTCAATTCCTGTCAATTTTGCATTGAAAGGTCAAACGGCGCTCCTTCCCTTCCGAGCTCTCCCATGTGCCCAAACAGTGGTTTACCCCCACATATAGGGTATCAGAGTACTCAGGACAAATTGTGCAACAACTTTTTGGTTCCAATTTCTTCTCTTACCATTTGGAAAATAAAAAATTGGGGGCGAAAAGATAATTTTTGTGAAAAAAAATTATTTTTTATTTTTACGGTTCTGTATTATAAACTTCTGTGAAGCACTTGGTGGGTCAAAGTGCTCACCACACCTCTAGATAAGTTCCTTAGGGGGTCTACTTTCCAAAATGGTGTCACTTGTGGGGGGTTTCAATGTTTAGGCACATCAGTGGCTCTCCAAACGCAACATGGCGTCCCATCTCAATTCCAGTCAATTTTGCATTGAAAAGTCAAATGGCACTCCTTCGCTTCCAAGCTCTGTCATGAGCCCAAACAGTGGTTTACCTCCACATATGGGGTATCGGCGTACTCAGGACAAATTGTACAACAAGGTTTGGGGTCCATTTTCTCCTGTAACCCTTGGTAAAATAAAACAAATTGGAGCTGAAGTAAATTTTTTGTGAAAAAAAGTTAAATGTTAATTTTCATTTAAACATTCCAAAAATTCCTGTGAAACACGTGAAGGGTTAATAAACTTCTTGAATGTGGTTTTGAGAACCTTGAGGGGTGCAGTTTTTAGAATGGTGTCACACTTGGATATTTTCTATCATATAGACCCCTCAAAATGACTTCAAATGAGATGTGGTCCCTAAAATAAAATGGTGTTGTAAAAATGAGAAATTGCTGGTCAACTTTTAACCCTTATAACTCCCTAACAAAAAAAATTTTGGTTCCAAAATTGTGCTGATGTAAAGTAGACATGTGGGAAATGTTAATTATTAAGTATTTTGTGTGACATATCTCTGTGATTTAATTGCATAAAAATTCAAAGTTGGAAAATTGCAAAATTTTCAAAATTTTCGCCATATTTCCATTTTTTTCACAAATAAACGCAGGTAATATCAAATAAATTTTACCACTGTCATGAAGTACAATATGTCACGAGAAAACAGTGTCAGAATCACCGGGATCCGTTGAAGCGTTCCAGAGTTATAACCTCATAAATGGACAGTGGTCAGAATTGTAAAAATTGGCCCGGTCCATAACGTGCAAACCACCCTTGGGGGTAAAGGGGTTAATCTTTATTTTCAGTTTTGAGTTAATGATATGCTTGTACTGTGGGGCGGCCTATGGGAGGTCATCATATGGTGCTATGATTAGGTATTCATCAGTATGGCTTTTGACTGGTCACTGATCCCTCACTGAGGATGAGTATGTGTGCACTACTAATGGTGGTGCTCAGGTACTGTAGGTTCCCACACCATGTGAAAATAGATAGAAGAACCTGGCACTCACTTGAGTGCCAGGTTCTTCTATCTACTGATCCTTCACTGACCTGCCCCCTAGTTTACATAATGACATAATGAATATTATATATAAATCTTGAAAAAAAAATCTGCAGACAGGTGGCGGTGGTGGTGCCTGTTCTGCAACTTGATCGCATATGTAATGTGTATATAATTCACTTCTTTGAGGTTGTCTTGAAATTCCTAAAAAAAAAATCAGTTTGAAAATGGCGCCGACCACGTCTGAGCAATAGCAGCAATCGGTGATCTGATAGCTGCTTATTGTGCAGGCGCGCCCGGCGCCATTACATATGCGATCAGGCTGCAGCGCAGGCACCACCTCCGGCACCTGCCTGCAGAAGGTGATGCATCGTTTCTTGCACTGTAGTTTCCGTGTAAATCTCTGAAATATGTCTGTAAGAGGGTTGACGAAAGTCATGAAATATGTATATTTAAAGGGAACCTGTCACCCCGTTTTTTGAGATTGAGCTATAAATACTGTTAAATAGGGCCTGCGCTGTGTGTTCCTATAGTGTATGTAGTGTACCCCGATTCCCCATGTATGCTGAGAAATAACTTACCAAAGTCGCCGTTTTCGCCTGTCAATCAGGCTGGTCAGGTCGGGAGGGCGTGGTGACATCGCTGGTTCTTCCTCAGCTTTACGTTGGTGGCGTAGTGGCGTAGTGGTGAACAAGCAGCGCGCGATCTGCGCTGTCATCCCTTTCGTCGGTGGGGGCGGCCATCTTCCTGGGGCCGCGCGTGCGCAGATCGAGTGCTCTGCTGCACGGGGCTTCAGGAAAATGGCCGCGGGATGCCGCGCGTGCGCATTAGAGATCGCGGCGGCCATTTTCCCAAAGCCGAGTTTGCAGCACGGTGGCGCAGTGGTTAGCACAGCAGCCGTGCAGCGCTGGAGTCCTGGGTTCAAGCCCCACTAAGGACAACATCTGCAAAGAGTTTGTATGTTCTCTCCGTGTTTGCGTGGGTTTCCTCCGGGTACTCCGGTTTCCTCCCACATTCCAAAGACATACTGATAGGGAATTTAGATTGTGAGCCCCAACGGGGACAGCGACGATAATGTGTGCAACCTGTAAAGCGCTGCGGAATATGTTAGCGCTATATAAAAATAAAGATTATTATTATTATTCCTTGCTTCTGTTGCGGCTCCTGCGCAGGCGTACTGATTTGCCCTGTTGAGGGCAGCGTAAAGTACTGCAGTGCGCAGGCGCTGGGCCTCTCTGACCTTTCCCGGCGCCTGCGCACTGCAGTACTTTGCTCTGCCTTCAACAGGGCAAAGAATTACGCCTGGCAGGAGCCGCGACAGAAGCAAGGAAGAGGACGTCATCGCATGAAGATGGGAGGCGCCGGACCCGGACTTGCGACGCCTATCGGACTCGGATTGCCCCTGTTTGAGTATGATCTATTTTTTTTTCTTATCTTTCAGGTTACATCGGAGGCTTATCTACAGCATTACAGAATGCTGTAGATAAGCCTGTAATGGCGGTGGCTGCAGCTGATATGCGAAAAATGAGGTGACAGATTCCCTTTAACCTGAGAAACATCTGGAATTTGAATCAGTTGGGCAGGAGCGCCCTGACAGGGCAGTTAGCTCCGTAACGTTGAAGATAAGATCCCAGTCAAACAGTGTTCTGGGTCAGGGCCTCATCAGGGAGTAACACCAGGAGAAGTGCTGACAGTGCAGAATAAATGGGACTGCCGTTGCCAGAAGAAGACTAAGCAGTACGGGCAGGTCACTCAGAATGTGGCGGCTTGTTATGTGGGTGGATGTGCTCGAGACTGGGGTGAAACGGCTTAGAGGTTCCCCTACTGAAGCAGGACTGAGCAGGGATTACGCTGAGAGATCGGAGAACCCGGTCCGTCCCGCAAGCATGCTTAGTGACAGAGAAGATAAGACAGTGACAGAGGAGAAATTGCCTAATGTGGACCCTGATGCTGATGATGGAAAGAATATGTATGTGCTGTGTACCAGAAGCAGTAAAGTTAATAGTTCAAGCGTTGAACTGGATTGTGTCTCTGTTTATTTTTTATTGTCTGAGGAGTATGTGCAGTCGTGAGAGGAAGCTGGAGAACGTGACAGATAGCGGAACGGAGACCTGTGAATTGTGACGGGAGGTCAGCGTGTGCAAGAGACATTTACCTCAGCCATGACTACCGCTCCGGCGCTCCCTCACACATGATTCAAATGAAATCCTCAATGGAAAATTCCCTATAATGAGGTAGATGGAGGCACTGTGGACTCGGTGTGACCTGTGATCCGGCAGTGCCCATCTTTTTAGGATTGCATAAAAGTGCCCTCGGCCACAGTTTTGTGCACTTCTGAAAAGAAGGACATCGCTGAACAGGGGCCAGACAGAGTCCAGAGTAACTCTGCTGCCTCATTATAGTGAATGGATCCATCGGGTATTTCATCTGAATCACGTCACTCAGAGATTTAGATGTAAACCCCAAAGTAAGTGCTCAGCATAGAGCGCCGGATAAATGTGATCCCAAACGTCATGTAAAATGTTCCCAATAAAAGCTTCAACTCATTCCACAAAAAAAGCAAGTCCCCACTCATGTTCATCATCTGTTAACAGCAATATAAGGGGCTCCCACATTACTGGTAGCACAAAGGCTCTGGAAAAGCAAAATGGTTCCTCACCCTTCAAAAGCAATTCAGCAAATTCTGTGCGCCCAAATCCAAATGCCCCCCTCCATTCTGAGCCCCACAGTGTACCTAAACCACATATAGCGTCCACATGTTCGCATTTCTGAAGCGATGAGCGCCGGCCTAACTTACGGGTGCGTGTCTCCAGAAGCATGAGCTGAGCATAACGTACTGGTGACTGCAACGTACTGGTTACTACAGCGTACTGGTCACTACATTGGCAGTTTGCAATTTTCACTCGGCAACATTCATTTCTGCTTGTTTCTGTAAAATACTCATGGAGTCAAAATCGTCACTACACCTTGTTAAGGTTAATATAATATATAACAATAAGGTGTGTTCACAACCCGGGGTCCACTGTGCAGAGATGGAATACTTTATTTAGACTCCGACCCCGTGCACCTGGTTATTTTTATTTTTGGCATCTTCATTTTTCTTTTTATTGTGTTTGATTATTTGTCTGTTTTTAATCTGTTTTTATTTTGTACTAATTTGTGCTATTTTTCCACATGTCCTCTAGTATGTTCGTGGTAAATCCATATACATCTTCCTGACCTAATATTGTGGACCTCTATAGGAGAAATCGACATAGATCTTCTGCCTTCTACGTGACTATACTTTTGTGACAACAAGAAGAATTTGAATATCCGTTTCGTTTACATTTTGGCATTTTTTGTCCCTAGATAGTTCACAGACTTTTATGAATTTTGGACTTTCTTGCAATTTTGCACTTTACAATTGTTCATATTGCTGTTATTTATATTAAGATTGATTATGATGAATGTATGATGATCACACTATGGATTATCCAATGTTACGTTATAAGCATAACCTCTTTTATTCTCAATTCTTGGTGTACTTTATTATATCACTATATCAGTAATATACTTCGGATGTATTTCTGGTTCTTTCACACTACGCACACATCTTGGTATGAGATCGTCATCCTCTTAGCATATTAGCTTGAGTTAGTCGTGCACTCACTGTTTACATATTCCTTCTTACCCTTTTTTCTGGGGTTTCTTGACTCCCCAGTCTAAATAATTAAATAAATATATCTTCTTTTTAACACTTTTCCACCTTAATGTGTCTCTTTTAAGACCAATTATTTATCTATATGTATATATATACATATATATATAGATTCTATTTTCATTATTATTTTTTGGCACTTTATACCGTGGGTGTTTTCTTCCTTCTTCCCCTTGGGGTGTGTGTGCTTATATAGGCATATATATATATATGTATATATACATATGTATATATATATATATGATATTTGGTATGCTTTCCATATGTTGGCACTTTTATAAGTATTTCCATTATGTCACACATTAGCACTATTGAGCCTGTGGGCTGCCTTACTTAGTCGCAGTAGAGCTATTGGGCTAATTGTAATATATGTCACCTGGTTGGCAGGGTTATATCTTGGTATGTAGTTCAGACCGGCCGGTATTTTCCACCTGGTGGTTTGTGCGCGTGCGCATCGGTGTCCCGGGAGGTGTTGCCTGCGACGGCGTCTTCCATTGGCTGTGGGCGGATAGCTTTGGGGCGGCTCCCTGCTCGCGCTATCTTGCGCATTGCTGGGGGCGTCTCCTCGGCGTCCTGCCTCCAGTCATGACGCTCTCGCTGACATCACCTTTCTCGGGGATGCCGGGCGTCATGCGCCGCTTGTAACCACACGGTCCGGCGGTTTACTACAAATACCATGATCCCCTTCGGTCCAATATCCGGTCTTGTGATTAACGATATGCTACATTATTATTGGCCACCGTTCATTTAAAAAGGGCATGTTTCTGCTGTGATGCCACTCCCCCTGACGAAGGCACAGAGCCGAAATGCGCATTGGGGCTGCGGCATCACCATTTGGATATTGGTGAGTGGTGTACTATGTGATTTCACTATTCCTCGATTATACTCCCTTAGGTATATACTTATGGTTTAGGGGTTTATTTGATATTATGGACGTCTAGTGATCCTATTGCCTTTGGCGTTACTATATACTTATAGCTGACTAGTTACCTCTTATCCCATAAGCCTCTTTACCTTTATTTATTTTTGTACTGGGGACTGAGAGATTTGAGGGCTTGGGTCTCATGTGAGTTGATGGTTTTCTACCCCCTGGTGCCCATGATTTATGCATTGAGGAATCTATTTGCAGTCGGTTACTTTTAGTGATCCACCTGCCTATCCATTGGTGATGCCTGTCTGATGTTTCTTGGCTCACCTATAGCACTGTTAGCTATTTTAATTGTCTGTTTTTATACCATTTAATAAAGTTGTATCTTGTTCATAAATACGTGTTTTTTCTATTAGTTTCATCTGATTTTCCGCGTAGAACTACTTTTTCCCCTTTAATTTGGACACAGTCGGACTTCTGTTTAGTTTGTCCTATTACTATTATATTATATATTTTGTGTGTCCCTTAGCAGGAATTATCATTTGTTAGAGATGGAATACTGCTGCTCAGTAATGGCGGGCACTATATGGCGGTATAACATCTCAGCACACACGAGCTAACAGACACCCGGTGTGAACCACAGCGGAGTCTGTTGCTTCACAGAACAGCTGTGAAGGAAATAGGAGATCCATACCCTGTTAACTGTCACAGGGCACAGCACTAACTGAGAAGATCTACCGTACTGAGTGCACGCAGCGTCACACTGGCGAACGCCATTAACAAAGGCTAACTAGTACATTTAGTGAACAGAGGGCATGCAGTGTCCCACTGGTGAACGCCACTCCAGACGCTATCGGGTTTGTGCAATGTGGGCGCACGACATTGGGCTAGTGATGCCACAACTAGGCGCTGTCTCTGACTCCAATCACCCTAGTACTCATACAACCAGAGGGTAGGAGATATTAGGAGCTTTCACCAGAGTCATTCACACATGCACACACACCACAATTTTTGGATATACTAGTGCACGGCCATGCAATCCTTTTATAGCCGCAGTCATCCGGGACCTTGCCGATGGCCCAATCCGAGCTGCTTGAGGACCTGAGCATGTGACCTCTGACCACCAATAATCGGTCGTCTCACGGGCATGCTCAGATGGAGAAAAGCAGGACTTAGTCCCAAGAGCGTCTGCTCGCCACCGACTAATGCTGACAGCATTAGCCTGAGCAAGATGCTGGGACCGACATCTCTGCTGAGCAGGAATCTCTGCGGCTGAAGAAGAATGGGAGACCGCAGAGGACATGGATCGAGATTCCCCCTGTGCAGTGGTGGGATCTCGATGCCTAAAACACCTGTAGAGAAATTCCCAAAGGGGTATAATTTCCAAAATAGGGTCACTTGAGGGGGGGATTCTGCTCTTCTAGCAAATAGGGGCTCTGTATATGAAGTCTGCAAACTGTTCTAGGAATATCTGCACTCAAGGAGGCAAATAGTGCTCTGTTCCTCCTGAGTCTCTCTGTATGGCTAAGCAGTACTATACAGCCACACATGTGGTATTGCCATGTTCAGTAGAAATTGTGGGGCTAATTATGGTGCAATTTTTACCCACTTGTGTGAAAATGTAAAATCTGGGGCTAAAACAAAAATTTTGGTGGTAAAAATTTAGTTATTTTTTCTTCACTGCCCAATGGTATAAAATTATGTGACCCACCTGTTGTATCAATATGATCACTGCACCTCTAGATGAATTCATTGAGAGGTGCAGTTTGTAAAATGGGGTCTCTTATGGGAGGTTCTGCTTTTTTGGAACCATAACAGTAAAATCTGGTGCTCCTTGCCTTCTAAGATTTGTACTATGCCTGAAAAATATTTCCCGATTACATGTAGGATATTGGCGTCCTCAGGAAAATATGAACCTCAGTTTAGAAAAATTAAAAAAGCTTTCTCCGGACCGCGTGCAGCGCTCACATCGCCCGCTGCGCCTCTATATGCAGGAAACATTGTTTTTTCTGGCGAGATGCCATTGGGTCTCTGACTTGGCCACTATTTTGACATTCCCTTTTCTTTTTCTCTGGCGTTGATGCCATTTAAGTATTCATCTGAAAAACACTTTTTATTTCTTATCTGGCGGGGATGCCCTTGTATGTGAACCTGACAAAACTCATGTGACCAGGTGACTGATATTTTGTGCATATATTTCTGGCGTTGATGCCCCCAAGTATGTTTTTTTTTTTTTCTCTGGCGAGGATGCCCCTCTTTATATTTATTTTTTGTCTGGCGGTGATGCCATTAGGTTATTAAACTGAATTAATAACTCATTCCTGCATCCATCTAAGTACTCAGTACAATAGATCTGAGTTATTGTATATAGACGAGTACAATAGACAAGTTATTGTATTATGAGGTGCGTTGTAAATGAGCATTCTTTTTTGGATGGTGATGCCTTTGACATTACGGCAACAATACTAATACTTTCAGATGTGACTCTCTTTTTATGGTATTTTTTCTATTGTGGTGCCATGTACACAAGCTATATTGTTCTTTAACCCCTTAGCGACCGCCGATGCGCCTTTTAACGGCGGCCGCTAAGGGTACTTAAACCACAGCACCGTTAATTAACGGCGCTGTGGAAAAAGTGAATAGCGCCCCCCAGAGTCGGATTTTCTCCGGGGTCTCAGCTGCCGGGGGTAGCCAAGACCCCAGAGAACATGATTCGGGGTTTTTTTTTACCGACCCCGCATTTGCGATCGCCGGTAATTAACCGTTTACCGGCGATCGCAAAAAAATACAAAAACGCGATCTCTTTTTAATTTCTCTGTCCTCCGATGTGATCGCACATCAGAGGACAGAGAAAAGGGGTCCCAGATAGCCCCCCGATACTCACCTATCTCCCCTGGTGCTCCTCGTGGCTCCCGGTGGGCGCCGCCATCTTCAAAATGGCGGGCGCATGCGCAATGCGCCCGCCGGCCGGCACCGGGAGAATCTTTGGGGTCTCAGCTGCCGGGGTTAGCCAAGACCCCAAAGAACATGATCGGGGTCGGTTTTACCGACCCCTGTTTTGCGATCGCCGGTAATTAACTGTTTACCAGCGACCGCAAAAAAAAAAAAAAAATCAAAGTGTAATTCTCTGTCCTCTGATGTGATCGCACATCAGAGGACAGAGAAATAGGGGGATTCGGGGACCCTATCATACTCACCGGTGTCCCTGGATTCTCCTGCTGCTCCTCCTGGCTGCCGGGGAAAAGAAAATGGCGGGCGCATGCGCAGTGCGCCCGCCATCTATCGCCATCTGCCGGCCGACAGGAGAAGAGCAGTGGGGGCTAAAATTAGGGTTAGGGTTAGGGCTAGGGTTAGGGCTAGGGTTAGGGCTAGGGTTAGGGCTCGGGTTAGGGCTAGGGTTAGGGTTAGGGCTAGGGTTAGGGCTAGAGTTCGGTTTAGGGCTAGGGTTAGGGTTAGGGCTAGGGTTAGGGTTGGGGCTAAATTTAGGGTTAGGGTTGGGGCTAAATTCAGGGTTAGGGTTCTTTCACACTTACGTCAGTACGGGGCCGTCACAATGCGTCGGCCCGACATACCGACGCACGTTGTGAAAATTGTGCACAACGTGGGCAGCGGATGTAGTTTTTCAACGTATCCGCTGCCCAATCTATGTCCTGGGGAGGAGGGGGCGGAGTTATGGCCACGCATGCGCGGTCAGAAATGGCGGATGCGACGTACAAAAAAACGTTACATTGAACGTTTTTTGTGGTGCCGACGGTCCGCCAAAACACAACTGATCCAGTGCACGATGGACGTGACGTGTGGCCATCCGTCACGATCCGTCGGCAATACAAGTCTATGGGCAAAAAAACGCATCCTATGGGCACATTTGGAGGATCCGTTTTTTGTCCAAAACGACGGATTGCGACGGATGCCAAACGACGCAAGTGTGAAAGTAGCCTTAGGGCTAGGGTTAGGGTTGGGGCTAAAGTTAGGGCTAGGGTTGGGGCTAAAGTTAGGGTTAGATTTGGGGTTAGGGTTTGGATTAGAGTTGGTATTAGGGTTAGGGTTGGCATTAGGGTTACGCTTGGGATTAGGGTTAGGTTTGGGATTAGGGTTAAGGTTAGGGTTGTGATTAGGGGTGTATTGGGATTAGGGTTAGGTTTGAGGTTAGGGTTGAGATTAGGGTTGAGATTAGGATTAGGGGTGTGTTGGATTTAGGGTTTTGATTAGGGTTATGGTTAGGGTTGACATTAGGGTTGTTTTGGGGTAAGGGTTGTGATTATCGTTAGGGTTAGTGATTAGGATTATGGATAGGGTTGGGATTAGGGTTAGGGGTGTGTTGGGGTTAGGGTTGGAGCTAGAATTGGGGGGTTTCCACTGTTTAGTTACATCAGGGGGTCTCCAAACACGACAGCCAATTTTGCGCTCAAAAAGTAAAATGGTACTCCCTCCCTTCTGAGCTCTGCCGTGCGCCCAAACAGTGGGTTACCCCCACATACGGGGCATCAGCGTACTCGGGATAATTTGGACAACAACTTTTGGGGTCCAATTTCTCCTGTTACCCTTGTGAAAATAAAAACTTGGGGGCTACAAAATCTTTTTTGTGGAAAAAAAATATTTTTTTATTTTCACGACTCTGCATTCTAAACTTCTGTGAAGCACTTGGGCGTTCAAAGTTCTCACCACACATCTAGATAAGTTCCTTGGGGGGTCTAGTTTCCAAAATGGGGTCACTTGTGGGGGGTTACTACTGTTTAGGTACATCAGGGGCTCTGCAAACGCAACATAATGCCCACAGACCATTCTATCTAAGTCTGCATTCCAAAACAGCGCTCCTTCCCTTCCGAGCTCTGCCGTGCGCCCAAACAGTGGTTTACCCCCACATGTGGCACATCAGTGTACTCAGGATAAATTGGACAACAACTATTGCGGTCCAATTTCTCCTGTTACCCTTGTGAAAATAAAAACTTGGGGGCTACAATATTTTTTTGTGGAAAAAAAAATATTTTTTATTTTCACGACTCTGCATTCTAAACTTCTGTGAAGCACTTGGGCATTCAAAGTTCTCACCACACATCTAGATAAGTTCCATGGGGGGTCTAGTTTCCAAAATGGGGTGACTTGTGGGGGGTTTCCACTGTTTAGGCACATCAGGGGCTCTCCAAACGCGACATGGCGTCCAATCTCAATTCCAGACAATTCTACATTGAAAAAGTAAAACGGCGCTCCTTCTCTTCCGAGCTCTGCGGTGCGCCCAAACAGTAATTTACCCCCACATATTGGGTATCGACATACTCAGGAGAAATTGCACTACAACTTTTGTGGTCTAATTTATCCTGTTACCCTTGTGAAAATAAAAATTTGGGGGCAAAAAGATCATTTTTGTAGAAAAAATTCGATTTTTTATTTTCACGGCTCAACGTTATAAACTTCTGTGAAGCACATGGGGGTTCAAAGTGCTCACCACACATCTAGATAAGTTCCTTAAGGGGTCTAGTTTCCAAAATGGTTTCACTTGTGGGGGGTTTCCACTGTTTAGGCACATCAGGGGCTCTCAGAACGCGACATGGCATCCAATCTCAATTCCTGCCAATTCTACATTGAAAAAGTAAAACGGCGCTCCTTCACTTCCAAGTTCTGCGGTGCGCCCAAACAGTGGTTTACCCCCACATATGGGGTATCGACGTATTCAGGAGAAATTGCATAACAAAATTTATGGTTACATTTCTGTTTTTACACTTATGAAAATAAAAAAATGGTTCTGAATTAAAATGTTTGCAAAAAAAAGTTAAATGTTCATTTTTTCTTTCCACATTGTTTCAGTTCCTGTGAAGCACATAAAGGGTTAATAAACTTCTTGAATGTGGTTTTGAGAACCTTGAGGGGTGTCGTTTTTAGAATGGTGTCACACTTGGTTATTTTCTATCATATAGACCCCTCAAAATGACTTCAAATGTGATGTGGTCCCTAAAAAAAAAAGGTGTTGTAAAAATGAGAAATTGCTGGTCAACTTTTAACCCTTATAACTCCCTAACAAAAAAAAAATTTGTTTCCAAAATTGTGCTGATGTAAAGTAGACATGTGGGAAATGTTACTTATTAACTATTTTTTGTGACATATCTCTCTGATTTAAGGGCATAAAAATACAAAGTTTGAAAATGGCAAAATTTAAAAATTTTTCGCCATATTTCCATTTCTTTCATAAATAATCGCAAGTAATATCGAAGAAATGTTACCACTAACATGAAGTACAATATGTCACGAAAAAATAGTCTCAGAATCAGCGGGATCCGTTGAAGCGTTCCAGAGTTATAACCTCATAAAGTGACAGTGGTCAGAATTGCAAAAATTGGCTCGGTCATTAAGTACCAAATTGGCTCTGTCACTAAGGGGTTTAGGGCAATACCATATAGTAGGGACTGAGACCCCCTTTTTTGTACCCTGAATATTTAAGTGAATACACTTGGGACCTTTTGGGTATCCTTTTGGTCTCTTCTCTCTGCTGTACCACCACTAGAGACTATAAGAGTTTATTTAGTGTAAAATATCTCATACAACATCTTTTTCTATCTTTCTTAGTATTGTTTACTCACCTTTAGCTCACGCTATATGCCAGAGTAAATTGTATATCAGCTGAATTGTGCTATTTTTGCACCTAAAGCCAGCATTTAGCAGCACTGTTATTTTATATATCACTTTTTTCTTTCTTTTTTGCTCTTTTGTGGTGTTTATTTTTGGTGGTTGCTTTTTTGTAGGGACTCCTGTTAGGGACTTTAGGGTCAGTCCACGTTGAGCGGGGGCGCCATATCGTATCCCAGGGTGCCAACCTCCGCTGCCAGGAAGGGAATCTTTTAGGGATAGGCACGTCTATCTTCCCTAGTCCTTTCCTGTATACTTGTATTTATATATTTTTTCTGGCATTTTTACATATATCAGAGACCCTTTTTTTTCCCACCTTCAGGACCTTCCTGGAGGACCAATTGGATCAGCTGCAGTATCTGAGCATGTGACCCTCGATCTCCAACGGGAGATCTTGCCCTGGGCATGCTCAGAAGGGGAAAAGCAGGACTTAGACTCAAAAGCGTCTGCTCGCCGCTGCCCAGCACTGGCTTCAATCGCAGAAGCAGGAAAAGCAGCAGTAACCCTTTGCACAGAGTGAGAATGAGCAAGACGCTCGGACTGACGTCTCCGCTGAGCAGGCTCCACTGCGGCTGATGCAGAACGAGAGACCGCAGCAGACATGGTTCAAGATTCCCCCTGTGCAGCGGCGGGAACTCGACTCCTAACAGTCGTGAGCCACAAATCATAGGACCGTGAGCCACATGTGGCTCCCGAGCTACAGGTTGGGGAGCCCTGCTCTATACTGTGATGTGGCTGCAGTATACTCTATGGAAGGCTGCATTATACTTTATGAGGGGGCTGCATTATACTTTATGAGGGGGCAGCATTGTACTCTATGAGGGGGCTGCATTATTCTCTATAGGGGGCTGCATTATTCTCTATGAGGGGGCAGCATTATACTCTATGAAGGGGCTGCAGTATACTCTATGGAGCCTGCATTATACTCTATGAGGGGGTGGCATTATACTCTGAGGTGGCTGCATTATACTCTACGAGGTGGCTGCATTATACTCTATGGGAGGGCTGCATTATACACTATGAAGTGGCGGCATTATACTCTATGGGGAGCTGCATTACACTTTATGGGGGGCTGCATTATACTCTATGGGGAGGCTGCATTATACTCTAGCGAGAATCTCCAGGTCACTCTCAATGATGAAGAAATTAAGCCTCCTCTGTGGTAAGTGACGTGCCTGGCAGATGGTTTTTAGAAGATGTCGCCCATTGCCACATCCAGCCAGCAGAAAACTCAGCTCCGGTACTATATGTACTCTATGGGGGCTGCATTATACTATATGGGGGCTGTATTATACTCTATCAAGGGATATGGGTAGTGCATTATATTATATGGGACATGCATTATACTGTATCGAGGGGAAAGCATTATACTATATGAAGGACTGTGGGGTGCATTATACTATGGGGAGTACTATGTACTATATAGAAGACTATGGGCTGTGCATGATACTATATGAAGGCCTATGGGGAGTGCATTATACAGCATGGAGGACAACGAGGTGAATTATACTGTATTTAGGATTATAGGGAGAGAATTATACTATATGGAGGACTATGGGCAGTGTATTATACCATATGGAGGACTATGCGGAGTGTTCTCGGCAGCATATCAGCCGGTGAAAATTGCAGATGTGCTGCTGATAACATGATACTGTATGGGGAAAGACTGATCTATTTGTGATTGATCTGTCATCATCATTCTTCCTCACCCAGTGTAAAGACCCCAGGAAAGAAGCGTCGAACGACTTCAGTATTATCGATCACACTCATTTTACGGTCTGAACTTAGCGCATGTAAATACAACCGAAGTGTTACTGTGTGATAGTGCAATATGTTAGCATTTGGGGCCTTGTTTTAAACTTTTTGCCCAGGGCCCCACTTTTTCTAAAATCAGCACTGCCTGCAGGAGTTGTGCTCTTCAAATAAGTGTCTAAACCAATCAGTTGATGTCTTAAGGTACCTTCACACATAACGATATTGTTAACGATATCGTTGCTTTTTGTGACGTAGCAACGATATCGTTAATAAAATCGTTATGTGTGACAGCGACCAACGATCAGGCCCCTGCTGGGACATCGTTGGTCGCTGAAGAAAGTCCAGAACTTTATTTCGTCGCTGGACTCCCTGCTGACATCGCTGGATCGGCGTGTGTGACACCGATCCAGCGATGTCTTCACTGGTAACCAGGGTAAACATCGGGTAACTAAGCGCAGGGCCGCACTTAGTAACCCGATGTTTACCCTGGTTACCATCCTAAAAGTAAAAAAAACAAACACTACATACTTACCTACCACTGTCTGTCCCCGGCGCTCTGCTCTGCACTCCTCCTGTACTGGCTGTGAGCGTCGGTCAGCCGGAAAGCAGAGCGGTGACGTCACCGCTCTGCTTTCCGGCCGCTGTGCTCACACAGACAGTACAGGAGGAGTGCAGAGCACAGCGCTGGAGGACAGACAGCGGTAGGTAAGTATGTACTGTTTGTTTTTTTTACTTTTAGGATGGTAACCAGGGTAAACATCGGGTTACTAAGCGCGGCCCTGCGCTTAGTTACCCGATGTTTACCCTGGTTACCGGCATCGTTGGTCGCTGGAGAGCGGTCTGTGTGACAGCTCTCCAGCGACCAAACAGCGACGCTGCAGCGATCCGGATCGTTGTCGGTATCGCTGCAGCGTCGCTTAATGTGAAGGGGCCTTTAGGCAGCAGCAAATCAACAGAACTTTACAGCTTATATATCCAAATGTTTTCTAAATGATAGTTGCCCTTTAAGGAGTAACTAAACTTTCTAACTAATTTTTCATATTTAACAGGCACTTGAATTGCCGGCAGATTAGTCTGGGTCCTTGTAGTGATGCTGAGTTACAGCATGTATTATACTCCAGAGCTGTAGGCAGGACTGTCACTAGGACAACACTATAGGGCCCTATATAGGCAACATTTTCAGGCCCACTTAAGGCTCCACTCACCTTCCACTACAGCTTCATCTCCACCTGTCAAACCTTCTACAGTCCCACTGCCCACTCTTGGTAAAACTCCTCATCCGCACCATGTCCTCATCAATCACACATTAACAGTTCTGTCACACATTAACAGTTCTGACAGGCTAAGCAGAAGCACAAGAGAGGGTGCCCAGACTCCCACACTCCAGTTCCCTTTGCAGTGTGGGAGAAAACCGGAGTACCCATAGGAAACCCACGCCAACATGGGGAGATTTTTAATTTGAACCCAGGACTCCAGCACTGCAAGACCCAAGGCTAATGACTAAACTACCGTGCTGCCCTATAGACAGTATGGGTTCTAGTTTTTTTTTTGTTCATTCATAGGCCCACAAATTGTCAACACTGGTATGTTTCACGCCGGTCTTTATTGAGGAGGCATGGTTAATTGTGAGGCGCCTGATTTATTAAGCACCTCTTAATAAATCATGCGAGGCCAGAAGTAGACTGTAAATCTGTATGTGCCTCGCTAGAATCAACGCAGCTTCTCATGAATTTGTTAAGCAGGTGTTACCAGGCCCCACCACACCCCTGTCCTGACCCAGCTCTGTCCTTTCTAGCAAAGCTAGACCAAAGTGGGGAGAAAACACCAAAAGTCACTACAATTTTGTGCAACTTAGGCTTCTTTCACACTTCCGTCGGTACGGGGCCGTCACAATGCGTCAGCGCGACGTACCGACGGACGTTGTGAAAATTCGGCACAACGTGGGCAGTGGATGCAGTTTTTCAACGCATCCGCTGCCCATTGTAAAGCCCCGGGGAGGAGGGGGCGGAGTTCTGGCCGCGCATGCGCGGTAGGAAACGCAGGATCCGACGTACGAAAAAACGTTCCCTTGAATGTTTTTTCGATATGACGGTCCACCAAAACACGACGCATCCAGTGCACGATGGACGCGACATATGGCCATACGTCGTGATCCGTCGGCAATACAAGTCTATGGGCAAAAAACGCATCCTGCCGGCACATTTGCAGGATGCGTTTTTTTCCCAAAACGACGCATTGCGACGGAGGCCAACCGACGCAAGTGTGAAAGTAGCCTTAGCATTGCGCGAAAAATGTGTGCAACTCCACATTGTACAAAAATTTTGCAACTTTTCAAAGCTGTTTAATGCTAGAATGCTAACATGAAAGCTTTGATGAATCGGGCTGTAGCCTTGAATAGATGAGTCTCATTTGACATACAGAAGAGAATAGAGCAGGGGTGGGGAATCTTTTTTCTGCAAAGGGCCATTTGGATATTTATACCATCCTTCGGGGGCCATACAAACTCCGCCCACAAAGTACATCCTAACTCTGGCACTGGTGTCCGGACGTAATCTTTCATTGCATGCCCTTCAATGTTCAGTAGTGAACACTACGTGTGTGTGCTAACAGAGCAAGAAGAAATTAATGAGCTGATTGTAATCAAAATACACCTCCCTGCCCAAGAATGCGGTCCCTGAGAATCTGCCCAGGGGCCTGATAAAAGGTCATCAAGGGCCGTAAATGGCCCTGGGGCCTGAGGTTCCCCACCCCTGGAATAGAGCATGCTGCTATTTTTTTTCACACCGGCATTCGGTCCATGTGGAAAAAGTCCCATCTGGACCCCCCTATTGAGTAACATTGGTCAGTTTGACGATTGTGTGCTGTACATGTTAGTCTGAGTTTGGCTTTACCAAGAAAAGAGAATCCCCTCCCTCCCAGCCGCAGTGCTATGTGGTATGTTTGCACTGTAAGGTGAGACTGCAGCATTTTGCACGCATAGTGAAGTAATTTCTGGGCCGCACAAAGTAATCCACAGGTTTATGACAGGGAAGCCAAGAGTTGTGCAATAGCTTCCTGCTCGGTTGGTGTTGTGTAGCCACAGACGTTGAGTAGGGCAATATTTATTTTTTTTTAATTGTGCAAAAGATAAAACATTTTTAAAGGAGAAGCCTATATGAAAAACAGCATAAATAAATGCCATAACCAGAGCATGCTGTGTGCAGGGTAAAAACTGCACAATAGTCTTGTCAATAACTTGCTACTGACTGGCTGCAGCATTTTAGACCTAATATTAAGTTAAAAAAAATGCCAACAAATACGCAAATAGCCCTTTTATAAAACAAGAGATCAGGGTCTGTGGCGCCACCTATTGGATGTAGGAATCTGAAAAATCAATATTTAACCTTCTAATGATCGGGTGATTTTTAATTTTTGTGTTTTCGTTTTTTCATCATCTTCTTCCAAAAGCCATAACTTTTTATTATTTTTCCATTGACATATTCGTATGTGGGCTTGTTTCTTGCAGGACGAGTTGTAGTTTTGAATTACGCCATTTATTTTACCATACAATGTTTTTGGGTTTTAGGAAAAAAATCCAAGTAAAATGAAATGGTGAAAAAAATTGCAATTCAGCCATTTTTGGGGGGTTTTGTTATTAGGCCGAGGTCACACTTGCAAGTTCAATGCGAGAAACTCGCATCAAGTCCCGGCATTGCCGCCGGCAATCATGACTGGACCCTGCGGCTGCATAGAAATACATCCAGCCGCACGCTCCGCTCCCGAGTGCTGGCGGCAGTGACGAAACTTGATGCGAGAGACTTGCGTGAGTTTCTCGCATT
Organism: Ranitomeya imitator; assembly: GCF_032444005.1. Lineage (NCBI taxonomy): Eukaryota > Metazoa > Chordata > Amphibia > Anura > Dendrobatidae > Ranitomeya > Ranitomeya imitator. The sequence goes on from NC_091289.1 coordinate 58,286,060, forward strand.
GAACTTGCAAGTGTGCCCCCGGCCTTATGATGTTCATTCCGTGGCGAAAAATTACCTTGAAAAATGATTCTCCAGGTCAGTACAATTACAGCGACATCAAATTTGTATAAGTTTCTTATTATTTAAAAGGTGAAAAAAATGTTTTCACTTTTTTAAAAATATTTTTTGCTTGTGTCGCTATTTTCCAAGACACAGAATATTTTTTTTTCCGTCAGTTGAGCTGTGTGAAAGCTGTTTTCTTTGCATGGCAAATTCGTGGTTTTAATTATATCTATTTTGGGTACATACAACATTTTGACCGCTTATTATTGCATTTTTTTTAGGGAGAAGTGATGACTAGTGATGAGCGAATATACTCGTTACTTGAGATTTCCCGAGCACGCTGTGGGGGTTGCCTGGTTGCTAGGGAATCTCCACATGTACTTATGCTGGCTAACAGATGTAAATCATTCAGCTGCGGCAATAAAAACTAAATCTCCGAGCACTAAAAAATACTCGGAGGTCACCCGAGCATGCTCGAGAAATCTCGAGTAACGAGTATATTCGCTCATCATCACTAGTGGTGACCAAAAAACCCTCAATTCTGATGCTTTCATTTTTTTTCCTTGTGTAGTGCAGCGGTAGCACCGTATGCAGTGATGAGGCAGTGACCCAGCAATCTTCAAAACAAAAGTCTCTTTAATGTTCAACTCAAACAACACAGCACACGATATCCTCCAGTTTGCAGCCGGGAACAAGACAGTCCATCTCCGGTTTGCAGCCGGGCACATATCCTCTAGATTACAGTCCCTGAACACGTCAGTCCATCTCTGACCGGTTACCGCGGACGACTTCACTGCAGTGTTAATGTTCTTCTCACAGCATCACACAGTACACAATGTCCTCCAAATCGCAGCTGGGAACCATATCCTCCAGTTTACAGTCACTAAAGATGCCAGTCCACCTCTGAGACTAATTTCCATGGGTGACTGCACTGCTGTGTCCGCTGTGGGTGCCAGGCATCTCAGCTCCCATGGCTGTTTGGTTCCACTTGCCTGTGTTACCTCACTCCGGTGGAGCTCTGCAGAGCTGACTCTTCTGCACACTAGCAAACACGAGACTGACACTGACTCTGACCCTGACACACCCAAACCCTAACTTGAATCTGTGGCCTTTAGCTACACGGAAAACCCAGCCCAGAATGAAATTGACTGCACTAATACCAATTGCAGACTGTATTAAAACACAAAAGCCCAGAGCAGGTTTTCCCTAAATCTGCCTTGGACAACCAACATGTCCAAGACCTATACTCACTTTAGTCTGCATTGCAACCACAGCAATGCCTGTGACTGCAATGCTCTCTCATGGCCTCAATACGCCTCCGTGCGCATCCTGGGGGGAACATACAGTGACCCTCACATGTAACACCGGTCACTGCCTCACACTTGTTACAGTTTTTACCGCACTAGTTAATTAATTTAAACTTTTAGACAGACCGGACTTTTTCAGTAGGTGTGATACCAAATATATTTATTTTCTTTGTTTTATATTTCTTTATTTTTAATGGAGGGAAAGTGGGGGTGGTTAGAATTTTTTTAAATAGTTTTATTTATAAAAACCATTTACTTTATTTTTTAGTCCCCTATAATGAACTTGAATCTGTGATTGTCCGATCATTTGCATATTACAATACCACTGTTTTCCAGTACATAGTGAAAATCTCATCTCAGTCTGTGACTGAGCCTCACATGAGTACTAAGATGGCACTGATGGGAGGCTTTGCCCAACAGAGATAGGTGAGTAGTCTTATTTTTTATCAGTTATCATGTGTCGGAAACTGTGGGGGACATAATACTGTGTGTGTCTGTGGGGGAAGGGGGGGGGGCTGTGGCAACATCTTACAGTGTGTAGGGAGCTCTGGGGGAATCATACTGTGTGTGGAGGTATGGGGGTCACCATTCTGTGTGTGGAGTTATGTGGAAGCATCATATTTTGTGTAGGGGGATATGTGGGCATCACACTGTGTGGAGAATTGTGGGGGCATCATACTGCATGGGAGGCTGTTGGGGGGCAACTCATACTGTGTGTTGGGTGCTGTTGATGATGGCACATCTACACCTGTATATACTTTGGGCTGAATAGCTGGGACAGTATGATGTATAAACTTTATAAAAAACAGTAAATTACATGTTTTTGATTAGCAACTACTGGTAAGAATACAGGTTACAATACATCTTATCTTAACAGGTTTCAGCAGAAACAGCTAATGAACGTTATTAAATGGAACCTGTTGTGTAAGAAACGCTATTTGCCTGAAGATATAGGGTTAATTTGCAGGTAAATTGTGTTAAAATGCTGTTTAGCCACCTAATGGTAAGTGCAGGTACTGGAAGAAAATTCACTTATATTCTCCCTGCAGCTGCTCTCTTCCAGTCATCGGGGCGGAGCACGTAACGGTTATAGTCACCACTCACTATACTGTGAGTGCAGCTGTAATCACTCCACGGCACTTTGATTCACAGTTCGCTCTGCAGTGTGTATGTACAGCATTTGTGTGCAGAGTGAACTGCCAATCAAAGTGCCGGGAAATGTTAATAGCTGCACTCACTGTATAATGAGCGGAGACTTCAGCTGCTCTGTGCACTGCCCCAATTACTAAAAGCAAGTGGCTCCCAGTAGGATATGCTGTGTAGGAATCCAACCTTCAGGAGACCGCCAGTGACACAGGAGGGTGGGTGTACTGTAAATACTGTTTATCAATACTTCACATGTAGTTTGTTGGTATCAATTAGTAAAGAGATATACGATCAGCCATAATGTTAAAACTATTGATGTGAATAACACTGCCTTTCTTGTTATCATGGTGCCTTTCCCGGGGGGAATTTATATTAGTCAGCTAGTGCATGGTCATTTTTTTTTCATTAGATGTGTTAAATTCAGGAAAATCAGGAGGTGAGTGGGTGACTTTGACAAAGTTAAAATTTTGCTGACTAGTGGACTGAGTCACAGCACCGGTTATCCCAAGGATAGGCAATCTTGCCTTGCGCAGGCGTGTACTATGGAGGACAGAGAATGAACTTCAATCCAATATTGCGGCCAGCATGCAGCCAGCGGGTAAGGAAAGGGTGAATCAAACACCCGAAAACCCCGCCCCTATGGCTGAAGATTGTTCCCTCCAAATTCAGGTGACAGTGTCCCTTTAAGTACTGAAGGATCTAATAAGCGTGAGCAAAGGTCATTGTGAAGAGAGGAGCAGGGTCAGCTGTGGCATCGCCTATTGTGATTGGTGGATCCTGTGTTACAGGTGTGTATGGAGGTGTTACTTGTTATTGTACTCCTGCCTCTGATGATAAGAGCCCGCTGAAAACTCTTTCTGAATGGACAGGAAGTACAAGTCTAAAATAGACCCAGTGGCCAGTGTGAAAATTGTAAGATTCCTTTTTTATAAGGCTCATGATGTGAAAAAAAAAATTGCCAACATTTTTTTTAAATATACTTGTGAAACAAAAACAGATTTAAACAAGAAGTTATTTTATGACGACATTTACCCTTAGGCTATGTGCACATGTCAGGATTTCTTGCAGAAATTTCCTGAACAAAACTGGACATTTTTGCAAGAAATCTGCATGCGTTTTTCTTGCATTTTTGACGCGTTTTTGTGCTTTTTTTTGTGCTTTTTTTCCGGAGCTTCCCAATGCATTAACCCCTTAACGACCGCCGATACGCCTTTTAACGGCGGCAGTTAAGGGTTCTTAAACCACAGCGCCGTTAATTAACAGCGCTGTGGAAAAAGTGAATAGCGCCCCCCGGAGTCGGATTTTCTCTGGGGTCTCAGTTGCCGGGAGTAGCCGAGACCCCATAGAACATGATTTGTTTTTTTTTTACCGACCCCCGGGTTGCGATCGCCGGTAATTAACCGTTTACTAGCGGTCGCAAAAAAACCCAAAATGCGTTTTCCCATTTAATTTCTTTGTCCTCCGATGTGATCGCACATCAGAGGACAGAGAAATGGGGTCCCCTATAGCCCCCCCAATACTCACCTGTCTCCCCAGGTGCTCCTCATGGCTCCCGATGGGTGCCGCCATCTTGTTCCGGCCAAAAAATGGCGGGCGCATGCGCAGTGTGCCCGCCGGCCGGAACCCAGAAAATCTTTGGGGTCTCGGCTGCCAGGGGTAAATTTAGCCCCAACTCCTCCAGCTGCCGGCCAGCAGATCATGGCGGGCGCACTGCGCACTGGGGTTTTTACTGACCCCTGTTTTGCGATCGGCGGTAATTAACTGTTTACCGGCGGCCGCAAAAAGAAAAAAAAAAAAAGCTATGTGTCATTCTCTGTCCTCTGAAGTGATCGCACATCAGAGGACAGAGAAATAGGGGGATTCGGGGACCCTGCTATACTTACCGGTGTCCCTGGGTCCTCCTGCGTACCCTCCTGCCCTCTGGCTTCTTCATCCAGTAAGATAATGGCTGGCGCATGCGCAGTGCGCCCGCCATGATCTGCTGGCCGGCAGCTGGAGGAGTTGGGGCTAAATTTAGGGTTAGGTTTGGGGCTAAATTTAGGGTTAGGGTTGTTGCTAAATTTTGGATTAGGGTTGGGGCTAAATTTAGGGTTAGGGTTAGGGTTGGGGCTAAATTTAGGGCTAGGGTTAGGGATAGGGTTGGGACTAAATTTAGGGTTAGGGTTAGGGTTGGGGCTAAATTTAGGGTTAGGGTTGGGGCTAAATTTAGGGTTAGGTTTGGGGCTAAATGTAGGGTTAGGGTTGGGGCTAAATTTAGGGTTAGGGTTGGGTCTAAATGTGGGGTTAGGGTTGGGGCTAAATTTAGGGTTAGGGTTGGGGCTAAATTTAGGGTTAGGGTTGGGGATAAATTTAGGGTTAGGGTATAGTTAGGGTTGAGATTAGGGTTGTTTTGGAGTTAGGGTTGTGATTATCGTTAGGGTTGTGATTAGGATTATAGATCGGGTTGGGATTAGGGTTAGGGGTGTGTTGGGGTGAGAATTGAAGTTAGAATTGGGGGGTTTCCACTGTTTAGGTACATCAGGGGGTCTCCAAGCACGACAGCCAATTTTGCGCTCAAAAAGTCAAATCGTGCTCCCTTCTGAGCTCTGCCGTGCGCCCAAACAGTGGATTACCCCCACATATGGGGCATCAGCGTACTCGGGATAAATTGGACAACAACTTTTGGGGTCCAATTTCTCTTGTTACCCATGTGAAAATAAAATCTTGGGGGCTACAAAATCTTTGTTGTGGAAAAAAAAATCTTTTATTTTCACGACTCTGCATTATAAACTTCTGTGAAGTACCTGGGCATTCAAAGTTCTCACCACACATCTAGATAAGTTCCATGGGGGGCTTAATCAACATCCCCCATAACACATGGGAAATATAGAGGCAACAACCAAAAAATAAATAGACCGTATAAAATATAATAATTTATTGAATATACATTAAAAAATAAACAAAGGGAAAATCACACAAACATCCGAGGGTAGTACAAAAAAACACACATAGGTAACAGTGCACACATGTAATAATAAACACCCAGCTAACCTGATCTTAATATAAACACAATGCAAAGAATTGCAACTGCTCCATGCCAGAATTATATAAAGTGACAATGCATATATGTAAACAACAAGGTAATGTCTGCATCAATGTCACACCTTCACATAGAAACTGCTCAATGTCAGGATCCTAATGATAAAGTGGCCATGCATGTGCAAAATAGATCCTACTGGTAAAGTGGCAATGCATGTGTAGATCAGTCCTACCAATAAAGTAACAATGCATGTGCAAATTAATCCTCCTAGTAAAGTGGCAATGCATGTGCAAACTGAGCCTATATAACCAGAAGAATCAGGTAACTGATACACTGTAACGTAACTTACATGTGGCGTTAAACCTCGTATGTACTCCCTCGGGCACCCCGACAGCACCGTTTCGCCTTGTAGCTTCCTCAACAGGGGGCGTACACAGTGGTTTACCCCTACATATGGGGTATCAGCATATTCAGGAGAAATTGCACAACAACATTTATGGTTACATTTCTGTTTTTACACTTGTAAAAATAAAAAAATTGGTTCTGAAGTAAAATGTTTACAAAAAAAAGTTAAATGTTCATTTTTTCCTTCCACATTGTTTCAGTTCCTGTGAAGCACGTAAAGGGTTAATAAACTTCTTGAATGGGGTTTTGAGAACCTTGAGGGGTGTAGTTTTTAGAATGGTGTCACACTTGGGTATTTTCTATCATATAGACCCCTCAAAATGACTTCAAATGTGATGTGGTCCCTAAAAAAAATGGTGTTGTAAAAATGAGAAATTGCTGGTCAACTTTTATCCCTTATAACTCCCTAACAAAAAAAAAAATTGTTTCCAAAATTGTGCTGATGTAAAGTAGACATATGGGAAATGATAGTTATTAACTATTTTTTTGTGACATATTTCTCTGATTTAAGGGCATAAAAAATTTTTGGGGAAAATTGCAAAATTTTAAAAAATTTCGCCATATTTCTGTTTTTTTCATAAATATTCGCAAGTAATATCAAAGAAATGTTACCACTAACATGAAGTACAATATGTCACGAAAAAAAAAATTCTCTGAATCAGCGGGATCTGTTAAAGCGTTCCAGAGTTATAACCTCATAAAGTGACAGTGGTCAGAATTGTTAAAATTGGCCCGGTCATGAAGTACCAAATTGGCTGTCACTAAGGGGTTAAAATAGTGGGGAAAACGCAAAAAATGTCCAAAATTAAAGAACATGCTGCGTTTCTTACTGCGATGGGTTTTTTTTTTCGTGGAAAAAATGCATCATGTGAGCAAAAATTGCAAAATGCATTAAAAATGACGGGATGGGGATGCTTATTGCGTTTTTAAAGCATTTTTCCCGCGGAAAACGGCCTAAAAACACGAAAAAAACATGAAAAATCCTGAACGTGTGCACATAGCCTAAAGGTTCGAGTTCCAGATGACAATAGACCCTCAGTGTCTTGCTCAGTGCATGCATTAAAGGGGTAGACTTGTTTTGGCACAACACAATATATCAGGCAGGTGATCTTAATGTTATGGATCATTGGTGGACATACAACGTGGAGCACAGGTTGCTGCACTACTCAATCAATGTAAAATGGATCACAGCAAGAATATGATAAAAAAAAACTGCACAGCAATAACATTTGGGTCTGGTCTCATCATTCGTCGCTCTGCCCTAGGCATCATTGTCACACTACTGCTTTGGGTTACACCTAGCGGAGCTCTATAAACACAATGCTGACAGATGCCCATAAGGAAAGCGCAGAAGCTACTACTTGTATAATCCGCTCAACACGACTTGTGCACGCAGCTGATTACACTATATGGAGGGAAGTACTGGGACACAATCACATTACACCTACATAGGATCTTTGTATGACATCTAGAACAGCTCCCGCACTTCTGGGAAGAATTTCTGTAAGATTTCCGAGTTTATCTGTGGGAATTTTTGCTCCGTCATCCAGAAGAACATTTGAGAGGTCAGACACTGATGTTGGACGATAAGACAGGGCTCACAATCACCATTCCAGTTAAAAACCAAACAAACTGTGCTTTATTCACCCTTCCCTGGTCCGGTAGTGCGTCTCCCACACTGCTCAGATGTCTTTTATTGTCTACAGTGTTGACGTCAAGTCAACAGCGCTGCATCCAATCAGTGAGCTCAGCGGCTTTCTGCCCTTTGTGTTGTCTACTCCAAGCTCACTGATCGGCTGCAGTGCTGTGGACTTGACATCGGCACTGTAGACAATAAAATACACTTGGAGAAGTCGTAGAGATTCAGCAGAGGACTCAAGGATGGTGAGTAAAAACCACGTTTGTTTGTTTTTTGTTTTTTTTTATTTTTAAAAATTACGCCTGGTGACTTGTGTTTTCTAAATACAGAAAACCATTTAATTCTACAAGTGTTCAATTGGGTTGAGATCAGGGCTTTGTGAAGTCAGTCACATCCTTTCACACCAAACTCACCCATCCATGCACACCCATGGACATTTCTTTTTGCACTGGGGCACAGTCATGTGCAGCAGAAAAGGGTCTTCAATAGTGATGAGCGAGTATACTCGTTGCTCAGGTTTTCTCCGAGTATTTCGGCGTGCTCGGAGATTTAGTTTATGTCAACACAGCTGCATGACTTGTGGCTGCTAGACAGCTTGAATACATTGAATACATGTGAGGAATGCCTGTTTGTTAGGGAATCCCCACATGTATTCAAGCTGTCTAGCAGCCATAAATCATGCAGCTGTGTTGAAATAAACTAAATCTCCGAGCACGCCGAAATACTCGGGAGACCACCCAAGAATACTCGGAAAACCCAAGCAACAAGTATACTCGCTCATCACTAGTCTTCACCAAACTGTTCCCGCAAAGTTGCATGCAATTGTTCTGAATGCCTTGGTATACTGATGTGTTAAGATTTCCCTCTCTGGAACTAAGGGGTCAAACACTCAAAAGCAATCCCATAGCATTATCACCCGTCCACCAAACCTTACGGCTGCCACAATGCAGCCAGGCAGGTAACGTTCTCTTGGCATTCACCAAACCCAAACTCAACTATCAGATGCTAGATGGAGAAACTCATTAATCACTCCACAGAACGTGTGTCCACTGATCCAGAGTCCAATGATCGTAGTACTACACCACTGCATCCGATGATGGGCATTATGCTTGGTGATGTAAGAGTTATGTGTAGACGCTTGGTCATAACGCTCCTGGTGCATAGTTTTTGAGCTGATGTTAATGATAGAGAAGGTTTGGACTCTGACCTTATGGAGTCAGTAGAGCATAGGCGACTCAGTGACCTTGTTCTGTAACTTATACGATTCACCACTTTGTGGTTAAGTTGTGGTTCCTAAACTCTTAAACTTTTCAATAGTACCACAGTTGATTCACAAAAAATTTCACCAGCTGACTTGTTGGTACAGTCAGAGACGGACACTGACAGCTTGGGCCCCATCTGCTTTTATGACAACAAAGCTACAGACTTTTTGTACTATGGTATATGTATACAATCATGGCTAAAAGTGTTGGCACCCTTGTTCCAGAAAATGAAGTATTTCTCCAAGAAAATTATTGCAATTACACATGTTTTGTTATACACATGTTTATTTTCTTTGTGTGTATTGTAACAACACAAAAACAAACAGGCAAACTGAGAAAAAATGGCAAATTTGACATTTCAAACAAAACCCCAAAAATGGGACAGACAAAATTGTTGACGCCTTTCAAAAATTGTGGGTAAACAACTTTGTTTCAAGCATGTGATGCTCGTTCAAATCCACATGTGGCAAGTAACGGGTGTGGGAAATATGAAAATCACACCTTAAAGCAAATTAAAAGTGGAGGAGTTGACTCAATCTTTGCGTTGTATGTCTGTGTGTGCCACACTAAGCATGGAGAATAGAAAGAGGAGAAAAGAACTGTCTGAGGACTTTAGAACAAAAATTGTTGAAAATATCAAGAATCTCAAGGTTACAAGTCCATCTCCAGAGATCTTGATATTCCTTTGTCCACGGTGCACAACATAATCAAGATGTTTACAACACATGGCATTGAACACCTGTGGAGAGATCTTAAAATTGCTATTGGGAAAAGGTGCCTTCAAATATGAGAGATCTGAAGCAGTTTGCAAAAGAAGGGTGCTCCAAAATTCCAGTTGAGAAATGTAAGAAGCATGTTGATGGTTATAGGAAGGGATTCATGGCAGTTATTTATCCCAAGGGATGTGCAACCAAATATTAAGTTGAGGATGCCAACAATTTTGTCCAGCCCATTTTGGGGGTTTTGTGTGAAATTATGTCCAATTTGCCTTTTTTCTCTGTTTCTTTTGTGGTGTTCCAATACACAGAAAGTAAATAAACAAGTGTATAACAAAACGTGTCATTTCAATAATTTTCTGGGAGAAAAACTTAGTTTTCTGACTCAATTTCAAGGGTGCCAACACTTTCATCCATGACTATATATATTGTAAGGAGGCTGATGGCCACGTAGTCAATGGGAGGTATGTGTCACAGAGATGGTTGCTCTCTGTGATGTAAACTGGAGTATTTTCTCTAGTGCATATAAGCACTAGGAGGTTCGTTTGTTGCACCTGGAACCGGGTTGCGGGTAGGTATGAGAGATGGGTGGGTCTGGCTAACCACATACCTCACCTCTGGGTTTGGTTAGCAGCCTATATAATGGAGGCTGTCGTTTGGCACATGGTTTGTGTGTTGGGAGGGAGAAGGCCTCCTGTGGGTTTGGCTCCAGACAGAGCCAGAGTACTGGGCTTTACCCCAGCCCGTGTGCCCACAAGCCTGGCGGAGCAGAGCCCTGCTATGGACATTTATATTATTTTCTTTGCCTGATCTAAAGGCTTTAAAGGTGCAAGCCTCTTGTTTTGCTCTCATTTTCCTCTCGTTGCACCCTTGTGAGTAAAACCCCAACAATATATAATAAAAAATGACAGCATTACGGAAGTGAAACAGTGAAGAACCTGAGGTCTTTATTCACCCACGTACAGTATATCACAAAAGTGAGTACACCACATCACATTTGAAGATGAAAATTGGTTGTGCCCTCTAAATAACTCAACACACAGCCATTAATGGCTAAGCCGCGGCAACAATGTATACTATCCTAGATGATCTCACCCCCCGACGAAGGTACGCCGAAATACGCATTGGGGTGATCATCATGGTGGCTGCAATACTTATCCATGCAGGTCATATTCTCATTTCCAATTAATTGTATTCGGACATGATTTTTCACCCTCAGATAGCAGCTGCATTGGTTTATGTACAACGTATACACGGCAGGGAATTTATCTTGCAATTAGACTTTATTTGCCTATAAGCATGTAAAAGATGGCCTAAAACCTATTGTTTATGTTTATGAATGATACATACATTATTGTTAGGGCTTATTCACACTGCCTCTTACTTATGGCTATGTATTTATTTGCACATGCACTTTATTAATATACACAGCTCTGGCAAAAATTAAGAGACCACTGCAAAATGTTCAGTTTGTCTGATTTTTCTCTTTATAGGTATATTTTTGAATGGTGGTGATTGGTGCACTGTGTGGCATCCACACTACTTAAGATGGCCCCCAGTGCTATATTGTATGCTTGATAAAGACCAGGTGCTGGTCGAAACGTTGCTGTGACATGGCTGAATAAAGCTTATTTTTGCAAGATTTCTACACCTGGATGGAGCGCTGTTCATTTTATATTTGTTGTCAGAAGTTTAGAGAATAAAAGAACAATTTACATTTTATTCAAAAATATACCTATAAAGAGAAAAATCAGACAAACTGAACATTTTGCAGTGGTCTCTTAATTTTTGCCAGAGCTGTGTATATTAATAAAGTGCATGTGCAAATAAATACATAGCCATAAGTAAGAGGCAGTGTGAATAAGCCCTAACAAGCCCTATATCTGGGACGGTTCCCTGGATGTTGAACGGGCGCCCCAATGCTGTGAGTGCTGTCAGTTTTCGCTTTTTCTATTTAAACTTCTGACAACGTCTCCGAATTTCCAAGCAATAAATTTTGTATTTTTTTTTTACAAAGAAAAATGGTCAATTTTTTTTTAAAAAACAGTGCTTTCAGACCTCAAATAATGCAAAGAAAACAAGTTCATAATCATTTATAAACATCAATACTAATGTTTTAACTCAGGAAGAGTTCAGAAATCAATATTTTATGGAATAACCATAATTTTTAATCACAGCTTTCATACATCTTGGCATGCTTTCCACCAGTCTTTCACACTGCTTCTTGCGCAAAAATGTCAGCAGTTCTTCTTTGTTTGATGGCTTGTGACTATCCGTCATCCTCTTGATTACATTCCAGAGGTTTTCAGTGGGGTTCAGGTCTGGAGATTGGGCTGCCCATGACAGGGTTTTGATGTGGTGATCTTTTAATTTTTGCTAGAGCTGTACTGTACATGATACGCCCTGATCATTTAGATCAGGGGTCCCCAACTCCAGTCCTCAAGGCCCACCAACAGGTCATGTTTTCAGGATTTCCTTTGCATTGCACAGGTGATGCAATTATTACCTGGGCAAGACTAAGGAAATCCTGAAAACATGACATGTTGGTGGGCCTTGAGGACTGGAGTTGGGGACCCCTGATTTAGATGATTTATTCATATATTATGTTTATACATATTGCATTATAGATCTAATAGTCAGATCACATCTTGTTTGCATTTTTTGCATATTTCTTTACATATATAAGGTACATTTTCTTTCATTTTTTCATTATCTTACATTAAAAAAATCTGCGTATACTAATGTAGTTTTGCAATATATACACATCCCTGAATACAAGTATTGACTCACACCAATAGACAATCAACCATGTAGAATTCAAAATATAAATTGATAAGTCAGTACTGTGCCCCCATGAATTGTAATTAGCCCCTATTCCATTGCCCAATATATATACATTAATTAGCCACTGTGATTCTGCCCCAAAATGCATTACAAATCCCCGTCTTATGTCCTCTTTCCCATCCCCTTATTTCATTGTAAGTCTCTGTTCTGTATCCTAGGGGGGGAAAATAAATCATGGGATCTCAAATCAAAAGTTCTAATTGAGACCCCCCTCAACCCCCCAAAATAGTCAGCGGAGTAGCCAGGGTTATGTCTTCCAACATTTATAAATGGGGAACAGTACATGTATTGTGGCACATGCACAGTAATTATGCCCCTACTGAAGCCACTTTGTGTTCTCACCCATGATAACCCTTTTATGACCATTATAGAGTATGATGCCCCACGAAAAGTCCTCCACTCAAAAAGTATATCACCACAATCCACCCCCATTAATTTCAGCCCATGGACCCCCAACACGTACAGTATGATGACTCGACAAAGCCTCCAGCAAAGTGTAACACCCCCAACCTATAATGTATCATGTCCCCACAGTTCACTACACATAGGATGATGGCTCCCCGCTTAATATTAGTTCCTTACTCAGTATGATACCCCTACAGCTGTCCACATCGTATGATGGCCGCCATACAGTATGATGGACCCTCAGTATGATGCTCCCACAGCCCCTACTCAGTATGTTGGCCCCTCAATCAGTATAATGGTCCCCAAAACCCCATATTCAGTATGATGGTCTCCACAGCTCCTCAATCTGTATGATTGTTAACATAGCCCCCCACACAGTATGATACCTCCACAGCCCCCCACTCAGTATGGTGACTCCCACAGACCCTCATTCAGTATGATGGCCCCACAATTCATTAGAAGGACTTGTATTGTGTTCTTCTCCCTCCCCAATTCATTATAAGGCCCTGTATTGTCTTCTCCCCCTTCCCAATTCATTATAAGGTCCTGTATTGTGTTCTTCTCCCTCCCCCATTTAATTATAAGGTCCTGTATTGTGTTCTTCTCCCTCCCCCATTTCATTATAAGGTCCTGTATTGTGTTCTTCTCCCTCCCCCATTTCATTATAAGGTCCTGTATTGTGTTCTTCTCCCTCCCCCATTTCATTATAAGGTCCTGTATTGTGTTCTTCTCCCTCCCCCATTTCATTATAAGGCCCTGTATTGTGTTCTTCTCCCTCCCCCATTTCATTATAAGGTCCTGTATTGTGTTCTTCTCCCTCCCCCATTTCATTATAAGGCCCTGTATTGTGTTCTTCTCCCTCCCCCATTTCATTATAAGGCTCTGTATTGTGTTCTTCTCCCTCCCCCATTTCATTATAAGGCCCTGTATTGTGTTCTTCTCCCTCCCCCATTTCATTATAAGGCTCTGTATTGTGTTCTTCTCCCTCCCCCATTTCATTATAAGGTCCTGTATTGTGTTCTTCTCCCTCCCCCATTTCATTATAAGGTCCTGTATTGTGTTCTTCTCCCTCCCCCATTTCATTATAAGGTCCTGTATTGTGTTCTTCTCCCTCCCCCATTTCATTATAAGGTCCTGTATTGTGTTCTTCTCCCTCCCCCATTTCATTATAAGGTCCTGTATTGTGTTCTTCTCCCTCCCCCATTTCATTATAAGGTCCTGTATTGTGTTCTTCTCCCTCCCCCATTTCATTATAAGGTCCTGTATTGTGTTCTTCTCCCTCCCCCATTTAATTATAAGGTCCTGTATTGTGTTCTTCTCCCTCCCCCATTTCATTATAAGGCCCTGTATTGTGTTCTTCTCCCTCCCCCATTTCATTATAAGGTCCTGTATTGTGTTCTTCTCCCTCCCCCATTTAATTATAAGGTCCTGTATTGTGTTCTTCTCCCTCCCCCATTTCATTATAAGGTCCTGTATTGTGTTCTTCTCCCTCCCCCATTTCATTATAAGGTCCTGTATTGTGTTCTTCTCCCTCCCCCATTTCATTATAAGGTCCTGTATTGTGTTCTTCTCCCTCCCCCATTTCATTATAAGGTCCTGTATTGTGTTCTTCTCCCTCCCCCATTTCATTATAAGGTCCTGTATTGTGTTCTTCTCCCTCCCCCATTTCATTATAAGGCCCTGTATTGTGTTCTTCTCCCTCCCCCATTTCATTATAAGGCTCTGTATTGTGTTCTTCTCCCTCCCCCATTTCATTATGTAGAAGGACGTAGATCTGGGTATTTATTATGATGGAATATAGGCTGAACTGGATGGACAAATGTCTTTTTTCGGCCTTACTAACTATGTTACTATGTTACTATGTTATTATAAGGCCCTGTATTGTCATCTTCTCCCTCGCCAATTCATTATAAGGCCCTGTATTGTCTTCTCCCCCTTCCCAATTCATTATAAGGCCCTGTATTGTCATCTTCTCCCTCGCCAATTCATTATAAGGCCCTGTATTGTCTTCTCCCCCTTCCCAATTCATTATAAGGCCCTGTATTGTCGTCTTCTCCCTCGCCAATTCATTATAAGGCCCTGTATTGACACATAGAAGGTACTAAGCAGAAAACTGAGAGCAACATCCTGCAGATCTTCTGCTACTTTACTTTTCCTCATTCTAAAATGCACTTACATAGCTGGCATCGGCTTTAAACCACCTCTGGACCCCAAAGCAGCTGCACCGGTGGCATGTTCGCCCCTTGGTACGGTGGCATGCTATCACAGGACCAGACTCAAATTCAGAGAGCTCTTTATAATGAGCCGTTTTTTACCAAATGTTAATAAAGGCAGATGGCATGGCGAGGGGCTGGAATGAAAAACCTGAATTCAGTGATTAAGAGGAGTGTCCCAATACTTTTGTCCTCAGAGTGTATGCTGGCTTAGTATATTCTTCGTGAAAATGGTAATAAAGGAATATTCACACTTAATACAGTTTTTAGTTATCTGTTAACATGGTTTAGCTCTACAATTGCTATTATCTTCTACGTTAGAATATTTCTATAGAAATGTTCCTCTAACTGCTGTTAACATGGTGAATCACATTTAATTGCTCCTTCTTTTTTAAATCCAGTAGGAAAAACCTGCTTAATGAGGCATTTTCATTTAACGACATACACGATAGAGCCAGAAATAAAACACACATATTAATTACTTTAACACTTTTTTTTATCTTTTATTCTTCAATTTTATTAATAATATCTCTTTCTTAAACATCCCTTTAAGGGTGAAATTAAATAAAACCATTTACAAAGATAACGATGTACAAGTATTCGTAGTGGTATATGATTATTTTCTATCACAGGAGAAGAACAAAAAGGATTTGATTTATTCTAATTAAATAATAATCATATGTTTAAAAATAAAATATTGGATGGATTAATTGCAGAAATTCATTAACCCTTATTTAACAGAATGCTTTAAATCCCTGTAGGTACTGGAGAGTCATATAATGTATGATAATACAAGAGGCTTAAGGGGGTTGGATGAGACTAGAAAAACATGACTGCTTCCTTCAGAAGTCAATGCCACCATTATTATTATTTATATAGCGCCATTGATTCCATGGTGCTGTATATGAGAAGGTTACATGCAAAATACAGATATCACTTACAGTAAACATACCAACAATATTAGACTGGTACAGAGGGGCAAGGACCCTGCCCTTGTGGGCTTACATTCTACAGGATGATGGGGAAGGAGACAGTAGGTTGGGAGGGTTGCAGTAGCTCAGGTGGTGGTGAGGTGGCCATGAGGTCATTGCAGGCTGTGGCGAGGTGGCAACAAGGTCATTGTAGGCTGAGGTGAGGTGGCCACGTGGTCATTGCAGGCTGTGGCAAGGTGGCAGCATGGTCATTGTAGGCTGTGGTGAAGTGGCAGCGGCGTCATTGTACGTTGTGGTGAGGTGGCAGCGGGGTCATTGTAGGCTGTGGTGAGGTGGCCACGGGATCATTGCAGGCTGTCGTGAGGTGGCCGCATAGTCATTGTAGGCTGGAAGCTTTCTTGAAGAGATGGGTTTTCAGGTTCTATCTGAAGGATCTGAATGTTGTGGCACAGAGTTCCAGAGGATGGGAGATGTTCTGGAGAAGTCTTGGAAGCGATTGGGTGAGGAATAAATAATTGTTAAGGAGAGAAAGAGGTTTTTGGAGGACCAAAGATTACATGAGGGGAGATTAGTTCAGAGATATATGGAGGAGACAGGTTAAGGATGGCTTTGTAGGTCAGTGTTAGTAGTTTGAACTGGATACATTGGGGAATTGTGAGCCAATTAAGAGATTTGCAGAGGGGAGAAGCGGAGGAGTAGCGAGGAGACAGGTGGATTAGTCAGGCTGCAGTGTTAAAGGGAATCTGTCACCCCAAAAATCGTATATGAGATAAGGCCACTGGCATCAGATGCTTATCTACAGCATTCTGTAATGCTGTAGATAAGCCCCCGATGTATCCTGAAAGGTAAGAAAGATAATATTACACTCACCCAGGGGCGGTCCCGCTGTGGTCCGGTCCGATGGGTGTCGCTAGGGGCGTAATTACCATGGTCGCAGCGGGCGCCACTGCGACCGGGCCCGGTGGGTCAGGGGCCCGGAAGGTCCGAGGCACCCGACACCATGTTGCAGTGCAGGAGATTTCTCCTTCACGGCAACAGTCAGAGGTGTATCTAGGGGGAGGGGGCAGCCAGGGCATATGAGAGATAGGAAGCAGCACCAGTCAGCACGGTGAGACAGCTTCTCTTGCTCTTCAGCCCCGGGACAGAAGGCGAGAGCAGGGGGGAGGTGCAGGACAGAGCTGCTGTAGTCAGGAGAAGCTGAGGAGCTGCATGTTTATATCAGCCTCCCCTGTACCAGAGAGGAGAGTGTGAAATGTGTGTATGAGCTGGTATCGTGTGTGTGATCTGTAGTGTGTGATCTGTAGTGTGTGTGTGATCTGTAGTGTGTGCGTGTGATCTGTAGTGTGTGCGTGTGTGTGATCTGTAATATGTGCGTGTGTGTGATCTGTAGTATGTGTGTGTGTGATCTGTAGTGTGTGTGTGTGTGATCTGTAGTATGTGTGTGTGTGTGTGTGAGGCAGGGGCATAACTACCACAGTCGCAGTGGTGACCACTGTGACTGGGCCTGGCAGGTCAGGGGCCCAGCAGGTCAAAGCACCCGACTCCCCCCACTGCCGCATTGAACTATACTGGCGTCTATGATGCCGGTACAGTTCAAAGCAATGATAGAGGAGAGAGCGTCAGCTGACTCTCCCTCTCCCATCATTCCCCTCTGCCTCTGACACTGCGGGTGCATGATGACATCACTTCATCACGCACCCGCTTCTGCAGAACCCAGGCAGTGCAGCTTCTGCACAGGTGATGGCGGCTGCCACATTGGCAGAGCCTGTGGTGGCTGCTGGGTCCGAGGAACATTCGGCTCCGGATCTGGCGGGGGGCACGTGGACCGATTCGCCTAGGAGGGGCATGCCGCAGCCGCTCAGCCATGTGGAGGATCCAGGGATGAACATGGAGGTGTACGGGACCAGCGGCAGTGAGGTGTGGCTGCTGCCCGTGTGTCACCATCTTCGGCCCCCAGCGTCCCCGACCCCCTGTGACACCATCCCTGTTTTCTCCCTGCTCTCCCGTGCCCCATGTCCTCGTAGGTCCCCAGGTTCAGGTCATTGTGCTCCTCCAGGCCCCCGTATGCGCCTTGTCATTCCCCCCTGGTCCCCCAATGCTCCCCATCTCCCATGCCCTGAGTCCTCCTGCTCCCCCCATGCATTCCCAGCCCCTTGTCCCCATGTGACCCGTCTGCCCTGCTCTCAAGTCTCCCCTGTCCCCTTTCTCACCGTGTGTTCCCCATCTACCCTGTCCTCGTAATCCCTGTGCCCCTTCTTCCCTGCTCCCAAGTCTCCCCTTCTTCCCCTGTCCCCTTGCAACTCCGTCTACTTGCGTCCCTATCTACTCTGCCCTTGGAGTCCCCTTGTGTCCCCTTGTGCCTGTCTACCTTGCCCCCTAGTCCCCGTGTGTCCGCTTGTGCCCTTCTCCTCTTCTTCTTGGTCCCCATAAGTCCCCTTGTACTTGTGTCCCTTGTTCCTGTGTGTAGCCTTGTGTCAGTCTCCCTTGCCCACTAGTCCCTGTCCCCCTTGTGCCTGTCTCCTTGTGCTTGTGTCCCTTGTCCCCGTGTGTCCCCTTGTCAGTCTCCCTTGCCCACTAGTCCCCTTGTGCCCTTCTCACCTGCCTCCTAGCCCGCATGTGTCCCCTTGTGCCTGTCTTCCTTGCTCCCTAGCCCCCCCGTGTCACCATTGTGCCTGTCTCCCCTAGGCCCCTTATGTCCTTCTCCCCTGCCCCATAGTCACCATTTGCCCGTGTCTTTCTCACTGCACCTGTATGGAGGGGCTGCATTATACTATGAGGGGGGCTGCATTATATTCTATGGGGGTTACATTATTTTGTATGGTGGGGCTGCATTATACTATATGCGTTATACTGTATCGATGACTATGGGGAATACATTATACTATATGAAGAACTATAGGGTGCATTATACTATGAGAAGTGAATTGTACGACATGGATGACGATGGCGGTGCATTATACTATATGGAGCACTATGAGGAGTGTATTATACTATATGGAGGACTGAGCAGTGTATTTTAATATATGGAGGACTATGAGGAGTGTATAATACTATATGGAGGACTGAGCAGTGTATTATACTATGTGGAGGACTATGAGGGGTGCATTATACTATATGGATCACTATGAGCAGTGTATTATACTATGTGGAGGACTGAGAAGTGTAGTATACTATATGGAGGACTGAGCAGTGTATTACACTATAACACTATATGGAGCACTATGAGGAGTGTATTTTAATATATGGAGGACTATGAGGAGTGTATTATACTATATGGGGGGACTGAGGAGTGTATAATACTATATGAAGGACTATGGGGAGTGTATTATACGATTGTATTATATGGAGGACTATGGGGAGTGTATTATACTATATGGATGACTATGGAGCGTGTATTATACTATATGGATGACTTTGAACTGTGAAGTATATTATATAGAGGACTATGGGGGTGCATTATATTATAAGGAGTACTATGGGGGTGCATTATACTTCTTATATGGATCCCCATGACTTCTATGTAAGCCCCTGATGAGTATAATGGTTTATTTTCTTTTATAAATTACATAACAATGGCAGTACGGGGGACAGATATATACCAGGATGGGGCACCGGATAGTTACGCTACTGAGGTCACACTATACAACTTTGCAATAAAGCTATAGTGTGCGAAATGAATAGGGAAAATCTGAATTTGGGTGGAAAATATTTTTGCATGGTTGGGGGGGCCCCATTTGAAAATTCACATCGGGGCCCATAACTTTCTAGTTACACCACTGGGTGTCGCGGTCTGGGTCCAGCGCCTCCCATCTTCATACGATCACGTCCTCTTCTTGTCTTCCTGCCGCGGCTTCTAGGCAGGCATACTTTGTCTGCCCTGTTGAGGGCAGAGCAAAGTACTGCAGTGCGCAGGTGCCGGTAAAGGTTAGAGAGGCCAGGGACCGCCCCTGGGTGAGTATAATATAACCTGTTTTTCTTACCTTTCAGGATACATCGGGGGCTTATCTACAGCATTACAGAATGCTGTAAATAAGCCCCTGATGCCGGTGGCCTTATCTCATATATGATTTTTGGGGTGACATACTCCCTTTAAGGACAGACTGCAGAGGTGCGAGAGTGTTAGAAGGTAGGCCACAGAGATGTTACAGTAATTGAGGCAGGAGATGGAGGGCATGCACAAGCATTTTAGTAGACTGAGGGTTAGGGAAAGCACAGATTCTGGAAATACACTGCTCAAAAAAATAAAGGGAACACTAAAATCCCACATCCTAGATTTCACTGCATGAAATATTCCAGTTGTATATCTTTACTTATTACATAGTGGAATGTGTTGAGAACAATAAAACCTAAAAATTATCAACGTAAATCACAACTAATATCCCACGGAGGTCTGGAGTTGGAATGATGCTCAAAATCAAAGTGGAAAATGAAGTTACAGGCTGATCCAACTTCAGTGGAAATGCCTCAAAACAAAGAAACCATTAGTGCAGACACATGCACATTTGTAGCCTGCTGGAGATCATTTTGCAGGGCTCTGGCAGTGCTACTCCTGTTCCTCCTTGCACAAAGGTGGAGGTAGCGGTCCTGCTGCTGGGTTGTTGCCCTCCTACGGCCTCCTCCACGTCTCCTGGTGTACTCGTCTCCTGGTAGCACCTCCAACCTCTGGACACTACGCTGACAGAGCAAACCTTTTTACCGCAGCTGGCATTGATGTGCCATCCTGGATGAGCTGCACTACCTGAGCCACTTGTGTGGGTTGTATGCTACCAAGAGTGTGACAGCACAACCAACATTCAGAAGTGACCAAAACATCAGCTAGAAAGCATTGGGACTGAGATGTGGTCTGTGGTCCCCACCTGCAGAACCACTCCTTTATTGAGGGTGTCTTGATAATTGCCAATAATTTCCATCTGATGTCTATTCCATTTGCACAACAGCATATGAAATTGATTGTCACACAGTGTTGCTTCCTAAGTGGATAGTTTGATTTCACAGAATTTGATTTACTTGGAGTTATATTCTGTTGTTTAAGTGTCCCCTTTATTTTTTTGAGCAGTGTATTTTTGAGCTGTAGGTGGCGAGAGCTTGTTGATGTGCGGCTTGAAGAACAGGGCAGAGTCAGGGGTTACCTTGAGGCAGCGGATTTCCAGTACAGGGGAAAGTGTGATGTCATTTATTGTGATAAATAGATCAGGTAAGGAAGATAGGTGAGATGGAGGAAAGATGATGAGTTCAGATTTGAGCTTGAAGAAGCAAGAGGAGAAGACAGAGAATGTGGCTGATAGACACTCCGGGATTCTGGACAGCAGAGAGGTGATGTCAGGGCTCGAGAGGCAGATCTGCGTGTCATCAGCGCATAGATGATACTGGAAGTCATGGGACTTTGAGTTGTCCCAGGCTAAGGGTGTAGATGGAGAAGAGTAGGGGGTCCTAGGACAGAGCCTTGAGGGACTCCAAGAGTGAGGGTGGGATGAGGAGGTAGTGTGGGAGTGGGAGACTACAAATGTGCAGTTGGAAAGGTATGAGGAGATCCAGGATAAAGGCTGGCAGAGAAGGAGTGGGATACATAACCTGGACGTCTTGACAGGTGAATGACAGCAAAAATATTTCTGAAGGAAACCACACCTCATACAGGGTGAATATGTACCAACACACGAATATTATCATAAGCTTTTCTTATTTCATTTTCCCAATAACCAGGGAATATTCACCTGATAAACCTTGTTCTTTATTTGAGAAAGATACCAAATGACTCCTTTACATGGAAGAGACCGTGTCTATTATAACACTCTAATTAGTGCAAAACTTTGTGACAGGTCTCTAACATATTGGTTCCAAAAGTCCATCTCCAGCTCTAATGAATGAGACAGTTTAGTGACAAGACGCTTGTTCATTTTAGACGACTGAGTTACAACTATTGTGCACTGAAGAGGTAAATGGCTTTGGGGTAAAAAGTGAAAAACAAATACAGTTTGTCCAAAATACTTGAAAAATGGTTCTTATTATAGTTGTATGTTTCAATCATTTTTAATGAAGCACTCCTCCTCCTCCCATCAAAATGTTTATCCATCTTGCAATCATCACATTATATAGTGCTGTGTACTTACAATTGCTCATTTTGTCTTTCTACACAGTTAATTTCTCTCTTTTCCATTTGGTCTAAACATCATGTGATCAAAAATAGACTAGCTTAATCTTTCTAAGCTCTATGTTAAAACAGGAAGTCTCTTTTTCCTGCATGACTCATCATTAGAGCTACAATTCTGCATTACTAAAAAAGATCCTGGCAGAGAAGAGAAGCGAAGGAGCTGCATCAGGACTTGAATTAACTGGGTAGAAGGGCAAAATTGTAAGTACACAGTGCTATATAGTATGATGATTGCAATATATGAAGGGGATAAAAACTTTGATGGGAGGAGTGCTTCTTTAAAACATCATGGAATCTACAGTTGTGCTCAAAAGTGTACACACCCCAGCAGAAGTTTTGCTTTCTTGGCCTTTTTTTTCAGAGGATGTGATTGATAACACCAAAACTTTTTCTCCACTCATGGTTAGTGGTTGGGTGAGGCCATTTATTGTCAAACTACTATGTTTTCTCTTTTTAAATCATAAAGACAACCCCAAACCTCCAAATGACCCTGATCAAAAGTTTACATACCCTGGTGATTTTGGCCTGATAACATGCACAGAAGTGGACACAAATAAGTTTGAATGGCTACTAAAGGTAATAATCTCGTGTGACCTGTTTGCTTGTAATCAGTGTGTGTATTAAAGCTGAGTGAGTTTCTGGGATCCAGACAGACTCTTGCATCTTTCATCCAGCCACTAACGTTTCTGGATTGTGAGTCATGAGGAAAGCAAAAGAATTGTCAATGGATCTACAGGAAAAGGTAGTTGAACTGTATAAAACAGGAAAGGGATAAAAAAGATATCAAAGGAATTGATAATACCAGTCAGCAACGTTCAAACTGTGATTAACAAATGGAAAATCAGGGGCTCTGTAAAAACAAAACCACAGTCAGGTAGACCAACAAAAATGTTGTTCACAACTGCTAGGAAAATTGTTCGGTATACAAAGAAAAGCCCACAAATAACATCAACTGAAATACAGGACTCTCTGAAAACTAGCAGTGTGGCTGTTTCAAGATGCACAATAAGGAGGCACTTGAAGAAAAATGGGCTGCATGGTCGAGTCACCAGAAGAAAACCATTACTACGCAAATGCCACAAAGTATCTTTCCTACAATACGCAAAATAGCACAGAGACAAGCCTCAAAACTTCTAGAACAAGGTAATTTGGAGTGAGGAGACAAAAATTGAACTTTTTGGCCACAACCATAAATGTTACATTTGGAGAGAGGTCAACAAGGCCTATGATGAAAGGAACACCATTCCTACTATAAAACACGGAGGAGGATCGCTGATGTTTTTTTTAGGATGTGTGAGCTACAAAGGCACAGGTAACTTGGTCAAAGTAGAAGGAAAGATGAATGCAGCACGTTATCAGCAAATACTGGAGGCAAATTTGCACTCATCAGCCCGGAAGCTGCACATGGGACGTACTTGGAAGTTCCAACATAACAATGATCAAAACCACAAGGCCAAGTTGACCTGTCATTGGCTACAGCAGAACAAAGTGAAGGTTCTGGAGTGGCCAGCTCAGTCTCCTGACCTCAATATCATTGAGCCACTCTGGGGAAATCTCAAGCGCGCAGGTCATGCTAGACAGCCCAAGAATTTACAGGAATGGGAGGCTTTTTGCTGGGATGAGTGGGCAGCTTTACCATCTGAGAAAATAAAGAACCTCATCCACAACTACCACAAAAGACTTCAAGCTGTGATTGATGTTAGAGGGGGCAATACACGATATTAAGAAATGGGGTATGTGAACTTTTGATCAGGGTCAATTGGATGTTTTGGGTTGTCATTATGATTTAAAAAGAGAAAACACAGTAGTTTGACAATAAATGGCTTCACCCAACCACTAACCATGGGTGGAGAAAAAGTTATGGTGTTATCGTTCATATTCTCTGAAAAAGGGCCAAGAAAATAAAAATTCTGTCGGGATATGTAAACTTTTGAACACACCTGTACCTCTCTTATAAAAGGCAATCATCCACCAGAACTTGCCTGTGATTAAAGGAAAAAAAAAGCTGTTTTACAGAAACAGTACATTTCTTGCCCATTGGTTGTGTCTGGGATGACATCTCATTACTAGGGTTGAGCGAAACGGGTCGGCCAGATTCAGAAGTCGCCGACTTTTGGCAAAGTTGGGTTTCATGAAACCCGACCCGACCCCTGTGTGGGGTCGGCCATGAAGTCGGCGATCTTCTGATCTGGAATCGGAATTCCGATACCGAGTTCCGATATGATTAAGATATCGGGAATCGGTATCGGAATTCATATTTAAGTGTAAAATAAAGAATAAAAAAAAAAAAAAATATTGATATACTCACCCTCGGACGCGCCCTGGTTCTCACCGGCAGCCTTCCTTCCTAAGAATGAGCGTCTGAAGGGCCTTCGATGACGTCGCGGCTTGTGATTGGTCGCGTGAGCGTTCACATGGGCGTCACGCGACCAATCACAAGCCGCGACGTCATCTAAGGTCCTTCAGGCGCTAATTCTTAGGAAAGAAGCGTCCGAGGGGGAGTATATATATATATTAGGATATACTCACCCTCGGACGCGCCCTGGTTCTAACCCGCAGCCTTCCTTCCTAAGAATCAGCGCCTGAAGGACCTTAGATGACGTCGCGGCTTGTGATTGGTCGCGTGACACCCATGTGACCGCTCACGCGACAAATCACAAGCCGCGAAGGCGCTCATTCTTAGGAAGGAAGGCTGCCGGTGAGAACCAGGGCGCGTCCGAGGGTGAGTATATCAATATTTTTTATTTTGATTCTTTATTTTACACTTAAATATGGATCCCAGGGCCTGAAGGAGAGTTTCCTCTCCTCCAGACCCTGGGAACCATTAGAAACCCAATGCACTGCATTGGGTTTCGTGTTTCGGACGACCCCGACTTTTCTATAGGATCGGCCGATTTCACTCGACCCGACTTTTGAAAAAGTCGGGTTTCGTGAAACCCGACCCTATAAAAAGAAAAGTCGCTCAACCCTACTCATTACCTTTCATATACCCTAAGTCAGCAAGGCTGAGCTGCATTACAGAATAAAGGCTCATGAACAAGAGTGGTGCAGGTTTTGAGAAAAATGCAGGTTTTTTAAATTTAAATATTCATTTTATTACAGACTTAAAGGGAATCTGTCAGCAGGTTGTGTGATGTAATCTGAAAGCAGCATAATGTAGGAGCAGAGATCTTGATGGCAGCAGTCACTTCCTAGGCCATGCACTGTTGGTTCAATACACTGATTATTTTATCAGCAGGGGATTATCACTACAAGCGTAGGTGCCTCCTAGTCAACTGCTTTGTATAATCCTGCCCCCCACCACTTATTAGCAGCTTTCTGCCTATGCACAGTATACACAGAAAGTAACTAATCAGTGGTGTGTGTGTGTGTGTGTGTGTGGGGGGGTTATCTAGAGCTTAGAATTTTGAACTTTGCTGCACCCAGTAAACTAAATGACACATCGCTGGAATCAGGGTCTCTGCCCCTACACTATGCTACTCTTAGATTCCATTACAAAATAAACTGGTGGACAGATTCCCTTTAAGGGCTTGTTTTCACTTGCGAGGAACACGTCCGTGTCTCGCATGTGGAAACGAAGCTCTGGTGCCGGCACTTGGGAGCGGAGCGTGCGGCCGCATAGGAACACATGGAGCCGCACGCTCCGCTCCGGAGTGCCGGCACCAGAGCTTCGTTTCCACATGCGAGACACGGACGTGTTCCTCGCAAGTGAAAACAAGCCCTAAAGGAGAGATGCAGCATTAGGAAATAGAAGTCAGTGTTATCGGTATTGTAAAAGTCTGATATTTTGGGGAAATGAATCCTGGATGTACAGGATGGCGCTGTGATAAGTCACTACTAATACTGCAGTGATATTACACTCACTATGGATTCCATTGGCCACACAGAGAGCGGTAGATGAATATATTGTGCCTCTCATACACACCAGTACAGGGAGTAGTAAATTGGCGCAGAATTGGATGTTTTTGGCAGCTCTTTCCCTCCCTTGCCACTATATGAACGATCTCTATGTACTTATCATATTCTCGGGGTGGTCTGTACCCCCAGGCCTGTAAGCAAACCCTCAGCTATGAGGGACAGAACATTAGCAGAAAATACGTCACAATGTGTGATCATATCTAGCGCTTGTAGTTTCACCAAACACATTATTTGTGAGTGCCAGTGTCGCAGTGTGGCAGGAGAAGCTTGGTGCACACTGACACCGCTGGTTTTTAGTTTCCTGATACATTTTGCAGAAATATTCACCTTCTGTAATGAAAAGAGTGCTCATCCAGAACCTGATACTGTGCGGACCCCCGGGGAACGCTGCCATTCATTACCTCCTCAGCATCCAGCACTTATCTGTAGCAGAATGGACAAATTAGACAACTTGTAGTGACTTGTTAGGAAGGGAATTCTTGTTTAGTTACATTACTTTAAGGGAACCTGTCATGTTTAAAATGGTACATGATCGGCAGGCAGGATGTTATAGAGCCGCAGGAACTGATCGGATGGAGATATATTTTGGGGGAACGTTCCACCCTGTCCCTGCTATGGATAGGAAGCAGCTATTCGTAAAGTGAATCTGTCAGCAGCTTTTTGCTACCTCATCTGAAAGCAGCATAATATAGGTACAGAGACCCTGATTCCAATGCTGTATCACTTAGATTACTGGGTGCAGCCATTCTGACATAATCAGAGTTTTTAGATTTAGCACTGCGGCAGAGCTGAGAAAGCTGACCCCGCCCACACCACAGCTAACCTCGCCCATACCACACTCTCTATGTACATTGCCTATAGACAGTGAGCTGCTTATTACAAGAGGGGGCGGAGTTAGATGAGTGCACAAGCTAGTCACAGCAACGATAAGCACCGGTTGATAAAACCTTCAGTGTAACTAATCAACAGCACACAGCTGGATATGTGACGCAGGGTTGAAATTTGTGTTGAAACCCCTACCTGATGCTGTCCTCAGATTATATAGCAAAACAGTGCAGACAAATTCTCTTTAAACAGTTGGATTTTCACTAATCAAAGTGGACTCTACTAAGGCTATTTTCACACTTCCGTCTTTTGTCCTCCGTCGCAATCCGTCATTATGGGCAAATAACGGATCCTGCAAATGTGCTTGCAGGATGCGTTTTTTGCCCATACACTTGTATTAGCGACGGATGGGCACACGTCGCATCCGTCGTGCGACGGATCTGTTGTGTTTTGGCGGACGTGACGCACAAAAAAACGGTCAATGTAACTTTTTTTGTGTTACGTGTCCGCCATTTTCGACTGCGCATGCGCAGCCGAAAGTCCGCCCCCTCCTCCCCGGACTGCAGAATTGGCAGCGGATGCGTTGAAAAACTGCATCCGCTGCCCACATCTTGCAGTTATTTCACAACGTCCATTGGTACATCGGCCTGACGTATTGCAACGGGCCCGTACCGACGGAAGTGTGAAAGTAGCCTAAGAGGTGCTGTTGTTTTTGACCAGGAGCGCAGAACTCCAGTCCTCAAAGGCCACCAACAGGTCATGTGTTCAGGATTTCCTTAGCATTGGACAAGGTGTTGGAATCATCTCCTGTGCAAGTTATTAAATTATCACCTGGGTAATACAGTCTTGAAGACATGTACTGTTGGTAGCCCTTGAGGACTGGAGTTGTGCACTCCTGTCCTTGACCATTAGATGTAAAGAGTATCCTCAACTAAAACAAGATCACTAGATTATCATTTACACAGTAGTTCATATGTTGGGGTTTAGTAAAGGTAGAGCTGAAGCCACTGTCACTCCAGCTCTATTCCCCGCCCAGCACGGCCTCCTCCTGCCCGACAGCCTCTATGTGGTGTGACTTCAGGCAAAGGAGCTGTATAAATAGTTTAGGGTGTGACTGATTCCCTTTAATTTTAAGGTTTGTACATGCTGTCATATTCACCAGAAGATAAAGCGCAGCATGACATTCTAATGGAAACCCAATGACCCCGTTATCTATGATAGGAGTTTGTGTCCATCGTGAGATGGATCAGTTTTCTGCATTCATTTCTTTTGTTGTTTTGGGGGCAGGAGTTGGGTCCCACATTCAGCCAGATATGGTCAGAAGATGAGCTCAGCCTAAACACTATCCAACAGGCCGCACTGGTTGCATCCTAAGTGCAACGCTGACGTGAGCGGAGCCTGATGTTGTACCCTATACACATCATAGAAGTATAATGTGAAAACTATCACATAGAATGCTGGTGTGAACGTGGCCTTAGGGCTCACTATGCATTGTATAGGCAGTAGTAGACATTTATTTGGACAATGTTCCTATAGAATACTCATGTTAAAGGATATGGAAGTATTCTGGTCTTGTACACAAATTGCATATATCCTCCCTCCCCCAAATCCATATCATAAATCCACTGTTATATAGCAACGTCTGACGTGGTGGTAAAGCCATTATATAACACCAATTGTTCTTCGCTGAGAAATTCAGCTCATTCCGTAGTTTCTCCAAAGAAAATAAGGCTTTTGTTTGCGCCGTCTCCCCCCACTTTCTTCCTGCTTCCCGCTGGTATTCCTGTGTTAGCCTGTGCTTCTTGGCAGACTCTTCCTATCCGCTGAGTATCTCTTCATCTCTGTCCCATCACCCACAACCGGAATAGGTGTAGACAAAATCCTGGAGCCCGCACTGGGGTGAAATATTAATAAATACAACTCTTGGGCTGAGGACTAAAGTAGGTCATTATGGATATTTCTGAAGTTTAGATGCAGAAGTGAAGGCATTTTGCTTCCTGCTAAGTTCTATTATACATCTGTCACCACTCAGAGGTGCCATTACTTTTTTTATTATTATACAGAACATATTTCTTACATTACACCAGACTCAGTATGGGGGGGAAAAAATTGCCAATTTCTTGGAAATTCCATGTAAATAAATAGAGATAGCCACACATGTGGCCACCTTTCTACCGACACCGGCAGTCAATGTTTGAGACTATTGTTGGTCACATCAATCAGGCGTTACAGCACCACTCCGGCGTTTTATTTCAGGGCTGGATTGGCGCCATTAATCTGAGTTCCCTGCCCCCAGTATTATACTTACCAGTCGCTGTCTTCAGCTCTTCCCAGCACCACTTCGGTCCCGTTCCATCTTGTGACCGCAACGTTTGACTGACCGGACGTCCGAGGTGACGGTCTCAGTGTAGGTCTATGGGATCCTCGTTCTGTCTCTTATAGATGTACATTGAGTAGTGACTGTCGGCTCGCCCAGCAAACACCGGAGCCATCCAGCAGGTCACAATCTGCAGAAGATGACCGGAGTGACCAAGAACAGCTGAACACAGCGGCAGGTGAGTGTAAGGCTTGTGCCCATGATAAGTGTTTGGTGAGTTTTTGATGCCGCATATTTTCATTGCATCTTACAGGTCCAGTAAAGTGGATGGGATTTATCGACACCTCCTGCCCTCTGTGCTTCTTATTTACTCAGTGTAAACCAACCTGCGGTGCGAGTTTCAAATCCGCAACTTGTCAATTTCTCTTGCAGGTACGCAAAGTTTTATGTACAGATTTTTCCCATAGACTTCTATTAGATGCAGAAAATCTGCATGTAAAAAAATTGCACACGTGCAGAAACATCAAAAAACCCAATGCAATCCCCATATTACTCTATCAATAAAATTGTCAGAGCCAAATTGCAGAAAGTATCAAAAATAAATCCGCTTTGTTTAAAACATGATACAACAAGATGAGACAAAAATGAGATACACATGCAAGTTAAAAAAACGCAGTAAAAATGCAATTTAAAAATGCAAATAGCCTAATTTACATAATAGTACATTATACTAGGGAACTTAGATTAGTTGTGCAATAAAACAAACACGGGAGTGGTGCTTAAAGGCTTGTTCTCTGCATATTTCATAGGCGCCTCAGACAGGACTGATATCTCGCAAGAGCTGTGGAGTCCATTTTAGGCATTAGAAATTAGTTTTGTGACATAGGTGGCGTCACCACACCCATACATTAGAAGTGATAAATGTATGTGCCGGAAAGACAAAAAACGTTATTACTAATCTCATAGTACATGGATTTATCACTTTGTGACAGCTACCAAAGTAGGTCACATTATCTCCTACTGCGGCTCCAGGCACGAATAGAAGGACCCGGGTTCAGGTTGAATACATATATGAGAAGTAACTAGGGATGCGTGAACACGCTCGGATACAGTGTTGCTCGAAAAATATGTACGAATCGCCGCAGCTGCATGTCCCCTGGCTGTTTGATAGCCGCAACACATACAGGGATTTCCTGTTAGTTAGGTAAACCCTATCTGTGTTGTGGCTGTCGAACAGCCCCTGGACATGCAGCGGCAGGGACTCAAACATATTTTTCAAGCATACCGAAGACACTCGGTTAGCTCCCGAGCATGCTTAGATAACACCTTATCCAAAGCACGCTTGCTCAGCATCAGACTGGAGCACCTTGGGCCCACCAGAGTAAAATCATTCTTGGGGCCTACTATGTAGCTACATAGAAATAAAAACAAGGCCATCAATTGTGTGGTAAAACACGATAGTATGAGGGTATAATATAACATGGAACAAGTCTTAATTATGTAGCAGGGGTTGGGGTAGCCCCCTCAAAGAATATAATGTAGCTCCCCCTCATTACCCTCTTCACCACCTCCATCATTGTCCTCATTACCACCTCCATAATTGCTTTCTCACCCACCAACCCATCATTGCCCTTTCCACCACCTCCATCATTGCGTTCTCTTCCACTACCCCCATCATTGCCCTTTCCACCACCTATATCATCATTGCTTTCTCCCCATCATTGCTAATTCCACCACCTCCATCATTGCCTCCTCTTCAATATCACCGTCATTGTCCTTTTCACTACCCCCATCATTGCCCTTTCCACCACCTCCATCATTGCCTTCTCCAACACCACCCCCATCATTGCCCTTTCCACCACCTCCATTATTGCCTCCTCCCCAATAACACCACCATCATTGTCCTTTCCACCACCCCATCATTGCCTTCTCCCCCACCATTGCCCT
The DNA here is from genome assembly GCF_032444005.1 of Ranitomeya imitator. NCBI lineage: Eukaryota > Metazoa > Chordata > Amphibia > Anura > Dendrobatidae > Ranitomeya > Ranitomeya imitator. The sequence goes on from NC_091289.1 coordinate 58,317,145, forward strand.
TTCCACCACTTTATAACTGTTTTCTGCCCCACGATCCCCATCATCCTTTCCATCACCCCATCATTGCACTCTCCACCACCTACACAAACACACACCTCTCCGCACGTACCCCAGCAGCATCTTTGTTGCCGGCAGCTTCCTCTCCGGCACAGCCACGCGCTGAAAGCTGACATCATCCAGCTGCATGGCTGTATCAAACAGGGAGCATCGGGCACAAAGCAGGATGGACCCCTTCACTCTCTGCCCGCCACACATGAGGGCAATTTGGCAAGCCGTACCGGCTTTACATGTGAAATTTTAGCTGCAGTCTGCTAACAGTGAAATGAATGTTTACCCCTCTCTACGCAATGGGGGAGTGACGAAGACTGAATATTCATTTCTCTTTAGCAGCGGGGACAGGCTTCTGCCTCCTATCTCCCGCTGCTGCTCTGCTGGTACCTGTCTCCCACTGCTGATGACTCAGGGGCTCCATAGCAGCTGCATGGTGTGCCGCTATTAGCAACACGCCACTGGCTGGGGACCCCTGGAGCAGCGGGGGCTCCAGGCAGCTGCCGGCCCTGTATGCTGGTGGGCCAGTCCAACCCTACGCTTGTTTATTACTAGAAGTAACAAATGAAGGCAGCCCGCCAAGCAAAATGGCAAAAAAAATAGTTTATTAGCCCATAGTGGCAGTGGTGACATTTTGGTTCATACCTCAGAACTAAAGCCTTGCCACTGCCACTATGGGCCAATAAACCAGCATAGCTTGGTGTGCTGCCTCCATTCATTACTTCTTATGTGGATGGTTTGGTCACATATATATAATATATATATATATATATATATATATATATATATATATATAAAAAAAATATATATATATATATATATATATATATATATATATATATATACATACACATATATATACACACATATATATATATATATATATATACACACACATACACATATACACACACATACATACACATTTACAATGTTTTTGGTTGAATTCCAGCACAATTATATACAGTATATACTGTATATATCATTTTTGCTGGGATTCAACCAAAATCATTAGGTTGTTGTAGTGCAGTGGTGTCCTCACTGTGCAGTGATGAGGCAGTGACCCAGGAGAGTTCAAAGTAAACACAGGTTTAATGTCCAAAACTTGCAATCAAAACAAATGGTATCCTCCGGATCGCAGCCAAGAAACAAGACAAAATGTGGCCAGTTACCGAGGGCGACTGCACCACCGTATAATGCTGCGTGGTGCCAAGAGTTTGCTCTGCTTGGTGCTGTGTTCCCTCACACAGGCTGAGCTTTTGCAGAGCCATCTGCTCTGCACCTTGCATACTCCACACTGACACACCCAACCCTCTGCAGCAAGGGCTTTTTTTTTTTTTTTTAAAACAACAACCTGTGGCCTTAGGCCACATGAAAAACCCAGGCCTGGGGAGGAAATTGACTGCCCCACTACCTTCCTGTAGTCTGTTTCAAAAATAAATGCCCATGACAGGTTGTCCCAAATCTGCCTTGGATAAATGGCTTGCCCAAGGCCAACACTCACTTTTATTCTGCATTGCAATCACAGCTATGCCTGTGACTGCAATCCACTCTCATGGCCTCAATATGCTTGTGTGCGCATCCTGGTGGACACAGCGACCCTCGCATATGACCCCGGTCACTGCCAAACATTGTATAATGATCTTCCACATATTGTCATGTGCACAGTAGACTAAATTTTTGGAAATCTGCTCAGACCCGTATATCTGGAAACAGTTATAAGTCTAGCAGTGCTGATGGTTTGTATATGGATTCCACCAGACCTTCTGCCACAGAGACACCACATGGAGTGGCGTCACCCGGGTGCTGCAGTCCCCGATGCCAAGAAGTGGCCTGAATGTGTGCACTTCACAAACAATAAAAATAAACAAAAAAGTAATCATTCAAGAGCCTAAATAAATAAAATAAAGGTACAATTTTAACCTCACATAAAAATATATAAATTCCCTCTATGGTTTTGGACACAAACTAGGAGCTGATGTCTGTAAAGTTCTGTGGAATTAATGGCCCTATAACAGAGAGTAACAAAGAAATGAGAAGTAAAATAGAAACGGCTGCTGTTATGTTAAAGGTTAACAGGAAAAGAATGGAAAATATCGTACATTCTGATGAAAAAAAAAATAAAATAAAAAAATCTAAAACCTTGCAATGCTGTGGTCGGGCCGCCAGTGGTGGAGGTGCATTGGAACAAGGAGGCGCGCTTATTTCTACACATAACGTAGCTGTCATCTAACACTGCAATAAAAACAAACTAAAACCTTTTCACATGCTTCGCCTGGTTACTAATATTATCAGTGTAACCTAATGTGTATAATCTAATGACAGTCCAAAGCCATCAGGAAAAGCTGATTCACAGCAGCGATGCAGGAAACCACTTGTTATTTTAAGAGCAGAGGAAGTTTTATAGACGATCTCCATATTTAAAGTTGTTTGCTTCTTTTGCTACAGTAAGTAGGTTCAAAATGCTGCCCAAATTGATTTCTTAATATACCTGTATAGTAATTGGAGCTCACTACAGATATAGATTAAAAGGGAATCTGGCACCAGGTTTTTGCCACCTAATCTGAGAGCCACAAAATGTAGAAACAGAGGCACTGATTCCAGTGATGTGTCACTTACTGGGCTGCTTGCTGTAAAATTTTTTTAAAAAAATCGCAATTTTATCAGCAGGAGATTATCACTACAGGACCATGAAACCAGCTTCCAGGTAGTCCTCCATATTCATAACATCTGTATAACCCCGCCCACATCAGTGATTGGTGGCTTTCTGTGTGCACTGTGAATGGGCAGAAAGCTGCCAATCAGTGGTGTGGGCGGGGTTATACAGAGCTCAGCATTCAGAGACTTGATCACTGATCTCGCTGGAATCAGGGTCTCCTTCTGCTCTCAGATGGGGGTAGCAAAAACCTGGTAACAGATTCCCTTTAAAATATAGCACGTAGACTACTCTTCATATAAAATCCTACTGGCTACTACTAGTTGTAGGCCAGAGGTTGTGATGATGGGATTTTTAGTTGTATGTCAAAGAAATCTTTGCCTCCAAAGACTTTAAAGTGGTTGTCCATCCTCAGGATAGATCACCAAGATCATATTGGGTCAGACGCAGCCCCCCAACCTCTCACCTGTGTCAGTTCTGGATGTAAAAAAAAAATGTACAGAAACAAATCGTCCACTAATGGTTACTGCAGGATAACCTTTTCGACGTACGCAGCCATGCTGTTCCAGCTCCATACAATGGTGGCAGCGTTGTCCAGATACAGTTGATCAGTGAGAGAACCAGATGTTGATATATGATATATTGATCCTACGTGTAGGCCATCGATATCTAAGCTGAGAACAACCCCTTTAATACAAGTCACATCACCTGGTGCTCTAAAATAGAAGCTCTACCAGGCGCATGACAGCGAGGTACGAGGAGGTGTGAAAAGGACGTGCCACAAAGTCCTAGTGATTCATTCTGGAGCCTGTGAAATGCCCAGAAGCCTCCTACCAGCAGGAACTCTTATGGTCCTCAAAAGGCTTGAGCAATTTCTTAACATTACTGTTGACACAGTGTTACAAGATGATTTTGCAAGCGGGCGAAACAAGTTTTAGCAAGCAACAGCGCCTTCTTTTATTGGTCCGATGACAGCAATAGTTCATATGCTAGAGGTGAGGGGGAAGGCAACAGAACAGAACATGTAAGGATGGCTATTATCCAGGTGAAAGGGTGGGCTGATCTGGGCAAATCAACAACCAGTTAAAGCTTTATAATAAGGGTTCACCATCAATCCTCAGAGATGCTCATACATCCACGTAGGTGGCCCAGCCAGGAGATGTCCTGATGCCAGCCCTACCAGCCTGTATGATCAATGGCCCTGTAATCAGCAAGAGCCCCGGATGGAAGATGTCAGGGGACAGTCTGGCAGTCCAATATTTATAGCAAATTGATTTTATTCATTTTATGATAATTGTGGAAAGGGTCGGACTGGCCCACAGGAGACAACCCTGATGGGCGCCTGACCACAAGTGATCCCCCAGCCTCCTAAAAGAGCAGCACTTGGCACAATACACTTGATTCACTGTATACAGTATAAGATTTCCCAGTTTATTATATAAACTTGTAAATGAGGTGGTGATATTTGCAGCAACTGAACTATGGACCCCCTGAATTGATGTTATTGGTGGGCCCTTGGCATTCCAACATTTGTAAGGATATAATCAGCAACCAACCCTGCTCCTGCAAGTGATGTGGGGGCCTGGTCTATAGAGAAATGAACAAAACGGGTGGTCTCTGCTCCCTCGTTACCTCCACACAACGCGCACTGACAGTGCACTCTGTTGCCAGCTCGTCACTTCTCATCAGATCGGATGAGGGAGTGCACTGTCACTGTGCACTGTGAATATTACACGTTGACAAGATCCTACTGAGCGTAAGTCAGAATTGACAACTGACACATGCTCAATAAAGCAAGGACTAGCCCAGCTCCTGAAAGTCATCACTAATATCGCTTTGTTACAGGGGCTGGGCAGAGGCTGCAGCAGTGACCGGATGCTCTACCCCCTAATGACGACTCCTAGGGACTTTTTAATTAAAGTATATTAGAAAAGAGAAGATATTGAATAGATAAAACCTTTAGTATTAAAATAAATATTAATTTCAGATCATTAATTTAAACGGAGTGACCTACTAATGGATACAACTATATGGGGCATGGATGGACCAGAAGGGGAGTAACTCAATTTATTCAGAAGGGTTCAAGTATAGATTCGGAGAGCGGCTTGTATAACGAGCCCTCCGCCTGCTCCCTTATATGTTACACTATTTGTAGGGTGGAGAATATCAAAATAAACTTGAGGCCACATTGCTTGGCTTGCACAGCTCCAGGATAGGCAGGCTAGTGCCCAGTGTGGGGGAGGGGGTCCGCACTGCTATTTTCACACAGGGTGGGGTCTGCTGAGGAGGGGGGAGAGCACAACCTTTCCCTTCCTACAGGAAACAGGCGCAGAAATTGTATCCCTGAGGCCTTGTGTCTAGCGGGTGAGAGGCTGCAATGCGGAGGCCTGGCTGCTGCAATCAGTGCTGTGGAGAGGAGCTGAAGACTTCACATTTCAGCCCTGGACTCAGCCAAACATTCCAAAATGTCAATCACCAGAACTCTGAGAGCAAGATTATAGAACACCACTGACTTACACCCTTACACTGTCATTTACATTATATTCATCATTGATATTGGAAAACTGTTTTTTTTTTTATTGCTTTGTAAGCTGAAGCCTGAACGGGGACGTCAGTATTTATTTTTCTATCCAGAAGCTTGTGTGTGAAAATAAAATCAGCCGTACTTACCCCCCGATTGTGCCAGCTTAGACCAGATTGTGCCCCCTCTGCAGCCATATGGACAAACACTAGGCTCGGCAGCGATGCCGATATACAAAGCACCGGACCTCGGAGACCAGTGATCGGCTGCAGCGGTCACATAAGGTTGATGATGCGGGCAAGTTCATCTGACATCTCTTTTTAATCCATTGCTTTATTTTTTTCTTAGATAAACCTGATTAAAAACATTTTTTAAAGAGGGTTTCCCATTAAAGTTATGGTGCATTGCTGGAATATGGAGTAACCAAAGTGCTGCAATGCTCAAAATTCCTAGAAAGAATTGGTTTCTTTGGATTTTTCATGTAGTCTGACCCAAAGTGAAGTGCAGAGAGCTGTAAAAAAAGCCACAGAAGTTGCAGTTCTTGCTCCGTGCCAAGACAGAGGATAAGGAGCCAAAAGTACCTAGACTGTATAAATTGCCTCTTCAGAGGACTAGAACTCTAGCGCCATCAGCAGGCGGTGCTATTGTTCTAGTCCTCTTACTCTCGGAAAAGGAAATTTGCCTATTTAAATTTCCCAGAGGAGCATACATGGCCTATAAGTCTCCTCACTCTGACATGCCAGTCCTGGCTTGTCACTCTCCATAAGGAGAAACGTTATCCCTTTACTTAGACTACGACACTTATTTTAGGTTGCACCCGCCTGTTCTTAACGTTATGCCCATTGCTAGGATGTACTAGGACCTAAAGATCCATGCGATGGAGGGATGAGCCCTACAAGCCGGAGGACACAATCTTTAAGAAAGGAGCTCAGTGGCTTGAGCAGAGAATAAATGGCTACACACAGTCATTGTGACTCCCTACTTGGGAGCTGTAGGCCGTGTATCGTTGTTATCACTGGGGTGGACGGGTGTAAAGTTCTTTACCAGCTCATATTTATAAATGGCGGCATCAGTTGACTGTGTCCGGGATTGTATGCTACGCCGATCACTTCATTAAAAATGGCAACAATGTCCAATTTTGACCTTCATACTGTATTTGATGAGATGTACGAGAGTGGCGCAACTACTGAAGACGTCTCCCACAGACTAAAAGAATGACAAGTCTTCAGGTATTTCATCTTTTTAGCATCCAACAGGGCAAGTCAGGACACAGTGAGGATCTGCCGGATCTCGGTTTATGCAGGAATGTGACTTGGAGCACAAGGTTTTGTTCTGCAGTGTAAAGGTGTAGGACGCTGGTGATGACAGCAGGATGGGCACCGCCATTCTATTAGTTGTTGATTACTGCAAAAGTCAAGTGTTAGCAGCAAAATTCAAGGTTGAGAAAGTCAAAGCCACCAAATGTAAACAGTACTGTAAGCCCGTTCTCAGGAGGGTCACTGAAATGTTTGTCAGGCTATGCATCTCGGTGTAAGAATTCAAGAAATACCGGATCTTTCAGACTATAAGACGCACCTCAACATTTTTAGGAGAATAGGGGGGAAAAAAAAAATTGTAATGCATCAAATGGGGGTCCGCCTTACAGTCCGAATTCAGCTTACCATGGGGGGGGAAGGGTTAAATCATCAGCGATGGTGGAGGTCACAGGTGGTGTTCGGTGGTCCGGCAACGATCTGACTCCCATCCCAGGCTGGTGCAGCAGGTTTACCAGTGCGGGGGCTCTGCTGACATTTTGTGACAGCCCAGAGCCCCCACACATCCATTGCTGCAATGCGGTGGCACCCAGGAAAGTGGCCGCTGGAGATCTCGGGACCACCGAATACTGCTACACCAGCCTGGTATGCGAGTCAGATCATAGCTACTGATGAGTGAATGTACTCGTTACTCGAGATTTCTCGAGCATGCTCGGGGGTCCTCCGAGTATTTTTTAGTGCTCGGAGATTTAGTTTTTTTCGCCACAGCTGAATGATTTACATCTGTTAGCCAGCATAAGTACATGTGGGGATTCCCTAGCAACCAGGCAACCCCCACATGTACTTATGCTGGCTAACAGATGTAAATCCTTCAGCTGCGGCAAGAAAAATTAAATCTCCGAGCTCTAAAAAATACTCGGAGGACCCCTGAGCATGCTCGGGAAATCTCGAGTAACGAGTATATTCGCTCATCACTAATCATAGTCCTCCTGCAGCGTCGGACCACCTTACATGAGTTTTATTTCCCACTAGAAATACACAAAAAAAGAGGAGACTTGTCACCTGGACAGGGACCATTTACAATATAGCATTGGACAGGGACCCCAATATCTGATAGGTAGCTTCTCCGGCTCCTTGCCTTCAAAAACGCTAGTTGGGTATTAATAAGTGATGAGTGAGGTTTGCCCGGGCAACGAGTATACTCGCTCATCACTAGTATTAATCAATGTTTTATCTAGCTAAAATCAGGGGGCGATTCAGCTGTGAATGCCCAAGTGTATAAAACTCAATAAATGCAGAACAATTCTGAAAACCCCTGTACACATCAAAAATACAAGACATAAGAAGTAGTCCTCCAAGATCTTTATTTACATATAGCAATGTATTCGTTTTTTGTCTGTATATCATTGAGAAATTAAAAAATATATATTCATATTCACCCATATATACACATTGTATATACACATACATAAATATACATATATTATTTACACACCTCTCGCCGATCACATGCAATCATAATTAGTCACTTGATTTTGGACAGACTCGCTTGTTTTACAGGAGGTCAAACTACAGAGTGGAAACGTCCTGGAGACGGCAATGTTAAAGGGTTCCATGGTGGTAGACACGAAATGCAGGATTGTAACATACTGTGCAGTCCGATCACCAGAATACAATGCTTTATACAATACCGCATCCTCATTGGCACTACCTAACAAATCTCTGTGCCACGGGGCTTTCACGGCTTTACAGAGCCCTCAGGAAATCAGTAGTTGTTCACACTGGTGGATACACAGTCCTCTGCTGTGTACAATGACATCGTTTTGGCTTCACTTCTCCTTTATCGACTGAATTTTGGGTATATTTCACATTTCAAGAATGTATTGTGCAGTTTTAAATGAGATGTACGACGTAAATCAGTCACCAGGTTTTTGCTCCCCCCATCTGAGAGCAAGCATGATGTAGAGGAAGAGCCCCTGATTCCAGTGATGTGTCACTTACTGGGCTGCTTGATGCATGTTTAATAAAAATTAAGTTTTTTTCTGCTGCACATTTAGCAGTTCTCTGAATGCGGAGCTGTGTAACCCCGCCCACAGCACTGATTGTAGAGTGCACACAAAGCGGCCAATCAGTGGTGGCGGCGGGGCTACACAGCTCATGAATATGGAGGACTACCTGGCAGCAGGTCCTGCAGTGATAATCTCCTGCTGATAAATAAAATAGTGGTTTCATCAAAAACTACAGCAAGCAGCCCAGTAAGTGACACATCACTGGAATCAGGGTCTCTCTTCCTACATTATACTGCTCTCAGATTAGATAGCAAATACCTGGTGACAGATTCCCTCAAATATAAAAAGGTTCCATAAGCCTCGTACTGTAAACTAGACATCGACACTTGGTAGCGTAGCTAGAGTGGAGGAGGGAAGGGAATGGGCAGCCCAGGCCTACATACCCTATGGGGCCTACTCACGGCGATGGCCACTCGAGTAGTTCAGCGTGCAGTTTGACCCATTGATAGCCAAGGAAGCCATAGCCTCCCTGCCATAGCCCTCCAGTTTTGTGATGTAGGTCACGTCACTTTAGACCTGTGGCTCACAGAATGGCGGAGGCACTCACAGAACATTAGCTTCACCTGCCAGGCATTGTCCCAGCTTTCTGGTGCCCGATTACTTTTTAGGATCACTCAGGGCAGTTTTTTTGTGGGGGTACTCAGGGGCATTATTAGTATTTATAGTGGATGTGGGGGAACTATTAATTAGGGGAAGCTTACAGCACTTACAGCAGTGGCATTATTACGGTTTGGGGAATTATTAGTGGTTAAGGGGGCATTATCACTTTTTGGGGCACTCAAGGGACAATACTGTTATGTGGGCATTTAAAGGGCATTCTTTACAGGGTGCACTCATGGCATGGCTACACTATCGCTCTATAGGACACAAATGAGTGTGATAACTTTAGAGCGCACAGGAAATAAAAATTACTATATTCTGGGTGGGCAATTAAGGCTTAAAGAGGGCAGTATTACCATGTGGCGCACTAAAAGGAGCACACTCCCCATGTAACAGCGGGTACAGTAGAAGCGACTAGTAGGGCAGCAGGAGGGTCAGTATTGGGGCATCGACAGGATGGGAAGTTTGGTTACTTTGGAAATCGGTGGGGCCGGTGATAAAAATATGAGAAACTGGGTAACAGCAGTGGAAATAATTTGTCTTATATGGTATCTACCATGACACAGTCACTGAATGGTGGGATATCATGTACGGAGCGCCTCTAGCTACAAACATGGGTTACCGGCCCGGACAGACCTATCTTGCCCCCTCCTCCGCTCCGGTGAACCCCTAGCTACGCCTGTCGGCACTAGTTTGCTCTCAGCACAATCAGCATTACAGGCTCGTTTCTCTAGGAGGATTGACAGCTTTACAAAGGGGATGAGATGAGAACAAAGCACAGAAGTGGCCACGCACGCGTACAGACATGCCGCCGTACAGTCCTGAACTCTGGATACCCTCCTTATTTGGAGAAAGGCTTTTGGACCAGACTTCACTACTGCCAAAAACAGGAGACTTTTTTTGTGTTTTTTTTAAAAGTTCACATGTTCTTTAGTTCAGAGATACATTTTTTTGGAGAGAGTCTCTAATGCCCAACAAAAATCTCTTTTTACAGAAGAAAGGATTTTGCTGTTATCGTTCCCCTGAACCGCTGGCATCTTCACACTGCATTTATCCAATTGATAGGTGAAATGAAAAATGATATGTGAGGGATAAGCCATGTGGAAACTGCAGCCATTCTTTCAGTAGTAACTGGATTCTCTTCCTGTAAAGTGATACAAGTCTTTCATAACGATGGAGAATATTTGCCAGAAAGCGTTAGATGAGAAGCTGCCAGCTCGTAAATAGGATATGGAGTTATACTTTCCATGGACATACATATAAGCTTATCTAACCAGACATGACAGTAGTAAAGAACAATTGCACATCTTATAAAAAGCCCTCCCCCCCTATAAAAGTTTTTATAGTCTCACTATATTGCAATCATATTATATAACACTGTACTTACAATTGCTCATTTTGCCTTTCTACACAGAATTCTTCTCTTTTCTCTGCTCTTTGTATAAACAGAAAGTCTCTTGTCCCTGCATTTATCATTCCCCTCTTCAACTCTTGACCCAGCTGCTCCCTCCTCACCATCAGGGACATATGCAGACAAAATTGACCTCCTGTTTCTACATAGAGCTTAGAAGGATTCAGTGTGTCAGTTTGTAATCATCTGATGTTATAGACCTAATGGAAAAAAGAAGAATTAAGTGGGTAGAAAGGCAAAAAGAGCAATTGTAAGTACACAGTGCTATACAATATGATGACTGCAATATATTAAGGAGGATAAAAACTTTGATGGGAAGAAGAGGGCATCTTTTAGTGTACAGGAAAAGAGGTTTTTATTTAACGTATCTGGTGGTTTTCTCTTACTGGGTGCAATAAATGCCAAGTGGTTATACTGTACACCCAACCTTTCTATAACCCCGGTCAGCCAAATATATCGGTGCACATCTACGAATACACAGTGGTAAAATCTGATGCACAGTCTCGTCCATAACAATCATCTCTTTCTACACAGCCACAAAAAAAATGGTCATTTTGTCTGCACACAAGAGACCCCTATCTACTATAGGAAAGGAAACTTTGGTGGCCACAAAAACCAACAAGAAGTCCGGTCCAGGCCTCATTCAGATATCTGGGATAATATAAAGTGTGTGCGTGTGTGCGCGTGTGTGTGTGTGTGTGTGTGTGTGCGCGTGCGTGTGTGTGGCATTCCGCGGCCATTTTCCTGAAGCCCCAGGAAGCCGAGAAGAACCATCTGCGCACGCACGGCCTCACAAAGATGGCCGCGCCCACGATAAACGGCTGAATAGCGCAGATCGCGCTATTTTCCTTGAAGCTGCGCAGTGGATTCGCCACTTGGACATGCACACACCACTACGCCACCAACGGAGATCTGGGTCCCAACCCCATTTATAAGGCAAGAAATCCCACATATTAAACCTGGCAGGGCACACCCGTGAAGTGAAAACCATTCCCGGTGATTACTTCTTGAAGCTCATCAAGAGAATGCCAAGAGTGTGCAAAGCAGTCATCAAAGCAAAAAGGTGGCTACTTTGAAGAACCTAGAATATAAGACATATTTTCAGTTGTTTCATACTTTTTTGTTAAGTATATAATTCCACACGTATTAATTCATAGTTTTGATGCCTTCAGTGTGAATGTACAATTTTCATAGTCATGAAAATACAGAATTTTTTTTAAATGAGATGGTGTGTCCAAACTTTTGGTCTGAACTGTGTATATATATATATATATATATTCTCACGGATTGAGTGGTCTGAAAAAAAAAAAAAAAAATCTATAAAAATAAGGCTGTCGTCACACTATCAGTATCTGGTCAGTATTTTACATCAGTATTTGTAGCCAAAACCAGGAGTGGGTGATAAATACAGAAGTGGTGCATATGTTTCTATTATACTTTTCCTCTTATTGTTCCACTCCTGGTTTTGGCTTACAAATACTGATGTAAAATACTGACCAAATACTGATAGTGTGACCGCAGCCTAACAGACCTGTACCTTTTTGATCCGAGTCACGAATCAAGGTTACTCACCCTACAAGTTTATGGATCCGTGAAAGTGACGGGTAGCCCATGGCCGGCACCAGTGTGTAATCCGTGGACTGTCTGATTACCAATGTGATGGACGGGAAAAGCTTTGTACTTTTATACATATGTGGAAAATCACCGATGGTAAAAATGGACACAGACCAAACACTGATCCAAAATAACCAAGGAACAGTCCAGTCCAGCATTTTACACACAAGAAGAATCACGGATGTCTGAATGAGGCCTTAGTGTACAAAATAAAAAAATTAAAAAAAACAGACTTCCACAGGGGCAACAAGATTGGCTGATTCATAACCTTTTAATACACAGAAACAGCACCATGTGGAATGGAGCGGAGCTGCAATAGGAGACAACCCATGTATAAAGCAATCAGTTTTTGCAAACCAGGAACAAGTAAACTGAGAAACAAAGGCCCCCATTTCTGATCAGGTAGGCTGGAGTATAGAAACATCAGTGAAGTCACTGTCCTGTAAGGATGTGATCGCCCTGTGTTCACAGGTCCAACGGTAACAGCAAATTGCTGCTGCACAACTTTTACGGGTGAACCCCGGCTTCTGAAGGGTGAAGGTTATTCAGCCAAAAAGCAAAAGTAATTGCAGAAAAACAGGTTTGGCTTTGCAAAAAAAAAAAAATCATGCTGCACACCATCATGGCAAATTTGGATTGGAAGAATACACCTTTACACACACACTGACTATGAATATAACTATGGACAGGGCACACTCACAATAAAAGTGAGCTAAAAACGATAACTTCGATATGACCGATACATAAAATCCAAAGTGCTATTAAAGCAGATATGTCACCAGATTTCACGCTACAAAATGCATATATTAAATAGGTCTCCTAGGGCTGATGAGACTGGTGTATTTACTTTGAGAAGCCTTGTCAGATTATCTGTGTAATCCTGGATATTAAGCTAAAACAATGCGTATATGTAATATCAGACAGGCAAGCTTTCAACAAGAACTATACAGCCATTCTGACATTGATTTTTTAAAGTACACCAGTCTCATCAGGTCCAACAGATCTGTTTAATGGCGTATGTAGATTCTTCTTAGTGGATATTAGTACAGTGGTGGACGACCTTGTTGTCTCCTAGGCCAAGCAGCAGCTTCATCAAATCAAATGTTACATGCAATTTACTGGAAAATGAATGCAAGATTCCGACTGAACGGACTGAATCCTCCGTCTATGTTCACACACAGCAAATCCATTCCATTCATCTAAAGGAGGCTTGAAGAACTTGGTTGTGAAAGCCAACCTCCTTCACATCTGTGGAATGGATTTCAGTCCGTTACGCCATTTCTGCAGAAATAATTTGCCACATGTGAATGTACCGACGCCAAGTTACCAACCAATATAAGTGGAGTATACCTTTATTAATCGGAATAGACTTATACGAAGCTGGAGCGAAGTATGTAGAGAAATGAAAAGTAAAAATCGAGGAATACAAGTGTGGTTATGGTTCGCTGCTGAACAGAGGAATGTAGATTACTCTAATGATTCAACACAAAACAAAAAAACACTAAAAACGGAATTTCCAATGCATAAAACACAAAAGAAAACCAGGGAGGTAGATAAGAAAAGGCAAGACAAAACCCTTAATGCCAAGCTAGATGGTTAAAATCCATTACTATAGGAGATCTCCATTTTATAGCTTACATAGTAGTCAATTACGCCATCACTAATGCCCAAACCATGACAACATAGACAATGGGGAGCCTCGATCAAAGCACTTCTGGCTTCTAATGAATCAGGTCGTCTCGGCATTGTGGTTTCTACAGTGCAGCAAGTAATTCACAACAGCTGAACCAATCGACCCAAAGCTCTGATACAATAAAACTATTATGTAGATTCCCTTGTATTTACCCCCAACCGTGCAAACAAGAAATTCCCTTTATAGGGTAGAATATATAATCTATTCTCTTTATTTCATCCACATTGATACGGTACCAAGAAGGCTTCCATTAGTTCATATTAACGACTGACAAAGTGCCTTGCCTTCAGTGACATTACTTCAAGTAGTGCTGGGGTGTGCTTATTCTGACCGCTATGGTAACCCTTACATTACGGCTCTTCACGATGACCATTTCTCAAGTTTCGTTCAGGAAATGCTCTGGGAAGTGTGATGTGGTATTGAACTTGTGATGATATTTGAGCACGAGTCACAGCAACTTCCACTTGTTCTCTGCTCTCCAGAAACCATGGAGTAAGACCCACAGAAGAGTGATCTCTACTGGTCAACGACCCAAGCTCAATGCAAAGACAGAGCTCTACTGGTCAACGACCCCAGCTTAGCACAAAGACAGATCTCTACCGGTCAACGACCCCAGCTAAATGCAAAGACAGAGCTCTACTGGTCAACGACCCCAGCTTAGCACAAAGACAGATCTCTACCGGTCAACGACCCCAGCTTAGCACAAAGACAGATCTCTACCGGTCAACGACCCCAGCTAAATGCAAAGACAGAGCTCTACTGGTCAACGACCCCAGCTTAGCACAAAGACAGAGCTCTACTGGTCAATGACCCCAGCAAAGCACAAAGACAGAGCTCTACTGGTCAACGACCCCAGCTTAGCGCAAAGACAGATCTCTTCCTGGTCATTGACCCCAGCTTAGCACAAAGATAGATCTCTACCGGTCAATGACCCCAGCTAAATGCAAAGACAGATCTCTACCATTCAATGACCCCAGCTTAGCACAAAGACAGATCTCTACCGGTTAATGACCCCAGCCTAACGCAAAGACAGATCTCTACCATTCAATGACCCCAGCTTAGCGCAAAGACAGATCTCTACTGGTCAACGACCCCAGCCTAACGCAAAGACAGATCTCTACCAGTCAATGAAACCAGCTTAGCGCAATGACAGATCTCTACCAGTCAGCGACTCCAGCTTAAAGCAAAGACATCTCTACCGGTCAGCAACTCCAGCTTAATGCAACACCCAAAGAGCTTGATCAGCATTTTTCCCCTATTACTCCCCCCAGGAACATTGCCTCTGTGCACAACATATACACCAATTTTATCATTTGGCAGAAAAATTGTTTGCAAATATAAAAAAAAGATGCCAGTCATAAAACACAAACAGCGCACCCACTCCCACCCAAAAAAGTGCATTATACCTTCATTCTCACCATTACTACCCTATTCTTTCAGGCCCTATGATGTATTGGCACTAATGCTAAGGAAGTGACAGCAATACAGCACATTTCACCCTCCGAAAGATGCGATCATGTGGCAGAAGAGTATCACAATGGATTTCCACGTTCATTCTACTGAGCGTTACTCATTTATAACCCATTTGATGCCAAGGAGTGTTACTTGGAAGCTACAAACCTTCATTACAAGCAATTTTTCCTGAAAGGGTGTTGGCATGCATATGGAAGCGGAAGTGCAAAGTCATACTCAAATAATATGTGCAGCATGATCAGGCACCCTTTCCTTGCCACAGGGGGGAGAAATCAGCAAAACTTATTCCCTGTAACATAAAAAGAGAACACTGGAAACACATGTAAACATGCAATGTTGCATAAACCGCTGCACGGACATGGAGTAGCAATGTTGGAATACCACTTGGTGGGAGTACTCTCGCCACCATCAATCTCCTGAGAAATCAATTCCCTTAGCAACTACCTGAAAAAAGGGATTACCCATCCAACCAAGCAAACTAGCTTCATTGGATTTATACTTCCCTTTGGTTAGTGGTAAATCGCATTTCCAGTGGATCCACAAGGGAGAAAAATAAGCAAAAGAAAAAAAAGTTATGTATATGAATTGTAAATGAATAGTTCAAGCGGGCCAAGTTAATTGTACCATTTTCAACATGACTTCCCTTACCATTCACCTCAGCTATAGGGGTTTTTAATTAAGTAACCAAAACGTTGGGGGTTTTCCATGATAAATTTTGGGGCATACATGTGCTCGTGGGGGTCTGCTGCTGGATATTCTTGCTTGGTTCCATCAAACCAACCCCCAGTCTTTATAAGCCATCTAATATAGTTTAAGTCTCTTTTGTCTTCATAGTCACCCCATCTTGGAAAATCTCCATTTTGTGCAGAGATCAGCTTGAAGTGGATTCCTTCTGGAGGGAAGCACCAGGAGCAGTGCCAGCCAGCAAAATGTAAAGGGCTCCCTATAGACCACTGAACAAGAATGTGCCCAGTTTTGTTCTCGTACTGGCGGAAGTTGGGCATGGTGTAATACTCCCGTCGTCGCAGGCGGATACCGTCTGTGCCATATACTGTACGAAGCATTCCAACGGTGCAGCCAGAAATTACCTCCAGTGTGCCTGGTTGCTTCCAAAAGAAGCCATAGAGTGATTTGCGCATATGGAAAGCAATGGGTTCTGTCCACCCGTCATAAAGCTTAAGAAAGAGCACTCCTTCCCTGCTGGGGATCTCATCGGCGTCATCTATAATAAATAGGTCATCATCCCGCAAGTTGCGTAGACGAGCAATCCCGTTGTGAGTCAAAAATGTCCGCAGATAGTCGTCCGCTATCCACCCATCTTGTTTCCCGCCTTCAGGGAAGTGGTCCAGAAACACATACACCACTTTGGATTTAATGTACTCAAATGTGCCATTGAGAAGCATTTGGCGGAATACGAGGGGACGCGGCTCCCCATACGCTGTAAAGTTTGATTCACATATTAAGAAAACATCCACCGCCCCATCCAGCTCTCGGAAGCGTGTCTCCAGCAGATCAAATTCATGATTTATATTAATGGCATTGATAACACGGCGTGGCTTTAGCCGTGGGGTTAATCGATCCTTTGTGGGGAGATTGGAGTGTTGAACAACTGTTGGCACCCCACAACTAGGCCCGTGCCAGCCTGGTAAACAAACACATTCCACCCATTTCCTTCGTTTCTGTGTTTGCTGCTGTGACTGTCGAGAAATGCTAGGCAAAGCCTTGCGTGGAGAAGACCGTTCTGGCTTTTCAGAGGGCAAGCGGTCTAGTGACTTTGTTCCTGGTTTGAAACATACACCACCAGACTTAGTTCTCACAAAATACTCCGTTGTATCTTCCAGCAAAACAAATTCCTTATGGTGCAATTCACCTGTGTTAAAGCCTTGACTTTGTCCTGAAGGAGGAGGCCTGGGTTGCAGCACAGCAGCCTCCGGAGGCCGATAGTAGCCAGGGGTGCGTAGAACCTGGATGCCATCATCAGACCTTTCTTTGTGTTGAGGTATTAGAGGCCGAGACTCCCAAAAGAAGCCAGAAATGAAATTTGGACTAAGAGAGACCAAGTCCTTTGACAGTGAAACATAAGATAGGGCTTTCAGAAAGTGGAGAACCGAGATTACACACAGTCCAGCCATGCAAAGGAGCAGGAACATCTTGTGCCACCTCATCTTCATCCTGTCAATGAAGCAGAAACAACAGTCATTAACCGGATCAGCAGCATTTGTACAATCCAGTTATAACAAAACTAATGTTTACTGTGAGGACACTACTAGGTTAGAGGCGAGAAAACAAGAGCAAACATAGTAGGCTGACATTTTTGCAGGCCAAATGCTCTCCTCCACCCATACGTATGGGGGGAAAAGAGAATCAGGTTGAAAAAAAAAAAAAAAGTATACGGCTTGTTTAAAATTCAACACAACCGACCCTTAATTGCCCCGGCCATCTGCTCTTGGGGAAAAACTGGGGTCCTTCCCCAATACACATGAGATGATCGGCCTTTCGCCATACAACTCAATAGGATCAGTTGACATTCATCTGGCAAAATTTACTGTCTTCTGCAGCTTTGTTGCGTAAACAGGAACAGAATGAGCAGAGTCATTTCCTTATCATTTGTGGGCGAGTAAATTAATGACGGCTCGGCTGTACTACAGGGGACGTATACAAGGAAGGATATATGGGATACACACAGATAAAGCTCTGTATACATCTCTCCTGCCACAACGGTCAATGTGTATGCTGGGAGAAAACTCCATGTTAACATTTTTCATAGGTCCCCATTAACCAGAAGACTAAGAGTGGCGTTTTGGCCTCCATACTGTTGATGATTAAACTGTACAGGAAATCACAGCAGCCTTCATTGCTACGGGACCGGAAAAGTTGTTATTCTGGAACGGCGAGGTCTGTAATTCTTTTTAGTATTACAGAACATTTCCTACCGTCTCTCTAGAATATACAGTGTTTTATATACATTCAGTCCCTGTTTCATACAAAGGCAAATTAACTTTGACCGAAATGTGACTTGTCAGGCATGTGCAACCACTAACATATCTGTCTATATACCTAGGCAGTTATACCCAACTAGTAAGCGAGCAACCGCAACATGACACAAGCATATGTTATCTACAGGAATGTAGAATTTGGTCTTAAAAAAATAAAATAAAAAAAATAGGAAGAAAGTTCTCATCCATTAATTCACAGCACAAAATTCTCCGCAAAAAGAAGTAAAAAAACAAAAAAACAATCTGAATAGATATATTTACTTCTACCTCTTACAGATGACATCCACTCAGAACAGATTCATAGGAAACCTGTGCGTTACATTTCTCTCCTAAAGTGTTTCCTTGTGCGGACATTTTTTTTTGAAACACAAGAAGTCAGCCAAAGTGCTCACACAAACATCATGTAGTAAATTCTTTAGGTCCAATAACCATTTATTCGTACCGTATGATGGAAACATTTTACAGAAGCGCTAGAAAATGTAAGAGACGGAACCTAAACCCTTCAGGGTATGTGCGCACGCTGTGGGTCCGCAGCGGTTTCCCATGCGTTTACAGTATAATGTAAACCTATGGGAAACGAAATCCGCAGTGCACATGTTGCGGAAAAGCAGCGGTTTACATTCCGCAGCATGTCAATTCTTTGCGCGGATTCCGTTGCGGGTTTACACCTGCTCCAATAGAAAACTGCAGGTGTAAACCTGCAACGGAATCCGCAATAGAAACCACAATAAATCCACAGGAAAAACCGCAGCGGTTTTGCACTGCGGATTTATCAAATCCTCTGCGGAAAAATCCGCAGCCCTCACAGATATGTGTGCACATACCCTAAGGCTAGGTTCACAATACGTTCATAACGCGGTGTAACGTAGTCAGTTAACGGTGCCATTGAATGCAATGTCGGACGCATCGCTAGCGCACGCCCACAATGGGCGTGCGCTAGGATGCGTCCGACATTGAGTGACGGACCGAGACGCGGGCTGCAGCGTTTCCAGGTCCGTCACCGCTAGCGCAGAAGGAGCTAGCAGATGCTCTATCTGCGCTAGCGCTGTGCGGCACTTGCGTCAGCGCAGTCCGTTTAACTTATGCGTTGAACAGACTGCACTAACGCAATGTGAACCCAGCCTAAAGATGCTTTTGGCAGGAGACAGACAGACAAGTGAACAAAGGGTTAATCTAGAGCTCCTCATCATCAAAAGCTATACAGCCCCAAGTATCCAAGTGTGATTTCAGGGAGGCGGAAACTGCAAGTGTATAGTGACTTTGCACAAATTTGTTGACTTACTTTCTTGTGTGTTTGTTTTTTTTTGTTTTAGTTACCTTTTTAATCTGTCATACTGAGAGTCAGACTGTTCGTACCAATGACTGATCGGTAGAGTTGGGGAACGTGTGACGAGATTTAGTAGTAAAGTGGTTAACTCGCAGGTACTACACTAAGAAGGCATGGATTGGCAGAATTAAGAGAATGTGTAGATATTTCTCAGTGTAAGCTACCAAACTTACAAATATGGAACAGAAGGAGTTGGTTGCATTTGATTTAAATAAAAAAAAAAAAAGGGTAATAATGCTTTTAACCCCCTCTGGGCTGCATTTACCCTCAGTTTTGCAGCATTTTTATTAAAGTTTCAGGGAACGCGTACACGTTCAGGATAGCCGGTGGTTTGGACGGAGCGGCAAAATCGCTCCGCCCCCTTCTGGGGGATGTGATGATGCCGAATGTGTTCATAGCACACATCCGGTATCATCGCACCCCACACATAGGGCCCTGTGTTATACCTTGCGACGGCGCAGCGTCGCCGCAAAGTATACGGACATGTTGCGATCTAAAAAGACGCGCCACATGTCCGGAATCGCAGGGCCGCCGCGTGCGTGTTACCACGCATAGTGGAGACGGAATTTCATTAAATCCCCTCCCCTATGCTGTAACATCTGGACGCTGCCTGTTTGACGCTGTGTCTTTATGCAGCATCAAACACGCAGCGTTTCCTGAATGTGGAAACATATCTTTAGGGTATGTGCACATCTTGCGGATTTTGCTGCGGATCTGCAGCGGTTTTGACGCTGCGGATTCACAGCAGTTTTCCCTGAGTTTACAGTACCATTTAAACCTATGAAAAACAAAATCCGCAGTGCACATGCTGCGGAAAAAAAGTGCAGAAACGCTGTTTATTCCGCAGCATGTCAATTCTTTGTGTGGATTCCGCAGCGGTTTATACCTGCTCCATAATAGGAATCCACACAAAAAAACACGGTAAATCTGCAGTAATTCCGCAGGTAATCCGCAGTGCGGTTTACCTGCGGATTTACCAAAATCAGTCCGGAAAAATCCGCAGGACTTTCCGCAATGTGTGCACATACCCTTAAACAGCTTTTTTTTTTATAAAGCCAAAACATGCTTAAGACAGATGTTACTTTCAGTCAAAATTATTGAAAATTCTACATTACATGCTCTCCCCTCCAGGCAACCCACCGTAACAAAAAAAAAAACAGCAAAAAAAACAGTGTCCCCGTCCACAGCATTTCCTCCCGACTCTTTACATAGAATACTCTGTACAGTGTGCAAGTTTGATTTACAAAGCTTAAAAACTCCACAAGAGGTTTGTGTATCCTCCATAAAAATAGGGCGAGACTTAACCGAAATGCCACTTTCTGCACCCAGCCTGGCACAATGGTGTGGCCTAGATCAGGGGTGTCAAACTGCATTCCTCGAGGGCTGCAAACAGGTCATGTTTTCAGGATTTCCTTGTACTGCACAGGTGATAATTTAATCACCAACTCATGTGTGTAGGTGATTAAATTATCACCTGTGCAGTACAAGGAAATCCTGAAAACATGACCTGTTTGCAGCCCTCGAGGAATGCAGTTTGACACCCCTGGCCTAGATGGTATACTGGGTGCCAAAAAATTACTGGCATGGAGTAACCAACTTATTAGTGGGGTAAACAGACCAGACAGCCTTAAAAGGTGCACCAAACTTATCAAGGCGGCATGAACCACTGATACATATTGGTGCATTTTAAGACAGTCTACTATAAATTTACACCGTCTAAAAATGAGGCCGTATTAAAAATAAAAATGTATTAATATAGAAGATTTATGAAAAAAAAAAGATTTAAAGAATTAAATGACTTCTTATAAGAGACATCTGAGGGGAGGCATAATTAACTTTTCAAAGTACGTAAGTGACCCATACAAAAAGAATAAAAAATTGTCAAAGTTGTCATAAAAAAACAACAACACAGTAGGGCATTCCCACCATCTGGAGAAAGAAAGGTTCAATCTACCATGAGAACTATTAATCTATGTAATAGTCTAGCTCAAAAATTAGAAAAAAAGTTTATTTTTAAATTCGTAAAAAAAGTTTAAAAATAATTTGGTCTAAATTTTTAATCAGTCAATAGACACAGGCAAACTTTATTGCTCTTTAGGGCAGACTAGATCATGAATTATGGATGTACCGCAGTCGAAATCTATGGGCATGTGTCTTTTTTCAACAGTACTATATAAATATGCCTCAAATTATGTAAATGCTTCCAGAGGGTCACATAAATACACAAAATGATATAGTGATCAAGGCTCTTCCTGCCAGTAAGTGGGTAGAAGAACAGTAGAGACTACATGACCCCACACACAAGCAGCTGCGGAACACCTTTTGGATCAGGACTTTTTTTTTGCTTTCAGGACAAGTTGTAAATTTGAATTGCACTTTAATTGAATTTGTGGAAAAATCATCCCAGTGTAAGGTCACGGTGACCCCCCCCAACGCTAGATCTGTTTTTTCAATCTTGTTTATGCAGCGCTAATTGTTCAGTAACAATGACCTGGCGACACGATTCTAAACACATGGATCTTTCATTTTTTATTTTAGTTGAAAGCAAAACCCGACAGAACAGAAATCTTTTTTTAAAAAGAATGGTAACAAGCAAACGCCATTCCATAACCATTTTTCTATTGAAGGAGCTTGTTCTTTGCGTGACAAGCTGTGTATATACAGTAGATACAATGTTGTGGCACATGAGGCTTAAATTGCCTCTTATTGCATTTTGCTCTTGATTTGCACGGTCCTAAATATGACAAATCTGGCGTTTTGCTTTTTTTGTGTGTCTACATGGTTATAGGTGCAAAAATATTTTTCTCTTCTAGATTCTTATTTTTGAATTGGCAAGAAAGGCAAAGAAACATTTAAGTATAGGCGTTTAAAAAAAAAATTAAAAAAATGAAAAACATGTTTTAATTAACTTACTTTTTAAGTCCTTATAAAAGGGATATGAACCTGCAGTATATAATACAATTTAAGTTCTGCTATGACACGAACATCCATGTGAACGGAGATGACAGATTAGTTCCTTCCGTAGACCCCAAGCTGCCATTGCAACTCATTGGCACCGATTGTGGAGGGAGTGCCAATGGATAACAGTCCACATGTGCATCAGATACTACACCATTTAAATGCCACTGAGTGATTGACAGCAGCATCTAAAATGGTTGAACAGTAGCGATCTGAATTGGCACAGGTTACTGTTAACAGCACCTGCCCAATACAGTGCTCCCAAATGTATGTTAAGCAATAAATGGGGGCTCCGGGAATGGGAAAAAATATGTAGTAAAAAAAAAATTCCAAGATACCTTTTTAGTTTACAAATAACAATCACTTTTCTACAGAGGTAGCAATACAGAAATAAAATGACGTTTACCTTGTTTGGCAGAAACCTCAACTAGAATGTTACTAGTACAAGTCTCTGTGAGCATGTGCAGTAGGACGCTCTGCTGCTGTGAGCTAGAGATGTCGTGACAGCGTTGGGGATAGGTCATCTCTACATCAAAAGTAGACACTTGGCAATTAGAAGATGGACAGCAGTGTGAGCAGCCTCTTCTGACCTCAGCAACCCCGGTATCTCCTGCATTAGATCAGATAGAGATGGGGACGGCAGTGTGAGCAGCCTCTTCTGACCTCAGCATCCCCGTATCTCCTGCATTAGATCAGATAGAGATGGGGACGGCAGTGTGAGCAGCCTCTTCTGACCACAGCATCCCCGGTATCTCCTGTATTAGATCAGATAGAGATGGGGACGGCAGTGTGAGCAGCCACTTCTGACCTCAGCATCCCTGGTGTCTGCTGCATTAGATCAGATGGAGATGGGGATGGCAGTGTGAGCAGCCTCTTCTGACCTCAGCATCCCTGGTATCTGCTGCATTAGATCAGATGGAGATGGGGATGGCAGTGTGAGCAGCCTCTTCTGACCTCAGCATCCCTGGTGTCTGCTGCATTAGATCAGATGGAGATGGGGATGGCAGTGTGAGCAGCCTCTTCTGACCTCAGCAACCCCGATATCTCCTGCATTACATCAGATGGAGATGGGGACGGCAGTGTGAGCAGCCTCTTCTGACCTCAGCATCCCTGGTATCTGCTGCATTAGATCAGATGGAGATGGGGATGGCAGTGTGAGCAGCCTCTTCTGACCTCAGAAACCCCGATATCTCCTGCATTAGATCAGATGGAGACGGGGAAAGCAGTATGAGCAGCCTCTTCTGACCCCAGCAACCCTGGTATCTCCAGTATTAGTTCAGATGGAGATTGGGACAGCAGCCTCTCCTTACGTCAGTACCTCCAAATCAGAATTTCCCCTGGAAGCACATCTTCCTACAAATGAAGGGAGGAGATGGAGCGTCTTCTGCACATACTCACAGGCACCTGTCTTATTCATATTCTAAAACAGATTATTTCTGCCAGCGTAAAAGGTGGCAACCAATTTCATTCTATAGCGATTACATCCGTAGACAAAACAAATGTGATTTGACAATTATAAAAAAAAAGAAAAAAATAAATAAATTTAGGAATGTATAATTACATTATGTTTTCTGTTCCCGGAGAGCATCTTTAAAGTAAAGGATAGGACTTTCAGATATTACGCTAACATGTGCATCGGTTGGGTAAACCTTGGACTGTCATGCAGGCCAGGCTGGATCTTTGTCAGATATGGAGCCAGTTATCTCAGATAACTCAGCCCTCCAAGCTTGGCATTCACATTTTAGATCATTATCCACTGTTTACAAGTGCATAATTTGCTCCATATGAGACACCAAGCAAGAAAGTACTAAACAGATATCAGAGGGAAGTAAACAGGATGTTGTCCCCGATACACTTCAAATACTTATGCAACAAACATCAAAAAACTACTTGTAAACCCTGTGCAAAATTCAACCAAGAATGGACACCATGATGAGAAGTCATAATTATCCATATTACACATTCTAGCTGGGTCATATGTAGCCATATTCAGGAGCAGGATAATATCCACTTATCTAGCTTTCTATGGACATTGGTGAAAACTCACATCGATAGTTGTGTTTTCTATGTGAGATGGACTAATCGAGCTGTTTATCTGGATATAGCTTTCTCAATTAAATGTTGCAGGTATTCACCGTGCTTTTTTACTTTTGGGCATTTGCTCCTCAAGTACTAGAGCAAATATAGAACATATTGATGTTTTACTTGGCACACTGACTTTGTTCACTCATTGACAACAACGCATATTTATTGGTCATTTCTTTGCCACCTCAGAGTGACTATTGTAAGGATTAGCGCAACAAACATTCTTTATATTCCGGTCTGGTTTGCTCATTGGATTTTACACACAGAATCCCAAGTTTGTCTGCCGCTTTGTATCCTTAATTTTGTGCTCTCCCTTTATTATTGAGGGCGCTAGTGTTATTTTCGATTTCACTTTTATATTCAGGAGCAGGTCAAAAATGCTAAAGATATAGTATTCTCTTTCTGGAACAAGTTTAGGTTATAGAAAAAGACATGGAATAGTCAAACGATTAGTTAGGAAAGTCAATCTTAACTAAAAGTCTTAATATCCAAAAACAAAATACTGTATAAAAACAGCACCGTACAAACATTTTTAGGCAGGAGTAAAAAAATGCTTTAATAAAATAGACGCTTTGGTTTTTGTAGCTTATTTTTCTTTTTTTTTTTATCAATTAACAAAATGAAAAGAACAAAAGAGAAATCAAAATTTGCCTTCAGAAATTGCATGAAAGCATCAATTCTTTTAGGCATTATTTTACTCGCTTACATAGCACTATTAATTCCACTGCGCTTTACAGACATCATTGTCACCATCCCCATTGGCGCTCACCATATAATTCTCCTATCAGTAGGACTTGAGTGTGGGGGAGAAATTGTAGGAAAACGGAACACAAACACAGGGAGAACATATTAACTCCTTTCAGATGTTGTCCTTGGTGGAATTTGAACCTAGGACTGCAGCACTGCAAGAATACAGAGCTAACTAATTTTGTATATACGGTACTCATCAGAGCCGTTCCAAACATTTTGAGTAACTAACCACAGGTCTATGAATTATCTTCCGCATAAAGAACAAGCAGTCCTGGAAGTAATGATACGGCCCCAAAGAGTCTTGAACTTAACAACATCAAGACTGTCTGGGATTACACGAAGAGACAGGAGGATTTACACAAGCAACAGCCACAGAAGATCTGTGGTTAGTTCTCCAAGATGTTTGGAACAAGCTCCCGGCAGAGTTCCTTCAAAGATCATGTGCAAGTACAAGTGTACATAGAAGAATTGATGCGGTGATCAAGTTTTGAAGGTAAAAGGTGGTGTAACATACATACTGCTCAAAAAAATAAAGGGAACACTAAAATACCACATCCTAGATATCACCGAATGAAATATTCCAGTTGAAAATCTTTGTTCATTACATAATAGAATCTGTTGAGAATAAAACAAAAATGTTCAATGTAAATCAAAATTAGTATCCCATGGAGGTCTGGATTTGGAATAATACTCAAAATCCAAGTGGAAAATCAAATTACAGAGGAAATGCCTCAACACAAGGAAATGATGTTCAGTAGTGTGTGTGGCCTCCACGTGCCTGTATGACCTCCCTACAATGCATGGGCCTGTTGAGGCGACGGATGTTCTCCTGAGGAATCTCCTCCCAAACCTGGATTAAAGCATCAGTCAACTCCTGTACAATCTGTGGTGGATGAACCGAGACATAATGTCCCATATGCGTTCAATTGGATTCAGGTCTGGAAACGGGCAGGACAGTCCATAGCATCAATGCCTTCATCATGCAGGAACTAATGACATATTTTAGCCACATGAGGCCTAGCATTGCCATTCATCAGAAAGAACCCAGAGCACCTGCATATGGTCTCATAAGGGCTCTGCGGATCTCATCCCGGAACCATGGCAGTCAGTGTTCCTATGGTTATCAAATGGAGGGCTGTGTGGCCCTTCAAAGAAATGCCTCCGCACACCATCACTGACCCACTGCCAAACCGAGCATGCTAGAGGATGTTACAGGCAGCAGAACATTCTCCACAGTGTCTCCAGACTGTCAGTGTGAGCCTGCTCTCATCCATGAAGAGCACAGGGCGCCAATGTCAAATCTGCTAATCTTTGTGTTCTCTGGCAAATGCCAATTGCCCTGCACGGTGTTGGGCTGTAAGCACAACACCCACTTGTGGCCATCAGGCCCTCATGAAGTCTGTTTCTGCCAGTTTGAGCAGACACATGGATGTTAGTGGCCTGCTGGAGGTCATTTTGCAGGATTCTGGAACTTCTCCTCCTGTTCCTTCTTGCACAAAGGAGCCAGAGGTCCTGCTGCTGGGTTGTTGCATTCTTACAGCCCCTCCACATCTCCTGGTATCTGCTCCATTCTCTGGACACTGTGCTGACAGACACAGCTACTCTTCCTGCCACAGCTCGCACTGATATGCCATCCTGGGTGAGCTTCACTATCTGAGCAACGTCTGTAGGTAGTAAACACTGCCTCATGCTACTGTACGTACCTCTGTGAGTTAGAGCAATGGCAAAATGCAGAAGGGACCAAAACAGCCAAAAATGATAAGAACAGAGAAATTGTCTGTGGTCACCCCCTGCAGAACCACTCCTTTAATAGGGGTGGGGGGTTGTCTTGCTAATTGCCCATGATCTCTGTCCCATTTCCACAAAAGCAGGAGAAATTGATTCGCAATCAGTGTAGTTTCATAACTGGACAGGTTAATTTCACACGTGATTGACTTGGAGTTAAACACCACACTAAGTGTTCCTTTTATTTTTTTTGAGCAGTGTGTTAGTTATATAGCTCACTTCATACATGGATTCTCCTGTTCTTTATAGTGTACAAAATAGCTAAAGGTCTATACATAATGGCATAAAACATACGTTAACCCCTGCTTGGCTAAGCAGTAGACATGGGTGTTGTTCTCTTACTATACAAGCCATTTAATATAAACCAACCAAAATAAATACAACAATGGCGGGTACAGTAATGTTGGGAGTTTTGTACCAGGGTAGCATAGCCCTTGCTGCTTTTCCACAGTCGCCAGCGCACAGAGACATATAATCCCATTTCAGCAATGAATGGCTGCCAAGGGAAATACCTATTATATAGCATTGGTGACCAGGAGAGCCCGATCTACCTCCAAAAGCACACGGAAGTTTATCACTTCAGCAATACATTTCTATTGGGAAATATGGGATATGCTCGGCCTAATATAATGGGAAAAATAGTGATTCATATGTGAAAGTTCTGTTTTGCAAGACTAAAATTCCTATGCTATGACCTGGTGGCCAAATGTGAGGGTGTCTGGAATTTTTACAGAGGATGCCGAAAAGTCCTTTGGCATGAACAAGTCACGATTACTTAAAAATGTATAATTAGACATAACTTCATAATTAGCAGAAATAAGGCAGAACTTGGGCGTTTTATCACTGGAGACGCTTTCTGTAACTGGGGTACCTGTAGGGTTAAAGCCACCTCAGATAGACGTCCAGGATTATAGGGATAATTCACATGACTAGAATGGAGTATGTTACCTCAATAGCAGAAGAAAGGATGGAGGGAGAGATAGTGAGTAGGGTTTCTTCTTTTTGTATTGTATCATTTGCAGGTTTTTGTTTTTTTTTAATTAAAAAACTTGGATAACCCTCTACGATGCGATTTTTTGTGATTTTTTTTTTTTTTTAGTGGCAATTTTAAAACGATCAAAACTCTACTCCCCCAGATTTACTCACTGAAACTAACCACAGACATTTGTTACACCAGATTCCCATGTAATAGTGGGGTCTGGTCAGATTTTTATGCCTCAGCCAAACACAACAGAGTCAGACATCCATGGCCAGATGCGAAATGCTACAAGAATGGCGCGGTCTCACTGGAGCAAACACAAACCCCGCACGCTGTCCAGTAATGAGGCCTTAGTGGCTCCTACCAATAATGGCAGCTGGGATTGCTACATTTGTGCTCAAATTCGAATAATTGGGTAAACACGCAATTTAAGCCTATTTTTTGTGCTGCTACCTTGCGGAACTCCCTGGACTTTGTGAATCAAGATCCCATTCACAATTTAGAGGATTTTACCCATTAGCAATACAGGGATACATTGCAGATGTCTGACCAGGCAGGACATAACCTGGTACGGGCACGTTCACATGTGGCAGCTCTGCTGCAGAACTTTATGTGACTAAACATGAAAGGAATAGTCAGAAATGTCTGCAAAAATCTGCCACTTGTGAATGTCCTCTAAAGAGGCGACATCCAATGAGAAGATTAATGGTTTTAGGTGGTAAAAAGCAGGCAAGGTAGGTACAGCTAAATGTGAGCTTTACGAACATCTACAATAACCAATGGTTACTACTTTTTAACATTGGACAAATATGTAGTTGTCCTGTGGATCTGCCCGGACTCAGCGAGTGGAAGAAAGCACTACGTGGACATTGGCAGAAACATATTTTTGGGAATGAGAAGGAAAAATCTTAAGAAATTACAGATTGCTAGAAGACCACTGGGACTCTCCTAAAAAAAAAAATGGATGGGAGAAGTCACGTATTGACGAGGCTGAAAACTAAATGATGCGTGTTCCAATACAGCCCCAAGATAAAAGGGAGCTGGGAACAACATCACGCTCAACTGCAGAAGAGCCTGAGAAAGTGGCCTCTCGTTCCACCGGGGGAATGTGTCCCACATGTAGATACTTTCATATACAGAGCAAAGTTCATGTAAGCATTCCTAGGAAAATCTATAATTTCCACACTCTCAGGACTGCCGGATACAGCTCTAAATCTGTCTGCTGCATTGCTGATGCACCCTAGGCCCGGGATAGGAAAATCATTTTCTAGCTCGTCAGCGCATAAAGAATCCAATAAAGCAAGATGCATACTAACAAGGTGCAAGAAATGCAAGTACAGAGTTCTGCTCACTTGGATGGAAATGAGCTGCAATACCAGATCCAGCCTTTAGAATGCAGATTGCACATTTTCTGTTAGTACAATAAACCTCATTTCAAGGCAGAAACATTACTGGGTCCAACAGTTATTAGATATATGAAACTGAAATAGCTGTTGCAAAAAAACAAAAAACAAATAAAAACATTAAGCTTAAGACTAATAGGGGTGCCCAAACTTTTTCATATTACTGTAAATACAATACGACACAATGAATGCATAAACTATAAATGTCACGCTTCGTTGTGTCAGTAACATGATACAATAGACCCAATATAAAACACAATAGGAACCAAAAAGAAAAGTGGATGAGAAATATATATATATATATATATATATATATATATATATATATATATATATATATATATATATATATCCCTCGCACACACACTCCTTTATCTAATTGGCAAATTATTTTTTTATCATTTTATTAAAATATCTAATTTTGTACATGTGAGCATACCATTTTATTCCGATATAGTATATTCTCATCTACTGTTTGGTTCCTGTTGTGTTTATATCGGGTCCCTTGTATCATGTTACAGATACAACGAAGCAGGAAAGTGACATTTATACTTTATGAATTCATGGTGTCTGTGTTTTAGTATTTCAAGTTTTAACCATGGTATGGCAATAAACTTTTTTTTTTCTCCATAGGTGTGCATATTATTATATGTATGGTCTCCCTCCATCTCTTTTCTTGTTTAATCACACTAGCGAGTTTTACAGACGTATGAGAGGCGCAAAAAATACGCATTGCACACGGACCAATGATTTTCTATGGGGCAGCTACTATCTGCCGTATTTTACGCATCCGTATTATACGGTATTGTACGGCCGTAGAAAATCGCAGCATGCTGCGTGTCAGCGTATTGTGCAAAAAATCCGCCAATGAAAGTCAATGGGGGCGAGAAAAATATGGATTACACACGGACCAACAGTGTGACTTGCGAGAAATACGCAGCGGTGTTCTATAGAAAAGCCGGCAATTCAGTGCGGTGTACAGTAAAATCACACTGACAGGTTAGACTAGAACAGCTAAAATAAATTAAAAAAATAAAATAAAAAATTTATATATATATATATATATATATATATATATATATATATATATATATATATATATATATATATATTCTAGCTATTGAACCCGTTCTACGCCCGGGTGGCGAGCATTTATATTGGTATATGGTCTCCATCCTGTCATGTGCTGCTCCATCCTGCGTCCCCATCCTGTCATGTGCTGCACCCATCCTGCATCCCCATCCTGTCATGTGCTGCACCCATCCTGCGTCCCAATCCTGTCATGTGCTGCACCCATCCTGCGTCCCAATCCTGTCATGTGCTGCACCCATCCTGCGCCCCCATCCTGTCATGTGCTGCACCCATCCTGTTATGTGCTGCTCCATCCTGCGTCCCCATCCTGTCATGTGCTGCACCCATCCTGCGTCCCCATCCTGGTATGTGCTGCACCCATCCTGCGTCCCCATCCTGTCATGTGCTGCACCCATCCTGCGTCCCCATCCTGGTATGTGCTGCACCCATCCTGCGTCCCCATCCTGTCATGTGCTGCACCCATCCGGGGGCCTGAGCAGGCGGGGACACCGGCGCGCTGTGGGGGTCAGGTGCCGGTATCGCCGCCAGCTCAGGCCCCCCAGCACTTACTATATTCACCTGTCCTGCGTTCCACCGCTGGGCGCCACCATCTTCCCGGTCTCCTGGCTGTGACTGTTCAGTCAGAGGGCGGCGCCGGCGCGCATTAAGCGCGTCATCGCGCCCTCTGAACTGAAGGTCACAGGCCGAAGACCGGGAAGATGGCGGCGCTCAGCGGTGGAACGCAGGACAGGTGAATATGGCCGATACTCACCCTCCTGGCGGTCCCTGCTTCTCTGTTGGAGATCGCGGTGTGCGTTCAGTGTGAACGCATACCGCGATCTCCCGGGAGCGTCACTGTGAGGCCCAGACTGCGCCGCGCTTGCGCCTGCGCAGTCTATAAAGGCTTCGGACAGAGTGACGCTCCCAGCGTTATATTATAGATATATACACACACACATACATACATACATACATACATACAGACACACACATATATATACACATGCATACACACTTGAGCGTGGGAATTTTTCGGAATATTTTCTCACGCTCGAGTTCATCTGAGGTTATGCCAGCAGGGGGCGCAGCACCGCAAGTCTAGGTGGCTACGTTCCCCTGCTTTCCATTCATTCCCCAGATTTTACAGGCAGGAGCACAGCTGCATTAGCAAGCTCCTGCTTGTAAAATTATTTAACCCCTTCAGATAGATTTACAGCGTGAGACAAGACTGAATGGCGGAAGGTATGGGATATTGTTGATTTTTTATTTTATCTTTGTTTCAGGTGACAAGGGTCTTCAATTGGATTGAGAGTATAATAAACTATTACAACACCATGTGTCTTTATTTCAATAAAATATTTTTTTCATAATGTGTGTGTGTTTTATTAACCATTTACTACTATTGGATTAATAATGGATAGGCGTCTTATTGACACCTCTCCATTATTACCGTATATACTCGAGTATAAGCCGAGATTTTCAGCCCAAATTTTTGGGCTGAAAGTGCCCCCCTCGGCTTATACTCGAGTCACGGTAGTGGTGGGGTCGGCGGGTGAGGGGGAGAGGGCGCTGAGGTATACTTACCTAGTCCCAGCGATCCTCGCGCTGTCCCTGCCTTCCTCCCTGTCTTCTGTGCTGCAGCGTCTTCCCCTCTTCAGCGGTCACGTGGGACCGCTCATTAGAGATATGAATAAGCGGCTCCACCTCCCATAGGGGCGGAGCCGCCTATTCATTTCTCTAATCAGCGGTGCCGGTGACCGCTGACAGGAAGATGCTGCAGCACAGAAGACGGGGAGGAAGGCAGGGACAGCGCGAGGATCGCTGGAACTAGGTAAGTATGTTATATTCACCTGTCCGCGTTCCAGCCGCCGGGCGTCGCTCCATCTTCCCGGCGCCTGCGCTCTGACTGTTCAGGCAGAGGGCGCGATGACGCATATAGTGTGCGCGGCGCCCTCTGCCTGATCAGTCAGAGCAGAGACGCCGGGAAGATGGAGGCGCCGGGACCGGACGCTGGGAGCTGCAATCAAGGGAGGTGAGTATGTGGTTTTTTTTTATTGCAGCAGCAGCAGCGGCAGCACAGATTTATGTGCAGCATCTATGGGGGCAGTATGAACGGCACACAGCACTATATGGGGGCAGTATGAACGGCACACAGCACTATATGGGGGCAGTATGAACGGCACACAGCACTATATGGGGGCAGTATGAACGGCACACAGCACTATATGGGGGCAGTATGAACGGCACACAGCACTATATGGGGGCAGTATGAACGGCACACAGCACTATATGAGGCATCTGTGCAGCATCTATGGGGGCAGTATGAACGGCACACAGCACTATATGGGGGCAGTATGAACGGCACACAGCACTATATGGGGCATCTGTGCAGCATCTATGGGGCAGTATGAACGGCACACAGCACTATATGGGGCATCTGTGCAGCATCTATGGGGCAATATGAACGGTGCAGAGCACTATATGGCACAGCTATGGGGAAATAATGATCTATTTTTATTTTTGAAATTCACCGGTAAATGCTACATTTCCACCCTAGGCTTATACTCGAGTCAATAAGTTTTCCCAGTTTTTTGTGGCAAAATTAGGGGGGTCGGCTTATACTCGGGTCGGCTTATACTCGAGTATATACGGTAACCTGGCTTAATGTCACCTTACAATAGCAAGGTGACATTAACCCTTTATTACCCCATATCCCACTGCTACACAGGAGTGGGAAGAGAGTGGCCTAGTGCCAGAATAGGCGCATCTTAGGCCAGGTTCACATTGCGTTAAACAGCAGCCCGTTCAACACATACGTGAACGGGCTGCTGACGCAAGTGCCGACATTCTCCATCGCGCTAGCGCAGATAGCTAGCAGATGCTCTATCTGCGCTACCAGTGATGGACCCGGAAACGCTGCAGCCCGCGTCTCAGGGTCCGTCACTCAATGACGGCACGTCCCTAGCGCACGCCCATTGTGGGCGTGTGCTAGCGATGCGTCCGACATAAGAATTAATGGCGGCCTTAACGGACTACGTTACATTGCGTTTATGCCGCGGTGTAACGTAGTCCGTCTAACGGACTGCCAGAACGCAGTGTGAACCCGGCCTTACAGATGTGCCTTTTCTGGGGTGGCTGGGGGCAAATGTTTTTAGCCAGGGGGGGGTCCTAGAACCATGGTCCCTCTCTAGGCTATTAATATCTGCCCTCAGTCACTGGCTTTACCACTCTGGCGGAGAAAATTGCGCGGGAGCCCACGCCAGTTTTTTCCGCGATTTAACCCTTTATTTTACCAGCTAGAGCGCCCAAATTTTGCACATACACACTACTAACATTAGTAGTGAGGAATATGCAAAAAAAAAAAAAGGGATATGAAAAGGTTTACTGTATGTAAACCATGTCTCATATCATGTCGGGTTTGGGAAGGAGATAGCAAAACCCAGCAATTGAATTACCGGCTTTTCTGCTATATATATATATATATATATATATATATATATATATATATATATATATATATATATATATATATATATATATATATATACACACATACTGTATATATGTTTTAACGAATATTTGAGCCCATGGATCCATTGGATGTCTGCTTTGCAAGCCGGCGAGAAAATCTCGCTGTACGGATGCCATACGGATTACATACGGAGGATGACATGCGCAAAATATGCTGCCACACCCTGCCTACGGATGACATACGGATCACTATTTTGGGAACATTTCTGCGTATTACGGCCATAAAAAACGGACCGTATTTCCCTACGCTGAGTGTGACGCCGGCCTTACTCCTAAACATAGATCGGGACAGTGTGAGTTTTCTATGATATATACGCACATCCATAGTAAAATCAAGTCTATTGTGCCAAGTATTGGTCATACAGGAGGTTGGCGGGCCCACCAGGGGAATTATCTTCTCCTCTGTGGGCCAGTCAGAGCTTCGACAGTCACAGTAAAAGGAATCAGTCCAGGATGACTAATAACAAAAAATTTAAAAATGCACGTTTTTTGGAGGTACACGCAGTAATATATGAAATAGATCACTGACCAAGTGTGTGCTTAGAGAAGTTGTCACGTATTTCCCGTAACTCTTAGTAGGTTATAAAGTACAGTACTCAGCAGAAAAACACCTCCTAGCATTAAAATAAAAATATAACAGGATAACACTCCCTCTCCAAAAATAAAAAAATATTATAAATTACCACTAAGTACAGGAGCAAGTTCTATACATTGGTGGAACTACACCAATAAAAGCCGCGTGCACCTACACAGCATAATACGCAAACCTACATGATGCCCAAAGAAAAGGCTACTAGCATCACAAGACTCCAGAGAAAAGAAGCAGTAATAAGAATAGGAGTCACTTTGTTGTGTTGTATCTGGCACAGAAGAGTTCAAGGATCAAACTTGATATCTACAGTCCAGGAGAAAGATAACAAGAGAATCCGCTCCTGTCAGCCTTCACATTCTACTTTTCCTGTTTTGCAGAACTGGATGAGATTAGCAACAATATTCTAGAATAATTAACCATCTTCCTCCTTAGTCAGAAGCATAGACGTACAGTACGGCATTAAGGTACTGATGGCCAACAACTGAATATGTATGGCGGCTCCCCAATTCTCCCTTGGCAGATGTTGGAAAAAGAGTGCACAATCCTTTTGTTGGTATAGTAGATAGGTATATAAGCTGCTGTGCTAAAAAAAAACCGCATTAGCACTTGGCCAAGTTATTCATGTGTGTGCGGGAAGCAGGAGATATAGCTGGAATCATTTATACTGTACAAGAGAAGAATCCACCCATCAGCTTCACTGAATTTATAGGAGAAATTTTAAACTTGCAGAAAACTCCTTTCCCGAGATCTACGGTACATTCTTTTTTTGAATAAAATAAACAAAACTGCTAAAAATCACAAGATTACCACATAGTTTCCTTCATTTTTCTGCTGGGCGTGTTGGTTTATCTTGTTTCATTTAGATTCTGTTTATGTAGTGAACCGAATCAGAAGCCGAAACTGGTTGTTCTGTATTTGGTGGTTAAGAATGTCTGTTCTTTAAAAAGAAAAAAAAAAGAAAAAAAACATTTTTGAGGTGGATCTTTGTCTCAATGGAAATTTTTACATTGCCCAACATGTTTTGTTTTGGGGAAGTGGCACTCCTTTCATGCCCTTTACCACCGGCTGCTCTGTAGGGCTTAATAAAAGTATAATATATATATATATATATATATATATATATATATATATATATATATATATATATATATATATATATATATATATATTTATATATTAGGCAAGTTTTGGGACGCACTCACAGGCTTCTTTTCGGACAGTGTCTGAACAGACAGAAGAGAAAATGGTCTATGACCAGCCCTGGCAGTGGGAAGATCAGTGCAATTATCAGCTCGACCACACAAAGTGTACACTTGAGGACCTAATTACCATATTGATTAAATTGATTTTCAGCTCAACTGGGGAGGAGGCGCGACAGATTACTAAACCAAAAAGGTATGATTTTTTTTTTTTATTGTAGGGGCCCTACATGGCTGTGCAGAAAGGTTGGGATATGACAAATTCCGGTAATTTCCCCCCTACCATAAAGTGATGGCATATCAGAACTAAGCGGCCGCAGCACTGAGAGCCATGGTCCCTTCATGGTGACATTCTTTGCCACCCTAGAGCATCGTAGCATTGATTCATTCTCACGTTCAAGGCATATGTTCTTTATGAGACGAGAAAACCCCTTTTATTAGTTATAAATAGAAAACAAAACACATACCGTAATTAATATCTACATAATGCAATGGGTAAATTCACACGTTTCGTATTTGCTGCAGATTGTATTCTGAGACGTTCCGAAGATAATTTACTAATCTGAAACAAGCCTGTCCAATTGAACGGAAAATATTTTGTGAGTTTTTTTTTTTTGAAGAGGTTTGTTTTAGGCCACTTCACACATTCAGTATTTGGTCAGTATTTTACCTCAGTATTTATAGCCATAACCAGGAGTGGGTGATAAATACAGAAGTGGTGACGTGTTTCTATTATACTTTTCCTCTGATTGTTCCTCTCCTGGTTTTGGCTTACAAATACTGAGGTAAAATACTGACCAAATACCGACCGTGGCCTCAAAGTGTTTTTGGTGCAAAGGCTTTGTAACATTTTTTTCCCCAAATCTAAATCGAGAAGCATGTTCATAAATTAACCCTTAAAAATGCCATATACAGAGTATGTAGACCTCATATAACTGTGCCATAGACTTTAAAGTAGGTTTGGTCCGATCTTTATACAAAAAAAAAAACCCAACAGCCAATGAAAATGTATTGAGAGAGACTGCAAAATGTGGTCTGTAAATTCAGCCCCGGGTCGGTTTCAGTGTGATTTCGGTCTGTGGTTGTACTAGCCAGAACACAAGGCTTCATATGTGCCCATGAGACTGTAGAATTCAAGTCAGCAATCGTACGCCTGGCGCTGAAATCACCGTCCAAAACAGTCCTTAGGGCTTGTTCAGACACGAGTAAATTCCGTCACTGTGCCATCTGTGTGCTCAAATATTAGCACAATGACCCAATAATGACCTGTGTGCCAGGACACACCACAAATGGTCCATGCAGTATGTGCCAGCGTGGTCCGTTGTGCAGATATCAGTACATGGACAAGCCCACGGAACCAATATGTGCATGTGACGTTCCACCTTTTAGAATGGTCATGTCTACCTGCCCTAAGGCAAAGTGTTACCCATATCAGGGGGCTTTGAAGGGTTCAGAACCCTTACGGACAGCGTCACCTGCCATCATGTCTACTCTTTGGTCAGGAGACAACACATTGGAACAGCGTTATCAAACCTAACAGTAACCATAGCAACCAAAAGCATGGCTTTCATTTCTAAAGCTGCAATAGAAAATTATAAAGGTTTTGCATTAATTAGTTGCTACGGCCAACAAAATCAGCTTTGATAACTCTGCCTCATTTCTCATAAATGGACCTAGACGTTAAATGCCATAAGAAAGCGGTGGTCTTTCTAAGACGCACCCTCCAGATCTGTGATCCACTACTGACCGACTCTTTAAAGCCCCTCGAGCCTAGGCCTGACATAGCGCGTCCTATACCTTATTAAGGTGCCGTTTCTGTAAATCTTGGGGTCAACGCTTCCTAACCATCAGATTTGTTCTGACTTTCCATCATTGTTTAAAAGCAGAGAAGACAGCCATGTAATAGCGATGAGTAGACGAATAACACGGAAACAATGGAGAGGTTTTCCGAATGACATCGCAATAGCCCTGAACTGGTCATAGACATCCTGTTTCCAGCCGTGCATAATTCACCTATTAACATCCATATTCAGCAGATTTTAATTAAGCTGGGAACTAGGGGGGGTGATAAGCAACGGTCTGACCCAACCGCATCAAATAAGCAAAAATACAAAAAAATGAATGTCTATATTTCCACCTATTGTGTGTCAAAACAGTAGTGCAGGCAAGGGTAGACCAAGAGCGGAAGATGGTCGTCAATCTGCACCTTATCTCTCACATCTCTACAGAAGAACAGTTAATGGGGCAATGGGGAAGATAAGTCACCCAATAACCAGCTGTACTGTGAAATGTAGAGTATATAAAAAAAAGTGATCATTTTTTACTTAATAAATCACAAGTGTTCTTTAAGGATTTGATTGTTGCAATACATA
The DNA here is from genome assembly GCF_032444005.1 of Ranitomeya imitator. Taxonomy (NCBI): domain Eukaryota; kingdom Metazoa; phylum Chordata; class Amphibia; order Anura; family Dendrobatidae; genus Ranitomeya; species Ranitomeya imitator. The sequence continues at coordinate 58,355,531 of NC_091289.1, forward strand.
TATATATATATATATATATATATACATATATATATTTTTTTTTTATTAATGATACCTGGTTATTATAACAATTTTATATTTTTAATGGATACTACTAAACAGCTTTTCACTATCGTGTAGTTACAATTTGGTCAGCAATGGACACCGCAATTTTTAATGTGTCCACGCAAGCAATACGGTCATGATATATGTCTATCACAAGGTAACAGAACCCCTGTGAAACTGGTTTACGCACATTCACTGATCCCAGTTGTGTCCCATTTCCCAGCTTGCATCCACAGACCCGATAGAAGAAGCAGCCCGATGACTTATGTCGGTACATACCTGAAGCACAGCATATTAAGCGCACATTCACAGTACCTGCCCGGCTTGACTTTTTGAGACATATAGGAATTCCTCCTCATCCGGTATAAGTAGTATTTTCCTTTTATCATGGTGGATCCTATTGCATTTCTCCTGGAGTTGAGCAGTGTCTTGTGCTTTCCTTGTCTAGAGAGCTGGCAGCGTTGTGTGCTTGTGCACTGATGGTGAACAGCATAGTGCAGGCGATACAGGAGGGAAAGGCTTTACTTAGTGCTCGTTTTATAGACACAAATGAGTTCAAAAGGCAATCAGATAGTCGTCAGTGTAAAGTCCCATCCGTCCTCTGCATGGAACGCTAAAGTAGTGTTAAGCAGGAGGCAGGTCCACAGCTACATGTTTGTCTATGGGCTGTGTTCATACGGTCGGTAGCCAGGTAATCTCTTCACAGGTTGTTGGAAAACCACTACAGGTGAATACAAGGCGGACAGCCAGAAACTAAACCTCCCCTATGGCGTAAATCACACGTGCATTTTTGAGTCAAAGCCAGAAGTTGGTTCCTGGCACTTACTTTGAATGTACAATGCAGGAGCAGACCAGAGGCAGGTCACCGCTTCTTCTGCCCGGGTACACGCTGACATCTCTTTAATTAGGCACCCACCTATAAGTGTTCATTAATCAGGGTAGTTCCTACCTACCGTATATTAGCATTTGTAGTTGCAATACACTAACTCCTTCATGGCAACTGGTTTTAGGCTAAGGCTACAGGTCGCAATGTTGGAGGTAATGATTTCACAGTGTCACATTGCGACCAGCAAATGTGTTCGATTTTCAGTTGCTGGTTGCAAGTGACATACTTGCCATAGACTTCAATGCAAGCCATACGTGACATGTCAGCAACACAGCTTTAATTGCAACAAATCACTGCAAAATACATAAATCTCCCCCCCCCCTCAAAGAAAAAAAAAAAATCACTAAAAAATATCACAAAAAAACCCAGCCATATACCTGGTCACGTTACTAATGCACTGCAAGATGCAGCAGCCCCATGATAAAGGTTGGAGCAGCACAGGTGAAAATACTGGTGAAAACCCACTCACACACCTACCAGCCATGGCGGGGGTGCTTGTGGTATCGTGCACCATTATAGTGAATAGCTCCGCTGGCGCATATGCCTGAATCCCACTTTGCGGGAGGTTCAGACACAAGACAAAGAGCAGTGTGAAAGCACCCTTATGTGTGTGAATTTGTAACACGGCTACGTTCACATTTGCGGTGCGTCGGACGCAACCGCGGCGACGCATGGGTCATGCGCCCCTATATTTAACATGGGGGCACATGGACATGCGTTGTCTTGCGTTTTGTGACGCATGCGTCTTTTTTGGCGCAAGCGTCAGGGCGCAGAGGACGCAGCAAGTTGCATTTTTTTTGCGTCCAAAATCAGCCAAAAATGGACGCATGCGTCACAAAACAATGCGTTTTTGCATGCGTTGTGCGTTGCGTCGCCGACACAACACAGAACACAAATGTGAACGTAGCCTAAGCAACACTGCCTCTCCATGAATGGTAGGTGGGTAAGAGGCTATCGTCAGTTTCTTTGCACCTGTGCTGCCTCCGCCTTCATTGATGGAGCCTGCTGCATCCTGCAGTGCATTAGTAATGTGACCTGGTGATGGAAAATATCAGAAAATAAATATTACAGCCCCAAAATAGTTGCATGACTTGTTGCTGAGCAGTCCTTGTCCTTATGTAGGTGGAGAGGCTTTCCTTGTGTTACAGAAGTTGTCCACTACTTGGACAATCCCTACTAATTCCCATCATTGGCCCCGCTAAAATAATAAAAATTATACTCGCCTCCCGTGCCAGCGCCAGGTCTACACTCGCATTCCCGGCGCCCTAGTGCGGTTGTATGGTACATGGCGTCCAATCAGCACTGGTGTCACTGTCCCCGTCTTCGGACAAATCGAACATCCAGAGGAAGTCCGGGCTGCGGCTGATCTCACTTCCTCCTGATGTCTGATTTGTCCAAAGGCGGGGACAGTGTTACGTGGAGGTGCATGGACCATTTATGGGTCAACAGAGCCGAACGCGACTGTCTTATGTATGCTTAGTCTACGCATCGCACTCCAAAACACAGATGTGGGAAACCGGCCTTACTGAACCCACATGGCTCCCTAACACTAAGCGTATGTTCACATGGTGTCTGATGATTTAGGAAGAGATTTGCTATAGGAGCCACATAAACAAAAATGGAGTGTGAACATACCCTAAGGCCTCTCCCTTTAAAACTGCATCTGTACTGTACCTCAATTTGCCTCCGATTTCATATGGAATTTTTTTTCAGGTACAAAGTCAAGTGATAAAAAAAAATACATCAAGTTTCATGAAAAGCTGCATGTACAGAGGTGTTGTCTAAAAGCAGGGGTGTCACTATAAGGATTACCTCTGCCATATAAAGTCACAAATATTCTGAATGGTATATGGGGGCCTGGTATAGATTTTGCATTGGAACTTCAGCTTACACTTTGGCCTAAAAGCAGGGAACAGATGAGGACATACACCACCTGACCTGGTGCGCCAGCACACGGATGGTGCGCGGCCTCGGAGTGCACTCACACTGGCTATGTAGACACATCTGCTGTTTCAAGTTTGCATTTTTATGAAATTTTTGCATTCAGACATTTATAGGCAGACTGGCTCCAACAAAGAAATCTGTCAGTGTTACATCTATTTTTTATTAAATGATGATGATAATAAGGCTGCCATCACACTAGCAGTATATGGTCAGTATTTTACATCAGTATTTGTAAGCCAAAACCAGGAGTGGAACAATTAGAGGAAAAGTATCATAGAAACATATGCATCACTTCTGCATTTATCACCCACTCCTGGTTTTGGCTTACAAATACCGACGTAAAATACTGACCAAATACTGATAGGGTGACAGCAGCCTAATAATAATAATAAAAAAGACCTTGCACATTAAAATCAGCATCAAGCAATATAAAACTGGCAAATTTTTCATGTGGCAATCTCTAGTTGTATTTATTTTGTTCTATTGCCTTCTCTAGATGTAAAGAACACCAGAAAAACAAAATGCAAAAAAAACCCCATAAAATTTGTTTCCTATGCACTGTCTGGCATTTTGCACCCCAGTCTTAATGAAGTCGCACCTGGTAAGACGTGACAAATTCATCGAGGACCACGAAAGTGGAGTAGATTTTTATGAATTTGCCGAGTCTCACACCCCATCCAAGCTGCAGCCACTTTGAAAAGTTTGCAACATTTCGAGATGTTTTACAGCAGAAATCTGGTGAAAATGCCTTGATTAAACGGGCCCTTAGTTTTTAATGGGGGATAAGTGACCTGCAAACAACTCTAGTGCAGCTCAGCCTCAGAAGAAATTACTAAACAAGTGAAAAGTCCCTTAAAGGGAACCTGTCACCCCGTTTTTTCAGTAGGAGATAAAAATACCGTTAAATAGGGCCTGAGCTGTGCTTTACAATAGGGCATTTTTTGTCCCGATTCCCTACCTATGCTGCCGAAATACCTTACAAAAGTGGCCTTTTTCGCCTGTCAATCAGGCTGGTCAGGTCAGATGGACGTGGTCACAGCGCTGTTTCTCCCCCACATCTTGCTTATGTTCCCGTTGGTGGCGTAGTGCTTCTCGCATGCGCAAGTGCCGAATGCACTGCGCAGCTGTAGAAAAAGAGCGCGCTCGCCGCTATTCAGCGGTTTCTCGACGGGCGCGGCCATCTTCCTGAGGCCGCGCGTGCGCAGATTGAGTCTCCTGCTTCCCGGGACTTCAGGAAAATGGCCGCGGGATGCCGCGCATGCGCAGATGGACATCGCGGCGGCCATTTTCCTGAAGCCTAGATTCGAACTCGGCTTCAGGAAAATGGCCGCCGCGATGTCCATCTGCGCACGCGCGGCATCCCGCGGCCATTTTCCTGAAGCCCCGGGAAGCAGGAGACTCCATCTACGCATTCGGCACTTGTGCATGCGAGAAGCACTACGCCACCAACGGGAACATAAGCAAGATGTGGGGGAGAAACAGGGGACAAAAAAATACCCTATTGTAAAGCACAGCTCAGGCCCTATTTAACGGTATTTTTATCTCCTACTGAAAAAACGGGGTGACAGGTTCCCTTTAAAATCCAGTTTCACCCGAACATAAGGCTGGGGCTACACGGTGACATGTCTCGCATGACAACACTTCTCTGACAAGTTGAGCAGCTATTTTAGAGCACCACTGTTACATTTGAAGAATAATGTTTCTACAGTGAAATGTACATGTCACTTCAACAGGACAATATGCAAACGATGGAGTTTCCTGCTTATTAAGATCTTTGTCACAAAACAATTCTGCAAAAACCAAAAGGACATTGTTTTCAGGTCAACAATCTGACAATAACAAAGCTAGTAAAACGATTCACTTAGCAAGTCTGAAGGACATATGAATGGCAATATTTTTTCCCACTTTAGACTATATGGGAGCCGTGACATGCAGCAATTTAAATGTTGTAGGTTTTTTTTACAGCATTTTCAAGAGCTTTTTTGGGGGGTGAAAACAGTGCTGCCAGATATGACTTTTAAATAGATCTGTTATGTCCTAAACGCACAATTTACATGCAAATATAAGGAAATAGGCATGTAAATGGTGTTGGAATTTTGTATGGCCGGATGAAGAAATGGCTACAGGGAGAAAATGAACTTGTATCTTCCCTGTGGCTGTTTGCTGTTAGTCATAGGACGGTGCAGGGATCATTGGCAGTCACCGCTTACTATATTGCGAGTGGTCATCAATCACTATCTTTCACACTCATTAATAACCACCTCTCAGTGCATCAGTACAGAGCTGGCTGTCAGTCATTGCCGGGGTGTGGTAAGATTGCCTTGCGCTGGCGTGAACTACGGAGGACATAGAATGAACTTCAATCCAATATTGTGGCCAGCATGCAGCCAGCAGGTAAGGAAAGGGTGAATCAAACACCCGAAAACTCCACCCATATGACCCAAAACCGGTCCCGCCAAATTCAGGTGACAGGTTCCCTTTAAGAAAGCAAATCTAACATGATGATCAAACAACCAACACCAACCAACTAAACTAGGTATATTGACATGTAGTTTGCTGAAAAATAAGCAGATTTGTACCTTTTTTATTTATAAAAAAAATCCAGTGCGCTCCATAACCCAAAAAATCCATGGTTTATTCTATATGCAAATGAGGTTGAAGTGCTCTGGGTGTGAATAGAGCACTTATCGAGCCTCTGCCTCCCTGACTCTATTCCTTGCCTAGTGCCACAGCGTTCTGCATGACTGAGAGCTCAGTGTCAAGTCAGTGAGCTGTGAATCAAACAGTGCCAGGGAGCAGAGCCAGGGAGGCACTAGCTTGGGAAGTGCCTCATGCCCAGGCCACTTCAGTCTCAATTACATGTGGATTAAGGCCGGTTTCACGTCAGTGGCTCCGGTACGTGAGGTGACAGTTTCCTCACGTACCGGAGCCACTGACACACGTAGACACATTAAAATCAATGCATCTGTGCAGATGTCATTGATTTTTTGCGGACCGTGTCTCCGTGTGCCAAACACGGAGACATGTCAGTGTTCGTGGGAGCGCACGGATTACACGGACCCATTAAAGTCAATGGGTCCGTGTAAAACACGTACCGCACAAGTTGTCCGTGTGCCGTGCAGGAGACAGCGCTACATTTAGCGCTGTCCCCCCCACTGGTGCTGAATCCGCCATTCATATCTTCCCTGCAGCAGCGTTTGCTGTAGAGTAGATATGAATAATAGTGTGTAAAATCCAGATCCAGGTCACCCCCCTGCTGTGATTAAAATACTCACCCGGCTCCCGTGTCCCTCGCTGCTTCCTGTCCTGGCCACACCTTGTACTGTATGAGCGGTCATGTGGGGCCGCTCATTTACAGTAATGAATATGCGGCTCCACCTCCCATAGGGTGGTGGATTTTTCTAAATAAAAGTACACGTCCGCTTATCTTCACAAGACAGTGCTATATAAAATAAAAAATAAAAAGTGATATTTCATCTCATGCCATTTTAGATATTCTCTACTAGGGTAGAATATGGTCCTTGACGAGAAGATCACAGAGAGGGAAATCATTCCATAAGGAAATATTAGATCGTGTTTCACTTCACCTTTACGGATTTGATATCCCCCTTTATTTTTAAAGACGTACAGGAGAACAAACATCCTACAGTTGATGTGTGAAGAAATTCTGTCCTGGAAAATCTCCTTCTTTTCTGACGTAAGGTAAGTGTTCATATACATATAACACCAATAATGCCGACGGATTGAGGCTTCTTTATCTGGGAAGTCTGAATAAGAGGAATGTGTGTACCTTGTGCCTCTAGGATTTGATATTCATTGTCTGGAATGCTCATAAATACGAGTCTTCAAAGGTTGTAAAGACTGGCATAAACCAGGGGCACAGCCCATTGTGCAAATACATCTGCTAATGGTCTACTACATAGGATGAGTGACACTAATCTTATAAGTGTTCTGTTTACATCTAACCTCTATAAAATGCATCTTATATTATTTTCTTCTACGCAATGCCACAGCCTTAGGGTATGTGCACACGATGCAGATTTTGCTGCGGATTCCCAGCAGTTTCCCATGAGTTTACAGTACAATGTAATCCTATGGGAAACAAAAAACGCTGTGCCCATGCTGCGGAAAAAAACGCGTTTTATTCTCTGCAGCATGTCAATTCTTTGTGCGGAATCCGCAGCGTTTTTACTTCTGCTCCAATAGAAAACTGCAGATGTAAAACCGCAGCGGAATCCGCAATAGAAAACGCGATAAATCCGCAGGAAAAACCGCAGCGGTTTTGCACTGCGGATTTATCAAATCCGCTGCGGAAAAATCCGCAGAGGAACTTTCTATGTGTGCACATACCCTTATACAATAGTAAGGTCCAGATTCGTTATTGCATTTTCACCTGTTTTTTTTGTTGTTGTTGAATTTTGCATTTTGCAATCCATTTATTTGTTTGCACCAAATTCACTTTTCCATTTGCCCCTTATTTTAAAGTCTAGTTTGTCTTTTGTTTTCTTGTTTTTTTTTTTCAAATTCTCCACTGTGGGTGGAGTTTAAGGTTTCCTGATGTCTTCTTCACCTGATTCATCAGTTGCGATTTAAAAAAAAAAAAAAAAAGTTGCAAATTTGTTGCAGATTTCCCCTAATACTGCTTTGGAGTAATTTTATATAAAAGTCAGTAATTTTTGCTTACGGTAATTTTTAAAAAGTAATAGAAAAAAGACGGAAAGAGAGCTGTATAAAATTCATAAACCACGTGCAACACGTTAAAGAATTTGGTTAAAAAAAAGTCAGTAACTACCATGAAAAAAAAAAAAGACTTAAAAAAAAAAATGCAAATGATGGATTTGGCCCTATGACTTAATTTGTTGTGCCAGTCTAACTAAAAAAAAAGTTGGATTTATTTGCACCAAATTTAGATTATAACTTATGGAGCAGTGGCGGCCGGCCACTGTGACCTGCCTTGATCAGCAGAAGGGGCATTTTTATCTACACATATTAAAACATTAACTTTATGATGCTGCAGACAGCAGTTTATGGTTACAAGGGGTGAAAATGTAGAATAGAAACACATTCTATAAACTACGTTTCCCATCAAGCCTTTTTAATACCTCTCGTTATGATTTGTCTGTCTACGTTGCGGCCAGGATTATAAAAAAGGCCTAACTAAAACTCCTACTCACTTGTATGGAAGTGAATGGCTGAGATGGGAATATCCCTTTTTGGAGTTCTATTGGCACGTAGCATAAAAATATGGCACTGAGTCCAAAACGAACTGGGTTTTTTTTGCCTCTGTCGTTTACTGGACTCCACACAACATAATGATGTCAGGGGTCTAGTAAATGCCGATGCCCACAGGGAGACCACCGGAAGAAGTGAAGACTGCCCAGGTCCAGCTGCCACCAAGGACTGGACCCTCGACAAAGGCAAGGAAAAGCTATGTGTTTTACTGTCAGAGGAAGGCCCCTGTGCAAGGACCGCATGTGCGCCCCTTTTTGTGTCTGTGGGGAAAGCTGCTTTGGAGATGGATGTGGACCCCCTTATCGCTTGCACCAATGATGCGTCCTCTTCCGGTACCATGTGCTACTTTATCTATGGCAAAAACCGTCAATATGGCGGCAGTTTAGGGACAATGTACAATACAGCGTACTGGTGATGCCCTTGTGTGCACAGGGCTCTACTCTGCTTCTTTCAATAGTGATTCATATCAAATATTGTACAGTTTTTGACATCCAGACATTTGCTATGAAATATTTTCTTCTCTTTTGACCATGAATGAAGCGTTACCGATTTCTAAGTGACATAAAGGGTTTTTATCTTGGCTCTGGCTCAGAGAAAACCTTGTTTTGTAGACACAGGATTTATAAAGGCAGCAATCATGCAGGCGGTGATTTTTTTTTTTACTCCAACAAGCAGATGTGTTTGCAACCACATCCCAGCCTGTCTGTAAATAAGTAGCCACACGTTTCGCAGCCGGTGGACCATTAGTGCACATTCCAGGCCGGTCAGCTAGTACTGGCGTACACATGGCATTGATTTATACTCACACTTGGCCTGGATAGCACACATAGTATCACACATAGTATCACACATAGTATCACACATAACACAGCTCGCTGTCCAACACACACAACTCATTTGTGTTTTCGGGATATGACGTTCCAGCCTTAGATTTTTAAATGTCATAAATTAGCATTACTGGAGAACAAGCCTCCTCAGTGTACGCGGACGGCAGCGCTGCCGAGCCGACCCACTGGACAGGCTATTGTTACAAGTCTACACAGATGGCATTTCAGCCACAAAGGACGCCAGTCTAAGTACAAGCGAGCACAATGCCATCATTTACTACCAGTTGTTAACTTATACTCTGCGCTGTCAACTCAAGTTTATTTTTATATATCAAAATGAATGAATAAACTGGCTGTGAATTTTAGAGGGAACCGGTCTGCAGATTCCTGCTGATCCAGAACGAAATGCCAACCAGATCCCCAATACAATGAATGACATTTTACTCTTAAACACTGCACCATTTTAGAGAATACATGCTGCTAAAAAGAGCTGGGCACAGGGACAAGTCTCCGTCGGGTGGATCCCCTGCGGCTTCTGCCCACCTGGCTGGGTTTCACTTACAGATCATTCTCTATTTGTGTATACGGAACAGCAGAGTTTCAGAGTAAGACTTAGGCCGGGGACACACACAACGTATAAATAAACGGTCCGTTTTTGACGGACGAGAATCGCACAAATGTTACCAAAACAGTGATCCGTGTGCAGTGCGAGGATGCGATTTTCTCGCATCAAATGATCCGTGTGACATCCGTATGGCATCCGTGTGGTGAGATTTTCTCACACACTTGCAAAATGAGCAAATAATGGCTGAGCCTTTCCTGTCACCTGCCCAATGCCTGAGAATTTCTCGCAAGTCACACTGATGGTCCGTGTGCTGTGCTATTTTTTCTCACCCCCATAGACTTTCATTGGCGATTCTCGGCCGAGAAACGCTGACAATCGCAGCATGCTGCAATTTCACTCGGATCCTGAATACGGCCGAGAAAATATCGGATGATGGGAGCTGCCCCATAGATTAACATTGGGACGAGTGCTATGCGATTTTTTTATCGCATTGCACTCGTCCGTATTACGGTCTAGTGTGACCCCGGCCTTAAAGGGACTCTGTCTGCACAGAATGACTGTTCAAACCAAGTGCAGGCGTTCGGTGCACCCTTGGTGTGGCCAAATATTTACGGATGCCTTCCCGCCTGTTTGTATCGCTTTCTTGATTGACAGCTCTGACTTCATAGAGCAGAGAAGTGCGGAGATAGATGAGAACAAGGAGGTTGGAACATGCACGTAAATGTTTGGCCGCACCAAGTGTGCACCGAGCGCTTATACTTGGTCATTCTGTGCTCACATACTCCATCTTTAAAGGGAACCAGTATTATCCAAAGATCTGCAGGTAAATAGTGGTAAAATCCTATCTGGATGCCTTATTGGAGCTACAGTGACCAGGAGAAAACTAACTTCTATCTTCTCGTTAGCCATTCGCTTCTAGTCACCTGGGCAGTACGGGGAACAATTACCATTACCACCCACTATATGAATGTAGCTGGAATCACTGCCCAACATTTTGATTGACCGCTTGCACTACTGCTGCATTGAGTATGTGTCCCGGGGCAGTGGGAACAGTATCTAACCTCCGTATAATAAGTAATTTCATCAATCTGATATTTCAGATGTTAGGATGCAGCATAAAAGACATTCTTATTTAAGTCACCAAACTTTAAACAATAGTCATACTTCACTGCTGCCATTGCTGTATCCTACTAAGGCTCTTATATGATAGTAGTGTCTAATACTTGTCTAATAGTAGTCCCATTTAACGTTCTAGGTATGCTTAGCTGCACTTGACACTTTCTAAATAGTTTTTCATATAGTTACTACTATATAGAAGGTGATATTGATTTATATTTAAGGGTATGTTTCCACGTTCAGGAAACGCTGCGTGTTTGACGCTGCATAGTAAGGCTATTTTCACACTAGCGTCATGTGACGGACGTCGCAATGTGTCGTTTTGGAGAAAAAACGCATCCTGCAAAGTTGCCCGCAGGATGCGTTTTTTCTCCATAGACTTGCATTAGCGACGCATTGCGTCGGATGCGTTGTGTTTTTGGCGGCCGCGACGCACAAAAAACGTTCAATGTAACGCTTTTTTGTGCGTTGGGTCCGCCCCTCCTCCCCTGAACTCACTATGGGTAGCGGATGCGTTGTAAAACTGCATCCGCTGCCCACGTTGTGCTAATCAATCACACTGTCCGTCGGTACGTCGGGCCGACGGTTTGCGACGGCCCGTACCGACGGACTAGTGTGAAAGTAGCCTAAGGCAGGGGTGTCAAACTGCATTCCTCGAGGGCTGCAAACAGGTCATGTTTTCAGGATTTCCTTTTACTGCACAGGTGATAATTTAATCACCTACACACATAATGATTGCAGCACCTTGTGCAATGCTAAGGAAATCTTGAAAACACGCATGGTTTGCGGCCCTCGAGGAATGCAGTTTGACACCCCTGGCTCAAGGCACACACATGCAACACATTCTGAATCCAGGCCTGGAGGGGAAACTCAGGACCCGGATTCAGGGGAGCTTCCCTAAGCTATATGTTTCCTGACCTGGAGGAGGAGCTAGACAGTAGTTGGTCCTAGGAGACCAAGCAAGGCAGATGGTCCAGGGAGACCAAGCAGAGCAGACGTCTAGGAGAGACGCAGAGCAGACAGAGAGGCCTGGCAGCCATGAGGGAGCTGCAGCCTCTGGAAGGAGGAAGACCTGAAGGGTTGGATGTGGAGTAGCCAAAAGGGAAGGAGCAAAGGAGAGGAACAGGGCTCAGAGGGGAGCTGTGACCGGGCACCCTCAGAGCCACAGCGCAGAAGCCAGGTACCGGGAGCCCGAAGCCTTAGTGGAACTGTACGATACTTGGCAGAACCGGAAGGCATAAGATAAAACAGACATTGCCCACACCTGAGACGCAGCAGCACCCGAGGAGCCCGGGGCATGATAAAGTCCCTGTAAAAAGGCTCAAGCTGCCCGTCATGCAGGTACCTGTCTTAGGACAGGGGGAATAGAGGACTCTGCAGAAAGCTTCAGGCAGCAGGGACTTCATACACAGCAGGGCTTGTTGGAAAGGCTCACGGACCTCTACTGGGAAAGGGAACCCTCCATTGCCTCTGGGCCGGCCGGGCCATACCATCATCCGTGCCTGGTACCCTGGACTGTGGCCTGCTAACTTCAGTAAACCAGGTAAAGACTTACAACTTGTGTCCTCCACTTATTCGTCGGCATTTACCACCTTGCCACACATCTTAGGATCCCTGGGACCCCGCTTCACCTGTGGGAAGTGTAACACCCGTGCTGCCACAACAGGCCCCAGGGGACCCCTTCAATGCAGCGCGCGTCCGACTGCTGACCGAACACCACAGGTGGCGTCACGACAGACTTTGAACATTTTCCCCTTTAAAGACCGTTCCCCTTTAACGTTGAGCCCCAGGGCCACAGACCAGGTCGCAGCCACCGTGACATCCCCCCTGCTGGATCCGGAACTGAATACCCCACTGCCCTGGCTGGGCGACGCATATGTATGTAGCATACTGTCAATCAAAGTATTGGGAAGTGGTTACACCCGCACTCATAGTATAGTGAGCAATGGCTGGATCCACTCCTTGCACCGCCCCGATGACAGGAAATGAGCAGCTGCAGGGAAGATATAACTTCATTTTTTCCCTATAGCTGACTATGGTAAAGTGGCCAATGCCATTTACCTGCAGATTAACCCTATGTCTGCAGTTGGACATCACAGAATGTCTTTTATCCTTTATAATGAGGAAGCCTATCAGTATTTCATGTTGCCTGTGTTTAGGCCTGAATGAATCTGTTGAAGAGGTCCCTTTATATTTCCATGGGACCTGGGCAATACTAACGGATTCTTAGGCGGCAGAGCAGGAGTGCAGAATATATGGCCACATTTACATGGCAGCATTTTTTTTTACAAAGTTTTGCATTAGTATTTGTATGCCAAAACTACTATTGTTTCCAGTACATTGAATAGGTCATGAACCTTTCCAGGATACTTTGTGCTCTACCCCTGGTTTTGGCTATTAAATACTTATGCAAAATACACTAGTGTGAAAGTGGCCTTAGAATCACTTGGCCTGCCTCATACACTCCATTATCCCCCCCCCCCCAAACAACATAAAGCTTATAAATATTATCATGTTGATTTATACAGGAGTACATTTGTAAGAAAAGTAAGTGAACCTGTTGGAATTATCTACTGCATATTTCCGAATTAATTACTCATAAAATGAGGTGCGATTGTTATCTAAGTCACACAAATATAATTTTAGGGGACAACTTCCCTATCGCAGTGGGTCCAACAACTAGGAATCCAGAAAACCGGGGCTCATGTGACTGGAGAGGAGGTTGTTCATGAGCATTGGCGCTGAAATCATTCTTACGGAAGTGACGAAGACTAGTCAAGTGCAGCGCCAAGCTTTCTCTGACAGTCCCATTAAGGATGAATGGAGCGGCAAGTCCATGAACGACCTAAGTTCCATTCACATGATTCCGTACATTGGTGGTGTTTCAAGCAGTCGGGAAGTTAACTCCTATCCCCTAAATTTGAGAAAACGCCTTTAAGTAAGCTAATCACACACAACAGTTGTACTTTTCTTGTCTTTTGTTTAGCGCACTATGTACAGTATATATCCACTCTGGAGGGAGAAAATGTAAGTAGACCTTGGAGTTAATGGTCTCCAAGAGAACTGGCAACGGGTATTTCAAAACAGATGAAACTAGAAATGTGAGTTTCACAGGTGCTTTGACCATTATATGAAGCTACACAAAGCCTGACACTGGCAAACCTGTTCTTCTGAAGAGAGGTTGGCTAGGGTCAACTCTGCCTGGAGGCAAAAAACAACCTTCAGCAGACCTCAGAAGATGCAGGTAGCTAGAAGAGAATACAACAAAAGGACCTTTGGGTCCATTACTCCACAGTTAGACTATTTGTGTACAAATTGAGAACATTCCTGATTCCTTTTAAAATCACTCCAAGACCACAGCAGGCAATACTGAAAGAGAAGAGAAGGAACCCAAGGCTAATGGCAAAAGACCTACTGAAGACTCTACAAACTGCAAAAACCTCTGTACAAGAGTTCACTAAAAAAAACACTGAACAACAATAGTGATCATGGAAAGACACCATGATAGTAGCCGCAGCAATAGAAAAACAAATATAAAAAATATTATAGCTCGTCTTAAGTTTGCCAGAGACCACTGGATGTTACTCAAAGCTTCTGGGAAAATGTTCTATGGACGGTTGGAACAAAAACAGAACTTTTGAACCCAAATGTACAATTCTTTGGAGAAAGACAAGAACACTGCAGACCAACACCGAAAGTTTATCCCGACAGTGAACCATGAATTCATATGTGCATCACAACATATTACAGGAGACTGAAGGGCAGCAGTCCATGGCCCCAAGCTCATAAGAGGTTGAGAGATGCAACAATGACCTAAATCACACAATTGTAATAACTAAAGAATGGATAAAAAGAAGATTTGTGGTTTTGAACTGCCTTGTAAGCATGTGTTCATAATGAGTTAAAAAAAAAATCATGAGATTTTCAAGCAGAAACCACTTCAAGTACTTCAGATAGGAACATTTCCTGGAGGAGATTTTGAAGAGTTTTGGGAGAGTTATTTATCTGAAGCATTCTTTGCAGTTTTTTCATTGGACAGTGTCTAGTTTGGAAAGATTTCCTTCAGAATTTGCATCAAAGTGACACGCACTTTCTTTTTTGCCAGGAATTGTTGTTATTATTATTATTATGTTTTGCTTATATAGCGCTATCATACTCTGCAGCGCTTTACATACATCATCATCACTGTCCCTATTGGGGTTCACAATCTACATTCCCTATCAGTATGTCATTGGAGTGTGGGAAGAAAATGGAGAACCCGGAAGAAACCCACGCAAACATGGAGAGAACATACAAACTCCTTACAGATGTCCTTGGTGGGAGCGCTGCAAAGCAGCAGTGCTAACCACTGAGCCACTATGCTGCCTCAAAAACCTACCAATAAAAACAAAGCTCAAAAACTCATCATATGAATGGATTTTGCCATATATATCATTTGGAATAGTTTACCAAGAGTTGTTGAGGATGATATGTGGGAATTGGCTAAAAAAAACAAATCTTAAAAAATATTGTCAACATAAAGGGTTGGTTTTTTTTGCGCAGGGGGGGGTGGACCATCCAAGGTTACGTGCGCATGGAGTTTTTGGCACAGAAACTGAGCGTAAACTCTTAATCTTCCTTCAAATGTCAAAACTCCTCAAAAATGTTGAGTTTCTGCTCTGAAATGCTCAGCATGAAAACTTTGTGCACATAGCCCAACTCTCCAATAGAACTCATTTTCTGCTCCAAGAAAAGCCTAAAAAAACACCTCAGTGTAAACATACCCTCACTGTCCTAATCTTAACCCTAAAGGCCCCTTCACATTAAGCGACGCTGCAGCGATACCGACAACGATCCGGATCGCTGCAGCGTCGCTGTTTGGTCGCTGGAGAGCTGTCACACAGACCGCTCTCCAGCGACCAATGATGCCGGTAACCAGGGTAAACATCGGGTAACTAAGCGCAGGGCCGCGCTTAGTAACCCGATGTTTACCCTGGTTACCATGCTAAAAGTAAAAAAAAACAAACACTAGATACTTACCTACCGCTGTCTGTCCTCCAGCGCTGCGCTCTGCTTCTCTGCTCTCCTCCTGTACTGTCTGGGAGCCGGAAAGCAGAGCGGTGACGTCACCGCTCTGCTTTCCGGCTCACAGCCAGTGCAGGAGGAGAGCAGAGCACAGCGCTGGAGGACAGACAGCGGTAGGTAAGTATCTAGTGTTTGTTTTTTTTTACTTTTAGCATGGTAACCAGGGTAAACATCGGGTTACTAAGCGCGGCCCTGCGCTTAGTTACCCGATGTTTACCCTGGTTACCAGTGAAGACATCGCTGGATCGGTGTCACACACGCCGATCCAGCGATGTCAGCAGGAGTCCAGCGACCAAATAAAGTTCTGGACTTTATTCAGCGACCAACGATCTCCCAGCAGGGGCCTGATCGTTGGTCGCTGTCACACATAACGATTTCATTAACGATATCGTTGCTACGTCACAAATAGCAACGATATCGTTAACAATATCGTTATGTGTGAAGGTACCTTACGTGTGTGAGCAGATAGTATGCACATTTTCAGTATTCGGTCAGTATTTTACCTAAGTATTTGTGGGTGAAAAGTTTTTTTATACTCACCCGGGGGCGGTCCGGTCCGATGGGTGTCGCAGGTCCGGCGTCTCCCATCTTCTTGCGATGCCGCCTTCCTGTTGCTTCTTCATGGCTCCCCGTCATCGCACTCCTGCGCAGGCGTACTTATCTGCCCTGTTGAGGGCAGGGTAAAGTACCGCAGTGTGCAGGCGCTGGGAAAGGTCAGAGAGGCCCAGCGCCTGCGCAGTGCAGTACTTTGGCCTGCCCTCAATAGGGCAGATAAAAACGCCTACGCAGGAGCGCCGATGCCGGGGAGCGATGAAGAAGCAGGAGGGCGGCGTCGCAAGAAGATGGGAGGCACCGGACCCAGACCTGCGACACCCATCGGACCGGACAGGACCGCCCTCCCAGGTGAGTATAATATAACTTATTTTTCTTCACTTGCAGGTCGGACCGGGGGTTTATCTATAGTATTATAGAATGCTGTAGATAAGCCCTAAAAGGCAGTGGTCGCATCTTATAGCAGCAAAATCTGCTGACAGATTCCCTTTAAGGCCACCTTCACACATTCAGTATTTAGTGATGTTTCTTGACCATATATTGAGGTAAAAAAAACCTTACCAAATACTGAACGTGTGAACGTGGCCTTAATGCCCTCTGATACCTATGTGACTCTTAGGCCATGCTCAGTATTTGGTCAGTATTTTACCTCAGTATTTGTAAGCCAAAACCAGGAGTGGGTGATAAATACAGAAGTGGTGACGTGTTTCTATTATACTTTTCCTCTGATTGTTCCTCTCCTGGTTTTGCCTTACAAATACTGAGGTAAAAAACTCACCAAATACTGAACGTGGCCATAGACTGGCCATCTTAGGGGGGTAAACACTTCTAGTACCCCATCCCCAGGCTTCACTTTGGTACAGTGATATAACGAGTTCCTGAGTACAGCACACCTATGAAAATTCTGACATTTTAAAAACTGTCGCAGTCTGTGCCTCCTGTTTTTGTCATATATTAATTTTCATATTTGCTAATTGGCACATAGGGATCACATGACTCCTCCTGAAGTTCTCATTAATGTATTCAGTCATTTAAGGTGCTATCATCCATCATAAAGGCTGTACAATACAAATATCTGTGTAAACACGAGATCTGGCAGATTGGATCGAAGTGTATTCACAGAAAAGATAATGCTGTGCATAATTTAGTTCCTTCTAAATATTTAATACATTCACTACACACCTTTGTGTGTGGCGTAATTTCCTTGTATAAATATTTGAGAGGAGTACACCGTTTTTTCCCCTAATGCCAGGTAACTAATACAAAACATTACTAGGAGCTACAGACATATGAATAACACTTCTAAGTTAGAGAATGTTCACACAGTGCTTTTTTTACTAAAAAGGCAGAATGTTGACAGAAAAAAAAATGCACATTTTTCTTTTTTTTATGCATTAGTTTAGTTAAAAATGTTGAAAGAATTGACATGCTGCCGTTTTAAAAAGGCACAGAAGCTGGAAAAAAAACAAGAAAAAAAAATGCAGTGTGAATGAGATCTTGAGAATCTCATTGATTTTGCTGCTACTGTAAAGACACATTTTTTTTTTAAACACAAAACGTGCAACATAAACGCTGCGTCTGAACAAGCCCTAATATAGCTTCAGCGATAACAAGTTATTAGAACAAACAACCATCACGTAGGGCAGACTTATTAAACATAAAACTAGTTCAAACAGGCACAAGCTGCGCCAAATCTAACAGGTGCAATGGTATAAAAAACCCTGAGGAAAAATTAGTCACTATTCTTGTTTCCTTATGCCACCTCTCTCTTATGATGCATTTTGTAACCAATCTTGGATTCTGACTTTTCTAGACGCTTTTCAAAACAGTCAATTGGGGCGCAAAATGTGTCTAAGGCCTCATTCAGACAGCAATTTTTCTCACACCTGTATTTCACAGATATCACTCCTACCTATGAATGTCTATGGGGTAGTTCACATGTCTGATTATTTTTCCTTGCGTTGAAGTGGTCCCCACAAAAACACAGAACAGAGACTTAATATTGATCCGAGTGTCAGATCAAACTCACCAATGCAAGTCTATGGGTCCGTCAAAAAACTGGGACAGCACTCTGATACCATTCGTGTGCTGCCTGTTTGAGGGTATGAGCACACGTTGTGGATTCCATTGCAGATTTTTCCTTGCGGATTCTGCAGAATCCACAGGCAAAACACCCTGTGTTTTACCTGCGGATTCCCCACACATTTGCTGCGGATTTTTTGCACTTTTTGTGCGGATTTTGCCTGCGTTTTTACGTCTGCGGATTCCTATTATGAAATAGGTGTAAAACGCTGCGGAATCCGCACAAAGAATTGACATGCTGGTGAAAATAAACTGCAGCGTTTCCACATGGAATTTTCCGCAGCATGTGCACTGCGGATTTGGTTTTCCATAGGTTTACATGGTACTGTACAACGCATGGAAATCTGCTGCGGATCCGCAGCCAAATCCGCAACGTGCGCACATACCCTTACATGGATTGTTTAATAGAAGGTTGAGAAGTTTTTTCCCATCCGAGTAAAACTGATGGACATCTGATGGTAAAAACTGACCAAACTGTGATGACACTGATCAAAAACACTGATGAATCTAGGACCGGTTTTCTTGCATGCAAGAAAAATCAATGATGTCTGAATAAGCCCATGCACATAAATCTGGCACACAACATGTATGACAATATGAGCCAGAGTTCTGCTGCATTTTGCTTAGTGAATCTCACCCATGTATACATCTTATACAGACAATAGAGATTCTTTGTTTCGTGCCACAATGACTCAGAGCTGGTATAATTGGGTTTGCCCACTGCCAGCTTCCAGGTCATCCTGTGTTCAGAATTGTTCGCACGTGAACTGTGGCAGACAGCAGATTTTTCAACACTTTCTACTCCATCACCTTAATGGGAGAAGTAACACAAGGGGACTTATTGGCTAATCAGCAGTGTATATGTATGTGTATATATGTGTATGTATAGATATATATAGAGAGAGAGAGCGGCCCAAGGAGACCTAGTGATAGGAAGAGCAGCCCAAGATGCATGTGACAGCAGGAGACCTAGTGATGGGAAGAAGAGCGGCCCGAGATGCATGTGACAACAGGAGACCTAGTGATAGGAAGAGCGGCCCAAGATGCATGTGACAGCAGGAGACCTAGTGATGGGAAGAAGAGCGGCCTAAGATGCATGTGACAGCAGGAGACCTAGTGATGGGAAGAAGAGCGGCCTAAGATGCATGTGACAACAGGAGACCTAGTGATAGGAAGAGCGTCCCAAGATGCATGTGACAGCAGGAGACCTAGTGATAGGAAGAGCAGCCCAAGATGCATGTGACAGCAGGAGACCTAGTGATAGGAAGAGCAGCCCAAGATGCATGTGACAGCAGGAGACCTAGTGATAGGAAGAGCAGCCCAAGATGCATGTGACAACAGGAGACCTAGTGATAGGAAGAGCGGCCCAAGATGCATGTGACAGCAGGAGACCTAGTGATAGGAAGAGCAGCCCAAGATGCATGTGACAACAGGAGACCTAGTGATAGGAAGAGCAGCCCAAGATGCATGTGACAGCAGGAGACCTAGTGATAGGAAGAGCAGCCCAAGATGCATGTGACAGCAGGAGACCTAGTGATAGGAAGAAGAGCGGCCTAAGATGCATGTGACAGCAGGAGACCTAGTGATAGGAAGAGCAGCCCAAGATGCATGTGACAGCAGGAGACCTAGTGATAGGAAGAAGAGCGGCCTAAGATGCATGTGACAGCAGGAGACCTAGTGATAGGAAGAGCAGCCCAAGATGCATGTGACAGCAGGAGACCTAGTGATAGGAAGAGCAGCCCAAGATGCATGTGACAACAGGAGACCTAGTGATGGGAAGAAGAGCGGCCCGAGATGCATGTGACAACAGGAGACCTAGTGATAGGAAGAAGAGCGGCCTAAGATGCATGTGACAGCAGGACACCTACTGATAGGAAGAGCAGCCCAAGATGCATGTGACAGCAGGAGACTTAGTGATAGGAAGAGCAGCCCAAGATGCATGTGACAGCAGGAAACCTAGTGATGGGAAGAAGAGCGGCCCAAGATGCATGTGACAGCAGAAGACCTAGTGATGGGAAGTAGAGCAGCCCAAGATGCATGTGACAACAGGAGACCTAGTGATAGGAAGAGCAGCCCAAGATGCATGACAGCAAGAGACCTAGTGATAGGAAGAAGAGCGGCCCAAGATGCATGTGACAACAGGAGACCTAGTGATAGGAAGAAGAGCGGCCCGAGATGCATGTGACAACAGGAGACCTAGTGATAGGAAGAGCAGCCCAAGATGCATGTGACAGCAGGAGACCTAGTGATAGGAAGAAGAGCGGCCCAAGATGCATGTGACAACAGGAGACCTAGTGATAGGAAGAGCAGCCCAAGATGCATGTGACAGCAGGAGACCTAGTGATAGGAAGAAGAGCGGCCCAAGATGCATGTGACAACAGGAGACCTAGTGATAGGAAGAGCAGCCCAAGATGCATGTGACAACAGACCTAGTGATAGGAAGAAGAGCGGCCCAAGATGCATATGACAGCAGGAGACCTAGTGATAGGAAGAAGAGCGGCCTAAGATGCATGTGACAGCAGGAGACCTAGTGATGGGAAGAAGAGCGGCCCGAGATGCATGTGACAACAGGAGACCTAGTGATAGGAAGAGCGGCCCAAGATGCATGTGACAGCAGGAGACCTAGTGATAGGAAGAGCAGCCCAAGATGCATGTGACAGCAGGAGACCTAGTGATGGGAAGAGCAGCCCAAGATGCATGTGACAGCAGGAGACCTAGTAATGGGAAGAGCAGCCCAAGATGCATGTGACAGCAGGAGACCTAGTGATGGGAAGAGCAGCCCAAGATGCATGTGACAGCAGGAGACCTAGTGATAGGAAGAGCAGCCCAAGATGCATGTGACAGCAGGAGACCTAGTGATAGGAAGAGCAGCCCAAGATGCATGTGACAACAGGAGACCTAGTGATAGGAAGAGCAGCCCAAGATGCATGTGACAGCAGGAGACCTAGTGATGGGAAGAGCAGCCCAAGATGCATGTGACAACAGGAGACCTAGTGATAGGAAGAGCAGCCCAAGATGCATGTGACAGCAGGAGACCTAGTGATAGGAAGAGCAGCCCAAGATGCATGTGACAACAGGAGACCTAGTGATAGGAAGAGCAGCCCAAGATGCATGTGACAGCAGGAGACCTAGTGATGGGAAGAGCAGCCCAAGATGCATGTGACAGCAGGAGACCTAGTGATAGGAAGAGCAGCCCAAGATGCATGTGACAACAGGAGACCTAGTGATAGGAAGAGCAGCCCAAGATGCATGTGACATCAGGAGACCTAGTGATGGGAAGAAGAGCGGCCCGAGATGCATGTGACAACAGGAGACCTAGTGATAGGAAGAAGAGCGGCCTAAAGGTACCGTCACACTTAAGGTACTGTCACACTAGACGATATCGCTAGCGATCCGTGACGTTGCAGCGTCCTCGCTAGCGATATCGTCCAGTGTGACAGGCAGCAGCGATCAGGCCCCTGCTGGGAGATCGCTGGTCGGGGAAGAAAGTCCAGAACTTTATTTCGTCGCTGGACTCCCCGTAGACATCGCTGAATCGGCGTGTGTGACACCGATTCAGCGATGTCTTCACTGGTAACCAGGGTAAACATCGGGTAACTAAGCGCAGGGCCGCGCTTAGTAACCCGCTGTTTACCCTGGTTACCAGCGTAAAAAAACAAACAGTACATACTTACATTCAGCTGTCTGTCCCTTGCCGTCTGGTTCCTGCACTGACTGCTGGCCGTAGTGAAAGCAGAGCACAGCCACAGCGGTGAGTCACCGCTGTGTGACTCACCGCTGTGCTGTGCTTTCACTTTCACTTTACGGCCAGCAGTCAGTGCAGGAACCAGACGGCAAGGGACAGACAGCTGAATGTAAGTATGTAGTGTTTGTTTTTTTACGCTGGTAACCAGGGTAAACATCGGGTTACTAAGCGCGGCCCTGCGCTTAGTTACCCGATGTTTACCCTGGTTACCGGGGACCTCGGGATCGTTGGTCGCTGGAGAGCTGCAGCATGATAGGAAGTAGAGAGGCCCAAGATGAATGTGATAGCAGGAGACCTAGTGATGGGAAGAAGAGCGGCCCAAGATGCATATGACAGCAGGAGACCTAGTGATAGGAAGAAGAGCGGCCCAAGATGCATATGACAGCAGGAGACCTAGTGATAGGAAGAAGAGCGGCCCAAGATGCATATGACAGCAGGAGACCTAGTGATAGGAAGAAGAGCGGCCCAAGATGCATATGACAGCAGGAGACCTAGTGATGGGAAGAAGAGAGGCCCAAGATGCATGTGACAGCAGGAGACCTAGTGATAGGAAGTAGAGAGGCCCAAGGTGCATGTGACAGCAGGACACCTAGTGATAGGAAGTAGAGAGGCCCAAGATTAATGTGACAGCAGGACACCTAGTGATATGAAGAAGAGCGGCCCAAGATGCATATGACAGAAGGAGACTTAGTGGTAGGAAGAGCAAGAGGAGTACCATATGCAAACGTGTGTGACAGCCAACAGCAGGAGGGCTAGTGGACAAGAGGAGCCAAATAAGAAGAGAGGTGTATGAAAGCAGCCGGACAACCGACTCGCTTGATTTGCTGCCAGTTATTCATATTTTAGGATTCACCAAATCAGTTTTTTTTTTTCAAAGTAGTTTTCACCTTTACCAAAGTTCCCTCCATTTTTACTGCAACAATCTGCTGGAATGTCACTGTGTGAGGTTGTCTCGCAGGCTGGCATCTCTCTGAGACTTGATATCTTGGGGGCAAGGTGGGGCAAAAACCTTCTGCCTAATTTCCTTTCCCACATGAGGCCTTCTGTTAAGAGCCATGAAAATCGAGAGCGAAGTACTATGGCGCTCTATGCTCGTCTTGTCGAGGTCACGTGAGGCCTCTGTGCCTTTTAGCTTCCAAGCCTTTGTGACTTGGTGGAATTTGTTCCTGAAGAATAGATCTTTTCAAAAGTCTCCACACAGTGCTTCCATTGCCGCATGAGAGTGAAGGAACAGTCCAGACAAGGTGACACGTGGCAGAGGTGGACATGGGTTCATGCAGAGGGATTCTCTTAGCCTTGATGCACCTGCTTTCACAAATATTGCAAAGTTAGGCCGCCAACACAATGAGCTATGTCTGGCCATATGCCATGATGGATTCATTTATTATCTGTGCCCAAGGGCCATGGCACATGAGTGCTCTCCTCGCTAACACTTTGTCAGCTCACCAGATTGCCAATAGCCATTTAACAGCTATTGATTACACAGAACACTTGGAGCAATCGCATTATTTGTGTGTCCTGCATCATAATTACATCGTCCAACAGCGACTGAGGATTAGGGCTGTACAGGACTGCGGATAACAGCGCCGCTCCCTGTGCCGAGGCTTCCACTCCCCAGATGCTGCAGGACTTATATCAAAGCTGCTCTGGCACCATCACCTTTGTCGCCCATGTTCCACAGTAGGTCATCATTGATTATTATGAACAGCTGCTGCTCGGATGATTTATGGAGTCAAAACCTCTGCTACAAAGTTTCTGCACACAAAATGACAATTTGCAATATCCTGTGAACGCTGTGACTAGATCCAGTATACAGTCACATACATTTTCCTTTATCTATATGTCTGCTAAATTGGTTTTCCAGCTGTTAAATAGGGGTTGTCAGACTCCCAAGATGTTTTTGTAATGAATGTAATAAATTAATAAAAAAGGCATACTGACCAATGCTAACACTAGTTGTGAGGCACTGGCTGCTCTGGTGGTCTCCTCCAGGAGAAGAAGCAGTGATGCCCCCTGTTCTTCAGTCTACCTGTAATTGGCTGAGGATATTCAGATTCTAATGATTGACTCGTATTCAGTGATGACCAGCAATTATCATATAAGTATAACAAAATCCAGCTCTCCTCTACATGCAGAATTAGGACTTCAGAGCTGTACTCCTGAGCTGGTACAGAGGCACACACAGCAGTGGTAAGAACTCTGCGTGATCCCTAACCACAAATATTTTCCTTTTCCTACATCTACCATCGTGTGTCCTTCCAGTAATCGAGCTTCTCCAGTATTATCTTCTTTATCTTGTTCTGAGTTATTCATTTTATGACTAAACGCCTATAAAATGTGCAGAATTATGGGACTTTTCTGATATACAAGGAATGAGCGATGGGATATTATGCAACTTTTTATTGGTTTGTTTTGGCTGTAGACCAAACCCCTCGCCAGATATCAACTAAATAAACTAAGGTCAAAACTGTTAAACCTCCAGTTCTTAAAGTAAAATGACTTCCAACACAATGATTTGTACATAAGCCATGGATCCGATGTCGGCATCCCCCTCCTTACACTGGAGCTGGTACACAGACTTGTATTAGCACATCAGTACTGATCACACCATAGGAATACCGTGCCCATGAGTTGTGTATATACGGTCATGAGAAAACGTATTGAATTCTATGGTTTTACATATCAGGATGTGATAAAAAAAACAAACAACAAGAACGAATGTGGCCCTTAGAAGGTCTTACTATTAGGTATGTACAAGCTCAGATAACCAAAACCACATGACAAATTACCTCGAGTCGTTATTTCTTTAACAAAAACTCGTCAAAAATGCAGAAGTATATGTGAAAAATGAAGAGGGTAAGTTGCAGCTGGGCGCCTTGCACTCATTGACTCCACCATGAACCCCTCTTGACATGCTGTGGCAGTATCTTTACGTTGTTTTCCAGGCTGAAATTAAACGTTTTGGATCACTATGTATAAGACTGCAGAATGGCGAATTGTGACGGTGTGTGATGTGCTCAATGTCATGATTCCCCTGTATTCCTGTGTGAGTGAGCAGTCACATGATAGCATGTATGTGATTTGCAAAGTTGTGCTCATGTGCCGCTTCTCTCAATTTTCTTCTATTGAGTCTACTCACCATAGGAACACAAGTATGGAAATCACAGACAGGGGAATCGTGACAGTGAGCATATCGCACAATATCTCGATTCAGCAGTCTACAGTCGTATAGAGTGATTGTAAACTTTTCAGCTAGAACAATCCTTGAAATAGAACTTTGTCAGTACCGAATGACTTTTCAAACCAAGTACAGGCGCAGATCAAACATTTAAGTGCTTGTAATCCTGCTATCTCCACCTCCCTCTCTTCTTTGATTGACAGATCTGGCCTTATAAAGCCAAAGACGGGTGGAGATGGATGTAATACAAGTTGGTAGGAAGGTGTAGTTTGGCCACGCCATGGGTGCACAAAGCACCTGCACTTGGTTTGTGCTGACAGAGTCCCTTTAAAGAGAGTTGCTTATAAAAAAAAAAAAATGCCCACAAACCTCAATGAGGTTACAACCAACGTTATAAAGAAGAGTGGTCCAAAATCCCTCCAGAACGATGCGATAGACTCATAAACTCGTACAGAAAACAATCGCTTCCAAATGATTGCTTCTGAAGATGGTTCTACAAGTTATTGATTCATGGGGTATACTTAATTTTTCACACACTGCTTCTGCATTTTAATTTTGGTAAATTATGACACGGTGTAATTTGTCATGTGTTGTTGGTTATCCGAGGTTGTATTTATCTAATGTTAAGACCTAAGGATCAGATGTTATTTTGTTCACGTCCCGATGCATAAGTCATATAATTTAGAGAGGGTGTACTGAGTTTCTCATGACTGAGAAAAGTTCTGTAAGTTACTACTTAGTCTTCTCTACATCAAACAATGTCAAAATACGGAAACCAAAAATGCATGACATTCGTAGCAGGTTTTTACAAGAAACAACAAAAAAAAGTAGGTGTCACTATAGCCTTAGGAACGCTATTTTCCTGCAAATATCTTCCCACCCCAGCTTTCCCACCCATTATGGGTCGCCGAAAATACCATGTATAAACACGCGGAAAACCTTAAGGAGCCCGCTGTTGTGCAGAACATGGCTGGAGCACAAGTGTTATCGGCTTGTGGATACAATTTCCCGTTCTTGAATAATGGTCTCCTTGTCTGTTTTCTAATTGATATGTGACTTGGCAGAGGGATATACCACATCAAGAAGGGAGGCAGCATACCTAGGGCTCCTACTGGCATGGCACGTCTTCTGATCGGGCACTTTGTAGTCATTTTTATTGTGCCGATGCATCTAATAATAATTAGACAATAAAGAAAAGTAACTTTAAACGTGTCTAAATTGAAAATTTTCCAATCTTTTGTATCTCCTATCAGTTCCAGAAAGAAACTAAATGAAACATCTAAGGAAACAAAAAGCGCTGATACGGGAGCATGTAATCCACCCCCCTTTGTGATGGCCGGTCACGTTCTTGACACAACACCCACTATCGGACTGTCATTTACCCATCGGTGACACTAATTCGGGGGGTCCACTTTTCAGCCACATGCCCCTTGTCCACAAATTTCCCTGTCCCTCTATATAATAATAAACTGGATAGTTTGTCAAAGAAGATTTTTACTATGTAATCTAAGGGCAGCATGATGTAGGGACAGAGACTTTGATTTCAGTGATGTGTCGCTTACTAGGCTGTGTCTGGGTTTTTTTTTCAAATAAAATCAATATCACTACAGGATTATGGGTCCTGATCCTCCTAGTTAACTGCTCTGTATAACCCCGCCCCATCCACTGATTGGCAGCTACCTGCCTATGCATAGTGTAAATAGAAAGCTGCCAATCAGTGGTGTGGGCGGGGATATAGAGCTCGGCATTCAGAGAACTGCTAGATCTATAGCAAAGAGAGACTGTATCACAAATACTGTACACTAAGTGATACATCGCTAGAATCAGGGTCTCTGTCCCTACATTATGCTCAGATGAGTTAGAAAAAACCTGGTGACAGATTCCCTTTTAAATGAATGATGGGATGCTTCCCATGTCTGTCCATGTTGTATTAATTGTACTGTGCCAAACACTCTTTATGTAGTGGTTGGAGGGTCCTGCACAGCCCAGTCCAAGTCTGATAACACCTATAAGATACAACTGCCTGCCCCTCATAGGCCAATGTAAAGTCTAATATTGATGCAGAGATAGTGGACATATTTGGTTGAGCTCATAAATGAGACTGAGTGCTTACGCTGCTGGGAGAGTAAGATCAAGTCTCTGATGAGCAGTGAAAATGGAAACCGTACTCAGGGCGTTCGATCCGGAAATGTGCAGATGTGAACGTCCTAAGTACAGTTTCCATTTCTCTTGCTCATCAAAGACTTGCCGCTCTGCGAGTCTCATCTTCTGAGCTCAATCAGTTCCTTCAGCTATCTCTGCGTCTATAAGTTCCATCCTCTTTTGTGTGGAAGTATACAGCTGTGAGCTGATATTAATAGCCTGGCAAGCTCCATGTTTATTACCCCCTTCCTAGGCTATAAACTTTGGCCCCCAGCTGTCTGCTTTCCCTCTGCTGGTTAATAAGAGTTTGGCGGATCCCACGCCATGTTTTTCAGATATTTATTAAATACATGTACAGGAAGCTACACACGCCCTGTACTAAATATATATGTCATTATCTATTCAATGTACAGTTATATGAAAAAGTTTGTGCACCCCTATTAATCTTAAGCTTAATGTTTTATAAAAATTGTTTTTTTTTGCAACAGCTATTTCAGTTTCATTTATCTAATAACTGTTGGACACAGTAATGTTTCTGCCTTGAAATGAGGTTTATTGTACTAACAGAAAATGTGCAATCTGCATTCAAACAAAATTTGACAGGTGCATAAGTATGGGCACCCCACCAGAAAAGTGCCATTAATATTTAGTAGATCCTCCTTTTGCAAAAATAACAGCCTCTAGTCGCTTCCTGTAGCTTTTAATGAGTTCCTGGATCCTGAGATGAATGTATTTTTGACCATTCCTCTTTACAAAACAATTGCAGTTCAGTTAAGTTTAATGGTCGCCGAGCATGGACAGCCCTCTTCAAATGATCCCACAGATGTTCAATGATATTCAGGCCTGGGGACTGGGATGGCCATTCCAGAACAGCGTAATTATTCCTCTGCATGAATGCCTGAGTAGATTTAGAGCGGTGTTTTGGATCATTGTCTTGCTGAAAGATCCATCCCCTGCGTAACTTCAACTTTGTCACTGATTCATGAACATTATTGTCAAGAATCTGCTGATACTGAGAGGAATCCATGCGTCCCTCAACTTTAACAATATTCCCGGTGCCAGCATTGGCCACACAGCCCCAAAGCATGATGGAACCTCCACCAAATTTTACAGTGGGTAGCAAGTGTTTTTCTTGGAATGCTGTGTTTTTTGGCTGCCATGCATAACGCCTTTTTGCATGACCAAACAACTCATTCTTAGTTTCATCAGTCCACAGGACCTTCTTCCAAAAAGAAATTGGCTTCTCCAAATGTGCTTTTGCAAACCTCAGCCGACTCTGTTTGTGGCGTGCTTGCAGAAACAGCTTCTTTCGCATCACTCTCCCATACAGCTTCTCCTTGTGCAAAGTGCGTTGTATAGTTGACCGATGCACAGTGACACCATCTGCAGCAAGTTGATGCTGCAGCTCTCTGGAGGTGGTCTGAGGATTGTCCTTGACTGATCTCACCATTCTTCTTCTCTGCCTTTCTGATGCTTTTCTTGGCCTGCCACTTCTGGCCTTAACACGAACTGTACCTGTGTTCTTCCATTTCCTTACTATGTTCCTCACAGTGGAAATTGACAGGTTAAATCTCTGAGACAGCTTTTTGTATCCTTCCCCTGAACAACTATGTTGAATAATCTTTGTTTTCAGATCATTAGACAGTTGTTTTGAGGAGCCCATGATGCCACTCTTCAGAGGAGATTCAAACAGGAGAACAACTTGCAAGTGGCCACTTTAAGTAGCTTTTCTCATGATTGCATGCACCTGGCTATGAAGTTCAAAGCTCAATGAGGTTAGAAAACCAAAAAAAGTGCTTTAGTAAGTCAGTAAAAAGTAGGTAGGAGTATTTAAAATAAGAAAATGATAAGGATGCCCATACTTATGCACCTGTCAAATTTTGTTTAAATGCAGATTGCACATTTTCGGTTAATACAATAAACCTCATTTCAAGGCAGAAACATTACTGTGTCCAACAGTTATTAGATATATGAAACTGAAATAGCTGTTGCAAAAAAAACAATTTTTATAAAACATTAAGCTTAAGATTAATAGGGGTGCCCAAACTTTTTCATATAACTGTATATATCTATGCTATTCTGACTTGTCACGCTGTGTACTCAGCTGATGAAACGTCAGGTTTTCTAGGAGATGGATGCGTAAAAATTGGACGGCCCGCTAATGGTCCGTGTGCCACACAATATTTTTTCTCCTTGCACCCACTGACTTGCATTGACGAATCTCGGCCGATATACACGCGGTCAATTGCAGCATGTTGTGATTTTTTAATAAAAATTGCAGATGAACAGGAGACTCATAGATGAACATTAGTCAAGAGTGCAATCTGATTTTTTTTTTTTCATTGGACTGCACTCGTTTTTCACGCAGATGAGTATGAGCCCTAAAGCTTAGGATTACATCTCTTCCAGAGGTTTCATTAGGCGCCTCTATCGCTTTTTTTTTCTTTACAGTCATGTGTTGGGTCTGTTCCTTACATTAAATATTTTTTTTAGCTCCTATGATGTCTAAAAAGTGTCTACATGTAGCCGCAAGTTTATGAACCTTGTACTTGTACAACTGCTAGAACAGGAATTGCTGTGTATATTGCACGCCGCTGGGGTTTGGCAAGCTGCAGGGTTTATCGAAAATTTACTGTGCCAAAGTAACGATGCTGATCGGTGACATACATCACTGGCCAGGGTTCGGCGGCAGCAAGACGCAAACGGGGAGATGGAGTAGGTGTGAATATACCAAAAAGTAGCAAAAAAACTCTTGCAATAAAAAAAAAAAAATCAGCAGATAGCTGGGTGTGCTTCTGTGTGCAGCGAGCCCTGTCATTACCAGTGTGTGGCCACACAGTAATTGTGTACTGTGCTCTACCAATCAGCATTGTATACACGCTTGTTATTACCGCCTGCTTTGTCTCTCTAATGACGGTGTATATTTAATGAACGGCATGAATGGTGTAAGTAGATGGCAATTGCAAGCAGAGCTAAACAGAAATCTCTGGTCAGAAACCCAGTTTATTAAAGGGCACCAATTAACAGGATACATAAAACTAAATAAAGAGCCAATAAAACAGAAAAGACTTAAAATTGAGGATGCTGAGCACTGAAAGAAATAACCGCGACTGCTGATTACCTCCTGAAATTGAACATTACTGCCAAGGTAGGAAACGTAACAGGAGATTGACAGCAAATATTCACCGCACTCCCTGCGTGGTGTCTGTGTGAATTCCCTTACCCTCCTTGGCAAAATGTGGAACAAAAATATATATTCTTTGCAAGATATATGCAAGAATTTGGGGCTAAAAATCCCTTTCCAAATACTTTTTGGATTGTTTGGCTTCTACAGCTTTTATGTATCATAGTACATAGCAGAATGAGCTCAAGAAATTGTCCAGGGGGTAAGTGACGGGGTGATATACAGACATTCCCCTGAAGGGAAATCAAGAGTCCAAAAGATTACTGTTTCAACTCTTTGTCATTGGTTTCCTTCGTGTTTATAGGACTCAAAAGCATTCTTGGCTAATTCCGAGCGCTGTTCCGAAAACAGCTTTCTTTTCTTTTGAATCCTGAAAAGAACCCACTGTAAAAATCCCTTGGGCGCCAAGTCTAACAATGCAGAGGCCAAACTACATTGGTTGGTCACCATTTTAGGTTCTGATCACTCTGTTAAACTACCAATGGAAGCTCAGAAGAAAGTATAGAGCTAAATTGGAACAATTCTTCCTGTCTAAATGACTAAACCCTACCCTATTCTTTTATAAGCAAGAGCCACAATTCAAGTGTGAACCCAGTCTTGGTGGCCGGCTAGAGCCCCCTCAAGTGCAATAAAATGGTATTGAGCCTTTAAGAAGACTTCAGAGACTATTAACGACTCTTGTAGAACAGTTCATTGGAAAGAAGACGGAAGATGACACAAAACCAGAAGTAATAACTATAAGTAGAGTATTGTTCCCAGAATCAACACTTAAGAAATTTTGGATAACACAGGAGGAAGTCACGAACACACAAAGAAGTTCTGCCAATAAAAATAAGTCCATAAAATTGCACAATTAACCTGAAGAGTTAGCAAACAACTTCTTCAATATTATTAATTTTAAAGGGAACCTGTCACCCCCAAAATGGAAGTTGAGCTAAGCCCACCGTCATCAGGGGCTTATCTATCTGATGACGGTTATCTAGTTAAGCCCCGATGTATCCTGAAAGATGAGAAAAAGAGGTTAGATTATACTTACCCAGGGGCGTTCACGCGACGGTCCGGTCCCATGGGCGATCGCAGTCCAGTCCGGGGCCTCCCATCTTCATACGATGACGTCCTCTTGTCTTCACGTTGCGGCTCCGGCGCAGGAGTACTTTGTCTGCCCTGTTGAGGGAAGAGCCAAGTACTGCAGTGCGCAGGCGCCGAGCCTCTCTGACCTTTTCCGACACCTGTGCACTGCAGTACGTCGTCCTATGAAGATAGGAGGCCCTGGATCGCGACGCCCATCAGATCGGACTGCCCGCCCAGGTGAGTATAATCTAACCTCTTTTTCCCATCTTTCAGGATACATCGGGGGCTTATCTACAGCATTAAAGAATGCTGTAGATAAGCCCCTGATGCTGTGGGCTTAGTTCAACTTCAATTTTGGGGGTGACAGGTCCCCTTTAATGCAAGATATGAACACGGGCAACACACTGTCTATCTCCTTGAGAAAGAGATTGATTAATCCTACCTCTCTTTACTCCGTTTGTGTTTCTTATATAAGGTTAAAGGCACGCAAGCCATCAGTTTCATGTCCACACCAATGTAGACCCCTTATTTGATCCCAATAGGTAAACTCCTTCCACAAGGCCTTAAGGCCACCATACAGATTCGATTTATGGTAGTCAAATCTATCAATTTGAGCATGACCATTTATTAAGTACGCCCGGTCGCCCCTGGACAAATGATGTTGATGGTATGTTGAATTTCAACCCCAGATCCCTTTGTTCCTAGACAAGATAAATTGCCATTAGAAGTTTCAGGATGCAGCTTACCCTTCTATCCCTATTCAGGAATCATGCCCTATGAAGAGTGTATGGCGGTGCTGCGTTGGGGGTTAGATATACTGACATCTAAAGAAAGAAGATGTGCTCTGCTTTCTACTCCACTTGGTATCCCTAGACTAAATATAGGGCATCTGGAGGAAGTACAATTGGATAATTATAGGGGTGGTCCAAAACTAAAATGTATTTTAATCCTCAAAGTCTATCTATTTAATGGAATGTACAATGTGTACAGTGACAGTGGGCTCACTTGATGGCTCTGATGAGAAATGACAAGCTGGCAAGAGTGCACTGTCAGTGCTCGTTGTAAGGAGAACACCTGGCATGCAGGAAAAGCAGAGAGGAGCGCCATCACTGCATGTGACATCCCGTGCAGTAAAAACTCTGCCCCCTCCCTTCATGCTTGGCAAAATGTGCTCTCAGTGAACATTCTGATCTAATACTGGATATGCCAGGTGTGTTGAGATAAGAGGCTGCTCACACTGCAGTCTACCCTGTTTATCTGATCTAGTACTGGAAATATCAAGGGTGCAGAGGTAAGAAGAGGCTGCTCACACTGCTGTCCACCTTGTCTTTCTGATCTAATGCTGGCGATGCGAGGGGTGCTGAAGTAAGAAGAGGATGCTCACAATGCTGTCCACCTTGTCTATCTGATCTAATACTGGAGATGCGAGGGGTGCTGAAGTAAGAAGAGGGTGCTCACACTGCTGTCCACCCTATCTATCTGATCTAATACTGGAGATATCAAGGGTGCTAAGGTAAGAATAGGCTGCTCACACTGCTGTCCATCCTGTCTATCTGATCTAATACTGGAGCTATCAAGGGTGCTGAGGTAAGAAGAGGCTGCTCACACTGCTGTCCACCCTGTCTATCTGATGTAATACTGGATATACCAGGGGTGCTGAGTTAAGAGGCTGCTCACAATGCTATTAACCCTGTCTATCTGATGTAATACTGGAGATGCAAGTGGTGCTGAAGTAAGAAGAGGCTGCTCACACTGGTGTCCACCCTGTCTATCTGATCTAATACTGGAGATGCGAGGGGTGCGGAGGTAAGAGGCTGCTCACACTGCTGTCCACCTTGTCTATCTGATCTAATACTGGAGATGCGAGGGGTGCCGACGTAAGAAGAGGATGCTCACATTGCTGTCCACCTTGTCTATCTGATCTAATACTGGAGATGCGAGGGGTGCTGAGGTAAGAAGAGGCTGCTCACACTGCTGTCCACTATGACTTTATGAAAGTTGAGTGCATGCTGTGACTTTGAGATAGCTTGACAGTATGTTATAGGTTGTCACTACTTCACAGCACAGCTATCATACATTTTTCTGTCCTATTAGGGTATGTGTCCACCTTCAGGATGGCCGGCGGATTAGTCGGAGCAACAAACCCGCTCCGCGCTAAGCTCCGCCCCCTTTCTGGGACGCGATTATGCTGGATGTGTTCATAGCACACATCCGGGATCATCGCACCCCACCATAGGGCCCTGTGTTATACCTTGCGGCGACACAGCGTCGCCGCAAGGTATACGGACATGCTGCGATCTTAAAAGACGCGCCGCATGTCCGGAGTCGCAGGGCCGCCGCGTGCGTCTTACCACGCATAGTGGAGACGGGATTTCATTAAATCCCCTCCACTATGCTGTAACATCTGGACGCTGTGTGTTTGACGCTGCGTCTCTATGCAGCGTCAAACATGCAGCGTTTCCTGCACGTGGAAACATACCCTTAACATTCCATGACCGGTTTCTATCGGTGTAGCAAGATGGTGGCCATTTTCATTCTATAGTGATTACATCCTAGACATCATGTGATTTGCTAATTGAAGCTATTAAGGAAGGTATTTGTAACTATATTTCCTCTAGTTATATTTTTTTCCATTCCTGGAAAACCCCTTTAAATGCCTCCTCCTTAACAATGTGATTCTAGATTGACTTTCTGCTTATTATGAATTATATCCTCCTTTAAGAGCATGTGGTTATGTATTTTGATCTGTGATGGGAAACACAAGTACATCTAATTGTATGGTATTTACTATCTACTATAAAATTGTCTAAGGGTCACTTCCGTCTTTCTGTCTGTCCTTCTGTCTGTCTTTCTGTCACGGATATTCATTGGTCGCGGCCTCTGTCTGTCATGGTAATCCAAGTCGCTGATTGGTCGTGGCAAAACAGCCACGACCAATCAGCGACGGGCACAGTCCGGAAGAAAATGGCCGCTCCTTACTCCCTGCAGTCAGTGCCCGGCACCCGCATACTCCCCTCCAGTCACCGCTCACACAGGGTTAATGCCGGCGGTAACGGACCGCGTTATGCCACGGGTAACGCACCCTATGCGGCATCAATAGTAAAAAAATGTAATGTTAAAAATAATAAAAAAAACAAAAAACCTGCTATTCTCACCCTCCGTAGTCCGCCGAGCCGCTCGCGCCGGCCGCCATCTTCCGTTCCCGGCGATGCATTGTGAAATTACCCAGAAAACTTAGCGGTCTCGCGAGACCGCTAAGTCATCTAGGTAATTTCGCAATGCATCCTGGGAACGGAAGATGGCGGCAGCCGCACGCGTATCGCCGGAGCTTCGGTGGATCCCAGAGGTGAGTATATTTTTTATTTTAATTATTTTTTCAACAGATATAAGGTGCTCACACTGCTGTATACTACGTGGGCTGTGTTAAATACCACGTGGCTGCTATATACTACATAGGCAGTGTTATATACTGCGTGGGCTGTGCTATATATTACGTGGCCACTGTTATATACTACGTGGGCAGTGTTAAATACTACGTGGCTGCTATATACTGCGTGGGCAGTGTTATATACTACGTGGCTGCTATATACTACGTGGGCTGTGCTATATATTACGTGGCCAGTGTTATATACTGCGTGGCCTGTGTTATATACTACGTCGCCTGTGTTATATACTGCGTGGCTGCTATATACTGCGTGGGCTGTGTTATATAGTACGTGGCTGTTATATACTGTGTGGCCACTGTTATATATTGCGTGGGCTTTATTAACGCATCGGGTATTTTACAATATGTATGTATATAGCAGCCACATAGTATATACCACAGGCCACGTAGTATTTGTCTGCTATATACTACGTGGCTCCTATATACTACGTGGCCTGTGCTATATACTATGTGGCTGCTATATATATACATAAATACATATTCTAGAATACCCAATGCGTTAGAATCGAGCAACCATCTAGATAATACATAAAATCCTCAGATTAACTAACCGGGTCCACACAGAATAAATATAAAAGGCTGAACTGCACACATCATGATGATGGAGGTTTTCTTTATAACAATTGTTGGGTTAAGATAATCTATTTGGAATAGCCTTGGGTTAAGCAATTAATTGCAGCATTTATCAATTAGTGGAGTGGAGGGGTCTACAAAGAGGATTTCTCTGTGAAGAGCCCAGCATTTAAGCAGGTGCCCATGGAAAGCTTTATATTTGCAGGGGTGGTGCCAGGTCCACCACATATTGCAGCTGATGGCTTTGGTCCGAAAATTGTGACAACCTGCTGATTTTGGGCAGGGAACTTTCAAACAAAAAAGTGTTGTAAGAAGAGGGTAATCCCTTTAAATGCCGCTAAAAATTCACGTGACCTTTAAAAATGAAGAAAACATGGCATGGAGCAAGAGATAATGGAAAGGCGACATAGCTGGAGACTAAATAATACACAGACGAGCAGCAGCGTTCACGAACTAACTCAAGAAAAACTAGGACAAGACAACAGGAAGCTGACGAGATGGAGGAGAGGAGATCTTCCAAGAAAAACAAGGAGGGAACAAATATAGAAGCCCATAAAATGTGGTATAATTACCATTATGAGTCAGCACACACCTCCTGATAGAGATTGTACGACATATTAGATGAAGATGGGCCAAGGAACAATCATTTGTCGATGGCCAATACTGAATTTCTTTAGCTAGCGCTGATCATCGTCGGGAGAAATCCAACGTGCCCGGCCGTGTCTGAACAATTCTGAATGTTCATCAGTTCGTTCTCGCTAAAATCATCAATTTAATTCTTTTAGCGGTCTTCAATGGGAAAAGATGCAAAAAAACACATAAAAAACACACTTTTTTGTGCGTTTTTTCCTGCCGAGACAGGTTTTTGATGCAAAGATTCCTGCAACAACTACATAACGTGCGCACATACCCTATAATAAATAATGCAGAGATCACAGCTGAGGCCAGTGACTGGCTGCAGCAGCCATGAGGACATGGCCACTAGTTATGAGCAGATCGTTTCGTGCCCCTTCGGTTCGCGGTCCAGGTCAGTGCTCTTTAGTAGTGGAAAGAAGCTGTACACATTTCCTAACCTTACGGGATCAAGAGCTCGTCTTATGCTCTTCTGTGCCGGTATGTCATCATCTGTGTCAGAGAATCAAATCAAAAGCTGTATCAAGGACCCCAAAAGGTTAGGAAATTTGCCAAGAGCACTGAACCTTGATGGCCGACCAGGGTTGCGCGAAGCAATTTGCTCATCTCTAATGGCCACTCCATCAAGTAAGTTCAGAATAAAGTAGGTAAGCCAGGTGATTATATTTAAATATAGGGCGAGAGGGGCATTGGAATAGAAATCCAACAGTATTACTGCTCCGAAATGTCTAAACTATGTACAGAGGTTGAACTTCTCCATGTGTGTTTGTCAGGGAGGACAGACCCCGGCTGATCAAACACCGAGTGCCTATACTATGAATAGGACAACTATATTTAAATGGAATCTGTCACAACAGTTCAACATACAAACTGTAAACATTATCACACAGATGTCCTAGACCTGATGAGGTTGGTGTACTTACCTTGAATGGCTTGAATCTAGCTGGATTCATAAAATGCTATAAGGGGGGGAAATCTACAACAAAAAATTCAACAGACATTTTAACAAGGATTTTGCAAGTCAATCAGCCTCATTAGGTCTAGGAGAGATCGTATTATGAATATTAGTAACAGATAAGAAGAGTCTTTCCAGGATATATTTTACCCCTTTGATTCATGAAAAACAAGGTGGCTTTTTCAGTTTGATGAGGTGTGGACCATGTAGACTTGATTGTCCCTACAGTGGTTATTTATTTTTTTCAAAAACAGAAGTGTAAAAAAATATATCCTGGAGAACCTAAGTCAAGCTATCTCTAGTCAACGTGAGACAAAATTTAAGTACTTTGTCCGTGTCTCACGTAAAGTTTTATTCTTTACTACCTTAAAGAGGTTGTCTCATGAGGACAATTCGGTCTAAATATGCACTCGGGACCCCTCAGTGAACCAGAACATAAAGCTACTCTTGGTCTGACAGTCATAGAATGTTATAATGAGCAACAGCTGATGGCTGCGGGTTAGAGAAGAAGCTTTCTGGTGAGACAGCCTCAATGTAATCATCTATAGTAGGCTACTTCCAGAATTGTGCTCCAGAAGGATGGTGTCCTCCATGTGCCAGCTGATGCACTCTAGCTTGGGGACACAATTCAGCAGATCAGAAAACGTCGGGCACAGTCTTGAAGCTGTGGAATCAGCATATGGGTCATCTTTCGTGAACACATCACAATTCTGGAGGACAAGTCTGAAAAGCTGTAAATGTAAATCTGCTGGCTGAGGTAGACAAGAACTGGCTCACTGCAGTAGCTTGGCACTGCAGGATGGGCTACGCAAACCTGGTGCCGATCGTACATTAATAAAATATAAAACCCTCAAATTCAAAACCAGATCCACATAAGATACTGCAAAACATTTGTTAAAGGACCTAAAAGAGAACCTTAGAACAAGCCACTCCACAGTGTAGAGATTCCAAAGATCTACGTGAAGGAAATACGGTCACCTTTAAGAGAAGTGCTACTACCAGGCAAAGAACACAATAGTATAGATATCAGCCACCAATAATGATCTCCAGGACCCATCAGGTGATACCCCTGCCATCTTTAAAATGTCCTACAGAAGAAAAAGTTTGGGGCATTATTAAGAGTGCAGTACAATTTCAGCATCGCCAACGATCCCTACAGATATTTCTCACGTTGTATAACATGTCTTCAGTCATACATATCACATGTAGGTCAGCTAGACATGATCAAAAGGATTTGGCTGCTCCTGGTTCAGTGGCCACGTCAGTAGTCCATGGACGCCAAACCACCTCTTTCTACTTGCTGGAATCTTTGTCACCTCTTCTGCTTATTAGGTCCTGTCCGTTATCATTGTTGCGATGCAATGCACACGTGGGAACACATAAGTCTACTGATCAGAAGACAAGCCAGAGATGGTGGCAAGTGTAAGGTAGGTTGTAGGACTCTGATCCAGTGTCCTATAAATATTTTTGACCTTCTCTATTATCAGCCGAACCCACCAATTTTGGATCTGACCAGCTGAACCAATGTCCGTTTGGTGGTTGGATTCCAACTATCTTGATTCTTTTGTTCTCAAGGGAGTAAGCAGCTGGCAGACACCATTGGGGATAGCATATATAGCTTATTTTGCTACTGAGAACACTTGCATGCTTGGCTGAGTTTCGCATGCATCTGGAGAGATCATTATTGGTCAAACTAATTGTTGGATGACCACTTTCTGTGGTATATGGCCACATGGGTTGTGAAGAATCTCATGAGTGCCTGTGCTTTGGAAATTGGAAAACGTCTGTAAATGGGTAGGATTTTGTAAATTTCAATGATTTCAATGGAGAGAAACAGGAACTGTGAGACCAAGACTCCCCATTGGAAAAAAGACACTAGTCCATGGGATTAGGTTGGGTTCAAACTGGCGTTGGGAACTTCTGTAAGAAACAGTTCTGTTGTATGATGTACACAAATGGTGAAAGAATGACCCCAGGGTTCATTTAGTTTCCATGCGGCCAGCTGTAATTTTACTGAAGAAAATAGAACAGGATGCTTTATGAAGCCTACAACTGAGACTCCTAATGGTGGCTCCAATGCTACGTGAGAACCTAGTCTTGTTGGTTACTGCTTTCCGGCCCCACAACTCTTATTTCATCACACATAATTACTTCTGCCTGATCTGACAAGTTTTACCAGGTTCCAGTAATGGATATCATAGGTCGAGAAACACTGTACCCCTGAGAAAAAAGACATAAAGACATATATTTCAAGGGACAGAAAGGCTAGAGTATCCTGATGGAACCTGCAAACATTTAACTAGTAAATGGGCAGCTTTAGTCATGGGCACTGAAATGGCTCTTTCCACCGTCCCTTCCTTCTGCTAGGTTGTGGCCACATGGATTCACTAATTTGCAACATACCGTATATAAAGTGGGAGTTCTTTGTATGGCTGCAGTATTCAAGAAAGAGCCCCACTAAACCTGCGATGGATGCGCCCTAATAGGCCGCTGGACGTTCTCCTGCAGTAGATCCCACTATACCAATGCAAGGTGAACTTTCCGACTTAGGGTTACTCAGAAACCTTTGAAAGTAAAATAAGCATAAATCGGTAAAATTGTATAGTGCTTGGAAAAATGAGCAACTTTGCAAATTAGTTCTTATTAAAAATCCTCATTGCCTATCTAGTTCAAAGACAAGTCCAGCAATACAATTACATGGCCAGTCTCTTCCTCCATTACTGAGAAATCAGGGTATGAATTGATATGAAAACTAAGCATGAAGAGCTATTGTAGATCTGGATCCTCTGTCGCTCCAGCTCTATTCCCCACCCAACATCGCCACTTCCTGCTTGACTGACAGCTCCTTTGACTTAAAGTGAACCTGTCAGCAGTTTTTGCCGATAGAAGATACAGCCACTGCCTTTCAGGGCTTATCTACATCATTCTATAATGCTGTAGATAAGCCCCCAATCCGACCTAAAAGACAAGAAAAATAATTTTTATTATACTCACCCGGGGGCGGTCCGGTACGATGGGTGTCGCAGGTCCAGCGCCTCCCGTCTTCTTGTGCCGCCACCCTCCTGTTGCTTCATCGCTCCCCGGCATCGCGCTTCGGCGCAGGCGTATTTATCTGCCCTGTTGAGGGTAAAGTACTGCAGTGCGCAGGTGCTGGGCCTCTGACCTTTCCCGGCGCCTGCGCACTGCAGTACTTTCCTCTACCCTCAACAGGGCAGATAAGTACGCCTGTGCAGGAGCGCTGATGTCGGGGAGCCATGAAGCAAGCAGAGGGAACGGCGATCATACGAAGATGGGAGGCGCCGGATCCGGACACGCGACACCCATCGGACCAGACCGGCCTCGGGTGAGTATAATAAAACTTATTTTTCTTATCTTTTAGGTCGGACCAGGGGCTTATCTACAGCATTATATAATGCTGTAGATAAGCTCGGAAAGGCAGTGGCCGCATCTCATATCGGCCAAAACTGCTGACAGGTTCCCTTTAAGCCACAGAGCATAGAGGCAACCAGTCAAGTAGGTGCTGGTGGAGAATAGAGCTGGAGTGACAGAGGCTTCAGATCTTCAGCCTCATTTGCACATCATTTCAAACACTGATTTCTCAGTAAAGGAGGAGTGGACCGGCCATGTTAAGGTATCGCTGGACTTGTCTTTGAATGAGCTACATGCACATATAGTCAGGCGATCGATGGTTTGGCTGTTGGCCATCTCTTTCCCACCCCCTACACAGAAACCCTCAGGTCGGCCAAGTGCTGCGGTGGTCTCCATGAGCTAATAGCTGCCAGACTCCTCTGCCCCCACCGTACTTCTCTCGAAGCTCTTAATTTCAGTGCCAAACAGAAAGATCGCTGCTGCGGCCAGATCCTTTCCTCTCCCATCATCATCAGTGGCATCATATACCAGGCGCTCCCGGTAACTGACTGCGATGACCCATATGATTGGCCATGGTCTGTTTTTCTTTTGGGTGCCAGGGAGGAATCATTTACAATAATAAGTTTGACCAAGAAAAGCAAAGTGATCCTGATTCTCTTTCATTTGGCATGGTCAAATTCTGCCAAAAATGGCAGCCAAAATAATGCCATAAAGAAGGAAGCTGATGGACCCTATTACAGTGATCGGGGTCTGTCGGCGTTCGTTGTGTTTCCGACACTGCTGAAATGTTAGTTTTCCGTCCCTGTGACAGAAGAACGGTAGTGAAAGTGCAGATGTGAACGGGGCCTTTTATTAACCCTTCATCTACTGCAAGGCCGTACACACTCAACTTCATATTGCTACAAGTGCAGGATTTAATGATCCTGACGCTCCCCATGGAAGTGCAGCGGGTACAGCATGGCACTCGTAAAATATTAATTCTACACATGTATCCACCTGCAGGACATTTCTGTAGAGCCGCTTAGATGACATCACCCCAGTATGGACACATGCAGCCTCCCAGTACTGGGCAGAGAACGTCTCCATCGCACATTATACTATGATGGAAGAGTCAAGGGCCCATTAACCCATTGCCGACCATCATGAACACGTAGGATGCTAATCAGCCCATATAATGCAGCTCTCTATGTCGGAGCTGTATGTGGGTTACACAGAGACTGCAGCCATGTCGGTATTACCCCTGGCTGGGGAGGACACACCTGTGTCACAAGGTCACCCAATATCAGGGCTGATGGCCCAGTGTGGAGGGCGGCTGCTGCCTGCAGTCACTTACTGCGCATCACAGGATCCTAATCATGTGAATGGGGGCACAGACCTGGAGGAGGCCACAGGCACAATGCACCGCCAATGCCAGGGCTGCAATGCCAGCGCTGCACCTGCACTGGAGCAGGGGCTCTCACCCAGGAATCACTGCCCACCATGGGCACAGCGGAGACGTGTGGGGGTGGGTGGTGTATGTGCAGCATCCCCGCCCCCAGAGGGAGCCCCCTACTACTCACCCATTGCAGAGAGTGGGTCCCAGGCGGCGGATCCTCAGTCTTATCGGGCACTAATACCCGGCAGAGCCCGGGCTCCTCTCCAGTGCCCCCTTCAGCAGCCCGGGGAGACCCTCAGCCTCCGAGCCCATGTCCAGATGCGCAGTGTGCTCCGTGTGTGCCGGGGTCGTGCCAGCTGCAGGGCTCCTCCAATGCCGCGACCAACAAAGGGCTGGATGTGGTGCGCCCCCCGCAGACGCGGCTGGATGTGGTGCGCCCCCCGCAGACGCGGCTGGATGTGGTGCGCCCCCCGCAGACGGTCTGTGTGTGCGCCGCTCCGGTGTGCGCCTCCCTGTGCTGCTATGTGGCTGTGGAGGTATCGCTAGGGCAGACCGTGTCCGGTGCGCACGGCTCTCGGCAGCATCCTCCGTCCTGACGTCTCCATAGCCCCGGCTCTCCTCACTCCCTGTCCCCCATCTCTGGGCGCCCCCTCCCCGCCTCTCTCTCTCCTGTGCTCGGAGCCTATCTGGAGAGTGTCTGTTCTCCCTGTTACCGTCCAGTCAGTGACTCCTCCTCCTCTCATCAGAAGTCACATCAAGGGAGAGAGAAGCCCCTCAGCTCCGACTGTCGCACATTGGGGGGAAATGTCGCACATATGTCAGCTATGCATGTAATACGGAGATGCACACACGGTATAGTGTATATACTGTACATATATACTGTACATACAAGGAGCATACATGTACACAGATACAGGACATATGTACATAGAGACAAATACACATACAGTACATATATACACACATAGACACAGTACATATATACACACATATACAGTACATATATACACCTAGACATACATATACAGTACATATATACACACATATACAGTACATATATACACACATAGACACAGTACATATATACACACATATACAGTACATATATACACCTAGACATACATATACAGTACATATATACACACATATACAGTACATATATACACCTAGACATACACATACAGTACATATATACACACATATACAGTACATATATACACACATATACAGTACATATATACACCTAGACATACACATACAGTACATATATACACACATATACAGTACATATATACACCTAGACATACACATACAGTACATATATACACACATATACAGTACATATATACACCTAGACATACACATACAGTACATATATACACACACAGTACATATATACACACATATACAGTACATATATACACCTAGACATACACATACAGTACATATATACACACATATACAGTACATATATACACCTAGACATACACATACAGTACATATATACACACATAGACACAGTACATATATACACACATATACAGTACATATATACACCTAGACATACATATACAGTACATATATACACACATATACAGTACATATATACACCTAGACATACACATACAGTACATATATACACACATATACAGTACATATATACACCTAGACATACACATACAGTACATATATACACACACAGTACATATATACACACATATACAGTACATATATACACCTAGACATACACATACAGTACATATATACACATATACAGTACATATATACACCTAGACATACACATACAATACATATATACACATGTAGACATACACATAAAGTACAAGTATAGAGTATATACCCATGTAGACATACACATACAGTACATATACACATGTAGATATTCACATACAGTACATGTATAGAGTTGAAGACATACATATACAGTACATATATACGCATGTACACACACAGTATATATACACGTACACATACAGTAGATATACACGTAGACATACAAATACAGTACATGTATAGAGTATATACGCACGTAGGCATACACATACAGTATTTATGCATGTAGATATACAGTACATGTATAGAGTATATACACACATAGACATACACATACAGTACATGTATAGCGTAAATACACATGTAGATATACACATGCAGTACATAGATACAGACGTAGATATACATGTACAGTACATCTATAGAGTATATACACATGTAGACATACTAATACAGCACAAATATTCATATACATGGACAGACAGTACATAGATATACATACTGTATATAACAGATAAATAGAAAGATGCAGTACCTCAACATACACACATAAATATTGCCATACAGTTATATTATTATTATTTATATAGCACCATTAATTCCATGGTGCTGTACATGTGATAAGGGGTTACATACAGGGTTATAGATATCGTTAACAGTAAATAAATCTACAATAACAGACTGGTACAGAGGGTAGAGGACCCTGTCCTTGCAGACTTACATTCTATGGGATAATGGGGAAGAGACAGGAGGCCGGTGTGCTGCAGCACTGGTGGTGGTGAGGCGGCAGCTCGGGTGGTTGGTGGGGAAGCAGCTCTGACGGTGGCGACGCGGCATCTCGGGTGGTTGGTGAGGCGGCAGCTCGGGTGGTTGGTGAGGCGGCAGCTCGGGTGGTTGGTGAGGCGGCAGCTCGGGTGGTTGATGAGGTGGCAGAATGGTTATTGCAGGCTGTAGGCTTTCCTGAAGAGATGGGTTTTCAGGTTCCGTCTGAAGGATCCGAGGGTGGTGGATAATCGGACGTGTTGAGGCGTGGAATTCCAGAGGATGGGGGATATTTGGGAGAAATCTTGGAGGCGGTTGTGTGAGGAACGAATAAGTGTGGAGGAGAGTATGAGGATCGAAGATTACATGAGGGAAGATATTGGGAGATTAGTTCAG
Organism: Ranitomeya imitator; assembly: GCF_032444005.1. Taxonomy (NCBI): domain Eukaryota; kingdom Metazoa; phylum Chordata; class Amphibia; order Anura; family Dendrobatidae; genus Ranitomeya; species Ranitomeya imitator. The sequence continues at coordinate 58,400,466 of NC_091289.1, forward strand.
AGATATAGGGAGGGGACAGGTTGTGGATGGCGTTGTAGATCAGTGTTAGTAGTTTTAACTGGATGCGTTGGGGAATTGGGAGCCAGTGGAGGGATTTGCAGAGGGGAGAAGCAGGGGAGTAGTGAGGAGAGAGGTGGATTAGCCAAGCAGCAGAGTTGAGGACAGACTGGAGTGGTGCAAGGGAGTTAGCAGGGAGGCCACAGAGGAGGGTGTTGCAGTAATCGAGGCGGGAGATGATGAGGCATTCAGAAGAGTTTTAGTAGATTGTGGGCTGAGGAAGGGATGGATTCTGGCAATATTTTTGAGTTGGAGGCGACAGGAGGTGGCAAGAGTCTGGACATGCGGTTTGAAGGACAGGGCAGAATCGAGAGTTACCCCGAGGCAGCGGATTTCTGGTGCCGGAGAGAGCGTGATGCCTTTTACCATAATAGATAGATCAGGTAGGGGGTATATTACCTATATACTGTATATAGATATACAATGTGCACATAAACACATAAATACGTGGAACGCTCGCTCTGTCTGCAACAAGCTTTCCTACATCCATGATCTTTGTGTTACTACCAAACTTTCCTTCCTCGCCATCACCGAAACCTGGCTCACCCCTTCTGACACAGCCTCTCCTGCTGCACTTTCGTATGGTGGCTTCCACTTTTCTCACATCCCCCGCCCCAGCAGCAAACATGGAGGAGGATTTGGTTTTCTTCTGTCAGATACCTGCTCCTTCACCCCAATCCCACTGCCACCCTCTGTTACCTTCCCTTCCTGTGAGGTGCACTCTGTGCGCATCTACTCCCCCTCCAACCTCCAACTGGCTGTCATTTACCGCCCCTCAGGGCCAGCCACCACTTTTTTTGACCACTTCACCTCCTGGCTACTTCATTTCCTTTCCGCGGACATCCCTACTATCATCATGGGTGACTTCAACATCCCCATTGACACTTCCCTCTCAGCTGCCACGAAACTTCTATCTCTCACTTCCTCCTTCGGCCTCACTCAATGGTCTTCTACAGCCACCCACAAAGATGGCCACACACTTGACCTTATGTTCACCCGCCTCTGCTCTCTATCTAACCTCTCTAACTCACCTCTTCCTCTCTCTGACAACAACCTTCTCACATTCTCTTCCCTCTCCACTCCATGTCTACAATGCGCACCCCACAAACTTTCACACCCTCGCAGAAATCTTAAACACATTGGCCTACACTCATTCTCTGAATCCCTCCTCCCTCTCACAGATATAAGTTCCTTACACAATGCGGATGACGCTGCCGCTCTATATAATATCAGAATAGCTGTAGCTTTGGAATCTGCTGCCCCACTTACACATACCAAAGCTCGCAAAATCAACAGACAGCCCTAGCACACCAGCCTGACCAAAGAACTGAGGCGAGCTTCCAGGGCTGCTGAGTGCAGACGGAAAAGATCCCACTCCAACGAGCACTTCATCGCATTCAAACAGTACCTCACTACTTTCAAGACCACACTCGCCACAGCTAAACAAACCTACTTCTCATCTCTCATATCCACCCTGTCTCACAACCCTAAACAGTTATTCAACACCTTCAATTCTCTCCTCCGTCCCCCAGCACCTCCTCCCACCCCACTCATCTCAGCTGAAGACTTTGCCTCATTTTTCAAGCAGAAGATTGATAACATCAAAGACAGTTTTGGTCAACAACCCCCAGAGCCCTTCCTCCCGACTTCCCAGCCCTCCACCTCCAAAACCAACTTCTCCACCATTACAGAAGATCGACTCTCCACTCTACTCTCAAGATCACATCTCACCACCTGTGCACTTGACCCGAGCCCATCCCACTTCATCCCAAACCTCACCACAGTCTTCATCCCAACCCTAACCCATCTCTTGAACCTATCACTAACAACTGGTGTCTTCCCCTCAAGCTTTAAACATGCCTCCATCACACCTATCCTCAGAAAGCGCTCTCTTGACCCATCCTCTGTATCTAGCTATCGCCCTATATCACTTCACCCCTATGCCTCCAAGCTACTGGAACAGCACGTCTACCTTGAACTGTCCTCCCATCTCTCTTGCTCCCTCTTTGACCGCTTACAATCTGGCTTCTGGTCACACCACTCCAATGAAACTGCCCTAACTAAGGTCACCAATGACCTCTTAACCGCCAAGAGCAAGCAACACTACTCTGTCCTCCTTCTCCTGGACCTGTCGGCTGCCTTTGACACAGTGGACCATTCCCTATTATTACAGACCCTCTCATCCCTTGGCATCACAGACTCGGCACTATCCTGGATCTCATCATACCTAACAGACCGGACATTCAGCGTCTCCCACTCACACACCACCTCCTCACCTCGCCCCCTATCTGTCGGAGTCCCACAAGGTTCAGTCCTAGGGCCCCTGCTCTTCTCCATTTACACCTTTTGCCTGGGACAGCTCATAGAATCTCATGGCTTTCAGTATCATCTCTATGCTGATGACACACAGATCTACATCTCTGGACCAGATATCACCTCCCTACTAACCAGAATCCCTCAATGTCTGTCCACTATTTCATCCTTCTTCTCCGCTAGATTTCTGAAACTTAACATGGACAAAACAGAATTCATCATCTTTCCCCCATCTCACGTGACCCCCCCAACAAATCTATCCATTACAGTAAATGGCTGCCCACTCTCCCCAGTCCCACAAGCTCGCTGCCTCGGGGTAATCCTTGATGCTGATCTCTCCTTCAAACCGCATATCCAAGCCCTTTCCACTTCCTGCCGACTTCAACTCAAAAATATTTCACGAATCCGTTCATTCCTCAACCAAGAATCTGCAAAACCCCTAGTCCATGCCCTCATCATCTCTCACCTTGACTACTGCAACCTCCTGCTCTGTGGCCTCCCCTCTATCTTTCTCGCACCCCTCCAATCTATTCTAAACTCTGCTGCCCGACTAATCCACCTGTCCCCCCGCTATTCCCCAGCGTCTCCCCTCTGTCAATCCCTTCAGTGGCTCCCCATTGCCCAGAGACTCCAGTACAAAACCCTAACCATGACGTACAAAGCCATCCACAACCTGTCTCCTCCATACATCTGTGACCTCGTCTCCCGGTACTTACCTACACGCAACCTCCGATCCTCACAAGACCTCCTTCTCTACTCCCCTCTTATCTCCTCTTCCCACAATCGTATACAAGATTTCTCTCGCGTATCACCCCTACTCTGGAACCCTCTACCCCAACATATCAGACTCTCACCTACCATCGAAACCTCAAAAAGAACCTGAAGACCTACCTCTTCCGGCAAGCCTATAACCTGCAGTAACCACCGATCGACCAAACCGCTGCATGACCAGCTCTACCCTCACCTACTGTATTCTCACCCATCCCTTGTAGATTGTGAGCCTTCGCGGGCAAGGTCCTCTCTCCTCCTGTACCAGTTATGACTTGTATTGTTTAAGATTATCGTACTTGTTTTTATTATGTATACCCCTCTTTACGTGTAAAGCGCTATGGAATAAATGGCGCTATAACAATAAATAATAATAATACATAGACTAATACACATGCAGTACATGCATACAGTACGTATACATACATGTACATATCTAAATACAGACATAAGCATTCACTATGTGTAAATATCTATATATATAATTGTCTAAGGGTTTTTCCATCTATCTGTCTGTCTGTCCTGGAAATCCCGGCTCTCTGATTGGTCGAGGCCGCCAGGCCTCGACCAATCAGAGACTGGCACAGCATCGACGTAGAAATCCCGCGTCTCTGATTGGTCGAGGCCGCCAGGCCTCGACCAATCAGCATCGGGCACAGCGACGATGATGTCATAATGGTTGCCATGGCGACGAAGATGTCATAAAGGTTGCCTCGACCAATCAGCGACGGGCACAGTCTGCCGCGAATTCTGGAATCATCATTGTCCATATACTACGGGGACATGCATATTCTAGAATACCCGATGCGTTAGAATCGGGCCACAATCTAGTATGAAATAAGTATTGCACATGTTTCCAATTTTGTAAGTAAACCTATTTTTTAAGGTGCTATTGACATGAAATTCTCATCAGATGTCAGTAAACCATCCGATCCACAAGGGCAAAGAAACCAAACCATAGATGTCCATAAATTAAGTTATTTGTAATAATGAGAAATGACACAAGGAAAAGTATTGAATACATGAGTAAAGAGGTGCAAAAAGTCATGGAAAGTCATGAGACCTGCTGAAATCTATCATTAATTAGAAAGCAATCCTGCCACTTAGTGACACATAATATCTGCTGGTTCAACTGATGGCCTAAAAAAAGGTGTCTCATTACCAAGGTGCCACACAAGAAAAATCTGATGATGGGTAAAACCAGTGAGCTGTCTCAAGACCTTCGCAACCTTATTGTTGCAAAACATAATGACGGCTTTGTCAGAAGAATTCCCAAACTACTGAAGGTTCCCGTGAGCACTGTTGGGGCCACAATCCGGAAGCGGAAATAACATAATTTCGTCATAAACCAGCCACAACCAGGTGATCCCCGCAAGGTTTCAGAAAAAGGAGTGAAATAATTATCAGAAGAGTTGTCCAAGAGCCAAGGCCCCCCTGTGGAGAGCTACAGAAAGACCTGGATTTAGCAGGGACAGATAGTTTCAAAGAAAACTATAAGAAATGCACTCAACCTCCATGGCCTGTATGCACGCTCACAATCTAAAACTCCATTGCCACAATTTAAAACTCCATTGCTGAACAAAAAGTATGTTCAAGAGTGTTTACAGTTTTCTCAACAACATTTAGACAAGTCTGTGAAATACTAGGATAATATAGTCTGATCAGATGAGACCAAACTTGAACTCTTTGGATGCCATAATATACACCATGTTTGGAGGCCAAAAGGCACTGCCTATCACCCCAGAAACACCATTCCAACCGTGAGGTGGGACATCATGGTGTGGGGCTGCTTTTCAACATACGGCACTGCAAACTTCATATACTTGAAGGAAGGATGAATGGACAAATGTACGGTGACATTGTTGATAAAAATCTGCTGTCATCTACCAGGATGATGAAGATGAAACGAGTATGGACATTTCAGCAAGACAGTGATCCCAAAGACATAACCTGTAAGTGCATCTCTGCCGCTGTGTTCCAAGTATTTAATCTCTAATGGAAATAAAGAATCTTCTCCTAATTAATATCAGAGAGCAGAAATGACCGCCATACACAACACAATCCACTATACTAAGACAAATATCACCACATACAGGGAAGAAATACCACAACATGACCAGACCATATAGTGACCGAATAATACTACATACAAGGGACAAATACCGCCACACCATGACCAGACCACATACTACCACCACATAGTGAATGAATTATATGACATATTACCAGCATATAGGGACCAAATAATACCATATACAAGGAGAAATACTGCCTCACCATGACCAGACCACAAATTACCACCACGTAGTGACCAGATACTACAATACTGATCATGAATAAAAACCACAATACTAACAACACTGTTATTACCACCATTGACATTATACACAGTACCTCTGTTTAAAGTGTCAGTGTACAGGTAATACAGTGATCAACAGTGACATTATACACAGGAGATCTGTATATAGCATATAGTGTACAGGTAATACAGTGATCACCAGTGACATTATACACAGAAGCTCTGTACACAGCATATAGTGTATAGTGTGCATGTACAGGTAACACACTGACTCACCAGTGATGTCTGTAGTTGAAGTCCTTCATCTTCGCTTTTCTTCTTCAACCAGCACAGACCACCATCACATCTTCCAGCCAGCACTTGTCTCTGCAAAAAATAGCACACAGTCATCAATAGCTGATCGCTTCCAGAGCACTTTCCCCTCTTTTTCCCTGACTCCTACACTACGTCAGATGAAGAAAAAAAGCGACGTAGTGCCGTGCTGCACAGTAACTTTTGTTCCCTCCATGGAAAACCGTTTCCTAAAAAGTCACTTATATTACAGTAGTAATATTGTCCCTAATTGGACCCTAAAGAAATTATGTTCCCCACTTGTCAACATAAACTAATATAGCATGTTCCTCATTCTGGCCCCCAAACAGTAATTAAGTCCCTCATCCTGGCCCCCTTTATTTAATAATCTCTATATATATATCCATCCTGGCCCCTCCAAATATATCCATCCTGCCCCCCCATATATATGCATCCTGGTCCCTTGTCCTGCCCCTCTCCCCCATAAATCCATCTTGGCCCCCACATATATGCATCCTGTCTGTACCATATATATACATCCTGGCTCCCCATATATCCATCCTGGTCCCTTGTCCTGCCCCTCCCTCATATATTCATTCTGGTCCCCTCATATATATCCATCCTGCCCCCCCCCCCTCCATATAGCCATATTACCCCCCCAATATATCAATCCTGGCCCCCTCTATATATCCATCCTGGCCACCCCATATATGCATCCTGGCCCGCCATATACAGTATATGCGTATATGCATCTTGGCCCCCCATATATATGCATCCTTGTGCCTTGCCCTGCCCCCCCCCATAAATCCATCTTGGCACCCCATATATCCATCCTGGTCCCTTGTCCTGCCACCCCCATATATCCATCCTGGCCCCCCATATGTATCCATCCTGGCCCGCATAAGATTGTATTGGGCAGGTGATGAGCAGTGCCTGATTTTCTCCACACATAACACTTAGAATTATCACCAAAAAGGTCTATCTTATTTCTTATAGTTTAGGAGTCCTTAATGTGATTTTTCGCAAACTCTATGCGGGCTTTTATATGTCTTGCAATGATAAGAGGCTTCCATCGGACAATAAAGGCCCGACTGGCGGAGGGCTGCAGTGATAGTTGACTTTGTGGAACTTTCTCCCATCTCCCTACTGCATCTCTGGAGCTCAGCCACAGTGATTTGTGGTTTCTCCTTTACCTCTCTCACCAAGGCTATTCTCACACGATTGCTCAGTTTGGCTAGATGGCCAGGTCTAGGAAAACTTCTGGTGGTCCCAAACTTCTTCCATTTAAGGATTATGGAGGCCACTGTACTCTTAGGAACCTTGAGTACTGAAGAAATTCTGTCGCAACCTTGGCCAGATCTGTGCCTTGCCAAAATTCTGTCTCTGAACTCCTTGGCGAGATTCTTTGACCTCATGATTCTCATTTGGTCTGACATGCACGGTGAGCTGTGAGGTCTTATATAGACAGGTGTGTGCCTTAACAAATCAAGTCCTTTCAGTTTAATTAAACACAGCTGGACTCCAATGAAGGAATAGAACCATCTCAAGGAGGAGCACAAGGAAATGTACAGCATGTGACTTAAATATGAGTGTAAGAGCAAAAGGTCTGAATACTTATGACTATGTGACATTTCAGTTTTTCTTTTTTATTAATTTTGCAAACATTTCTACATTTCTGGGTTTTTTCAGCCAAGATGGGGTGCAGAGTGCACATTATTGTGAAAAAAATGAACTTTTTTGAATTTATTAAAGGGAACCTGTCACCCCGTTTTTTGAGATTGAGATATAAATACTGTTAAATAGGGCCTGCGCTGTGCGTTACTATGGTGTATGTAGTGTACCCTGATTCCCCATGTATGCCGAGAAATACATTACCAAAGTCGGCGTTTTCGCCTGTCAATCAGGCTGGTCTGGTCAGGTGGGCGTGTTCACAGCGTTCTTTTCTTCCCCAGGTTTCCGTTGGTGGCGTAGTGGTGTGCGCATGTCCAAGGTCCGGATTCCCTGTGCCCACGTGAAGACACAGCGCGCGATCTGCGCTGTCATTCCTTTCATCGGTGCGGGCGGCCATCTTCCTGGGGCCGCGCGTGCGCAGATGTAGTGCTCTGCTGCACGGGGCTTCAGGAAAATGGCCGCGGGATGCCGCGCGTGCGCAGAAGAGATCGCGGCGGCCATTTTCCCAAAGCCGAGATGCAAACTCGGCTTTGGGAAAATGGCCGCCGCGATCTCTTCTGCGCACGCGCGGCATCCCGCGGCCATTTTCCTGAAGCCCCGTGCAGCAGAGCACTACATCTGCGCACGCGCGGCCCCAGGAAGATGGCCGCCCACACCGATGAAAGGAATGACAGCGCAGATCGCGCGCTGTGTCTTCACGTGGGCACAGGGAATCCGGACCTTGGACATGCGCACACCACTACGCCACCAACGGAAACCTGGGGAAGAAAAGAACGCTGTGAACACGCCCACCTGACCAGACCAGCCTGATTGACAGGCGAAAACGCCGACTTTGGTAATGTATTTCTCGGCATACATGGGGAATCAGGGTACACTACATACACTATAGTAACGCACAGCGCAGGCCCTATTTAACAGTATTTATATCTCAATCTCAAAAAACGGGGTGACAGGTTCCCTTTAAATGGCTGCAATGAAACAAAGAGTGAAAAATTTAAAGGGGTCTGAATGCTTTCCGTACCCACTGTATATACAGTATATATATCTATATATATAATTGTCTAAGGGGTACTTCCGTCTTTCTGTCTGTCGGCAACTTCCGTCACGGAAATCCCGCGTCGCTGATTGGTCTCGCCAGCTACCTGTCATGGCTGCCACGACCAATCAGCGACGGGCACAGTCCGATTAGTCCCTCCCTACTCCCCTGCAGTCATTGCCCGGCGCCCGCATACTCCCCTCCACTCACCGCTCACACAGGGTTAATGCCAGCGGTAACGGGTCGCGGGTACCGCACTCCGTAACCGCTGCTATTAACCCTGTGTGGCCAAGTTTTTACTATTGATGCTGCCTATGCAGCATCAATAATAAAAAGATCTAATGTTACAAAAAAAAGGTTATTCTCACCCTCCGATGTGGCGCTGTCCTCGGCAGTGCAAGCGGCAGGTTCCGGTGCTAAGGATGCTATGCGAGAAGGACCTGCCATGACGTCACGGTCATGTGACTGCGACATCATCACAGGTCCTGCGCTCATACCAACCCTGGCACCGGAAGCTGCCGTGTGCACCGCACACAGGCGCCAGGACTACAAGAGCCCTTCAGAAGGTGAGTATGTTTATTTTCTATTTTAAGTCTTTTTTAATCTGTTACATACGTGGCTGGGCAATATACTACGTGGCTGGGCAATATACTACATGACTGGGCAATATTCTACGTGACTGGGCAATATACTACGTGGCTCTGTGCTGTATACTACGTCGCTGTGCAATATACTACGTGGCTGGGCAATATACTAAGTGGGTGGGCAATATACTACGTCACTGGGCAATATACTACGTGGCTGGGCAATATACTACGTGACTGGGCAATATACTATGTGACTGGGCTATATACACTACGTGACTGGGCAATATACTACCTGGCTGGGCAATATACTACATGGCTGGGCAATATACTATGTGGCTGGGCAATATACTACGTGACTGGGCAGTATACTATGTGTCTGTGCTGTATACTACGTGGCTTTGTGCTGTATACTACGTTGTGGTGCCATATACTACTTGGCTGGGCAATATACTACGTGACTGGGCAATATACTACGTGACTGGGCAATATACTACGTCGCTGGGCAATATACTACGTCGCTGGGCAATATACTACGTGACTGGGCAATACACTATGTGGCTGGGCATTATAATTCGTGGCTGGGCAATATACTACGTGGTTGGGCAATATACTACGTGGCTGGGCAATATACTACGTGGACATGCATATTCTAGAATACCTGATGTGTTAGAATCGGGCCACCATCTAGTGTATATATATATGTATATGTGTTTGTGTAGGTATGTATATGTGAACATATTTGTTTTTGGTTCATGTATGATACTGTAATTGTAAAGAAAAGGAAAATCAACAAGGCTCTTTAATAGGTTATTCATTACATAATCAAGTTATCTCTGATCTGTAGGATCCAACCACTACCTCTCCAGAGCAGGGGCGGACATACCGCATGTGCAGCCAGTGCGACTGCACCAGGGCTCAGAGGTGGAGGGGGGCCCCTGCAGGGCGGCTAACATTGAGGACAATCTGTCCTGTTTATCCAGCCCCGAGGTTCCGGGGGGACCCTGGCCAGATTGCCCTTATGTGTGGCAGGTAGGGAGCGATCCCTACTTCCTGCCCGCACTCCCTATCTGACACAGCAGCGCCGCTGTATGACATCAGCATTCAGCGCGCTTCTCTGTCAGACAGAAAGCTGCCGGCAACGAAGATGCTGTGGCTGCTGGGCAAAGTGCAGAGAGGTGAGTGGTCCTGTGTGTGTGTGTTTGTGTGTTTGTGTGGCAGCGGGGAATGTGCAGAGAGGTTAGTGGTGCTGTGTGTGCGGAGGAGATGTGTATGTGTGTAGGTGGTGAAGAGGGCATTCATGGGGTGGTGGGGGAGAAGGAAATGATGAAGGTGGTGAAAAGGGCAATGATGGGGAGTGGTGAGGCAAGGCAATGATGGAGGTGATAGAGAGGGCAATGATGGGGTGGTGGGGGAGAATGCAATGATGGAGGTGGTGGAAAGGGTAATGATGGAGTGGTGGGGGAGAAGGCAATGATGGAGGAGGTGGAGAGGACAATGATGGGGTGGAGGGGGAGAACAATGATGGAGGTGGTGGAGAGGGTAATGATGGAGATAATGGGGAGGGCAATGATTTGGGTGGTGGAGAGGGCAATGATTGGAGTGATGGAGAGGGCAATGATGGAGGTGGTGAGGGAGAAGGCAATGATGGAGATGATGGGGTGGTCGGAAAGAAAGCAATGATAGAGGTGGTGGAAAGGGCAATTATGGGATGGTGGGGAGAGCAATGATGGAGATGGTGGAAAGGGCAACGATGGGGGGTGGGGGAGAAGGCAATGATGGAGGTGAGGGAGAGGGCAATGATGGGAGTGGTGCGGGAGAAGGCAATGATGGAGGTGGTGGAAAGGGCAGTGATGGAGAAGGCAATGCTGGAGATGGGATGGTGGGGGAGAAGACAATGATGGAGGTGGTGGAAAAGGTAGTGATGGGGAGAAGGCAATGATGGAGTTGACGTAGAGAGCAATGATGGGACTGGTGGGGAGAAGGCAGTGATGGAGTTGATGGAGAGGGTAATGATGGGGTCATGGGGAAGAAAGCAATGATAGAGGTGGTGGAAACGGCAATGATGGGGGTAGTGGGGGAGAAGGAAATGATGGAGGTGGTGAAAAGGGCAGTGGTGGGGGAGAAGGCAATGATGCAAGTGATGGAGAAGGCAATGATGGGGTGGTGGGGTAGAAAGCAATGATAGAGGTGGTGGAAATGGCAATGATGGGATGGTGGGGAGAAGGCATTGATCGAGGTGATGAAGAGGGTAATGATGGTGTGGTGTGGGAGAAAGCAATGATAGAGGTGGTGGAAAGGGCAATGATGGGGCGGTGGGGGAGAAGGCAATGATGGGGAGGTGGAGAGGACAATGATGGGGGTGGAGGGGGAGAACAATGATGGAGGTGGTGGAGAGGGTAATGATGGAGGTGGTGGAGAGGGCAATGATGGAGGTGATGGGGAGGGCGATGATTGGGGTGCTGGAAAGGGCAATGATGGAGATGGTGGAAAGGGCAGTGATGGGGCGGTGGGGGAGAAGGCAGTGATGGGGAGGTGGAAATGGCAATTATGGGGGTGGTGGGGGAGAAGGCACTGAAGGAGGTGGTGGAGAGGGCAATGATGGAGGTGGTGGAAAGGGCAATGATGGAGGTGGGGAGAAGGCAATGATGGAGATGATCGGGGTAGTGGGGAGTAAGCAATGATAGAGGTGATGGAAAGGCCAATTATAGGATGGTGGAGGAGAAGGCAATGATGGAGGTGGTGGAAAAGGCAATGATGGGGTGGTGGGGAGAAGGCAATGATGAAGGTGATGGAGAGGGCAATGATGAGGTGGTGGAGTAAGCAATTATGGGAGTGGTTGGGGAGAAGGCAATGAAGGAGGTGGTGGCAAGGGCAATGATGGAGGTGGTGGAGGAGAAGGCAATGATGGAGGTGGTGGAAAGGGCAGTGGTGGGGCGAAGGCAATGATGCAGGTGATGGAGAGGGCAATGATGGGGTGGTTGGGGAGAAAGCAATGATAGAGATGGTGGAAATGGCAATTATGGGGTGGTGGAAAGGGCAGGGTGGTGGGGGAGAAGCAATGATGGAAGTGATGAAGAGGGCAATGGTGGGGGTGGTGTGGGATAAAGAAATATAGAGGAGGTGGAAATGGCAATGATGGGGTGGTGGGGGAGAAGGCAATGATGGAGGTGGTGGAAAGGGCAATGATGGAGGTGGGGGAGAAGACAATGATGGGATGCGGAGAAAAGAAGACAATGAGAGGTGTGGGGGATTGGGAAGGGAGAAAGGGGGACTTTAATGGACTTACGAACAGGGGGAGGGGAGGAGGACGTTGTAAAATGAATTGGGTGGTTGAGGAGGGTGCTAAGCCCCTGATAGTGTCCTCCCCATCTCACAATTCATTGTGATGCTATTGGGGATTTAAAATTTATTGGGGAGTGGAAGAGGGGGCGATAAGTTGCATAGGACCCTTTATAATGAATTGAAAGGTGGGAGAAGATGCTGTCAGTGACTTGTAATGAATTGGGAGGTGGTGGAGGATGCTTAGTACCAGATAGCTTCTTCTCCCACTTCCAAATTAATTTTGATGCTATCAAGTACTTACAGTGAATGATGAGGACACAGGCCAGAGACTCAGGCTATGTGCACACGTTCAGGATTTGCAGGAAAAAATTCTGCTCAGGAAGAAAGTTGCATAAAATACATATTTATTTTTGCCATGCTTTTGTTACATATTTTTCCCCCTTAGTACAGGTGAAATACGCTGCAAGAATTTACATTATAGCTACAACAATATGAGTACTAAGTACCCACAGACCACTATATCACACTGTTATAAAATCAATAAAGTTTATTGAAAATAAGTTAAAAATAGTACATCCTACCATATGAAATTTGTCAAAGAGAATTAGTCAAAAGATTCCATGAGCAGCAGTAAAAATCGCATCCAGCCATGTCATGTCAAGCATTGAAATACAAAATCTATTACAATCACTAATCACACATGTAGATACAGAGTTCCCAACACATCCTTTAAGGATAAATACAACATCTATTGTTGCCGGATGATGAGAATTCAATGTGCAATGTGAAAATCAGCTAGTAAATGAATCATGCTTACCCATGGTTTGTGCTCTGCTGCCCAGGAACGCCCCGACGCGCGTTTCGCCCGTGCTTTTTCAAGGGGAAAAGCACGGGCGAAACGCGCGTCGGGGCGTTCCTGGGCAGCAGAGCACAAACCATGGGTAAGCATGATTCATTTACTAGCTGATTTTCACATTGCACATTGAATTCTCATCATCCGGGAACAATAGATGTTGTATTTATCCTTAAAGGATGTGTTGGGAACTCTGTATCTACATGTGTGATTAGTGATTGTAATAGATTTTGTATTTCAATGCTTGACATGACATGGCTGGATGCGATTTTTTCTGCTGCTCATGGAATCTTTTGACTAATTCTCTTTGACAAATTTCATATGGTAGGATGTACTATTTTTAACTTATTTTCAATAAACTTTATTGATTTTATAACAGTGTGATATAGTGGTCTGTGGGTACTTAGTACTCATATTGTTGTAGCTATATGGACTTGTCCACTAATCGGTAATAGGTTATTTATTATAGAGAAGCAAGTACAGAATGCTTCTGGCTAAGATTGGCTATTTCTGCTTTTTGAATCTATATTTTGGAAGAATTTACATTATGCAGATTTTAATCAGCTACAAATCTGCAAGGAAAAAATAAGCAGCTTTTTCATGAGACTTCTGGGATCTCATTCACTTTGCTTGTACTGTAAAACCTTGCATAATTTCTGTGTGCACATAGCCTTACAGTAAATTGGGGTAAGTCACAGACTGAATAATTTATATTATTGGGAGCCAGGGATTATAGTTAATGGGGGACACAGTTCTGCTTATCACTTTATATTTTTAATGGTGCATGGCTAATAGTATGTTAATGGTGGGGTACATATCTGTATTGAGGGGGGAGACACATGTATGTATTCAAAGTATGTGACCTTGTTATTTTCAGGGCTGTAAAGATCATCGTGACAAGACGAGTAGTGGCTGGGAGATGTCGACATGAAGGTCTGACCAGATGGAGAACAAACAGAAGAAAGCGTCTCTAGTCAGACGAGACGTCAGCGGTATGCCTGGATGTGTGTATATATATATATACAGTACAGACCAAAAGTTTGGACACACCTTCACATTTAAAGGTTTTTTGTATTTTCATGACTATGAAAATTGTACATTCACACTGAAGGCATCAAAACTATGAATTAACACATGTGGAATTATATACTTAACAAAAAATTGTGAAACAACTGAAATTATGTCTTATATTCTAGGTTCTTCAAAGTAGCCACCTTTTGCTTTGATGACTGCTTTGCACACGCTTGGCATTCTCTTGATGAGCTTCAAGAGGTAGTCACTGGGAATGGTTTCCACTTCACAGGTGTGCCCAGTCAGGTTTCATAAGTGCAGCGTCGGACTGGAGCACCTTGGGCCCACCAGAGAAAATCATTCTTGGGGCCCACTATGTAGCTACATAGAAATAGATACAAGACCACCAATTGTGCGGTAAAAAGCGCTAATATCAGGGTATAATATAAGGTAGTTCACGTCTTAATAATGTAGCAAGGGTTGGGGTAGCCCCCTCACAGAATATAATGTAGCCCCCTCATAAAATATAATGCAGTCCCCTCTCATAGAATATAATGCAGCACCCCACAAAATATAATGCAACCCTCTCAGGTATGACGCAGTCCCACCATAGAATATAATGTAGCACCCCATAGGGTATAATGCAGCCCCCCCATATAGTATAATGCCACCCACCACAGAATATAATGTAGTCCCCTGAGAGAATGCAGTTCCACCACAGAATATAATGCAGCCCCCCATAGAGTATACTGTAGCCCCCTCATATAGTATGATGTAGCCCCCATAATATTATGTAGTCCCCTGAGAGAATAATGCAGCCCCACCACAGAATATAATGCAGCCCTCCATAGAGTATACTGTAACCCCTCATATAGTATGATGTAGCCCCCCATAATATAATGTAGTACCTTGAGTATAATGCAGTCCCCCACAGAATATAATGTAGCCCCCCAGGGCCGTATTTAGAGTTTCTGCTGCCCTAGGCACTTTTAGCGCTGCCTCCCCTTTTGGTGAGTATGACACTATCGCAGTGACTTTGGCAAGAATCGCTGATGTGAAAGTCGCCTTTTGCAGCAGATCGGGCAGTTTTTCTGCATCTGCCGCGTAACGGATCACTTACGGCAACACTGCGTTCGGCCTCATTCATTCCCTATGGGATTTGCGGCACTTGCCGTAATCTGGCAAATGTGGTACCATACCTCCCAACTTTTGAAGGGAAGGAGGTATTAAGTTTGCAGCGCGCGTAGTGCGCCGCAACAAATTTTAGGCCACGCCTCTGACCAGACCCATTTCACAACTAGTCACACCCATATCCACGTCCCAACTGCAGCCATTTAGCACTGCTGATCACACTGTTTTATATACAATAATTATAAGCAAACAAAAATATGGCCACACAATGCTCCATACTGTATAATGGCCACACATGATGCTCAATACTGTATAACGGCCACACATGATGCTCCATACTGTATAATGGCCACACACAGTTCTTCATACTGTATAATGGCCACACATGATGCGCTATAGTGTATAATGGCCACACATTGCTCCATATTGTATAATGGCCAGACAGTGCTCCATACTGTATAATGACCACCCACACATAGTGCTCCATAGTGTATAACAGCCACACAGTTCTCCATACTGTATAATGATCCCACATAATGCTCAATACTGTATAATGACCACAAATGATGCTCCATACTGTATAACGGCCACACATGATGCTCCATACTGTATAATGTCCATTGGCCACACATGATGCTCCATACTGTATAACGGCCACACATGATGCTCAATACTGTATAATGACCCCCCTCCTGTATGCATGGCTCATCTCCCTCCTATCCCATATACATAGCTCATATTACCCCCTCCTGTATGCATGACTCATATCTCCCCATGTATGCTTGGCTCATATCCCCCCCCCCGTATGAATGGCTCATATTCCGCCCCTGTATGCATGGCTCATATTCCCTCCTATATGCATGGCTTATATTCCCCCCTGTATGCATGGCTTATATTCCCCCCTGTATGCATGGCTTATATTCCCCCCTGTATGCATGGCTCATATTCCCCCCTGTATGCATGGCTCATATTCCCCCCTGTATGCATGGCTCATATTCCCCCCTGTATGCACGGCTCATATTCCCCCCTGCATGCATGGCTCATATTCCCCCCTGCATGGCTTATATTCCCACCTGTATGCATGGCTCATATTCCCCCCTGTATGCATGGCTCATATTCCCCCCTGTATGCACGGCTCATATTCCCCCCTGCATGCATGGCTCATATTCCCCCCTGCATGGCTTATATTCCCACCTGTATGCATGGCTTATCTCTCCGCACCTGCACCCGCTCCTGCTCGGCGCGCCGGCTTATGTCCTCCTTCATCCCCCCAGTCCCCCGTCCCTCATACTCACCTGTCCCACTGCACGGCCGTGCCACCATCCCTCGCGCTCTGTCCCGACTCCAGGCGGCGGCGCCGGCGCAGCACCTTCTTCCTGCTTGAGCGGTCATGTGACACCGTTCATTAAGATCATGAATATGCGCGTCTTAATGAGCGGTGTCACGTGACAGCTCGTTCAGGACGAGCTGCAGTGCAGACGCCGAGACCATCGCTGGAGCAGGCAGGGTGAGTATTCAAGGCGGGCGGCGGCGGGAGAGGGGGCCCTGGAGCGGGGGGAGACCCTGCCAGCAGGTGTCAGTGCCAGGGCCCACTGGAGGATCCTCCGGTTCCCCGGTGGGCCAGTCCGAGCCTGAATAAGTGGGATTTCTTGCCTTATAAATGGGGTTAGGACCATCAGTTGTGTTGTGCAGAAGTCTGGTGGATACACAGCTGATAGTCCTACTGAATAGACTGTTAGAATTTGTATTATGGCACGAAAAAAGCAGCTAAGTAAAGAAAAACGAGTGGCCATCATTACTTTAAGAAATGAAGGTCAGTCAGTCCGAAAAATTGGGAAAACTTTGAAAGTGTCCCGAAGTGCAGTGGCAAAAACCATCAAGCGCTACAAGGAAACTGGCTCACATGAGGACCGCCCCAGGAAAGGAAGACCAAGAGTCACCTCTGCTTCTGAGGATAAGTTTATCTGAGTCACCAGCCTCAGAAATCGCAGGTTAACAGCAGCTCAGATTAGAGACCAGGTCAATGCCACACAGAGTTCTAGCAGCAGACACATCTCTACAACAACTGTTAAGAGGAGACTTTGTGCAGCAGGCCTTCATGGTAAAATAGCTGCTAGGAAACCACTGCTAAGGACAAGCAACAAGCAGAAGAAACTTGTTTGGGATGAAGAACACAAGGAATGGACATTAGACCAGTGAAAATCTGTGCTTTGGTCTGATGAGTCCAAATTTGAGATCTTTGGTTCCAACCACCGTGTCTTTGTGTGACGCAGAAAAGGTGAACGGATGGACTCTACATGCCTGGTTCCCACCGTGAAGCATGGAGGAGGAGGTGTGATGGTGTGGGGGTGCTTTGCTGGTGACACTGTTGGGGATTCTTTCAAAATTGAAGGCATACTGAACCAGCATGGCTACCACAGCATCTTGCAGCGGCATGCTATTCCATCCGATTTGCGTTTAGTTGGACCATCATTTATTTTTCAACAGGACAATGACCCCAAACACACCTCCAGGCTGTGTAAGGGCTATTTGACCAAGAAGGAGAGTGATGGGGTACTACGCCAGATGACCTGGCCTCCACAATCACCAGACCTGAACCCAATCGAGATGGTTTGGGGTGAGATGGACCGCAGAGTGAAGGCAAAAGGGCCAACAAGTGCTAAGCATCTCTGGGAACTCCTTCAAGATTGTTGGAAGACCATTCCCGGTGACTACCTCTTGAAGCTCATCAAGAGAATGCCAAGAGTGTGCAAAGCTGTCATCAAAGCAAAAGGTGGCTACTTTGAACAACCTAGAATATAAGACATAATTTAAATTATTTCACACTTTTTTGTTAAGTATATAATTTCACATGTGTTAATTCATAGTTTTGATGCCTTCAGTGTGGATGTACAATTTTCATAGTCATGAAAATACAGAAAAATCTTTAAATGAGAAGGTGTGTCCAAACTTTTGGTCTATACTGTATATATATATATATATTTGTCACCATAAAAGGAGGGGGCCCCAGACACATTTCTTGCACAGGGGCCCCAAGGTGTCAGTGTCTGCCCCTGCCCCAGAGATTCTGAGGACAGGGGTCTGCAGTCTCGTCCTGAATGCAGCAGAGTTGTGCATGCTCGGCCTATGTTCTCTTTATTATCTATAGAGCTACTGAGTGCTGCACTCAGCTATTTCCATCAGTTTCATAGACAATGAATAGAGCAGAAGTCAAGCATGTGCCCCTCCAATGCATTCGTGTCTGAGCTGCAGAGTCTTGTTCTTATCATCGGGATTGAGGATAACTTGAATATTTGGGGAATAGTCCTTTATCAGATACCAGATGGTATAGATACCAGATATATAATGTAATATTATATATTCATTGTTGGACTCTGAACCAAATTCTAAAGGAGATAGGTATCTCCATCTCAGTAAAAAAAATGAAATCTATATATTTTTTATAGGTGCGGGGCCCAAATAGAACGTTTTGCTATGGTGTCCTGTGAATTCTACAGTATGTACTCCTACTTCCTTGCTTGCATGGCGGTGATAATGAGGGCAATGTGGCCTGTTGCTCAGAGCCCCGGGCTCTGGGGATCCCATGGCCAGATGGTCCTATTCATAAGGCCTCTTTCACATTTCCGTCGGTACGGGGGCGTCGCAAACCGTCGGCCCGACGTACGTTGTGCAGATAGTGCACAGCGTGGGCAGCGGATGCAGTTTTCAGACGCATTCGCTGCCCATTATGAGTACCAGGGAGGAGGGGGCGGAGTTGCGGCCGCACATGGCGGTCGGAAATGGCGGTTCCAACGGACGAAAAAACGTTCCATGGAACGTTTTTTCATCACGACGGACCTCAAAAACGTGTGGCCATATGTCGCAATGCGTCGCTAATGCAAGTCTATGGAGAAAAAACGCATCCTGCGAGCAACTTTGTAGGATGCGTTTTTTCTCCAAAACGACGCATTGCAACGTTGGCCAAACAATGGAAGTGTGAAAGAGGCCTAAGAGGCATGCCGGGCAGGGAGGGGGGACCCAGACATCTTTCTTGCACAGGTGTCCCAAGCTATCAGTACCCGCACCTGCTTATTATATATATATATATATATATATATATATATATATATATATATCAACAACTACTATTCACAACTGTTTAACAGTTCATGAGTTTCTCCATCAATAGTGTTATATTGCCAATAATGCATTGTTAAAAGAAAAAAAAGCAACCTAAAGTTCCTGCTCATTGTGTGCAACTGGAGCACATTCTTTACTTTCACTTTGCAAGCTGACAGACAAGATGCTAAGAGCCTAAGCTGTAAGAAATACCAGTTCTAAGCTGTGTTTTCTTTGTTTCTGAATAAATATATATTCACTGTTGAATGGCTGGACATTACAGAGATTAATTAGGTTATGGGCCCAGGAACCCAAAGACCCAGAGAACAGTCCAGAGGAGAGAGAACAAGAGTGTTCTAAAAGAAACCAAAGATGCCCGCCAGCAGAAGCTCTGTGAAGTTCACAGTGCCAGATCTGACTATCCAAAACTACCAATCCTGGAAATTCAAGGTAAAGATGCTGCTGACAATAGAAGGTACGTGGAAATACACAAAGGAATCTAGACCTGACCCACCACTAGAAGACTGGGTAGAGAAGGATCAAAAAGCACAAAGCACTATGTCCCTCAGTATAGATGATGATCAGATTGTGCATGTATATTCATGTGAAACTGCAAAAGAAATATGGGAGCAGCTGCAGAAAGTGCATGAAAGGAAAAATCTCAGCAATAAGCTCTATTTAATGAAAAATCTATATCAGTCTAAGATAAATAAGGGTCAAGATATGCAGGATTCCATAAGAAATGAAATTGTGGAGCACCTGTGAGAATTGGGGAAGATCTAAAAGATATCCATGTTGCTGCACTACTGCTAAGCGGTCTACCAAAAAGCTATAACACACTTGTAACTGCACTATATGCGCGCCCAGATTATGAGCTTACATTGAAGTATGTCAGAGGAAAGCTTGTAGATGAGTATAAGCAAAAGATAGAAAGTGTAAGCAGCAGTGGGGTATCCAAAGCAAAATCCACTTAAAAAATCCAAGATCGACCCCAAAAATCAAAGTAATTTTAACCCCCCTAACAACCAGAGCTATTTTTGGTTTTGCATTTTCATTTTTTGCTCCCCTTCTTCCCAGAGCCATAACTTTTTTATTTTTCTGTCAATATGGCCATGTGTGTTAGGTCTAGCGGAACGCACCAAATGATTAGAGAAAAGGAATAAGGTGCGTACACAGCCCGGGGTCCACCGTGCAGAGATGGAACCTGCTGCTAAGCAATGACGGACTATATGGCGGTACAATGAGGATACACACACGGGTTAGCTTCACCCTGTGTGAATGAAGAGAACCCTGTTGCGTCACAGGGCCGCAGTACCGCACGTAACATAAATAATAATTGAGTAGCACGAGTGCACTCACAACCCACACACATAAACAAGTGTATACTAGCACATGGCCGTGCGGCCATGCAAACCTTTTAAAGCTGCAGCAAGTTCAGGACCTTCCTAGAGGACCAATGAGAACTGCTACAGTAACTGAGCAGCTTCAGGACCTTCCTAGAGGACCAATAGGAGCCACTGCAGTACCTGAGCATGTGACCCCAGACCTCCACTGAGAGGTCTTCCTTTGGGCATGCTCAGAAGGGGAAAAGCAGGACTTAGTCCCAGAGACGTCTGCTCACCGCTGACTAGTACTGGCTACAATGGCAGAGCCTGGAAAGGCAGCAGTAACCTTTTGCACAGAATCAGACTGAGCGAGACACTGGGACCGATGTCTCTGCTGAGCAGGCTCCACTGCAGCTGATGAAGAATGAGAGACCGCAGCAGACATGGCTCGAGATTCCCCCTGTGCAGCGGTGGGAACTCGACTCCTAACATTGCGAGGTCTTGTTTTTTGCGGGATGAGTTGTACTTTTGATTGACACCATTGGTTTTATCATGTTGGGTACTCAAAAGTGGGAAAAAAATCCAAGTGCTGTGAAATTGCAAAAAAGTCCAATCCCACAGTTGTTTTTTGTTTGTTTTTTTACAATGTTTACTAAATGCTAAAACTGACCTGCCACTATGATTCTCCAGGTCATTATGATTTCATAGATGCCAAACATGTCTAGGTTCTTTTTTATTTAAGTGGTGAAAAAAAATTCCAAAATTTATTATTAAAAAAAAAAAAGTTGCTCCATTTTCCGACACCCATAGCATCTCAATTTTTCGTGATCTTGGGCGAAGGCTTATTTTTTGCGTGCCAAGCTTATGTTTTTAATGATACCATTTTGATGCAGATACGATCTTTTGATCTCCCTTTATTGCAATTTTGGCATTTTTACTTTTTTCTCGTTATGCTGTTTAGCGATCGGGAAAATATTTTTTATATTGATAGATCGGGCAATTCTAAACTTGGCGATAACAACTGTGTGTATGTTTGATTTTTTTATTTTTTTATTTTGAATGGGGTGAAAGGGGGGTGATTTCAACTTTTATACATTTTTTTATTTTTTAAATATTTTTAACAACTTGTCCATGGGAGACTAGAAGATGCCATAACCCGGTCTGCTCGGCTACATACAGGTGATGATCAGAGATCAGATCGCCTGTATGTAGCAGAATTGTTGACTTGCTATGAGCGCCGACCAATGGACGGCGCTCATAGCAATCCAGCAGTGACAATCATAGAGGTCTACTAGAGACATCTGGTTGTTATGCCAACCCATTGGTGACCCGCAATCACGTGAAGGGGTCATTTCCAGCATGCTTGCCAGAAGCGCTAGTTAAAGGGAACCTGTCACCCCCCTGGCGGTTTTAACTGAAAGAGCCACCTTGTGAAGGTGGCTCTTTTTGGGGGGGGGTCCCTTCCAACGCTGCAATCTTACTTTTTATAATTTGCCTGTATACCTGTATTTTGTTCGGGGGCATGTCTTTTCCCCCCGGACACAAATGTCTCCCAGCTATCAGTCAGCCCCTCCATGCGCCGGGTGCCGCCTCCTCTGCCTTCATTAACGTCCCCGGCGCCTGCGCTGTAAGTTTCCATCATGTGATGTGAGTCAAAGGGCAGCGCAAACTGCCCATGCCTGAAAAAGGAGTTTACAGCGCAGGCTCCGGGGACGTTAAAGGGAATCTGTCACCTCAAATTGGCGGGCTATGTAAATGCCCTGTGTCCGTTCCGATGGGCGGTGTTTTGACTTCTTTCTTCCACCCCATCCTTCCCCGCTGTCCGCAATATTTTCGGGAATTTGAGTAGGTGTCCTCCATAGTTTGCGCGGCACAATGCAATCTTACCTCGCGCACGCGCAGTATGCTTTGCCCAACTGCTGGCAAAGCCGAAAAGCATTACTGCGCATGCGCTGGCGCCCTATGTCCCCAAAGTATTTCTCTGTGTTCCGGGACATAGTGCACGGGCGCATGCAAAGTATATGAATTCAGAAGGTGAAATCAAAGATGACTTGTAGCAGTTAATATGCAAGGAAAGTGTATATGCTACTAAACATGAACAGCACAAGCATTACATCCATGTATAGCATAGGTGTCTTGCATATAGAGACCCAGAAGCTATAAGAAAATTAGTTCACAAACAATTTGCTGATGGTATTGCAGTCAAACTGTGTCATCAGACAATGAAATGCACTAGCTGTCTTAAAGGAAAAATGTAAAGAAAATCCTTTCCTAAGAATAGTACTACAAGATCAGAACAGTTTCTGGACTGGACGCAGATGTTTGTAGTCCAATGAGCACTCAAACTCCTGGAAAGAAGAGATATTTTCCACATTTATCTATGATTATGCAAGATACAGTTGTCTATCTGCTTCACAGGAAAGATGAAGTGCCAAAGAAACTTGAAATATCTCACAGAAGTATATAATACATTTGGGAGAATGCCAAAAATTCTGCTTGCAGATAATGGAACTGAATATACAAGTAATGAGACACAAAGCTTTTTGACAAAAAATGGAATTGTGTTTCAGACCACTGTACCATACAACCCTGAAATGTTGTAGGGGAAAGAAAGAACTGGACATTTTGTAAAAGTAGAAGATGTATGCTATTTCACTCAGAATTGCTAACAACATATTAGGGAGAAGCAATCATGACAGTTTGCTATCTTCAAAACAGACAACCAGGTAAAGCTACTGAGAAAACTCCATCTGAGCAATGGAACAGCAAGAAGCCTGAACTATAACACATAAGAATAGTCAGCAGTAAAGTATTTGTACATATTCTAACAGAAAAACATACCAAGTGGGAATTTTATACAAAAGTGGGTATCCTGGTGGGCAAAAGTAAAATCCAGAAAGGATATAGAATCCTGCACCCAGAAACAAACAAGGTCACAATAAGCAGAGATGTAATAACTGATAAGAACTTCGTGTTGCTCAAGTTTCATGACATCATACCAGTGGTCCGGCTGAAGCAACAACAATATCAGTCACAATTTCAAAATAACAAGGAAAAGTATGTAACGCCCGCAAAGGGAAGCACGTTGTTTCACGAACCCACTGTGCCACGGGCCGGGCTTACCTAGTGCAGCGCCCCAGAGACCTGGTCGTTGCAGTATGACACTCCGCCACTAAGGGGAGTGATGGTACGTCTGATGGCACTGAAGGAATTCTCCTGACCAGGTATCACCAACACACATTACACTTCACACTCCGGCCACTAGGGGGAGCAAAAGGCTTTATTTATTGGGCCCCTCCTCACACTGGTAAAA
Source organism: Ranitomeya imitator (assembly GCF_032444005.1). Classification (NCBI taxonomy): domain Eukaryota; kingdom Metazoa; phylum Chordata; class Amphibia; order Anura; family Dendrobatidae; genus Ranitomeya; species Ranitomeya imitator. The sequence continues at coordinate 58,424,501 of NC_091289.1, forward strand.
CTAGGGGTTGGATAGAAAGTTAGTCAGAAGCTGACTGGGTTGGATTCAGGCAACATCCTGTGGCAGGGGGTGTTGCAGGTAGAAGGCACAGGGGGGTCCCTGTCAGGCGTGGGAACCTGGCAGGTGCCTAGCGAACAGAACAGAACATTACGGAACCGCGCCTGCACTACCTTGCGGCGGTATCCTAAGAAAGAGACAAGAAAGGAAGGATATTGTGGAACAGTGTAAACGAGATCAAGCAAAAAGGAGAACCAGTAGGAGTCGTGCCGTGAGACTGAGGCAACATCCTACTGAGGCGCGTAGCCGGTGGCCGGAACACCGCGGGAGTAACTGACTTCAGGCCTTACTTCAAACTCTGCAGGGCAGTTAATTATAGGTTGGCTGTCTACCTTAAATTTCCTAAGAAGACTGTAGCGTTTCACCCGCTACGGGTCTAGGGGACACTCGCTTAGGTGCGGCGGGTGACACTCAGGAGACACGTTTCTTTAGAAGTTCTCAGGTTTATTGCTCCATAAACCACATAACAGTGTGAACCACAGGTAAACAAACAGTCTTTAGCTCAGGAAAGGAAAATACAAAAGTCCAGTCCTTCAGGCTCAGTCCTGCAGCCTTAACACACTTTGGAGGCTTTCTCCTCCACACACACAGACTCCTGTCTGTAGTGTCCCATCTGGACACAGGGACCTCTGTCCACCCTGACAGATTCCCAAACACTCTCTTACCATGTGCTACACATCTCCATTAAGTAGCCTGAAACCACACCCATTGGTGAAGTAACGTCACATGATTAGACATGTGGCTATGACATCACCACAGGTCCTGAAACAAACACAAATAGGCATGGTTATGCCCCTTACCCAGGGGTGAGGTATATGGGTAGCCAGACCCTCCCATCTCTCATAGCTACCCGTAACCCGGACCCAAACATCCTAAACAATTCCTTATTGCCTTATGTGTATTAAACAAAACACTCCGGGTTACATCACAGCGGCAAGCCTTCTCTGTGATACATACCTCCCATCGACTATACAAGCTTTAGCCATGCTACAAGACATAGGGGGCAACAGTGGGAGAGGGGCGTCTCTATGGTCCTGGAAGACCTCCAGGCCTTCCCGTCATACGGGCGCATCCTAGCCAAAACATACTGGGGGACGAGAAACTAGCAACATCTGGAACTAAAGAGAGAGAGAGCTGTAGAGAACGAACGAACGAGAACAGCAGTTGTGAGGACTATTCCGAATGCTCAGCAGGGTAGGACTACAACACACAGGCGCTAGTGGTGGGCAACGATTTCCATCTGCGAGGGAAACTCTGGAAGTGCCCTTCAGGCCGGCCTGTCTCTGATAGCCCTGTTAAACGTGCTCTGGATTGAGGATCCTGAAGTTCTTCAGTAAAGAGGTAAAGAGAATGCGTGGCCCTGTGTCTGGGGGCGATCCAACTTGGCGTCACGAACAGATCGTACTTAGGCCTGAAGTATTGGGTCATGTGTGCCTTGGAACTGTGATTGAAACGTGTTGGACTGTAATTTATTGCAAGGACTGTGTATTGCTATCTGCCGCAAGATTCCCGCCAAAACTGCAGCCATTGTAGCGCCACGAGGAGCGCAAGAGAAGAAGAAGGGCGTGGAAGTGGGTGTGAGTAAGCTGGAGAGCGCGAAAGATAATGGCCGCCCAGTCTAAGTATTGCTGTATCCTGAGGGCGGGTCCGTCAGCGGCTGAGGTCCGCCTTCTCATCTTCTATGGCGGGCGGAGACCGAAGAAACGAAACTATGACTCAGATGGAGTGGAGCTGGAAAGCCGGGGAGGCTTGCGGAGAAAGATGGCCCAGTCTAGGTCCCCATCTCCGGAGGATTATACCGGCATGCCGCCGCTGGAGAAGATTGAGTCCTGGGAGCTGTCCGCGGAGCCCCCGCTACCTGCACCAGACCAGGTGGTCGCCCCTGAGGAACGGCGTGGAGCTGCCAGAGCCCCCACCTACGAGCGAGCTCGGTACCCTGGCCGATCGGGGATCGGTGTTCTGCCGACGCATGACCCGACTACCGGCGCGGTTGATGGAGTTCTGGAGTCCGCATCATTCGACCCGGAAACGCGTGAGTGGGACATGGGCTCCTTCCCCTGGGGAGATTATCGGAAGCACCTCATAGCTGAGCATGCCAGGGACGTGGAACGGGAGGCCCGCGGTGAGCTGCTGGATGGGTCATTGCCGAAATGGGGAGTGGTGATCGTTTACCAGCCCCAGGGAGGAAGAGGCTTTGTCCAGGAAATCGGATCGACGATAAGGGTCCATATCACCCGGGAGGTGGTGGAGGCTGGCCTGCGGGGCGACAGTAAGGGTCCTGTCCTGCTGCCGGGGGATGCGGTAAGCTACTGCAGATACCAGAAGGGCCACGGCTGGTGGGCTCGGGATATCCAGCGCTGTACCTCCGTCCTGGTTGCTGCCAAGTCCTTGGAGGAAGAACGGGCTAAAGCAGCGGCAGCCGCAGCTGCTGTTCCTCGGATCGCTCACTGGACTCCCGCACTGCCCGAAATAGGCCGGGATTTGAGGCTTCCCAGACCCTCGAGGTCTGCCTGCCCGGTTAGACCCTGGCAGAGGCCGCCAGAGCAGAAATAAAACTCGGAGATCCGAATATGTACATAGTTAACTCTTTATCTTCAAACTGCTACCTTAAACCCGTCCAGGGTTAACTTCTAGGGATCCCTTTGTTTACCCGGGATCCCTCTTCTTTTTGTTTGTTCATCATTGTTTCCAAAAACTGCTGGATCATGAACAGTGAATGAATCCAAAACTGCTTTGTATATAGTTTGCACCTTCTTAAAGGTGCTCCCTACTGGTTTTACAAGTGAAAGAAGACTTTGCGAAGATAATGCTTCTGGACATGACGCAGAAGGTCTTGCTTTCAGTGGACTTGCAGACAGAGAGAATCTGCACTACTTTCTAGAGACTTAAGTCCCTTTTAAAGGGAATGTTTACATGATTGCCTTAATAAAAGTTGAAACCTTAATAATGTTAAAATTTAGAAAGTTTGATAATGTTGATAGAGACTGAGGACAGGAAAGCTTGAAAGTGAACCCATAGGGGTTAGAGAGAGAGTCCTCCTGGGAACTGTAGAAAGATGGTCGGCACGATGACAGTAGGCCCAGCCAAGGAGCTAGGCGGTCCTGCATTGGGGAAGTTAGAACGGAAAGAAAAGTTGAGTTATGTATATAGCATTTTATAGTAGGCCTTTAGTGGGTTCAGCGTATACGCCCTTAAAGGAAAAGTTAACTTATTGTTCAGACTTTGCACTTGGTAGAATACCCGGCTGGGTACTGAGAGTTATTTATAGTCAACATGTTATTGAAAAATATTTAATTTTGTTTGTAACGTTCAAGTGTCCTCACCTCCCATAAAGGGAAGCATTGTTCTATTTACTTGTTTTAGCATTTCAAAAATTTTGTATGTCTTTTGCTGCTATGTATTGTTGTTCTTCTTCCCAGTCCAGGAGTACTGGATTTAACCGGGGGGGAGTGCAGCGCCCCAGAGACCTGGTCGTTGCAGTATGACACTCCGCTACTAAGGGGAGTGATGGTACGTCTGATGGCACTGAAGGAATTCTCCTGACCCGGTATCACCAGCACACATTACACTTCACACTCCGGCCACTAGGGGGAGCAAAAGGCTTTATTTATTGGGCCTCTCCTCACACTGGTAAAACTAGGGGTTGGATAGAAAGTTAGTCAGAAGCTGACTGGGTTGGATTCAGGCAACATCCTGTGGCAGGGGGAGTTGCAGGTAGAAGGCACAGGGGGGTCCCTGTCAGGCGTGGGAACCTGGCAGGGTGCCTAGCGAACAGAACAGAACGTTACGGAACCGCGCCTGCACTACCTTGCGGCGGTATCCTAAGAAAGAGACAAGAAAGGAAGGATATCGTGGAACAGTGTAAACGAGATCAAGCAAAAAGGAGAACCAGTAGGAGTCGTGCCGTGAGACCGAGGCAACATCCTACTGAGGCGCGTAGCCGGTGGCCGGAACACCGCGGGAGTTACTGACTTCAGGCCTTACTTCAAACTCCGCAGGACAGTTAATTATAGGTTGGCTGTCTACCTTAAATTTCCTAAGAAGACATAGGGGGCAACAGTGGGAGAGGGGCGTCTCTAGGGTCCCGGAAGACCTCCAGGCCTTCCCGTCATACGGGTGCGTCCTAGCCAAAACATACTGGGGGACGAGAATTTAGCAACATCTGGAACTAAAGAGAGAGAGAGAGCTGTAGAGAACGAACGAGAACAGCAGTTGTGAGGACTATTCCGAATGGTCAGCAGGGTAGGACTACAACACACAGGCGCTAGTGGTGGGCAACGATTTCCATCTGCGAGGGAAACTCTGGAAGTGCCCATCAGGCCGGCCTGTCTCTGATAGCCCTGTTAAACGTGCTCTGGATTGAGGATCCTGAAGTTCTTAAGTAAAGAGGTAAAGAGAATGCGTGGCCCTGTGTCTGGGGGCGATCCACTAGCTAAGCGGCTACCAGGTGTTCACTGGAGCTCCTGATGATGGAGTTAGGCTTGGCTGTCGGTAGCCGCAAGGAACCATTCCTTCTCAGTCTCCGGTACTGTAGCTGCTGACCTCAGGAGTCAGGTACGCAGACACGGATATGGACATGGACTCCATTCAGTCTAAAAGGTTCTAGATCCTCTGCAGAACGGTTACTGACACGGACTAGGGCTCTTCAGAATACTCAGTTCTGGATCCTCTGTAGAACAGTTACTGACATGGACTAGGGCTCTTCAGAATACTCAGTTCTGGATCCTCTGTAGAACAGTTACTGACACGGACTAGGGCTCTTCAGAATACTCAGTTCTGAATCCTCTGTAGAACAGTTACTGACACGGACTAGGGCTCTTCAGAATACTCAGTTCTGGATCCTCTGTAGAACAGTTACTGACATGGACTAGGGCTCTTCAGAATACTTAGTTCTAAATCCTCTGTAGAACAGTTACTGACACGGACTACTGCTCTTCAGAATACTCAGTTCTCGATCCTCTGTAGAACAGTTACTGACATGGACTAGGGCTCTTCAGAATGCTTAGTTCTGGATCCTCTGTAGAACAGTTACTGACACGGACTAGGGCTTTTCAGAATACTCAGTTCTCGATCCTCTGTAGAACAGTTACTGACATGGACTAGGGCTCTTCAGAATACTTAGTTCTGGATCCTCTGTAGAACAGTTACTGACACGGACTAGGGCTCTTCAGAATACTCAGTTCTGGATCCTCTGTAGAACGGTTACTGACACGGACTAGGGCTCTTCAGAATACTCAGTTCTGAAGCCTCTGTAGAACAGTTACTGACATGGACTAGGGCTCTTCAGAATACTCAGTTCTGAAGCCTCTGTAGAACAGTTACTGACACGGACTAGGGCTCTTCAGAATACTCAGTTCTGAAGCCTCTGTAGAACAGTTACTGACACGGACTAGGGCTCTTCAGAATACTCAGTTCTGGATCCGCTGTAGAACAGTTACTGGCACGGACTACTGCTCTTCAGAATACTCAGTTCTGGATCCTCTGTAGAACAGTTACTGACATGGACTAGGGCTCTTCAGAATACTCAGTTCTCGATCCTCTGTAGAACAGTTACTGACATGGACTAGGGCTCTTCAGAATACTTAGTTCTGGATCCTCTGTAGAACAGTTACTGACACGGACTAGGGCTCTTCAGAATACTCAGTTCTGGATCCTCTGTAGAACAGTTACTGACACGGACTAGGGCTCTTCAGAATACTCAGTTCTGAAGCCTCTGTAGAACAGTTACTGACATGGACTAGGGCTCTTCAGAATACTCAGTTCTGAAGCCTCTGTAGAACAGTTACTGACACGGACTAGGGCTCTTCAGAATACTCAGTTCTGAAGCCTCTGTAGAACAGTTACTGACACGGACTAGGGCTCTTCAGAATACTCAGTTCTGGATCCTCTGTAGAACAGTTACTGACACGGACTACTGCTCTTCAGAATACTCAGTTCTGGATCCTCTGTAGAACAGTTACTGACATGGACTAGGGCTCTTCAGAATACTCAGTTCTGAAGCCTCTGTAGAACAGTTACTGACACGGACTAGGGCTCTTCAGAATACTCAGTTCTGGATCCTCTGTAGAGCAGTTACTGACACAGAGAGACAGGACTGATTAAAGTACCGCCGAAACGGCTTCAGGATACAGGTGTTGATGATGCGGCTTTAGTGTTTGAAGACTGGTTGTAGCAGTCCAGATATACGGGGTACTCTGATAGGCACATATTCAGACACACAGGTCTCAGATACTGATTCGGGGACTGGCCGCACATGGACCAGGGGACGAGGTTCAGACACTGGCCGTACTAGGACCAGGGACTTTGGATTGAGGACTGGCCACACTGGGACCAGGGATTAGGGTTCAGGATGCTGGCCACACTGGGACTTTGGATTCGGATTCAGGTCACTGGCCACACCGGGACCAGGGGACCTCACAACTGCACTGGTAGAACTCCACACTACCTAATGACTAAGGCTAAGTACACATTTGCGTATCTGTCTGCAGCGTATCATCTGCATGCGCAAACACATGCCAAAATGCATGAAAACGCATGGTTACACTGCGTTTTTTATCAGCTTACGTATGATGCCAAAAAAAGCTGCGTGTGCATGTATTTGTATGCGTTTTTGCCTGCGTTTGCATTGTTTATGCACATGCGTTCGATATTTCTAGGAGGGTGTGTCTCAATGGGCGTGTCTCAATCGGTTCCTGGACATGCGCAGTCCGAAGTATGCAAGCGCATCAAACGCATGCGTACGCATGTCCTTGCGTACCAATGCATTTCATAGACAGTAATGCGTTGCCTATACGCACTCATCTGCATGCGTATGCCTACGCATATTTGACACCTCAAAAAATGCAACATGTTGCGTTCGCCGGACACCACAAAACTACGCATGCGGGCGCATCCGCATGCGAACTGATGCAAACGCATGTCCCTGCGTATACAATGTTAAACATATGTATGCAAGATGCATGCGGATCTATAGGCAGGCATACGCTGCGAACACATACGCTAATGTGAACCCGGCCTTAATGTTTAGCTTAGCAGAGCTGCAGTCATGGGATGAGATGCTACAACTACCTCTCCATGAAAAACTGAAGTGGAGTAATGCTGCTTATGAGCGTGCGCTGTGAAAATTCATAAGTCTGCAGTCACATGTGGCTGCAGACTTGTAGCCTAGGGCTGGACAATCCATATAACCTAATGGAGCAGAAAAGTGCCATTCTATTTAGCTGAGAAACTAGCTTAGTATAGATAGAGTTGGGTCCAGTTTTCACTGGTGACCTGGACTAGAACTGTGCAGGTTTTTTTTTGCCACTGGATTTGTAAATGATGTTTCCACTCACTGTCAGCAAATAAAGATATTAAAAATAGCGAGGACTGTAAAGACAAACTTTTGGAAAGTCATCTAATCTTTCACTGCAGCTAAGTTTTTCTTTGCATACAATGAATGCAGCAATCAGTGTTTTTGATCTCGTTGGCGGCAATGATAAACCTGTCTGATTTCCAGATGACGTCATCAGTTTGGTATCTGTTCTTGAGAATGCCTGGTGTCAGATTCTGCAGAAAAGGCCATGATGTCTCCTATTTACCTTGGGGGCCAGAAGACAAGAGCTGAAGAAATAAGAGATCAAAAATGTACCCAAGAAAAAATAAATCTCTGCCTCCCTGCAGCATATTGTGATGCAATACTGACAAACCTGCCTGAGTGGTTCTGTGCACAGCTGAGTGACGGCTGAGCAATGGCGGACACAGAAGGGCCCCTGTGCAAGAACAATATATGGGCCCTTTTCAGCCCAATAGCTTATCATAATGCACAATACCACCTGCTTTGGAGGATTAAATGGGCCCCTTTACATCTTGGGCCCCTGTGTGGTTGCATAGGTTGCACCAATGATATGTCTGCCCCTGCAGCTGAGCTACTAGTGATTTATAAGCAGGAGTATCAGGGTATGTGCACACGTTCCGGATTATTTGTGGATTTTTCGCGCGTTTTTTAGTCGGCTTTCCGCAGCAAAAACGCTTAAACGCATACATTAAGCATCACATCATTTTTAATGGTTTCAGCAATTTCTGTGCACATGTTGCATTTTTTTTTCCGCAAAAAAAGCGCATGCTGAAAAATACGCAGCATGTTCATTAATTTTGCTGATTTTTAAGCGGATTTCCCACTATATTATTGCTTTGGGAACCTCCGGAAAAAAACGCGAAAAATCCGCACAAAAAAACGCGAAAAAAACGCGTGCAGAATTCCTGCGGAAAACCTCAGGATTTTCTCAGGAAATTTCTGCATACTTTCCGGACGTGTGCACATAGCCTAAACGTCACAATTTTGATGTATTAATGATTAATAATGCAAAAGGGAAGCCACCATTTTCCCATTATTTTTCGGTCTTTTGCCCTGTTTTGCGCACTCATTACGACAGTATCGGACTATATTTACACACCCATGTGACACATACTAGGGGCCCATGGCTAGATTGCCCTCATCATTAGTGTCGGGCAGGGAGCATTCCTGCAGATCTTCTTCCTAGAGTAGAATATGGCAGCAGATCTGCAAGAAAATGTCCTAGGCCTGGTGCTTTCTCTGACGCAAGAGTGCGCAACATGATGACTTCAGCATGTAGCCTGTGTAGCCAGCGAGAAGAGAAAGGAAGCAATGCCAGCCAAGGAGGAATGTTTGGAGAGACAAGTGATTCTCTTTTGGTTTTAAATACAATGGGGAGAGCATGATTGGGGAGGATAAAGTGGATAGGACACTGTGTATTGAATTAAAGGGTAGAGCAGTGTTCCCCAAGTCCGGTCCTCAAGAGCCACCAGCAGGTCATGTTTTGAGGCAGGCAAGCATTCAATGACCTGTGCAATACTAAGGAAATCCTCAAAACATGACCTGTTGGTGGCTCTTGAGGACCGGGCTTGGGGAACACTGGGGTAGAGTAAGATGCTATCAACGATGCATAATGAATTAAGGGATAGTAGATGACATTGAGTCCCTGCAACTGTCCTCCCCACCCTCCAATTCATTATTAGTTCCTGAATAGCATTATATCCTGCCCTCACCCCCAATTCATTATAACATTATACAGGAACTTGTGATGAATTGGAGTGGGACAGGATGCTAACAGGGACTTATAATGAATTGGGGTGTAGAAAGGATTTACTGGGTGGCAGACTTTATGTTTAATGGGGGACACGGTGCTGGCTTATCAATTTATATTTTGAATGGTACATGGCTAACTGTATATTATTGGTGTGGTACATATTTATATTACAGGGCACAGGGTAGGGTGGGGAATTTTTTTATTCAGGTGGCAAGTGAATGCAAGTGAATGGGGTATGGGTTCAGGTCCGGTTACTGTTCTGGTATCCGAATCCAAACTTTTTGTAACTATTCGGCCGAACCCACCGGAACCGAACATCCAGGTGTCCGCCCATCTCTAGTGGGGAGCCTTCCCAGGAGAGGTCGGCCAACTAAAGTTATCCCAATAGACGACTCATCTAAGAGGTCACAAAAGACCTCACAGCAACATCCAAAGAACTGCAGGCCTCACTTGCCTCAGTTAAGGTCAGTGTTCATGAGTCCACCATAAGAAAGAGACTGGGCAAAAATGGCCTGCATGGCAGAGTTCAAAGACAAAAACCACTGCTGAGCTATAAGAACACAAAGGCTCGTCTCAGTTTTGTAGGAAAACATGTTTGTGATCCCCAAGACTTTTGGGAGAATGCTCTGTGGAGTGCCGAGACAAAAATTTAACTTTTTGGAAGGTGTACATCCCATTGCATCTTGCATAGAAGTAACACAGCATGTCAAAAAAGGAACAATATACCAACATACAAACAGTAAAATATGATGTTGGTAGTGTGTGATTATCTGGGGCTGTTTTGCTGCTTCAGGACCTGGAAGACTTGCTGTGGTAAATGGAACCATGAATTCTGCTGTCTACCAACAAATCCTGTCCGCCCATCTGTTTGTGACTTCAAGCTGAAGAGTACTTGGGTTATACAGCAGGACAATGATCCAAAATACATCAGAAAGTATACCTCAAAAATTGCTTAAGAAAAACAAAATGAAGACTTTGGAGTGGCCTAGTCAAAGCCCTGACTTTAATCTGATTGAGATGAAGTGGTATGAACTTAAAAAAGCGGTTCATGCTTGGAAACCCTCCAATGTTCTGCAGAGATAAGTGGGACAAAATTACTTCAAAGCGTTATAAAAGAATCATTGCCAGTTATTACAAACACTTGATTGCAGTTGTTGCTGCTAAGGGTGGCCAAACCAGTAATTAGGTTTAAGGGAATCTTTTATCTACTCCACTTTGTTGGTCAAGTCCTATTTAAGTGATTTCTTGATCAAGATCAGGTGTGGCAGTAGGCAAGCTTGTGTGTAGCCTGCCAATTTGATCTAGGCTTTCCAAAAATGTGATAAACCACAGTTAATTTACATCTTAAGGAAGGGGGGGGGGGGGGGGCAGTCACTTTTTCACACAGGGCCCCGTAGGTTTGGATTTATTTTTCCCTTAACCCCTTAACGACCGCCGATACGCCTTTTAACGGCGGCAGTTAAGGGTACTTAAACCACAGCACCGTTAATTAACGGAAAATGTGAATAGCGCCCCCCAGAGTTGGATTTTCTCTGGGGTTTCGGTTGCCAGGGGTAGCCGAGACCCAAGAGAACATGATTCAGGGTTTTTTTTACCGACCCCCGAGTTGCGATCGCCGGTAATTAACCGTTTACCGGTGATCGCAAAAAAGAAAAAAACGCGATTTCCCTTTTAATTTCTCTGTCCTCCGATGTGATCGCACATCAGAGGACAGAGAAATGGGGTCCCCGATAGCCCCCCGATACTCACCTGTCTCCCTCCTCATGACTCCTGATGGGCGCCGCCATCTTTTTCCGGCAAAAAAATGGCGGGCGCATGCGCAGTGCGCCCGCTGGCCGGCACTGGGAGGATCTTTGGGGTCTCAGCTGCCGGGGTAGCCGAGACCCCAAAGAACATGATCGGGATCGGTTTTTACCGACCCCTGTTTTGCGATCGCCGGTAATTAACTGTTTACCGTCGGTCGCAAAAAAAAAAAGCAATGTCATTTTCTGTCCTCTGATGTGATCGCACATCAGAGGACAGAGAAATAGGGGGATTCGAGGACCCTATTATACTTACCGGTGTCCCTGAGTCCTCCTGCGTCCTCTCTTGCCCGCCGGCATCTTCATCGGGAATGAAAATGGTGCATGCGCAGTGTGCCCGCCATCTGCCGGCCAGCAGGAGAGAGCAGTTGGGGCTAAAATTAGGGTTAGGGTTGGGGCTAAATTTAGGGTTAGGGCTAGGGTTAGGGTTAGAGCTAGGGTTAGGCTTCTTTCACACTTGCATCGGTACGGGGCCGTCGCAATGCGTTGGCCCGACGTACCGACGCACGATGTGAAAATTGTGCACAACGTGGGCAGCGGATGCAGTTTTTCAACGCATCCGCTGCCCAGTCTATGTCCTGGGGAGGAGGGGGCAGAGCTACGGCCACGCATGCGCGGAAATGGCAGACACGATGTACAAAAAAAAGGTTACATTGAACATTTTTTTGTGACGGCGGTCCGCCAAAACACAACGGATCCAGTGCATGACGGACGCGATGTGTGGCCATCCGTCGGCAATACAAGTCTATGGGCAAAAAAGGCATCCTGCGGGCACATTTGCAGGTTCCGTTTTTTGTCCAAAACGACGGATTGCGACGGATGCCACATGACGCAAATGTGAAAGTAGCCTTAGGGCTATGGTTAGGGTTGGGGCTAAAGTTAGGGCTAGGGTTAGGGTTAAATTTAGGGTTACGGTTAGGGTTGGGGCTAAATTTAGGGTTAGGGTTAGGGCTAAAGTTAGGGTTAGGGCTAGGGTTGGGGCTAAAATTAGGGTTAGGGCTAGGATTAGGGTTAGGGCTAGGGTTAGGGTTGGGGCTAAAGTTAAGGTTAGGGTTAGGGTTGGGGCTAAAGTTAGGGTTAGGGCTAGGGTTAGGGTTGGGGCTAAAGTTAGGGCTAGGGTTGGAGCTAAAGTTAGGGCTAGGGTTGGAGCTAAAGTTAGGGTTAGAGTTGGGATTAGGGTTAGGGTTTGGATTAGGGTTGGTATTAGGGTTAGGGTTGGCATTAGGGTTACGTTTGGGATTAGGGTTAGGTTTGGGATTAGGGTTAAGGTTAGGGTTGGGATTAGGGTTAGGGGTGTATTGGGATTAGGGTTAGGTTTGAGGTTAGGGTTGAGATTAAGATTAGGGGTGTGTTGGATTTAGGGTTTTGATTAGGGTTATGGTTAGGGTTGAGATTAGGGTTGTTTTGGGGTTAGGGTTGTGATTATCGTTAGGGTTGTGATTAAGATTATGGATCGGGTTGGGAGTAGGGTTAGGGGTGTGTTGGGGTTAGGGTTGGAGTTAGAATTGGGGGGTTTCCACTGTTTAGGTATATCAGGGGGTCTCCAAACACGACAGCCAATTTTGCGCTCAAAAAGTCAAATGGTGCTCCCTCCCTTCTGAGCTCTGCCGTGCGCCCAAACAGTGGTTTACCCCCACATATGGGGCATCAGCGTACTCGGGATAAATTGGACAACTTTTGGGGTCCAATTTTTCCTGTTACCCTTGTGAAAATAAAAACTTGGGGGCTAAAAAATCTTTTTTGTGGAAAAATTTTTTTTTTTATTTTCACGACTCTGCATTACAAACTTCTGAGAAGCACTTGGGCATTCAAAGTTCTCACCACACATCTAGATAAGTTCCTTGGGGGGTCTAGTTTCCAAAATGGGGTCACTTGTGGGGGGTTTATACTGTTTAGGTACATCAGAGGCTCTGTAAACGCAATATAACGCCCGCAGATCATTCTATCAAAGTCTGCATTCCAAAATGGCACTCCTTCCCTTCCGAGCTCTGCCGTGTGCCCAAACAGTGGTTTACCCCCACATATGGGGTACCAGCATACTCAGGACAAATTGGACAACAACTTTTGGGGTCCAATTTCTCTTGTTACCCTTGTGAAAATAAAAACTTGGGGGCTAAAATATCTTTTTTGTGGAAAAAAAATATTTTTTATTTTCACGAATCTGCATTATAAACTTCTGTGAAGCACTTGGGCATTCAAAGTTCTCACCACATATCTAGATAAGTTCCTTGGGGGATCTAGTTTCCAAAATGGGGTCACTTGTGGGGGGTTTCTACTGTTTAAGTACATCAGGGGCTCTCCAAACGCGACATGGCGTCTGATCTCAATTCCAGCCAATTCTACATTGAAAAAGTAAAACGGCACTCCTTCTCTTCCAAGCTCTGCGGTGCGCCCAAACAGTGGTTTACCCCCACATATGGGGTATTGACGTACTCAGGAGAAATTGCACAACAACTTTTATGGTCTAATTTCACCTGTTACCCTTCTTAAAATAAGAATTTGTGGGCAAAAAGATCATTTTTGTGTAAACAAATGCGATTTTTTATTTTCACGGCTCTACGTTATAAACTTCTGTGAAGCACTTGGGGGTTCAATGTGCTTACCACACAACTAGGTAAGTTCCTTAAGGGGTCTAGTTTCTAAAATGGTGTCATTGTGGGGGGTTTCCACTGTTTAGGCACATCAGGGGCTCTCTAAACGTGACATGGCGTTCGATCTCAATTCCAGCCAATTCTGCATTGAAAAAGTCAAACGGCGCTCCTTCTTTCCAAGCTCTGCGGTGCGCCCAAACAGTGGTTTACCCCCACATATGGGGTATCGGCGTGTTGAGGAGAAATTGCATAACACAATTTATGGTTACATTTCTGGTTTTACACATGTGAAAATAAAAAAAAATGGTTCTGAATTAAAATGTTTGCAAAAAAAAGTTAAATGTTAATTTTTTCCTTCCACATTGTTTCAGTTCCTGTGAAGCACGTAAAGGGTTAATAAACTTCTTGAATGGGGTTTTGAGCACCTTCAGGGGTGCAGTTTTTAGAATGGTGTCACACTTGGTTATTTTCTATCATATAGACCCCTCAAAATGACTTCAAATGTGATGTGGTCCCTAAAAAAAAATGGTGTTGTAAAAATGAGAAATTGCTGGTCAACTTTTAACCCTTATAACTCCCTAAAAAAAATTTCTTTCCAAAATTGTGCTGACATGTGGGAAATGTTATGTATTAACTATTTTTCGTGACATATCTCTTTAATTTAAGGGCATAAAAATACAAAGTTTGAAAATTGCTAAATTTTAAATTTTTTTTGCCATATTTCCGTTTTTTTCATAAATAATCGCAAGTAATATCGAAGAAATGTTACCACTATCATGAAGTACAATATGTCACTAAAAACAGTCTCAGAATCAACGGGATCCGTTGAAGCGTTCCAGAGTTATAACCTCATAAAGTGACAGTGGTCAGAATTGTAAAAATTGGCTCGGTCATTAAGTACCAAATTGGCTCTGTCACTAAGGGGTTAATAATGAAGACCTTCATTTAAAAACTGCATTTTGTGTTTACTTTTGTCTAATATTTAAACTTGTTTGGTGACAAAATGTAAATTTTGTTTTTCTGAAACATTTAAGTGTGGCAAACATACAAACGAATAGGAAATCAGGAAGGGGTAAAACAGTTTTTTACATAACTGAACTGTATATGTGAACTTGTTACTTTTCAGGACCACTGTAGTGACCATTGTGATAAGATGAGTGTGGCTGGAAGACATAGACATTAAGATCTGACCAGATGGAGAAGAAACAACTGAGAACAACTCTAATCAGATGAGATATCAGTGGTCGCTGGTTGTAAATATTTATTCTGTATATATACTGTATGACTTGCAGATAAAGGACAAGAGTAGTACTAGTTTGTAAAAAAAAAACGGAAAAAAACTTCTTTACGTTACATTCACACATTCGTGATGTACATAGAAAGTACATTATATACTAAGGGACGGCACTATACATAATAAGGCAACATACATGCACCTGTGTGAGTAGGACTTTATGTAACAAAGAGGTGGCACTATACACAACAAAAATAACAAGAGAATATGCTATATAAGGAACAATAATATACATAGCAAGAGTTTATACTATATAATACTGGCATAGCGCCATACATAATAAGGGATGGCTCTGTACATAACAAGGGAGAATGCTATGTAATAAGAGGTGTTGCTATACATAATTAGAGAGGAAACTATGTGATATATACGAATATAGATAGTGCTCTTGAAATGATGACTGACTTCCAGAGTGGAACCCAAACCATGTAAAAATGGCATGCTTGGAACGCATATCACCCGGAAATGACATTCATGCTCAGAATATGGATGCAGCGGCACATGTCCATCCTGGAGTGTGTTACAGGAAGTAAAGCAAGCGGACTACAGTAAGCGCACAAAAACAGGAAATTACATCAGTGCTTGGAACGTGCACTGCACACTAGGCACCAAGGGAAGGAGAACAGAAAAGGAAGAATATGTTCCAAAATGGAAAGCATATAACCAATCGAAAACACCAACCAAATATGAAATCATTGTTATAATAATTAAAAGAAAAGAGAATATAAGGAGACAATTACGGTAGATAAATTAAAATAAATACTTATGCAAATATGAATAAATACAACATAACAAAAAGAATAATATAAAAAGGTAGATGCACCTAAGATGCACCTAATTCATTAAAGAGAAGCTGTCAGCATACTTTTGTGATATAAAGTGAAGACATGGCTGTAATGGTGCTGTAATACTGATTACATTGATATCTTTCATGAAGAAATCCTCTTGTTGTTCTTCTTATATCACTATTTGAAGTTTTCTGCTAATCAGCTTCCAGTGTGCATGGGCCAGACTGTATGCTGAGTCTTCCCCTCCCTGTCAGTGATTCCCAGCCACTCCACCTGCCTCCGGTCTGTAATTCCCTCGACCCCTGCACCTGCCTGCGATCTGTGATTCCCAGCCCCTCCGCCTGCGCCCGGTCTGGGATTCCCCAGGCCCCTCCGCCTGCCTCCGGTCTGCGATTCCCCGGCCCCTCTGCCTGCCTCCGGGCTTTGATTCCCTGCCCCTCCACCTGCCTCCAGTCTGTGATTCCCAGACACTCCGCCTGCGCCCGGTCAGCGATTCCCAAGCCCCTCTGCCTGCCTCCGGGCTTTGATTCCCTGCCCCTTCACCTGCCTCCGTTCTGTGATTCCCAGCCCCTCCACCTGCCTCCGATCTATGATTTGTGGTGCCACAGATGTACTGCACCTCATCCAGAGGTGTGGGACTCTGCTCTGGGGTAAGGAGGGGGCACTTGCATTCAACATCACATCACTTTACCCTGGCAAGATGGGCAGACCCTACAAAAAGGGGCGGGATCTCACTCAAACAAGGAAGGTGGTGACAGTTGGAGGGAAGTTAGTCAGTTTGTGGGGAGGAGGAGAGCAGAGCAGATGTGCAGAAAAGAGCTCCCAGAGAGAGGGAGCTAGGGAAAGGTGAAGATACAGACAGAAGAAAAAGAAGGGGTCCGAGGGGCATGGGTAGTGAAGAATCCACCCATGGGGCCCGCATCTACTCTGACCATCGTGAGGTGGAGGGATCAGGTTGCAGTGGGGGAACTGTTGTGAATTCTGTGGCAGAGCTCCCTCCTGTGGTCACAAGTGGTACTTCGGCTGATTCTGTCTATGAGCTTCCGTTGGTAGATGTGAGTGGTACTGCGGCTTCTGAGTTTCCTTCCTCAGGTGATGTGGTGAAGTCGTTAGGTGCTGCTCTATTTAACTCCACCTAGTGCTTTGCTCCTGGCCTCCAGTCAATGTTCTAGTATTGGTCTTGCTTCCTCCTGGATCGTTCCTGTGGCCTGTCTTCCTGCATAAGCTAAGTTTTGCTTGTGTTATTTTTGTTTGCTATTTTTTCTGTCCAGCTTGCTTAATTGGTTTTTCTTGCTTGCTGGAAGCTCTGGGACGCAGAGGGAGCACCTCCGTACCGTTAGTCGTGCGGAGGGTCTTTTTGCCCCCTTTGCGTGGTTGTTTGTAGGGTTTTGTGTTGACCACAAAGCAATCTTTTCTATCCTCGGTCTGTTCAGTAAGTTGGGCCTCACTTTGCTAAATCTATTTCATCTCTGCGTTTGTATTTTCATCTCAACTCACAGTCATTATATGTGGGGGGCTGCCTTTTCCTTTGGGGTATTTCTCTGAGGCAAGGTAGGCTTATTTTTCCTTCTTAGGCCTAGCTAGTTTCTCAGGCTGTGCCGAGTTGCATAGGGAGCGTTAGGCGCAATCCACGGCTGCCTCTAGTGTGGTTGGATAGGATTAGGGATTGCGGTCAGCAGAGTTACCACGTCTCAGAGCTCGTCCTATGTCTTTTGGTTATTGTCAGGTCACTTTGTGTGCTCTGAACTTCAAGGTCCATTGTGGTTCTGAATTACCTATTCATAACAGGGAACCAGCTCCCCAAGACTAGTGGATAACTGCAAGGCTCAGCCAGCAAGCCGGAGGCTGTGGTATCTGTATGTGCCACATCCACACACGTTCACTGAAAGGGCAGCCACATAGGACCAAGGGTACTAGAGAGACATCGCCCGACAAGATCCAGCGCTGCTGGCTTGGGACACTGTGTGTGAAGGTGAAGGGCAAGAGAGGTGGGAGCCAGCGCAGCTAGATGGCCAGGAAAGGAACATAAGAACGGGTTCCTGAAAAAGTGCACCCAAATTACCTGAGAGCTGGCTGGACCACAGACCCGGAGGACACAGCACCCCGGCTGGGGAATGCATTTAAGAACTGTGAGTAAAAGTGTGGAAACTGCACCCTGCTGTGTCCTCTGAATTATTACTGCGTCACCTGCACTACAACTTCCACCATCTCATTTAATTCCATAACTGCCCTGGGGCTAAGCTCTACCTGTGGAGAGCTGTAAAAACTCTGCTGCATCACCATCAGCCCCCGCGGTCTCTTTAAGCAGCGTCAGCCATCCCTAACGACTACCATAGGTGGCGTCATGAACTATTCCCCATAAACTTTATTTTCTCCTTTAATTTCAATTGACTCTTTTATTGGATGCCCAGGGCCACGGACTGTGTCACTGCTACCGTGACACATCCCCCTTAAGAACTGTCTTACCCGGCTTGAGTACCCCACAGCCCTGGCGGGCGTTCCAGATTCACAGCCCCTCCTCCTGCCTCCGGTCTCTGATTCCCTGCCCCTCCTCCTGCCTCTGGTCTGTGATTCCCTGGCTCCTCCTCCTGTCTCTTCTCTGCGATTCCCCGACCCCTCTGCCTGCCTCCGATCTGTGATTCCCAGCCCCTCAGCCTGCCTCCGATCTGTGATTGCCAGCCCCTCCACCTGCCTCTGATCTGTGATTCCTGGCCCCTCCACCTGCCACTGATCTCTGATTCCCTGCCCCTCCTCCTCTCTCTGGTCTGTGATTCCCAGCCCCTCCGCCTGCCTCCGATCTGTGATTCCCGGCCCCTCCGCCTGCTTCCGGCCTCTGATTCCCTGCCCCTTCTCCTCTCTCCGGTCTGTGTTTCCAAACCCCTCCACCTGCCTCTGATCTGTGATTCCCAGCCCCTCCACCTGCCTCTGATCTGTGATTCCCTGCCCCTCCTCCTCTCTCCAGTCTGTGTTTCCCAGCCCCTCCGCCTGCCTCCGGTCTGTGATTCCTAGCCCCTCCGCCTGCCTCCAGTCTCTGATTGCCTGCCCCTCCTCCTGCCTCCGGTCTGCGATTACCCAACCCCTCTGCCTGCCTCCAATCTGTGATTCCCAGCCCCCCCACCTGCCTCCGATCTGTGATTCCTAGCCCCTCCTCCTCTCTCTGGTCTGTGTTTCCCAGCCCCTCCGCCTGCCTCTGGTCTGTGATTCCCAGCCCCTCTGCCTGCCTCCAATCTGTGATTCCCAGCCCCTCCACCTGCCTCTGATCTGTGATTCCCAGCCCCTCCGCCTGCCTCCGGTCTGTGATTCCTAGCCCCTCCGCCTGCCTCCGGTCTGTGATTCCTAGCCCCTCCTCCTGCCTCCGGTCTGCGATTACCCGACCCCTCTGCCTGCCTCCAGTCTGTGATTCACAGCCCCTCCACCTGCCTCACTAAATCACCGACTCTCGCTGCCAGCACAGGATAATCATGACAGCATGCGGTGTGCGCACTGTGAGCCTTCAAAGGTCTGCAGTCACATAGAGTGACTCACTGGTGAACAGAGTCAAGAGGGGACCCTGTGTAAGAACAGTATATGGGTCCTTTGCAGTCATATAGCTCATCATAATGCACAATTCCTCATGCTATGGAGGTGGAAATGAACCCTTATCTCTTTATATGTTGAGTCCCGGTGTGGCCGCACAGGTTGCACCAATGCAGTGTTCATTCCTGGAGTGACTGAAAACTTTCATCCCTCAACTGGGCAACCTCTATAACTGTGGGGACTGTTAAGTATCTCCTTCATACAGGTCGTCAGGAAATATTACTGGTAGCTCAAGAAATCCTTTAAGTTTAGTCAGTTTCACCTTATCCGTGTACAAGGTATTATTTCTAGAGACAAATCTTACATCCTCATAAATTAGACAGGAGTTTCAGATCTCCTTCTGTCCACAAGGTGTCCACAGTGAAAAGTGCTTCTGTCACTGGACTTCTGTCTTCAGAACTTCCGCAAAATTCTGCTTTATTTCTCTTTTTTATCATCTGTTAGGGATACTTTGAACCGTTATAAACGGACACATTGTGCAGTAACGTAACTTGTCCGATATCTAGGAATATCTTAGAGGTTAGGGCAAGATAAAATATTATTATTATAGTCATTTTCGTTATATTTAAAAGGCAGGTTTTCTTATGAACACCATCTTGTAGTTTACATTTAGAAAGCAGTTGTTCAGTATTTCATTGTAGGTGTTTTGTTTTCTTTTGTATTGATATAACCTACTTGGAGTTGAATAAAATGATTTGTGGGACCCTTGCCCAAAAGTCACATCAGTAGTCCATGGCAGCTGGACCACAGCAATGTGAACTGTTAAGGTACACTAAACGACTTACCAACGATCACGACCAGCGATATGACCTGGCCATGATCCTTGGTAAGTCGTTGTGTGGTCGCTGGGGAGCTGTCACACAGACAGCTCTCTCCAGTGACCAACGATCAGGGGAAAGACTTCGGCATCGTTGAAACTGTCTTCAACAATGCCGAAGTCCCCGGGTAACCAGAGTAAATATTGGGTTACTAAGCGCAGGGCCGCGCTTAGTAACCCGATATTTACCCTGGTTACCATTGTAAAAGTAAAAAAAAAAAACAGTACATACTCACATTCCGATGTCTGTCACGTCCCCCGGCGTAAGCTTCCCGCAGTGACTGTGAGCGCCGGCCGTAAAGCACAGCGGTGACGTCACTGCTGTGCTCTGCTTTACGGCCGGCGCTGACAGTCAGTGCAGGAAAGCTGACGGCGGGGGATGTGACAGACATCGGAATGTGAGTATGTACTGTTTTTTTATTTAACTTTTACAATGGTAACCAGGGTAAATATCGGGTTACTAAGCTTTTACTCTGTTAACAAACTCTTATCAACTAGTAAACCTTCTGTTATGTAGTCTATGTTAATGGGTTTGTCCAGTCTAAAACTACAAGTCTGCAATCACTCAATGTGTGAATCCTAACATTGTGCACACTGCGCACTATAAGATTTTCCAAGGAAGCAGGCATGTGACAGCAAGTATGCGATTTTCATACTTGCGGGCACATTCCTACTAGACTGCATTGAGCAAGGCCGGATACAGTCTAGTTGACACATGACCGCATGTATGCAAATCACATACCTACGGTCACGCCCCCTCTTCTGGCAGCAGCACAGGAGAATCCTCACAGCAGGCAGTGTGCACAATGCGAGGATTCAGATAAAACAGTAATTTTGTCATAATGAACGCAAGCAGCCCAGTAAGTGACACATCGCTGGAATCAGAGTCTCAGACCCTACATCATGCCGCTCTCAGATTAGATAGCAAAAGTTGGCGACAGATGGGTTCCAATAGCAACTTGCACAATTGTATCTTCGGAGTATAATACATGCTGTAACTCAGGACCAGTACAAGATGTAATAAGTATTCATATACATTCACGTCAGTGATCTGCATGCTGTTGTGTAGCTAGACACCCCACCAGGATAGAGCTGCAGGCAATCATGGCAAACGGGCCGCAGTCTGTGGAGCATTGATATAAATGCACAATATTCTATATAACTCCTATTATACTGACAGCTCACTGAGTAATACGCAGACGGCTTTATTAGCTCCCGTGAGATCTACCTGGCAGCCAGACGCGCAGGGCACTGTTACTACATGCAGAGGATTATACTCCACCTCGCAGAGAAGTCATTAGAGTGTACGCCTTATGGGCCACCTAGTGCATCAGACTATATATACTGTATATATATATAGTGTATATACAAGGCAATGGAGATTAGGAGAAAAACAGCAATAATGAAGTAATTGTAGACGCTAGACAGAATGTTTTAGCCTTGCTGATAGTGCACCTTACATTACCGCCACAAGTGTTCTTGTATGAACGTGTTAGAGCCGCATATTAATAAATGTCAGAGTCCATTTTGGCATTTGTTTTGCACAAAGTCTTTACTTACTTGCACAGCCCATTTACAATTCACGACTCAGGTCATTCTCTTCTTCTGCCCACTCTGAGATCACAAAGGACGGCATTGTGAATATTCTCACTAGGGAAGGAGACAAGGGGGTGATAGATGAGGAACCGTGTGGTCTGAGGGATCAGATGCAAATAAGAAAGAAGAGGCCTGTCTAATGGGCGGCTGCGGCAAGGAATGCTGGTGTGTTCTCCAGGGAAGTTACTTTAGACCATTATTACAGAACTTTTGTTTTGGCCATATTTTTTTTTATTCTATTTTTATGTTTGACTAGATGGCAGCCCGATTCTAAAGAATCGGGAGTCTAGAATCCATATATACTTTATTTATTCAAATGTAAGAATAATACAATTAATAAATAATAGTAAGAAAGAACAAAAAATGGCTGCACTTACCAGCTCTTGACAATTCTTGTTATTTAAGAAATTGCTGGGCAATAATGGACAATGTCCTTATGTGGCAAATAATAGAGCAATATACCCAATGTGGCAAAGAAGAGGTTAATAAACGGCAGTCTCTCAGTATAACAGTCAGTGAATAATAGGCAGTATATGGAGAAAACACCAAACAAAAGTTCAAAATTGGTGTGAAAATGTCACTGAACCACTTCACAACTAAATATATATAGTTTTGGTAAAGGGTATTATCATTTTTTTGACGAAATTCGGCAGGAGCTTGAAGAGCAACGTCACTGGGCCCGCCTCCACGCAGTAGAAACTTGCTGTGAGGTAAAAATTCAAAAATCACACCAAAATGGCGGGCGGAGTGTGTCACAGTACGGCACGTTTCTGATTGGTCGCTCGCAGCAGGCGGCAACCAATCAGACACTGGACACTGTTGACGTCACTTATCTCCGGACATTAGCTCCGGACATTAGCTCCGGACGTTAGCTCCGGACAGGAAGTTGGCACAAATTGCAGGAAGTAGTATTCTAGGCAATTATATATTAGATTAAACTGAGTATTTAGAAAATGATTCAAATGCTGTTGGCTAAAGCTAGGCAGTGCCTGGATATTACGGGGCACGCCATAGTGTACTAGTAGACGGCTGAGCCACCAGTGCACACGGAAAGTTTCATAACGGCACTTTATCCCTGGATCCTAATGTGTGCCTTTGTATAGTTTCACATTTATCATCCGTATCACCCGCGTATTCTTCAGTTACCCTTGGATGGCCAAATGTGAGTGATTTTGACTTTCAGCACTCAGGCCAAGTGCTAGCTGTCCAGTGTGTCTGGTTCATGATGGCACACAGAGAACGATAGCTGGCATAATCACGTGGATTTTCCAGCATGCTTTACTCAAAACTTTTTTTTTATCATTTCAGATTGAAAAATGGGCAACGAAGCCAGGAAAAATTGCTTCATTTGTGGAAAACACGGTCCATGCTGGCATCATTCCAAAGTATTTATTTAGGATATCCTCCCCGAGAAAGTGAAGATTGGACCAGTTGACACTTTATAGAGTAGTTATTCACCCTAGAATGGGCCTTGCCCGGCACCAGTGAGAATATATTTTCATAATGACACGGTCATGGAAAATATATTTTCAGCCATAGTTGTTTGGTTATTGGAGGAAACTCATGGAACAACACAATGGTTACTACTGCACCTGCACTTGAGGTAAAAAAACTGCTGTGATTCCTTTTTACTTCATCAAGGAATTCACTGATCATACATCCTACAACCTCGCTTCTATATTGCATAGTCCTGCTGAGTAGTGATGAGCGAGTATACTCGTTGCTCGGGTGGTCTCCAAGTATTTGTGACTGCTCTAATATTTCGTTTTCCTTGCCTCAGCTGCATAATTTACAGTTACTAGCCAGCTTGATTACATGTGGGGATTCCCTAGCAACCAGGCAACCCCCACATGTACTCAGGCTGGCTAGTAGCTGTAAATCATGTAGCTACGTCAGCCGAGCAACGAGTATACTCTCTGATCACTACTGCTGAGCCTTCTTGTCCATTCTATGTCTTAAGTTCCAACCGCGATAACTCAATCCAATTTTCTGGGAATGCGTGGCAACATTTTCCACAATAGGCTAGCGTTCAGTAATGGCGGTTCTGCTAAAGGTTGGATTGGAAAAAATGTAAAATTATTGGAAACTGTGCATCCTGGTTACCTTTTTTTTTAATACAATTTTATGTGGTTGTCTCAAAAAAGTATCGCTGTAATATTTTTTTCAGATATGTGGGACATTTTGTTTCAACTTTTCCAGTAATTTAAATAGAATAGAAATGAAAAACATGTAAAACTGGTCCAATGCATCATGCGACTACTAATAGAAAGATATTAAGAAATCTGGAATTTAGTAAAGGTTAAAAAAAAAATAGTGCTGACCTTTTGGAAATTTGATAAAGAACACTTCCCTCCCAGGGCAATATGTACAGCTCACGCTGCCTAAGGCACTAAGACTGACGCTCCCCTATAAAAATTCGACACAGGATTCGCTCAGTTTTGCCTGTCCGTGACAATTGCTGTAAATGTTAATGAAATGGAACGATGCATTAGCAATAAAATGATTGTTTACCATTGATCGACATCAATTATGCGGATGCAAAAATAATTGCTGTAGACAATGTCACCATAGAAGAACTCAATGAGGCTTTGTTCACATGTCCATTTGGGAGTTCTGTTTGGCTGTTCTGTTTGCCAACTGAAACTAATGAAAAGAGAGGCCCCATTGATGATTATGGGGTCCATCTGGGTTCCGACCAGCTATTAGCCATCTAGCCTCTGTTTCCATCAGAGGATGCATTTGGGCATCAATTCCATTAGTCTATTCCTACAAACCAGACAAACTAAACTCCCAAATAGACAGGTGAACACAGTCTAATACAGAACAGTGACAAAATATTACCAAAATAAAGTATTTGAATAACACCACCATATCATTGCTGAGTTATATCATCATACATCTCAAAGACGCAATGGCCTCGAATTATTAAGACTAGTATTTTACATGATGGTCTTAGTGCAGACAGCGCAAGAGGTACCTAATTTATTAAGAGGCGTGCGCCTTCACCAGAAGTGTTACTCTGGTCAGGGACTGGAGTACATTTCTGGATTAATTTATGGAACTTTAGTGGTGTAAATTATTAGGAATTTGCCAGCCTGGCTTCATGATAAAGGTCAAAATAGGTGTAAAATGGCCTAATTTTACTTCGGATCTTCAAACTCATTTGCATATTAATTGCAATGCTGATTTCTCAGCAACAGAGGAGGGGACTGGCCATTTAAAGGAATTGGTGACCCTGTCTATGAAAGAGCTGCATGCGCATATAAATAGTTTTGCATGTGAAATCCTGTTAACAGATATCCTTTCCTTTCCAAATTGACATATCACTTATCCATAGGACAGGAGATAAATGTCAGATTGTTGGGGAGTCTGTCTGCTCAACCAATTCCAAGATTGATTAGAAGAAAGTGATTTCTGCGCATGTGCCCTCACGGCTCCATTCATTAGTTATAAGACTGCTGGAAGTAGACAAGTCCAGCGCTAGTTTATCTCTGGCAGCACTGTAGATAATAAATGGAGCTCCACTTAAGGTACCGTCACACTAGACGATATCGCTAGCGATCCGTGACGTTGCAGCGTCCTCGCTAGCGATATCGTCCAGTGTGACAGGCAGCAGCGATCAGGCCCCTGCTGTGCTGTCGCTGGTCGGGGAAGAAAGTCCAGAACTTTATTTGGTCGCTGGACTCCCCGCAGTGTGTGACACCGATTCAGCGATGTCTTCACTGGTAACCAGGGTAAACATCGGGTAACTAAGCGCAGGGCCGCGCTTAGTAACCCAATGTTTACCCTGGTTACCATCCTAAAAGTAAAAAAACAAACACTACATACTTACCTACAGCCGTCTGTCCTCCAGCGCTGTGCTCTGCACTCCTCCTGCACTGGCTGTGAGCGTCCGTCAGCCGGAAAGCAGAGCGGTGACGTCACCGCTCTGCTTTCCGGCCGCTGTGCTCACACAGACAGTACAGGAGGAGTGCAGAGCACAGCGCTGGAGGACAGACGGCTGTAGGTAAGTATGTAGTGTTTGTTTTTTTTACTTTTAGGATGGTAACCAGGGTAAACATCGGGTTACTAAGCGCGGCCCTGCGCTTAGTTACCCGATGTTTACCCTGGTTACCGGCATCGTTGGTCGCTGGAGAGCGGTCTGTGTGACAGCTCTCCAGCGACCAAACAGCGACGCTGCAGCGATCCGGATCGTTGTCGGTATCGCTGCAGCGTCGCCAAGTGTGACGGTACCTTTAGACAGTGCATTACAGACTCCAGAACCCTATTCTTGAGTTTGGACAACCAAATGATCTCATAGTAATTTGTCCCATAATGCTACACACGTGGTCAAAATTGTTGGTACCCCTCGTTTAATGACAGAAAAACCCACAATGGTCACAGAAATAACTTGAATCTGACAAAAGTAATAATAAATTAAAAATCTATGAAAATGAACAAATGAAAGTCAGACATTGCTTTTCAACCATGCTTCCACAGAATTAAAAAAATAAATAAATACAACTCATGAAATAGGCCTGGACAGAAATGATGGTACCCCTAAAAATAATGTGACAAAAAGGAAAAGCTAAATCAAAATGTGTCCACTAATGAGCATCATAGGTGTCTACAATCTTGGAATCAGTGAGTGGGCCTGTATATAGGGCTACAGGTACTCACTGTGCTGTTTGGTGACATGGTGTGTATCACACTCAACATGGATCAGAGGAAGCAAAGGAAAGAGTTGTCTCAGGAGATTAGAAAGAAAGTTATAGACAAACATGTTAAAAGTAAAAGTTATAAGACCATCTCCAAGAAGCTTGATGTTCCTGTGACTTCAGTTGCACATATTATTCAGAAATTTAAGATCCATGGTACTGTAGCCAACTTCCCTGGATGTGGCCGCAGGAGGAAAATTGATGACAAATCAAAAAGACGGATAATACCCTCTACGTAGATCCATCTGCTAAAGTCGGGGTGAATGGTATTTTTTCCGAACCCTTTAATATAACTAATGGGACCAGGCAGGGCTGTCCTCTCTCACCCTCCCTATTTATCTTGGTCATGGAAACCTTGATGGAAAGGATTAGACAAGATATCGAGATCAAAGGCCTTGGGATAGGCAAACTAGAAGTCAAAGTAGCTGCCTTTGCCGACGACCTTCTAATCCTGACCTCCAATCCCAAAACATCTTTTCCGAAATTAATGTCCCTGTTTGCTGACTTTGGCGAGATCTCTAACTTCAAAATAAACGCAAATAAATCTGAAGCATTAAACATCTCAGCAAAGATCTCAGACATCCTAGAATTGAAAGAAAGCACCCCTTTTAATTGGCCCTCAGAAAAACTAAAATATCTTGGAATTTATTTAACAGCTAACCACTCCTCCCTCTACAAATGCAATTACACTCCCCTCCTGGCACGGCTTCAAGCAGATCTAAAAAATTATGATCTACCCTATTTATCTTGGATGGGAAGAATAAATGTCATTAAATCCTACATATTCCCAAAAATTTTCTATACCATGAACATGGTTCCCATACCACTTCCCAATTTATTCTTCCATTCAGCCAACCAATTGATCTCTCAATTTATATGGAAATACAAAAAAACCAGACTCCCTTTTAAAATTCTCTCTCTTCCCAGAGGTAGGGCTTCCTACATAACACCTTGTAGGTGACGTACATCTTGGCCTTCCAGATATCAAAGCTTATTATAAAGCTATACATCTCGCTAGATGGATAAACCTGCTAAAACCTAATCCAGAAAACCTTAACACGAAATTAGAACTTGCCCTGCTGGGCGATGAGGTTGATCTTTATCTCTGGTCGTTCTTCAACTGCCCACGTAAAAAACCTGATGAGATCCTACATAACACCTTATCTATAAGACGCTCCCTTATACCAAATCAGCTCCCGTACTGACACTTTCTAGAAAATATTCCGATGGGGATCATTCCATGGTTGGTAGACCCTACATATGAGGACACCTATGGACTCTGGGCATCACTTCCAGACGCCCCAATCTCTCAATTCCTATCAAATCAAGTACCTTGCAAAGATAATTGGCCGATCAAAGCCACAAAACAACCTACTAATTTCCTCCAAAAATATCATATATACCGCATATTGACGAATTTTAGAACCAAGGTAAGTCACTCTTCGGATTGGCTCTGGTTTGATTTACTAGTGAAGTTAAAATCCCCAATCACCAAACTAGTTTCTAAACTTTACGCGAACCTCCTCAAAAGCCCAACACAATTTAAACCCTTATACCTCTCTTCTTGGGAAACGGAGTTGGGGGTGACATTATCCTCCCAGGAAACCCAACAGGTGCTCGCCAACTCCCACGGGTTCTCCAGATGTATCCTACTACAAGAGAATTCATTTAAGATCCTCTCTAGGTGGTACCGAACCCCAGAAAGACTGTTTCATTTGGGATTGGTAGACTCCCCGCTGTGTTGGAGATGCTCTCGATCCGTGGGTTCCTTAACTCATATCTTCTGGTTTTGCCCGGAGTTAAAGCAATTCTGGACAGACATAAACAAATCTCTTCATAGTATGGACCTAATGGATCGAGACCTAACTCCTCAAGATGTTTTGCTTTCCCTCCCTTCTTCCTCCTTTAACCCAAAGAAACACGGCTTACTACCCATTCTATTAGCAGCTGCAAAACATTTTATCTCAATACACTGGAGAAAAACAACCCCTCCATCGTTCAATGAATGGACCCTTAAAGTCCAAGACCTATACCGCTTGGAGGAATTGTCTAGTTGGGAAACACGAACCCACGAGAAATTTTGTGCCTCTTGGCTCCCTTGGGTCTCTTTATCATCCCCCACCCCTAGATCTAGGACAGGAAATCTACAATAAGGAATGTCTCTATCAGTTCTCTACCAAGAGTTCCTTCTATTCCCCCTAGCTCAAATTTTTCAAATAGGACACGATGACCGACCCGCCTCCACGTTTGCACCAATTTTTTGCACATTTCAGCCACTTTTCCTGCCATCCATTCCTCCTCCTCAATTGATAACAACTTTACTCGCGATATTATAGTCCTTCCGGTTACACCTCCTAGCCTTACAAATTTCTTTTATCGCTAATATTGATATCTAAGGCTAGTTTTTATATGATCCTGAAGTCTTGTTCTATGTGTTGTACGCTCAACTGTTATTATTATCTAACGAGTATATATCGATAATACAGTCTCACTTGTTTATCTTATGACTTGTTGTAAAGTAACAAAACATCTGTATTCTTGACACGAGAGCTTATGTTTATTACAACATGTTTTTTCCTTATGTTTATTGAAAATTTAAATAAAGAATTTAAAAAAAAAAAAAAAGACGGATAATACGAATGGTAACAGAAAAACTAATTAAAGGTGAACTACAAGCTCAAGGATCAGTGTCAGATCGCATCATCCGTCGTTGTCTGAGCCAAAGTGGACTTCATGGGAGACGACCAAAGAGGACACCATTGTTGAAAAAGAATCATAAAAAGGCCAGACTGGAATTTGCTAAACTTCATGTTGACAAGCCACAAAGCTTCTGGGAGAATATCCTATGGACAGATGAGACAAAAATTGAGCTTTTTGGCAAGGCACATCAGCTCTATCTTTGCACACAGAGAAATGAAGCATATCAAGAAAAGAACACTGTCCCTACTGTGAAACATGGAGGAGGCTCTGTTATGTTCTGGGGCTGCTCTGCTGCATCTGACACAGGGTGTCTAGGATCTGTACAGGGTACTATCAAATCTCAAGACTATCAAGGAATTCTAGAGAGAAATGTGCTGCCCAGTGTCAGAAAGCGTGGTCTCATCAAAGGACTCAGCGGGTTGACAGGGTCGCTCTCCAATCCTACTGCTGTATTTTTCAGAGTGATCCGATGGCTCTTTTTTCCTCCTTAGTTTTGATACTTTTATTTTCAGTTTTTTTGGGATCATGTTTATGGATCTCTGTTGGCCATGGCCATGAGTCCTTTTTGGAAGAATTGGAAACTGTGGTGACTTACTTGGCTGCAATCTACAAGTCATGTGGAAGTCCCAATAGATTGGGATAAGTGTCGGGACTGTTGAACGGGGTTAGCAGACTGTTTTGGATAAAGTGCGCTCTCTCCTCCATGTTAGGAGGAGATAGAAAGATGGGTTTGGGACTTGAGGAAGGTTTCTGTTGTTTGGGGGGAATGGAGTGGGGTGGGAGGGGGTAAAACATTTATATAATGTACGCCACTATGATCACTGTTATTATGGCTTCATCTGTACTTGGAAGAAAGAATGCTGGGCAATATGTACTGAGGAGGGAAAATGTTGGGAAGAACGAGAATGGTGAGTTGGAATGTCAGGGGTTTGGCTTCTGGTGTGAAACGGCAAGCTATGTTTAAGTTTTTGTGTGATGCCAAGCCGTCAGTGATTTGCTTGCAGGAAACTCATATGGTTAAAGAGAGAACACATTTTCTTGCTAAGAGATGGGTACAGGCGGGATATCATGCCACACATTCAACATATTCTAGGGGGGTCAGTATTCTCATTTGTGCTGGGGTACCTTTTGAGTATTACAAGGTGATTATTGACCAGACAAGTAGATTTGTATGCCTACTTTGTAAATTCTATGGATCCACAATGTGGCTGGTCTCGGTATATATTCCACCGCCATATTGTGGGAGACTGCTCTACAGAGTTCTAGAGATAATGGATGAAACCCCGGGGGTACCATTTCTGATTATGGGTGATTTTAATAACATTCCAGACACACATTGGGACAGGGGCAGACGGGAGCCGTTGAGACCGGGTGGTAATTGTACTCCATTTGGAGCAGTCCTGAAGGAAACTGCTCTGCATGATTTATGGAGTATTTCACATCCTGGTGTGTATAAGTATTCCTGTTTCTCGTCCTCCTTTGCATCTTTGTCTAGGATTGACCTGGCATTGGGCACTACTCATATGCTGGGTAAAGGGGCTAGTTCATGTTAAATGAAAATGTTTCAATCTGCTTTGTAATTTTGGTATCTGTCTGAAGTTTGTGTCAGACCGTATTACATTTTTGATATATGCCTTAATAAAAAGTACTTGATTAAAAGAAGAAGAAAGCTTGGTCTCAGTCGCAGCTCATGGGTCTTGCAACAGGATAATTATCCAAAACACACAGCTAAAAACACCCAAGAATGGCTAAGAGGAAAACATTGGATTATTCTGAAGTGGCCTTCTATGAGCCCTGACCTAAATCCTATTGAGCATCTTTGGAAACAGCTGAAACATGTCGTCTGGAAAAGGCAACCTTCAAACAGGAGACAACTGGAGCAGTTTGCTCTTGAGGAGTGGGCAAAATACCTGTCGAGATGCAGAAGACTCATTGATAGTTACAGGAATCGTTTGATTGCAGTGATTGCCTCAAAAGGTTGTGCAACAAAATATTAATTTAAGGTTGCCATCATTTCTGTCCAGGCCTATTTCATAAGTTTTTTAATTTTTTTTTAAACATTCTGTGGAAGCATGGTTCAAAAGCAATGTCTGACTTGCATTTGTTCATTTTAATAGGTTTTTTATTTATTATTACTTTTGTCAGATTCAAGTTATTTCTGTGACCATTGTGGGTTTTTCTATCATTAAACGAGGGGTACCAACAATTTTGACCATGTGTGTAATTTGTTATAGTTCAACTGTGTGTTATAATGCCATAAACACCTACACTGACACTACTGCGATAAGCCAGTTGCAAAAGATCAGACTCAGTTAACTTGCTTGTTGCAATAGGTAGATCCCCAGGGCCTAAATGCAGTTAGTAATTTAGATTCCTTTTTGGTTACATCTATTTTGGATCTTTTGGAAGTTATATTAACCCATAACTGCTTTACATTTAATGATGAGGTGTTTCTTGAAACATAGGGAAAAAGCAATGGGGGCGGTTTGTGCTCCCCCATATGCTAACCTGTTTTGGGGTTTCTGGGAAAGGGAGGTCTTTCAGAGCTCTCCTGTTGCCAGTACCGATATGATCCATAATTGGATGAGATATATCGACGATATCATGTTTGTGTGGGAGGGCTCTGTTAGTGAATTGCATGACTTGATGTCAGCATTAAATAAAAATGATTCAAACTGACATATAACTATGGGTGGAAGGTAAATTTTAGGGATATTGACATTACAGTTAAAAATGATGGTTCCATTCTAACGAATATATTTAGGAAATCTATGGCTACTAACTCGATATTGCATGCCCAATCGTCCCATCCACAATCTACTATACGTTCAATACCAGTGGGACAATACCAGGGTCGACCCCTGCACACCCTTGTTTCACCAACACCCCCGAGCCATGAACATGATGTTATACTTGCTTGAATAAAGGATTTATACCACTCAAGGACTGGTGAGTGCTGCCGCAACTTTTTTCTACTCATTTCGGTCGAAGTACTACTTTTTTTCATGCGAGCACCCCGATCCGCTGTCAGGCTCTCCTGTGCACCGTATAGTGACTACGGTCAGCTCTAGGTCTTTAAGCTGTGCTGCTGAATATTTTTTCTTTGGATTGAAAAAACAAGTGTGGGATTGCACTTTTTTTGCAATTTCACCGCACTTGGAATTTTTTTCCCGTTTTCTAGTATACGACATGCTAAAACCAATGATGTTGAAAAGTACAACTTGTCCCGCAAAAAACAAGCCCTCACATGGCCATATTGACAGAAGAATAAAAAGTTATGGCTCTGGGAAGGAGGGGAGCGAAAAACGAGAATGCAAAAATGGAAAAGGGCAAGGTTGTGAAGGGGTTAATTATCTTATTTCAGTACATAATATTTATTTATTTTCACACTGTAAATTACACTTGTTTATACACATAATTCACGTACATTAATTTTTAATAGTCGATTACACATTGTCCCAATACACCTATTTTTTGGATGTCACTTCATATACATCGATTATCCATGATAGGTGCATGGCACTATATAAACTCACCTCATTTCCTGGATTAGCCACGCCTCCTGAAGAAGAAACTTCGAAACGCGCATAGGGGCGGCAGGTCGGTGTCCCTCTTAACACTAGTAAGTACCGGCTCTAGCAATCCTTTTCTGGTCTATATGACTGTGATCACAATGGCAGCTGCAATATCGGCACCTTAGCACTAGCACTTTACTAAAGAGCACATGGGATGCTGCTTCTTAATCAGCATATGACCTGAGATTTTGGTCACAGTAAATTTTCTTCCGTACAAGTTGACAAAGGGTTACTAAAATTGTCCTTAGAGAATATATGGGTTGTTGAAAGTTGTTTTGATACACATTTTATTTAATTATTTTTTTCTCTCTATGGGATTAATGTGACTACTGATGCTAGCAGTATGGAATTGTAATGATTGCTTACGGGATCCACCTTTACCTGCTTCGGCTTGAATATTCTGTTCAAAACTTTGTATATATTAATATGTGTCTATAATAAAATATTTTGCAGCCTAAAATACTCTCTTGTCCCCTTGTGCTTTATCTAAGCTTGTTGGGGTTTGTGTATAATATTGCTCATTGAGTTTGTGCTTATACTGTATTCCTATTTAGGGTTTTTTGGTGTTTGCAATAGGTAGATGTTGAAATGGGACCCCATTCACTTTAATAGCACCTCAATATAGCCGGGTCACCAAACTTCAGTTGCATGATGGCTGTCTCGGCCAAAGTCATCGTATAGCCCTATCCTCAAAGGATGATACATATTTTTCCACTTGCATTCAGCTTATGCAATATTATTCACCCAGGCAAACTACTGTCTTAGTAATGGTGACTTGATATATTTTATATATACTGTATATATATTTTATATATTGTATTAGACAGAGAGAAAATCAGAGATCTCACTTGTTGCAGGAAGCCTATAATCAGGTGAGGATCTTGTTGACCAATACTAGTATTTTTTTGGTTTATTCCAATGACAAGAATGCTTGTAGATCTAATTCCCATCCATTTTGTTAGAAATTTTCAAGAAGTATTTGCTATACATTACTAAGGCCCGATTTGTTAAGACTTGTGTTTCATACGCCAGTCTTAATGATGGAAGTGCAGGAATAAGAGGCACTTAAATCATTGTGAGGCGCACACAACAGCATGAATTAGGCACATCTTCTTAGCAGCGTGCCCCTCACCAGAAATGTTACTCCACTCAGGGAATGGAGTAGATTTCTTGCATAAGCTATGACACAAAAGTGGTATAACTTTTTCGGAATTTGTCAGCCAGGCTTCACCACGGCCTATCCCGCTCATGTTCTGCCCAATTTGGTGGACTGAGCCGAGAGTGGTGTGAAATGCCAAAAGTCACAATATGTTTACCCAACTTCAAGTTACACAAGCATTTTGAGACTTTTCAAAGTGTTTTATGCCAGAAATCTGATGAAAAAACTTTGATGAATTGGGGCCATAGTGTCTTTTCAGAATAGGAAGTAAAGTAGAAAGTGTTGCACCTGCCACATAAATCCAGACAGGTATAGGTTAGATGGATCTGAAAGAAAAGCTTACTTTTTAGAAAGTAGGGACACAGAACCTTCCTTCTGTCAGTCACAGGCTTAGCCTCTTGGCCTCCATTTTCCTAGTGGGAATGCAGGGTGTTATACGGTTGGGAAAAGAGGTTAGGGAAAAGTAAAAATAATGTGGCAAGTTGCCAACCACATGAACAACTTGAGAGAATACTCGTCAATTGGGGTATTTTGGTGTCTATTCTGGAAGGACCAACGTTTGAGAGACCAATTTTTCCAGCAGTCCATCATATTTGTGAGATCATAGGTGCACAGTCACAAAATAGTTTTTTTTTGCAAAATAGTTCCATTGTCTTCTTTAGAGGGTATTAATATACCACAGTCAATTCTGTTGGGGTTGGATTTAGAAATGATCTCTTGCCACCAAAGAAGCAGCCAAGAATGACCATAGACAGAGGCTGAAACAAGTAGATCAGTTAGGTAAGGGACCTAATACATATTTCTTACCTCTTGAACTGTAAAATATACTCCCAAGTCACTTAGAGATCTATTCTAGAGAAAGAACTAAAGGATTTGGCCTCCTGGAGTCAGTGGATAGGCGAGTTCCTGCATAGTTAATGTTTAACATGGACCATTAAAAATGCAAAGTTCTTCAGTTGTGTAGGTGGTATGGAGTGACCCTAATGGCAAGGCTTCTGGCTTCCAGTGATTAGTTTTAAAGTTGGACAAGGAGCCATATCCTTTTAGCTCATTCATTAGCTTCATTAGTAGGCTGCCACTTTGTGTTGGAAGCCTTGTTACTGAATGCTCGTTATGTCCAGGTTGTTGCCAAGCAACATCTTTTTAAGATTAGCAAGAAGACATGTAATTAACTTTCTGAGGCTAGCATGGCAATGTGGAACAGACTTCTCATTTTAAAGACGCTTTTTTTTATAATTCCAAATTTATTCATCTATCGAAACCTTTTTTCTTCATTTTTTTCAACGTCACAATTCTTTTATTAAAATACCGTACACCC
Source organism: Ranitomeya imitator (assembly GCF_032444005.1). Classification (NCBI taxonomy): domain Eukaryota; kingdom Metazoa; phylum Chordata; class Amphibia; order Anura; family Dendrobatidae; genus Ranitomeya; species Ranitomeya imitator. Next base: position 58,459,560 of record NC_091289.1, read on the forward strand.
ATACACTTTATTCCAAATATAGCCTGAGGCTATGAAAATGATTCTGTATGAGGGTATTATAGGGACGCTGCGGGCAAACTAACGTTCCTATTTCTCTATCAGCACAACATTTACAAATTAAGGGAACAAATGGGGAACAACATCCTATGTGACTACCAGCTAGGATGCCTTTCTGAGGAGGACACTGATCCCTACATAGCAAATAATAATTAGGACCATTTCCATGTTTTTGCAGCTGATGAGATCACAAGGTGCAGCCCTTCCTCCATTGTTCCCTAGTGATTTACAGGCTTACAGAACCCCAGCCATCCTACTTATCTGAGGACCGATTTTCATCTACATTTTAAAGAGTGTTATCCCCTCTCAACTAAGTTTACTATCCCATCCTTCTCCTATTACCCACTCGACAATGCCTTACATGGTAAGACCAAATGCTAAAAAATTGAACTTCCGGTTCCACAAAAGATGACTTGTTGGTTCTGACATCTACCCCATATAAGCTTCTGAGTGTCGTTGTCCCCCCCTCTCCCCAGGACAAGTGTTCAGCGTCGGACTGGGGTGCCAACAGCAGCCCAAGAGTAAAATTTATTCTGGCGACCCACTCTACAGCTGCCTGGAAATATTAACTGAGACTCTTGTGCAAGTTGCCATTCTGCATAACAGGACAGCAGCTCTACGTTACTGATCTATCACTGTTAGTATGGGCCTAAAAACTAACAGGCAAGTAGCTGCTTATAGAAGACACTATCAACCTGTTGTACCCGTCACTGCCTCCGAGTGGTAACGACCACTCCTGCCGGTGATTCAGCTGCTCCACATCAACAGAGCAACTCTTCTTCCGGGCTGCTCTGTCAACAGGACGTGACTGCCGATGTCATTCTGATTGACAGTTGGCAGCGGAGAGCCATGTGTTAATCAGTATGACGCAGGCGATCATATCCTGTCAACAGAGCAGCCACTGCTCTGACGGCGTGATGTCAGCGGACGCCGCTGAATCGCTGACAGGAGCGGTCTGTGACCCCTCTGTTCCCCTGTGGGTCACTCGGAGTTTGCCTGCAGTCCATTGCTCACATTCAGCCTCAATCACTGAATATTCATGTAGCAAGCTATTAGCTCATTGGACACAAAGTTTAGGAGGCATAAAGTAAACTTCTGAGGCTTACCTGAATTGACTACTCCACATGTCCTGTGCGTTCGCTTAAATCTTAAACCTATGTAAGTGCAAACAAAGGTTTCTGTACCAAATTTTAATTTCTGCTTTTTATTGTATCAAATACTTATTTCATGAAATAAAATGCAATGTACCGTAATTATGTAAAAATCATACAATGTGATTTTCTGTTTTTTAATTTTTAGATTCTGTCTCTCACAGTTGAAGTGTACATGTGATAAAAATTTCAGACCTCTCCATTCTTTGCAGGTGGGAAAACTTGCAAAATCTGCAGGGTATCAAATACTTATTTTCCCCATTGTAACTTGATTTATGGTTTGATTTATTTGCCTGTGTGGATTGGATGGGCTGTTACCAGCATCTGGTGAGAATAAAAATTACCGACTTCTCCATTCTTTGTAGGTGGGAAAACTTGCAAAATCAGCAGTGCATCAAATACTTATTTTCCCCACTGTATACCTTAAGTAGTGATTTGTTATTACCAAAACCTAACTTTTTTGCTGTAACTCTGAGGTTGTTGTCCACAGGGCTGCCACTAGAAATTTCGGGGCCCCATACTGGCAAAATTTTCGGGGCCCCCTTGAGACTCCGCCCAGGCTCCACCCCAGCCCCGCCTCCAGGCTCCACCCCTCGAACTGTCCACAGTCCCACCGCTCTCTCTTGGAAAAACTCCACTTCTCACCAATCACACATTAACAGTTCCCATCACCAGATCACACATATAGCAGGCAGCTTTTGTTTTGGCCAAAAGATTTTTTAAGCCGCCACCATAACACGGTAGACACTTTTGGCCGGGCCCTACTCTGCTGTAACCTATTAAATATTTGTTAAAATATGCAATACAATTTAGGTATATTTTTATTTATTTTTCAATTTTTAAAATGCCCAATCATATCACATAGAAGGAACAAATACCACAACACCATGAGCAGATGACATATTACCACCACAGTGATCGAATAATATCACATACAAGGAACAAATACCACAACACCATGACCAGACCACATATTACCACCACAGTGATCGAATAATATCACATACAAGGAACAAATACCACAACACCATGTCCAGACCACATATTACCACCACATAGTGACTGAATACTACAATTCTGCTCAGTAATTTTTTAAAAAGCACCATACTATCACCATAAGTGCCATTATACACAGGAGATCTGTACTTAGTATGCAGTGTCTGTGTACAGATAATATAGTGATCACTAGTGAAATTATACACAGGAGCTCTGTATACAGTGTATAGTGTCAGTGTATAGGTAACACACTGACTCACCAGTGACGTCTCTAGGTGAAGTCCTTCATCTTTCATCCAGCACAGACCGCCATCATTTCATCCAGCCAGGACTTCTCTCTGCAGGAAATAACACAGTTATCTCGAGCTCCGCTTGCAGAACACATTACTTAATTTTTCACAACTTCTACATTACACCACATGAAGAAGGCGACATAGTATCACTCTATACAGTAACAGGACCGCCCCCCATTTAAAACAGTATACTCAAAAAATAAAATAAATACATCACTGCAGTAATAATATCCCTAAATTAGCCCCTATGGTATTAATAATATCACCCAGCCTGGCCCCGTGTGTCTCATTCCTGGCGTCAGCCAGATATTCTCCCATCCTGCCCTCATGAGTATCCATTCTGCCCCATATGATCTCCTTATCCTGCCCCATATGATCGCCCCATGTGATCTCTCCATCCTGCCCCATCTGTCTCCATCATATCCATCCTGCCCCATGATCCTGCACGATCTGTCTCCAATTCTGCCCCCAGTGTCTCCAATCATGCCCCATGTCTCCATTCTGCCCCCTATGTCTCCAACCATGCCCCCATGTCTGCAGTCCTGACACTTGTCTCCAATCATGCCCCCTGTGTCTCCATTCTGCCCCATCTGTCTCCAATCCTGCCCCATCTGTCTCCAGTCATGCCCCCATGTCTTTCATCCTGCCCCGTGTCTCCAATCATGCCCCGTATCTCCATTCTGCCCCTGGGTCTCACAGTCTGCCCCTGTGTCCAGCATTCTGCACCTGTCACTGTGTCCAGCATTCTGCCCCTGTCACTGTGTCCAGCATTTCTGCCCCACTGTGTCCAGCATTCTGCCCCACTGTGTCCAGCATTCTGCCCCTGTCACTGTGTCCAGCATTTCTGCCCCACTGTGTCCAGCATTCTGCCCCACTGTGTGTCCAGCATTCTGCCCCACTGTGTGTCCAGCATTCTGCCCCACTGTGTCCAGCATTTCTGCCCCACTGTGTCCAGCATTTCTGCCCCACTGTGTCCAGCATTTCTGCCCCACTGTGTCCAGCATTTCTGCCCCACTGTGTCCAGCATTTCTGCCCCACTGTGTCCAGAATTTCTGCCCCACTGTGTCCAGCATTTCTGCCCCACTGTGTCCAGCATTTCTGCCCCACTGTGTCCAGCATTTCTGCCCCACTGTGTCCAGCATTTCTGCCCCACTGTGTCCAGCATTTCTGCCCCACTGTGTCCAGCATTTCTGCCCCTGTGTGTCCACATTTCTGCCCCACTGTGTCCAGCATTCTGCCCCACTGTGTCCACCATTCTGCCCCTGTGTGTCCACCATTCTGCCCCTGTGTGTCCACCATTCTGTCCCACTGTGTCCAGCATTTCTGCCCCACTGTGTCCACCATTCTGCCCCACTGTGTCCACCATTCTGCCCCACTGTGTCCGGCATTTCTGCCCCTGTGTCACTGTGTCCAGCATTCTGCCCGACTGTGTCCACCATTCTGCCCCTGTGTGTCCACCATTCTGTCCCTGTGTGTCCACCATTCTGCCCCTGTGTGTCCACCATTCTGTCCCACTGTGTCCAGCATTTCTGCCCCACTGTGTCCAGCATTCTGCCCCACTGTGTCCACCATTCTGCCCCACTGTGTCCGGCATTTCTGCCCCTGTGTGTCCAGCATTCTGCCCCACTGTGTCCACCATTCTGCCCCTGTGTGTCCACCATTCTGCCCCTGTGTGTCCACCATTCTGCCCCACTGTGTCCAGCATTTCTGCCCCACTGTGTCCAGCATTTCTGCCCCTGTGTGTCCACCATTCTGCCCCACTGTGTCCACCATTCTGCCCCACTGTGTCCAGCATTTCTGCCACACTGTGTCCGGCATTTCTGCCCCACTGTGTCCGGCATTTCTGCCCCTGTGTGTCCAGCATTCTGCCCCACTGTGTCCACCATTCTGCCCCTGTGTGTCAAGCATTTCTGCCCTTGTGTGTCCATCATCCTGCCCCCCGGGCCCCCCTGGATCGCAGCAGCTCTCAAAGAAAAAAAAAAAACACAACTTCTTACCTGGCCAAGCTCCAGCGCCGGGTGAAGCTCCCTCTCCAGGCTCCACACAGACGCACTCGCCGCCGGGCCCGGCGGCTGACAATGACGTCAGACGCCGGCGACGCCGGCGAGTGCGCACTGCGGCCCTATTCAGCCGCCAGCCTCAGACTGGCTGGCGGCTGTTAACTATTGACGTGCGGGCGCGGGCCCGCACGTCAATAGTGTGCCGCTGCCGCAGCGCCTGCAGGGGGGGCCCGGTGACCAGATGAGACGGGGCCCGATGCGGGCCCCCTCTGCTCACCGGGCCCCATACGCCAGTCACGGCTGTCATGCCCTGATGGCGGCCCTGGTTGTCCATGGAATATCAATGACAATGTTCTTGCACCAGCCCTTCAGCTCAGCACTCACATATTTCTGCTAAAAGTGGGTGACGTCTTTTGATTTGAAGATGACTTATCAGATCAGAACCAATGTGCTCTCTTCCTGAAAGGATTTGCTCTGGCTTAGTACAGCTCTGTGCCATCTAGTGATAGAACTACTTATTTCATTTCCTTGCCCTCACCAACTGCAATGACAGCAACAAGTGCTGCCCACACTGCCAGTGTACGAAACCGAGGATCTGTGTACAACACAGAGAGGCAGTAGCGTAGCCACCGGGGGGGGCAGAGGGTGCGGGCGCCCGGGCCCGGTGCTCTCAGGGGCCCACAGCACGCCGATACAGTTACATTCTGCGGCAGAGCAGGGAGAATCAATTCTCCCATCATCCCCCTGTCAGTGTCAATGTCTGACATCGCCGACATTGACAGCGGGCGTGATGACGTCAGAGTATTTTTTCTTTTTTTATGGTGCTGCCTTATTACAGGGTCTGCCTATGGGGGTGCCACCTTATTACAGGGTCTGCCGCCTTATTACAGGGTCTGCCTATGGGGGTGCCGCCTTATTACAGGGTCTGCCTATGGGGGTGCTGCCTTATTACTGGGTCTGTCGCCTTATTACAAGGTCTGACTATGGGGGCTGCCTTATTACAGGGTCTGACTATAGGGGTGCTGCCTTACAACAGTGTCTGACTATGGGGCTGCCTTATTACAGAGTCTTACTCTGGGGATGCTGCCTTATTACAGGGTCTGACTATGGGGGCTGCTTAATACAGGATCTGACTATGGGGCTGCCTTATTACAGGGTCTGCCTATAGGGGTGCTGCCTTACAACAGTGTTTGACTATGGGGGCTGCCTTATTACAGGGTCTGACTAGGGAGGCTGCCTTATTACAGGGTCTGACTATGGGGGCTGTCTTACAACAGTGTCTGACTATGGGGGTGCTGCCTTATTACAGGGTCTGACTATGGGGGCTGCCTTCTTACAGGGTCTGACTATGGGGGCTGCCTTCTTACAGGGTCTGACTATGGGGGTGCTGCCTTATTACAGGGTCTGACTATGGGGACTGCCTTATTACAGGGTCTGACTATGGGGGCTACCTTATTACAGGGTCTGAATAGGGGGCTGCCTTATTACAGGGTCTGACTATGGGGGCTGCCTTATTACAGGATCTGCCTGTAGGGGTGCTGCCTTATTACAGGGCCTGACTATGGGGGAGCTGCCTTATTAAAGGGTCTGACTATGGGGGCTGCCTTATTACAGGGTCTGACTATGGGGGCTGCCTTATTACAGAGTCTGACTATGGGGATGCTGCCTTATTACAGGGTCTGACTACGGGGCTCCCTTATTGCAGGGTCTGACTATGGGGGCTGCCTTATTACAGGGTCTAACTATGGGGGCTGCCTTATTATGCAGCACCCCAGGGTCCTGGTCATTGCAGTAATGTCATTCTTTCACCAGGGGGAGTGATGTTACGTCTGAAGGCAATAAAGGAGATCACTTTACCAGGTATCACAAACCATGCAACACACTTCACACTCCAGTCCACCAGGGGGAGCTATGCTCCTATTTATTAGGGCACTCTTCACAATTAGGTAAAACTGGTGGTCTGGATAGGAAGTTAGTCAGAAGCTGACTGGGCTTCACCCAGGCAGCACCTGTCAGGCAGACAGGTGGAAAGAAGGAACATCTAGCAGTTGCCGACAGAGAGTCCCTGACAGGGGTGGGATCCTGTCAGAGGCCTAGACAGAAAGACACGGAGCTGCGACTGCCTACCGATGCGGCAGCATCCTAAGGAAGGACACGAAAGAGAATTGTATTGTAGAGGGTGAGAAATTAAGTCATAGCAAAAGGACAAAGGCTGCCTCCTTCTGAGGCGCAGGATCCGGTAGCCGAAACACTGAGGGAGCAATTGTCTCCATGCCTTGCTCCAGAGACTGGCAGGACAGCTAGTTCCACGTTACCTGCCCGACCTATTCCCAGGAGGCACGGTGGCGACTTGTGGGGGCTGGGGCGTGCTAGAGTCCCTGTAAAAAGCCTCAGGCCACCAGTCATACGGGTTGTTCCTATCCATCTGGGGGACAGAGAGAAGGACATAACATCTAGAACACCAACAACAGTTGTGAGGACATTATGAGAGGCTCAGCAGTAAGGTACTACAACATCCAGGCGCTAGAGGAAGGCTACTGATTTCCACCTGGATAAGGGGATTCTGGATTTGCCATCAGACTGGCCAGACTCTGCCTGCCCTGTGATCTGGTGCTCTGGACTGTGGATGCTGAAGCCTTCAGTAAAAAGGTAAAGAGACTGCACCCTTGTGTCCTCGTTCTTCACCGCGCCTCGCACCATCCACCATCCACCATCTACACACTGGAAAGCCCTGGGGACACACTTCACCTGTAGGAAGGTATAGCATCTAGCTGCCATAACATCACCCCAGCGGACCCCTAAACAGCGTCGGTCACCCTGACCAAATACACACAGTTGGCATCACGAACATTATCCCTTTAAAGACCTTTCCCCCTTTTATACACGGATGTCCCTAGGGCCATGGACCGGGTCAGCCACTGTGACATCCCCCTTGAGAACCGAAGGACCCGGTACCAAGTACCCACTGCCCTACGGGGGGCGATCCAACTTCAGGGTCTGCCTAAGGGGGTGCTGCCTTATTACAGTGTCTGCCTATGGTGGCTGCCTTATGCTATAGAGTCTGCCTATGTGGAGTGCATTATACTATATTGTGGACTATTTGGTGCAGTATGCTACTGTTTATGGAGGCTATCTACGGGGCCATCATACAGTATGGAGATTCCAGTGTGGGGGTCATTATACATTGTTGGAGCCATCAAACAGTTTGGGGGCTACCAAGGAGTCAGTATAGTGTGTGGGTGGTACTATACAGTGAGGGGGCATTATACTGTGCATAAGAGAGCATCATGCTGTGTATAGGGGAGCTGTACGGGAGGGGGAGACTCGGGACATTATTCAATGTTAAGTGGGCACTTATTGTTATAGGGGAACTTAGGTTTCTGTGACTGTCAAAGGTGCACACAGGGCAATATTACTTTCTAGGGGGTAAAATGTGGGCACTGTTTTCTAGGGCACTTGCGCCCGGTATTACTATATTATAGAGGGGTACTGTAGAATTTAGAGGGCACAGAGAACCACACAGCAGGCGCAGTAATATGGTCACATAGGGCAGCAGCGGCTCAGTATCGGGATATCAGGTACAGTAATAGGCTCACATACGGCAGCAGCGGCTCAGTATTTGAGGTATCAGCAGGATGAGGAATTTGTGCAGGTTGTGAATAGATGGTGATGGCAGGAATGTGAGAAGTGAAATGTGTTTGTTGTATTCTCAGGGGTAACGTTTCTCCTTATGGAGAGTGACATACCAGCTGGCTTGTCAAGGTAAGGAGGCTTATTTGCCGTGCAATGCTCCTCTGGGAAATTAGGATCGCTTCTTCCAACAGGTGGTGCTATAGAGTTTAAGGCCTCTTTTTCTCAGAAGAGGCAATTTGCATATGTTGTATTCTCTGCAGACGAGTCCTGGCTGGAAGAAGTTGTCATGTATGTCTGGGCCAGATGGAAAAGACGGGAAAAATGAACAATCGTCATCAGAAAGGACGTCAGCGGGAAGTCATTATCTGTAACTGTGCTGTGATCTCCTATATGTTCTGTAGGGCTGGTATTTACCACTGACCATGGCGGTAATATCCATGTTGGTCGTTATATAGAGACTAGATTGCGGCCCGATTCGAACGCATCGGGTATTCTAGAATATGCATGTCCCCGTAGTATATGGACAATGATGATTCCAGAATTCACGGCAGACTGTGCCCGTCGCTGATTGGTTGAGGCAATCTTTATGACATTGTCGCCATGGCAACCATTATGACATCTACGTCATAGAACTTAACACAATTGAATGAAATTATGAAACAGATCATCAAAATATATAAACCACATTACATGAACTGTAACTGTATTTAAATACGTGGTTTGTTGTAAAGTCGGGGATCCTGTTTACGTTCTTGTTTAATGGCCATGACAATAGAAGGCATTTCAGTACCATTTTGTATAGCCCTCTGTTCCTCCTCAGCTTGAACGTCTTTTAGCATGTGCAGCAAATGGGCTTATTTTTTGTAAATGTACAGCAATTTGGTTCATCAGTTCAGCATCACACTTTTCGTTTTCTTTTAGGTTCATCCTTTGTTCTGTAGCCTCATTTGTATCAATGATGTATAATTGTGCAAATTTTGGTGGTTGTCCTATTTCAGGGTGAAGTGTTCCAGTGCGATGGTAGATCTGGCGGTGAATTTTAAAACAATAAGGTCCGAATCCAGGGGGCGGTGCAATGTTGGCACCGAATGAAGCAAACGCATGAGAACTGTTGATGCTTCTGATATTTTCCATAAAATTTCTACTATGTTGATGCATTCCTTTCATTAACTGCTCAAACAGATGTGAGTAGTGAGGTCTCGGTAGCATAACTTTTCCTTTTTGGCAGCATTGAGTAAACTGATTGTCTGATGGTTTTTCATCAATGAAATTCAGAGAGTCGCATTTAGAGCAAACTGCATTCATATTCCCACAGTAGTGTTCATGAATTGTACTTTCATTGTCTGTTACATAATGCGCAAGTTGTTGAATATTGTCCTGGTCGTGCCTTAGTTGGTAGAGCATTCGTTTTTTATGAATTTGGCGATCATGTTGTTCCTGTTGCACAACAGTTTGTTGTGGTGTCTCCGGTTGACGACGGTGTCTGTGAGATTCCGTATCCTGGGCTTGTCTGGCGGCAGTTTGTTGTGGTGTCTCCTGTTGGCGACGTTGTCTGTGAGATTCCACATCCTGGGCTTGTCTGGCGTCAGTTTCTTGTGGTGTCTCCTGTTGGCGACGTTGTCTGTGAGATTCCGCATCCTGGGCTTGTCTGGCGTCAGTTTCTTGTGGTGTCTCCTGTTGGCGACGTTGTCTGTGAGATTCCACATCCTGGGCTTGTCTGGCGTCAGTTTCTTGTGGTGTCTCCTGTTGGCGACGTTGTCTGTGAGATTCCGCATCCTGGGCTTGTCTGGCGGCAGTTTCTTGTGGTGTCTCCTGTTGGTGACGTTGTCTGTGAGATTCCACATCCTGGGCTTGTCTGGCGGCAGTTTCTTGTGGTGTCTCCTGTTGGCGACGTTGTCTGTGAGATTCCACATCCTGGGCTTGTCTGGCGGCAGTTTCTTGTGGTGTCTTCTGTTGGCGACGTTGTCTGTGAGATTCCACATCCTGGGCTTGTCTGGTGTCAGTTTCTTGTGGTGTCTCCTGTTGGCGACGTTGTCTGTGAGATTCCACATCCTGGGCTTGTCTGGCGTCAGTTTGTTGTGATGTCTCCTGTTCCCGATGTTGTCGTTTTCTTGCTGCTGCTGCTGCTTTTCTGTCATCCTCATTGGCGTATTTTCGTTTACGACCCATTCTACATACAGGGAGACGCAGGCACGCACCCTACACAGTGGCGGCACTTGACAGCAGTGGAGGACAATGATGATTCCAGAATTCGCAGCAGACTGTGCCCGTCGCTGAATCAGAATCGTGGTATTTCTACGTCCTTTATGACATCATCGTCACTGTGCCCGTTGCTGATTGGTCGAGGCCAATCCTGGCCTCGACCAATCAGACGCGGGATTTCTACGTCCTTTATGACATCATCGTCGCTGTGCTCGTCGCTGATTGGTCGAGGCCTGGCGGCCTCGACCAATCAGAGATGCGGGATTTCTACGTCGATGCTGTGCCCGTCTCTGATTGGTCGAGGCCTGGCGGCCTCGACCAATCAGAGAGGCTGGATTTCCAGGACAGACAGACAGACAGACAGAAAGACAGACAGACAGAAAGACAGACAGACGGAAAAACCCTTAGGCAATTATATATATAGAAGATGGTTGCCATATCGATAATGTCATAATGGTTGCCATGGCGATGATGTTATAATGGTTGCCATGGTGATGATGATGGCATAATGGTTGCCATGGTGATGATGATGTCATAAAGGTTGCCATGGTGATGATGATGGCATAATGGTTGCCATGGTGATGATGATGTCATAAAGGTTGCCATAGTGATGATGATGGCATAATGGTTGCCATGGTGATAATGATGTCATAATGGTTGCCATAGTGATGATGATGATGTCATAATGGTTGCGATGGTGATGATGTCATAATGGTTGCCATGGCGATGATGTTATAATGGTTGCCATGGCGATGATGTTATAATGGTTGCCATGGTGATGATGATGTCATAATGGTTGCGATGGTGATGATGTCATAATGGTTGCCATGGCGATGATGTCATTATGGTTGCAATTGTGATGATGTCATAATGGTTGCCATGGCGATGATGTCATAATGGTTGCCATGGTGATGATGTCATAAAGGTTGCCATGGTGATGATGATGTCATAATGGTTGCCATGGTGATGATGATGTCATAATGGTTGCCATGGCGATGATGATCTCACAATGGTTGCCATGGTGCTGATGATGTCATAATGGTTGCCATGGCGATGATGATGTCATAACGGTTGCCATGGTGATGATGATGTCATAATGGTTGCCATGGTGACGATGGCCTCGACCAATCAGAGAGGCTGGATTTCCAGGACAGACAGACAGACAGACAGAAAGACAGACAGACAGACAGAAAGACAGACAGATGGAAAAACCCTTAGGCAATTATATATATAGATTATCTTCATTAACAGCGCGGTCATCTGCTGAGGTTCTCCTGCACTATTAAGGCGCATCACCCAGTTGTAATCAAGGTTACCTGGTTAGGGCTCATTTCCATTTGAGAGAAAAAAAACGGTCCGAAAAAACGGAGGTAAATCATGCGATTGTCATGTGAGTATCATGCGATTTTTTTTTTTTTATCGCAACATCCGTATGACATCCATATGACATCCGTATGCAATCCGTGTGCAATGCGATTTTTACATGAACTTTTACATACAGCAGTTCTCTGACATTTACACATCGTTTTACAACTAAATATTCTCCAAAACACATATATATATATATTCATATATATATATATATATATAAATCAGTGAGACACATATATATATATACATATATTTATATTTAATACAGAGATAGATAGCAGAAAAGCCAGTAATTCAATTGCCGGCTTTTCCTCTCTCGTGCAATTTTCTCCGCCAGAGTGGGAAAGCCAGTGACTGAGGGCAGATATTAATAGCCTGGAGAGGGACCATGGTTATTGCCCCCTCCCCCCCTTCCCGGCTGAAAACATCTGCCCCCAGCCACCCCAGAAAAGGCACATCTGGAAGATGCGCCCATTCTGGCACTTAGCCTCTCTTTTCCCACTCCCGAGTAGCGGTGGGATATGGGGAAATAAAGGGTTAATGTCACCTTGCTGTTGTAAGGTGACATTAAGCCATGTTAATAATGGAGAGGCGTCAATAAGACATCTATCCATTATTAATCACATAGTAATAAAGGGTTAATAATAGCTAAATATTCTCCAAAACACACATATACAGGTCCTTCTCAAAAAATTAGCATATAGTGTTAAATTTCATTATTTTCCATAATGTAATGATTACAATTAAACTTTCATATATTATAGATTCATTATCCACCAACTGAAATTTGTCAGGTCTTTTATTGTTTTAATACTGATGATTTTGGCATACAACTCCTGATAACCCAAAAAACCTGTCTCAATAAATTAGCATATCAAGAAAAGGTTCTCTAAACGACCTATTACCCTAATCTTCTGAATCAACTAATTAACTCTAAACACATGCAAAAGATACCTGAGGCTTTTATAAACTCCCTGCCTGGTTCATTACTCAAAACCCCCATCATGGGTAAGACTAGCGACCTGACAGATGTCAAGAAGGCCATCATTGACACCCTCAAGCAAGAGGGTAAGACCCAGAAAGAAATTTCTCAACAAATAGGCTGTTCCCAGAGTGCTGTATCAAGGCACCTCAATGGTAAGTCTGTTGGAAGGAAACAATGTGGCAGAAAACGCTGTACAACGAGAAGAGGAGACCGGACCCTGAGGAAGATTGTGGAGAAGGACCGATTCCAGACCTTGGGGAACCTGAGGAAGCAGTGGACTGAGTCTGGTGTGGAAACATCCAGAGCCACCGTGCACAGGCGTGTGCAGGAAATGGGCTACAGGTGCCGAAATGGGCTACAGAGAAGCAGCACTGGACTGTTGCTAAGTGGTCCCAAGTACTTTTTTCTGATGAAAGCAAATTTTGCATGTCATTCGGAAATCAAGGTGCCAGAGTCTGGAGGAAGACTGGGGAGAAGGAAATGCCAAAATGCCTGAAGTCCAGTGTCAAGTACCCACAGTCAGTGATGGTGTGGGGTGCCATGTCAGCTGCTGGTGTTGGTCCACTGTGTTTCATCAAGGGCAGGGTCAATGCAGCTAGCTATCAGGAGATTTTGGAGCACTTCATGCTTCCATCGGCTGAAATGCTTTATGGAGATGAAGATTTCATTTTTCAGCACGACCTGGCACCTGCTCACAGTGCCAAAACCACTGGTAAATGGTTTACTGACCATGGTATTACTGTGCTCAATTGGCCTGCCAACTCTCCTGACCTGAACCCCATAGAGAATCTGTGGGATATTGTGAAGAGAAAGTTGAGAGACGCAAGACCCAACACACTGGATGAGCTTAAGGCCGCTATTGAAGCATCCTGGGCCTCCATAACATCTCAGCAGTGTCACAGGCTGATTGCCTCCATGCCACTCCGCATTGAAGCAGTCATTTCTGCCAAAGGATTCCCGACCAAGTATTGAGTGCATAACTGAACATTATTATTTGATGGTTTTTTTGTTTGTTATTAAAAAACACTTTTATTTGATTGGATGGGTGAAATATGCTAATTTATTGAGACAGGCTTTTTGGGTTATCAGGAGTTGTATGCCAAAATCATCAGTATTAAAACAATAAAAGACGTGACAAATTTCAGTTGGTGGATAATGAATCTATAATATATGAAAGTTTAATTGTAATCATTACATTATGGTAAATAATGAAATTTAACACTATATGCTAATTTTTTGAGAAGGACCTGTATATACAGTGGGGCAAAAAAGTATTTAGTCAGTCAGCAATAATGCAAGTTCCAACACTTAAAAAGATGAGAGGCGTCTGTAATTTACATCATAGGTAGACCTCAACTATGGGAGACAAACTGAGAAAAAAAAATCCAGAAAATCACATTGTCTGTTTTTTTATCATTTTATTTGCATATTATGGTGGAAAGTAAGTATTTGGTCAGAAACAAACAATCAAGATTTCTGGCTCTCACAGACCTGTGACTTCTTCTTTAAGAGTCTCCTCTTTCCTCCACTCATTACCTGTAGTAATGGCACCTGTTTAAACTTGTTATCAGTATAAAAAGACACCTGTGCACACCCTCAAACAGTCTGACTCCAAACTCCACTATGGTGAAGACCAAAGAGCTGTCAAAGGACACCAGAAACAAAATTGTAGCCCTGCACCAGGCTGGGAAGACTGAATCTGCAATAGCCAACCAGCTTGGAGTGAAGAAATCAACAGTGGGAGCAATAATTAGAAAATGGAAGACATATAAGACCACTGATAATCTCCCTCGATCTGGGGCTCCATGCAAAATCCCACCCCGTGGGGTCAGAATGATCACAAGAACGGTGAGCAAAAATCCCAGAACCACGCGGGGGGACCTAGTAAATGAACTGCAGAGAGCTGGGACCAATGTAACAAGGCCTACCATAAGTAACACACTACGCCACCATGGACTCAGATCCTGCAGTGCCAGACGTGTCCCAATGCTTAAGCCAGTACATGTCCGGGCCCGTCTGAAGTTTGCTAGAGAGCATTTGGATGATCCAGAGGAGTTTTGGGAGAATGTCCTATGGTCTGATGAAACCAAACTGGAACTGTTTGGTAGAAACACAATTTGTAGTGTTTGGAGGAAAAAGAATACTGAGTTGCATCCATCAAACACCATACCTACTGTAAAGCATGGTGGTGGAAACATCATGCTTTGGGGCTGTTTCTCTGCAAAGGGGCCAGGACGACTGATCCGGGTACATGAAAGAATGAATGGGGCCATGTATCGTGAGATTTTGAGTGCAAACCTCCTTCCATCAGCAAGGGCATTGAAGATGAAACATGGCTGGGTCTTTCAACATGACAATGATCCAAAGCACACCGCCAGGGCAACGAAGGAGTGGCTTCGTAAGAAGCATTTCAAGGTCCTGGAGTGGCCTAGCTAGTCTCCAGATCTCAACCCTATAGAAAACCTTTGGAGGGAGTTGAAAGTCCGTGTTGCCAAGCGAAAAGCCAAAAACATCACTGCTCTAGAGGAGATCTGCATGGAGGAATGGGCCAACATACCAACAACAGTGTGTGGCAACCTTGTGCAGACTTACAGAAAACGTTTGACCTCTGTCATTGCCAACAAAGGATATATTACAAAGTATTGAGATGAAATTTTGTTTCTGACCAAATACTTATTTTCCACCATAAAATGCAAATAAAATGTTAAAAAAACAGACAATGTGATTTTCTGGATTTTTTTTTCTCAGTTTGTCTCCCATAGTTGAGGTCTACCTATGATGTAAATTACAGACGCCTCTCATCTTTTTAAGTGGTGGAACTTGCACTATTGCTGACTGACTAAATACTTTTTTGCCCCACTGTATGTCCAATTTAAGCTGATAAAAAAATCGCAGATGAGATGTCACCCATTGAATAACATTGGTCCAAGTGCAATCCGATTTTTTATCGGATTGCACTCGTCCGTTTTTCTCGCAAGTGGAAATGAGCCCTTAGGGGCCCACTCAGAAGTTTCACCCCCCCTGAACCAAAACCCTAGCTACGCCTTTGCAGAGAGGACAAAGGAGTCTGATCCAAATCAGCCTGAGATTAACCCATCATTACCTGCTATCCCACCACATCCTCTGAGAAGCAGATTATTATTATTTATTGTTATAGCGCCATTTATTCCATGGCGCTTTACTTGTGAGGAGAGGTATACATAATAAAAACAGGTACAATAATCTTAAACAATACAAGTCATAACTGGTACAGGAGGAGAGAGGACCCTGCCCGCGAGGGCTCACAATCTACAAGGGATGGGTGAGAATTCAGTAGGCGAGGATAGAGCTGGTCATGCAGCGGTTTGGTCGATTGGTGGTTACTGCAGGTTGTAGGCTTGTCGGAAGAGGTGGGTCTTCAGGCTCTTTTTGAAGGTTTCGATGGTAGGCGAGAGTCGATGTGTTGTGGTAGAGGGTTCCAGAGTAGGGGTGATACGCGAGAGAAATCTTGTATGCGATTGTGGGAAGGGGAGATAAGAGGGGAGTAGAGAAGGAGATCTTGTGAGGATCGGAGGTTGCATGTAGGTAAGTCCCGGGAGACGAGGTCACAGATGTATGGAGGAGACAGGTTGTGGATGGCTTTGTACGTCATGGTTAGGGTTTTGTACTGGAGTCTCTGGGTAATGGGGATCCAGTGAAGGGATTGACAGAGGGGAGAGGCCGGAGAATAGCGGGGGGACAGGTGGATTAGCCGGCAGCAGAGTTTAGAATAGATTGGGGGGGTGCGAGAATGTTAGAGGGGAGGCCACAGAGCAGGAGGTTGCAGTAGTCAAGGCGAGAGATGATGAGGGCATGCACTAGAGTTTTTGCAGATTCTTGGTTGAGGAATGTACGGATTCGTGAAATATTTTTGAGTTGAAGTCGGCAGGAAGTGGAAAGGGCTTGGATATGTGGTTTGAAGGAGAGATCAGTGTCAAGGATTACCCCGCGGCAGCGAGCTTGTGGGACTGGGGAGAGTGGACAGCCATTTACTGTAATGGATAGGTTCGTTGGGGGGGGTCACGTGAGATGGGGAAAGACAATGAATTCTGTTTTGTCCATGTTAAGTTTTAGAAATCTAGCAGAGAGGAAGGATGAAATAGTGGACAGACATTGAGGGATTCTGGTTAGTAGGGAGGTGATATCTGGTCCAGAGATGTAGATCTGTGTGTCATCAGCATAGAGGTGATACTGAAAGCCATGAGATTCTATGAGCTGTCCCAGGCCAAAGGTGTAAATGGAGAAGAGCAGGGGCCCTAGGACTGAACCTTGTGGGACTCCGACAGATAGTGGGCGAGGTGAGGAGGTGGTGTGTGAGTGGGAGACGTTGAATGTCCGGTCTGTTAGGTATGATGAGATGCAGGATAGGGCCAAGTCTGTGATGCCAAGGGATGAGATGGTCTGTAATAATAGGGAATGGTCCACTGTGTCAAAGGCAGCCGACAGGTCGAGGAGGAAGAGGACAGAGTAGTGTCGCTTGCTCTTGGTGGTTAAGAGGTCATTGGTGACCTTAGTTAGGGCAGTTTCAGTGGAATGGTGTGACCGGAAGCCAGATTGTAAGTGGTCAAAGAGGGAGCAAGAAGTGAGATGGGATGACAGTTCAAGGTTCAGATCTCCAACTCTTATGGCTGGATCCCTTCCCACAGTGCAACATGAAGGATTACCCTTGCCTGGGTTAAAAAAAACTTTCTGCAGCCACAACAGAAGACATCTAGATGTAAATCCAAAACTTACTATTGAAGTTATGATTGATCACACACCTGGGTCATACCAATAAAACAGGATATGGAAAACTGTTTACACAGTAGCTCAGTGGTTAGCACTGCAGCCTTGCAGTGCTGGAGTCCTGGGTTCAAATCCCACCAAGGACAACATCTGCAAGGAGTTTGTATGTTCTCCCCGTGTTTGCGTGGGTTTCCTCCCACACTCCAAAGACATACTGATAGGGAATTTGGATTGTGAGCCCCATCGTGGACAGCAATGATAATTTCTGTAAAGTGCTGCGGAATAGGTTGACGTTATATAAAAATTATTTAATATTTATTTAACTGTTTCCTGATTCATGTAGAAGTGAGCTTTCCTGTCCTAGATCTTAAGTGCAAATCTGGAAGAATAGTTCACAGCAACTGAATCATTCAGAACTATACTGTTGGCAAGAGTGGACTTTCATGATACTCTCTTATCTTCCTACATTTAACAACTTCAATATCAACCTGACTTAATGGACTACACAGAGAACATCGGGAGACGGATTAATATACAAATATGGGACTCCCCAAAGCAATTGAACAGCAGAACTTGGACAAACCACTTCAACACTTTTTAGTTCCATACCAAATGTGCCTGCTGATAATCTCTGGAACTAAATCATGTCTGTAGGTCCTTGGGACTTTGATCTAGAGACCTAGAAAACCATAGACATGACATGCCGAATACACAGGTTCCAACAAAAGGCAGCTATTAATGGCTAAGCTTTGCACAGCAGGAAAAGCAGAGTATCTACATTCAAGCTGTCCCACTCATCAGAATACTAGATTACTGTTCTTCTAGATGTACCAAAAACAGATCTAGCACCACCTTTCTCTCAAAGGGAACCAAGATGGAGGGACAGAGAAAGATCTAGAGCACAAAATGACAGCTGGGTGATAAACCTTCTATCCACACAAGGTAGTTTAGCCCCCTTTTCCCTTTGCAACTATACACAATCAAAATAACATTCCTATTCATTTTACAATTCCCAATAGATTAAGGAAGCAGGCAGCACAAACCTATGGACCCAATTGTCTATGTTTGACCCATGGCTTAAAATCAAATTAACCATCCAAGACTGTGGACCCAATTTAGGATTAAAGGTATTGTGCACCTTGCATTTTTTCTGAGAATCCATTATTTGTACCCCTACTTGACATACCTGTTTGCAGATCATAAATTAGATTGGGCATAATATGTCTTTGCTCTTTTAATGGATTAACGGAGATCAGATTGATAGCTGATATGTGTTAGTTTGCTGCTATAGGAAAGCACAAATATTCTACTTTATTCTTTATACACTGAGGCAGTGACAGGTATTAAATGTGAGGGGCGATATGTATCTCCCAGGATGCACACAGAAGCATATTGAGGCCACTGGAGTGCATTGTAGTCACAGGCATAGTGCTGATTGCAGTGCAAAATAAAAGTACACTGCACAAGAACACCTACACTTATTTGGAACCTCCTCCTTTGTTTCTTTACTTACATTTTCTAGTCTACTCTTTCATTTCTTCTTTTCTCCTTTCCTTCTCTTCAGCCCTCTTTACTCACTTGCATTATTTATTCCCACCAACCTTCTCCCCCTTTCCCATTTTTCTTTCTTCTTGGCCCTCTCCACCCACCCTCCCTTTATCATTCTCAACATGCCACCCATTATACTCAGCTCATTTAATGTTTGTGACCAAAGTTTTCCATAGAAACATTCACAGTTAATTTGAGGCATGCACAAACAGCTTACAAATATTGCTACTTCAAGAAACACACTCGAGGTGGGCCATATACCCAATTTTAGGCACAAATATTACGCATTGGTTTCATAGCACCAACCCACAGTCATGGCCCAAATGTAAGATTTTGCGTCAGTCCCCATGAAAGATTTGTCATTCTCATTCTAAAACAACAGTCCATTGGGTATATTATGGCAGTATGGTAGTCACCTCACCAGGATCAAATAAATGATTTATAGTTCTTTTTTCATGTTGCTTTTTGAGCTTGCACAGGGGACCTGGTCATTGATTTAAACTTCCCTTTAAAGTCCACATTTGGTTCTTCTCCAGGGCAAAGTTCTGTCCCCTCAACTCAATTACAATACTTGAAACAAGGCTAAGACAGCTTTGATTGAACCCACAAGGAAGAGAATATACATATCACTCAGCCTCACATTTTTCCCACTTAGTTTCAGTGCTCTTTCCTGACAAATGCATCCTTAGGGCTATGCTAACAAAATAGAAAAATTCTTGCACAATCTTTGCTCCTGCAATTTTGACTGACCTAGCAAAATGCAGAGATTAATTTAATTAAAAATTTGCGGTAAATTAGAAATTCGTATGTACTGAGCTACTTTTTGAGTTTTTAAATGATTGTTCTGATAAAGGCTATACAAAAGGCCGAAGAGAATTCAATAAAAACTGAAAAGAGCTCCTTGAACCCCCAGGCGCTTTACAAAAGTTTATAACATTGAACTGTGAAAATGAAAAAATACATTTTTCCCTCAAAAATGTTGGTTTTGCCCCAATTTTTGATTTTCACAAGAGTGGACCATAAAATGTATTGTTCAATTTCTTCTTAGTACTCCAATACCCCATATGTGGTCGAAAACTTCTTTTGAGGCATAGTGCAAAGCTCAGAATTTAAGAAGCTCCATATTTAGATTTTTCTGGAATAGTTTGAGGGGGTACCATTTCACATTGGCATAGCCCCTGATGTGCAAAAACAGCAGACACTCCCCCATAATTGACAACATTTTTACAAACTACACCTCTTAATGAATTCACTTAGGGGTGCAGTGAGCATGTTAATGTAAGGGGTGTACGGGACCGTCAATACTGCACTTCCTTCCTTTGGGTTGATACTGTGAATATTACATATTTATTGTTCTGTGAACCTGTTTTCAGGGAAAGGGTAGTACCCACTTCTGGCCACTAGATGGGGCAATATATAGAATGGAAGATCATATAGTGTAGTTAAACATAGGAGGGGTCAGCTGCAGCTAAGAGAGGGAAAATTTCCTCATAGGACTCAGTCGTTCCAGGGTGCCTAAACCGCCTGCATGAGCTTAAGTGCCCAGAATGACAACAGTGACCATGTAACATTGATTAAGGGAGAAGCCCAGACTTCTGCAGCACCAGGCCTAGACAGTAGTAGGCCAGAACAGCATCAGGAAAAGAAGCTTAAGACAGAAGCAGTGACAGTACGGGACGCAGGTGGCTCAGTAATATGGCATCTTATCACATGGGCTGATGCCCTCAGATCTGGTGTGAAACGGCTGGGGGATCTCTCAGATGCAGTGAGTTTGGACTAGGAGGACGCTGTGTCACCGCAAGGGACAGTATATATGGGCAGGTCGCTCGCCATGTGGCAACTGACTTCGGAGGCTGAAACTCTCATGTTTGTTGTGAAACAGACTAGGGAAGGTCTAACTGTAGCAGAGCTGAAAAGGGAGGACGCTGAGGAACCATGTAAGATGGTCCGACCTGGGTACGTGCTGTGTGGCAGAGAGAGAAGTGCAGGGAAAGAAGAAGAAATGTGCAATGTAAAACCTGTTGTAAATGCTTTGAAGAATATGGATGTGCGGCTTTAAGAAAACAGTAAAGTTGTTCATTTGAAAGTTGAAATGGACTGTGTCTCTATTTATACCCTACTTGTAATTGGGAACTACTTTGGCGGCGCAGTGCAAAGCTCAGGAGGGAAGGAGCGCCATAATTTAGTGCAGATTTTACTATTATGGTTTTTGGGTGCCATGACCCACTGGGTGAGTGGACTTTGAGGGGCATATATATTGAAAACTCTCCAAAAGTGATACCCTTTTAAAAACCGCACCCCTCAAAAACTTTAAAACTGTTGTGCAACACAGGAATTAATGCAAAGTGGAATGAAAAAAAAATCCATTTTACCTCAAAAATTTTGCTTTAGCCCCAAATTTCTCACTTTTGCAAGCGGTAAGACCAAAAAGTGAACACTACAGATTGATGCCCACTTGATGAGCACAGCGATACCCCTCTTACAGTCAAAAAGTTCTGCTTGGACAAATGGCTGGTCTTGGAATGGATGAAGCAATATTTTAATTTTGGAAACTAATTGGCTGAAATAGATTACAGGTGATGTGCCACATTTGCAGGGCCCCTAAGGATCCTAAACAGTGGAAATCCCCCACAACTGACCCCATTTTGGAAACTATACCCCTCAAAGATTTTATCCAGGGGTATAGTGAGGATTTTGAACCCAAAGGTACGACACAGAGTTTGATAACATTAGGTCGTCATATTGAATAGGTCATCATTAGTGGTGAATGCAAGTGATCGCTACTCAAGTTTTCATCGGATGCTTGGATATGCACTGAGTATCGCGGGTGCTCGAGCGACATGTTTGAGTCACCCCCCACATGTTTTGCGACTGTTAGACACAAAAAACCCATGCATTGTATGGCATGTATGACTCAAGCATGTCACTTGAACACCCGTGATACTCAGTGCATACCCGAGAACCCCATTGCAAACTCGAGTAGCACTTGCGCTCAACACTAGTTGTCATATATTCATCATTTCTATTTTAACTTTTGAAAAAACCTAACCCTAAGCCTAACCGTAATGTAAAAGAATGAAAGAAATAAAAATTATAAAATAAAAAGAAATAATCTGACTAAGGGGATGACATACTAATTATTGGCTTTTGATCATTGTGATAGGGTCTATCACAGTGATCAAAAGGAACCAATAAGAAAAATACCTGCTGCTGATACTCTCGGTAGCTGAGACCCTGGAGATTTTTGGACTCTGGGGGTGCTATACCCTTATTCCTGATTGCTGTTTTAAAAGCTTCATCTGAATCACATTTTGGGGGGATTTAGACGGAGACACCCAAGCTCAGCCTAGAGCACAAGATAAAAGGGTACCCAGCCTTATAATAAAAGTGATCAAAAATGTTTTGCACCCCAAAATGTTACCAATGAAAACTTCAAATCAACCCACAAAAAAACAATCCCCCACTCAGTTATGTCATCTGTGAATAGAATAATAGGAGATTTCCATATTACTGGTAGTACAAAGGTTCTCGAAAACTTACATGGCATACAAAAAACAATCCAGAAGAATCTACGCTCCCAAATCTAAATGCCCCATTCCCCTCCCCATTGCTGAGCTCCACAGTGTGGCTAAAAAGCTGTTAGCATCCACATGTTTGGCATTACTGTAGTGACAAGAACCTACTTAGCAATTTATGGGGTGCATGTCTCCAGAAGTACAAGCTGGGCACAATGTATTGGTCGCTACAATGGCATATTTGCAATTTTCATTCTGCAACATCCATGAAACCAAAATAATTGCAACATCCATTGATGAATTCATCCATTTTACTTACGGTATTTCCAAAAATTAGTCACTCTGGTGTGTGTGTGACCTATGTTTTGGCATGTCGGAGGCTCTGCAAATAGCGCCTGTCATCTATTCCAGCAAAATATGTGTTCCAAAAGTTAGATAGCACTCCTTCCCTGCGGATCCCTGCAGATCCCTGCAGTGTGGCCAAATTGTTGTTTCCAAAAACATATGGGATATCACTGCATTTAGGAAACATTGTGTAACAAATAATGGGGCCCATTTTACCCGTTAACCATAATTAATGTAAGTAGCTAATATAACATTTTAATGGTAAAAATTGAATTATTTATTGACACGGCCCACTGTTATAAAATTCTGTGATACACTTGTGGGTTCTAAATAAAGTACTTACTATACGCCTAAATTAACTCCTTGATTGGTATAGTTTCCACGATGGGGGTCACATAGTTTTTTTAAGCATTTCTACCACCTCCTGGGCTCTGCTACTAAAGCATGGCATCACCAATCTATCCCAGCCAAAACTGCTCTCCAAAAGTCAAATAGCACTCCTTCCCATCCAAGCCCTGTCGAAAAACGAAAAAGTAATATCCAGCCAATTATGGGGGTATCACTGTGTTCTGGAGAAAGTGCATAGAAAAATTTTATGTCCCTTTTCTCCTATTACCTTTTGTGAGAACGAACATTTTGAGACTAAAACGACGTCTTAGTTGAAAAACATCATTTTTATGGCCCAATATTATAAAATTCTGTGAAGCACCTGCGCAATAAATGCTCATCCCAACCGTAGATGATTTCTTTCATATCTTCAGGGATTTAGTTTCCAAAATGGGGTCACTTGTGGGGGTTTTCTGCTGTTTTGGTACTTTAAATGTGAAATGGTGTCCGTAATCTGAATATTTTCCCACGCTGCAGAGTTTATATGAGTTCATGTCGCCAGGGTGCGCAGCTTCAGTGACGGCACCGCTAGTCACCGAAGCTCCGCTCCCTGCATTTCATTCATTCCCCAGTCATTTACAGTCAGGAGCGGCTGCATTAACAGCACTCCCAATTGTAAATGTAAATGTAAATTCCCGCAGACATAGATTACAGCGTGGGACTTGACTGTACAGAGGACAGGTATGGGATTTTTTGTTTACAGAAGAACGAGGGCTTCGCTTGGATTGAGCGTGCAATAACGATGTTAAACCTGTGTGTTTGATTCTTTCATTAAAATACTTTATTCTTAATGTGTGTGTGTATTTTTAACCCTTTCCTGCTATTGGATTAATAATAGATAGGTGCCTTATTGACACCTCTCCATTATTAACCAGGCTTAATGTTACCTTACAATAGCAATGTGACATTAACCCCTTATTACCCCATATGCCAATGCCACAGGACAGTGGGAAGAGAGAGGGTAAGTGCCGGAATAGGTGCATCTTACAGATGCACCTTTTCTGGGGTGGCTGGGGGCAGATGTTTTTAGCCGGGGGGGGGGCAATAACCATGGTCCCTCTCTAGGCTATTAATATCTGCCCTCAGTCACTGGCTTTCACACTCTGGTGGAGACAATTGCGCGGGAGCCCATGCCAGTTTTTTCCGTGAATTAATCCTTTAATTTAACCCCTACTGCTCCCAAATTTTACACACACACTACTAACATTATTAGGGAGGGATATATAAAAATCGAACCTGAAGACCCACCTCTTCCGACAAGCCTACAACCTGCAGTAACCACCGATCGACCAAACCGCTGCATGACCAGCTCTACCCTCACCTACTGTATTCTCACCCATCCCTTGTAGATTGTGAGCCTTCGCGGGCAGGGTCCTCATTCCTCCTGTACCAGTTATGACTTGTATTGTTTAAGATTATTGTACTTGTTTTTATTATGTATACCCTTCCTCACATGTAAAGCGCCATGGAATAAATGGCGCTATAACAATAAATAATAATAATAATAATAATAATAATAATAATAATAATCTAACGGATATGCAATGGTTTACTATATGTAAACCATGTCTGACATCCTGTCGGGTTCTGCAATGATTTTACAGAACCGACAATTGAATTACTTGCTTTTCTGCTATCTAACTCTCTATGAAATATAAAGATATATATATGTGTGTCAATGACATATATATATATATATATACAGTGGGGCAAAAAAGTATTTAGTCAGTCAGCAATAGTGCAAGTTCCACCACTTAAAAAGATGAGAGGCGTCTGTAATTTACATCATAGGTAGACCTCAACTATGGGAGACAAACTGAGAAAAAAAAATCCAGAAAATCACATTGTCTGCTTTTTTAACATTTTATTTGCATATTATGGTGGAAAATAAGTATTTGGTCAGAAACAAAATTTCATCTCAATACTTTGTAATATATCCTTTGTTGGCAATGACAGAGGTCAAACGTTTTCTGTAAGTCTTCACAAGGTTGCCACACACTGTTGTTGGTATGCTGGCCCATTCCTCCATGCAGATCTCCTCTAGAGCAGTGATGTTTTTGGCTTTTCGCTTGACAACATGGACTTTCAACTCCCTCCAAAGGTTTTCTATAGGGTTGAGATCTGGAGACTGGCTAGGCCACTCCAGGACCTTGAAATGCTTCTTACGAAGCCACTCCTTCATTGCCCTGGCGGTGTGCTTTGGATCATTGTCATGTTGAAAGACCCAGCCACGTTTCATCTTCAATGCCCTTGCTGGTGGAAGGAGGTTTGCACTCAAACTCTCACGATACATGGCCCCATTCATTCTTTCATGTACCCGGATCAGTCGTCCTGGCCCCTTTGCAGAGAAACAGCCCCAAAGCATGATGTTTCCACCACCATGCTTTACAGTAGGTATGGTGTTTGATGGATGCAACTCAGTATTCTTTTTCCTCCAAACACGACAAGTTGTGTTTCTACCAAACAGTTCCAGTTTGGTTTCATCAGACCATAGGACATTCTCCCAAAACTCCTCTGGATCACCCAAATGCTCTCTAGCAAACTTCAGACGGGCCCGGACATTTACTGGCTTAAGCAGTGGGACACGTCTGGCACTGCAGGATCTGAGTCTATGGTGGCGTAGTGTGTTACCTATGGTAGGCCTTGTTACATTGGTCCCAGCTCTCTGCAGTTCATTCACTAGGTCCCCCCGCGTGGTTCTGGGATTTTTGCTCACCGTTCTTGTGATCGTTCTGACCCCACGGGGTGGGATTTTGCGTGGAGCCCCAGATCGAGGGAAATTATCAGTGGTCTTGTATGTCTTCCATTTTCTAATTATTGCTCCCACTGTTGATTTCGTCACTCCAAGCTGGTTGGCTATTGCAGATTCAGTCTTCCCAGCCTGGTGCAGGGCTACAATTTTGTTTCTGGTGTCCTTTGACAGCTCTTTGGTCTTCACCATAGTGGAGTTTGGAGTCAGACTGTTTGAGGGTGTGCACAGGTGTCTTTTTAAACTGATAACAAGTTTAAACAGGTGCCATTACTACAGGTAATGAGTGGAGGAAAGAGGAGACTCTTAAAGAAGAAGTTACAGGTCTGTGAGAGCCAGAAATCTTGATTGTTTGTTTCTGACCAAATACTTATTTTCCACCATAAAATGCAAATAAAATGTTAAAAAAACAGACAATGTGATTTTCTGGATTTTTTTTTCTCAGTTTGTCTCCCATAGTTGAGGTCTACCTATGATGTAAATTACAGACGCCTCTCATCTTTTTAAGTGGTGGAACTTGCACTATTGCTGACTGACTAAATACTTTTTTGCCCCACTGTATATAATATATACACCTATACTATGCTGGGCGGGAGATCAGAATAGTACTCTGCGAGTAGTGAAATACTCGCTATTTTTCGAGTACCGCGAGTATTTCATTACTCGCCGAGTACCGAATACCCACGATTACACTCGCTCATCCGTACCCCTAGTCCATCACTCTGCTCAACAGCTGGGAGTCTTTCATCACAATCTTCTGCCCGGTGTGCTCTGCAACCAGGAGTTCCGCGCAGCACTCTCCCGCTCGGCTTGCTCTGCAACCGGGAGTTCCGCACAACATTCTCCCACACGGGCCTTTCTGCACTCATTCTCTCTCACCAGCGCGCGGACTAACTCTCCCCGCGGTGTGCTGCAGGTCCCTGCCCTCTCTCCTCTACGGTGGGAACTTGCTCTGTCTTCCGGCGCAAAAACTCCTGTCTGCCTCTCGTTTACCACGCCCCCTCTTTTTTGGTTATAGTCCTGCCCGACCTCAATTTCCTTCCCCCTTGCAACAAGAGATGCAGCCCCAGCAGTTCTGGACTCGGTGCTCTGTCAGCACCCACAGCCCAGTCTTCCTCCTTACACTCCCATAAGAATGAATGAAGCAGCAGTACGTATGACTAACCTCTGCTCCATTTATATGGTGTTCCTTAGAGTTTCAGTTGTCTGGATTGGTGAGTTTTCCAGCGGTTGGACCCCCAGCGATCAGGAAATTATCCTGTACTCCCCTTAAAACTTGCACATCCACATGTTTTTTAGAGAACCCCAATCAGGCACTTCACACAAGGCATCTTTATTACAAGTAGATCCCTATTTATCCATCTATCTATCTATCTATTTATCTATCTATCTCTGTCAAAATGGAGGCTGCACACCAATGCAGAAATTTAGAAAAATAAGATAAATTTAATGGACCATAGTAGCAACTTTTCAATCTTCATATGGACCTTTCTCATAGCTTTTTTAACAGTGCTGCATCTTTGCTTTTAATTTTTTATAAATCTTTCTTTTTAGTTTTAATCAATTTGAAACAGCAGTCATCTAAAGACCATTATCTGGTTGCAATATCACATATGTTCACAGCTAGTTGTATCCCCCGGAGAAACCCTACTCCATTGACCGATTAGATAATCCAGATTTAACCCTAAGGGTCCTAAGGATTTTAGAAATGTAATCCAAAAGAGCTGATTCTTTTTCAAAAGTGCCAGATGGTCCTCCTGGAACATTTTAGTAATTGATATATTGGACATATATCCTGGTTACACAGGACCTTTAGCCTCATCACATGCAGTCATCACAAAAGTCCTGCAAGGACATAATTCACTAGGAAATATACTTGGTACACGCTAGTTTAAAAACTGCATCCAAAACTGTATTTATTCGTTCATCCATAACTGAGATAACAATAAGTATGAATTTACTTATTAATTCTCAGGAACTCTCTTATCTCCCAACAATGAGGTAACTTCACAACCATGTTAACCACCTGACAGCCCACCTAGAACCATCTTGTAATAAATCTAGTTGAATCTTCCTACCTTTAATGAATATCTCCAGGCAACGATCAGGCTTGAGGGACCTCAATAATTTTCAACAAGTGGTAACTTTGAGCTTCCTCTATCTTTGTCAGATCTTCTAACGTTAGTTTACTTCCGCCGCCAAGTGGGTTACATGAAATGACAATTGTAAGCTGATGTGAATCTCAGGTCTGTGGTGGTCCGTTTTTGAGGTTGACCAGACCTCTCCTTTGGGCAATCCATACTTACAACATCACATGGACGAGAGAGCTATAGTTCTCCATTGGCAATCATCTGTGACGTTATCTGAGTAACAGATGGAGGAATAGCTTCTGAGTGTACCTCTATAATGTTAGCAGGGATCCTACAACAGATAGTGCCTTATTATTATTTTTGGAAATGTTTAGGTCTTGAGAGTAATAAGATGCCTTAGAAAATGTTCTTAAAGCAGGAACCACATAGATATTTTAAAGTAATAATGTGCGTCAGAACAGGAAGGATGTGAGGATACAGGTGCAAGCCCTGGCTTTTTTCACGATCTGCAAAGAGGCGCTTCAACTGCACGTGAACCGACAGCAGCCCTTTTTGTAAGAAAACTTGATTATTGCCTTTCTATTATCTTCCTGTCCACAATCTGCCCTGCAGACCTCACAGCTAATAACACACACCACCAATATTTGGAGGAATTGAAAATCTGTCCCCAGAAATCTAGACTGGATAAGGGGTGGTCTAGAGGGTGGTATCATGGACAGGCTTTACTGTATTTAGTGTATAACATATCTGCAAAAAAGGGAAACTCATGTCTCTATGAAATATGAATGCACACAAAATTGCCATCTCCAGAACATGAAGAGCCACGGACATTGTCAAACACTACAAGCCAAAAAGCCCAAAAGGGGATGGATCAATACTTACAGAACCTTCCTTTTGTAAAACTTAAAGGGGTTGTCCAGGCAAAGTAAAGAGGACTGGATGTGTAAAAAATTATAATCTCAGTCATATTCCCCTACCATCACCAACCCAGCAAAGGCTACATTGTGGTCCATGCAGAGACAGGAAGAGGTAATGTCAGCGCATCGCTAGCTGCTGGACCACTATGGCCTGTGATTGGCTGCAGCTATCAGGTGACATGAGCAGCGCGCCATTGGATGTTTTATGCTGACACGCTGCTCAGTCACCTACAATCACAAGCAGCAGCCAATCATGCCATGGTATTTTCCAAAATTGTGATATAAGTGCATCTTTGGGTTGGTTGGTATCAAATTATTTTAGAACTGAACTTAGTTTAATATGATATAGAAGTGTAAGTAGATAGTGAGATATCAGATCATAAATTATACAGCAAAATTAAGAGTGAGACTACGTTATACATGCCTCAAATGACTGGGACTGAATAATATGTCAATCAGGGTTTAAACACAGGATTGGAGATCTACAATCAAAATGACAGTCAACACTGATGGTGAGAGACCGTGACATTTGCAGATAATCTGTCATTAATGTATGCTGCCTCGGTTAAATAAGTATAGGTCCCGAGTCACAATGCAGAATGTCACAAAACCAATTGTGTCCTTGTGGAAAAAGTCATTACAAAGAATATACAGCGGACGCCATTATTCTATTGTCATAAGGAGAGTGCAGCCACTGACAACTAATGGTGCGAACCAGTGGCATACTGCTAAGAGTGTCAGACAACACGTCCGCTAAGGGGGGCACATACTTTCACCTGCATCTGCATCCAGGATGCCATTAGTCCCCGCCTCAATCACTCTCCCTGTGCAACTGATCTCTGACATCTCAGTGCAGTGGGCGCGATGATTTCACTATATCGTGACCCCTGTGTGGAACTTCAGAACACATGCTTCAGAGACCGAAGCAGCGAGGGAACGGGAAGAGATCAGTAGTTTCCTTATTTTTTCCTTCAATCAATACATACTGTGTGGAGGACTGTGGAAGACCATTATACTGTGTCGAGGGCTGTGTGGGACTCATACTGTTTGGAGGGTTATGTGGGGGGCATTATATTGCTTGGAGGGTTATGTGGGGGCCATTATACTGTTTAGAGGACTATGTGGTGCCATTATACTATTTGGAGGGCTATGTAGGGATCATTAAATTTGTTTGGAGAGCTTTGTGAGGCCATTATACAGTGTGGGGGCATTATTCAGTGTGGAAGGCTGTATAGGGGCTTTCATTCACTGTGTGAGTATCATACTGTATTTTGGGGGCAGTTTTGTTAGCATCATACTTTATGGGGGCTATGAAAGAGAACAATAAGGGGCTTCAATAGGAGACAAATTACTTTGCAAGGGCTGCAAAGTTGTGAGATATGTTCTATTGTGACCCCCTGAATCTTTTCATTTTCTTTTGGGGGTGGTCTTCTCAAGGACATCTGCTATGAGGCCCCATGATTTCTATGTACACCCCTTTTCACCACCGTATAGTAGTGTGAAAAAGATGTGTGATAAAACTGGGGCTTTAATAGCAGTTTCAAAAAGAAGGAAATCACAAAAAAAGGCACAACAACACAACACAAAACAAGTTTGCTAAAAATACAGGAAATTAAAAACTCCCTTTATGCTCGAGTTTGAGGATTGTACCCCCTTTGATTTTGCAATAAGTAGTGACATGTCCTTGAATTTGTGCTCTTTTCTATATACTGCCAACAGGAACAAGCTGAAGAACGAAAGCAGTTCTTGAGGTCAAAATAGTATGGAACTGAGAAATGCTGATAATGTGGAAACTGTGGGTTGAGACCTGCCTTTAGAAATGATGGATAAACAATTTAGTATGAGGGTAGCAACAAGCTGCCTGATCCTGCTGTGATATACTACAGATACGTTATTAATATTTATTTTTAAAGCATTGTTAATTCTATGGTGCTGTACATGTGAAGACGGTTTACACGCATATAATACATATATAAAATACAATAAGCAAACTAACAGTGACAGACTGGTACAGAAGGGAGAGGACCCTGCCCTCACGGGCTTACAATCTACTGGGTACTGGGGAAGGAGACAATAGATTGGGGGGTTGGAGTAGCTCCAGTGGTAGTGAGCCCACAACAGGGTTATTACAGGCTGCAGGCTTTTCTGAAAAGATGAGTTTTCAGGTTGCCTCTAAAGGTTTCAGCTGGTGAGGACAAGTGGGTGTGCTGAGGCACTGAATTCCAGAGGATGGGGGAATACTCAAGAAAAATCTTGGAGACAGTTGGATGTGGAACGTGCAACAGCGAAGGCGAATAGGAGATCTTGTGAAGACCAGATTGCATGTGGGGAAATATTGGGACATTGATTTAGAGATTTATGGGACACAGATTGTAAGTGATTGTTCGTAATTTAAACTGGAGTCGATGGGCAATTGGAAACCAGTGAATGGATTTACAGAGGGCAGAGGTGGATTATTAGGGCAGTGGAATTAAGAATAGACTGGAGATGCGAGAGTGTAAGGGTTTGAGCACACATTTCATTTGCATAAAGACCGCTGCTTTTACAGCACCAGCACGATGAATGAGATTTCTGAAATCTCAAGAACATGCTGTTTTTTTTTCCTTGGGTATTTTAAACGGTTCCCTGAAAAATGCCCACAGGAAAAATGTCCACAGGAAAAATGCCCACAGGAAAATTGCCCACAGGAAAAATGCCCATAAGAAAAATGCCCAAAGGAAAATTTCCCATACGGAAAATTCCCCATACGGAAAATTCCCCACACAGAAAATTGCCAATTACAGCATCACAAAACTTTCAGATCTATGATATGACACCTCATACACACACGGCTCCTATCCATACATCTCATACACACATAGCACCACTCCGTACACCTCATACACACGGCTCCTCTCCATACATCTCGTACACACGGCTCCGCTCCGTACACCTTGTACACACACGGCTGCGCTCCGTACACCTCATGCACACGGCTCC
The DNA here is from genome assembly GCF_032444005.1 of Ranitomeya imitator. Taxonomy (NCBI): domain Eukaryota; kingdom Metazoa; phylum Chordata; class Amphibia; order Anura; family Dendrobatidae; genus Ranitomeya; species Ranitomeya imitator. The sequence goes on from NC_091289.1 coordinate 58,491,521, forward strand.
GTACACCTCTTACACACACGGCTCCACTCCGTACACCTCGTACACACAGGGCTGCGCTCTGTACACCTCATGCACACAGTGGCGTAGGAAGGGGGGTGCGGGGGGGCGGTCCGCCCCGGGCGGCACAATGCTGGGGGCGGCCGGCGCTGCAGAAGAAGATAAAAAAAAAAAAAAAAAAGACGCCCCTTTAAATCTTCGGGCGGCGCCGTCCGCCGCCACGACCAGGGCCAGCTCCCCCCACCCCCGGGTCCCGCCCCCGCCCCCCGCTCTATACTCACCTCTCCTGGTTCCTGCGGCGCCGGCAGCTGCAGCCTCCTCTGACTCTGCGACGTCTCAGAGCAGAGGGCGCGATGACGTCACTACTGTGCGCGCCGCTCTGCCTCTCTGTCCTGAGCGTCGCAGAGCCGGAGAGACGCTGACTGCACCGGACCTGCGCTGGGAACGGGAGAGGTGAGGATTTTACTTTTTTTTTTTTCTTTATTTCTGACTGTCTGGGGCTGGGGCAATGCTGGAGACCATGGGGCAGAATGCTGGACACACTGGGGCAATACAGGAGACCATGGGGCAGATTGCTGGACACACTGGGGCAATACTGGAGACCATGGGGCAGATTGCTGGACACACTGGGGCAATACAGGAGACCATGGGGCAGATTGCTGGACACACTGGGGCAATACAGGAGACTATGGGGCAGATTGCTGGACACACTGGGGCAATACAGGAGACCATGGGGCAGATTGCTGGACACACTGGGGCAATACAGGAGACCATGGGGCAGATTGCTGGACACACTGGGGCAATACTGGAGACCATGGGGCAGAATGCTGGACACACTGGGGCAATACTGGAGACCATGGGGCAGATTGCTGGACACACTGGGGCAATACAGGAGACTATGGGGCAGATTGCTGGACACACTGGGGCAATACTGGAGACCATGGGGCAGATTGCTGGACACACTGGGGCAATACAGGAGACTATGGGGCAGATTGCTGGACACACTGGGGCAATACTGGAGACCATGGGGCAGAATGCTGGACACACTGGGGCAATACTGGAGACCATGGGGCAGAATGCTGGACACACTGGGGCAATACTGGAGACCATGGGGCAGAATGCTGGACACACTGGGGCAATACTGGAGACCATGGGGCAGAATGCTGGACACACTGGGGCAATACTGGAGACCATGGGGCAGAATGCTGGACACACTGGGGCAATACTGGAGACCATGGGGCAGAATGCTGGACACACTGGGGCAGTACAGGAGACTATGGGGCAGAATGCTGGACACTCTGAATACTGGAGACCATGGGGCAGATCTCAGGACACATTGAGGCAATGCTGGAGACCCTGGGGCAGACTTCTGGACATACTGGGGCAATACTGGAGACCATGGGGCAGATTGCTGGACACACCGGGGCAATACTGGAGACCATGGGGCAGAATGCTGGACACACTGGGGCAATACAGGAGACCATGGGGCAGATTGCTGGACACACTGGGGCAATACTGGAGACCATGGGGCAGAATGCTGGACACACTGGGGCAGTACAGGAGACTATGGGGCAGAATGCTGGACACACTGGGGCAATACAGGAGACCATGGGGCAGATTGCTGGACACACTGGGGCAATACTGGAGACCATGGGGCAGAATGCTGGACACACTGGGGCAGTACAGGAGACTATGGGGCAGAATGCTGGACACACTGGGGCAATACTGGAGACCCTGGGGCAGATTGCTGGACACACTGGGGCAATACTGGAGACCCTGGGGCAGATTTCTGGACACATTGAGGCAATGCTGGAGACCCTGGGGCAGACTTCTGGACACACTGGGGCAATGCTGGACACTGGGGCAGATTGCTGGACACACTGGGGGTAATATACTGGACACACTGGGGCAATGCTGGACACTGGGGGTAATATGCTGGACACACTGGGGCAGACTGCTGGACACACTGGGGAAAGGCTGGACACTGGGGCAGATTGCTGGACACACTGAGGGCAGATTGCTGGACACACTGGGGGTAATATGCTGGACATACTGGGGCAGATTGCTGGACACACTGGGGGTAATATGCTGGACACACTGGGGCAGATTGCTGGACAACATGGGGGTAATATGCTGGACACACTGGGGCAGATTGCTGGACAACATGGGGGTAATATGCTGGACACACTGGGGGCAGGACTTGAGGCATGGGCAGAATGTAGATACGGGGCATGATTGGAGACACGGGGCAGGATTGGATCATGGGGCAGGACGGATACGATGGAGGCTGGTGGGGCAGGATGGGGAGATCATATGGGGTAGAATGGATACTCATGAGGGCAGGATACGACAACATATGGCTGGAGCCAGGAATGAGATAAACGGGGCCAGGGTGGGGAATATTATTACCATAGGGGATAATTAAGGGATATTGTTACTGCAGTGATGTATTTATTTTATTTTTTGAGTATACTGTTTTAAATGGGGGGGCGGTCCTGTTACTGTGCAGAGTGACACTATATCACCTTTTTTTCTTCATGTGGTGTAATGTAGAAGTTGTGAAAAATTAAGTAATGTGTTCTGCAAGCGGAGCTCGAGATAACTGTGTTATTTCCTGCAGAAACGAGTCCTGGCTGGAAGGAATGATGGCGGTCTGTGCTGGATAAAAGATGAAGGACTTCACCTAGAGACGTCACTGGTGAGTCAGTGTTACCTATACACTGACACTATACACTGTATACTATATAGAGGTCCTGTGTATAATGTCACCGGTGATCTCTGTATTACCTCTACACAGACACTGCATACTAAGTACAGATCTCCTGTGAATACTGGCACTTATGGTGATAGTATTGTGGTTTTTTTTTTTATTACTGATCAGTATTGTAGTATTCAGTCACTATGTGGTGGTAATATGTGGTCTGGAAATGGTGCGGTGGTATTTGTCCCTTGTATGTAGTATTATTCGGTCACTATGTGGCCTGGTCATGGTGTGGTGGTATTAAGTCACAGGTGTGGCATGTGGGGGTGACACCATTAGGTCCAGTTTAAGTTCTACAAAACAGGAAAACCATTTTTGGTAACCTTTGTGTGTATTGAGCTGGAGGGGGGGTGGGATGGGGGGGGGGGGGGGCGCCAAACTCGGGAACAGCCCCGGGCGGCAAAAGCTCTAGCTACGCCTCTGCATGCACACGGCTTCGTACACCTATTACACACACGGCTCCGCTCCGTACACGTCTTACACACACGACTCCGCTCTATACACCTTTCACACGCTGCTCCGATCCATACAATCTACTGGGTACTGGGGAAGGAGACAATAGATTGGAGGGTTGGAGTAGCTCCAGTGGTAGTGAGTAGGGTTGAGCGAAACGGATCATTCATTTTCAAAAGTCGCCGACTTTTGGCAAAGTCGGGTTTCATGAAACCCGACCCGACCCCTGTGCGGGGTCGGCCATGCGGTACGCGACTTTCGCGCCAAAGTCGCGTTTCAATGACGCGAAAAGCGCCATTTCTCAGCCAATGAAGGTGAATGCAGAGTGTGGGCAGCGTGATGACATAGGTCCTGGTCCCCACCATCTTAGAGAAGGGCATTGCATTGATTGGCTTGCTGTCTGCGGCGTCACAGGGGCTATAAAGAGGCGTTCCCGCCGACCGCCATCTTACTGCTGCTGATCTGAGCTTAGGGAGAGGTTGCTGCCGCTTCGTCAGAAGCAGGGATAGCGTTAGGCAGGGTCCATTAACCCCCAAACCGCTTGTGCTGTAGCGATTTCCACTGTCCAACACCACCTTCGGTGTGCAGGGATAGTGGAAGCTACATTTTTTTTTTTTCTCAGCGCTGTAGCTCATTGGGCTGCCCTAGAAGGCTCCCTGATAGCTGCATTGCTGTGTGTACGCCGCTGTGCAAACCAACTGCTTTTTTCAAAGCACAAATCCTCATGTTCCTTCCTTTCTGCACAGCTATCTTTTTTGTTTGTCCACACTTTTTATTTAATTTGTGCATCAGTCCACTCCTTATTGCTGCCTGCCATACCTGGCTGAGATTACTGCAGGGAGATAGTAATTGTAGGACAGTCCCTGTTTTTTTTTTTTTTTGTGGGAGATTAAGATTGGCATTTCTGCTAGAGTGCCATCCCTGTGTGTGCCATCTCTCACTCAGTGGGCCATAGAAAGCCTATTTATTTTTTTGGTTGATTTGGGTTCTAAATTCTACCTGAAAAAATCACTAAATCAATCAGTGGGAGAAAAATATTGGCCTCTGGGCTTGTGTGCCACTCCTGACTCCTGTGTGTGCCATCTCTCACTCAGTGGGCCATAGAAGGCCTATTTATTTTTTTGGTTTATTTGGGTTCTAAATTCTACCTGAAAAAATCACTAAATCAATCAGTGGGAGATAAATATTGGCCTCTGGGCTTGTGTGCCACTCCTGACTCCTGTGTGTGCCATCTCTCACTCAGTGGGCCATAGAAAGCCTATTTATTTTTTTGGTTGATTTGGGTTCTAAATTCTACCTGAAAAAATCACTAAATCAATCAGTGGGAGATAAATATTGGCCTCTGGGCTTGTGTGCCACTCCTGACTCCTGTGTGTGCCATCTCTCACTCAGTGGGCCATAGAAAGCCTATTTATTTTTTTGGTTGATTTGGGTTCTAAATTCTACCTGAAAAAATCACTAAATCAATCAGTGGGAGATAAATATTGGCCTCTGGGCTTGTGTGCCACTCCTGACTCCTGTGTGTGCCATCTCTCACTCAGTGGGCCATAGAAAGCCTATTTATTTTTTTGGTTGATATGGGTTCTAAATTCTACCTGAAAAAATCACTAAATCAATCAGTGGGAGATAAATATTGGCCTCTGGGCTTGTGTGCCACTCCTGACTCCTGTGTGTGCCATCTCTCACTCAGTGGGCCATAGAAAGCCTGTTTATTTTTTTGGTTGATTTGGGTTCTAAATTCTACCTGAAAAAATCACTAAATCAATCAGTGGGAGATAAATATTGGCCTCTGGGCTTGTGTGCCACTCCTGACTCCTGTGTGTGCCATCTCTCACTCAGTGGGCCATAGAAAGCCTATTTATTTTTTTGGTTGATTTGGGTTCTAAATTCTACCTGAAAAAATCACTAAATCAATCAGTGGGAGATAAATATTGGCCTCTGGGCTTGTGTGCCACTCCTGACTCCTGTGTGTGCCATCTCTCACTCAGTGGGCCATAGAAAGCCTATTTATTTTTTTGGTTGATTTGGGTTCTAAATTCTACCTGAAAAAATCACTAAATCAATCAGTGGGAGATAAATATTGGCCTCTGGGCTTGTATGCCACTCCTGACTCCTGTGTGTGCCATCTCTCACTCAGTGGGCCATAGAAAGCCTATTTATTTTTTTGGTTGATTTGGGTTCTAAATTCTACCTGAAAAAATCACTAAATCAATCAGTGGGAGATAAATATTGGCCTCTGGGCTTGTGTGCCACTCCTGACTCCTGTGTGTGCCATCTCTCACTCAGTGGGCCATAGAAAGCCTATTTATTTTTTTTGGTTGATTTGGGTCCTAAATTCTACCTGAAAAAATCAATAAATCAATCAGTGGGAGATAAATATTGGCCTCTGGGCTTGTGTGCCACTCCTGACTCCTGTGTGTGCCATCTCTCACTCAGTGGGCCATAGAAAGCCTATTTATTTTTTTGGTTGATTTGGGTTCTAAATTCTACCTGAAAAAATCACTAAATCAATCAGTGGGAGATAAATATTGGCCTCTGGGCTTGTGTGCCACTCCTGACTCCTGTGTGTGCCATCTCTCACTCAGTGGGCCATAGAAAGCCTATTTATTTTTTTGGTTGATTTGGGTTCTAAATTCTACCTGAAAAAATCACTAAATCAATCAGTGGGAGATAAATATTGGCCTCTGGGCTTGTGTGCCACTCCTGACTCCTGTGTGTGCCATCTGTCACTCAGTGGGCCATAGAAAGCCTATTTATTTTTTTGGTTGATTTGGGTTCTAAATTCTACCTGAAAAAATCACTAAATCAATCAGTGGGAGATAAATATTGGCCTCTGGGCTTGTGTGCCACTCCTGACTCCTGTGTGTGCCATCTCTCACTCAGTGGGCCATAGAAAGCCTATTTATTTTTTTGGTTGATTTGGGTTCTAAATTCTACCTGAAAAAATCACTAAATCAATCAGTGGGAGATAAATATTGGCCTCTGGGCTTGTGTGCCACTCCTGACTCCTGTGTGTGCCATCTCTCACTCAGTGGGCCATAGAAAGCCTATTTATTTTTTTGGTTGATTTGGGTTCTAAATTCTACCTGAAAAAATCACTAAATCAATCAGTGGGAGATAAATATTGGCCTCTGGGCTTGTGTGCCACTCCTGACTCCTGTGTGTGCCATCTCTCATTCAGTGGGCCATAGAAAGCCTATTTATTTTTTTGGTTGATTTGGGTTCTAAATTCTACCTGAAAAAATCACTAAATCAATCAGTGGGAGATAAATATTGGCCTCTGGGCTTGTGTGCCACTCCTGACTCCTGTGTGTGCCATCTCTCACTCAGTGGGCCATAGAAAGCCTATTTATTTTTTTGGTTGACTTGGGTTCTAAATTCTACCTGAAAAAATCACTAAATCAATCAGTGGGAGATAAATATTGGCCTCTGGGCTTGTGTGCCACTCCTGACTCCTGTGTGTGCCATCTCTCACTCAGTGGGCCATAGAAAGCCTATTTATTTTTTTGGTTGATTTGGGTTCTAAATTCTACCTGAAAAAATCACTAAATCAATCAGTGGGAGATAAATATTGGCCTCTGGGCTTGTGTGCCACTCCTGACTCCTGTGTGTGCCATCTCTCACTCAGTGGGCCATAGAAAGCCTATTTATTTTTTGGTTGATTTGGGTTCTAAATTCTACCTGAAAAAATCACTAAATCAATCAGTGGGAGATAAATATTGGCCTCTGGGCTTGTGTGCCACTCCTGACTCCTGTGTGTGCCATCTCTCACTCAGTGGGCCATAGAAAGCCTATTTATTTTTTTTGGTTGATTTGGGTTCTAAATTCTACCTGAAAAAATCAATAAATCAATCAGTGGGAGATGAATATTGGCCTCTGGGCTTGTGTGCCACTCCTGACTCCTGTGTGTGCCATCTCTCACTCAGTGGGCCATAGAAAGCCTATTTATTTTTTTGGTTGATTTGGGTTCTAAATTCTACCTGAAAAAATCAATAAATCAATCAGTGGGAGATAAATATTGGCCTCTGGGCTTGTGTGCCACTCCTGACTCCTGTGTGTGCCATCTCTCACTCAGTGGGCCATAGAAAGCCTATTTATTTTTTTGGTTGATTTGGGTTCTAAATTCTACCTGAAAAAATCACTAAATCAATCAGTGGGAGATAAATAATGGCCTCTGGGCTTGTGTGCCACTCCTGACTCCTGTGTGTGCAATCTCTCACTCAGTGGGCCATAGAAAGCCTATTTATTTTTTTGGTTGATTTGGGTTCTAAATTCTACCTGAAAAAATCAATATATCAATCAGTGGGAGATAAATATTGGCCTCTGGGCTTGTGTGCACTCCTGACTCCTCTGTGTGCCATCTCTCACTCAGTGGGCCATAGAAAGCCTATTCATTTTTTTGGTTGATTTGGGTTCTAAATTCTACCTGAAAAAATCACTAAATCAATCAGTGGGAGATAAATATTGGCCTCTGGGCTTGTGTGCCACTCCTGACTCCTGTGTGTGCCATCTCTCACTCAGTGGGCCATAGAAAGCCTATTTATTTTTTTGGTTGATTTGGGTCCTAAATTCTACCTGAAAAAATCAATAAATCAATCAGTGGGAGATAAATATTGGCCTCTGGGCTTGTGTGCCACTCCTGACTCCTGTGTGTGCCATCTCTCACTCAGTGGGCCATAGAAAGCCTATTTATTTTTTTGGTTGATTTGGGTTCTAAATTCTACCTGAAAAAATCACTAAATCAATCAGTGGGAGATAAATATTGGCCTCTGGGCTTGTGTGCCACTCCTGACTCCTGTGTGTGCCATCTCTCACTCAGTGGGCCATAGAAAGCCTATTTATTTTTTTTGGTTGATTTGGGTTCTAAATTCTACCTGAAAAAATCACTATATCAATCAGTGGGAGATAAATATTGGCCTCTGGGCTTGTGTGCCACTCCTGACTCCTGTGTGTGCCATCTGTCACTCAGTGGGCCATAGAAAGCCTATTTATTTTTTTGGTTGATTTGGGTTCTAAATTCTACCTGAAAAAATCACTAAATCAATCAGTGGGAGATAAATATTGGCCTCTGGGCTTGTGTGCCACTCCTGACTCCTGTGTGTGCCATCTCTCACTCAGTGGGCCATAGAAAGCCTATTTATTTTTTTGGTTGATTTGGGTTCTAAATTCTACCTGAAAAAATCACTAAATCAATCAGTGGGAGATAAATATTGGCCTCTGGGCTTGTGTGCCACTCCTGACTCCTGTGTGTGCCATCTCTCACTCAGTGGGCCATAGAAAGCCTATTTATTTTTTTGGTTGACTTGGGTTCTAAATTCTACCTGAAAAAATCACTAAATCAATCAGTGGGAGATAAATATTGGCCTCTGGGCTTGTGTGCCACTCCTGACTCCTGTGTGTGCCATCTGTCACTCAGTGGGCCATAGAAAGCCTATTTATTTTTTTGGTTGATTTGGGTTCTAAATTCTACCTGAAAAAATCACTAAATCAATCAGTGGGAGATAAATATTGGCCTCTGGGCTTGTGTGCCACTCCTGACTCCTGTGTGTGCCATCTCTCACTCAGTGGGCCATAGAAAGCCTATTTATTTTTTTGGTTGATTTGGGTTCTAAATTCTACCTGAAAAAATCACTAAATCAATCAGTGGGAGATAAATATTGGCCTCTGAGCTTGTGTGCCACTCCTGACTCCTGTGTGTGCCATCTCTCACTCAGTGGGCCATAGAAAGCCTATTTATTTTTTTTGGTTGATTTGGGTTCTAAATTCTACCTGAAAAAATCAATAAATAAATCAGTGGGAGATAAATATTGGCCTCTGGGCTTGTGTGCCACTCCTGACTCCTGTGTGTGCCATCTCTCACTCAGTGGGCCATAGAAAGCCTATTTATTTTTTTGGTTGATTTGGGTTCTAAATTCTTTCTGAAAAAATCACTAAATCAATCAGTGGGAGATAAATATTGGCCTCTGGGCTTGTGTGCCACTCCTGACTCCTGTGTGTGCCATCTCTCACTCAGTGGGCCATAGAAAGCCTATTTATTTTTTTGGTTGATTTGGGTCCTAAATTCTACCTGAAAAAATCAATAAATCAATCAGTGGGAGATAAATATTGGCCTCTGGGCTTGTGTGCCACTCCTGACTCCTGTGTGTGCCATCTCTCACTCAGTGGGCCATAGAAAGCCTATTTATTTTTTTGGTTGATTTGGGTCCTAAATTCTACCTGAAAAAATCAATAAATCAATCAGTGGGAGATAAATATTGGCCTCTGGGCTTGTGTGCCACTCCTGACTCCTGTGTGTGCCATCTCTCACTCAGTGGGCCATAGAAAGCCTATTTATTTTTTTGGTTGATTTGGGTTCTAAATTCTACCTGAAAAAATCACTAAATCAATCAGTGGGAGATAAATATTGGCCTCTGGGCTTGTGTGCCACTCCTGACTCCTGTGTGTGCCATCTCTCACTCAGTGGGCCATAGAAAGCCTATTTATTTTTTTGGTTGATTTGGGTTCTAAATTCTACCTGAAAAAATCACTATATCAATCAGTGGGAGATAAATATTGGCCTCTGGGCTTGTGTGCCACTCCTGACTCCTGTGTGTGCCATCTCTCACTCAGTGGGCCATAGAAAGCCTATTTATTTTTTTGGTTGATTTGGGTTCTAAATTCTACCTGAAAAAATCACTAAATCAATCAGTGGGAGATAAATATTGGCCTCTGCGCTTGTGTGCCACTCCTGACTCCTGTGTGTGCCATCTCTCACTCAGTGGGCCATAGAAAGCCTATTTATTTTTTTGGTTGATTTGGGTTCTAAATTCTACCTGAAAAAAATCACTAAATCAATCAGTGGGAGATAAATATTGGCCTCTGGGCTTGTGTGCCACTCCTGACTCCTGTGTGTGCCATCTCTCACTCAGTGGGCCATAGAAAGCCTATTTATTTTTTTGGTTGATTTGGGTTCTAAATTCTACCTGAAAAAAATCACTAAATCAATCAGTGGGAGATAAATATTGGCCTCTGGGCTTGTGTGCCACTCCTGACTCCTGTGTGTGCCATCTCTCACTCAGTGGGCCATAGAAAGCCTATTTATTTTTTTGGTTGATTTGGGTTCTAAATTCTACCTGAAAAAATCACTAAATCAATCAGTGGGAGATAAATATTGGCCTCTGGGCTTGTGTGCCACTCCTAACTCCTGTGTGTGCCATCTCTCACTCAGTGGGCTATAGAAAGCCTATTTATTTTTTTGGTTGACTTGGGTTCTAAATTCTACCTGAAAAAAATCACTAAATCAATCAGTGGGAGATAAATATTGGCCTCTGGGCTTGTGTGCCACTCCTGACTCCTGTGTGTGCCATCTCTCACTCAGTGGGCCATAGAAAGCCTATTTATTTTTTTGGTTGATTTGGGTTCTAAATTCTACCTGAAAAAATCACTAAATCAATCAGTGGGAGATAAATATTGGCCTCTGGGCTTGTGTGCCACTCCTGACTCCTGTGTGTGCCATCTCTCACTCAGTGGGCCATAGAAAGCCTATTTTTTTTTATTTGGTTTCTAAATTCTCCCTGAAAAAATCATTTTATTTTATTTGGTTTCTAAATTCTTCCTGAAAAAATCATTTTATTTTATTTTGTTTCTAAAGTCTCCCTGAAAAAAAAAATCAGTGGGAGATTAATATTGCCCTTTCTGCTTGTGTGCCAGTCTTGACTCCTGGGTGTGCCATCTCTCTCTCTCAAATAGTGGGCCATAGAAAGCCTATTTATTTTTTTGGTTGATTTGGGTTCTAAATTCTACCTGAAAAAATCAATAAATCAATCAGTGGGAGATAAATATTGGCCTCTGGGCTTGTGTGCCACTCCTGACTCCTGTGTGTGCCATCTCTCACTCAGTGGGCCATAGAAAGCCTATTTTTTTTTAATTTGGTTTCTAAATTCTCCCTGAAAAAATCATTTTATTTTATTTGGTTTCTGAATTCTTCCTGAAAAAATCATTTTATTTTATTTTATTTCTAAAGTCTTCCTTAAAAAAAAAAACAGTGGGAGATTGATATTGCCCTTTCTGCTTGTGTGCCAGTCTTGACTCCTGGGTGTGCCATCTCTCACTCAGTGGGCCATAGAAAGCCTTTTTTTATTTATTTGGTTTCTAAATTCTCCCTGAAAAAATCATTTTATTTTATTTGGTTTCTAAATTCTCCCTGAAAAAATCATTTTATTTTATTTTGTTTCTAAAGTCTCCCTGAAAAAAAAAAATCAGTGGGAGATTAATATTGCCCTTTCTGCTTGTGTGCCAGTCTTGACTCCTGGGTGTGCCATCTCTCACTCTCAAATAGTGGGCCATAGAAAGCCTATTTATTTTTTTGGTTGATTTGGGTTCTAAATTCTACCTGAAAAAATCACTAAATCAATCAGTGGGAGATAAATATTGGCCTCTGGGCTTGTGTGCCACTCCTGACTCCAGTGTGTGCCATCTCTCACTCAGTGGGCCATAGAAAGCCTATTTATTTTTTTGGTTGATTTGGGTTCTAAATTCTACCTTAAAAAATCACTATATCAATCAGTGGGAGATAAATATTGGCCTCTGGGCTTGTGTGCCACTCCTGACTCCTGTGTGTGCCATCTCTCACTCAGTGGGCCATAGAAAGCCTATTTATTTTTTTGGTTGATTTGGGTTCTAAATTCTACCTGATAAAATCACTAAATCAATCAGTGGGAGATAAATATTGGCCTCTGGGCTTGTGTGCCACTCCTGACTCCTGTGTGTGCCATCTCTCACTCAGTGGGCCATAGAAAGCCTATTTATTTTTTTGGTTGATTTGGGTTCTAAATTCTACCTGAAAAAAAATCACTAAATCAATCAGTGGGAGATAAATATTGGCCTGTGGGCTTGTGTGCCACTCCTGACTCCTGTGTGTGCCATCTCTCACTCAGTGGGCCATAGAAAGCCTATTTATTTTTTTGGTTGATTTGGGTTCTAAATTCTACCTGAAAAAATCACTAAATCAATCAGTGGGAGATAAATATTGGCCTCTGGGCTTGTGTGCCACTCCTGACTCCTGTGTGTGCCATCTCTCACTCAGTGGGCCATAGAAAGCCTATTTATTTTTTTGGTTGATTTGGGTTCTAAATTCTACCTGAAAAAATCACTAAATCAATCAGTGGGAGATAAATATTGGCCTCTGGGCTTGTGTGCCACTCCTAACTCCTGTGTGTGCCATCTCTCACTCAGTGGGCCATAGAAAGCCTATTTATTTTTTTGGTTGACTTGAGTTCTAAATTCTACCTGAAAAAATCACTAAATCAATCAGTGGGAGATAAATATTGGCCTCTGGGCTTGTGTGCCACTCCTGACTCCTGTGTGTGCCATCTCTCACTCAGTGGGCCATAGAAAGCCTATTTATTTTTTTGGTTGATTTGGGTTCTAAATTCTTTCTGAAAAAATCACTAAATCAATCAGTGGGAGATAAATATTGGCCTCTGGGCTTGTGTGCCACTCCTGACTCCTGTGTGTGCCATCTCTCACTCAGTGGGCCATAGAAAGCCTATTTTTTTTTTATTTGGTTTCTAAATTCTCCCCTAAAAAATCATTTTATTTTATTTGGTTTCTAAATTCTTCCTGAAAAAATCATTTTATTTTATTTTGTTTCTAAAGTCACCCTGAAAAAAAAATTCAGTGGGAGATTAATATTGCCCTTTCTGCTTGTGTGCCAGTCTTGACTCCTGGGTGTGCCATCTCTCTCTCTCAAATAGTGGGCCATAGAAAGCCTATTTATTTTTTTGGTTGATTTGGGTTCTAAATTCTACCTGAAAAAATCAATAAATCAATCAGTGGGAGATAAATATTGGCCTCTGGGCTTGTGTGCCACTCCTGACTCCTGTGTGTGCCATCTCTCACTCAGTGGGCCATAGAAAGCCTATTTTTTTTTAATTTGGTTTCTAAATTCTCCCTGAAAAAATCATTTTATTTTATTTGGTTTCTAAATTCTTCCTGAAAAAATCATTTTATTTTATTTCTAAAGTCTTCCTTAAAAAAAAATCAGTGGGAGATTAATATTGCCCTTTCTGCTTGTGTGCCAGTCTTGACTCCTGGGTGTGCCATCTCTCACTCAGTGGGCCATAGAAAGCCTTTTTTTATTTATTTGGTTTCTAAATTCTCCCTGAAAAAATCATTTTATTTTATTTGGTTTCTAAATTCTCCCTGAAAAAATCATTTTATTTTATTTTGTTTCTAAAGTCTCTCTGAAAAAAAAAAAAAAATCAGTGGGAGATTAATATTGCCCTTTCTGCTTGTGTGCCAGTCTTGACTCCTGGGTGTGCCATCTCTATCTCTCAAATAGTGGGCCATAGAAAGCCTATTTATTTTTTTGGTTGATTTGGGTTCTAAATTCTACCTGAAAAAATCAATAAATCAATCAGTGGGAGATAAATATTGGCCTCTGGGCTTGTGTGCCACTGCTGACTCCTGTGTGTGCCATCTCTCACTCAGTGGGCCATAGAAAGCCTATTTTTTTTTTATTTGGTTTCTAAATTCTCCCTGAAAAAATCATTTTATTTTATTTGGTTTCTAAATTCTTCCTGAAAAAATCATTTTATTTTATTTTGTTTCTAAAGTCTCCCTGAAAAAAAAAAAAAATCAGTGGGAGATTAATATTGCCCTTTCTGCTTGTGTGCCAGTCTTGACTCCTGGGTGTGCCATCTCTCACTCAGTGGGCCATAGAAAGCCTTTTTTTTTATTTGGTTTCTAAATTCTCCCTGAAAAAATCATTTTATTTTATTTGGTTTCTAAATTCTCCCTGAAAAAATCATTTTATTTTATTTTGTTTCTAAAGTCTCCCTGAAAAAAAAAAAAATCAGTGGGAGATTAATATTGCCCTTTCTGCTTGTGTGCCAGTCTTGACTCCTGGGTGTGCCATCTCTATCTCTCAAATAGTGGGCCATAGAAAGCCTATTTATTTTTTTGGTTGATTTGGGTTCTAAATTCTACCTGAAAAAATCAATAAATCAATCAGTGGGAGATAAATATTGGCCTCTGGGCTTGTGTGCCACTCCTGACTCCTGTGTGTGCCATCTCTCACTCAGTGGGCCATAGAAAGCCTATTTTTTTTATTTGGTTTCTAAATTCTCCCTGAAAAAATCATTTTATTTTATTTGGTTTCTAAATTCTTCCAGAAAAAATCATTTTATTTTATTTTGTTTCTAAAGTCTCCCTGAAAAAAAAAAAAAATCAGTGGGAAATTAATATTGCCCTTTCTGCTTGTGTGCCAGTCTTGACTCCTGGGTGTGCCATCTCTCACTCAGTGGGCCATAGAAAGCCTTTTTTTTTTATTTGGTTTCTAAATTCTCCCAGAAAAAATCATTTTATTTTATTTGGTTTCTAAATTCTCCCTGAAAAAATCATTTTATTTTATTTTGTTTCTAAAGTCTCCCTGAAAAAAAAAAAATCAGTGGGAGATTAATATTGCCCTTTCTGCTTGTGTGCCAGTCTTGACTCCTGGGTGTGCCATCTCTCTCTCTCAAATAGTGGGCCATAGAAAGCCTATTTATTTTTTTGGTTGATTTGGGTTCTAAATTCTACCTGAAAAAATCAATAAATCAATCAGTGGGAGATAAATATTGGCCTCTGGGCTTGTGTGCCACTGCTGACTCCTGTGTGTGCCATCTCTCACTCAGTGGGCCATAGAAAGCCTATTTTTTTTAAATTTGGTTTCTAAATTCTCCCTGAAAAAATCATTTTATTTTATTTGGTTTCTAAATTCTTCCTGAAAAAATCATTTTATTTTATTTTGTTTCTAAAGTCTCCCTGAAAAAAAAAAAAATCAGTGGGAGATTAATATTGCCCTTTCTGCTTGTGTGCCAGTCTTGACTCCTGGGTGTGCCATCTCTCACTCAGTGGGCCATAGAAAGCCTTTTTTTTTATTTGGTTTCTAAATTCTCCCTGAAAAAATCATTTTATTTTATTTGGTTTCTAAATTCTCCCTGAAAAAATCATTTTATTTTATTTTATTTTATTTCTAAAGTCTCCCTGAAAAAAAAAAAAATCAGTGGGAGATTAATATTGCCCTTTCTGCTTGTGTGCCAGTCTTGACTCCTGGGTATGCCATCTCTCTCTCTCAAATAGTGGGCCATAGAAAGCCTATTTATTTTTTTGGTTGATTTGGTTTCTAAATTCTACCTGAAAAAATCAATAAATCAATCAGTGGGAGATAAAAATTGGCCTCTGGGCTTGTGTGCCACTCCTGACTCCTGTGTGTGCCATCTCTCACTCAGTGGGCCATAGAAAGCCTATTTTTTTTTATTTGGTTTCTAAATTCTCCCTGAAAAAATCATTTTATTTTATTTGGTTTCTAAATTCTTCCTGAAAAAATCATTTTATTTTATTTTGTTTCTAAAGTCTCCCTGAAAAAAAAAAAAAAAATCAGAGGGAGATTAATATTGCCCTTTCTGCTTGTGTGCCAGTCTTGACTCCTGGGTGTGCCATCTCTCACTCAGTGGGCCATAGAAAGCCTTTTTTATTATTATTTTGTTTCTAAATTCTCCCTGAAAAAATGATTTTATTTTATTTGGTTTCTAAATTCTTCCTGAAAAAATCATTTTATTTTATTTTGTTTCTAAATTCTCCCTGAAAAAAAAAATTAAAAAAAAATGGGAGATTAATATTGACATTTGTGTTTGAGTGACAGTCCTGTGTGTGTGGCATCTCTGTGATTTGGTGCCACAGAAAACAGAGTGTGTAACATTGTGCCTGATTTTCCTTGCGGTCTCACCAACCTGTAAAGGGATATCGAAATCATACTGAAGTTATAGCTCACCGTGTAAGTTGTTTGACAGCAACAAATAAAGTTACTTTGGTTAAGTTTTTAAAACAATGAGGAAGTCTGGTGCAAGAGGTCGTGGCCGTGGGCGTTCATTGTCAGCTGGTAATGATGGTAGTGGTAGTGGAGCATCAGGTGGTCGTGGGAAAAAAAATATTCCACCTAAGTCTGGAGCTGTGGAGCCAGGTTCGTCGTCTGGCTACACAAGGCCTCGAATGCTCTCTTTTCTGGGAGTAGGAAAACCGCTTTTAAAGCCGCAGCAGCAACAGCAAGTTTTGGCTTACCTTGCTGACTCAGCCTCTAGCTCTTTTGCCTCCTCTTCTGAAACTGGTAAATGTAAAAGCAGCGCGTCGTTTGTGGATGTTCACGGTCAGGGACAAGTCGCTTCCTTGTCCTCTTCAGCAAAAACAACAACAAGAGAGAAGGATGCAGCAGGCGACACAACGGGTTACTCCATGGAGCTCTTTACACATACCGTCCCTGGCTTAGAAAGTGAAACAGTTAACAGGCCATGCCCATTACAAGTAGATTCTGACATGGAGTGCACTGATGCACAGCCACAGCCAGACTACTATGCTGGTCCTTTGACTCAGACCACAACATTGCTCTCTCAGGGTACTGATCCACAATCAGACCCTGATGAGACTATGTTGCCCCGTCACGAACGCTATACCACCAACCGACACGGTGACACAGACGAAGTTGCACATGAGCTAGAAGAGGAGGTTATAGATGACCCAGTTGTTGACCCCGATTGGCAGCCATTGGGGGAACAGGGTGCAGGCAGCAGTAGTTCTGAAGCGGAGGTGGAGGAGGGGCCGCAGCAGGCATCAACATCGCAACAGGTTCCATCTGCCGGGCCCGTATCTGGCCCAAAACGCGTGGCAAAGCCAAAACCTGTTGGAGGACAGCGTGGCCATCCGGTTAAAGCTCAGTCTGCAATTCCTGAAAAGGGATCCGATGCTAGGAAGAGTGCAGTCTGGCATTTTTTTAAACAACATCCAATTGATCAGCGCAAAGTCATCTGTCAAAAATGTTCAACTAGCTTAAGCAGAGGTCAGAATCTGAAAAGTCTCAATACAAGTTGCATGCATAGACATTTAACCACCATGCATTTGCAAGCCTGGACTAACTACCAAACGTCCCTTAAGGTTGTAGCACCCTCGGCCAATGAAGCTAGTCAGCAACGCAACATCCCTTCCGTCACTGTAAGGCCACCATTTTCCGCACCACCGGCAGTATCTGTGCAGGTTTCTTTGCCAGCCCAAAGCAGTCAGGGTCAGGGAATCACCAGTTTTGTAGGAGGAAATACTGCATCTAGGGCACCGGCGGAAACAATACCGTCTACAACCGTCTCTCAGTCTGCCATGTCCACCGGCACACCCGCTAGTTCCACGATCTCCAGCTCTCCAGTCCAGCTCACCCTACATGAGACTCTGGTTAGAAAAAGGAAGTACTTATCCTCGCATCCGCGTACACAGGGTTTTAACGCCCACATAGCTAGACTAATCTCGTTAGAGATGATGCCCTACCGGTTAGTTGAAAGCAAAGCTTTCAAAGCCCTGATGGAGTACGCTGAACCACGCTATGAGCTACCCAGTCGACACTTTTTTTCCAGACAAGCCTTCCCAGCCCTGCACCAGCATGTTAAACAGTGCATCGTCCATGCATTCAGGCAATCTGTGAGTACAAAGGTGCACCTGACTACAGATGCATGGACCAGTAGGCATGGCCAGGGACGTTACGTGTCCATCACGGCACACTGGGTGAATGTGGTGGATGCAGGGTCCACAGGGGACATCAATTTCGGGACAGTTGTGCCTAGCCCACGGTCTAGGAAACAGTTGGCTGTAGGCGTTCGCACCCCCTCCTCCTCCTCCTCGTCCTCCTGCAGAAGCGAGAGCTCTTTCACAGACCGCAGTCGCCCAACCACTCCATCGGCAGCTGACACTGTTGCACACCAGTTGTCCCATTATGGGCCAGCTACTGGCAAACGTCAGCAGGCTGTATTGGCTATGAAGTGTTTGGGCGACAACAGACACACCGTGGAAGTTCTGTCCGAGTTCTTGCAGCAAGAAACGCAGTCGTGGCTGGGCACAGTAGATCTTGAGGCAGGCAAGGTAGTGAGTGATAACGGAAGGAATTTCATGGCTGCCATCTCCCTTTCCCAACTGAAACACATTCCTTGCCTGGCTCACACCTTAAACCTGGTGGTGCAGTGCTTATTGAAAACTTATCCTGGGTTCTCCGACCTGCTCCTCAAAGTGCGTGGACTTTGCTCACATATCCGCCGTTCGCCTGTACACTCCAGCCGTATGCAGACCTATCAGCGGCCTTTGAACCTTCCCCAGAATTGCCTAATCATAGACGTTGCAACAAGGTGGAACTCAACACTGCACATGCTTCAGAGACTGTGCCAACAGAGGCGGGCTGTTATGTTTTTGTGGGAGGATACACATACACGGGCAGGCAGTAGGATGGCAGACATGGAGTTGTCAGGTGTGCAGTGGTCGAAGATACAAGACATGTGTCAAGTCCTTCAGTGTTTTGAGGAATGCACACGGCTGGTTAGTGCAGACAACGCCATAATAAGCATGAGCATCCCCCTAATGTGTCTGCTGATGCAAAGTTTGACGCACATAAAGGATCAGGCGTCTGCACCAGAGGAAGAGGAAAGCCTTGATGACAGTCAGCCATTGTCTGGTCAGGGCAGTGTACAGGACGAGTTAGCGGGCGAAGAGGAGGTGGAGGACGAGGAGGATGATGGGGATGAGTATATTTTTAATGAGGAAGCTTTCCCGGGGGCACTGGAAATTGGTTGCGTGGCAAGGCCGGGTTCTGGTTTTTTGAGGGACACAAGTGACGTAGATTTGCCTGAAACTGCCCCTCAACCAATCACAACCGCAGATTTGACAACTGGAACTTTGGCCCACATGGCGGATTATGCCTTACATATCCTCAAAAGAGACACACGCATTACTAAAATGATGAACGATGACGATTACTGGTTGGCCTGCCTCCTTGATCCTCGCTATAAAGGCAAACTGCAAAATATAATGCCACATGAGAACTTGGAACTAATATTAGCAACCAAACAATCAACTCTTGTTGACCGTTTGCTTCAGGCATTCCCAGCACACAGCGCCCGTGATCGTTCTCACACGAGCTCCAGGGGGCAGCAGACCAGGAGTGTTAGGGGTGCACACATCAGAAGTGGCGTTGGACAGAGGGGTTTTCTGACCAGGTTGTGGGGTGATTTTGCTATGACCGCAGACAGGACAGGTACTGCTGCATCAATTGAAAGTGACAGGAGACAACATTTGTCCAGTATGGTTACAAACTATTTTTCATCCCTTATCGATGTTCTCCCTCAACCGTCATTCCCATTTGATTACTGGGCATCCAAATTAGACACCTGGCCAGAATTGGCAGAATATGCATTGCAGGAGCTTGCTTGCCCGGCAGCTAGTGTCCTATCAGAAAGAGTATTCAGTGCTGCAGGTTCAATCTTAACCGAAAAAAGGACTCGTCTGGCTACCCAAAATGTAGATGATCTAACATTCATTAAAATGAACCACAACTGGATTTCGAATTCTTTTGCCCCACCTTGCCCGGCCGACACCTAGCTTTCCTATGAAAAGCTCTTGCCTGTGGACTACTGTGAATTACTTTTCTAATGTCTTAATTTGCTGCAGCTGATTGTCCAGCATACGACATGTTTACACCTCCCTAAATGGCCAAACTCCCCACACGGGGCCGTGGTATCGCGACTTGGCGCAAGCACCCGTGAGAGTGCTGTTTGTCAGAAGAGGTGGGTGTGCCCGCTTTTGGTCGACAGCACTGCCACTGGGTCCCTCATAGTACAATAAAGTGTCTCTGGCGGTGGTGGTGCGCACCCAACGTCAGACACACTGTTGTAACATGAGGGGCCCTGGGCCTGTATCGCCGGCCACAAGAGAGTTCACCCACCCCCAGGTCAAACATTGCTCTACCACTTCCACAGTTATCTCTCACACTTCCACCAATGTTTAGTCTATGCGCTGACATCCTTCCATTCCTGCCACTGACAATACCATTGTGTTGACATGTATGATGGTACTTAACATAGTCAGGGGCAGTGTCCTCAATTTACCAAAGTAAATACTTTGCGCCAAATTAGTAGGTCTGAAACTACGCAGAGGATCCCACCCCTGTACCTAATGATTGCACCCTTTAGTGTTTTCGTTTTGTTTTAATGCGAGACATTCACATTTATTTATTGTTTTGGACTACTAACTGGCAGACACTCATTACAATCGGCCTCCGCTGACCAGACCAGTGCTGCCCGTGTACCCCTTGGAACCAATTTTAAATTGCCTACAGCCTGCCCAATTTTATTATGTTAGGCCTTCGAAGCCTGTCTGCGGTCCCTCCTTCCACTAGGCCTCCATTGACCATACCACTGCTACCCGTGTACCCCTGGAACCAATTAGAAAGTGCCTACAGCCTGTCCGATTTTATTATGTTAGGCCTTCGAAGCCTGTCTGCGGTCCCTCCTTCCACTAGGCCTCCACTGACCTGTCTACTGCTGCCCGTGTACCCCTGGAACCAATTAGAAAGTGCCTACAGCCTGTCCAATTTTATTATGTTAGGCCTTCGAAGCCTGTCTGCGGTCCCTCCTTCCACTAGGCCTCCACTGACCATACCACTGCTGCCCGTGTACCCCTGGAACCAATTAGAAAGTGCCTACAGCCTGTCCGATTTTATTATGTTAGGCCTTCGAAGCCTGTCTGCGGTCCCTCCTTCCACTAGGCCTCCACTGACCTGTCTACTGCTGCCCATGTACCCCTGGAACCAATTAGAAAGTGCCTACAGCCTGTCCAATTTTATTATGTTAGGCCTTCGAAGCCTGTCTGCGGTCCCTCCTTCCACTAGGCCTCCACTGACCTGTCTACTGCTGCCCATGTACCCCTGGAGCCAATTAGAAAGTGCCTACAGCCTGTCCAATTTTATTATGTTAGGCCTTCGAAGCCTGTCTGCGGTCCCTCCTTCCACTAGGCCTCCACTGACCATACCACTGCTGCCCGTGTACCCCTGGAACCAATTAGAAAGTGCCTACAGCCTGTCCGATTTTATTATGTTAGGCCTTCGAAGCCTGTCTGCGGTCCCTCCTTCCACTAGGCCTCCACTGACCTGTCTACTGCTGCCCGTGTACCCCTGAAATCAATTAGAAAGTGCCTACAGCCTGTCCAATTTTATTATGTTAGGCCTTCGAAGCCTGTATGTGGTCCCTCCTTCCACTAGGCCTCCACTGACCTGTCTACTGCTGCCCGTGTACCCCTGGAACCAATTAGAAAGTGCCTACAGCCTGTACGATTTTATTATGTTAGGCCTTCGAAGCCTGTCTGCGGTCCCTCCTTCCACTAGGCCTCCACTCACCATACCACTGCTGCCTGTGTACCCCTTGGAACCAATTAGAAAGTGCCTACAGCCTGTCCGATTTTATTATGTTAGGCCTTCGAAGCCTGTCTGCGGTCCCTCCTTCCACTAGGCCTCCACTGACCTGTCTTCTGCTGCCCGTGTACCCCTGGAACCAATTAGAAAGTGCCTACAGCCTGTCCAATTTTATTATGTTAGGCCTTCGAAGCCTGTCTGCGGTCCCTCCTTCCACTAGGCCTCCACTGACCTGTCTACTGCTGCCCGTGTACCCCTGGAACCAATTAGAAAGTGCCTACAGCCTGTCCGATTTTTTTATGTTAGGCCTTCGAAGCCTGTCTGCGGCCCGTTCTTTCTACTACTACTACACTGACCAGTCTACTGCTGCCCGTGTACCCCTGGAACCAATGTTAAAGTGCCTACAGCCCAATATTTTTTTATGTTAGGCCTTCGAAGCCTGTCTGCGGCCCGTTCTTTCTAATACTACTACACTGACCAGACCACTGCTGCCTGTGTACCCCTGGAACCTATTTAAAAGTGCCTACAGCCCAATATTTTATTATGTTAGGCCTTCGAAGCCTGTCTGCGGCCCGTTCTTTCTACTACTCCTACACTGACCAGTCTACTGCTGCCCGTGTACCCCTGGAACCAATGTTAAAGTGCCTACAGCCCAATATTTTTTTATGTTAGGCCTTCGAAGCCTGTCTGCGGCCCGTTCTTTCTACTACTACTACACTGACCAGTCTACTGCTGCCCGTGTACCCCTGGAACCAATGTTAAAGTGCCTACAGCCCAATATTTTTTTATGTTAGGCCTTCGAAGCCTGTCTGCGGCCCGTTCTTTCTACTACTCCTACACTGACCAGACCACTGCTGCCTGTGTACCCCTGGAACCTATTTAAAAGTGCCTACAGCCCAATATTTTATTATGTTAGGCCTTCGAAGCCTGTCTGCGGCCCGTTCTTTCTACTACTCCTACACTGACCAGTCTACTGCTGCCCGTGTACCCCTGGAACCAATGTTAAAGTGCCTACAGCCCAATATTTTTTTATGTTAGGCCTTCGAAGCCTGTCTGCGGCCCGTTCTTTCTACTACTACTACTACACTGACCAGTCTACTGCTGCCCGTGTTCCCCTGGAACCAATGTTAAAGTGCCTACAGCCCAATATTTTTTTATGTTAGGCCTTCGAAGCCTGTCTGCGGCCCGTTCTTTCTACTACTACTACACTGACCAGTCTACTGCTGCCCGTGTACCCCTGGAACCAATGTTAAAGTGCCTACAGCCCAATATTTTATTATGTTAGGCCTTCGAAGCCTGTCTGCGGCCCGTTCTTTCTACTACTACTACACTGACCAGTCTACTGCTGCCCGTGTACTCCTGGAACCAATGTTAAAGTGCCTACAGCCCAATATTTTATTATGTTAGGCCTTCGAAGCCTGTCTGCGGCCCCTTCTTTCTACTACTCCTACACTGACCAGACCACTGCTGCCTGTGTACCCCTGGAACCTATTTAAAAGTGCCTACAGCCCAATATTTTATTATGTTAGGCCTTCGAAGCCTGTCTGCGGCCCGTTCTTTCTACTACTCCTACACTGACCAGTCTACTGCTGCCCGTGTACCCCTGGAACCAATGTTAAAGTGCCTACAGCCCAATATTTTTTTATGTTAGGCCTTCGAAGCCTGTCTGCGGCCCGTTCTTTCTACTACTACTACACTGACCAGCCTACTGCTGCCCGTGTACCCCTGGAACCAATGTTAAAGTGCCTACAGCCCAATATTTTTTTATGTTAGGCCTTCGAAGCCTGTCTGCGGCCCGTTCTTTCTACTACTACTACACTGACCAGTCTACTGCTGCCCGTGTACCCCTGGAACCAATGTTAAAGTGCCTACAGCCCAATATTTTATTATGTTAGGCCTTCGAAGCCTGTCTGCGGCCCGTCCTTTCTACTACTCCTACACTAACCAGTCTACTGCTGCCCGTGTACCCCTGGAACCAATGTTAAAGTGCCTACAGCCCAATATTTTTTTATGTTAGGCCTTCGAAGCCTGTCTGCGGCCCGTTCTTTCTACTACTCATACACTGACCAGAACACTGCTGCCTGTGTACCCCTGTAACCTTTTTTAAGCTGCAGTGAGCCACATTTTTGGTTTAAGGCCTACTACCTGTGTCTGTCTGCGCCACTCAATACAGCTGTGTTCCTTTGAAAAAAGCTGAGCGTCAATAGTCTTGTTTTCAGCCTCTAGGAATTTTAAAACTGCATTGTGGCTACAACTTTGGTAGGGCCTACTAACGGTGTCTGCCGCCCCAAGGTGTGCCCCAGGTTTCGTCCACATTGCTTCGATCTTCCTACTCTCGTTTAGTAGTTGTTGCAAACTACACTGCATTAGGCCTACAAATTTGGTATGGGGTGTAGACAGACGGTGTGTTACACTCCAAGGTGTTCCCCAGGTTTCGTCCACATTGCTTCGATCTTCCTACTCTCGTTTAGTAGTTGGTGAAAACTACACTGCATTAGGCCTACAAATTGGGTATGGGGTGTAGAGACGGTGTGTTCCACTCCAAGGTGTTCCCCAGGTTTCCTCGCCATTGCTTCGGTCTTCCGACTCTCGTTTAGTAGTTGTTGGAAACTACACTGCATTAGACCTACAAATTGGGTATGGGGGGTAGAGACGGTGTCTTCCACTCCAAGGTGTTCTCCAGGTTGCCTTTCCTGAGCTTCTATCTTCAGGCTCTTGTTAAATAGTGGTTAAATGGAACAACTGCATTTGGCGTACTAGTTGGTTTGGGGCCTACTAACAGTGTCTGCCGCTCCTTGCTGTTCTCCTGGTTTCCTGTCCTGAAATTCCATTTTCAGGCTCTCGTTAAGTAGTTGTTAATGTTAGACTGCATTTGACCTACTAGTTGGGTTGGGGCCTACTATCGGTGTCTGCCACTCCTTGCTGTTCTCCTCCACTGAACAAAGCTGTGCCGCCTGTTTACTATGGTTGCCAATTTTGAACTGCATTTCGACTACTTACTGATTTGGGCCTACTCTCTGTGTCAGCCTCTCATTCCAGTTGTCCTCCACTGCAATGCCCCCTGGTTAGTCCTGTGTTACCAATTTTGAACTGCATTTAGCCAACTTTATTCTTTGGGCCTATATCTGTGTTTCCTCCTCATCCTGCCCATTGCCCAGCCAGTGATAGATGAGTCTGCTGGTACATTGACCCATAACGCAACATTCCCCGTGCACGCTACACAGCAAGATTGTGACCCTGCTGAAAGTCAGGTTCCTCTTCCCGCATACCATACTACCTTACACGGGGACAAAGAGGAAGGTGCAGATGAAAGTGCAGGTTCCTTCATCAGGTGGGGGGAGGAATACTAGTTGGCGACGTCACTGGCACAGGGCCTCTCATAGTACGCAAAAGTGTTGCTGCCGGTGGGAGGCGCCCCCGCCGTGCAAACACACCGCTGTACTTTGAGGGGCCCTGTGCCAGTGCCAATGCCAACGAGTGGGCCCCCCCTGCTTGCTCAGGATCACAGCACTTGCAAAGTTGAAATACTTACCTCTCCCTGCTCCACTGCCGTGACATCGTCCAGATTTAATGGGCCCACTAATTACTTGAACCAGCCCTACCCCCCACAACTTTAGCCAAATGACCCCCGATTTCAAATGCCTTCCAATTATTATAAGCTAAATTACGATTGACAAGCTTCTGTAACAAGAATGGATGTTTTTGCCATTAAAATGGGCAGTGTAGGTGTTTTCCTGGCCTCCACTCACTGCCGACTATGCTCCCCCATTGACTTGCATTGGGTTTCGTGTTTCGGTCGATACCCGACTTTTCGCGATAATCGGCCGATTCCACTCGACTCGACTTCTAAGATAGTCGGGTTTCGTGAAACACGGCTCGACTCTAAAAAGGTCAAGGTCGCTCAACCCTAGTAGTGAGCCCACAACAGGGTTATTGCAGGCTGCAGGCTTTTCTTAAAAGATGAGTTTTCAGGTTGCGTCTAAGGCTATGTTCACATGTGGGAAGGGGGCTGCGGGTTCTCCCGCGGGTTTTCCCGCAGCGGATTTGATAAATCTGCAGGGCAAACCCGCTGCGGTTATCCCTGCAGATTTATCGCGTTTTGTCCTGTGGTTTCCGCTGCGGGATTTACTCCTACTATTGATGCTGCATATGCAGCAATATGCAGCATCAACAGTAATGTTAAAAATAATAAAAATAATGATATACTCACCCTCTGACGTCCCGATCTCCTCGGCGCTGCAGGCGGCGGTCCGGTTCCAAAGATGCTGTGCGAGAAGGACCTTCGTGACGTCACGGTCATGTGACCGCGACGTCACCGCAGGTCCTGGTCGCACAGCAAACCTGAGACCGGACGGCCGCGTGCAGCGCTGGGAGGTGAGTATAGCATTATTTTTTATTTTAATTCTTTTTTTTTACGCACAAATATGGTTCCCGGGGTCTGGAGGAGAGTCTCCTCTCCTCCACCCGGGGTACCACCCGCACATTATCCGCTTACTTCCCGCATGGTGGGCACAGCCCCATGCTGGAAGTAAGCGGATCAATGCATTCCTATGGGTGCAGAATCGCTGTGATTCTGCACAAAGAAGTGACATGCTGCGGGTTGTAAACCGCTGCGTTCCCGCGTGGTTTTTCCCGCAGCATGTGCACAGCGGTTTGCGGTTTCCATAGGGTTTACAGGTTACTGTAAATGCTATGGAAACTGCTGCGGACCCGCAGCTGCAAAATCGCTACGGTTCCCCGGTAAAAACCGCAAAGTGTGAACATGGCCTAAAGGTTTCAGCTGGTGTTTGGATGGCGTTTGGAGAGCCCCTGATTTGCCTAAACATTGAAACCCCCCAGAAGTAACACCATTTTGGAAAGTAGACCCTAAGGAACTTATCTAGATGTGTGGTGAGCACTTTGACCCACCAAGTGCTTCACAGAAGTTTATAATGCAAAGCCGTAAAAATAAAAAATCATATTTTTTCACAAAAATGATCTCTTCGCCCCAATTTTTTATTTTCCCAAGGGTAAGAGAAGAAATTGGACCCGAAAAGTTGTTGTCCAAAGTGCCCTGAGTAAAAATAAAAAAATCATATTTTTTCACAAAAATTATATTTTTGCCCCCAATTTTTTATTTTCCCATGGGTAAGAGAAGAAATTGGACCCCAAAAGTTGTTGTGCAAAGTGTCCTAAGTACGCTTATACCCCATATGTGGGGGTAAACCACTGTTTGGGCACTTGGGAGAGCTCGGAAGGGAAGGAGCGCCGTTTGACTTTTCAATGCAAAATTGACAGGAATTAAGATGGGATGCCATGTTGCGTTTGCAGAGCCACTGATGTGCCTAAACATTGAAACCCCCTCAAGTGACACCATTTTGGAAAGTAGACACCCTAAGGAACTCATCTAGATGTGTTGTGAGAGCTTTGAACCCCCAAGTGTATCACTACAGTTTATAACACAGAGCCGTGAAAATAAAAAATCTTTTTTTTTCCGCAAAAATGTAGCCCCTAGTTTTGTATTTTTCCAAGGGTAACAGTTGAAATTGGACCCCAAAAGTTGTTGTCCAATTTGTCCTGAGTACGCTGATACTCCATATGTGGGGGGAGCCACAGTTTGAGCGCATGCGAGAGCTCGGAAGGGAAGGAACGACATTTGGAATGCAGACTTAGATGGAATAGTCTGCAGGCGCCACATTGCGTTTGCAGAGCCCCTAATGTACCTAAACAGTAGAAACCCCCCACAAGTGACCCCATGTTGGAAACTAGATCCCCCAAGAAACTTATCTAGATGTGTTGTGAGAACTTTGCACCCCCCAAGTGTTTCACTACAGTCTATAATGCAGAGCCGTGAAAATAAAAAATCTTTTTTTTCCACAAAAATTATTTTTTAGCCCCCAGTTTTGTATTTTTCCCAGGGTAACAGTTGAAATTCGACCCCAAAAGTTGTCCAATTTGTCCTGAGTACTCTGATACCCCATATGTGGGGGGGGGGAACCACAGTTTGAGCGCATGGCAGAGCTCGGAAGTAAAGGAGTGCCATTTGACTTTTCAATGCAAAAGTGACTGGAATTGAGATGGGACGCCATGTTGCGTTTGGAGAGCCCCTGATGTGCCTAAACATTGAAACCCCCCACAAGTGACACCATTTTGGAAAGTAGACCCCCTAAGGAACTTATCTAGATGTGTGGTGAGCACTTTGACCCATTAAGTGATTCACAGAAGTTTATAATGCAGAGCCGTAAAAATAAAAAATCATATTTTTTCACAAAAATGATCTCTTCGCCCCCAATTTTTTATTTTCCCAAGGGTAAAAGAAGAAATTGGACCCCAAAAGTTGTTGTCCAAAGTGCCCTGAGTATGCTGATACCCCATCTGTTGGGATAAACCCTGTTTGGGCACACGGGAGAGCTCGGAAGGGAAGGAGCACTGTTTTACTTTTTTAACGCAGAATTGGCTGGAATTGAGATTGGACGCCATGTCGCGTTTGGAGAACCCCTGATGTGCCTAAACAGTGGAAACCCCCCAATTTTAACTGAAACCCTAATCCAAACACACCCCTAACCCTAATCCCAAGGGTAACCCTAACCACATCTCTAACCCAGACACACCCCTAACCCTAATCCCAACCCTATTCCCAACCGTAAATGTAATCCAAACCCTAAGTGTAGCTTTAGCCCTAACCCTAACTTTAGCCCCAACCCTAACCCTAGCTCGAACCCTAACCCTAGCCCTAATTTCCCATTAGGGTTAGGGCTAGGGTTAGGGCTATGGTTAGGGTTAGGGCTAGGGAAATAAATACATTTTTTTTAATTTTTCCCTAACTAAGGGGGTGATGAAGGGGGGTTTGATTTACTATTTATAGCAGGTTTTCTAGCCGATTTTTATGATTGGCAGCCGTCACGCACTGAAAGACGCTTTTTTATTGCAAAAAATATTTTTTGTGTTACCACATTTTGAGAGCTGTAATTTTTCCATATTTTGGTCCACAGAGTCATGTGAGGTCTTGATTTTTGCCGGACGAGTTGACGTTTTTATTGGGAACATTTTCGGGCACGTGACATTTTTTTATCGCTTTTTATTCTGATTTTTGTGAGGCAGAATGACCAAAAACCAGCTATTCATGAATTTCTTTTGGGAGAGGCTTTTATACCGTTCCGCTTTTGGTAAAATGGATAAAGCAGTTTTATTCTTCGCGTCAGTACGATTACAGCGATACCTCATTTATATAATTTTTTTATGTTTTGGCGCTTTAATACGATAAAAACTATTTTATACAAAAAATAATTATTTTTGCATCGCTTTATTCTGAGGACTATAACTTTTTTATTTTTTTGCTTATGATGCTATATGGCAGCTTGTTTTTTTGTGGGACAAGATGACGTTTTCAGCGGTACCATGGTCATTTATATCCGTCTTTTTGATCGCGTGTTATTCCACTTTTTGTTCAGCGGTATGATAATAAAGCGTTGTTTTTTGCCTCGTTTTTTTTTTACGGTGTTCACTGAAGGGGTTAACTAGTGGGACAGTTTTATAGGTCGGGTCGTTACGGACGCGGCGATGTTAAATATGTGTACTTATTGTTTTTTTTTATTTAGATAAAGAAATGTATTTACGGGAACAATATATATATATTTTTTGTTAGGAATTTTTTTTTTGTTTACACATCTGAATATTTTTTTTTACACTATAACATTGCCCCGGGGAAGGGGGCGGGGGGAAGGGGGGGGGCATCATGTTATAGTGTAAGATCGCTGATCTGACACTTTACTGTGCACTGTGTCAGTTCAGCGATCTGACATGCACAGCAGGGAGGCTTCCCGGCGCCTGCTCTGAGCAGGCGCTGGTAAGCCACCTCCCTGCAGGACCCGAATGCAGCCCCTTGAGCGCGGCCGATCACTATGACGTACTATCCCATCGGTGGGCATATTAGCCCACCCCAGCTCGACGGGATAGTATGTCTAATGTCAGAAAGGGGTTAAAATTTGCAGCATGTTAAGTTGTTCAGCTTTTTTGCAGCATTTTTCACCCATACAAATGAACACTCTATTTAAAAAATGCAATTCAACATGCAATGAAAACGCAAGTAAAATGCATCCAAAACGTGCATAACGTACACTGCGGTTTTTCTGCCAAAAGATACATTTTTAGTGCAAGAGAAATCTAATACTCAATATGTGCACATATCCTTTGTTGTAAAGCTAGAGGGAAGGATATTACAATAAATCGAGAGAGGAGATGAGCAGGTCATGCACTAATATTTTAGTTGATTTGGAGTTGAGGAAAGGACGTATTCTGGAAATATATTTGAGTGGGAGGTGGCAGGAAGAGAACAGAACTTGGATATGTAATTTGAAGGACAAAGAGTCAAGGGTTACACCGAGGCAGCGGACTTCTGATACAGAGAAAGCGCTATATTATTTATTGTGATAGATAAGGTTGGAAAGGGTGAAATGGAGGAAAAATCCAAAGTTCCATGTTGTCCAAATTCTGTTTAAGAAAACGTGATAAGAAGAAGGATATATCTTATAGACATTCTGTATAGCAAAGAGGTGACATTTGGGCCAGAATGGTAGTGTGAGTGTTATGATCCGTTCCAGGGTTTAATCCGGTCTGCCCTTTTTCTGGGTGGATCATGTCAAGGGTTAACTTTGTTCTGCCTCATTCTGGGTGCAGGTTTGCTATTTAGCTCTGATGCATCCTGCTGGCAGTGTCAGCTATAGTTCTGCCTTCGGCGTGTGAACCTGACTCTGGTAGCTCTTGATCTGTCCTGCTGTGATTCCTGACTTTCCCCATGTCTGTTGACTCCCTCTGTCTGCCCTTTTCCCAGTGTTTCCCTATTTGTTGGTTTGATTCTCTGGTTTTTGACTTGCCTCGTATTTGGACTCACTTCTGCCTTCCGTCTTTGTCTTATCTGCTTCTGACCGTTGCTGAACCCCCTGGCTTTTCCTGACCACATATACTGTTGCTACTATTGGTACTTCTGCTTCTGATGGTTTTTTGACTCGGCTTGTCTGACCACTCTCTCGCCTCTTGGTGGCATCTGTGCTGTTGCTCTGCGTGTGCAGTCTCACTTCACTCTCAAGCTCCCCCTACTGGAGGTTGCGCTATACTGCACTGCAGCAGCATGACAGGTAGATTTGAGTATCATCATAGTGTTGGCAGATATACAACAGATACAGACTTATTTGTGTGCAGGAGGAGTTTACATTTTTCTGACAGTAGATGGCGATGTTGTTACTGTTATACGCTTAGGTGAATGTAATGCATATACTTGTTGTACTTTGGTTTCACTTTCTCTCTGGTAAAAGGTCCTTTAGACTTCCTGTTATGCTGTATTAAGAAGCTGATGCATGTACCTCATGTTCTGTGTAGATAAAAGTTGAATTACCACATACAAGCTATTCTCACAAGGTTCTTTTGAGACCAAACTATGCAACAGTTATCTGGCCATATATATCAGTCATTGATTAGCTGGCAAAGTCAGTAAAAGGCGGATTCTTTAGGAGCGCTGAATAGGTAGACCTAGTGAGGGAAGGGCGCACAGTCCCCCCGCAGCTCCAGCCGAACACCTCCGAAAGAGGACAGAAACAGGAAAAGGGTGAAACTCGGTCAAAGGAGCGCCGAAAGGAAACTCTGACATTAGAATGGGGTTTAAGCCACAATGCGTTTCAAACGGAAGTACCGTCTTCATCAGGTCGACATTTCTGATGTCCACCTGATGAAGACAGTACTTCCGTTGAAACGCGTTGTGACTTCAACCCCATTCTGGTGTCATAGTTTCCTTTCGGCGCTCCTTTGACCGAGTTTCACCCTTTTCCTGTTAGTTAGCTGGCGACATACATCAAACATTAGTTAGCTGGCCATACACATCAAACATTAGTTAGCTGGCCACATACACCAGACATTAGTTAGCTGGCCATACATATCAGTCATTAGTTAGCTGGCCACATACATCAGACATTAGTTAGCTGGCCATACATATCAGTCATTAGTTAGATGGCCACATACATCAGACATTAGTTAGCTAGCCATACACATCGGACATTAGTTAGCTGGCCATACACATCGGACATTAGTTAGCTGGCCATACACATTGGACAAAAGGTAGCTGGCTACACACATCAGACATTAGTTAGCTGGCCACACACATCGGACATTAATTAGCTGGTCACACACATCAGGGAGAAGGACTTGGGGATCCTAGTTAATGATAAACTTACCTGGAGCAGCCAGTGCCAGGCAGCAGCTGCCAAGGCAAACAGGATCATGGGGTGCATTAAAAGAGGTCTGGATACACATGATGAGAGTATTATACTGCCTCTGTACAAATCCCTAGTTAGACCGCACATGGAGTACTGTGTCCAGTTTTGGGCACCGGTGCTCAGGAAGGATATAATGGAACTAGAGAGAGTACAAAGGAGGGCAACAAAATTAATAAAGGGGATGGGAGAACTACAATACCCAGATAGATTAGCGAAATTAGGATTATTTAGTCTAGAAAAAAGACGACTGAGGGGCGATCTAATAACCATGTATAAGTATATAAGGGGACAATACAAATATCTCGCTGAGGATCTGTTTATACCAAGGAAGGTGACGGGCACAAGGGGGCATTCTTTGCGTCTGGAGGAGAGAAGGTTTTTCCACCAACATAGAAGAGGATTCTTTACTGTTAGGGCAGTGAGAATCTGGAATTGCTTGCCTGAGGAGGTGGTGATGGCGAACTCAGTCGAGGGGTTCAAGAGAGGCCTGGATGTCTTCCTGGAGCAGAACAATATTGTATCATACAATTAGGTTCTGTAGAAGGACGTAGATCTGGGGATTTATTATGATGGAATATAGGCTGAACTGGATGGACAAATGTCTTTTTTCGGCCTTACTAACTATGTTACTATGTTACTATGTTACATTAGTTAGCTGGCCACACACATCAGACATTAGTTAGCTAGCGACACACATCAGACATTAGTTAGCTGGCTACACACATCAGACATTAGTTAGCTGGCCACACACATCGGACATTAGTTAGCTGGTCACACAGATCAGACATTAGTTAGCTGGCCACACACATCAGACATTAGTTAGCTAGCGACACACATCAGACATTAGTTAGCTGGCCACACACATCGGACATTAGTTAGCTAGCCACACACATCAGACATTAGTTAGCTAGTGACACACATCAGACATTAGTTAGCTGGCCACACACATCGGACATTAGTTAGCTAGCCACACACATCAGACATTAGTTAGCTAGTGACACACATCAGACATTAGTTAGCTGGCCACACACATCGGACATTAGTTAGCTGGTCACACACATCAGACATTAGTTAGCTGGCCACACACATCAGACATTAGTTAGCTGGTCATACACATCAGACATTAGTTAGCTGACCACACACATGAGATATTAGTTAGCTGCCCATACATATCAGACATTAGTTAGCGAATCCCAACAAGTTCAGGAGAATCCAATAATAGAACTAGTCTCAGAACATTGGAGAAGTTACATTTTGACCTGTCCTAATCCGGTGTCTTCCTGGTACATAAGTGGAACTAGAGGAATCTTCCTTTCTACTGACACAACCAGTATGGTCAGCAGTGCTGAGTATACCTAATTTAGGCTATGTCTCCACATTCAGGATTCCTTGTGCTTTGGACGCAGCGGATACCCCGCTCCACCCAAAGCATCGCCCCCTGTTGTATGCGCGGTGATTCCGCATGTGTTCATTGAACACATGCGGAATCACCACATCTTATTCATAGACTGGGTATTTTATTTTGCGGGGACAGAGCGTCCCCACAAAATAAATAGACATGCTGCGGTTTGGAAAGACGCGCCAAATGTCCAGTTACGCTGGGCCGCCGGATGCGGCCCTGCACGCATAGTGGAGACGGGACTTCATAAAATCTGGACTCTGCAGATTTTACGCTGCGGCTGTACGCAGCGTCCAATCCGCAGCAAATCCTGAAGGTTTCCTGACCATAGAAAACATACTCTTATGGGGATTTTGTGACACATAGGTGGTATTGCTGTGTTAGCCATCTTATGTTTATGGTTAATTTACAGATAGGAAAAAAACTAAATGGACAAAAATAAAATGTTTATAAGGACAAGATTTTGTGAGGTAGGTAAACTTTTGGGGTCCAGTAGGATGACTAGAAAGAGCATAGTCCTAACTTTTAGAGCTTGCTGTAAACATTCAATTTTCTAGACACATTTTAATAATTTTAATTGGTATGGGATCTTCTGTCAATGTAATATCTATGGAGAAAGATTGGCTTTGGCAGAAATTACCCATCAGGTAGGCAGAAACGACAAGATGAATGTGAAATAATTGGCTGGTCCTCCATAAATGGTCAGGCTTGGATGACTTTGCTCTAACTAATGTATGTAGACAACACCTTTCAGTCCTTTGGGGCATGAAGGTTTGTGCTGGTTGCCCTGGTAGATAATAAGCTACAAGTTATATAATTAAAAAATGTTAAAGGGAACTTGTCAAGCGACTCCTGCTGCCCAAACCGCTGGCAGCATGAATTGCAGTCCTGCTGCACCTTTGCAGTCAGATGTATTATTCTCTGAAGCTCCGGACTACTCCAGTTCCGCCCCAGCTGGCTTCTTCCAGCGCCACTGCAGGTGGTTGACAGGTCTATATCTTGCACGTACATAGAGCGACCTGTCTATCGCCAGCAGCAGCTTAACGAAGAGCCAGCCAGAGGCTGCACCAGACTAGTCTGATCTCTAGCTGAAATCTACAGTGTGTAGTTTAACAATAGCTATATGTACTCATTAACTTAACGTTAGAGTTGGCTCTAGTCCGATCATAACCAGACTGGAAATCTAGAACGGACGAGCCTCAAAGAGCTATGGGTAGAGGCACAGAACCCGGTCTAATTGTATATTTGACTCCAGTTCCATCTAGGGGTTTCAGAGTTTAATAAAGGGTTCCCACATATCATTCCTAGTGGCCTCAATGCGTTCAAATAGCATAATATTATTAATTCTTTCTTTAAGAAGTAATATTGAAAGCGAGGGAGTTTTCCATTTTGTAGCAATATGAGTTTTGGTAGCCATGAAAAGAAAGTTTACCAATTTGTGCAGACCTTTAGGAAGTAAGGTATGTCTTGCTCCTAGGAGAGGAAAACAGCTGGATCCAAGCTGATTCTCTTGCCTATCATTTGATCTACTAGGAGTTTTACTTTTTGCCAGAGATCCAAGACCACTGGGCAGGTCCACCATATATGCTTCATATCCCCTTGTACTGTAGATTACATCCTGGAAATCATAGAGCAGATATATTTGGGTATATGCTATGTAGCTTGGACGGGACGAGGTAGGCCCTGTGAAGAACCTTCAACGAGGTCTCCACAAGCAATGATTGGTGGCTACCTTTAGACAATGTATCACAGCAAAATCTCCAGTCCTCCACAGAAAAGTTGAATCTCATATCCTCCTCCCAATGTATCATATAATTCAATTTTCCTCATCATGGGGAGGGATAATAATTGAATATATCAGAGATATTGTACCTCTTCCAGTAGGGTCATTTATACATTTTTGTGCAAAACTTGAAATACAAAGAGAGTTTTTATTTGGTAGAAGTCGCTTAGCAAAATTAAATATCTGGTTCATGTGCATAAACTCCCTTATCGGAGGTTCATACTTTTGAAAAAACTCTTGCTTGTCTAATAGTATGTTGAATGGGGAACACAAATGTTTTAGTGTAGAGATCCCCATTAAGATCCACCATGAGAAATGACGTGGATCTAGACCAGGAGTGAACATCGGATTATAGAAAAGGGAGATCAGGGGAAAGGGGACCGACTGCAATTCACATTTATATCTAGCCTTTCTCCAGAATATTAAAGAATGGGATGTGAAGGGCGCTGTAATATTTTGGGAGCTTTTCCACAGTCCACGTTAGGCCAGGTAATGACAGTGGTTTGAGAAGGAACGATTCTACAGTAAGTGAACCCATCTCAGTTTATTGCTGTGTGAGCATATGCTTGTTAGTTGAGCTATTTGTGCAGACCTAAAATACAATGCAAAGTTTGGTAACGATACACCCCCTAGTTTTCTATGGAAAAACATAATTTTTCGTGAGATTCTAGGTATATTTTCTTGCCATATAAATCTAGATATTATATTGTGCATCCTAGAGAATGTTTTAGTTGGTATTGCTATTAGCAAGGATTGAAAAAGGTATAGGAAGCGGGGTAATGAAACCATTTTTATTGAATGTAATCTGCCTAGCCAGGATAGATTTGATGAAGACCATCTGGTGAGATCAGCTTGGAGGTTCTGGATAAGAGGAATATAGTTCCACCTAAAAAGGGTCAACCTGTTTGATGTTAAATTAATACCTAAATATGTTAGATAGTTATCTTTTTTGATAAATTTAAAGTGGGATACAATCCTGTCTGGTGTGTCCTTAGGAGTGTCTATAAAGAGTGCTTCAGATTTATCTACATTTATCTTAAGTCCAAAAATAGTTTCAAAATCATGAAGCAAAGAAAATAAGTTAGGAAGAGTAGTGTGAGGATTGGTAATGGTTAGAAGAAGGTCGTCTGCAAAAAGACTGACTTTGTGTTGGCACTAGGTCTGTGGATCCTGTTAGATTTGGGTTTTTCATAATGGCTTCCGCTAGAGGTTCCATAGCTAATGCGAAAAGGGCCGTTGATAATGGACAGCCTTGCCTAGTGCCTCGTTGTATGTCAACTGGGATTGGGTGCGTTGTTGGAAGTTTTAGGTATGCCATTGGGCAGTCATATAGTAGTCTAAGACACAAGATAAACTGAGAAGGAAGGCCAAACCTAGAGAGGACAGAAAATAAATATGGCCATGATAATTAATCAAAGGCTTTTTCAATGTCTAGGGCCAATAGTAGAAGTTGTTTTTGACGGAAATTTGCTGAATGAATAGTGTTAAGATTTTGTCTGATATTGTCTGGTGCTTGCCTCGCAGGTATAAAGCCCACCTGGTCATGGTGGATAAGGAAGGGTAGTAGATTATTTAATCTATTGGTAATAATTAAGAGGAAATTACAGATACTTTCTATGTGGGGTGTAAGAGTGTCTTTAAATTTTTTTATAGTAAATTGCTGTAAGGCCGTCGGGATCGGGGGCTTTTCTTTTTTTTTTACATTTTTGATAGTTAGAGCTATCTCTTCTTCAGAAATATCTGAATAGAGTTGTTGGGTCATAGATTCAGAGACTTTGGGTAGGCAAATATTTTGTAGGAAATTATGCATAATGTGTGGAGGAGGTGGTTGTGGAGCAGAATGTCTAGGTTATTTTTTTATCTAAATGGTGAAAAAAAATTCCAAACTTTGCTAAAAAAAAAAAAAATATTGCACAATTTTCCGATACCCGTAGCGTTTCCATTTTTCGGGACAGCGGATCAGGTGAGTTCTTATTTTTTTTGCAGGCCAAGCTGACGTTTTTAATGATACCATTTTGGTGCAGATATGTTTTTTTGATCGCCCATTATTGCATTTTAATGCAATGTCGCAGCGACCAAAAAAATGTAATTCTGGCGTTTTAAATTTTTTTCTCACTACACCGTTTAGTGATCAGGTTAATCCTTTTTTTTATTGATAGATCGGGCAATTCTGAATGCAGCGATACCACATATGTGTATGTTTGATTTTTTTTATTGTTTTATTTTGAATGGGGCAAAAGGGGGGTGATTTAAACTTTCATATTTGTTTATTTTTTTCATATTTTTTAAAACATTTTTGTTTTACTTTTGCCGTGCTTCAATAGCCTTCATGGGAGGCTAGAAGCTGGCACAACTCGATCGGCTGTGCTATATAGAAGCAATGCTCAGATCGCTCCTATGTAACTGAATTCCTGCATTGCTATGAGCGCCGACCACAGGGTGGCGCTCACAGCAATCCGGCATCAACAACCATAGAGGTCTCAAGGAGACCTCTGGTTGTCATGCCGACACATCGCTGACCCCCGATCTCGTGACGGGGGTCAGCGATGCGCGCATTTCCGGCCCAATGGCCGGAATCGTTAATTTAATGCCGCTGTCAGCGTTTGACAGCGGCATTTTACTAGTTAATAGCTGCGGGTGAATCGCCATTCCACCCTCTGCTATTGCGGGCACATGTCAGCTGTACAAAACAGCTGATATGTTGCGGCTTTGATGTGGGCTCACCGCCGGAGCCCACATCAAAGAGGGAGACACGACATGTGCAGTACTAGTACGGCGCATGTCGTGAAGGGGTTAAAGTGTATTTTCTCTGAAATGCCAGTCATGCATCAGGCTCTGATTCATGCTGACCGCAGATTGATGAGTTTCCCAACAGTATCCCTTTTAGTCATGAAAAGGAGAAGTGGAGCTTTACGGGAGTATTCACCATTCATTAGGTAAGAGAAGTTACAACACCTAAATACACAGACCTTTGTGTGGCTTCAGACACAGTTGAATTAGAACACAAGCAACTGTGACCAAAGTTACATAAGAGACTATCAGGTTATCTCTGCTATAAATACATTCCCAAAGTGATGATTAGGTCTGTTGTGATCTCAGGGAGAGATACTTCTATGTAATTATTAGGTCACTTGTGGATTACTTATGTATGCACATGAGTGTTACCAGCCGTCATCTCAGGACACCAGTTTATAGCAATCATCTCTGTTTTTCTCTTTAAAAGAAATCAGTTGGCTGTTAGCAAACATACACAACGTGAGACATCACTTAGGGTACCGTCACACTATACGATTTACCTACGATCACGACCAGCGATATGACCTGGCCGTGATCGTAGGTAAATCGTAGTGTGGTCGCTGGGGAGCTGTCACACAGACAGCTCTCCAGCGACCAACGATGCCGAGGTCCCTGGGTAACCAGGGTAAACATCGGGTAACTAAGCGCAGGACCGCGCTTAGTAACCCGATGTTTACCCTGGTTACAAGCGTAAAACTAAAAAAAAACAAACAGCACATACTTACATTCTGGTGTCCGTCAGGTCCCTTGCCATCTGCTTCCCGCACTCACTGACTGCTGGCCGTAAAGTGAAAGTGAAAGCACAGCCGTTGTGCTCTGCTTTCACTTTACGGCCGGCAGTCACAGTGCAGGAAGCAGACGGCAAGGGACCTGACGGACACCAGAATGTAAGTATGTGCTGTTTGTTTTTTTTTAGTTTTACGCTTGTAACCAGGGTAAACATCGGGTTACTAAGCGCGGCCCTGCGCTTAGTAACCCAATGTTTACCCTGGTTACAAGCGAACGCATCGCTGGATCGCATCGCTAGATCGGTGTCACACACACCGATCTAGCGATGACAGCGGGAGATCCAGCGATGAAAGAAAGTTCTAAACGATCTGCTACGACGTACGATTCTCAGCAGGATCCCTGATCGCTGCTGCGTGTCAGACACAGCGATATCGTAACGATATCGCTGGAACATCACGAATCGTACCGTCGTAGCAATCGAAATGGTATAGTGTGACGGTACCCTTACACTAAAGACTGTTCCAGGATTTCACAAGAAGTTTGGCCAGGCAAGGCCGCTTCAGGAAATTGCCTGCAGTCATTTTTCTGAATTGTCTTTGCCAACAGTTTTGCCATCATTCATGTGGTGGTTTCACCACCAGTATCTTTTGCTGTATACAGGAAGTGGTCGGCCTCCCAGCAGAAGCTGACCGAAGAAAAAGTATGTCTCACGAGTGTGTCATGTCCTCCTGGTAGATCTGGGGTTAGACGATCTTTACATACTGTGAATCACAGGTCTTCCATTTTCCCTGTGTGTTTTGTTCCTCAGACTTTGTTTCCTTTGGTGCTGAAAAGGTTAACAACTCTTTGTATGTTGGTTAGAAACATGCAGCTCCATCTCACAGCTGCTTCTGACCTGCTCATTGGAGTATGTGGGACATTATTACAGTGAGGGATAATTAAAGGATATTATTACTGCTGTGATGTATTTTATTTTTGAGGATACTGTGGGGGGAGTCATATTATTGTGCAGGACCGCACTATGTCGCTTTTTTCTTCATCTGGTGTAGTGTGGAAGTTAGAGAAAAAATTGGGAATGTGCTCTGGAAGCTGTGCTCTACATAACTGTGTGTTATTTTTTGAAAGAAGTGATGGCGGCCTGCGCTAGATGAAGAAGAAAAGTGAAGATGAACGACTTCGACTACAGACATCAGATGAGTCAGTTTGTTACCTGTACATTGACACTATACACTGTATACTATGTACAGAGCTCCTGTGTATAATGTCACAGGTGATCATTGCATTACCTGTACACTTATACTATATACAGACCTCCTGTGTATAATGTTACTGGTGATGACTGTATTACCTGTACAGTGTATACTATATGGAGTGCTCCTGTGTATAATGTCACTGGTGATCAGTGTATTACTTGTATACTATACACTATATACTGAGCTACTGTGTATAATGTCACTGTTGATCTCTGTACTACCTTCACACTGACAATATATATATATCTATATATATAATTGTCTAAGGGTTTTTCCGTCTGTCCATCTGTCCTGGAAATCCCGCGTCTGATTGGTCGAGGCTGCCAGGCCTCGACCAATCAGAGACGGGCACAGCGACGATGATGTCATAAAGGACGTAGACATCCTGTGTCTCTGATTGGTCGAGGCCGCCAGGCCTCGACCAATCAGCGACCGGCACAGCGACGATGATGTCATAAAGGACGTAGAAATCCCACGTTTCTGATTCAGCGACGGGCACAGTTTCGACGTAGATGTCATAATGGTTGCCATGGCGACGATGATGTCATAAAGGTTGCCTCGACCAATCAGCGACGGCCACAATCTGCCGCGAATTCTGGAATCATCATTGTCCATATACTACGGGGACATGCATATTCTAGAATACCCGATGCGTTAGAATCGGGCCACAATCTAGTATATATATAGATATATTGAAATATATATATATTGAAATATTGAGCACACAGTGCTCAGTTTCTCTGCTGGATGACAGGCTGCATGGTCACATCATGCAGTCTGCCATCTAGCTGTAGCAGAGCTGGACACGTCGTGGGACTAATGGAATAAAAGCATCTCTGCGGAAAAGTGAGGAATACTGTTTTTTTTTTACCTCTTTTGCAGATGATGAGGGCATCGGGGGAATGGGCAAGGTCATAAGTATGGTTTAATTAAGAATATTAAAGGAGTCTGTGTCATTCTTTCATTAAAGGACTTTTTTCTGGGTGTCTGTGTATTCATACAATGTGACTATGGGGTTAGTAATGGGGGCGGCTTACTGATGCCTCTCCATTACTAACCTCGGGGCTTGATGTCTCCTGACAATACAAAGGTGACATCAACCCCTCCGACTATCACCCCACTTGCCACTGCTACAGGGCAAGTGGGAAGAGCGAGGCTAAGTGCCAGAATTGGCGCATCTTAGAGATGCGCCTTTTCTGGGGTGGCTGAGAGCTGATGTTTTTAGCCTGGGAGGCAGTATCCATGGCCCATTCCTAGGCTATTTATATCATCCCCTGCTGTCTGCATAGCCTTTGCTGGTAATTAATTATAGGGGGACCCCACATATTTTTTTTGGGGGGACAGCCATTTTAAGTCAGTAAAGGCTAAGTATACAGTTGTGAGCTGATATTAATAACCTGGGAAGCTCCATGGGTATTGCCCCCTTTCCAGGCTATAAACATCTGCCCCCAGCCGTCGGCTTTCCCTCTAATGGTTATAAAAATTGCGCTGGAGCTCGAGCTATTTTTTTCCGAAAAATAATCTTTTATTTATTAAATACATGTACAGTAAGCTGCAAATACACAGTACTAATTGTATTTGTCACATACATCTATATATCTATTCTATTCGTATTTACTGTATGTAATCCATCTCTTCTATCCGGTCGGCTCCTGCAGTGATTTTACACCACCACGGTTGCTGAATTGCCGGTTTCTCTTCTTTCTATCTATGTAATATAAATACACATATATATGTGTGTGTCACTGATATATATACAGTATATATATATATATATATATATATATATATATATATATATACATATATATATATATATATATATATATGCTATGTGTATATATCTATGCTTTCTATTCTTTTCTAACCTGTCAGTGTGATTTTACTATACCCGGCATATGAATTGTCGGCTTTTCAAATGCGATCAGTGTGTAAAAATCAGACAGCACTCGCATGGTCCGAGTGCTGTGTGATTTTTTTTCTCGCACCCATTGATTTCTATTGCAGGATGCGGTCCGATTTCTGATTACAATTGCAGCATGCTGCGATTGTTTTCCAGTCTGATCGTGATCCTATCTGAGCTGGAAAAAAAGGTGCAGTTGAACACACAATCATAGAATAACATTGGTCTGAATTCAATCTGATTTTTTATCGGATTGCATTCGTCCGATTTCATCGCAAGTGGGAATGAGCCCTTATAGTTAAACAAGTGATGAAAAGTACTATTGGTGGATAAAGGTTGAACTTGATGGGCCTAGGTCTCTTTTAAACCTACGTAACTATGTAACTATGTTTTGGTAATATGTGGTCCGGCCATGGTGTGGGTATTTATCCCCTGTATCTGGTATTATTGGTAATTTAAAAAAAATTATGCGACACATTCCCTTAAAGAAAAATAAATAAAAATATACCTTAAAAGAGTATTGGATTTTTTCAGATGTTTTCATAGGTCAGAGTAGAGTAGGGTTCTGCCAAAAGAGTCTATCTTGTCGTGGTGGCAAGCTTAAAAAATCTTTTGACCAAAGCAAAAGTTGATGGCTATGTATGTGATTTGGTGTTAGATGGGAACTGTTACTGTGTGATAGGGGAGGACGGGGTGCAAAAGTGCAGTTTTTCCATGAGTGGGTGGTGGGACTGTGGAAGGTTTGAGGGGTGGAGTGTTGTGAATTCCGCTCTTGGGCTCCCTCCGGTCGTTGTAAGTGGCACTTTTGTGAGTTCTGCTCTTGGGCTCCCTCCGGTGGTTTTAAGTGGAATGGCTGCTCCTTGGATTTAGCAGTCTGCAGCTGCTTCCGCTGATTGTCTTTCTGCTCGGCTATTTTTGCCTGGCTCTTTCCTTCAGCCAGTGCCACTTGCCAATGGTTCCTGGTTGGATTCACATCTCTGCTTGGATTTCCCTGATATCCTGAACAGTTAAGCAAGATAAGTCCTTGCTTTGCTCTTTTCTGTCCACATGTTGTGGACTTAATTGTTCTGTTCATTCTTTGTGTTTTGTCCAGCTTGTCAGTATGGATTTATTCAGTTAAGCTGGAAGCTCTGGGAAGCAGATTTACCCTCCACACCTTTAGTCAGGTGTGGAGATTTTTGTAAACTCTGTGTGGATTTTTCTAGTTTTTTAATACTGACCGCACAGTATTCTGTCCTGTTCTATCTATCTAGCTAGACTGGCCTCCTCTGCTATATCCTGGTTTCATTCTACGTATGTCATTTCCCTCTCCACTCACAGTCATTATTTGTGGGGGGCTGTCTATCCTTTGCGGATTTTCTCTGAGGCAAGATAGCTTTCCTGTTTCTATCTTTAGGGGTAGTTAGTTCTCCGGCTGTGATGAGATGTCTAGGGAGTGACAGGAACATTCCACGGCTACTTCTAGTGTTGTGTTAAGCTTAGGAACTGCGGTCAGTACAGGTACCACCTCCTTCAGAGCTCGTCACATGTTGCTCCTAAACCACCAGTTCATAACAGTACAAGTGGCCCTAAAATGAATTGAATGCATCTCAAAAGAAGGAAAAAAAAATTCTGAGCCATTTTTTTTTCTGCACTCTGTTTAGTCTTTTTTTTCCTCTTGATCTCTGGGTGGTTCAGGATTTTGGCGCTGGCCTGGATGCTCAGGGTTTGTTTTCTCGTGTGGATCAACTTGCTGCAAGAGTACAGAGTATCCAAGATTATGATGTCCAGACTCCGGCTTTAGAGCCTAAAATTCCTACTCCTGATTTGTTTTTTGGGGACAGATCCAAGTTTTTGAACTTTAAAAATAACTGCAAATTGTTTTTTGCTTTGAAACCCCGTTCCTCTGGTGATCCCATTCAGAATGGTTAAAATTGTCATCTCTCTGCTGCGGGGTGACCCTCAGGACTGGGCATTCTCCCTTGAATCAGGGGATCCGGCATTGCTGAATGTAGACGCATTTTTTCAAGCGCTCGGATTATTGTATGACGAACCTAATTCTGTGGATCATGCAGAAAAAACCCTGTTGGCCCTGTGTCAAGGTCAGGAAGCGGCAGAATTATACTGCCAGAAATTTACAAAATGGTCTGTGCTCACTAAATGGAATGAGGATGCTCTGCAATTTTCAGAAAAGGTCTTTCTGAAGCCCTTAAAGATGTTATGGTGGGGTTCCCCACGCCTGCTGGTTTGAG
This sequence comes from Ranitomeya imitator, assembly GCF_032444005.1. NCBI lineage: Eukaryota > Metazoa > Chordata > Amphibia > Anura > Dendrobatidae > Ranitomeya > Ranitomeya imitator. The sequence goes on from NC_091289.1 coordinate 58,535,299, forward strand.
CGAATTTATGTCTCTAGCCATTCAGATTGATCGGCGTTTGCGCGAGCGCAAAGCTGTGCACCATATGGCAGTGTCCTCTGAGCAGAGTCCTGAGCCTATGCAATGTGATAGGATTTTGACTAGAGCAGAACGGCAGGAACTCAGACGTCAGAATAGGCTGTGTTTTTACTGTGGTGATTCTGCTCATGTTATTTCTGATTGCCCTAAGCGTACTAAGAGGGTCGCTAGGTCTGTTACCATCAGTACTGTACAGCCTAAATTTCTCTTATCTGGGACCCTGATTTGCTCATTATCGTCCTTTTCTGTCATGGCATTTGTGGATTCCGGCGATGCCCTGAACTTAATGGACTTAGAATTCGCCAGGCGCTGTGGTTTTTCCTTGCAGCCTTTGCAGAGCCCTATTCCTTTGAGGGGCATTGATGCTACATCATTGGCCAAGGATAAACCTCAGTACTGGACGCAGCTGACCATGTACATGGCTCCAGCACATCAGGAAGATTGCCGTTTTCTGGTGTTGCATAACCTGCATGATGTTGTTGTACTGGGTTTTCCATGGTTACAGGAACATAATCCGGTGCTGGATTGGAAAACTATGTCTGTGACTAGTTGGGGTTGTCAAGGGGTACATAGTGACGTTCCTTTGATGTCAATTTCCTCTTCCCCCTCTTCTGAGGTCCCTGAGTTTTTGTTGGATTTCCAGGATGTATTTGATGAGCCCAAGTCCAGTTCCCTTCCTCCACATAGGGACTGTGATTGTGCTATTAACTTGATTCCTGGCTGCAAGTTCCCTAAGGGCCGACTTTTCAATCTGTCTGTGCCAGAGCATGCCGCCATGCGGAGTTATGTTAAGGAGTCTTTGGAGAAGGGGCATATTCGGCCGTCTTCGTCACCATTGGGAACGGGTTTCTTTTTTGTTGCTAAGAAGGGTGGCTCCTTGAGACCCTGTATTGATTATCGTCTTCTTAATAAGATCACGGTCAAATTCCAATACCCCTTGCCTTTGCTTTCTGATTTGTTTGCTCGGATTAAGGGGGCTAGTTGGTTTACTAAGATTGACCTTCGAGGGGCATATAATCTTGTTCGTATTAAACAGGGTGACGAATGGAAAACTGCATTTAATACGCTCGAAGGCCATTTTGTGATGCCTTTCGGGTTTTCTAATGCTCCTTCTGTATTTCAGTCCTTCATGCATGATATTTTCTGCAATTACCTTGATAAATTCATGATTGTGTATTTGGATGATATTTTGGTTTTTTCCGATGATTGGGAGTCTCATGTGAAGCAGGTCAGGATGGTATTCCAGATCCTTCGTGATAATGCTTTATTTGTGAAGGGGTCTAAGTGCCTATTTGGAGTTCAGAAGGTCTCTTTTTTGGGTTTTATTTTTTCTCCCTCGTCTATGGAAATGGATCCTGTTAAGGTCCAAGCCATTCATGACTGGATTCAACCCACATCGGTGAAGAGCTTTCATAAATTTTTGGGCTTTGCTAATTTCTATCGCCGTTTCATTGCCAACTTTTCCAGTGTGGTTAAGCCCCTTACTGATTTGACGAAGAAAGGCGCTGATGTGACGAATTGGTCCTCTGCGGCTGTTGAGGCCTTTCAGGAGCTTAAACGCCGATTTACTTCTGCCCCTGTGTTGCGTCAGCCGGATGTTTCTCTTCCTTTTCAGGTTGAGGTTGACGCTTCTGAGATTGGGGCAGGGGCCGTTTTGTCTCAGAGGAATTCTGATGGTTCTTTGATGAAACCGTGTGCTTTTTTTTCCAGAAAGTTTTCGCCTGCGTAGCGCAATTATGACGTCGGCAATCGTGAGTTGTTGGCTATGAAGTGGGCATTTGAGGAGTGGCGACATTGGCTTGAGGGAGCCAAGCACCGCGTTGTGGTCTTGACTGATCATAAGAATCTGATTTACCTCGAGTCGGCCCTGCGGCTGAACCCTAGACAGGCTCGATGGTCCCTGTTTTTCTCCCGTTTTGATTTTGTGGTCTCGTATCTTCCGGGATCTAAGAATGTTAAGGCTAATGCCCTCTCTAGGAGTTTTTTGCCTGGTTCTCCTGGAGCCCTTGAGCCGGTTGGCATTCTTAAGGAAGGGGTGATTCTTTCTGCCATGTCCCCTGATTTGCGGCAGGTGCTTCAGGAATTTCAGGCTGATAAACCTGACCGCTGTCCAGTGGGGAAGTTGTTTGTTCCTGATAGATGGACAAGTAAGGTAATTTCTGAGGTTCATTGTTCAGTGTTGGCTGGTCATCCTGGGATTTTTGGTACCAGAGATTTGGTTGCTAGGTCCTTTTGGTGGCCTTCCTTGTCGCGGGATGTGCATGCTTTTGTGCAGTCCTGTGGGACTTGCGCCCAGGCTAAGCCTTGCTGTTCCCGCGCTAGTGGGTTGCTTTTGCCTTTGCCGGTCCCTGAGAGGCCCTGGACGCATATTTCCATGGATTTTATTTCGGATCTTCCTGTTTCCCAGAAGATGTCTGTTATCTGGGTGGTTTGTGACCGGTTCTCTAAAATGGTCCATCTGGTACCTTTGCCTAAGTTGCCTTCCTCCTCAGATTTGGTTCCATTGTTTTTTCAGCATGTGGTTCTTTGCATGGCATTCCGGAGAATATTGTGTCTGACAGAGGTTCCCAGTTTGTTTCTAGGTTTTGGCGGGCCTTTTGTGCAAGGAGGGGCATTAATTTGTCTTTTTCTTCGGCGTTTAATTCTCAGACAAATGACCAAACTGAGCGAACTAATCAGACCTTGGAAACCTATTTGAGATGCTTTGTGTCTGCTGATCAGGATGATTGGGTGGCTTTCTTGCCGTTGGCCGAGTTTGCCCTTAATAATAGGGCTAGTTCAGCTACTTTGGCTTCACCTTTCTTTTGTAATTTTGGTTTTCATCCTCGTTTTTCTTCGGGGCAGTTTGAGCCTTCTGATTGTCCTGGTGTGGATTCTGTGGTGGACAGGTTACAGCAGATTTGGACTCATGTGGTAGACAATTTGACGTTGTCTCAGGAAAAGGCTCAACGTTTTGCTAACCGCCATCGGTGTGTTGGTCCCCGGCTTCGTGTGGGGGATTTGGTTTGGTTGTCTTCTCGTCATGTTCCTATGAAGGTTTCTTCCCCTAAGTTTAAGCCTCGGTTTATTGGTCCTTATAAGATTTCTGAAATTATCAATCCAGTGTCTTTTCGTTTGTCCCTTCCAGCCTCTTTTGCCATTCATAATGTTTTCCATAGATCTTTGTTACGGAGATATGTGGTGCCCGTTGTTCCCTCGGTTGATCCTCCTGCCCCGGTGTTGGTTGAGGGAGAGTTGGAATATGAGGTTGAGAAAATTTTGGATTTTCGCTTTTTGAGGCGGAGGCTTCAGTATCTTGTCAAGTGGAAGGGTTATGGCCAGGAGGATAATTCTTGGGTTGTTGCCTCCGATGTCCATGCCGCCGATTTGGTTCGTGCTTTTCACTTGGCTCGTCTTGATCGGCCTGGGTGCTCTGGTGAGGGTTCGGTGACCCCTCCTCAAGGGGGGGGGGGTACTGTTGTGAATTCCGCTTTTGGGTTCCTGGTTGGATTCACATCTCTGCTTGGATTTCCCTGATATCCTGACCAGTTCAGCAAGATAAGTCCTTGCTTTGCTCTTTTCTGTCCACATGTTGTGGACTTAATTGTTCTGTTCATTCTTTGTTTTTTGTCCAGCTTGTCAGTATGGATTTATTCAGTTAAGCTGGAAGCTCTGGGAAGCAGATTTACCCTCCACACCTTTAGTTAGGTGTGGAGATTTTTGTAAACTTTGTGTGGATTTTTCTAGTTTTTTAATACTGACCGCACAGTATTCTGTCCTGTTCTATCTATCTAGCTAGACTGGCCTCCTCTGCTATATCCTGGTTTCATTCTACGTATGTCATTTCCCTCTCCACTCACAGTCATTATTTGTGGGGGGCTGTCTATCCTTTGGGGATTTTCTCTGAGGCAAGATAGCTTTCCTGTTTCTATCTTTAGGGGTAGTTAGTTCTCCGGCTGTGACAAGATGTCTAGGGAGTGACAGGAACATTCCACGGCTACTTCTAGTGTTGTGTTAAGCTTAGGAACTGCGGTCAGTACAGCTACCACCTCCTTCAGAGCTCATCCCATGTTGCTCCTAAACCACCAGTTCATAACAGTGGAGGCAGAGCTGGGGTGGAACCTGGGCAAAGTCTCAAGAGGGCCTGACAATATTACTAGTATGAGACCCTGAAAGTACTGGTGGCAGCCCTGTTCTTAAACACCGTGATACCCCTTTCATGAGCCCTATCAAGTATGGTGCCCCCAAAAATGCCTTTTCCCGACTCAGTAAATTGCCCTAACAGTAAGTTTCCCCACTCAGTTTCTCCCCCACATTATCCTCCCACAGTATGATACTGCCACAGTACTTCAACACCATATGATGCCACCACAGTTAATCCAACAATTCCCCCAAAGTCTCCTCAACACAGTATAATAATTCCACAGGTGCCCCACACATACTATTAGGCCCCCACGTTGACACATACAGAGACAGTAGTTTTCTGTGTCTCTGTAGCTGTACTTGAGTAGTTAATGTGGGCTATCAATTCATCTTGTTAGCTATTTGTCTATTCACTCAATTGTGGAATCTTGTGTTCCATTTAAAGAATAGTATGATGTAGTTAGGAAGTCAAATTATTCACTTTCTGGGACTTTCCTTTCCTTAGGAACCCACCCTGTTTTTACATCTATTGTGTTATTGTACTGTTTAATTGTTATTACTTTGCATTTATCTAGAAGTATCTATTGAACCTAGACATTGAGACGAAGACTAATTTATATATTTAACTCCTTTGTGACCATTATTTTTAACAGAATCATTTTTAGGAATCGGTGAATTCAAGTGAATATAGATGTTAAATAGTTACACTAACTCAATTTTCTCTCACCCGCCCACCCTCCCAGTAATCTACTATATAATTGTCTAAGGGTCACTTCCATCTTTCTGTCCTTCTGTCTGTCACGGATATTCATTGGTCGCGGCCTCTGTCTGTCATGGAATTCATGTCGCTGATTGGTCTCCCCAGCTACCTGTCATGGCTGCCGCGACCAATCAGCGACGGCCACAGTCCGATTAGTCCCTCCCTACTCCCCTGCAGTCGGCGCCCGCTCCATACTCCCCGCAGTCATCACTCACACAGGGTTAATGCCAGCGGTAACGGACCGCGTTATGTCGCGGGTAACTCACTCCGTTACCGCTGCTATTAACCCTGTGTGACCAAGTTTTTACTATTGATGCTGCCTATGCACCGTCAATAGTAAAAACATCTAATGTTAAAAATAATTAAAAAAATAACAAATCATTATATACTTACCTTTCCCGACGCTCCGGTGACCTCCGGCAGGTTCCGGTGCCAAGGATGGTATGGGAGAAGGACCTGCCATGACGTCACGGTTATGTGACTGCCACGTCATCACAGGGCCTGCGCGCCTGCACGAGAACATAGTAACATAGTAACATAGTTAGTAAGGCCGAAAAAAGACATTTGTCCATCCAGTTCAGCCTATATTCCATCATAATAAATACCCAGATCTACGTCCTTCTACAGAACCTAATAATTGTATGATACAATATTGTTCTGCTCCAGGAAGACATCCAGGCCTCTCTTGAACCCCTCGACTGAGTTCGCCATCACCACCTCCTCAGGCAAGCAATTCCAGATTCTCACTGCCCTAACAGTAAAGAATCCTCTTCTATGTTGGTGGAAAAACCTTCTCTCCTCCAGACGCAAAGAATGCCCCCTTGTGCCCGTCACCTTCCTTGGTATAAACAGATCCTCAGCGAGATATTTGTATTGTCCCCTTATATACTTATACATGGTTATTAGATCGCCCCTCAGTCGTCTTTTTTCTAGACTAAATAATCCTAATTTCGCTAATCTATCTGGGTATTGTAGTTCTCCCATCCCCTTTATTAATTTTGTTGCCCTCCTTTGTACTCTCTCTAGTTCCATTATATCCTTCCTGAGCACCGGTGCCCAAAACTGGACACAGTACTCCATGTGCGGTCTAACTAGGGATTTGTACAGAGGCAGTATAATGCTCTCATCATGTGTATCCAGACCTCTTTTAATGCACCCCATGATCCTGTTTGCCTTGGCAGCTGCTGCCTGGCACTGGCTGCTCCAGGTAAGTTTATCATTAACTAGGATCCCCAAGTCCTTCTCCCTGTCAGATTTACCCAGTGGTTTCCCGTTCAGTGTGTAATGGTGATATTGATTCCCTCTTCCCATGTGTATAACCTTACATTTATCATTGTTAAACCTCATCTGCCACCTTTCAGCCCAAGTTTCCAACTTATCCAGATCCATCTGTAGCAGAATACTATCTACCAGGGATTCAAGCTTCAGGAGGCTAATTTGCATATTCCAGGTGCCTTCTGGGAGAAGCGAAGTCTCCCTAAGCTAGAAGATCGTTGGGTACAGCCGGGACCAGCTGCTTCGAAAGCATCACCAAACCAGGGATTCAAGCTTCAGGAGGCTAATTTGCATATTCCAGGTGCCTTCTGGGAGAAGCGAAGTCTCCCTAAGCTAGAAGATCGTTGGGTACAGCCGGGACCAGCTGCTTCGAAAGCATCACCAAACCAGGGATTCAAGCTTCAGGAGGCTAATTTGCATATTCCAGGTGCCTTCTGGGAGAAGCGAAGTCTCCCTAAGCTAGAAGATCGTTGGGTACAGCCGGGACCAGCTGCTTCGAAAGCATCACCAAACCAGGGATTCAAGCTTCAGGAGGCTAATTTGCATATTCCAGGTGCCTTCTGGGAGAAGCGAAGTCTCCCTAAGCTAGAAGATCGTTGGGTACAGCCGGGACCAGCTGCTTCGAAAGCATCACCAAACCAGGGATTCAAGCTTCAGGAGGCTAATTTGCATATTCCAGGTGCCTTCTGGGAGAAGCGAAGTCTCCCTAAGCTAGAAGATCGTTGGGTACAGCCGGGACCAGCTGCTTCGAAAGCATCACCAAACCAGGGATTCAAGCTTCAGGAGGCTAATTTGCATATTCCAGGTGCCTTCTGGGAGAAGCGAAGTCTCCCTAAGCTAGAAGATCGTTGGGTACAGCCGGGACCAGCTGCTTCGAAAGCATCAATTTTTGCCTGTAGGACATTATTGCAAGAGAGCTCGGCTGAGTAGATTACACAAGAAGGAAAACACACAGCAAGTCAGCAGGATCTAGGAGCAACATGGCAGATGTGACAACCTACATGGTGAGCTGCAGCATGTGCTACATGTTCACAGATCGACCAGAAGAAGAATCCAATTTCACCTGTCAGAAGTGTAGACTAGTGGCCCTTTTAGAAGAAAAGGTGCGGGGTCTGGAAGAAAGAATAGCAACTTTGAAACTCATCAAAGAGAATGAAGACTTTCTAGACAGAACAGAAGCATCTCTACTGGTCACAGAAGGTGCAAAAAGTGTCAGAGAACCTCCAAAAGCAGATGAGTGGAAGCATGTGACCAAAAGAAGCAAGAAGACCATGGAGAAATCACCAACCACACAACTGAAGAACCGATATCAAATCTTTGTAGAGGATGAAGATGGCACACCTAAGAATGAAGCAATACCAGCAAGCAAAAAAGAAAAGGGCACACAGCAACAAGTGACAGCAAAAAGTACAGCCAAGAAGCAACGAAGAGTGGTGGTGGTGGGAGACTCACTACTGAGAGGCACCGAAGCAGCCATCTGCAGACCGGACATAACAGCAAGAGAAGTATGCTGCCTTCCAGGTGCGATGATCAAGGATGTGACCGATAGGATACCAAAGCTCTTCAGCTCCAAGGACGTCCACCCATTTCTTCTGATACATGTTGGCACCAATGACACGGCAAGGAAGGACCTACCGACAATCTGCAAGGACTTTGAAGAGTTGGGGAAGAAAGTAAAGGAACTGGATGCACAGGTAGTTTTTTCTTCTATCCTTCCAGTAGACGGGCATGGCACCAGGAGATGGAACAGGATCCTTGATGCAAACAACTGGCTAAGACGATGGTGCAGACAACAAGGATTTGGATTCCTGGACCACGGTGTGAATTACTGGTATGATGGACTCCTCGCCAGAGACGGACTACACCTCAACAAACCTGGGAAACACACATTCGCCAGAAGACTCGCTACACTCATCAGGAGGGCGTTAAACTAGAAGAAAAGGGGACGGGAAGAAAAACATTAGACTCGAACAAAGACGACCCAGGAAAACATACTCAGAAGGGAGGTAAGAACATTTCTAAAACAATCCACAGTGAGGAGATTGGAACAAAACAAAATCCTCTAAACTGCATGCTCGCAAACGCCAGAAGCCTGACAAACAAGATGGAAGAACTAGAAGCAGAAATATCTACAGGTAACTTTGACATAGTGGGAATAACCGAGACATGGTTAGATGAAAGCTATGACTGGGCAGTTAACTTACAGGGTTACAGTCTGTTTAGAAAGGATCGTAAAAATCAGAGAGGAGGAGGGGTTTGTCTCTATGTAAAGTCTTGTCTAAAGTCCACTTTAAGGGAAGATATTAGCGAAGGGAATGAGGATGTCGAGTCCATATGGGTTGAAATTCATGGAGGGAAAAATGGTAACAAAATTCTCATTGGGGCCTGTTACAAACCCCCAAATATAACAGAAAGCATGGAAAGTCTACTTCTAAAGCAGATAGATGAAGCTGCAACCCATAATGAGGTCCTGGTTATGGGGGACTTTAACTACCCGGATATTAACTGGGAAACAGAAACCTGTGAAACGCATAAAGGCAACAGGTTTCTGCTAATAACCAAGAAAAATTATCTTTCACAATTGGTGCAGAATCCAACCAGAGGAGCAGCACTTTTAGACCTAATACTATCTAATAGACCTGACAGAATAACAAATCTGCAGGTGGTTGGGCATTTAGGAAATAGCGACCACAATATTGTGCAGTTTCACCTGTCTTTCACTAGGGGGACTTGTCAGGGAGTCACAAAAACATTGAACTTTAGGAAGGCAAAGTTTGAACAGCTTAGAGATGCCCTTAATCTGGTAGACTGGGACAATATCCTCAGAAATGAGAATACAGATAATAAATGGGAAATGTTTAAGAACATCCTAAATAGGCAGTGTAAGCGGTTTATACCTTGTGGGAATAAAAGGACTAGAAATAGGAAAAACCCAATGTGGCTAAACAAAGAAGTAAGACAGGCAATTAACAGTAAAAAGAAAGCATTTGCACTACTAAAGCAGGATGGCACCATTGAAGCTCTAAAAAACTATAGGGAGAAAAATACTTTATCTAAAAAACTAATTAAAGCTGCCAAAAAGGAAACAGAGAAGCACATTGCTAAGGAGAGTAAAACTAATCCCAAACTGTTCTTCAACTATATCAATAGTAAAAGAATAAAAACTGAAAATGTAGGCCCCTTAAAAAATAGTGAGGAAAGAATGGTTGTAGATGACGAGGAAAAAGCTAACATATTAAACACCTTCTTCTCCACGGTATTCACGGTGGAAAATGAAATGCTAGGTGAAATCCCAAGAAACAATGAAAACCCTATATTAAGGGTCACCAATCTAACCCAAGAAGAGGTGCGAAACCGGCTAAATAAGATTAAAATAGATAAATCTCCGGGTCCGGATGGCATACACCCACGAGTACTAAGAGAACTAAGTAATGTAATAGATAAACCATTATTTCTTATTTTTAGTGACTCTATAGCGACAGGGTCTGTTCCGCAGGACTGGCGCATAGCAAATGTGGTGCCAATATTCAAAAAGGGCTCTAAAAGTGAACCTGGAAATTATAGGCCAGTAAGTCTAACCTCTATTGTTGGTAAAATATTTGAAGGGTTTCTGAGGGATGTTATTCTGGATTATCTCAATGAGAATAACTGTTTAACTCCATATCAGCATGGGTTTATGAGAAATCGCTCCTGTCAAACCAATCTAATCAGTTTTTATGAAGAGGTAAGCTATAGACTGGACCACGGTGAGTCATTGGACGTGGTATATCTCGATTTTTCCAAAGCGTTTGATACCGTGCCGCACAAGAGGTTGGTACACAAAATGAGAATGCTTGGTCTGGGGGAAAATGTGTGTAAATGGGTTAGTAACTGGCTTAGTGATAGAAAGCAGAGGGTGGTTATAAATGGTATAGTCTCTAACTGGGTCGCTGTGACCAGTGGGGTACCGCAGGGGTCAGTATTGGGACCTGTTCTCTTCAACATATTCATTAATGATCTGGTAGAAGGTTTACACAGTAAAATATCGATATTTGCAGATGATACAAAACTATGTAAAGCAGTTAATACAAGAGAAGATAGTATTCTGCTACAGATGGATCTGGATAAGTTGGAAACTTGGGCTGAAAGGTGGCAGATGAGGTTTAACAATGATAAATGTAAGGTTATACACATGGGAAGAGGGAATCAATATCACCATTACACACTGAATGGGAAACCACTGGGTAAATCTGACAGGGAGAAGGACTTGGGGATCCTAGTTAATGATAAACTTACCTGGAGCAGCCAGTGCCAGGCAGCAGCTGCCAAGGCAAACAGGATCATGGGGTGCATTAAAAGAGGTCTGGATACACATGATGAGAGCATTATACTGCCTCTGTACAAATCCCTAGTTAGACCGCACATGGAGTACTGTGTCCAGTTTTGGGCACCGGTGCTCAGGAAGGATATAATGGAACTAGAGAGAGTACAAAGGAGGGCAACAAAATTAATAAAGGGGATGGGAGAACTACAATACCCAGATAGATTAGCGAAATTAGGATTATTTAGTCTAGAAAAAAGACGACTGAGGGGTGATCTAATAACCATGTATAAGTATATAAGGGGACAATACAAATATCTCGCTGAGGATCTGTTTATACCAAGGAAGGTGACGGGCACAAGGGGGCATTCTTTGCGTCTGGAGGAGAGAAGGTTTTTCCACCAACATAGAAGAGGATTCTTTACTGTTAGGGCAGTGAGAATCTGGAATCGCTTGCCTGAGGAGGTGGTGATGGCGAACTCAGTCGAGGGGTTCAAGAGAGGCCTGGATGTCTTCCTGGAGCAGAACAATATTGTATCATACAATTATTAGGTTCTGTAGAAGGACGTAGATCTGGGTATTTATTATGATGGAATATAGGCTGAACTGGATGGACAAATGTCTTTTTTCGGCCTTACTAACTATGTTACTATGTTACTATGTTACTATGTTCTCTTGTATTAACTGCTTTACATAGTTTTGTATCATCTGCAAATATCGATATTTTACTGTGTAAACCTTCTACCAGATCATTAATGAATATGTTGAAGAGAACAGGTCCCAATACTGACCCCTGCGGTACCCCACTGGTCACAGCGACCCAGTTAGAGACTATACCATTTATAACCACCCTCTGCTTTCTATCACTAAGCCAGTTACTAACCCATTTACACACATTTTCCCCCAGACCAAGCATTCTCATTTTGTGTACCAACCTCTTGTGCGGCACGGTATCAAACGCTTTGGAAAAATCGAGATATACCACGTCCAATGACTCACCGTGGTCCAGTCTATAGCTTACCTCTTCATAAAAACTGATTAGATTGGTTTGACAGGAGCGATTTCTCATAAACCCATGCTGATATGGAGTTAAACAGTTATTCTCATTGAGATAATCCAGAATAACATCCCTCAGAAACCCTTCAAATATTTTACCAACAATAGAGGTTAGACTTACTGGCCTATAATTTCCAGGTTCACTTTTAGAGCCCTTTTTGAATATTGGCACCACATTTGCTATGCGCCAGTCCTGCGGAACAGACCCTGTCGCTATAGAGTCACTAAAAATAAGAAATAATGACCGCGACGTCATCACAGGCCCTGCGCGCCTGCGCGAGAAGGACCTGCCATGACGTCACGGTCATGTGACCGTGACATCATCACAGTGCCTGCGCGAGAATGACCTGCCGTGACGTCACGGTCATGTGACCGAACTACAAGGGGCCCTCGGAAGGTGAGTATATGTTTATTTTTTAACCTGTGACATACGTGGCTGGGCAATATAGTACGTAGCTGGGCAATATACTACGTGACTGGCCAATATACTACGTGGCTGGGCAATATACTACGTGGCTCTGTGCTGTATACTACGTCGCTGTGCAATATACTACGTGGCTGGGCAATATACTATGTGACTGGGCAATATACTACGTGGGCTGTGCAATATACTACGTGGCTGGGCAATATACTACGTGGACATGCATATTCTAGAATACCCGATGTGTTAGAGTCGGACCGCCATCTAGTCAAGTATAAGTTTTATGTAGCCAAAAGTGTTCAGTTTCATTGCAGCATCACACATGCCACACTAAGCATTACACAGTGCCCAATGTCCATTCAAATCAGTGGGGTGTCTGTGTAATTCAGGGCACGAGAGGTTTATCTGATCAAAACACACTTTTTGCAACCACTCTCTCCCCTGGCTAATAGATGACGGTACTGGACAAAGAAGTCCCCAATATTACATACAATTTACAAAAAAAACCTGCCACATAGCTCCTAATAATATTGTCATATGGTTAGCATTTAAACATATAAAAGAAGCCATATATGGCCCATTTTGTAACTAAAAAATCCTCACTTTGTAGGATGGGGCCATAATGAGGATTTCTGTTTTTTATATTTAGTATGAATCAGAAAAGACGGACACTCTGGAAAATTTGAAGCAAAGAGAAAGATTGGCAACATTTTTCCATCGGCTACAATGCTGGTGCATGTGTTCCATCAATGTGTCAGCAGATAATTGGGTCCCAAATAATAAGCTGGGTTGGTGTAATCTGTTGTCCATGTATTCCCTTATAAGCACACATAATCGTGATATCATGTGAACTGTATATTAGGAATGCTGGGAAACAATGACCACATCTTCTCAGCGTTCCTCCATGTGTCACTGAGGATCCTATGAGGTTATATGCTTCCGTAGAAGTCTGATACTGAGTACAACGATCTTAGTGATGGCGCACTAATCCTTTTAGGATCCTGACACTTTAGAATAAGCTATCCCTGTACCAGCTTCATCCCCCTAATGGAAGAAAACAATACAATCAATATAATCAATCTACTGTATATAAGGGGTTAAATATCTGTGATCAGAAAGTCTAGGGTCTATGTCAGTAGATCTCATGGGAGTACTCTTGCACAATGAGTTCATTAGAATTAAAGGGACACTGTCACCTGAATTTGGAGGGAACAATCTTCAGCCATGGAGGCGGGGTTTTGGGGTTTTTGATTCACTCTTTCCTTACCCGCTGGCTGCATGCTGGCTGCAATATTGGATTGAAGTTCATTCTCTGTCTTCCATAGTACACGCCTGCGCAAGGCAAGATTACCTTGTGCAGGCATGTACTATGGAGGACAGAGAATGAACTTCAATCCAATATTGCAGCCAGCATGCAGCCAGCGGGTAAGGAAAGAGTGAATCAAAAACCCCAAAACCCCGCCTCCATGGCTGAAGATTGTTCCCTCCAAATTCAGGTGACAGTGTCCCTTTAAAGGTGTCAGTGGTCCAAAAGGGTATGTTCTGCACCACCAAAAAAAGTAGTTAAAGCTTAGCATTTAATTATAGAAGATAAACAAAATTGGCAGAATGTGCACATATTAAAAATTGTCATGATGCCTACGTGTTTCAGGTTTATCTAGTATTGTGTCGGCTCGAGCTTTGCGTTTTATTACCTTTTTGTGTTGACGGTCAGGGCAACACAAGGGTGGAAGATTGAAGAGGCAGGTCTCATTAATCTTATATGCAATACATATGATTCAACAAATGCCTCAGAGTTTGATAAGACATGATTTCACAAGGTCACTTTGGTTTTTGTCACATTTTAAGCTTTATCATCACATAATTGGTAAAGTTGATTTACAATATTTTAAATTATGAGGTTACCACAGGGAGTTACCTATATTATCTCCAGCTTCCAACAATCCAGGTAAGAGTCATCCATTTTATTACATCTCAAACATAAATCAGGTTGTGGTGATGGCTGATCATTGAGGGCATGTATGCCCTGTGGGCTTAGGACTGGTAGTGGATACAATCAATGTAGTGAGGACCTGTATACCTCCATGTCACACAACAGACAGCAATGGCGCCCCGCAGACAACATTAACTGATAACAGGGTTCATCCAAAAATGGTGCTCATAGTTTTGATTAAAAGGCTATCATTTATAGCTGATCGTGCCCTTGGAAATACCCAAGTGAAACTTGTCACTAAGCTGTACTTGACTAGAAGAGGTTAACCCCTTCATGACCCAGCCTATTTTGACCTTAATGACCTGGCCGTTTTTTGCAATTCTGACCAGTGTCCCTTTATGAGGTAATAACTCAGGAACGCTTCAACGGATCGTAACGGTTCTGAGATTGTTTTTTAATGACATATTGGGCTTCATGTTAGTGGTAAATTTAGGTTGATAGTTTTTGATTTTATTTGTGAAAAAAATGGAAATTTGGCTAAAATTTTGAAAATTTCGCCATTTTCAAATTTTGAATTTTTATTCTATTAAACAAGAGAGTTATGTGACACAAAATAGTTAATAAATAACATTACCCACATATCTACTTTACATCAGCACTATATTGGAAACAAAATTTTTTTTTGCTAGTAAGTTATAAGGGTTAAAATTTGACCAGCGATTTCTCATTTTTACAACGAAATTTACAAAACCATTTTTTTTAGGGACCACCTCACATTTGAAGTCAGTTGGAGGGGTCTATATGGCTGAAAATACCCAAACGTGAATACCAATCTAAAAACTGCACCCCTCACGGTGCACAAAACCACATTCAACAAGTTTATTAACCCTTCAGGTATTTCACAGCAGCAGAAGCAACATGGAAGGAAAAAATGAACATTTACCTTTTTAGTCACAAAAATGATCTTTTAGCAACAATTTTTTTTATTTTCCCAAGGGTAAAGAGAGAAACTGGACCCCAAAAGTTATTGTACAATTTGTCCTGAGTACGCTGATACCCCATAAGTGGGGGTAACCACTGTTTGGGCGCACGGCAGGGCTTGGAAGGGAAGGAGCGCCATTTGACTTTGTCAATGAAAAATTGGCTCCAATCATTAGCGGACACCATGTCACGTTTGGAGAGCCCCCATGTGCCTAAACATTGGAGCTCCCCCACAAGTGACCCCATTTTGGAAACTAGACCCCCAAGGAACTTATCTAGATGCCTAGTGAGCACTTTGAACCCCCAGGTGCTTCACAAACTGATCCGTAAAAATGAAAAAGTACTTTTTTTTCACAAAAAATTTCTTTTAGCCTCAATTTGTTCATTTCCGCATGGGCAACAGGATAAAATGGATCCTAAAATGTGTTGGGCAATTTCTCCTGAGTACACCGATACCTCATATGTGGGGGTAAACCACTGTTTGTGAACACAACAGGGCTCGGAAGGGAAGAAGCGTCATTTGACTTTTGAATGAAAAATTTGCTCCAATCGTTAGCGGACACCATGTCATGTTTGGAGAGCCCCTGTGTGCCTAAACATTGGAGCTCCCCCACATGTGACCCCATTTTGGAAACTAAACCCCCCAAGGAACTTATCTAGATGCATAGTGAGCACTTTGAACCCCCAGGTGCTTCACAAATTGATCCGTAAAAATGAAAAAGTACTTTTTTTTTCACAAAAAATTTCTTTTAGCCTCAATTTGTTCATTTCCGCATGGGCAACAGGATAAAATGGATCCTAAAATTTATTGGGCAATTTCTCCTGAGTACACTGATACCTCACATGTGGGGGTAAACCACTGTTTGATGCTATCTTGCCCTGAGGAAGCCGCCACTGCTGCGGCAATACGCGTGGGCTCGCACCCCAGATCCCTGTCTCCTTTCCTCTCTTCTTTATCAGTGCGCACATGGCCTTGATCTAACATCGCCATTTGGATCCTACTAGGTATATGTATGTGCTTGATTTAGATATGCATGGACCCTATCATATTTAGTGGCCCTTCTATCTGTCTGGCTTCACTTTTTGTAGTCATTTAGGCATTAACTATTTATTTGCCTGTCAGCATTTATTTTGATCCATCTTCATAGGGCTATATGGTACTGTGATATTAGCAGGTTTATGCATATACACACATTGTACTTTTTGCTGTGATCTGGGAACTATATATATATATATATATACAGTGGGGCAAAAAAGTATTTAGTCAGTCAGCAATAGTGCAAGTTCCACCACTTAAAAAGATGAGAGGCGTCTGTAATTTGCATCATAGGTAGACCTCAACTATGGGAGACAAACTGAGAAAAAAAAATCTAGAAAATCACATTGTCTGTTTTTTTAACATTTTATTTGCATATTATGGTGGAAAATAAGTATTTAGTCAGAAACAAACAATCAAGATTTCTGGCTCTCACAGACATGTAACTTCTTCTTTAAGAGTCTCCTCTGTCCTCCACTCATTACCTGTAGTAATGGCACCTGTTTAAACTTGTTATCAGTATAAAAAGACACCTGTGCACACCCTCAAACAGTCTGACTCCAAACTCCACTATGGTGAAGACCAAAGAGCTGTCAAAGGACACCAGAAACAAAATTGTAGCCCTGCACCAGGCTGGGAAGACTGAATCTGCAATAGCCAACCAGCTTGGAGTGAAGAAATCAACAGTGGGAGCAATAATTAGAAAATGGAAGACATACAAGACCACTAATAATCTCCCTCGATCTGGGGCTCCACGCAAAATCCCACCCCGTGGGGTCAGAATGATCACAAGAACGGTGAGCAAAAATCCCAGAACCACGCGGGGGGACCTAGTGAATGAACTGCAGAGAGCTGGGACCAATGTAACAAGGCCTACCATAAGTAACACACTACGCCACCATGGACTCAGATCCTGCAGTGCCAGACGTGTCCCACTGCTTAAGCCAGTACATGTCCGGGCCCGTCTGAAGTTTGCTAGAGAGCATTTGGATGATCCAGAGGAGTTTTGGGAGAATGTCCTGTGGTCTGATGAAACCAAACTGGAACTGTTTGGTAGAAACACAACTTGTCGTGTTTGGAGGAAAAAGAATACTGAGTTGCATCCATCAAACACCATACCTACTGTAAAGCATGGTGGTGGAAACATCATGCTTTGGGGCTGTTTCTCTGCAAAGGGGCCAGGATGACTGATCTGGGTACATGAAAGAATGAATGGGGCCATGTATCGTGAGATTTTGAGTGCAAACCTCCTTCCATCAGCAAGGGCATTGAAGATGAAACGTGGCTGGGTCTTTCAACATGACAATGATCCAAAGCACACCGCCAGGGCAACGAAGGAGTGGCTTCGTAAGAAGCATTTCAAGGTCCTGGAGTGGCCTAGCCAGTCTCCAGATCTCAACCCTATAGAAAACCTTTGGAGGGAGTTGAAAGTCCGTGTTGCCAAGCGAAAAGCCAAAAACATCACTGCTCTAGAGGAGATCTGCATGGAGGAATGGGCCAACATACCAACAACAGTGTGTGGCAACCTTGTGAAGACTTACAGAAAACGTTTGACCTCTGTCATTGCCAACAAAGGATATATTACAAAGTATTGAGATGAAATTTTGTTTCTGACCAAATACTTATTTTCCACCATAATATGCAAATAAAATGTTAAAAAAAACAGACAATGTGATTTTCTGGATTTTTTTTCCTCAGTTTGTCTCCCATAGTTGAGGTCTACCTATGATGTAAATTACAGACGCCTCTCATCTTTTTAAGTGGTGGAACTTGCACTATTGCTGACTGACTAAATACTTTTTTGCCCCACTGTATATATATATATATATATATATATACAAACATGCCCTACTTTTTGGCATATTGATTTTATTGTGTATGGTCACACTATAGGTCATTCCATTTCATATGTATGCATGTGTACAGTACATGTGTGTATATATATATATATATATATATATATATGCACATATATATATATATGTATACTTCTACTTTCTGAGGGGACAGGGATGTGGTTTGTCATTTTCCCCATATTAGGATATGACTTTTGTGGAGTTTTGTGCTGTTTGTTGCACTTTTAAATGTTTTTAGACATGTTTTCCGTGTGAATTGTTTTTTTGCTGTACATATTTCTTGTGAGATTTATCAATAAAAAATGTTTGTATTTTCGATATTTTTTGTGGTGCTCCCATACATGTGGACATGATCTTTTGTTCTTTTTCCTCGTCAGATGGTAAACCACTGTTTGGGCACCCGGCAGGGCTCGGAAGGGAAGGAGCGCCATTTGACTTTTTGAATGAAAAATAAGCTCCAATCGTTAGCGGACACCATGTCGCGTTTGGAGAGCCCCTGTGTGCCTAAACATTGGAGCTCCCCCACATGTGACCCCATTTTGAAAACTAGACCCCCCCCAAGGAACTTATCCAGATATGTGGTGAGCACTTTGAACCCCAAAGTGCTTCACAGAAGTTTACAACGTAGAGCCGTGAAAATAAAAAATAATTTTTCTTTCCTCAAAAATGATGTTTTAGCAAGCAATTTTTTATTTTCACAAGGGTAACAGGAGAAATTGGACGCCAATATTTGTTGCCCAGTTTGTCCCGAGAATGCTGGTACCCCATATGTGGGGATAAACCACTGTTTGGGCGCAGGTCGGGGCTCGGAAGGGAGGGAGCACCATTTAACTTTTTGAACGCAAGATTGGCTGGAATCAATGGTGGCGCCATGTTGCGTTTGGAGACCCCTGATGTGCTTAAACAGTGGAAACTCCTCAATTCTAACTCCAACACTAACCCCAACACACCCCTAACCCTAAACCCAATCTAGCAATAACCCTAATCACAACCCTAACCCCAACACACCCATAACCACAACCCTAACCCCAACACACCCCTAACCCTAATCCCAACCCTAATCCTAACCCTAATCCCAACCCTAACCCTAACCCTAATTCCAACCCTAACCACAACACACCCCTAACCCTAATCCCAACCCTAACCCTAATCCCAACACACCCCTAGCCCTAACCATAACCCTAACCACAAGCCTAATCTTAACCCTTTTTCCATCCCTAGCCCTAATTCCAACCCTAACTCTAATTCCAACCCTAACCTTAAGGCTATGTGCCCACGTTATGGATTCGTGTGAGATTTTTCCGCACCATTTTTGAAAAATCTGCAGGATTTACCGCGGATTTCCAGTGTTTTTTGTGCGAATTTCACCTGCGGATTCCTATTGAGGAACAAGTGTAAAACGCTGCAGAATTTGCACAAAAAATTGACATGCTGTGGAAAATACAACGCGGTATTTTCCGCACCATGGGCACAGCGGATTTGGTTTTCCATAGGTTTACATGATACTGTAAACCTGATGTAAAACTGCTACAAATCCGCAGCGGCCAATGCGCTGCGGATCCGCAGCCAAATCTGCACCATGTGCACATAGCCTAATTCTAAGGGTATGTGCACACGTTGCGGATCTGCAGCTTTTCCGCAGCTGCGGGTCTGCAGCAGTTTCCCATGAGTTTACAGTTCTATGTAAACCTGTGGGAAACAAAAAACGCTGTGCACATGCTGAGGAAAAATATGCGCGGAAACGCAGCGATTTACATTCAGCAGCATGTCACTTTTTTCTGCGGATTCCGCAGCAGTTTTACAACTGCTCCAATAGAAAACCACAGTTGTAAAACCGCAGTGAAATCCTCAGAAAAACCGCAGAAAAACCGCAGTAAATCCGCGATAAATCGGCAGCGGTTTTGCACCGCGGATTTATCAAATCCGCTGCGGGAAAATCCGCAGAGGACCAGAATTCGTGTGCACATAGCCTTACCCTAACCCTAATCCCAGCCCTAACCCTAGTTCTAACCCTAAACCTAGTGGAAAAATAAAAGTAAATATATTTTCTTTATTTTATTATTGTCTCTACCTATGGGGGTGATAAAGAGGGGGTGTATTTACTATTTTTTTATTTTGATCACTGTGATAGGTTTTATCACAATGATCAAAATGTACATGGCTTGTGTGCCAAAGAAAAAGAAACAGACACTTATCTTTGCTGAATTGGCAGCTAAGCAGGAGAAGCCAGACAGAGATCCAATACTTCCCAAGAAACATTGACAACTGGCAAGGACTAATGAGTCCTGCAAACCTAAATACTCCAGTCAGAACTGCAATCAGCAGATACACCTGTCCAGGACTGCAGCCCAGAGACAACTGCATTACCACCTACAACCACCGGAGGGAGCCCAAAAGCAGAATTCACAACAGTACCCCCCCCCTTGAGGAGGGGTCACCGAACCCTCCCCAGAGCCCCCAGGCCGATCAGGATGAGCCAGATGAAAGGCACGAACCAAATCAGCGGCATGGACATCAGAGGCAAAAACCCAAGAATTATCCTCCTGGCCATAGCCCTTCCATTTGACAAGGTACTGAAGCTTCCGCCTCAAAAAACGGGAATCCAAAATCTTCTCAACAACATATTCCAACTCCCCATCAACCAACACAGGGGCCGGAGGGAACAACGGGCTCCACATATTTCCGCAATAAAGATCTATGGAAGACATTATGGATAGCAAAAGAGGCCGGAAGCACCAGTCGAAAAGACACCGGATTAATAATCTCAGAAATCCTATAAGGACCAATAAACCGAGGCTTAAACTTTGGAGAAGAAACCTTCATAGGAACATGACGGGAAGACAACCAGACCAGATCCCCAACCCGAAGCCGGGAACCAACACACCGACGACGGTTAGCAAAACGTTGAGCCTCCTCCTGAGACAACACCAAATTGTCCACCACATGAGCCCAAATCTGCTGCAACCTGTCAACCACAGAATCCACACCAGGACAGTCAGAAGGCTCAACCTGCCCAGAAGAAAAACGGGGATGAAAACCAAAATTACAAAAGAAAGGCGAAACCAAAGTAGCCGAACTAGCCCGATTATTAAGGGCAAACTCGGCCAATGGCAAGAAAGCCACCCAATCATCCTGATCAGCAGACACAAAGCATCTCAAATAAGTCTCCAAAGTCTGATTAGTTCGCTCGGTCTTACCATTTGTCTTAGGATGAAACGCAGAAGAAAAAGACAAATCAATGCCCAGCCTAGCACAAAAGGCCCGCCAAAATCTAGAAACAAACTGGGAACCTCTGTCAGACACAATATTCTCCGGAATACCATGCAAACAGACCACATGCTGAAAAAACAACGGAACCAAATCCGAAGAGGAAGGCAATTTAGGCAAGGGCACCAAATGAACCATCTTAGAGAACCGGTCACAAACAACCCAGATAACCGACATCCTCTGGGAAACCGGAAGATCGGAAATAAAATCCATAGAAATATGCGTCCAGGGCCTCTCAGGGACTGGCAATGGCAAAAGCAACCCACTAGCACGGGAACAACAAGGCTTGGCCCACGCACAAGTCCCACAGGACTGCACAAAAGAACGCACATCACGCGACAAGAAGGCCACCAAAAGGACCTACCAACCAAGACTCTGGTACCAAAAATGCCAGGATAACCAGCCAACACGGAACAGTGAACCTCAGAAATCACTCTACTAGTCCATCTGTCAGGAACAAACAGTTTCCCCACAGGACAGCGGTCAGGTTTGTCAGCCTGAAATTCCTGAAGAACCCGTCGTGAATCAGGGGAAATGGCAGAAAGGACCACCCCTTCTTTCAGAATACCGACCGGTTCTAAGACCTCAGGAGAATCAGGCGAAAAATTCCTAGAGAGGGCATCAGCCTTAATGCTCTTAGAACCCGGAAGGTACGAGACCACGAAATCAAAACGGGGAAAAAACAAGGACCATCGAGCCTGTCTAGGATTCAGCCGTTTGGCAGACTCGAGGTAAATCAAATTCTTATGATCGGTCAAGACCACAATACGGTGCTTAGCTCCCTCAAGCCAATGTCGCCACTCCTCAAACGCCCACTCCTGCGGGTCGCCACGCAGCAGGGAGATGACGATTTTAACCTGCTGAATGGAATCACCAGAGGATCAAGGTCTCAGAGCAAAAAATAGTTTACAGTTGTTTATAAAACTCAAAAATTTGGACCTGTCTCCAAAAAACAAATCAGAAGTAGGAACCTTCGGCTCTAAAACAGGAGTCTGAACAATATAATCAGAAATACCCTGTACCCTAGCAGCAAGCTGGTCTACACGAGAAACTAATTCCTGAACATCCATGCCTGCACAAGGCTCCTCAGCCACCCAGAGATAAAGAGGGAAGAGAAGATAAAGCAGACTGAAGAAAAAAAAATGGCTCAACACCTTTCTTCCCTTCTTCTGAGACGCATTTAACTTATTATTGGCTAGTTGTACTGTTATGATCCGGTGACCTTGGAGCAGCATGAAAACTTTCACTGGAGTAGGTGGTAACTATACTGACTGCAAATCCTGATCTTAACACCGCAACTAGAAGTAGCCGTGGGGTGTACCTAACAAGCCCTAGACACCTCGTCACAGCCGGAGGACTAAATACCCCTAAAGATGGAAATAGGAATACTATCTTGCCTCAGAGCAGAACCCCAAAGGATAGGCAGCCCCCCACAAATATTGGCTGTGAGTAGGAGAGGAAAGACACACACAGTCAGAAAACAGGATTTAGCACAAGGGGCCGTTCTAGCTAAAATAGGAAAGGATAGGACAGAGTTCTGTGCGGTCAGTATTAAAACCCTTCCAAAAATATCCACAGCAGATTATACAAAAATTCCTCCATCTAACTTAAAACGTGGAACGTATATCTGCAACTCCAGAGACTACTAAACTCAGAGCAGGAATACAATCAAAAACAAGCACACAGCTTGTGTGCCATAGAAAAAGAAACAGACACTTATCTTTGCTGAATTGGCAGCTAAGCAGGAGAAGCCAGACATAGATCCAATACTTCCCAAGAAACATTGACAACTGGCAAGGACTAATGAGTCCTGCAAACCTTAATACTCCAGTCAGAACTGCAATCAGCAGATACACCTGTCCAGGACTGCAGCCCAGAGACAACTGCATTACCACCTACAACCACCGGAGGGAGCCCAAAAGCAGAGTTCACAACAGGACACATACTGATGGATTTTGTACACATTTTTCACATTTTTGTGATTGGAGACAGCAAAAGAAGAACTACTTTCTACAGTCCTTTCAACTAATACAAAGACAGCAATGTAAAAATAAAATAAACAAACAAGTTATATTGCGTCAGTGGGAAAAAACCCACAAAGGGTATTAAGCACTTTCTTCACGAAAGAAGAGGATGAATGAAAATTCCTACGCGACTGCTGTAATATGTTAAATACCTTTTTTTTTTATTAAATAGCTAAAGATTGTCAGTGTTTTAAATTTATCAGGTTTTGGTCCTGCACTAGGACCTTCTTCAGGTACAATGACGTTAATACCATGTTCAAAAGTCAAAACTTGTCAAAACAGTCAGTCTTCATGGAAATTGTGCTATGCTTATACGTACAGCAGTGAAGGGGAGTGCACAATAGTAAATCAGGACCACTCTCCCTATCTTGTAAGCGGTACTACTCATGAGACTGCTGTTCTCGCTTTTTCTTCATACAGTAATGAGCAAAAGGGTAACTGGTGATGAGCGAATACATTTGGCACTATTCGGTACTCGAACGAATAGTACGGTATTTGAGTTATTTGTTACTCAGCGAGTAATTTGATATTCACTTCTGTATATTTGAGTGACCCGCTCCGCATGTTTGGCGCTTTATTTGCAGCCAATGAACATGCTGGGCTTGCTTGACAATCACAGTAATGCTGGCACCATCTTTGGTGTGGCATTACTGTGATTGGCTGGCCATACAGCGTCAGGCCTCTTTCACACATCAGTGTCTCCGGTACGTGTATTGACAGTTTTCTCACGTACCGGAGACACTGACACACGTAGACTGATTCAAATGAATGGGTGTATGCACATGTCTCCGTGTTTTCACGGACCGTGTGTCCATGTGCAAAACACAGAGACGTGTCCGCTTTTCTCTGGCAGCACGTACCGCAATACGTCCCGGACACGTGCACACGGAGAACAGTGTACACTCTCCTCCATGTGCACAAACCGCCCGCAGGAGAGACAGCGCTACAGTAAGCGCTGTCCCCACTGCGTGTGGTGCTGAAGCGGGCATTCATTCCTTCTCCCCAGCAGCGTTCGCTGGAGAGAAGGAATGAAAAATCAGGGTTTTTTTTTTGTTGGTGTTAAAAATAAAGTTTGGGGTCAACTCCCGCCTCCCATCCCCTGTGCGCCCGCCCGCTTGCTGAGAAATACTCACCCAGCTCCTGCGATGTATGCTCTCAGTGCCGGCAGCCTGTCCTGTGTGAGCGGTCACGTGGTACTGCTCATTACAGTGATGAATATGCGCATATTCATCACTGTAATGAGCGGTACCATGTGACCGCTCACACAGGACCTGCTGCCGGCGCTGAGAGCATACATCTTAGGAGCTGGGTGAGTATTTCTCGGCAAGTGGGCGGGCGCACAGGGGATGGGAGGCGGGAGTTGACCCAAACTTTATTTTTAACACACAAAAAATACCTTGATTTTTCATTCCTTCTCTCCAGCGAACGCTGCTGGGGAGAAGGAATGAATGCTGGCTTCAGCACCAAAAGCAGGGGACAGCGCTTAACTGTAGCACTGCCTCCTGCATAGTCCGTGTGGTCCTCAGTCGGCACACGGGCAGCACACGGCTGCCGCATGTGTGCCACACTGATGTGCTACGTGAGCACACGAACACGGATAACTCCGGTACCGATTTCTCCGGTACCAGAATTATCTGGACGTGTGAAACCGGCCTCATAGGGTATATTTAATCCCTGAGGGCGTCATCTTGCGCACATTGCAGCCGGAAACAGCATAGTGAGAGCGTAGTGCAGGCGTAGGGAGAGTGAAAGCAGCGTACAGGGAGAGTTTGTGATTCCAAAAAAGTTCTTTTAAGAGTTGAAGATTGTGAAGATTATTTATCTGTTAGGTGGAGATAGCA
The DNA here is from genome assembly GCF_032444005.1 of Ranitomeya imitator. Taxonomy (NCBI): domain Eukaryota; kingdom Metazoa; phylum Chordata; class Amphibia; order Anura; family Dendrobatidae; genus Ranitomeya; species Ranitomeya imitator. The sequence goes on from NC_091289.1 coordinate 58,560,228, forward strand.
TAGGGAGAGATTTAATATGAGGGAAAGGCAGGCACCTGGGTGTCATTATCATTGCAAGTACATGCTGCAGATCTGAGCTGGTTTGCTTTGTGTTGTATAGTGTAAGAACAGACTATGGGATTAGGGAGAGATAGGCAGGGTTCCATCCATTACTATACTATACAAAGCAGCTCTTTTTAGAGCCAAATAATATTAGTAAGTACCAGCATATACTAAACTCATTTTTTTGGAGCTACATAATATTACTGCTTACTAGCTTATAATTTTTTTTTTTTAAAAAGCTAATTGCTAAATAATATTCCTCGCCTATTGCTGAAATAGCTAATATTTATCTAGCAGTTGTGCGACTGGCACAGAACCTGCTGAGCAATGGAAACATCAATATTTACCATTAATTTCCCTGAGTCTGCTGTTGGCGTGTCTCATAATGGCAATATAAAAAAAAAATCTATTGGTTAAATAAATAGCGTATCTTTATTTAGCAGTTGCAATCATTTTCCTTAATCTGCTGTTGGCCGGTGGTATAAAGAGATATAAAAAAATAGAATTTTCTATTGGTTAAATAAATGGCATATATTTATCTAGCAGTTGTGCGACTGGCGCAAAGCATGCCGAGATACGCAAATGTCACAATCTACCAGTGGCAATAATTTTCCTTAATCTGCTGTTGGTGTGTGTTGTAAAGGTGAGATAAAAAAGAAAATTCTACTTGTTTAATAACTAACGTATCTTTGTCTAGCAGTTTTGTGACTGGTGCAAAGCATGCAGACATAAGCAAACGTCATAAATTACTAGTAATTTCCCTTAGTCTGCTGTTGGCATGTGTCATAAAGGCGATATAAAAAAATGAATGTTTGACTCTTTGTAGTCTGCCACACATGGCACAGTTCATGTCCAGATGTATTTCCCAAGACCCTCACGTGAAAGGCATTTTGTCCACCATGAAATACTGGCTGTGCACCTTTCTTGATTCACGGTATAAGGAGACATTTCCTTCTCTCAAGTCGGAGGCAGACATGCCATTTCAGTGCATGCTTGCCAGAGGGCTGTTGTGGAAGACATGCTGAAAAGATTTCCCATAGACAAGGCTGTTGGTGAAGTTACCAGCTCTTTTAACCCACAAGGATTACAGGAGAGGGACATGCACACCAGGTGCAACGCAGGGGGGGGGGGATGTCCACCAACTGGGCCATTTTCATGAAACCGTACATCACCAAGGGCTATCTGTGGGTGTAACTATGTTGAGGAGGGACAAGTTGACCAAGATGGTGAAGGAGTACTTAAGTGACTATACCAGCATCCTTCCTGACTCTTCAGTGCCCTTTAACTATTGGTTGTTCAAGCTGCACACTTGGCCCAACCTCTCCCTGTATGCCTTGGAGGTGCTGTCATGCCCTGTCGCAAGTGTGTTGCCTGAGCGGGGTTTTAGTTCAGCTGGCGCAATCATAACGGCGTGATAGGCGCACACACCTATCAATGGAAAATGCAAACAGGCTGACTCTTCTAAAATTAAACAAGGGCTGAATTTCCTTCGACTTTGTAATCCCTATGGATGACAGCAACCTAAGGTAAATGCAGCCCAAACATTCTTTTTGGAACTTGTCTTAACGTCCAAACCTGTTTTGTTCAGGAAATCACGTCTTACTCCTCCTGCTTCTGCAACAAGTACTTAGTGGTCATATATGTATACCCCATGTAGGTAATGTTTTAAGCTTTTTGTAAACCTTGGTACATTGTGCAATAGTGAAACTTGTGCTCCCTATCTTTACCTAACAACTGTAAAATTTATTGTGAGGTTCCCATCACGGTCTCTTTCGGTGTGTATGATACAGACCCCTTGGGTAATTCTTGGAAACCTTTGTACATTGTGCAATGGCGAAACTTGTGCCCCCTATCTATAGCAATTATGATAACTGCAAAATATATTGTGATGTCCCATCACGGTTTCTTTCGGCGTGTATGATACAGACTCCTTGGGTAATCTTTGGAAAACTTTGCACATTCTGCAATGGTGAAACTTGTACTCCCTATCTCTACCTATTTTAATAACTGCAAAATGTATTGTGGGATCCCCTCCATGGTCTCTTTCAGCGTGTGATACAGACCCCTTGGGTAATTTTTGGAAACCTTTGTCCATTGTGCAATAGTTACATTTCTTCTCTCCATCTCTATTTTTCTATTGTAATTTTTTTTATTGTGTTGCCCTTTTCACAGTCTCTTTAAGCGTATATCTGGGAGCCTGATGTTGATTTTTGGGTCTGCACTTGGAAAACGTGGAACATAAATGCCTTAATATGTTCCACACACTTCTTCAGGTTTCAGCCTTACACAGAATAATAATATGAGTAATGAACTATGCTCTCTATATATGCTGATAGTTTGAAAATCTTATCCATACATCCCTTTATAAAGGGAAATTCAACATTATTATTATTATTGTAAATTTTTATAGCGCCATTTATTCCTTGGCGCTTTACATGTGATAAGGGGGCAAATATAGACAAATACAACTTAACATGAGCAAAAAACAAGGCACACAACTACATAAAGAGGGAGGACCTTGCCCGCGAGTGCTTACAGTCTGCAGAGGATGGGTGAAGATACACTAGGAGAGGGTAGAGCTGGTTGTGCGGTGGTTCAGTAGGTTGAGGATCACTGCAGGCTGTAGACTTGTCAGAAGAGTTGAGTCTTCAGGTTCTTTTTGAAGGTTTCTATGGTAGACAAGAGTCTGATGTGTTGTGGTAGAGAGTTCCAGTTATGGGGGAAACGCGGGAGAAGTCTTGGATGCGGTTGTGGGAAGAAGAGATGAGAGGGGAGTAGAGAATGAGGTCTTGAGAGGATCGGAGGTTGCGTGTAGGTAAGTACCGGGATACGAGGGCACAGATGTATGGAGGAGACAGGTTGTGGATGGCTTTATATGTCATTGCAAGGGTTTTGAACTGAAGTCTCTGGGTGATAGGAAGCCATTGAAGGGCTTGGCATAGGGGAGATGCTGGGGAATAGCGAGGAGACAAGTAGATTAGTCGGGCAGCAGAGTGTAGGATAGATTGGAGTGGTGCCAGAGTGCTAGAGGGGAGGCCAGAGAGTAGGAGGTTGCAGTAGTCAAGGTGGGAGATGATAAGGGCATGCACTAGCGTTTTTGTGGTGTCGCAGTCAAGGCATGCGCGGATCAGGGAGATATTTTTGAGTTTGAGACGGCAGGAGGAGGCAAGGGCTTGGATATGTGTCTTGGAGGAGAGGGCAGAGTCGAGGATCCCCCCGAGGCACCGGGCATTTGGGACTGGGGAAAGTGAGCAGCCATTGACATTGATAGATAGGTCTGGTGGGGGGGTAGAGTGAGATGGGGAAAGATGATGAATTCTGTTTTGTCTATGTTCAGTTTTAGAAAGCGAGCAGAAAAGAAGGTAGCAGATAGCAGACAGTGTGGGATTTTGGTAAGTAAGGAGGTGAGGACAGGTCCGGATAGGTAGATCTGCTCGTCATCGGCATAGAGATGATACTGCATACCATGGGATTCTATAAGCTGTCCTAGGCCGAAGGTGTAGATGGAGAAGAGTAGAGGTTTTAGAACAGAGCCTTGAGGAACACCGACAGACAAGGGGCGGAGGGAGGAAGTGGTGTGGGGGAGGGAGACACTGAATGTTCTGTCTGTCAGATATGACGATATCCAGGATAGGGCCAAGTCTGTGATGCCAAGACATGAGAGGATCTGTAGCAGATGGGAGTGGTCCACAGTGTCAAAGGCAGAAGATAGGTCCAGGAGAAGGAGGACAGAGTAGTCTCGCTTGCTCTTGGCAGTTAGTAGGTCAATGGTGACTTTAGTTGGGGCAGTTTCGGTTGAGTGATGGGGTCGGAAGCCAGATTGTAACCGGTCAAAGAGGGAGCAGGAGGAGAGGTGGGAGGACAGTTCAAGATGGACATGTTGTTCCAGTAATTTTGAGGCATAAGGGCGAAGTGATATCGGGCGATAGCTAGACACAGAGGATGGGTCGAGGGAGGGCTTTTTGAGGATGGGTGTGATCTTGGCATGGTTGAAGGATGAGAGGAAGGCACCTGTTGTGAGTGAGAGGTTGAAGAGGTGTGTTAGGGTTGGGATGAAGACCGTGGCAAGGTTATGGATGAGGTGGGACGGGAGTGGGTCAAGCGTGCAAGTGGTGAGGTGTGATCTTGACAGGAGGGTGGAAAGCTGGTCTTCTGCCATGGTGGAGAAGCTGATTTTGGAGGAACAGGTTTGAGCAGCTAAGAGGGACAATGGGTGCTGTGGGCCAAAGCTTTCTCTGATCGTATCGATCTTCTGTTTAAAGAAAGAGGCAAAGTCTTCATAAGAAATTAGAGGGGAGGGAGGGGGTGCGGGGGGACGTAGTAGAGAATTGAAAGTATTGAAAAGCTGTTTAGGATTGTGAGACAGGGAGGATATGAGAGATGAGAAGTAAGTTTGTTTTGCGGCAGTGAGCATGGACTTGAAGCTGGCGAGGGACTGCTTGTATGCAGTGAAGTGGTCAGCAGAGCGGGATCGCTTCCATCTCCTCTCAGCGATCCTGAAAGCCCGTCTCAGTTCTTTGGTCAGGCTGTCTGCCAGGGCTGCCTGTTGAGTGTATGAGTTTTGCTATGCATGAGCGGGGCAGCAAATTAAGTGTAGCTGTTATTGTGGTGTTATAAAAAGTGGCAGCAGCATCTGTGTCATGATACCATGTCATAATACCTTTGTTAGCACACGCCATATACTGCTCACATTACGCAGCACCCCAGTAGGTGGGCGGATTGCCTGGGTACAAAATCTGTGTCTCAGGGTAAAACCACTGTCCCTTCCCCTGTGTTATGTCCTTCCCAATCTGCTGTCAAGGAAAGAGGCGCGGATGACTCTTGCCCACAGCCTGCAACTGCACAAACAGAACAGTCAGCGGCCACATCCAGTTCGTTGTCCCAGTGCAGTGTTGAGTTGTCCATTGTCACCATATATGTCCCTTCCCAAATTATTAGATAGGGCATACATATTCGTTAGCACTTTACATTGTCCCGTGCAGGACAAAGACTATTGCTAGCTTGTACAGGCTCCTAAATGAGACTTGTGTCTCTTAAACTGTTGCTTTCCTTAAATTTTCTAAATTTGGGTAAAAAGAAATGTTGGTGGGGTATTGGCCAGTTTCTGTAAATCTTAAGCACGTTTAAGAGACTGGGTTAATACGTTCCACAGACCTATTCAGGCTGCAGCCTTACACATATTGGAACACGGTCATTGCTACGCTAAGGGCTTTACCTGAGCTCTGTAGCACTGTCTGTCACCTGAGCAATACTCTCTATAGACCTGGACACTCTCTGAGACATATCCTGTTATTACTTCTTTGTTGCTCAAACCCATGCAAAAAATAAATTCTGCCTGGTTGTGTAGTTTCCAGAAGAAGTATGTAGGCTTGTGCAGATAGGTCAATGGCACTCCTGTCACTTTCCCTTGAGGAGGCTGCGTCCAAGTAAAATAAGGCTTGTGAATGTTCCTGACATGGGTTTCAGGCCAGAAAGACTGACCACAATACAGGCCCTCGCTTGCATACACTATTCAGAATTTAATTCTAATGCTTTTGAGCCTGGTAGAATCCAATTTACTGACATTGATTATACAGCTCCCCCAACTCCTGCACCTTACAGTGGCTTCACCTGCTATCACAGTGGCTCCATTGGGATCCGCTGGCAAAAATGAACTGTGGAGCTCGCAAAACTCAGGTTTCACAGCACCTGCTGTCCCTCTGAAAATGTGAAGTGAGGGCTGCATAATGAGATGGCGGTGGCGGGCGAAGCCCAAAATTCAAATGGACATGATTTAGCTGGCATTATAAAATGCTGGGAATATGTATTCCACTATCTAGCAAACAATTTGGAATGAGGGAGGGACCTCCGAAATGTCGGAGTGAGAGCCCTCACGAATGTTAATGGGAAAAAAAGCCAAAACACTCCGTGTGAACATATTCCACATCATTTTGCGTTAAATGCATCTAATTATGAAGGGAAAAAAATGTTTCTTAGCTTTTTTCCCTTTAAAAATCAAAAATTAGGTTTAGTTTGGTAGGTCTTTTTATAAATCACTGAAACTGGTGCAATAGACTGACAGCATTATCCCCAGATATCATATGAGAGTCAGAATGGCATGCAGGCATTGGATTCGTTTTTCGGTACGAATACACGGATATTAGAAATTATTGGTGCTGATTTTCCCAAATCCGAATATTTTCCTATTTGCTCATCACTAGTAACAACGTTTTGAACTTTTGATTTTCAGGCTCTATAGCTCACCATCCACTACTACTTCGAACCTGAAACTACCATCATTTTATAGATAATCAGCTTGGCTATACATACCCAAGTGAGTCGACCAGTATATGCCAACTCTGGGAACGTGTAGAAGAGACCTGGGATCAGATTTTGTTTGAGACATGTTTGAATCTGATTGAGAGCAACCCAGAAGGATTCAAGCAGTGTTAAAAGCCAAAGGTGGATTTACAAAATACTAATAAAATAATACAAAATTAAAATTTAGATTTTTTAGGAGTAAAACAGTAACAATGCAGTGACATGTCAAGAATCTGCATAACTAATCATATGCTAAATAGTTACAAGTGAAATTTATGCATGAGATGATTGTCTGTAAAATGATGGTAGTTTCAGGTTCGAAGCAGAAGTGCATGGTGAGAAATGGAGCCTGAAAGTCAAAAGTTCAAAACACTATTACCCTTTTGCTCATCACTGTATCATAATTCAAAAACAAATTTTAAGCCTGTTTCCAGTATTTTAAAACCCTCTTTAAAAGAAAAAGAAGAAGAAGAACCAATGGGGACAATACTAGAGAAATGCCATATCTAAACTAAAACACTATGCAGAAAAAGGTCAAAACGCTGTTATGTCACACCAAAAATGGTGGATCCTCAATAATAGCCCTTGGTCCAGATGAGCACCTGTTATGCAGCACGAACAGATATCCTTGGTACAGAACTGGAATCCCAGAAACTGATGAAGCAGATTTGAAGCTAAGGTAAGATGTGTATGTAGGAGGGTGGTGCTGTTATGGACAGTAAGGAACACGCTGTCACTTTAAGAGACTGCACCCCCTTGTCTGGCATGATGGAATGTTCTGCTTCTCCCCTGCAATAGACTGTGTGAATGAACTGGACTGTGCAGAGTGTAGGGGTGGAGCCTGGACAGTGTGTGTGAGCTGAAGCTGCTGGAGAGGGAACTTTGTGCTGTTTGCTGCAAGAGAGGAACCACAGCTTGTAACAGAGTGGACTTGTGAAATTTGACAGACTTTTCCGGGTGCAGCAATTGTGGCTGTCCTCTGCTAGTTTTAGAAGCCACGAAGATACCGAGAAAGGGATTTACAGTTTCCAGGAGCACCTCCAGGACCCAGAAGCAAGGAAAAGACTACGTTTCACGGAGCTGGCAGAATGCTGTGCGCACCCCATGCTAGACTGTTGGGGGCCCCCGGGACTGGATCTGAGTCCCCACCATCACCGTGCGTTTGTTCCTGTTTTGTGCACATGTCAGGGCCTAGTGTGGGCTTCAATAGTCAGAACACGGCAGCCGTGAGGCCCGCTTAGTAAAGGCCAGGGAGGTTATACGTAGAGTAGCATCATTCTTTGTTTGTTGTTTGCATTTACTTGTGTGACATATATTGAGCCTGTAACAGTTGGAGCACCGCGTTATTTTACGGACAAGCTAAAGAATATAACTCTTGTAAATGATCTTTTGCCATTGCATACCCCTGTTTGCATCTTCCTCATCCACTTCATTCCTTGCCTTCCAATAAATCTACCCTTTGTTGTTTTCACTTCATCTTGTGTACGGTAGTCTTCCTGCACCATGGTGGTACCCCGACCATCGCTTCATGTACCAGAATCGTAATCCACAAGGAAGCTGAGTAGACTCTCACTGCAGTGATGAGGAAACAGTGTAGCTGGTTGCAAAGGAAGTTCAAAGGTAGAGCTGGCACAATGATGATGTAGCTGAGCGGAGATTCCAGCAGAAATCAAGAGAGGAGGAGAATCAAGGCGATTAGCAAACGTTATATGTGAAACTGACCTATAGGGAATTTAACAGTATACTACACAAAATTCCGATTCTGGAAAACTGCAATCTAAAGTTATTTTTTGCTTCTAATCTGAAGGCAAAAAAGCAGCTAGGGTAATGGTAAAACAGATAAAAAATTATAACAGGAAATATGTATTTAAATTTGAGGTAGCGTATTTTCGGTACAATATGACAAAATGTATGAGCAACTTATATCTGCACAAAATGTGTGTCAACTGTTAAGAGTGATATCTAATACTGTTGCATGTAGGTTTGGATAGATGAGAATTTTATTTTTGAGGGTCTAAAAGAGTGGTAGAGAAAAAAATAATTTATATACTGTTATGGATTGTGATATGGATTAGATAAATCCAGTTTCCTAAGGCAGACTGGTCTTCTCTAGCCCACGCCAGACACATCACATGCACGGTGGCTCAGTGGTTAGCACTGCAGCTGTAAGGAGAAGAACCCAGCTAGGCGTGCTTCCTCTATGACTGGTCCGGAACTGTTGGGGCTGTCACCTATGTTGCAGGGTTCCCCCTTAAGGCCCTGGACTGTTCCCGGCAGTTGAGAGAAGGCTAAGCTGAGGGAATTGCAGCATGCAAGTAATCTGACTGTTACGGCGGGTACATGCAGTGCACAGGAGGTCGGTGTAGGTGCTCCTAACGCAGAGTATCAAGAGAGAACAGGCCTAAGACTTGGAGGCCAGAGGGCGATAAATGGAAACTGTCATCAGAGCCATGTACCGATATCGCTAACACTGCTGGCACCGTTGATACCACTGACAGTGAGACAAAGGACCCGTGTATGGCACATAGCCTTGCGCCCATGCAGACGGGAGAGTTGTACCACCCATTGTGAACTTTATCCTGTTAAGCTTCTAAACAGGCCCCACATAGGGGAAACCGCCAGGCAGGACAGAGACATTGCCTTGTGTATTCCTTCTCCTTCTGGACCCAAAGCCAGCATCAGGACCACAAGGAAACATCGCCCACAACAGGACCCAAGATGCCATCCTCTCCAGGACAATGCCGAATTTACACAGTGCCATTGCCTTGGCGCCACCGTTTGCACCCAGGGAATACACTGAGGACTGCGTCGGATTGATAAATCTATTTCCTCTGAACGTATTGTCTCAGTTACTTGTTTTACTACCGTGTCCAAAGTTGCAGTAATTTGTATTCAGAAAATTTCCCTCTACTTCTCCCTGCGTGGAGTATTCACTATCAAATTCCGTCCATATCACTAATAGCTCTCATAAGCAGTGAAGCAGAAAAAGCAAAAAATTCACTATATATAAAATCAATCTTTTATTAAACACATATAATAATATGCTATAATACAAAATTCATCTCAACCACAATATCTCAGTTGTGAGGGACCAACAAGGCTACTAATCACACAAAGCGCTGAATACTAGCAATATATAATTATTAATCAGCATGGGCTGAGCAATAGAATAGTTTCTAAACCCCTCTAATGGCGTTGTGTCAAACAAAAATCAATACATATAGAGGGTGGTAAACTTAAAGCTCCAGCCAATTACCATAAGGCTCCTGACTACCGCAGCAATAATGCCAGCACTACGTAAATCCCTTATATCTTTATTAAGGCTTGCTGCATGCCGTAGCCTTCATGGAAACAACAGAAAAATGCTCTACTTACAGAGCTGTGTGAAGAGTGCCCGGTCCCTCTACCCCGACGCGCGTTTCGTCCACACTTCTTCAGGGCGCTGTATCCTTAGACAGCGCTGGAGTCCTGGGTTAAAGTCCCACCAAGGACAACATCTGCAAGGAGTTTCTATGTTCTCCCTGTGTTTCGTCTGGTTTCCTTCCACATTCCAAAGACATACTGATAGGTCATTTAGATTGTGAGTCCCATTAGGGACAGCGATGATAATGTGTGCAAACTGTAAAGCGCTGCGGAATATGTTGGCGCTATATAAAGAGATTATTATTAAATGCATTATTTCCATGCCATATTTATAAGCTGGTATCAACTCCATCCATGGATATATCTGTGATCAGGGGACATATACGCTTCTGTGGGTTCAAGCTCCAGGATTTTCAGCCTTGGGAAACCCCAGAAATATAATATTAACCTGAAGTATGGATATAACATAGTCGTAATTAGTATGCCTGGGATGGTGAAAGTTCCTGTGGGAAAATATGACAGAAATTAAAATTATGTCTTTTTACCCATGTTCCTTGCAAACGATAAGCCATCCTCCTCACCTGACCAGGAGATATATATTATGAGAAAATTAGGTGTCAGATCCAGGAGAGAACACATATTGCAGATCTGTCCTAAATTCTGTGACAATCTCTCCTGGAAAAAAGAGCAAACGCTCCCCAATCTTGTTATGTGAGTCTTTATTTATCTCTTTTTGATTTACAGTATATACTCGAGTATAAGCCGACCTGAGTATAAGCCGACCCCCCTAATTTTGCCACAAAAACCTGGGAAAACTAATTGACTCGAGTATAAGCCTAGGGTGGAAAATGCAGCAGCTACTGGTAAATTTCAAAAATAAAAATAGATGCTCCATACCGTTCATTATTGCCCCATAGATGCTCCATATGCAACTGTGCTATATATAATGCTCTATACCGTTCATTATGGCCCCATAGATGCTCCATAGAAAGCTGTGCCATATATATATTGCTCTGCACCGTTCATTATTGCCCCATAGATGCTCCTTATAAAGCTGTGCCATATAGAATGCTCTGCACCGTTCATTATGGCCCCATAGATGCTCCTTATAAAGCTGTGCCCCAGATATATTGGTCTGCACCGTTGATTATGGCCCCATAGATGCTCCTTATAAAGCTGTGCCCCATATACGGTATAATGCTCTGCACCATTGATTATGGCCCCATAGATGCTCCTTATAAAGCTGTGCCATATAGAATGTTCTGCACCATTGATTATGGCCCCATAGGTGCCCCATATAGAATGCTCTGCACCGTTGATTATGGCCCCATAGATGCTCCACATAAAGCTGTGCCATATAGAATGTTCTGCACCGTTGATTATGGCCCCATAGGTGCTCCATATATAATGCTGTGCCCCATATAGAATGTTCTGTACCGTTGATTATGGCCCCATAGATGCTCCATATATAATGCTGTGCCGCATATATATTGCTCTGCACCGTTGATTATGGCCCCATAGGTGCTCCATATATAATGCTGTGCCATATAGAATGCTGCTGCTGCTGGTGCTGCAATAAAAAAAAAAAATCACATACTCACCTCTCTTGCTCAGGATGGCAGCGCTTTCAATATTTACCTGCTCCTCGTGCGGCTCCGTCTCCAGCACTGACGCTCAGCAGAGGGCGCGCACTGACTACGTCACCACGCCCTCTAACCTGAGCGTCACTGCTAGAGGACGCTGCAGACGGAGCCGCACCGGAGCGAGGAGCAGGTAAATATCGCGCAGTGCTGCGCTCCCGTTACCTGCTCCGGCGCGGTCCCTGCTTCCCCGACGCTGCAGCTTCTTCCTGTAATTGAGCGGTCACAGTTACCGATCATTTACAGCAATGAATATGCGGCTCCTCCCCTATGGGAGGTGGAGCCGCCTATTAATTTCTGTAATGAGCGGTGCCATGTGACCACTCAGTACAGGAAGAATCTGCAGCGCCGGGGAAGCCAGGGACTGCAGGGACCGCGCCGGGACCAGGTAAGTATAACTACACAGCCCCCGCTCCCCCTCACCTGCCGACCCCCGGGTATATGACTCGAGTATAAGCCGAGAGGGGGACTTTCAGCCCAAAAATATGGGCTGAAAATCTCGGCTTATACTCGAGTATATACGGTATACTGTTTTTGTTGGGTGTGTATGTCTTTTTATTATTTCTTCTTTTTGTAACTTTTTATGTGCTGTGTTTTTTTTGGGAATGGAAATGTACCATAGTTATATCCTCAGGATTTTTTAATTAATGGTCCAAAGTAATACAACAATAAAACATTGTTTTTCCACTTACATGTTACAATTTCAAAGAAAAATCAGAATAAACAGCATGTGCAGCAATAAAGGCACCCCTAATTAATGCAAATCACTCACTTGACCAGTTCATGAAAACATTGGATGGAGGAGATGAAAATAGAATAAAAATCTTAACCTTTATTAGTGCATCATAAAAACTATTCTATTTTCATCTCCTCCATTTAATATTTGCATGAGATGGACAAGTGAGTGATTTGCATTTTCACCTGGGAGTCGGCCGGCAGGAACTTGGTGGTGATCCGTGCTCTGCACATGTCTATTGAGAATTGGATTCTAATACGTCTAGTTGGGTGAGCTGATGAAGTCCTAGTACCCCTAATTAATACTTGTACTTGTTGTACATCCTTTGGCATTGATAACAGCCTCCAAACGTTTCTTGTAGCCATCTATAAGCTTCTTGCACTTCTCAGCTGATATTTTCTCCCACTCTTCCTTTGCAGTTGGTATAAGCTCTTTTGAATTTTTGCCGGGTTCTTTTTCCCATTGACAAATTTCCTCTCACCCCAAAGAATTTCAGTGGGATTGAAGTCAGGACTCATTGCTAGCCATTTTAAAAAAGTAAATTTTTTCTTTTTCTAACCATTCCTGTGTATTGTTGGATGTGTGCTTTTGGTGATTGCCTTGCTGGAGGACCCATGATCATAGACGCAAACCAAGTTTTCTTACACTGGGTAGGACATTTCGCTCTGAAATCTCTTGATAATTTTCTCATTTCATGATTCATGTGATATGGTCAAGGCCTCTAGTTCCAGACGCAACAAAGCAACCCCACAGCATTATGGATCCTCCATCATGCTTAACTGTTGGTAGGGTGTTCTTTTCCTTATAAGCTTCATTGTGCCGTCTGTAAACAAACTGTTGCATTGCATTGCCGAAAAAATTCTATTTTTATTTTGTTTGTCCACAGAACATTTTCCCAAAAGGATTGTGGTTTGACAAGGTACTCTTTGGCAAAGATAAGTCGTTCCTTTTTATGTCTTTTTTTTCAGCAATGGTTTCTTTCTTGGCCTTCACCCATAAAGCTCAGTTTGGTTTAGTGTGTGGCATATGGTGCTTGACCCCAGACTGTTACAGTTAGGCCTTCAGGTCTTTGGATGTTTGACGTGATGTTTTTTCCACCATTCGCATGAACCTTTGAAGACATCTCTTGTGATTTACGACAGGCAAGTCAAATTGTGTTTCCATATTAATTTAATGTAAAAGGTGCCAATACTAGTGTCACAACAGCTTTAGGTTTTTCTATTTTTCTCTCGAATTGTTTTTTTTTTTAAATAATTGTTTAACATTTGCTCTTTTGTATTTATGCGCTGTACAAAAAACTGTTTTCCTTGATTGATTTTTTTCAGGAGATATTCCTCATTATGTACTCAAATTTCATGGGTGCCAATAGCGATGAGCAGGACTGTATAATGGTAGAAACTGCTCTAACAAAGCTCCCATTCAATAAAGTATTATAGCAGATAGCAAGGACACAAACCTATTATACGTGGAAGCAGAAACATCAGCTATTTAATGTTACAAAGCTAAATGTAATTTAAAATTTCAAAGTGATGCTAGTACACGCTGCCCTAGAACTAATGTGTGTGGCGAGAGCTGCAAAGATAGCATTTATGACTAGTGTTGAGCATTCCGATACCGCAAGTATCGGGTATCGGCCGATATTTGCGGTATCGGAATTCCGATACCGAGATCCGATACTTTTGTGGTATCGGGTATCGGTATCGGATACATAGAGATGTGTAAAATAAAGAATTAAAATAAAAAATATTGATATATTTACCTCTCCGGCGGCCCCTGGTGAGTCCGCGGGTAACCGGCAGGCTTCGTTGTTCAAAATCAGCGCTTTTAGGACCTGAGAAACACGTCCCGGCTTCTGATTGGTCGCGGGCCGCCCATGTGACCGCCACGCGACCAATCACAAGCCGCGACGTCACCGCAAGCTATTAGCGCGCTCATTTTTGAAAAATGAGCGCGTTAATGACTTTCAAAGACGTTGCGGCTTGTGATTGGTCGCGGCCACGCGACCAATCACAAGCCGCGACGTCACCGCAAGCTATTAGCGCGCTCATTTTTGAAAAATGAGCGCGTTAATGACTTTCAAAGACGTAGCGGCTTGTGATTGGTCGCGGCCACGCGACCAATCACAAGCCGCGACGTCACCGCAAGCTATTAACGCGCTCATTTTTAAAAATGAGCGCGTTAATGGCTTTCAAAGACGTAGCGGGTTGTGATTGGTCGCGGCCGCGACCAATCACAAGCCGCGACTTCACCGCAAGCTATTGACGCGCTCATTTTTAAAAATGAGCGCGTTAATGGCTTTGAAAGACATAGTGGCTTGTGATTGGTCGCGTGGCCGCGACCAATCACAAGCCGCTACGTCTTTGAAAGTCATTAACGCGCTCATTTTTCAAAAATGAGCGCGCTAATAGCTTGCGGTGACGTCGCGGCTTGTGATTGGTCGCGGCCACGCGACCAATCACAAGCCGCTATGTCTTTCAAAGCCATTAACGCGCTCATTTTTAAAAATGAGCGCGTCAATAGCTTGCGGTGACGTCGCGGCTTGTGATTGGTCGCGGCCACGCGACCAATCACAAGCCGCTATGTCTTTCAAAGCCATTAACGCGCTCATTTTTAAAAATGAGCGCGTCAATAACTTGCGGTGACGTCGCGGCTTGTGATTGGTCGCGGCCGCGACCAATCACAACCCGCTACGTCTTTGAAAGCCATTAACGCGCTCATTTTTAAAAATGAGCGCGCTAATAGCTTGCGGTGACGTCGCGGCTTGTGATTGGTCGCATGGCGGTCACATGGGCGGCCCGCGACCAATCAGAAGCCGGGACGTGTTTCTCAGGTCCTAAAAGCGCTGATTTTGAACAAAGAAGCCTGCCGGTTACCCGCGCTGAGTTCAGGGGCCGCCGGAGAGGTAAATATATCAATATTTTTTAATTTTATTCTTTATTTTACACCTCCCTATGGATCCCAGGGCCTGAAGGAGAGTTTCCTCTCCTTCAGACCCTGGGAACCATGAGAATACCTTCCGATACTTGATGTCCCATTGACTTGTATTGGTATCGGATATCGGTATCGGCGATATCCGATATTTTTCGGGTATCGGCCGATACTATCCGATACCGATACTTTCAAGTATCGGACGGTATCGCTCAACACTATTTATGACTCATATGTCAGCAATGACTAAATTCCATTTTTTCTTCTTGTCATGCAGGAGTCATGATAACATTGTATTCATCTTATGGTGATCATTGTGGAATAGTGTAAACATATTGGATGAGAATTACTATTCATGTCTTTTACAGCGACCCTTGAGTCTGTGTATGCATGTCAGGCACCGATAACAAGTAGTATGTGATTGTGAGTGTACTAATGAGCTGGCATCCAGGGCGGCGTGAATGTTCTAGGCACAAGTAGCATTTCCAATAATTAAAGCTTACAAGTGAAGTGTATTTTAAAGGGGTGGTGTTGTCAATAATGAAGTTTTCCTGGTTCAACATATTGATGGTCTATTCGTAGGTTACACAATCGATAGCCATCCACTGGTTTAAGTCTCTGCACTACCGCTGAAGCTCTGGTTAAGGCCTCATTCACACGTTAGTATTTTTGCATCAGTGTGTGTAAGCTCTTCCTCTCTGAAGAGACAATTTGCATAATTAGCATATTTCCCAGAGGAGCATTGCGGCTTTAAGTCTCCTCATCTCGGTATGCTTAGCATGTCGATCTCCGCAAGGAGAAATGATACTTCTTGGATAACGGTCGGACGCCTCTCATACAGCCAAACCAGATCTCCGCTTTGCACTAACGAGGGGCAGTACCCCGAAACACAGTGTCTGCAAATTGAGATTCTGGTTTGGCTATTATCCTAAGTCATGTGACAAGGCTCGTTAAAGGGTCAACATTGACTTGTAGGATTGCTACCTTCCAATAGGTGGCACTAGAGTTCTAGTTCTCTTCCTCTCTGAAGAGACAGTTTGCATGTAAAGCCAGGAGTAAAACTAAAAGATAAAACCTCTAATCGAAAGATGGACACCTGTTCTGTGTTATGGAAACATTCTTGGTTTTGGCATACAAATACTTATACAAAAATACTGACGTGTGAATGAGGACTAAAGGGGTCACGGATGAAGACTTTTCAGCTTGGATTAACTGTTTGCAGCCTACATAGTGGGTGCTGCAACTTTCTCTCCCTTTGCTGCATTTCCCTATTATATGGGCAGAGTGTAAGTGAATAGAACCAAAGATAGCTGCAGCGCCCTCTAAACTAAGCAACCGAATTAAACTGCTGATTGGTGGGGTTTCTGAGACTTGGACCTCCACCAATTGAAAATCGAAGGCTTATCACATGGCTTGTCCATCCATATATTACTTGGAAAACCTCTTTTCCTTTCCATATCTTCGTCCCTTCTTCCCGATCACATTCTTGGTCTGCACATTGGCTACTGCTATTGAATTGGTGCAGTACCGTTCGCTCTCATATTTTGGCAAAGCATTACTGTAATGTGTCAGACAGTGGCATCACAATTACACCAGGTTGTTTATAATGAACATTTGTTATGTTTTAGCTGACTTTTCACATAGGAAACTGTACATCTTTACATTTTATACTTGGAGCTGGAGCACACATAACTGGCTGATATTTTGTTTTGCAGAAAGTACTAGTTATCCTTGTTGAGATCCAGGGTGTCTTAAAGGGAATCTGTCACTAGGTTTTTGCAACCTACAGTATGGTAGTCCCTCCACCTGACTCTGGTTAGCGTGAATACGAGCCCTACGGGTGGACTTCTCACAACCCGTGCCTCTAGGACCCCTTCCTTCTCTTCTTTCTTTAGCTTCACTTTCCTTCAGCTTTTTCCCTCTCTAGCTCCCTCTGACAGGGAGCCCCCTCTCAGCATGTCTGCTTCTTTTCACTTCCTCTCACTTACTGACTAACCTTCTAGATCTTTCCTGACTCCCCCTACTGATTCCATGACATCTCTGCTTTCTCCACCCACACCCTCTACCTATTAACCCTCTCCAGACTGGGATGAGGCCATCCTCTCTAAGGGTACACCCAGATGCCCTTACTGAAGTGTCTAGTGTTGAATGCTGGTGTAGGGTTCTGTGCAGTGCCCCTTCCTTACCTGAGTGCAGAATACCACACCTCTGGATGAGGTGCAGTATCTCAGTGGCGACTGGACCCCAGGGGCGCCACATATACAGTTAGGTCCATATATATTTGGACAGAGACAACATTATTCTAATTTTGGTTATAGACATTACCACAATGAATTTTAAACAAAGCAATTCAGATGCAGTTGAAGTTCAGACTTTCAGCTTTCATTTGATGGTATCCACATTAAAATTGGATGACGGGTTTTGGAGTTTCAGCTCCTTAACATGTGTCACCCTGTTTTTAAAGAGACCAAAAGTAATTGGACAGATTCAATAATTTTAAATGAAATGTTCATTTTTAGTACTTGGTTGAAAACCCTTTGTTGGCAATGGCTGCCTGAAGTCTTGAACTCATGGACATCACCAGATGCTGTGTTTCCTCCTTTTTGATGCTCTGTCAGGCCTACACTGTGGTGATTTTTCAGTTGCTGTTTGTTTGTGGGCCTTTCTGTCTGAAGTTTAGTCTTTAACAAGTGAAATGCATGCTCAATTGGGTTGAGATCAGGTGACTGACTTGGCCATTCAAGAATATTCCACTTCTTTGCTTTAATAAACTCCTGGGTTGCTTTGGCTTTATGTTTTGGGTCATTGTCCATCTGTAGTATGAAATGACGACCAATCGGTTTGGCTGCATTTGGCTGGATCTGAGCACACAGTATGGCTCTGAATACCTCAGAATTCATTCGGCTGCTTCTGTCCTGTGTCACATCATCAATAAACACTAGTGACCCAGTGCCACTGGCAGCCATGCATGCCCGCGCCATCACACTGCCTCCGCCGGCATTTACAGATGATGTGCTATGCTTTGGATCATGAGTTGTACCAGGCCTTCACCATACTTTTCTCTTTCCATCATTCTGGTAGAGGTTGATCTTGCTTTCATCTGTCCAAAGGATGTTCTTCCAGAACTTTGCTGGCTTTTTTAGATGTTTTTTAGCAAAGTCCAGTGTAGCCTTTTTATTCTTGATGCTTATGACTGGCTTGCACCGTGCAGTGAACCCTCTGTATTTACTTTCATGCATTCTTCTCTTTATGGTAGATTTGGATATTGATACGCCGACCTCCTGGAGAGTGTTGGTCACTTGGTTGGCTGTTGTGAAGGGGTTTCTCTTCACCATGGAGATTATTCTGCGATCATCCACCACCGTTGCCTTCCGTGGGCTCCAGGTCTTTTTGCATTGATGAGTTCACCAGTGCTTTCTTTCTTTCTCAGTATGTACCAAACTGTAGATTTTGCCACTCCTAATATTGTAGCAATTTCTCAGATGGGTTTTTTTCTGTTTTCGCAGCTTAAGGATGGCTTGTTTCACCTGCATGGAGAGCTCCTTTGACCGCATGTTTACTTCACAGCAAAACCTTCCAAATGCAAGCACCACTTCTCAAATCAACTCCAGGCCTTTTATCTGCTTAATTGAGAATGACATAACAAAGGGATTGCCCACACCTGTCCATGAAATAGCCTTGGAGTCAATTGTCCAATTACTTTTGGTCCCTTTAAAAACAGGGTGGCACATGTTAAGGAGCTGAAACTCCTAAACCCTTCATCCAATTTTAATGTGGATACCCCCAAATGAAAGCTGAAAGTCTGAACTTCAACTGCATCTGAATTGTTTTGTTTAAAGTTCATTGTGGTAATATCTATAACCAAAATTAGAAAAATGTTGTCTCTGTCCAAATATATATGGACCTAACTGTATATGTACTATACACATTGCTGCATGCAAATATGACATTATCCTCAATCACAGATTTATAGAACAATGAACTGGGTAGACTGTTAAATGAATACTCGTATAAGAGGGTGGTGGTCCAGTCTTGTATAGGGGCCCACCGGAGGATTCTCCTGTGGGCCAGTCCAAGCCTGACTATAGATATTATAAAGGCTGTCTCAAAGAGACAAATCCTGTATATATGCCCTATTAGTGTCAAACTGGGGTTCCAAGGGCTCACCAGTAACCAACTCCAGAGCCACAATTTTCAACTATGTACAAAAGGGACATTATACTCAATCACAAATTTATATAACAATGGACTGGGTAGATTAGAAAATTAATAATATGCTGCCTTTGTCTGTACAGAGTGATTCAAGTATATTGTGCCAAGTACTGCTCAAATATGAGGGAGGTGGCCTACTCCTGCACAGGGGCCCACCGCAGGATTCTCCTGTATTCCTGTGGGCCAGTCTCAGCCTGCACCCTATCAACCCTTAGGAAACAGCTCAATAACAGCAGCCCTTGTTCAGCATCCTTGAGCCATACTTCCATTACAAGGACGACCATTCATTTATTCATGCACAGCGGCATCAATGTGGATCTAATGTTAGGCCAGGATCGGCTAGGCTGGGAGTATGTCTTTTAGTATCAGATTCCCTTTCTAATTTCCATTTCTGTTCAATAGAGCATACTTGTTATCACTATTAATATTTCCAAGGACATCAAGAGACAAGTAGGCAACATATACATGAGTATCTGTTACAGGACAGGGAGGTGGGTTGTGCAATAGTCTCTCCTTGCAGTAGATGAACTGTGCTCCAGAGGAGAAGGAGAGTGAGCATGAATAATCCAGTAACTATTGTACATATATCTGAATAGGTTTCTTAGCAATGAAAGTTTTTCCATTAGGCATTGTCAGAGGGAGAGGTTCCTATTATTTTTAAACAATACCTTGTAAGAAATAAATGAATATTTTTTCCTTAATGGTTAGCTGTCGTCATTTTTGTCCTTCAGTTTGTTTTTTTTTGTTTTTTTTCTTGTGAGATTTTGAAGCTTTTCATTCTTTTATTGTTTGACTTTTCCCTTTGGTTTATTGTGCAGATCAAATTGAAAGAATTTCTATAAATGTATCCTCTGCAGGAAGAGAGGCTCCCTATGTGGTAACATCAATTTGGAATAAAAGCTGCATAGATTGTATTTTAGGTAGATAGAGCTGTGCATATATGTAAGATTACGCACATTACTGTACATGCAAGAGAGAAAATCCAGAGTCAGTGAGGCTGACCGAGGGGGCCACCTCCTGCTTGTCATGTCAACCCGGGGCTAACTAATGGCTGCCCACTTACAGGCAGCGTTGATTATGCTGCCTGTCAGTACATGGCTGCATGGCTTAATAAGCTGCAATGCAGACGTTTTGTAGTTTATTAGGATGAAAGGCTGTATGGTCGCATCATGCAACCATGCAGCCTGCCATCTAGATGTAGCAGAGCTAGACCCATTGGGGGACAAATGGATTAGCAGCATCTCTGCGGAAAGGTGAGGAATATTGTTGTTTTTTTATTTTTAACTCTTTTGCAGATAACAAGGGTGTCGGTGGAATGGGCGAGGTCATAAGTATTGTTTAATTAAGATTATTAAAGGAGTGTGTGTCATTCTTTCAATTAAAGGACTTTAATTTTGGTCTCTGTGTTTTCATACAATGTTACTATGGGGTTATCAATGGGGGCGTCTTATTGATGCCTCTCCATTACTAACCTCGGGGCTTGATGTCACCTGACCATACAAAGGTGACATCAACCCCCCAACTATCATCCCACTTGCCATCTCTACAGGGCAAGTGGGAAGAGCGGGGCTAAATGACAGAATTTGCACATCTTAGAGATGCGCCTTTTCTTGGGTGGCTGAGAGCTGATGTTTTTAGCCTGGGGGGGGGGCAGTATCCATTGACCCTTTCTAGGCTATTAATATCAGCCTGCAGCTGTCTGCACACTCTTTGCTGTTAATTAATTATAGGGGGACCCTACGTCATTTTTTTGTGGTCCCCCATTTTAATAGCCAGTAAAGGCTAAGTATACTGTACTTTTGTGAGCTGATATTAATAGCCTGGGAAGCTCCATGGATAGTATTACTCCCTTACAAGGCTATAAACATCTGCCCCAGCCATAGGCTTTCCCTCTGCTGGTTAAAAAAATTACGCGGAAGCACAAGCCATTTTTTTTTTTCAGAAAAATTATCTTTTATTAACTTAATACATGTACAGTAAGCTGAAGACACAAAAGAGCATAGTAAAACCAAAAACACTCAGTTTCAAAAAATCACAGTAATCCGCAAGTGCCAGTAAAAAGATGTAAAAAACAGGGTATTTGGTTGATACGTTTTTTGCAAAAAATGTATACTAAGCTGCTCCACCAAACGTCAAGGTATACCCATATAGAGCAGTCCTAACTGATGTATGTAATCTCTATCTGATGTATTTAAAACCTGATCATCTGTATATTACCTGTGTGAACAGGGTTCAGAGAGGAAACGTCCATATGAACACGCTGAGTGGAACAGCTTTTCTGCAGATAGCCCACAAGGAGTGGTGGGTAACTCCCTAGTCTTGTAGACACAAGAGAACAATTATGGAAACAGGAACACATGGGCTACTTGCACAGTGAACAAGTCTGTAGGAACATGTTCACACACCACCAAGAAACTTGAAGACACAAAAGAGCATAGTAAAACAAAAAACACTCAGTTTCAAAAAATCACAGTAATCCGCAAGTGCTAGTAAAAAGATGTAAAAAAACGGGGTATTTTGTTGATACGTTTTTTGCAAAAAATGTATATTAAGCTGCTCCACCAAGCGTCAAGGTATGCCCATATAGAGCAATCCTAACTGATGTATGTAATCCCTATCTGATGTATTTAAAAACCTGATCATCTGTATATTACCTGTGTGAACAGGGTTCAGAGAGGAAATGTCCATGTGAACACGTTGAGTGGAACAGCTTTTCTGCAGATAGCCCACAAGGAGTGGTGGGTAACTCCCTAGTCTTGTAGACACAAGAGAACAATTATGGAAACAGGAACACATGGGCTACTTGCACAGTGAACAAGTCTGTAGGAACATGTTCACACACCACCAAGAAACTTGAAAGCACAAAAGAGCATAGTAAAACCAAAAACACTCAGTTTAAAAAAATCACAGTAATCTGCAAGTGCTAGTAAAAAGATGTAAAATACAGGGTATTTGGTTGATACGTTTTTTGCAAAAAATGTATACTAAGTTGCTCCACCAAACGTCAAGGTATACCCATATAGAGCAGTCCCAACTGATGTATGTAATCCCTATCTGATGTATTTAACCCCTTTATCCCCAAGGGTGGTTTACATGTTAATGACCAGGCCAATTTTTACAATTCTGACCACTGTCCCTTTATGAGGTTATAACTCTGGACCGCTTCAATGGATCCCGATGATTCTGACATTGTTTTCTCATGACATATTGTACTTTCTTAGGGACCACATCTCATTTGAAGTCATTTCGAGGGGTCTATATGACAGAAAATAATCAAGGGTGACAGACACCATTCTAAAAACTGCACCCCTCAAGGTGCTCAAAACCACATTCAAGAAGTTTATTAACCCTTCAGGTGTTTCAAAGGAATTTTTGGAATGTTTAAATAAAAATGAACATTTAACTTTTTTTCACAAAAAAATTACTTCAGCTCCAATTTGTTTTATTTTACCAAGGGTAACAGGAGAAAATGGACACCAAAAGTTGCTGTACAATTTGTCCTGAGTACGCCAATACCCCATATGTGGGGGTAAACCACTGTTTGGGCGCATGGCAGAGCTCGGAAGCGAAGGAGCGCCATTTGACTTTTCAATGCAAAATTGACTGGAATTGAGATGGGACGCCATGTTGCGTTTGGAGAGCCCCTGATGTGCCTAAACAGTGAAACCCCCCACAAGTGACACCATTTTGGAAAGTAGACCCCCTAAGGAACTTATCTAGATGTGTGGTGAGCATTTTGACCCACCAAGAGCTTCACAGAAGTTTATAATGCAGAGCCGTAAAAATAAAAAATGATCTTTTCGCCCCCAATTTTTTATTTTCCCAAGGGTAAGAGAAGAAATTGGACCCCAAAAGTTGTTGTACAATTTGTCCTGAGTACGCTGATACCCCATATATGCAAAATTGACTGGAATTGAGATGGGACGCCATGTTGCATTTAGAGAGCCACTGATGTGCCTAAACATTGAAACCCCCCACAAGTGACACCATTTTGGAAAGTAGACCCCCTAAGGAACTCATCTAGATGTGTTGTGAGAACTTTGAACCCCCAAGTGTTTCACTACAGTTTATAACACAGAGCCGTGAAAATAAAAACAAATTTTTTCCCGCAAAAATTATTTTATAGCCCCCAGTTTTGTATTTTCCCAAGGGTAACAGGAGAAATTGGACACAAAAGTTGTTGTCCAATTTGTCCTGAGTATGCTGATATCCCATATGTGGGGTGGAACCACTGTTTGAGCGCATGGCAGAGCTTGGAAGGGAAGGAGCGTCATTTGGAATGCAGACTTAGATGGATTGGTCCGCAGGCGTCACATTGCGTTTGCAGAGCCCCTAATGTACCTAAACAGTAGAAACCCCCCACAAGTGACCCCATATTGGAAATTAGACCCTCCAAGGAACTTATCTAGATGTGTTGTGAGAACTCTGAACCCCCAAATGTTTCACTACAGTTTATAATTTGAGCCGTGAAAATAAAAAGAAAAATTTTTCCCACAAAAATTATTTTTTAGCCCCCAGTTTTGTATTTTTCCAAGAGTAACAGGAGAAATTGGACACAAAAGTTGTTGTCCAATGTGTCCTGAATACGCTGATATCCCATATGTTGGGGTAAACGCCTGTTTTGGCGCATCGGAGAGCTCGGAAGGGAAGAAGCACTGTTTTACTTTTTCAACGCAGAATTGGCTGGAATTGAGATCAGACGCCATGTCGCATTTGGAAAGCCCCTGATGTGCCTAAACAGTGGAAACCCCCCAATTTTAACAAACCCTATTCCAAACACACCCCTAACCCTAATCCCAATGGTAACACTAACCACACCCCTAACCCTGACACACCCCTAACCCTAATCCCAACCCTATTCCCAACCATAAATGTAAACCCTAACCCTAACTTTAGCCCCATCCCTAACCCTAACTTTAGCCCCAACCCTAACTGTAGCCTTAACCCTAGCCCCAACCCTAACCCTAGCCCTAACCCTAATGGGAAAATGGAAATAAATACATTTTTTAAATTTTTTAATTTTTCCCTAACTAAGGGGGTGATGAAGGGAGTGTGATTTACTATTGTGACGCCCAGGAGACCGGGGTACCCAGCACCGGACCAATGGGGTCTGTCTCTTGAGGGGGATGTCACGGGTGGCTTGACCCGGTGCTGTGGTCTCAGGCAATGCACAGTGTAAGGGGTATCGTGAGGGAACAGGCACTTACTTGATCAGCAGCAGGTTCTCCCAGCGGTGATGATCCCGATCCTGGATAGATGGCTATTGTCCAAATGAAAGACTGAGGCACTGAAACGTTTAACCAGTTTACTTCAACATAAAGGGATTTACAACCTGTCCTGTCACCGGAGTCTGTATGGGAACTCTGAGTTACTTTGACCCTGCCGGGGTCTTCGCCTCTTATTGTACGCAATTTCTGTGTGGCCCTGCTGCTGTATGTGAACTGGCTGCCGGCCCAATCTGTCCCCTCCGGGTCCTGGTTCGACGGGCAACCCGAGTCCTTTTATCGGCTTACCCCCTCCGGGAGTACCGCTGAACTCTGTGTCCGTTGCTGCGTCCGGCCCTAGTGAAGCTGATATCACCTCACGTTTTTCCGGTTGCTGTATTATATATAATGAATACAGCCACGGATCCGGTATCCGTCTTTGCGCCTGTTCTGGGTAGTGATTAATGCTACCCGGTTCTCACAATGTCCTTTTTCTCTGTCCCTTTTCTCCTCAGGCCGGTGATTTAGGCCTGGAAACAGTCACAGGACTGTTAGAAATTCAGCTGTATGACCTCTCACTTTCAGCTCCTTAGCCCAACTGCCATTTCTTCTCTCAGACCAGAATGGATCAAGGGGAGTCTCTGGAGCTCCCCCCTTCTGGCCGGAGGTGGTAGTGCAGTCTTGCTATTTTAGTATTTGTATTTACTGTCAGTAACTATTTTTGTGGCAAATACCTCTAGGGGTGCCACATTCCCCCTTAGTTAAGAACAGTACTCCGGGACTGTGGGACGATAACATTTTGAAATAACAATTAATATGTACAGAGTCTTAAAAATGAAAAGTTACAAAAACCACTCAAGGAAACAAAAATAGAGTTCTGTAAAAAGTCACTTCAAATAGCGTCCATTAATACAGTCCTATCCTTGAAGGTACTAGGAAAGGCACTGCACTTTGTGTCCAGGAATTTAGTTCCATTTTTCCAACGAAGTTGTCAATATAAAGTCTGAAGAAAGTTCAAAAAGAGCAAAAAGCAAAGTTCAAAAAGCAGTCTTTCCGGAGCTTTGATTTAGTGCCTCCGGGCTGATAACAAGTTCAAGAATATGCAATAAGTTCATACAGACAAGTCTCTGTAGGCACTGGGCTTAAACGTTGCAGAATGATAACAATGACTATAGTTTTATAGTTGGTAATCCGCATACCTGGCCGGTAATTGACCCTGGGTACTACGCTGTGTCTCTTCATGTGGTGTACTACTGTCTACAGCGGACGTAGTATCTGCCCGCTCTGCTAAAGATAATTCCACGACTATGGAGTTGGCAAGTCCACCGTGAATGGGATTACTCTGATCAGGAATCTGTTCTTCCTGGCCTGGAACCTCCCGTAGTACGGGGTCAGCATCTTCCTGTCTTGGGACTTCTGGTATTGGGTTCGGTGTTGGGTAAAAGGCCACCATGGGAACCACTACTGCACCATGGTATGTTAGTAGGGTTTTGGGAAAGTCTCCTATACAGGTGTGATACATTTCCTCTTCTTTTTCCTTTACTGGTTGGACCTGCATGGGTTGAATAACTTCTGGTTCTGGCTGGACAATTTCTGGCTCTTTCAATGCTTCCGGACACAATTTAAGATTGTCTCTTGACACTAATACAGATGTTAAGCCTCCGTTTTTGCTAATGAGACACATTTTAGGATTATTCATTCTTGTTGGTAAAACTGTGCAGGGTACGGCTTCCCACTGATTGTCTAGTTTATTGGTTCGACGATTTTTCTTGAGCACTTGGTCACCCGGTCTTAATGGGGTCGCTAGGGCATTCTGGTTGAAAGTTCGCTCTTGTCTTTCTCTAGTTTGCTGAAGGCTTCTTTCCACACTCTCTTGCACTTGGCGATACTGCTTTTGCCGTATGATATCCCAATTGGAGTCTTGAACTTCTGCGTCTGGTTTCAGAATTCCCATTTCTAGATCGATTGGTAATTGGCCGGGTCTTGCACGCATAAGGTAAGCTGGGGTGCAGTTGGTGGAGCTCACCGGGACATGATTATACAGATCCACCAAGTCAGGCAATTTCTCTGGCCATTGATTCCTTTCTGTCTCAGGTAAAGTCTTTAGTAGGTCTATTACAATATGGTTCATCTTCTCGCATAAGCCGTTTGTTTGTGGATGATAGGCCGTCGTCCGGATCTTTTTGCAACCATACATATTACAGAATTCTCTGAAGATCTCTGATTCAAAGGCTGTACCTTGGTCGGTGAGAACCTGTTCCGGATATCCATGGGGTCTACAAAAGTACGTTTGGAACGCTTTGGCTGCTGTTTTTGCTGTCAGATCTTTTACGGGTACTACTACCAAGAAGCGTGAATAATGGTCCACGATGGTCAAGGCATAGACATAGCCGGACCGGCTTGGTGTCAACTTCACGTGGTCCATGGCTACAAGTTCAAGTGGTTGTTTGGTGATTATGGGCTGCAGTGGTGCTCTTTGGTTCTTTTGATCGTTTCTTCTGAGGTTGCACGGGCCACAATTTCTGCACCACTGTTCAATTGATTTTCTCATCCCGACCCAATAAAATCTTTCTCTTAGAAGTACTTCTAACTTTTTCCAACCGAAGTGACCAGCACCATTATGGTAAGCTTCGAGGACCATTTTGACATCTTGTTTAGGCACGATAATCTGCCAAACCAATTCATGTGTTTTCGGATTGGTGTACCTTCTACAGAGCTTCCCTTGATACAGGAACATTTTGCCTCTCTCTTTCCAGAGTTGATGCGTCTCTTCTGGGGCATCCTCATCGGGATATGCACTTTGCTCAGTCAGCAGTTCCTTCACCAACTTCACAGCCGGATTGCTGTCTTGGGTGTCAGCCCATCTATGGTGTACTAACGGATTAAAATTCACCTCTTGTTGTTTCTGATAGGTACTTGACTAATGATGTTTTGCCTTGGGATGATGGAAGGCTGGTAGTTCAATTTCTTCAAGCTCCCCCGTTTCTTCTTCTACATCTCTCAAGTGTGGCTTCCGGGATAGGGCATCGGCATTTCCATTCTTGCGACCTGCTCGATACTTGATTATGAAGTTGTAATTAGATAACCGGGCTATCCATCGCTGTTCTAACGCACCTAATTTGGCTGTGTCCAGATGGGTCAACGGATTGTTGTCAGTATAGACAATAAATTCTGCAGCGGCCAGATAGTGTTTGAAACGTTCAGTCACAGCCCAAACTACTGCCACTAGTTCCAATTTGAAAGAGCTGTAATTTTCTGAATTTCTTTCAGTTGGCCGGAGCTTTCTACTTGCAAAGGCGATGACTTTCTCCCGACCTTCTTGCTTTTGTGACAGCACCGCTCCTAGTCCCACATTACTGGCATCGGTGTAGAGGATGAAAGGTTATTTATTATTATTATTATTATACATTTTTATAGCGCCATTTATTCCATGGCGCTTTACATGTGAATACGGGGCAAATATAGACAAATACATTAAACATGAGCAGATAACAAGGCACACGAGTACATAAGGAGGGAGGACCCTGCCCGCGAGGGCTCACAGTCTGCAGGGGGTGGGTGAGGATACACTAGGAGAGGGAAGAGCTGGCTGTGCGGCTGTTCAGTAGGTTGAGGATCACTGCAGGCTGTAGGCTTGATGGTAATCTGGGTATGCCAGAACCTCTTCTCCGGTTAGTGCCTTCTTTAGTTGTTCAAAGGAGTCTTCCCTTTCGTAGTTCCACTGAAAAGGAGGGTTTCGGTTTGAAGGTTTCTTCGTCTGCCCTACCAAGGCATCTTGCAAGGGTGCTGCCAACTTGGTAAATCCTTTTATAAATCTGCGATAGTAACCCACCAATCCCAGGAATTGCCTGACTTCTTTTGCGTTGGTAGGTCTTGGCCAATCCCTTATGGCGCTTATTTTCTCGGGATCCGGTGCTACTCCCTCCGAACTCACGATGTGTCCCAGGTACCGTACCTTTGGCTTGAGAAGGTGACATTTGGATGGCTTGATTTTCATACCATACATGGATAAGGCTTCGAACACTTCTGCCAGGTCTTTTAAGTGTTGTTCGTAAGTCTTTGAGTAGACGATCACATCATCTAGGTACAGGAGGACGGTCTCGAAGTTCTTGTGTCTGAGGCAGCATTCCATCAGCCGCTGGAAGGTACCGGATGCGTTGCAGAGTCCGAATGGCATGCGATTAAATTCACATAGACCCATTGGTGTGGTGAATGCCGTCTTTTCCTTATCTCTCTCAGCCACAGGGACTTGCCAATACCCGCTTGTTAAGTCTAAGGTGGAAAAATAATTAGCAGATTTCAAAGCAGTCAAGGACTCTTCTATCCTAGGCAAGGGGTAGGCATCTTTATGGGTGATGTTATTAATCCGCCGGTAGTCTACGCACATTCTCATGGTTCCGTCCTTTTTTTTGACAATCACTAGAGGGGCCGCCCAGGGGCTACAGCTGTCTCTTATTACCCCGGCCTGTTTCATCTCCCTCAGCATATCTTTTGCACATTGATAGTGAGCGGGCGGTATGGGTCTATATCTTTCTTTTATTGGGGGATGGTCGCCGGTGGGGATTGTGTGTTCTACCCCTTCTATCCGTCCGAAGTCCAATGGGTGTTTACTGAAGACTTTTTCATATTCCGTCACTAGCCTGTACACCCCTTGCTTTTGATGGGTAGGTGTTGAATTTATGCCCACGTGTAGCTGTTGGCACCAATCCTCCAATTCTCCATCTGAGCCGTTGCCTTCCACCTGACAGGTTGGTTCTAAGGGCTCAATGGTTGTGATGGCATTGTTGTCAACAGTATATAGCTTTGCCACTGTAGCATACCTTGGCAAAGTGACCTCTTCCTCTCCACAGTTCAAAAGTCGTACCGGCACTCGTCCCCGGTGTACCTCGACTACCCCTCGTGCTGTGAGTATAGTGGGCCTGCTGTCGGTGTACACTGGTTCTATTAAGGCTTGATAATCTTGTCCCTTAGTACCAATGGCTGCTCTACACCATACCAGCATTTCTGTTTTTGGTGGGATTACAATAGATGTTGGATCACTTACCCTCACACTGCCGATTTCTCCACCTGCAACTTCTACCTGTTGCCTTAACATCAATACTTTTATTTCCCTCCGGAGAATTCTCTGCTGGCAGGATTGGGCAGTTTCAGCAATTTGCTGTAAGACAGAAATAACTTCGGAAAAGCAGTTCTCTAACACATTCATTCCTATCAATACAGTGGGTTCACAGTTCCGCCGGTCAATATCAACAACAATTATACCCTGTTTCTTCAATTCTACTTTACCAATCTTTATGGTCATCTCCCTGAATCCTAGTTTCGGTACCAACTTACCATTACTGGCCCATATATCTAGTTCAACATCAGAGGGCCCTTTATCAATATCTGCATCAGCCCAGTACCTCTTATAAAGGATATACGGTATAGATGAAATCTGGGAACCTGTGTCCAGCAAAGCGTTGAGGGGAATTCCGTCCAGCACGATAGGGATAATGGGTCGTCCTCCGATGTACCTGTCGTGCCAGGGTGTTGGGCCTTGAAAGTTCATTCCTGCGAAAAGGCCCGCATTCCCAGGGGATTCCCGTTTAAATCACAATCTCGTGCAAAGTGGCCTGGCTGCTGGCAACGGCGGCAAATGGGCTGTCCATCCGGTTGGTAGCGGTCGCGGGGTCGTCCTCTCCATGTCGGGTATTTCCGGGGTCTCATCCATGGAACATCCTCTCTACGGTTTGCCAACTCCATCTTGGGTCCTCTCATCTCCTGCATGGTTTTAGCCATTGAAGCAACAACATCAGTTAAAGAGTCAAGCTTTTGTTGAAGAGCCTCATTAGTACTGGGCCCCAGGGGCTTAGCAATGGCCCCGGACATAGCTGATGTCACTTGCACTCCCTGTTGTTGAGGTGCCTCTGCCATGGGTTGCGCAGGATCCTGATCCCGAGGTGCCTCTGCCAGCTGGAGACGTATAGCGCTCTCCTTTAATTGGGCAAATGTCAATTCAGGGTTCTTAAAAACAAGCATACTCACATGCCCCCGGTGAGAAGGGGTGTGGAGTCCCTCCATAAATTGATCTCTTAGCAGTTTATCCGCTCCGGTGTTAAAAATGGGTTCAGCCAGTGTAAGTGATTTAAGGGCTTCCTGCAGGTTTAAGGCAAAGTCTCTCACGCCCTCATTAACTTTTTGTTTGCAATTAAAGAATCGTACTTTAGCTTTGCTGCCGGCAGTGGTTTCAAATGTAGCTTTTAATCCAGCAAATATGCGTTCAACAGTGCCTTTTAGATCAGTTGCCCATGCTGTGACTTCTCGCTTAGCATGGCCACTTAACTGCATCATCAGGAGACTAACACGCTGAACTTCACTCACGGGGAACATGTCAAAATGGGCCAGCATCTTTTCTCTGAAATCATCAAGGGTATTAGGCTCACCTTCATACATTGGAAGCCACGGGCCACCTGGGGTATATGGCATCAGCACTGGCATGATGGGCGCCATTCCTTGCACCGCTGCATTACCGGACTCTCTATCGACACTCTGTCTTTCAGCTGCATTAGCGTCGCCGGGTGCTGCGGCGTCTCCGTGCTGCGACATACTCTGCCCCCTTAGTTAATCCGGACCCTTCCGGTCCTCCGCTTCCGTCGGGATAGTGTAGATTCGTTCCGCTGTGCAGCAGGATTGGTTTTCCCCTTGCTCTGACGTCAGAGCGCTCAGCTTGGTGCCGCCCACAATGACACGCCCCCTGCTGCTCCCGCCCGCCGCGTGCTCTGTAATGGCGGATTCTGAAGTTTTTCAGTCAGACTGGGGCTCAGGTAATGGTGTAGCTCAATTAACAGTCTCGTGCCTAACGGTTATGAGGTGATGGCGGCCATCTTTACTCCATTATAACCAATGGGGAAAAGTCACTTTCAATAGTTTTTAATGGGAAATGGAATTTTCTTTAATAAAGTCAATTTTCAAGATTTTTCATCCAAGTTTTCACAGTTTTGGGCTCCAATCACGGCACACAATACCCGGTATACGGGCTGGCTGGATCCTGTTCGTGACGCCAATTGTGACGCCCAGGAGACCGGGGTACCCAGCACCGGACCAATGGGGTCTGTCTCTTGAGGGGGATGTCACGGGTGGCTTGACCCGGTGCTGTGGTCTCAGGCAATGCACAGTGTAAGGGGTATCGTGAGGGAACAGGCACTTACTTGATCAGCAGCAGGTTCTCCCAGCGGTGATGATCCCGATCCTGGATAGATGGCTATTGTCCAAATGAAAGACTGAGGCACTGAAACGTTTAACCAGTTTACTTCAACATAAAGGGATTTACAACCTGTCCTGTCACCGGAGTCTGTATGGGAACTCTGAGTTACTTTGACCCTGCCGGGGTCTTCGCCTCTTATTGTACGCAATTTCTGTGTGGCCCTGCTGCTGTATGTGAACTGGCTGCCGGCCCAATCTGTCCCCTCCGGGTCCTGGTTCGACGGGCAACCCGAGTCCTTTTATCGGCTTACCCCCTCCGGGAGTACCGCTGAACTCTGTGTCCGTTGCTGCGTCCAGCCTAGTGAAGCTGATATCACCTCACGTTTTTCCGGTTGCTGTATTATATATAATGAATACAGCCACGGATCCGGTATCCGTCTTTGCGCCTGTTCTGGGTAGTGATTAATGCTACCCGGTTCTCACAATGTCCTTTTTCTCTGTCCCTTTTCTCCTCAGGCCGGTGATTTAGGCCTGGAAACAGTCACAGGACTGTTAGAGATTCAACTGTATGACCTCTCACTTTCAGCTCCTTAGCCCAACTGCCATTTCTTCTCTCAGACCAGAATGGATCAAGGGGAGTCTCTGGAGCTCCCCCTTCTGGCCAGAGGTGGTAGTGCAGTCTTGCTATTTTAGTATTAGTATTTACTGTCAGTAACTATTTTTGTGGCAAATACCCCTAGGGGTGCCACACTTTTATAGCAGGTTTTTTAGTGGATTTTTATGATTGGCAGCCGTCACACACTGAGAGACGCTTTTTATTGCAAAAAATATTTTTTGCATTACCACATTTTGAGAGCTATAAAAGTTTTCCATATTTGGATCCACAGAGTCATGTGAGGTCTTTTTTTTTGCGGGACGAGTTGACGTTTCTATTGGTACATATTCGGGCACGTGACATTTTTTGATCGCTTTTTATTCCGATTTTTGTGAGGCAGAATGACCAAAAACCAGCTATTCATGAATTTCTTTTGGGAGAGGCGGTTATACCGTTCCACGTTTGGCAAAATGGATAAAGCCGTTTTATTCTTCGGGTCAGTACGATTACAGTGATAACTCATTTATATCTTTTTTTATGTTTTGGCGCTTTTATATGATAAAAACTATTTCATAGCAAAAATAATTATTTATTCATCACTTTATTCTGAGGACTATAACTTTTTTATTTTTTCTTTGATGCTGTATCACGGCTCGTTTTTTGCGGGACAAGATGACGCTTTCAGCGGTACCATGGTTATTTATATCCATCTTTTTTATCGCGTGTTATTCCTCTTTTTGTTTGGCAGTATGATAATAAAGCGTTGTTTTTTGCCTCGTTTTTTTTTACGGTGTTCACTGAAGGGGTTAACTAGTGGGACAGTTTTATAGGTCGGGTCGTTACGGACGCGGCAATACTAAATATGTGTACTTTTATTGTTTTTTTTATTTAGATAAAGAAATGTACCGTATATACTAGAGTATAAGCTGACTCGAGTATAAGCCGACACCCCTAATTTTGCCACAAAAAACTGAGAAAACTTAATGACTCGAGTATAAGCCTAGGGTGAAAAATGCAGCAGCTACCGGTAAATTTCAAAAGTAAAAATAGATACCAATAAAAGTAAAATTAATTGAGACATCAGAAGGTTAAGTGTTTTTGAATATCCATATTGAATCAGGAGCCCCATATAATGCTCTATAAAGTTTGATGGGCCCCATTAGATGCTCCATATTAAAATATGCCCCATATAATCCTGCATAAAGGGTAATAAGGGCCCTATAAGATGCTCCATAGAGATATTTGCCCTATATAGTGCTGCACAAGCATTATGGCCCCATACAGATGCTCCGTACAGTCACTTGCCCCATATAGTGCTGCACAAGCGTTATGGCCCCATAAGATGCTCCGCACAGCCACTTGCCCCTTATGGTGTTGCACAAGCGTTATGGCCCCATACAGATGCTCCGCACAGCCACTTGCCCCTTATAGTGCTGCACAAGTGTTATGGCCCCATACAGATGCTCCGCACAGCTACTTGCCCCTAATAGTGCTGCACAAGTGTTATGGCCCCATACAGATGCTCCGCACAGCTGCTTGCCCCTTATAGTGCTGCACAAGTGTTATGGCTCCATAAGACGCTCCGCACAGACACTTGCCCCATATAGTGCTGCACAAGTGTTATGGCCCCATAAGATGCTACGTACAGCCACTTGCCCCTTATAGTGCTGCACAAGTGTCATGGCCCCATACAGATGCTCCCCACAGCCACTTGCCCCTTATAGTGCTGCACAAGTGTTATGGCCCCATAAGATGCTCCGTACAGCCACTTGCCCCATTTGCTTGCCTCTATGGGAGGTGGAGCCGCATATTCAGTGCTATAATGAGCGGTACTATGTGACCGCTCAATACAGGAAGAAGATGCAGCGCCGGGGAAGCCAGGGACTGCAGGGACCACGCCAGGAGTAGGTAAGTATAATTACACTGCCCCCGCCCCCCTCACCTGCCGACCCCCGGGTATGACTCGAGTATAAGCCGAGAAGGGGACTTTCAGCCCCAAAAAATGGGCTGAAAATCTTGGCTTATACTCAAGTATATACGGTATTTATAGGAACAATATATTTATTTTATTTTTTTAGGAATTTTTTTAACATTATTTTTACACATGTGAATATTTTTTTTCTTTACACTATAACATTGCCCCGGGAGGGCATCATGTTATAGTGTAAGATCGCTGATCTGACACTTTGCTGTGCACTGTGTCAGATTCAGCGATCTGACGTGCACTCCTACAGGCTTAGAGCAAGCGCTGGTAAGCCACCTCCCTGCAGGACCCAGATGCAGCCCCCTGGCAATTTTGGATCCGGGCTTGCTGCAGGGAGGAGGAGGTAAGAGACCATCGCAGCTACACGATCACATCGTGTTGCTCCGGGGGTCTCAGGGAAGCACGCAGGGAGCCCCCTCCCTGTTCGATGCTTCCCTATACTGCCAGAACAGTGCGATCATCTTTGATCGCAGTGTGCCGGGGGTTAATGTGCCGGGGGCAGTCCGTGACCACTCCTGGCACATAGTGCCGGATGTCAGCTGCGATAGTCAGCTGACACCCAGCCGCGATCGGCCGCGCTCCCCCCAGGAGTGCGGCCAATCGCTATGACGTACTATGGGCATACGGGCCCACCCCACCTCGACGGGATAGTACTTCTAATGTCAGAAAGGGGTTAAACACCTGATCATCTGTATATTACCTGTGTGAACAGGGTTCAGAGAGGAAATGTCCAGTAAAGTAAGTTGCACACACTGTACTAATTGTATTTGTCACAGACACCTGTATATCTACCTATTCCATTTGTATTTACTGTATGTAATCCATCTCTTCTCTGCTGTTGGCTCCTGCTGTGATATTACTCTACGCGGCTGCTGAATTGCCGGCTAGTCATCTATGTAATAAATATATATATATATATATATATATATATATATATATATATATGAAGAAAAAAGAAGAGAAGCAGCACAAAAAATAAAGAAAAATGTGGACTTTATTGCCAAGATGGCGTGGCAACGTTTCGGATACAAAATCCTTTCTCAAGCAGTGAACACATGGGTGAAACGGTCATTTATACAAAGCCTATAACAATCTCATTAAAAACTCATTATGTGCATTTCCATAAATATAAGAGAATTATAATAAATAACAATTCATAAACAAGTGACTCCATATATAAAGGGATACTTTCATAGAATCCATGCTCAGTGTACATCAAAAACTACTGTGACACGTGATATATCATAAAATATCCTAATTACTAATCAGATAAAATCAAATTAACTCAGGTGTTTCCACTCCATAAGCTCCGATTCTATAAATAATATATATTTATTACCTAAGATCTGCGATCTGCACGCCATGGCTCTCAGCGTCCACCCGCGCATACTGCGCATGTCCGTGACGTCAGAGCTAAAGGATTATGATTTGTCTTGTAACTATGAGTTTTCCAGGTCTAGAGCCTACAAAAGAGAAGCCCAAAATGGCAGAAAGAGAGGAGGAAAAAAGCACCGGAGACAACAAAAAAGAGAAAAAAGGGAAAAACAAGTCACCAGCGGAAAAGCAGATGGCGACGAGGAGTAGGGATCAGGCTTGATTGTTAATATCTCGAACAAAATACTTTCTGAAGATCAGGTATCGGTTCTGAACAGGGGTTTATCTTTTTGTCTCAGTTCACATGTTAACTGGTTCCAATTGAACTTAGATTTACAACACTTCTTTAGGCGGGTCAAATTAAAAGAGTGGTTTACTTTTAACCCGAGTTGTGAAAAAATTTCCTCAAGTGAACTGAGTGCAAAACAACTAGCCCTTAAGAAAAAGAGTAATTTTATCCCACCTGAGAACTCTTCAGCTGTTGATGCGTTTGTATCTGCTGTAAATAAGGATATTGAAATACTACAGAACGAATGTCCAAGGGAATTCAAACATCCTAATATGACAGGGGGTGAAATTAGGGCCCTACATGATTTGATGAAGGATGATAAAATTATAATTAAAAAAGCGGATAAGGGAGGAGCGGTTGTTATACTGAATAAAAATGAGTATGTTGATGAAATAATGAGACAGTTGGGGGACCCGGGGGTGTACGAGAGATTAGCAAGTGATCCAAAGTTTGTTATTGCTAGAGAAATAAAAATGATTCTGGATCAGGCTTTGGAAGGTAAAATTATTGATCAAGATTTACATGATTTTTTGACTATTAAATTTCCAGTGACTCCTGTGTTATATACACTGCCCAAGATCCATAAATCTCTCGTACACCCACCGGGGAGGCCAATTGTGTCGGGTTGCAACTCTATTCTATCAAATATTGGAATTCTTTTGGACAAAGTTCTTAATCCGATTGCCAGTTGCGCAGAATCCTTTGTTAGGGATACGGCTGATTTCTTGGAGAAGGTGGGTGGTATAGAGATAGTTGGTGAAGTGCTCTTGGCATCTTTCGATGTCACAGCACTCTACACCTCTATCGATCATGATCGAGGGTTAGATGCAGTTCGTAAAAAGTTGTTACTTACACAATACTCTATAGAAACAAGAGAATTCATACTCCAGCTATTGAGATTAGTGTTGACTAAAAATTATTTTTTATTTGGGGATTGTTTTTATTTGCAATTACGCGGGACCGCCATGGGCGCAAACATGGCGCCCGCGTATGCAAATATTGTTATGAGTGTCCTTGAGGAGGACCTCGTCTATGTGTCCCACCACTTCGGCTATGTAGCCGTGTGGTGGCGATACACAGACGATGTCTTCCTCATTTGGACTGGCACTAGAGATGCACTATTGGAATTTCATGAATACTTGAATACGATCGATGATACTATCAAGTTTACCCTGGTATACTCGGAAACCAATATACAATTTCTGGACGTTAATGTCCTGATAAAAAATGGTAGGCTGACCACTCAATTATACACAAAGGCTACAGACAGGAACAATTTGTTGCTGTTTAGTAGCCAACATCCGAAAAAATCAAAAGAGTCCATCCCGTATAGCCAAATGATACGAGTTAAAAGAATTGAAAGTGAGGAACATTCTTTAAAAAAATCCATGGAGGAAACACTTAAGAAATTTTCGGTAAGAGGTTACTCAAAAAATTTGTTAGAAAGACAAAAAAATAAAGTTGATACATTACATAGGGAGAGTTTACTCCAAGTTAAACCACGTCCTGATGAAATCAGCCGTATTCCTTTTGTAACAACTTACTGTGAGGAGAGCAACATGGTTGCAGATATTATACGGAAACATTGGGGAATGTTACATAAATGTATCCCTCAGGTGAGGGAATTTTCTAAACCCCCAATATTTTCATATAAACGGAACCGTACTGTTGGCTCCACCGTGACTAAATCTGATATAGGTACCTTCAAGAAGCAAGGCCAAGCTACATTGACGGGTATTGGTAGGAGAGGGTGTTATCCATGTTTATCATGCGTTAATTGTTGTTTAATGCTGAAGGGTGAAAATTTTTTCCATCCTAGAACTAATGAGGAGTTTAAAATTCGGCATTTTTTGACATGTGACTCAGACTACGTAATCTATTTACTGCAATGTCCATGTTCATTATGGTATGTCGGTGAGACAACGTGTGAATTCAAAACGAGAATTAACCAACACCGACATACCATAAGAAAGAAACGCATGGACTTACCTGTGTCCAAACATTTCACGGAAAATTCACATACGGAAAAGGAGCTTCGGTTTCGCATTATTGATACGATACCGGTTCAAAGGAGGGGGGGTGATCGGATTCAAATGTTGAAGAAAAGGGAAATGGAGTGGATAATGAGATTAAGGACATTGAAGCCGTTTGGTCTTAATGTAGACTTTAAATATAGTCAAATTATGTAAAAATTATGGAATATGATGTTGGTTTATCTTTCTCTCTACCTACAATTTGGGTTTTTAATATTTAATCCTAAGTAACGGAGTAATAACATTCATTCTTTTTCTTATTTCTCTTTTTATCTCAGGTGCTCCACTCTATGCTGCGATCGTGTGGAAATATAGAAAAATTGGGGATAATTTTCAACCATGGGGACATCGGCATTAAATATATAAAGAACTTCGAAAATCCTATTTTTCACTTTAAAAATATTGTTATTTATAAGTAAAAGAATTAAAAGCATTTTTTCTAAAATAATTTTTTTCTTCTTTTTTTCTTCTTTTTTTCCCCCTGTTTTTAACATGGTAGTAACGGACTCATTGAATATATAGGCCTGTATAGTGTAATAGAGATTACTGAGAGTTACCACGATATGACTGTATGTTCGACTGAGCATTTAGGAATTTTATATGTGGCCATATTATTTGGACTGTAAGTTCCGTACTACTAGATGTGAGAAATGTGGGGGTTATTTGCCCCCCATGATCCCCTTAGTCCGGTGTTGGAACGGTGTGCTACACTTGTAAGTGTAAGCACCTGAGTTCATGTGACTCTATATTGGACTTTTGTCCTAGTCCTCTTAGACTTTGGCACACTTTATTCCTATATATGGAGCATATCCTCTGTCTGTTGGTTTGTGTGGTGGTACTCGAGATTGAGATTCTGAACAATTTTATGGCCATAATATCTATGCCCCGTGATTTTGAGTCTGTCGCTGCCTGTTGGGGTGAGATATTTTTATAATATAGAGCTTTAATAGCGGCGGAGCCGGTGTTCTTTATGGGCAAAGTTTTCCCTGTCTAAAGATGGCGGCCGGACCTTCGGCGCCGCTTTGCGCAACTGCGAACCGTGGCATTATGGGCTTCCTTTAGCTCTGACGTCACGGACATGCGCAGTATGTGCGGGTGGACGCTGAGAGCCATGGCGTGCAGATCGCAGATCTTAGGTAATAAATATATATTATTTATAGAATCGGAGCTTATGGAGTGGAAACACCTGAGTTAATTTGATTTTATCTGATTAGTAATTAGGATATTTTATTATATATCACGTGTCACAGTAGTTTTTGATGTACACTGAGCATGGATTCTATGAAAGTATCCCTTTATATATGGAGTCACTTGTTTATGAATTGTTATTTATTATAATTCTCTTATATTTATGGAAATGCACATAATGAGTTTTTAATGAGATTGTTATAGGCTTTGTATAAATTACCGTTTCACCCATGTGTTCACTGCTTGAGAAAGGATTTTGTATCCGAAACGTCGCCACGCCATCTTGGCAATAAAGTCCACATTTTTCTTTATTTTTTGTGCTGCTTCTCTTCTTTTTTCTTCATATTGCTGGAAGTCATTGGACTACTGACTGGGGAAGCTTTGCACTACATCAGGTATTCTGTAGATGCTGTTCCAATTTTTGCCTATATATATATATATATATATATACAGTGGGGCAAAAAAGTATTTAGGCAGTCAGCAATAGTGCAAGTTCCACCACTTAAAAAGATGAGAGGCGTCTGTAATTTACATCATAGGTAGACCTCAACTATGGGAGACAAACTGAGAAAAAAAAATGCAGAAAATCACATTGTCTGTTTTTTTAACATTTTATTTGCATATTATAGTGGAAAATAAGTATTTGGTCAGAAACAAACAATCAAGATTTCTGGCTCTCACAGACCTGTAACTTCTTCTTTAAGAGTCTCCTCTTTCCTCCACTCATTACCTGTAGTAATGGCACCTGTTTAAACTTGTTATCAGTATAAAAAGACACCTGTGCACACCCTCAAACAGTCTGACTCCAAATTCCACTATGGTGAAGACCAAAGAGCTGTCAAAGGACGCCAGAAACAAAATTGTAGCCCTGCACCAGGCTGGGAAGACTGAATCTGCAATAGCCAACCAGCTTGGAGTGAAGAAATCAACAGTGGGAGCAATAATTAGAAAATGGAAGACATACAAGACCACTGATAATCTCCCTCGATCTGGGGCTCCACACAAAATCCCACCCCGTGGGGTCAGAATGATCACAAGAACGGTGAGCAAAAATCCCAGAACCACGCGGGGGGACCTAGTGAATGAACTGCAGAGAGCTGGGACCAATGT
Source organism: Ranitomeya imitator (assembly GCF_032444005.1). Lineage (NCBI taxonomy): Eukaryota > Metazoa > Chordata > Amphibia > Anura > Dendrobatidae > Ranitomeya > Ranitomeya imitator. The sequence goes on from NC_091289.1 coordinate 58,600,408, forward strand.
AACAAGGCCTACCATAAGTAACACACTACGCCACCATGGACTCAGATCCTGCAGTGCCAGACGTGGCCCACTGCTTAAGCCAGTACATGTCCGGGCCCATCTGAAGTTTGCTCGAGAGCATTTGGATGATCCAGAGGAGTTTTGGGAGAATGTCCTATGGTCTGATGAAACCAAACTGGAACTGTTTGGTAGAAACACAACTTGTCGTGTTTGGAGGAAAAAGAATACTGAGTTGCATCCATCAAACACCATACCTACTGTAAAGCATGGTGGTGGAAACATCATGCTTTGGGGCTGTTTCTCTGCAAAGGGGCCAGGACGACTGATCCGGGTACATGAAAGAATGAATGGGGCCATGTATCGTGAGATTTTGAGTGCAAACCTCCTTCCATCAGCAAGGGCATTGAAGATGAAACGTGGCTGGGTCTTTCAACATGACAATGATCCAAAGCACACCGCCAGGGCAACGAAGGAGTGGCTTCGTAAGAAGCATTTCAAGGTCCTGGAGTGGCCTAGCCAGTCTCCAGATCTCAACCCTATAGAAAACCTTTGGAGGGAGTTGAAAGTCCGTGTTGCCAAGCGAAAAGCCAAAAACATCACTGCTCTAGAGGAGATCTGCATGGAGGAATGGGCCAACATACCAACAACAGTGTGTGGCAACCTTGTGAAGACTTACAGAAAACGTTTGACCTCTGTCATTGCCAACAAAGGATATATTACAAAGTATTGAGATGAAATTTTGTTTCTGACCAAATACTTATTTTCCACCATAATATGCAAATAAAGTGTTAAAAAAACAGACAATGTGATTTTCTGGATTTTTTTTTCTCAGTTTGTCTCCCATAGTTGAGGTCTACCTATGATGTAAATTACAGACGCCTCTCATCTTTTTAAGTGGTGGAACTTGCACTATTGCTGACTGACTAAATACTTTTTTGCCCCACTGTATATATATATATATATATATATATATATGTGTGTGTGTCACTGATATCTGTATATCTATTCCATGCGTATACAAGTATTTTAACCTGTCACTCTGTGATTTTATTGTACTCGACACATGAATTGCCGGTATATATATATATATATATATATATATATATATATATTCATTATTATTATTATTAATTTATATAGCACCATTAATTCCATGGTGCTGTACATGAGAAGGGGTTACATACAAGTTACAGATATCACTTACAGTAAACAAACTAACAATGACAGACTGATACAGAGGGGCGAGGACCCTGCCCTTGCGGGCTTACATTCTACAGGATTATGGGGAAGGAGACAGTAGGTTGAGGGCTGCAGGAGCTCCGGTGTTGGTGAGGCGGTAGCTTCGGTAGTGATGAGGCGGCAGCAGGGTCAGTGCAGGCTGTAGGCTTTCCTGAAGAGATGGGTTTTCAGGTTCCATCTGAAGGATCCGAATGTGGTTGATAGTTGGATGTGTTGGGGCAAAGAATTCCAGAGGATGGGGGATATTCGGGAGAAGTCTTGGAGGCGGTTGGATGAGGAGCAAATAAGTGTGGAGGAGAGAATGAGGTCTTGGGAGGATCGGAGATCACGTGAGGGAAGATATCGGGAGATTAATTGGTTTTTCTTGCTTGCTGGAAGCTCTGGGACGCAGAGGAAGCACCTCCGTGCCGTTAGTCGGTACGGAGGGTCTTTTTGCTCCCTCTGCGTGGTTGTTTGTAGGTTTTTGGGCTGACCGCAAAGCTATCTTTACTATCCTCGGTCTATTCAGTAAGTCGGGCCTCACTTTGCTAAAACCTATTTCATCTCTATGGTTTGTATTTTCATCTTTACTCACAGTCATTATATGTGGGGGGCTGCCTTTTCCTTTGGGGAATTTCTCTGAGGCAAGGTAGGCTTATTTTTCTATCTTCAGGGCTAGCTAGTTTCTCAGGCTGTGCCCGAGGCGCCTAGGTCTGGTCAGGAGCGCTCCACAGCTACCTCTAGTGTGGTGTGATAGGATTAGGGATTGCGGTCAGCAGAGTTCCCACGTCTCAGAGCTCGTCCTATGTTATTAGTAACTATCAGGTCACTTTGTGTGCTCTTAACCACCAGGTCCATTGTGTTTCTGAATCACCAGTTCATAACAGTACTGGAGGCCCAAAGTACTAATGCTTCTCAATAGAGGGAAAAGAGAAGTTCTGAGACCACTTTTTTTCTCTGCACTGTGTTTTGTCTTTCTTTTCCCCTAGACATTTGGGTGGTTCAGGACACAGGTGTAGTAACGGCCGAATATGCCCCTTCTCCAAAGATTCCTTAACATTGCTCCGCATGGCGGCATGCTCTGGCACAGACAGATTGAAAAGTCGGTCCTTAGAGAACTTACAACCTGGAATCAAGTTAATAGCACAATCACAGTCCCTATGTGGAGGAAGGGAACTGGACTTGGGCTCATCAAATACATCCTGGAAGTCAGACAAAAACTCAGGGACCTCAGAAGAGGGGGAAGAGGAAATTGACATCAAAGGAACGTCACTATGTACCCCTTGACAACCCCAACTAGTCACAGACATAGTTTTCCAATCCAGCACCGGATTATGTTCCTGTAACCATGGAAAACCCAGTACAACAACATCATGCAAGTTATGCAACACCAGAAAACGGCAATTTTCCTGATGTGCAGGAGCCATGTACATGGTTATCTGCATCCAGTACTGAGGTTTATCCTTGGCCAATGGAGTAGCATCAATGCCCCTCAAAGGAATAGGACTCTGTAAAGGCTGTAAGGAAAAACCACAGCGCCTGGCGAAGTCTAAGTCCATTAAGTTCAGGGCAGCGCCTGAATCCACAAATGCCATGACAGAAAAGGACGACAATGAGCAAATCAGGGTCACAGATAAAAGAAATTTAGGCTGTACAGTACTAATGGTAACAGACCTAGCGACCCTCCTAGTACGTTTAGGGCAATCAGAAATAACATGAGCAGAATCACCACAGTAAAAACACAGCCTATTCTGACGTCTGAATTCCTGCCGTCCTGTTTTAGTCAAAATCCTATCACATTGCATAGGTTCAGGACTCTGCTCAGAGGACACTGCCATATGGTGCACAGCTTTACGCTCGCGCAAACGCCGATCAATCTGAATGGCTAGAGACATAGATTCGCTCAAACCAGTAGGCGTAAGGAAGCCCACCATAACATCTTTAAGGGCTTCAGAAAGACCTTTTCTGAAAATAGCAGCCAGAGCATCCTCATTCCATTTAGTGAGCACAGACCATTTCCTACATTTCTGGCAGTATAATTCTACCGCTTCCTGACCCTGACACAAGGCCAACAGGGTTTTCTCTGCATGATCCACAGAATTAGGTTCATCATACAATAATCTGAGCGCTTGAAAAAATGCGTCTACATTCCCTGATTCAAGGGAGAATGCCCAGTCCTGAGGGTCACCACGTAGCAAGGATATGATGATTTTTACTTGCTGAATGGGATCACCAGAAGAACGGGGTTTCAATGCAAAAAACAATTTGCAGTTATTTTTAAAGTTCAAAAACTTGGATCTGTCTCCAAAAAACAAATCAGGGGTAGGAATTTTAGGCTCCAAAGCCGGAGTCTGGACAACATAATCTTGGATACTCTGTACTCTTGCAGCAAGTTGATCCACACGAGAAAACAAACCCTGAACATCCATGCCAGAGCACAAATCCTGCACCACCCAAAAGTCAAGAGGAAAAAAAAGACAAAAGAAAGCACAGAAAAAAAAATGGCTCAGAATTTTTTCCTTCTTTCGGGATGCATTTAATTCATTTTTGGCCACTTGTACTGTTATGATCTGGTGGTTTAGGAGCAACATGGAACGAGCTCAGAAGGAAGTGGTATCTGTACTGACCGCAGTCCCTAAGCTCAACACAACACTAGAAGTAGCCGTGGGATGCTCCCGACACTCCCTAGGCACCTCGTCACAGCCTAAGATCTAACTACCCCTAAAGATAGAAACAGGAAAGCTATCTTGCCTCAGAGAAAATCCCCAAAGGATAGATTAGCCCCCCACAAATAATGACTGTGAGAGGAGAGGGAAAAAGACATACACAGAATGAAACCAGGATGAGCACAGGAGGCCAGTCTAGCTTGATAGAAAGGACAGGATGGAATACTGTGCGGTCAGTATAAAACACTACAAAAAGTCCACACAGAGTTTACAAAAATCTCCACACCTGACTAAAGGTGTGGAGGGTAAATCTGTTTCCCAGAGCTTCCAGCAACACAGAATTAATCCATACTGATAAGCTGGACAAACATTGAATGCACAGAACGGATAAGTCCACAATCTGTGGACAGAAAAGAGCAAGCAAGGACTTAGCTTTGCTGAACTGGTCAGGATAACAGGGAAATCCAAAGAGATGTGAATCCAACCAGGAACCATTTACAAGTGGCACTGGCTGAAGGAAAGAGCCAGGCATAAATAGCCGAGCAGAAAAGACAATCAGTGGAAGCAGCTGCTGACAGCTAAATCCAAGGAGCAGCCATACCACTTGAAACCACAAGAGGGAGCCCAAGAGCAGAACTCACAAAAGTGCCACTTACAACCACCGGAGGGAGCCCAAGAGCGGAATTCACAACAGAAAGCATGATGTCATTGATTGCGATAGATAGGTCAGGTAAGGAAGATCTATGGGATGGAGGAAAGATGATGAGTTCAGATTTGTCCACATTGAGTTTGAGGAAGTGAGAGGAGAAGAAGGAGGATATGGCTGATAGGCACTCTGGGATTCTGCACAGCAGAGCGGTGACTTTTGGGCCAGAGAGGTAGATCTGAGTGTCATCAGTATAGAGGTGGTACTGGAATCCATGGGACTTTATGAGTTGCCCCAAGCCAAGTGTATAGATGGAGAAGAGTAGGGGTCCTAGAACAGAGCCTTGGGGGACTCCAACAGAGACAGGGTGGGATGAGGAGGTAGTATGGGAGTGGGAGACGCTGAATGTGCGGTTGGAAAGGTACGAGAAGATCCAGGATAGGGCGAGGTCTTTGATGCCAAAGGAGGAGAGGATCTGTAGTAAGAGGCAGTGGTCAACCGTGTCGAAAGCAGAGGACAGGTCTAGAAGGAGGAGTACAGAGTATTGTCCGTTAGCTTTCGCGGTAAGTAGGTCGTTAGTGATTTTGGTCAGGGCTGTCTCAGTTGAGTGATGGGGGCGGAAACCAGATTGTAGATTGTCAAAGAGCAAGTTAGACGAGAGGTGGGAGGAAAGTTCAGAGTGGACGTGCTGCTCCAGGAGTTTGGAAGCGAATGGGAGCAGCGATATTGGGCGATAGCTGGACATAGCTGTTGGATCGAGGGTTGGCTATTTAAGGATAGGCGTGATTGTGGCATGTTTGAAAGCAGAAGGGAAGGTGCCAGAAGATAGTGATAAGTTGAAGAGGTGGGTTAGGGATGTGATAAGTGTGGTGATGAGGTTGGGGAGGAGGTGGGATGGGATGGGGTCGAGCGCACGTGTGGTGAGGTGCGATTTGGAGAGGAGACAATTAAGCCCCCTTCAGTGATGTTGGATAGGGAGGTTATGGGGTTTGGGCACTGGTCTGGTATACAAAGGGGTTGTGGTGGTTGAACAATGAAGACTTGCCTTGTCTGGTCGATCTTATTTTTAAAGTGTGTGGGAAAGTCCTCAGCAGAGATGAGGGAGGTTGAAGTGGGCAGTGGGGGGCGGTGGAGGGAGTTAAAGGTTTTGAATAACTGTCTGGGGTTGTAGGATAGGGAAGATACGAGGGTTGTGAAGTAGGCCTGTTTAGCAGAGGTGAGAGCAGATTTAAAAGCGAGTGTTGCCTGTTTAAATGCAGTGAAGTCGTCTTGCAGGTGTGTTTTCTTCCAACGCCCCTCCGCAACCCTTGACACTTGTCGGAGCTTTTTAGTCATGTTATTATGCCAAGGTTGTCTATTGATACGTCGCACTCTGCCATGGGAGAGAGGGGCAACTGTGTCAATAGCTGATGCGAGAGTGGCATTGTGTGTATATGTATATATATATTTTATTTTATTTTTTGTAAGAATATTTCCTTTGAAAACGATGTGTAAATTACAAAGTTGCTCTATGTAAAAGCTCATGTTAGAATCGCATTGCAATTGCACTGCATTCGGAAGTAAATCGGATGCTAGGTGTAAAAAATTGGATTGTAGTCACATGACACTTGAATTACACTCGTGCGACTCTTGGCACGGAAACTCAGACCGATTTTTCATACGTTTAGTGTGACTCTGACCTAATTCTACAAAAACAAATCTCTTAAAACAGAAAAAAAAGGATGCGTCAAAATATGGTGGCACAAAATCCTCGTATATCTCCATCAAAGAAAACACAAGAACAAATTACTTTTCTTATGAAAACATTTTATTTTGCAAAGCTAGCAAAACATAAAAAAGATATTAATTTGGTATTGCCATAATCATAGTGACCCGTAGTACTTAGTATCAGTTACAAAGCATGGTAAGCGCTGCTTAAAAACAAAAGTGTTGCATTATTGCTGCATTTTCCCCAACCGCTTACTCCTCTATAATAAATAGTAAAATAGTTATTACTCTGGGAACACAGACGGGTGTCCGGCTCAAAATAGATGTAGCATGAAGGGATAAAAACTTTTTTTAGTAAAACCGTTTTTATTGTGCCAAAGTAATGTAACAAACTACATAAATTTGGTATTGTCATCATCATACTAACCAGTAAACTAAATGTAACATATCCATTAAACAATTTGGCGAACTCTGTAAAAAAAAATGCAGTATTGCTGGTTTTTTTTAACCCCTTTCTGACATTAGATGTACTATCCCGTCGAGGTGGGGTGGGCCCGTATGACCACCGACGGGATAGTACGTCATATGCGATCGGCAGCGCTCACGGGGGGAGCGCCGCCGATCGCGGCCGGGTGTCAGCTGCTTATCGCAGCTGACATCCGGCACTATGTGCCAGGAGCAGTCACGGACCGCCCCCGGCACATTAACCCCCGGCACACCGCGATCAAAGATGATCGCGATGTGCCGGCGGTACAGGGAAGCATCGCGCAGGGAGGGGGCTCCCTGCGGGCTTCCCTGAGCCCCCCGCAGCAACGCAATGTGATCGCATTGCTGCGAGGGTCTTACCTCCCTCCCTGCCTGCTCCAGGCCCGGATCCAAGATGGCCACGGATCCGGGTCCTGCAGGGAGGGAGGTGGCTTCACAGAGCCTGCTCAGAGCAGGCACTGTGAAGCCTGCAGCACTGTAAGTCAGATCAGTGCTATGCAAACTGTCAGATCATTGATCTGTGATGTCCCCCCCTGGGACAAAATAAAAAAGTAAAAAAAATTTTTTCCAAATGTGAAAAAAAAAATAAAAAAAAATATTCCTAAATAATGAAAAAAAAAAAAAATATTATTCCCATAAATACATTTCTTCATCTAAATAAAAAAAAACAATAAAAGTGCACATATTTAGTATCGCCGCGTCCATAACGACCCGACCTATAAAACTGGCCTACTAGTTAACCCCTTCAGTAAACACCGTAAGAAAAAAAAAAAAAAACAAGGCAAAAAAACAACGCTTTATTATCATACCGCCGAACAAAAAGTGGAATAACACGCGATCAAAAAGACAGATATAAATAACCATGGTACCGCTGAAAACGTCATCTTGTCCCGCAAAAAACGAGCCACCATACAGCATCATCAGCAAAAAAATAAAAAGTTATAGTCCTGAGAATAAAGCGATGCAAAAATAATTATTTTTTCTGTAAAATAGTTTTTATCGTACAAAAGCGCCAAAACATAAAAAAATGATATAAATGAGGTGTCGCTGTAATCGTACTGACCCGAAGAATAAAACTGCTTTATCAATTTTACCAAACGCGGAACGGTATAAACGCCTCCCCCAAAAGAAATTCATGAATAGCTGGTTTTTAGTCATTCTTCCTCACAAAAATCGGAATAAAAAGCGATCAAAAAATGTCACATGCCCGAAAATGTTACCAATAAAAACGTCAACTCATCCCACAAAAAACAAGACCACACATGACTCTGTGGACCAAAATATGGAAAAATTATAGCTCTCAAAATGTGGTAACGCAAAAAATATTTTTTGCAATAAAAAGCGTCTTTCAGTGTGTGACGGCTGCCAATCATAAAAATCCGCTAAAAAAACTCGCTCTAAAAGTAAATCAAACCCCCCTTCATCACCCCCTTAGTTAGAGAAAAATTAAAAAAAAGTATTTATTTCCATTTTCCCATTAGGGCTAGGGTTAGGGTTAGGGCTAGGGTTAGGGCTAGGGCTAGGGTTAGGGTTAGGGTTGGGGCTAGGGTTAGGGCTAGGGTTAGGGCTAGGGCTAGGGTTAGGGCTAGGGTTAGGGTTAGGGTTGGGGCTACAGTTAGGGTTGGGGCTAAAGTTAGGGTTAGGGTTTAGATTACATTTACAGTTGGGAATAGGGTTGGGATTAGGGTTAGGGGTGTGTCAGGGTTAGAGGTTTGGTTAGGGTTACCATTGGAATTAGGGTTAGGGGTGTGTTTGGATTAGGGTTTCAGTTATAATTGGGGGGTTTCCACCGTTTAGGCACATCAGGGGCTCTCCAAACACGACATGGCGTCTGATCTCAATTCCAGCCAATTCTGCGTTGAAAAAGTAAAACAGTGCTCTTTCCCTTCCGAGCTCTCCCGTGTGCCCAAACAGGGGTTTACCCCAACATATGGGGTATCACCGTACTCAGGACAAATAGGACAACAACTTTTGGGGTCCAATTTCTCCTGTTACCCTTGTGAAAATACAAAACTGGGGGCTAAAAAATAATTTTTGTGGGAAAACAAAAAGATTTTTTTATTTTCACGGCTCTGCGTTATAAACTGTAGTGAAACACTTGGGGGTTCAAAGTTCTCACAACACATCTAGATGAGTTCCCTGGGGGGTCTAGTTTCCAATATGGGGTCACTTGTGGGGGGTTTCTACTGTTTAGGTACATTAGGGGCTCTGCAAACGCAATGTGATGCCTGCAGACTATTCCATCTAAGTCTGCATTCCAAATAGCACTCCTTCCCTTCCGAGCCCTCCCATGCGCCCAAACAGTGGTTCCCCCCACATATGGGGTATCAGCGTACCCAGGACAAATTGGACAACAACTTTTGGGGTCGAATTTCTCCTCTTACCCTCGGGAAAATACAAAACTGGGGGCTAAAAAATAATTTTGGGGGGAAAGTTTTTTTTTTATTTTCACGGTTCTGCGTTACAAACTGTAGTGAAACACTTGGGGGTTCAAAGCTCTAACAACACATCTAGATGAATTCCTTAGGGTGTCTAGTTTCCAAAATGGTGTCACTTGTGGGGGGTTTCTATTGTTTAGGTACATTAGGGGCTCTGCAAACGCAATGTGACACCTGCAGACCACTCCATCTAAGTCTGCATTCCAAATGGAGCTCCTTCCCTTTCCGAGCTCTGCCATGCGCTCAAACAGTGGTTCCCCCCCCCCCCCCCACTTATGGGGTATCAGCGCACTCAGGACAAATTGGACAACAAATTTTGGGGTCCAATTTCTCCTGTTACCCTCGGGAAAATACAAAACTGGGGGCTAAAATATAATTTTTGTGGGAAAAAAGTTTTGTTTTATTTTTACGGCTCTGCATTATAAACTTCTGTAAAGCCCTTGGTGGGTCAAAGCGCTCACCACACATCTAGATAAGTTCCTTAGGGGGTCTACTTTCCAAAATGGTGTCACTTGTGGGGGGTTTCTACTGTTTAGGTACATTAGGGGCTCTGCAAACGCAATGTGACACCTGCAGACCATTCAATCTACGTCTGCATTCCAAATGGCGCTCCTTCCCTTCCGAGCCCTCCCATGCGCCCAAACAGTGGTTCCCCCCACATATTGTGTATAATCGCACTCAGGACAAATTGGGCAACAAATTTTGGGGTCCAATTTCTCCTGTTACCCTCGGGAAAATACAAAACTGGGGGCTAAAAAAATAATTTTTGTGGGAAAAAAATTTTGTTTTATTTTTACGGCTCTGCATTATAAACTATGAATTATGAAGCCCTTGGTGGGTCAAAGCGCTCACCACACATCTAGATAAGTTCCTTAGGGGGTCTACTTTCCAAAATGGTGTCACTTGTGGGGGGTTTCAATGTTTAGGCACATCAGTGGCTCTCTAAACGCAACATGGCGTCCCATCTCAATTCCTGTCAATTTTGCATTGAAAAGTCAAACGGCGCTCCTTCCCTTCCGAGCTCTCCCATGCGCCCAAACAGTGGTTTACCCCCACATATGGGGTATCAGCGTACTCAGGACAAATTGTACAACAACTTTTAGGGTCCAATTTCTTCTCTTACCCATGGGAAAATAAAAAATTGGGGGCGAAAAGATAATTTTTGTGAAAAAATATGATTTTTTTATTTTTACGGTTCTGCATTATAAACTTCTGTGAAGCACTTGGTGGGTCAAAGTGCTCACGACACCTCTAGATAAGTTCCTTAGGGGGTCTACTTTCCAAAATGGTGTCACTTGTGGGGGGTTTCAATGTTTAGGCACATCAGTGGCTCTCCAAACGCAACATGGCGTCCCATCTCAATTCCTGTCAATTTTGCATTGAAAAGTCAAATGGCGCTCTTTCGCTTCCGAGCTCTGTCACGCGCCCAAACAGTGGTTTACCCCCACATATGGGTAAAATAAAACAAATTGGAGCTGAAATAAATTTTTTGTGAAAAAAAGTTAAATGTTCATTTTTATTTAAACATTCCAAAAATTCCTGTGAAGCACCAGAAGGGTTAATAAACTTCTTGAATATGGTTTTGAGCACCGTGAGGGGTGCAGTTTTTAGAATGGTGTCACACTTGGGTATTTTCTATCATATAGACCCCTCAAAATGACTTCAAATGAGATGTGGTCCCTAAAAAAAAATGGTGTTGTAAAAATGAGAAATTGCTGGTCAACTTTTAACCCTTATAACTCCCTAACAAAAAAAAATTTTGGTTCCAAAATTGTGCTGATGTAAAGTAGACATGTGAGAAATGTTACTCATTAAGTATTTTGTGTGACATATCTCTGTGATTTAATTGCATAAAAATTCAAAGTTGGAAAATTGCAAAATTTTCATAATTTTCGCCAAATTTCCGTTTTTTTCACAAATAAACGCAGGTAATATCAAAGAAATTTTACCACTGTCATGAAGTACAATATGTCACGAGAAAACAATGTCAGAATCACCGGGATCCGTTGAAGCTTTCCAGAGTTATAACCTCATGAAGGGACAGTGGTCAGAATTGTAAAAATTGGCCCGGTCATTAACGTGCAAACCACCCTTGGGGGTAAAGGGGTTAAAGATAAATATCCATAAAGTACAAATGGAAGAGACAAATGCGCAAACACAGTGCATGATCCAGTTTACCCCAAAAGAGCTAATCTTTCTCTACTGATGACAATTTGACAATTGTAAATCCACCAGACCAAATATTCAGAGAAGAACTTTACGCATTTACTTATTTATTTTATTTTCTTCTAAAAAAGCATTTTAGCCCTTTTTAAAACCATCAAAGGTTCCTGCTGTGAACGGCTCCTGACGTAGACAGATTAATAGTTCTTATGGTAAAGGAGTCTTTTGTCCTCTGGAGATTGAACTTTTTTCTCCAGATGGAAGGTTTACCCTCTTGTCTTTTCATGGGGTTTTACTTGACCATGTTTTTTTGTATTGGACGTTTATGTATTTGTATAAGTTAATAATTCTCCTTCTTATTCATATTTTCTCAAGAATAAATTAATTTAATTACATTTAATTATTTATTTAGTCTTTCATCAAAACGATGATCCTACCTGTATCAGTTTTGTGTCTTTTCTTTGTACCTTTTCTATCTTCAGAACTTCCTTTCTGTGAACTTATGTCCAAAACTGAACTCTATATTCCAGACAGGGTCACACTAACACTTTAGAAAGTGATGTCCTGCTTGCCTTAGAAGACACTGCATACATTTACTTAGTCTGTGATCTACAAGTACCCCAAGATCCTTCTTGTTAAGTGTTTCTCATAGTTTTACTCCAGTCCTACTAGGACATATGGTGCTCACGTATTATTAGTGCCAAGGTGCATAACTTTACATTTAACCATGTTGGGCATCCACTAGGCAGATGAGGTTCAAACACTCAGTTTGTTCAAGTCAGCCTGTAATTTATGAACATCTTCCATAGACTGCATTATATTACATAGTTTAGTATCTTCTGCAAAAAAAGAAACAACAATAATAATCCCATCTACTACATCATTAATAAGGAAATTAAATAATAGGCTCCTTATTGAACTTTGAGGTACACCACTAATAACCAGAGACCATTCAGTAGTAGCCGTTCACAACAACTCTGGATTAAAAATTGTCTCAAAGACCGCACCCAATTACAAAATCTACTTTCTAAGCCTATAGACTTTAATTTATCCATTAAACCTTCATTTATCACATAAACATCTATGTGGGACAGTGTCAGACAACTTTGCAAAGTCCAAAAACACTATGCCAACAGATACTACGTTCAGGTTTCTATCCACCTCTTCATAAAAACTAATCAGCTTAGCCTCCTGTATATCATCTCTTATAAGCAAACATTTTTTCCCCAATGGATGTTAAGCTGGTCTATAATTACCTATAAAAGACCTGAAGCCTTTTTTGAAAAAGGGTACCATGTTAACTTTGCGCCAATCGCTTGGTACGTTACCAACACTAGAGTCTCTGAAAATTATGTTTAGGGATACTGCAATACCGGGGCGGAGTTCCTTAAGAACCTTTTGTTGGAGCCAACATTCATTTTACTTGGCTTTTCTTGGACCATATCTACATTTGACCAACTGAGTATGTTAGTATATTAAGAGCACTGGGATCAAACACGTCTTTAATACCATATTTTTCGGACTATAAGACGCACTTTTTCTCCAAAAAATTTGGGAGGAAAATGGGGGGTGCATCTTATAGTGCGAAAGCAGGCTTACTGGGGGGGTTGCAGCAGTGGTGTAGCAGCGGGACCAGTGGCGGCAGAGGTGTGGCGATGCTGTAGCGGTGGGCGATGCACCTGAGTAGGGTCCCTTCCTCACAATGCCGGTGGCAGAGATGTGGTGACTGTTATGATAGGCAATTCAGTACCACAATGGACATAGCGGTCAGAGCACATACAGTGATCTGACAATAACCCAAAATCACAGAACGAGCTCTGAGACGTGGGAACTCTGCAGACTGCAATCCCTAATCCTCTCCAAACAACACTAGAGGCAGCCGTGGATTGCGCCTAACTCTGCCTATGCAACTCGGCACAGCCTGAGAAACTAACTAGCCTGAAGATAGAAAATAAGCCTACCTTGCCTCAGAGAAATACCCCAAAGGAAAAGGCAGCCCCCCACATATAATGACTGTGAGTAAGATGAAAAGACAAACGTAGGGATGAAATAGATTCAGCAAAGTGAGGCCCGACTTTCTTAACAGAGCGAGGATAGGAAAGATAACTTTGCGGTCTACACAAAACCCTAAAGAAAACCACACAAAGGGGGCAAAAAGACCCTCCGTACCGAACTAACGGCACAGAGGTACAGCCTTTGCGTCCCAGAGCTTCCAGCAAAACAATTAGACAAGCTGGACAGAAAAAATAGCAAACAAATAGCAAAGAAGAACTTAGCTATGCAGAGCAGCAGGCCACAGGAATGATCCAGGGAAAAACAAGTCCAACACTGGAACATTGACAGGAAGCCAGGATCAAAGCATTAGGTGGAGTTAAGTAGAGCAGTACCTAGCGACCTCACCAGATCACCTGAGGTAGGAAACTCAGAAGCCGCAATACCACTTTCCTCCACCAACAGAAGCTCACAGAGAGAATCAGCCAAAGTACCACTTGTGACCACAGGAGGGAGCTCTGCCACAGAATTCACAACAGGTGACACCGTGGTCCGGTATCCACGGCGAGCAGAGCCGAGCGCATCACTGGTTTCCCTGCGGACATCTTCCTGAAGCCGTGGGCCACCAGAGGCTTCAGGAAAATGGCCGCTGGAGGCCATGTGTGCACAGATTGAAATGTCAGCAGCACTCGGCTTCAGGAAAATTGCCGTTGAGATCTCAATCTGCGCACGCCAACCAAACCAGATCTCACACTTTGCACTGACGAGGGGCAGTACCCAGAAACACAGTGTCTGGAAATTGAGATTCTGGTTTGGCTTTTATCCCAAGTCATGTGGCAAGGTTCATTAAAGGGTCAACAATGACTTTTAGGATTGCTACTTCCAATAGGTGACACAAGAGTTCTGGTCCTCTTCCTCTCTGAAAAGACAATTTGCATATTATTCAGGGGTCCCACCTGCCCGATCCTTTTTTTGTATTTATATATTTAAAGCACTTTGTGGGATTTGTCTTGCTTTCCTTGGCTACTTGCTGTTCATTTTCTACTTTAGCAGATTTAATTACTTTTTTTTAACTGCTAGAGCAGACTCCTCAGATTTATATATTCTTAATGTTCTTTTTTCAGTAAATAACGCTTTAACATATCATGACAGATATATCTGTCATATATCATGTCAGGGACTTTGGAGCGGGCTCAGAAGAAGAGCCTGCTCCACACAGGACAGATGCCAGCTATAAGATACAGCTGACATCTGCTTCTGGCAGCAGGGATCGGTGTGCTTTTAACCACTTAAATGCCGTTGTTAATTGCACAGGTAGCCAATGGGATGCTAGGACAGCTGGGAACCGGGTGAACGCCACCTTGTCGGTCATGTGATGTTCTGTGACATTCAGCCTGCAGCTGTGACATTGATTTTTACTATATACAGCAATTCTGTGGTATTTTTGTGTAGCGCACAGGCGACCAAGCAATTGCAGATTCAAGTACCCTAAGGGGACTAACAAGGAAAAAGTAAAGAAAAAAAATGAATGATGGATGTACTGCTCAATATTGAAAGACAAGATGTTACCATCACTCCGTGCCCTTGGTAGATGTGCACTTTTCCAATCTGACAATGATTAAAAGGATATGTGTTGCATTTCTGAAGAACTGGATGAAAGTGATTCAGTGGCCAAGTGTTTTCGGATTTAAACCCACCAAAACACCAAACTCCCTGCGCTCTCCCACCAGAGCAACGCGATGCGATCGCGTTGCTCCAGTGATCCAGAAGGAGTCCCCGGATCCATGATGGCCGCGGGACTCCTTCCGGGTCACGAAGTGAGGTGGCTAGCCGGCGCATGCTCAGAGCAGGCGCCGGAAAGCCTCCTGCACTGCCTGTCAGATCGCCGATCTGACACAGTGCTATGCAAAGTGTCAGATCAGCGATCTGATTAAATATAGTGATGTCCCACCCTGGGACAATGCTAGAAAGGTAAAAAAAAACATAGAATGTATATAGAAAAAAAAAATCCCCAAATAAAGATAAACAAAAAAATTCCCAATAAATCCATTTATTTATGTAAATAAAAAAAAAAACAATAAAAGTACACATATTTGGTATTGCCTCGTCCGTAACGACCCGCTCTATAAAACTATCCTGCTAGTTCACCCCTTCAGTGAACACTGCAAAAAAATAAATTAAAAATAAGGCAAAAAACAACGCTTTATTATCATACTGGCGAACAAAAAGTGGAATAACACACGATCAAAAAAACGGATATAAATAAACATGGTACCGCTGAAAACGTCATCTTGTCCCGCAAAAAAAAGCTACCATACAGCATCATCAGCAGAAAAATAAAAAAGTTATAGCTCTCAGAATAAAGCGATGCAAAAACAATTATTTTTTATATAAAATAGTTTTTATTGTGTAAAAGCGCTAAAACATTAAAGAAAGATATAAATCAGGTATCGCTGTAATCGTACTGACATGCAGAATAAAGTTACTTCATCAATTTTACCACACGTGGAACGGTATAAACGCCCCCTCCCCCCCCTAAAAGAAATTCAGGAATTGCTGGTTTTTGTTCATTCTGCCTCCCAAAAATCGGAATAAGAAGCGATCAAAAAATGTCATGTGCCCGAAAATGGCACCAATGAAAACGTCAACTCGTCCTGAAAAAAACAAGACCTAACTTGACTCTGTGGGCCAAAATATGGATAAATTATAGCTCTCAAAATGTGGTGTTGCAAAAACTATTTTTTGCAATAAAAAGCGTCTTTTAGTGTGTGACAGCTGCCAATCATAAAAATCCGCCAAAAATGAAATAAAAGTAAATCAAACCCCCCTTCATCACCCCCTTAGTTAGGGAAAAATAATAAAATTTAAAAAAATGTATTTATTTCCATTTTCCCATTAGGGTTAGGGTTAGGGCTGGGGTTAGGGCTAGGGTTAGGGTTAGGGTTAGAGCTAGGGTTAGGGCTAGGGTTAGGGCTAGGGTTAGGGTTGGGGCTAAAGTTATGGTTAGGGTTAAGGTTGTGTCTAAAGTTACTGTTGGGGCTAAAGTTAGGGTTGGGGCTAAAGTTAGGGTTTGGATTACCTTTACGGTTGGGATTAGGGTTGGGATTAGGGTTAGGGGTGTGGTTAGGGTTATGGTTGGGATTAGAATTAGGGGTGTGTTTGGGTTAGGGTTTCAGTTAGAATTGGGGGGTTTTCACTGTTTAGGTGCATCAGGGGCTCTCCAAACGCGACATGGCGTCCGATCTCAATTCCAGCCAATTCTGCGTTGAAAAAGTAAAGCAGTGCTCCTTCCCTTCCGAGCTCTCCTGTGCGCCCAAACAGGGGTTTACCCCAACATATGGAGTATCAGCGTACTTTGGACAACAAGTTTTAGGGTCCAATTTGTCCTGTTACCCTTGGAAAAATAAAAATTTGGGGGCTAAAATATCATTTTTGTGGAAAAAATTTATATTTTTTAAGGCTCTGCATTATAAACTGTAGTAAAACACTTGGGGGTTCAAAGTTCTCACAACACATCTAGATAAGTTCCTTGGGGGGTCTAGTTTCCAATATAGGGTCACTTGTGAGGGGTTTCTACTGTTTAGGTACATCAGGGGCTCTGCAAATGCAACGTGATGCCTGCAGACCAATCCCTCTAAGTCTGCATTCCAAACGGCGCTCCTTCCCTTCCGAGCTCTGCCATGTGCCCAAACAGTGGTTCCCCCCACATATTGGGTATCAGCGTACTCAGGACAAATTGGACAACAACTTTTGGGGTCCAATTTGTCCTGTTACCCTTGGGAAAATAAAAATTTGGGGGCTAAAATATCATTTTCGTGGAAAAAAATATATATTTTTTTTACTTTCACAGCTCTGCCTTATAAACTGTAGTGAAACACTTGGGGGTTCAAAGTTCTCACAACACATCTAGATAAGTTCCTTGGGGGGTCTAGTTTCCAATATGGGGTCACTTATGGGGGGTTTCCACTGTTTAGGCACATCAGGAGCTCTCCAAACGCGACATGGGTTCCGATCTCAATTCCAGCAAATTTTGCATTGAAAAGTCAAACGGCGCTCCTTCCCTTCCGAGCTCTGCCATGCACCCAAACAGTGGTTTACCCCCACACACGGGGTATCAGCGTACTCAGGACAAATTGTACAACAACTTTTGCAGTCAAATTTGTCCTGTTACTCTTGGAAAAATAAAAAATTTGGGGCGAAAAGATCATTTTTTGTGAAAAAAAAAATATGATTTTCTTTTACGGCTCTACATTATAAACTTCTGTGAAGCACTTGGAGGTTCAAAGTGCTCACCACACATCTAGATTAGTTCCTTGGGGGGTCTACTTTCCAAAATGGTGTCACTTGTGGGGGGTTTCCACTATTTAGGCACATCAGGGGCTCTCCAAACACGACATGGTGTCTGATCTCAATTCCAGCAAATTTTGCATTGAAAAGTCAAATGGCGCTCCTTCCCTTCCGAGCTCTGCCATGTGCCCAAACAATGGTGTACCCCCACACATGGGGTATCAGCGTACTCAGGACAAATTGTACAACAACTTTTGCAGTCGAATTTGTCCTGTTACCCTTGGAAAAATAAAACAAATTGGATCTGAATTAAAAATTTTGTGAAAAAAAGTTAAATGTTCAATTTTTTTTAAAACATTCCAAAAATTCCTGTGAAGCAACTGAAGGGTTAATAAACTTTTTGAATGTGGTTTTGAGTACGTTGAGGGGTGCAGTTTTTAGAATGGTGTCACTTTTGGGCAGTTTCTGTCATATAGACCCCTCAAAGTCACTTCAAGTGTGAGGTGGTCTCTAAAAAAAATGGTTTTGCAACTTTTAACCCTTATAACTCCCTAACAAAAAAATTATGGTTCCAAAATTGTACTGATGTAAAGCAGACATGTGGGAAATGTTGTTTATTAACTATATTATGTGACATAACTTTCTAATTTAAGGGCATAAAAACTAAAAGTTTGAAAATTGCTAAATTTTCACAATTTTCATTTTTTTCACAAATAAATGCAAGTCATATCAAAAAGTTTTACCACTCTCATAAAGTACAATATGTCACGAGAAAACAATCTCAGAATCACTAGGATCCGTTGAAGCGTTTCAGAGTTATGACCTCATAAAGTGACAGTGGTCAGAATTGTAAAAATTGGCCCTGTCACTTAGGTGAAAACAGGCTTCGGGGTGAAGGGGTTAAGAACAGTTTTAGACTAATTTGAGGGTGCTGAATTCAAACCTGATCTTATAATTTCTCTATCACATCACGTTTTTGCTCTATAGGTATATGGCCCATTTTCATGAATTCCATGATAAATATAAGTAGTGTATGAAAAGTGCCGGTTTATACGGTTCACTAAGGTAAATTTAGTTTTCACTTAGTCTCCCAATAAATGTGAGAATATCTTTGTTTTCTTTGAACATGCATAATTCCCATTGGTTATGATAACACCCTTGTTTTCTGTGCTACTGGGACAGTAGAGCTACAGCAGAGCATTGGGTGAAAACTGAATGGCCTCAGCTGTGTATCCACCAAACTTCTGCTCAACACAACTGATGGTCCCAACCCCATTTATAAGGCAAGAAATCCCACTTATTAAACCTGACAGGGCACACCTGTGAAGTGAAAACCATTCCCGGTGACTACCTCTTGAAGCTCATCAAGAGAATGCCAAGAGTGTGCAAAGCAGTCAGCCAAGCAAAAGGTGGCTATTTTGAAGAACCTAGAATATAAGACATATTTTCAGTTGTTTCACACTTTTTTGTTAAGTATATAATTCCACATGTGTTAATTCATAGTTTTGATGCCTTCAGTGTGAATTTACAATTTTCATAGTCATGAAAATGCAGAAAAATCTTTAAATGAGAAGGTGTGTCCAAACTTTTGGTCTGTACTGTATGTGCGCAGCGTATCATCTGCATACGCAAGTGCATGCCAAAACACATGCAAACGCATGTTTACCAGCGTTCATCCGCATCAGCTTACGCATGACAGGAAAACAAAAATGCTGCGTGTGCATGTGTTTGTATGCGTTTTTGCCTGCGTTTTTATGCGCATGCATTCGATATTTCCAGGAGGGCGCGTCTCAATGGGTGTGTCTCAATCAGTTACTGGACATGCGCAGTCCAAAGTATGCAAGCACATTGAACGCATGCATACACATGCGTTCCCATAGACAGTAATGTGTTGTTTAACGCACTCATCCACATGTGCATGCCTGCATATATTTGAGGGATTTTTGACGCATCCAAAAATGCAATATGTTGCGTTCGCCAGACCCCGCTGCACACCGCGAAACGACGCATGAGTACGCAAAAGCATACAAACACATACAAACGCATGTCAAGACATACACAATGTTAAATATATGTACGTATGATGCATGCGGATTTATGCGGATCAAACGATGCACACAAACATGCAAATGTGAAACCACTCTAATAAAGGTTAAACATGCAAAAAAGTGGTGCAGAGGATCCATTCGACAAGTCAAAAGATTCAAAATGGTTAAAAGAGGCATCTAGCTTTTATAAACTAGGTGAAATTATCACCAAATACAAACAATCTTGTTAAAAAAAAAATAGCTGGGCTACTATGGCCATGTGTGCCCTCATTTCCTCTATAGCTTGTCCTGATGATCCTTTAGGTAACTCCTTCCATTTGTTTGACCCGTACTACAGTTCACACAAAGTGTCAAAACTTGAAATAAATTAGAGTAAGCACTTCTTAGTGTCTGATGCATCTCAATATAGATTCTTACTTATTCTAGGCCAATTTTGGTGAGGCCAACAGCCAGTAAAAAGGCGTAGCCCTTTGTTGGGTCTCTAAACCTAACATGATGACTCTTCCGGGCTAAAATTCTACAATTATAGGAGCAGGTAGGATCAAGCTCTATTTAAAACTCCTTAGGCTGATAGGAGGAGGAGCGCTCAATCAGAAGGTGTGTACTACAAATATCAAAACTGACAGACACTTTCCAACAGAAAAAGACAAGTGTGAAAAGGTGCAAGAAAAAGAGAGCCACTCTATATAACAAAGCTGCACTCTGAAATGCTATAATATGCAAACACTGAATATGTGAAATTGGATCTGCATTACTGCTGTAGAACACATGTTGAAAATCTTTTGGGTAACTTCTTCCATTTGCTTGACCATTATTACAATTATCACATAAAGTGTCAATATTTGAAACACATTTGAGCAAGCACTTTATAAGAGTCTGATGCAACACAAGATAGATTCTTCCTTCGCCACCTTTATGGGATGTCCTCCCCCTGACAACAGATTCTTTCAAAGTGGGTAACATTATACAGTTCAGCATTTGTCCGCAATGAGAGGTGATATTGGAACAGCAGAAAGCCATAGTTTATCAATAGGATACAGTAGATATAGGAGATACGGGTCATGGAATAGTCAATTAAGTAAAGAACGTCTGCAAAAAGGAAAATATAGAACTGGTATCCATAAAATGACATTCAAATACTTGAAATAAAGAAAACTTAAACAAATTGAAAACATCTTATTCATGTAGGCATGCAAACTTATTTTCCTTTGATCACGTGAATAAAATTGACACTGCTGAAGGATTGGCAAACAATCACTTTACTATTTAATTGACATGAGATGCCGAAGCAATGAATTGTAGGCAGTGAGTAATATTTAGCTACCCCCATCTTTCAGACATTTATGACAATGTATCACTGGCATACTCCTAGTGTGTCTCTGTCACTTGGCATCTATGTTTCTCTGAACGTATTAATAAAAAAATAAACAAATGACATACAGAAGGGACTACACTTGTATAAAGCCAATAATCATTTTTTTTAAATTTATTTATGGGTTTTGGGCAAAGATTTAAACATATTGTATAAGTGCCTAAAACAGTTTATAAGAGTAAAAAATAACTATTTTTTTATATTTTTTTATTATGTTATTGGAGCGCGCCCAGACACAGGGCCACGCGTTCTCGGTACCAGGCCTCTCTGGTTCGGTTCTGAGGCTGTCACGGTGGCTAGACCCGGTCCGCGACCCTGCAAAGGGGCGTCCAATAAAGGTGCTGCAGTCTGTCAGGGGTTCGTGATGCCACCTGTGGTGTTCGGTCAGGGTGACCGACGCTGCTGTGGGGTCCGCTGGGGTGATGGAATAGCAGCTGGATGGAATACCTTCCCACAGGTGAAGTATGTCCCCAGGGCTTCCCTGTAAGGTGGATGGTAATGGTGTAGGGTGCAGTCAATAACGAGGACACAGGGTTGCAGTCTCTTTACCTCTTTACTGAAGACTTCAGGATCCTCAATCCAGAGCACGTTTAACAGGGCTATCTGAGACCGGCCGGTCCGATGGGCACTTCCACAGTTCCCTTCGCAGATGGAAATCGTTGCCTACCACTAGCGCCTGTGTGTTGTAGTCCTACCCTGCTGAGCATTCGGAATAGTCCTCACAACTGCTGTTCTCGTTCGTCGTTCTCTACAGCTCTCTCTCTCTTTAGTTCCAGATGTTGCTAGTTTCTCGTCCCCCAGATATGTTATGGCTAGGACGCACCCGTATGACGGGAAGGCCTGGAGGTCTTCCGGGACCCTAGAGACGCCCCTCTCCCACTGTTGCCCCCTATGTCTTCGTAGGAAATTTAAGGTAGACAGCCAACCTATAATTAACTGTCCTGCGGAGTTCGAAGTAAGGCCTAGAGTCAGTTACTCCCGCGGTGTTCCGGCCACCGACTACGCGCCTCAGTAGGATGTTGCCTCGGTCTCACGGCACGACTCCTACTGGCTCTCCTTTGTGCTTGATCTCGTTTACACTGTTCCACAATATCCTTCCCTTCGTGTCTCTTTCTTAGGATACCGCCGCAAGGTACTGCAGGCGCGGTTCCGTTACGTTATGTTCGCTAGGCACCTGCCAGGTTCCCACGCCTGACAGGGACCCCCCTGTGTCTTCTCCCTGCAACACCCCCTGCCACGGGATGTTGCCTGAATCCAACCCAGTCAGCTTCTGACTAACTTCCTCCCCAACCCCTAGGTTTACCAGTGTGAGGAGTGGCCCAATAAATAAAGCCTTTTTCTCCCCCTAGTGGCCGGAGTGTGAAGTGTAAAGTGTTCTGGTGATACCTGGTCAGGAGAACTCCTTTAGTGCCATCAGACGTACCATCACTCCCCTTAGTGGCAGAGCATCATACTGCAACGACCAGATCTCTGGGGCGCTGCACTCTCCCCCCCTCGGTTAAATCTAGTACTCCTGGACTGGGAAGAAGAACATCAATACATTGCAGCAAAAGACATACAAAATTTTGAAATGCTAAAACAAGTAAATAGAATAATGCTTCCCTTTATGGGAGGTGAGGACACTTGAACGTTACAAACAAAATTAAATATTTTTAAATAACATGTTGACTATAAATAACTCTCAGTACCCAGCCGGGTATTCTACCAAGTGCAAACTTTGAACAACAATTTAACTTTTTCCTTTAAGGGCGTATAAGCTGAACCCACTAAAGACCTACTATAAAATACTATATAAATAACTCAACTTTTCTTTCCGTTCTAACTTCCCCAATGCAGGACCGCCTAGCTCCTTGGCTGGGCCTACTGTCATTGTACCAACCATCTTTCTACAGTTCTCAGGAGGACTCTCTCTCTAACCCCTACGGGTTCACTTTCAAGCTTTCCTGTCCTCAGTCTCTATCAACATTATCAAACTTTCTAAATTTCAACATTATTAACGTTTCAACTTTTATTAAAGCAATCATGTAAACATTCCCTCTAAGAGGGACCCAAGTCTCTAGGAAGTAGTGCAGATTCTCTCTCTGTCTGCAAGTCCACTGAAAGCAAGACCTTCTGCGTCATGTCTATTAGGTTTTAAGCAGCAGCAAGAAACAGTTAACTATTTACATTTTCGGATCTCCGAGGTTTAGTGCTGTAATAGGTGACACGACATCAGCCGGTGGTGACCACGTCCCAGCCGGGGAAGGTCTGGCCCTGTGTCACTGTCCAGCACCGTCGTCATCGGATCAGCAGCAGTCTGGGTACGAGCGATGATGCCGGTAGCAGACTCCGCAAGCAGAACACCACACACCGGGGCGGTAGTGCTGGGTCCTGTGGGGTCAGGGGTCAGTGGAGTCCCGCCACCAGTTTCGGTCGTGATCGTAGATGGCGCGACCACTAGTGCACAGCGTTTGACTCTCTTAGCATACCACCCTCGCTCACTCCAGTGCTGGGTGTAGGTCACATGGTCCCCTCTGTACAAGTTTCGGAGTGGAGGTACACTGCGGGACTGGGGTTCCACGTTGCAGCTAGTCACATAGACCTCGGTCAGCAGCCCTGGCTCTAATATGAAGCCACAACCCCTCCCCCGGTGAGCCTGATGACGTAGGAGCCCTCCTGTCGGGACCCGTCTGGTTGGAAACGGGGAGCATTCCACTCAAAGACCACCCCCCTGGGGCTCATGTCTATTGGTGTACCCAGAGGTGTCAGCAGCGGAGGCAGGATCCCCTTCATGGCGTAAAGGGCCGCCACCACAATCTTAGTAGCGTTAGACCAGTCATCAATGGGCTGGGGAGCGGTCACCAGAGCCGGAGTGGTCGGTGGGGCAGGGTCGCTGTTGGTACCTGCGTCTGAAGTGGTTCCACCGATGTCGGTCGGCTCCGCTGATGACGCTGGAGTCCGCTGCGGCCCTGACCACGGCTCCCCCCGGGCGGCCTTCCAGCACAGCTCCGACTTCCGACTTTTTTTTTACTTTTAGGATGGTAACCAGGGTAAACATCGGGTTACTAAGCGCGGCCCTGCGCTTAGTAACCCGATGTTTACCCTGGTTACCGGCATCGTTGGTCGCTGGAGAGCTGTCTGTGTGACAGCTCTCCAGCGACCAAACAGCGACGCTGCAGCGATCCGGATCGTTGTCTGGATCGCTGCAGCGTCGTTTAGTGTGAAGGTACCTTTAGTCTTTTAAAATGTAGATTACAATATTTAAACAGATAATATTGGCATGAGAAAAAACAGTCTTCCTATTCCAAGTAGGTGCTTGGTTTCAGAGTACAGATCTTTACACTTCATACTATGTTTGAAATCCATATTTAGATGGTTAGTCAAACCTACAGGACCAAGAAAATGGACTGGCGTCCAGGAGGCAACATTGAGGTTATATCAGTCAAGCTAAAACTGCCTAAACAGAAGAGGTGTCATATCTCATTTAAACTAATCCATTTAGCCAAAATTAACATATAGTGCTATTATACGTTTTAAATAATAACTCATCTAATGCACCATTAGAAGACAACCTGTCACCAAATTTCTTTCATGATTAACTGAATACACAGTGTAATAGTGGTTGAAAATTAGAATATATACACTACTGTTCAAAAGTTTAGGGTCACCAGACAATTTGTTGTTTTCCATGAAAACTCATACTTTTAATAATCAAATGGGTTGCCAAATGAATTGAAAATCTAGTCCAGACATTGAGAAGGTTCGAAAAAAAGATTTTTATTTAAAATAATAATTTTCTACTTCATACTTTGCTTTCGTCAAAGAATGCTCCTTTGCAGCAATTCCAGCATTGCAGACCTTTGGCATTCTAGCAGTAAACTTGCTGAGGTAATCTGGAGTAATTTCCCCCCATGCTTCCAAAAGCCCCTCCGACAAGTTGGTTTGGCTCGATGGGGTTGAGATCTGGTGACTGCGCTGGCCACTCCATTACAGATAGAATACCAGCTGCCTGCTTCCCTAAATAGTTCTTGCATAATTTGGAGGTGTGCTTTGTTCTGTTTGATGAATCCTGTCATAAATCACACTCTGAGTATCTCCAGGCTATTTATTCACATCATGTCTCAACCTCCATTACATGAATTCCGAGTACAACAACATCCAACAAGTTCCAAACAAAGAATATAGAACACACATAAAAGTAGTGAGACCCCTAGAGGCCACATGAACATATAACATATTGCTACATCCTTTCTCTTTTAACTAGAGGAACAATAAAAGATACTAAACTAATGTATACTATGACAAAGTTAGAAATTAACCTAGTACGTCCAGTTAGATATAATCTTTGATGTGCGCTGGCTTTTTGCTAATTCTGCCAGCTCTGGTAATATAAGATGTGTCACTTTCTACATCTGGTACATCTGGTAGTTCTTCTGATATTGTCTGTCTCTGGCCAGAGTCCTCACCCTGATGGTCAGCTGTCACTGTTGGTGCCTGACTTGTACTTGCTGCCTCGTTGTCTTGGGTGTCTGGATACTGTTCAAAAGGCCATGAATCATCTCTTTCTTGCGTTTTCCTCAAATATCTTCGATTCCTCCTTAGTCTTCTTCCGTCGTCTGTTAGAATTTCGTAAGACCGAGGTCCCAGTTTCTGGACAACCTTTGCCTTTTGCCAGTGTTTGTCAAATGTGGTGCTTGGCTGCAGCCGAATGTTGTCATTTCTCTGGAGCTCCGGCAGATCCTTTGCAGATTTATTGTAATAGAAAGCTTGCCTAGCTTGATTCTTCTGTAATTTAGCTTCGATGTTTCCCAGCAGCTTTGGCTCTAACAGATGACACGCAGTTGGTACTAGTGTCTTTGTACGCCTACTCATGAGCCTCTGTGCCGGACTGCTGTCTAGGCCTTGGGTGGGTGTGTTTCTATGATCCAGTATAGACAGATATACATCAGCACCCGCCTAGTTTGCTTTCTGCATGAGTCTTTTGGCCGTTTTTACTGCTGACTCTGCTTTCCCATTACTCTGAGGATATCTTGGAGAAGACGTCTGGTGTTCAAATTCCCATTTCTTACTGAAAGTTTTGAATTCTTCCGACGTAAACTGTGCCGCATTGTCAGAGAAAACGATATCTGGAATGCCATACCTGGCAAAATGGGCCTTGAGTTTTTTAATCACTGTTCTCGCCCTTGTGTCCTGCACCAAATCAACCTCCCAGAAGTTAGAGAAATAGTCCACTGTAATCAGGTATTCTTTGTCATTCCATGTGAACAAGTCTGTTCTTATTTTTGACCAAGGCCTATGTGGAATTTCATGAGGTTGCAATGTCTCCTTTGGTTGCTTATCATTGCAGGATGCACATATTTCACATTGTGCTATGTAATTTTTTATGTGGTCATTCATTCCTGGCCAATAAACTGATTCTCGTGCACGACGTAGGCATCCTTCCATGCCTAAGTGAGAAGAGTGCAATGTCTTCAATATGCCTCTTCTGAGAACTTCAGGTATAACAGCCCTGTCTCCTTTAAAGATGATTCCTTGCTGCACTGACAATTCATCTCTTATGTGGAAGAATGGTGAGACTTCCCTCGGAGCATGCTGCTTGTATTTTGGCCAGCCCTGCAAAATGACAGTCTTTAAACTCTGGAGACTTTTATCCTTCTCTGTAAAAGTCTGGATTTGCTTGACCTTTTCTTTTGACACTGCAAGGTAGTTACACATATTGATGGTTTCAATGTCTTCCTCCTCATCATTTGTGAAAGGAAGGTAAGCTCTGCTTAGCGTATCTGCAATCAGTAAGTCTCTTCCTGGACAGTACCCGATGTCAACATCATATTTCTGAAGTCGCAACAGCATGCACTGCAGTCTCTTTGGGGCATTTAGTAATGGTTTCTTTGTAATGCTCTCCAATGGTTTGTGATCCGACTGCACTGTTACCCGTCGACCGTAGGTGTACTGGTGAAACTTCTCCATCCCAAATACCACAGCCAGTAGTTCCTTCTCAATCTGCGCATATCCCTGCTCTGTTGTTGTAAGGGCTCTGCTTGCAAATGTAATTGGCTGTTTGTTCTGCATTAATGTGGCTCCAAGGCCTTTTTCCGAAGCATCACATTGTACCACCACTTCTCGATCTGGATCGAAATACTTTAGGGTTGCTGTATCTGCAATGGCATTCTTTACTGCTCGGAAAGCAGTCTCCTGGCTTTCTGTCCATTCCCAGCGCACATCTTTGTGGGTTAGCTGTCTCAGTGGCTCACACATGTCTGACAGATGTCTGCAAAATTTTGAGAGATAATTCACCATGCCCAAAAATCGTTGTACTCCAGAAACATCAGTAGGGGTAGGCAAATCTTGTATTGCTCTCACCTTTTCAGGATCCACTTTGACCCCAGTTGAAGTCAGTCGATGACCAATATAGGCCACTTCTGTCATTTTCAATTTGAATTTGTCCAAATTCAGCTTTATGTTTTTTTCTCTGCATCTGTCCAAAAATTGTATCATCTTCTGATCGTGATCCTTGATTGCAGATTCCATATTTTCCCCTTCTCCCACTACTAGGATATCATCCGCTATTGTCTTCACTCCAGTAAGTCCTTCCAAAGCCTGCATCAATTTCTGCTGGAATATCTCTGGAGCAGGTTTTAGTCCCATGGGCATTTTCAGCCATTTAAAGCGTCCAAATGGTGAAGAAAATGTTGTCAATAAACTTGAATCTTCAGTCAGGGCCACATGCCAGAATCCATTTTTTACATCACATACAGAAAATATTTTAGCCTTTGATAAATCTGGTAGAACATCATCTAATGTTGGCATTGGGTAATGATTTCGTTTCAGCGCCTTGTTGAGTGGCTTAGGATCAATACATATTCTTAACTTGCCCGATGGTTTCTGCACTATGACCAAACTGCTGATCCAATCTGTGCTCTTATGGACTGGTGCTATCATGCCTCTTCTCTGTAGATCTTGCAGTTCTACTTTCAGCGGTTGCATTAAAGCTACAGGCACTCTTCTTGTAGGTAATCTGGTGGGCTGCACTGTGTTGTCAATTTCTAGCCTATATTTACCTTCAAAGCATCCATCACCTTCAAATACATCAGCATACTCTGCTTTTATTTTCTGCATGTCCAAGTTGTGCTCTGCATTTAATTTTGGATTTTGTATATCCTGGGCAACTTCAACAGACATAATGTTCTGAGACTGTACTTTTATTAAGTCCATTGCCCGAACTGCTTTTACTCCCAGTAATGGTACATGGTTACCACCCCGTAACACGGTAAATTCAACTCTATAACTCTTTCTGTTACATGGGTTTCGTATTTTTAGCTTACATGTCCCCATTGGTTTCAGAACACTTTTGTTGTACATCACCAGTACCTTGTCAGTTGGCTCAATAGAAACCTGTTTGTTTAGCAGATCAAATGAAATTACATTGCAGCTTGCTCCACAATCCAGCTGAAATCTAATGGGCTTCTCATCCAACAAGAATGTTGCATAAAGCTGCTTGGCATCCTTCACTACTGACTGCCCGACTACATTGACTTTCTCTGTTGTAGACTGCATTTGTAGCCATGTAATGTCCTCTGCACTGTCAGTGTCTGGTGTCACAGTGTGGAGCTGTCTGTACTGTTTGCCTCTTCCTTGCCTGCAGACAGCAGAGGAATGATTCTTCTTGCCACATGACCTGCAGGTTTCCCCCATATGCTGGACACTTGGTTTTGTCTCTCTCATGTCTTTTCCCACAATACTTGCAGTGGACAGTGTTTATAGGGTAGTCTGGTCCTGTCTTTCCTTTCATAGATACTGCATGTACCTTGTCATCATCATTCTCACTGGTGCCTGCCATCATCTTCAGGCTGTGCTTTGTGAGCTCAGCAGCCCTGCAGATTTGCATACATTTCTCTAAAGTCATGTCTTCCTCTCTCAGTAATCTTTCTTTGAGATGACTGTCCTTTATGCCACACACCATTCTGTCCTTGATTAGACTGTCCCTGATCTCTCCAAAGCCACATGTTTCTGCAAGTCTCCTCAGCTCTGTCAGATATCTGTCCACATTTTCACCATCCTCCTGTTGTCTTGTGAAAAACGTATATCTTTCCATTGTCTCATTCTTCTTTGGGTCACAGTGTTTATCAAATGCCTGCACAATGTCTGCTAGGAGGAGGTTGTCTGTGTCTGGGAGCAAGGTGTGGGCTAATTCTCTGCCTTTTTCCCCAATTAGGTAATAAAACAGCTTTACTTTCCGTTTGTCATCAGTGGGGCCCACAGTCAGATCCACATACAGTGTAAACTCTTCCTTCCAATGTCTCCAAGTCTGGGACAGATTACATGAAGTGACATCCAGTCTCTGAGGGGGCTTCAGACCAGTCTCCATTTTTCTGTACTGTCAGGGAATCTGTACTTACAGTTGCAGTGATCTGTGCAGTTCCAGCCTCATATAAGCTCTAAGAATTTGCAGGTTCTGTGCCTGGCTGCCACCATGTTCTGTTTGATGAATCCTGTCATAAATCACACTCTGTGAGTATCTCCAGGCTCTTTATTCACATCATGTCTCAACCTCCATTACATGAATTCCGAGTACAACAACATCCAACAAGTTCCAAACCAAGAATATAGAACACACATAAAAGTAGTGAGACCCCTAGAGGCCACATGAACATATAACATATTGCTACATGCTTTGGGTCATTGTCCTGTTGTAGGATGAAATTGGCTCCAATCAAGCGCTGTCCACAGGGTATGGCATGGCGTTGCAAAATGGAGTGATAGCCTTCCTTCTTCAAAATCTCTTTTACCTTGTACAAATTTTCCACTTCACCAGCACCAACGCAACCCCAGACCATCACATTACCTCCACCAACTTGACAGATGGTGTCAGGCATGCTTCCAGCATCTTTTCAGTTGTTCTGCATCTCACAAATGTTCCTCTGTGTGATCCAAACACCTCAAACTTGGATTCATCTGTCCATAACTTTTTTCCAATCTTCCTCTGTCCAGTGTCTGTGTTCTTTTGCCCATGTTCATCTTTTCCTTTTATTAGCCAGTCTCAGATATGGCTTTTTCTTTGCCACTCTGCCCTGAAGGCCAGCGTCCCGGAGTCGCCTCTTCACTGGAGACGTTGATACTGGCGTTTTGCGTGTACTATTTAATGAAGCTGCCAGTTGAGGGCCTGTGAGGGGACGCTTTCTCAAACTACAGACTAATGTACTTGTCTTGTTGCTCAGTTGTGCAGTGGGGCCTCCCACTTCTCTTTCTACTCTGGTTAGAGCCTGTTTGTGCTCTCCTCTGAAGGGAGTAGTACACACTGTTGTAGGAAATCTTCAGATTCTTGGCAATTTCTCGCATGGAATAGCCTTCATTTCTAAGAACAAGAATAGACTGTCGAGTTTCACATGAAAGTTCTTTTTTCTGGATATTTTGAGAGTTGAATGGAACCAACAAATGTAATGCTCCAGATTCTCAATCTTCTTCAGCTGTCAGCTTTATCATGACTGGTTATCAAGAATAGATAACTTTTTTTAAATTATTTAAATAAACAATTTTGTAAAAAATGCGTGGGGTCCCCTTCAGTTTGACAACAAGCCAAGCTAAAGCAGGCAGCTGGTATTTTCAGGCTGGTAAGGGGCCATGGATATTGGCCCCCAGCTAAAAAAAAGCAGCTTGCAGCCTCGCCAGAAAAGACGAGTCCATTAGATGTGTCAATTTTGGGGCTTTGCCCGGCTCTTCCCACTTGCCCTGTGGTGGTGGCAAGTTGAGTAATATTTGAAGGGGTGGTGTCATCTGTTTTATGGCTGCTGACATCAAGCTCACAAGTTAGTAATGGAGAGGCGTCTGTAAGTCACCTCTCCATTACTAACTCCACAGTAAGTTTTAAAATAAACACACAGCCAGAATAAAGTCCTTTAATTGAAATAAATGACACCTCCATTTTAACCTGTAAAAACAGAAAACAATAAACAACCACATACTCACCTTACACCTAATCCACCAATGCCCATGTCCCCTGTAAAAAAAAAAGAAAAATAAGAAACAACCATATCTATCATCTTTCACCTTACTTACTCTGAGCACAAGACATATGTATGTATAGAGTAGAAAGGCACCTCCGAATAAAAATTTTCAAACTTTATTTCATATCAAAAAGGGGGAATAAAATGTCCACATGTTGGCAGTAAAACACTGATGCGTTACTGGCACTTGGTGATCACTCTTTCTTACGTTCACAAGAAATAAGTGTGATTACTGACAAATCACTGCACAGGCACAGTGGGGAGAAATAACCTATTGCAGCCAGAACAAGAAAGTATTGGGGAAACCACACAAAACTGGCAACAATTAAAGTAGAAATACGGCCTTACTGGAAAATCAACCTATCCACAAAAAAATACAGCCCAATTAGATGTATCAAGTAAATCTTTATTAGCATAATGCAAAAAATATAAAAGATTTTCTTAAAGGGAACCTGTCACCTGAATTTGGCGGGACTGGTTTTGGGTCATATGGGCGGAGTTTTCAGGTGTTTGATTCACCCTTTCCTTACCCGCTGGCTGCATGCTGGCTGCAATATTGGATTGAAGTTCATTCTCTGTCCTCCATAGTACACGCCTGCACAAGGCAAGATTGCTTTGCTCTGGCAAAAATTAAGAGACCACTGCAAAACTTTCAGTTTCTCTGATTTTGCCCTTTATAGGTATATTTTTAAAGTAAAATGTACATTGTTGTTTTATTCTATAATCTACTGACAACATGTCTCTGAAATTTAAAGCTAAAAATGTTGTATTATTTGCAGCAAATGAGAAATCAACAAAATAATAAAAAGAAACAGTGCTTTCAGACCACAAATAGTGCAACAAAAACAAGTTCTTATTCACGTAGAAACAAACATACTCATGTTTTAACTCAGGAACAGTATAGAAATCAATATTTGGTGGAATAACCATGATTTTTAATCACAGCTTACATATGTCTTGGCATGCTTTTCACCAGTCTTTCACGCTGCTTTTGGGTGGCCATATGCCTCTCCTGGCACAAAAATTTAAGCAGTTCTTTGTTTGATGGCTTGTGACTATCCATCTTCCTCTTGATTACATTCCAGAGGTTTTGAAGGGGTTTCAGGTCTGGAGATTGAGCTGGCCATGGCACGGATTTGATGTGGTTCATGTGGTGGTCCTTTATCTACACATTGATTGACCTAGCTGTGTGGCATGGGGCATTGTCCTGTAGGAAAAAACAGTCCTCAGAGTTGGGGAACATTGCCTGAGCAGAAGGAAGCAAGTATTTTTCAAGGATAACCTTGTATGCGGCTTGATTCATACGTCCTTTGCAAAGATTAACCTGCCCAATTCCAGCCTTGCTGAAGCATCCCCAGATCATCATCGATCCTCCACCCAATTTCACAGTGGGTGCAAGACACTGTGGCTTGTACGCCTATCCAGGTCTCCATCTAACCATTAGGCGACCAGGTGTTGGGCAAAGCTGAAAATTAGACTAATCAGAGAAGATTACCTTACTCCAGCACTATATGGTCCATTCCTTATGGTCTTGGGCAAATTTCAGCCTGGCTCTCCTTTGCTTCTCGTTGTTTAAAGGCTTTTTTTCTAGCTTTCGATTATTTGAGTCCTGCCTCTAGGAGCCTGTTATGAACTGTCCTTGCCATGCACTTCACCCCAGCTGCCATTTGCCATTCCTTTTGTAGGTCACTTGATGTTATCCTGCGGTTGCTAAGTGATATTCGAATAAGATGACGGTCAGCCCGGTAAGTGGAGAGTCGCTTTCACCCTCTGTCGGTCTGTATCTTTGTTGTCCCCAATGCCTGCTGCTTGACCTTGTTGTAATGGACTGCCGTCTTTGAAATTTTAAAGGATGGAGGCAACATGACGCTCACTGTGTCCCTCTGCTACTAAAGCCAGAATTCAACCCTTCTGTTCCTCACTCAAGACTTTTCTTTTCAACTTCTTTGGCACGGTTAAAAGTTATTTTTTTCATTCCTATTACTTTTGGGATATTACTAGCATTAGGTTTTTGTTTTGTTTTTCTTTTCAAACATTTTTATTAACTTTTCAAACAGTTATATAGAAGGATGGCAAGTATGGGGAAAGGAGAGGAAAGACAAGGGCAGGGTATCTTAATAGAACAAATAGAGAATTCAGACTATTTATATAGATATTTAGCCTAAGAATAACCATATATGAACATTAGTAATTATAACAAGTGTAATGTTACAAAATAAATAAAGAAAGCTGAAAATGTATTACAAGTCTTAAATGACTGAGATCCAGAGGTCAAATTCTTTCTACAATGCAATATATTTGGCGTTCCACAAATCCCATTTTATATGGTATTTATGGAGGAAATTGTTGTTCAAAGCGAACCTTTGTTCAATGGCGCCGTGGAGTTGAATTCTATTAATAATATCCGAAAATGTTGGTGTTTGGGATTTTTTGCACCACAATGCAATTGAATTTTTAATCACCAGGAAGGTATGAATAATTATATATTTAATTGAAGGGTCAACACTCTCGAGTCATATCGAGAAGAGCGCCATTTGTGGCGTAACTAGGAGTTTGATATGTGTAAGAGAATTAATGTCTAGTGTAGCGTCTTTCCTGAGTTTCTTTATTTTTGGGCATGTCCAGAAAATGTGATATACCGTAAGTTAGCAGGTGATTCACATCCTCTCCAACAAAGGGGGGAGTTATCTCCATTGATGTGTGAAAGTCGTATGGGTGTGAAATACCACCTTGTGGTCCGTTTATGAAAGGACTCATGGAGGTGAATGGAAATATTTGATGCATAAGTGTGCTTGATAGCATTTTCCCATGTTTCTGTCGAAAAAACTATTCAAGTCAGATTCCCATTTTCGAAGATAAATATTTTTAGCCTCATTAGTATCTTTATTGAAGTGGCTGTAGATGTTTTTAAGACTCCATCTGTTTTTATGATTAGTGTTTCCGAAGAGGGAAAAAATTATGGCTAAGTTTAGGGATCTACTTGATAATAATTTTTGGATATTTTCTTTTAAGATTAAATAAAATAAAAATTGGGAGGAAGGCAGGTTATAAATACGATTGATTTCGCTATATGAATAGATTAATTCACCCTTGTAAATGTTGCCTACAGTGTTTATTCCAGCTTCTGACCAAATAGATGGGATCGAAATTTTATAAATTATAGCTATTAAAGATATGGGACAGTTCTTAATTTGACTTATCCTCGAACCTCCCCTCCCCGGCCTAGTCAGTGACTTCCATGCTGACAAGACCGCTTGAAAAATGGGTTGATGATGCTCCTTTTGAGCTGGTCCTAGTAAATATCTAAAAAAGGAGTCTTGTAAAGACGTATTATTGTTTTGAGTTTTTTCTAGGTCCAGCCAGGCTACCTGGGGATTGTCACGAAACCAGTTTTGGCTATGCCTAATCATAGTAGCCTGCTAATAGGCCAGGATATTTGGCAAGGCAATGCCTCCCCTGCTTTTCTTTTTATAAAGAACGTCGTTAGCTACCCTCGCCTTTCTGTTATTCCATATAAAGGATTTTATTAAGTTTTGTATCTTTATTAAGGAGGAGGAATGGATCATCAGAGGCAGGTTTCGAAATAAGTATAGAATTTTTTCAGGATTTTACCTAATAGAGACAAGTTTAAAAATTTAAAGCGGGCAAAGTCTTTGGATATGGTTTTAGTCAGGTTGTCTATATTCGTAGGGATTAACAAGTGGAATTTATTTGTTACTGTGATTCCTAAATACGCAATCTCTTTGTCTTCCCATAGATAATTAGTATGCTGTTTAATTTCTTGGGTCAAGTTATGGTTGAGGCAAAAAGGTAGGATTTTAGATTTCTGAGGATTGATTTTAAAGTATGAAATTTTCGAAAAGGAGTCCAAATCTGATTTAAGGACAGTAAGTGATTTTAAAGGATCTTTAATTGTTAAAAAGATATCATCAGTGAATAAGGTAATTTTATGCTGGTGGTGTGGGGTATTAAATCACGTAATTGAATTATTTAATCAAACCTTTTCAGCCAAAGGCTCCATTGCCAGGGCAAAGGGCAAAGGTGATAAGGGGCACCCCTGTCTTGTGCCATTTGTTATGGGGAACAATTTAGAAAGATGGTTATTGGTATAAACTTTGGCATTTGGGTCTGAGTATAATGCAAAAATGGAAGATATAAATTTATCATTGAATCCGAATTTAAATAAAGTTGATTTGAGGTAATTCCAGTTAATTCTATCAAAGGCCTTTTCTGCCTTTAAGGTTATAAAAAGTGAGAGGGTATTCAGGGATTTAACTATGTTTAATATATTTAATATCCTTCTTGTGCCATCTGAAGCCTGCCTTCCTGTGATAAACCCGATTTGGTCATCTTTAATGAGTGAGGGAAGAAAATTTTTCATTGGATCGGCTAAGATTTTGGAATAGATTTTGATATCCCCATTGATTAAGGATATAGGCTTGTAGTTTTGGACCCTGTCTGAATCCTCCTTATCTTTGGGAATCATAATTATGTGGGCTTGTAGCATTTCTCTGGGGAAGGATCCAGTTGTGGAAGCGTGATCAAATAAGAGTTATAATTGAGGGGTGATAATGTGAGAGAAAGTCTTGAAATAGTCATTTGTGAACCCATCCGGCCCAGGTGATATTTGGGATTTGAGTTTATTGATCACATTTGTAATTTCTTCTATTTTGAAAGGCCGATTCAAAGATACCAAATCAGAGGGCTCTAACTGTGGGAGATTAAGGTCCGATAGGAAAGAGTTTATTGATTCCATATCTGGGGTAGGAGTTAAAGGGTCCTGATTTAGATGATAAAGTTTGTAGAAAAAGTCTGCAAAGACGTTTGCTATTTCTGAGGGGTGTTTTAATTTTAAGTATCCTTTTCCTTATGTGGTCTTGTTTCAATCTATCCATCATGTGTTTAGTTGGTTTGTTAGTTGCTAAATAATAATTTAATTTTCAGGCTCTTATTACGGCGTCGTACTTGGCAAGAATGGCTTCCTTGAGTTTTTGCTTTAAGTCTAGAATCTCCCGATGGATTTCTGTGGAGGGGATTGTTAAGTTTTTCTGTAAATTCTCTTTTATTTTTATATGAGACTGCAGGGAGGTAATCACTTCCCTGTTTTTCATTTTAAGCCTGGATGAAAGTTGGATCAGGCACCCCCTCAATACTGCCTTATGTGCACACCATAGGACAAACGGGTCTTTGTCCTCTGATGAGTTGTCTTTGAAATAATTGGCTATTGTCTTATCTATGATTTCCTTGTATTCAGGAATTTTAAAAAGGGTTGGATTCGATTTCCATAGAAAGGTATTATTGAGGGAGGGTCCAAGAATAAATTCACCCATAATTGGGGAGTGGTCCGAAAAGTATTTAGAAAAAATATAATGTAACTAGGGTCTCAAGAATATATATAATCGTATGCAATCCCTAACAAAAAAATAATAAATCTTTATTAAGAACCCACATATTGGTTCACACCACAAA
Organism: Ranitomeya imitator; assembly: GCF_032444005.1. Classification (NCBI taxonomy): domain Eukaryota; kingdom Metazoa; phylum Chordata; class Amphibia; order Anura; family Dendrobatidae; genus Ranitomeya; species Ranitomeya imitator. The sequence goes on from NC_091289.1 coordinate 58,636,880, forward strand.
AATAGACCACAAAATAAACGAAAGACATACACTGTGCTCACACATAAACACTTAATAAAAATGGGTAAACTAGGTATCCGTAATAATGCTATTCTCGCACCTTCCTATCTGTGGGGGTTGGCACCCTATAGGGGAAACGATATGGCGCCCCCACTCCACGGCGGCTATCCCTGGGGGCCCTGTAGTACCCTATATCCCCTAGGGAAACACACTACCCGCAGATAAGGGAAACCGCTGTAGCAAGACAGAGGTGGCTCCTAAGCTAAAGGAACCCTAAATCCCCACAAATATAAAAACAGAATAAAGAACACAGCAGGCAATAGATATTGGCATAATTGGCGATATAAGGGAGAGAAGTTTAGTATGAATACTTATGGGGCCATAATGTCCATGATAGGAAAATCAACAATAGTACCCCAATACAGCCACAGGTAGTGCATATGTAATATATCTCTACCAAAGCCAAAGGCTGAAAGCACTTATCTCCCTTCGCCTGCCAGTTGCCATGCAGATGAGCAGCGCCTCGCCTCTACGCGTTTCGCCCAATTGGGCTCCTCAGGAGGCTCGATAGCAAGATAGGTAGTGTCCTGATGCGGTGTGATGATGGTGAATAACTATGATACCTGCTTCTCTTTAAAGACTGCCGCCATGAGCGCGCTTTAGGGCGTGTGACGTCACTGCCCGGCTAACTTCCGGGTGCCTGCCGCACGTCACACCACCACAGCGCATGCTCCCGCTGAACCGCAGTGATGGACCGGAAAGTGTCCCGTCTCACCTTACTGATTCATTTCCGGGTGCTGCTTGCATGCATAGCGCATGCTCCTCCTGACCCGCACAGCCATATCGGATGTGGTCGCGGCTCCATACTTCTTGCGCTGAAGTCTCCCGCATTGTGTAGCCATAGCAACCCTAAACTACTACCGGGTACTATAAGGACACCGCAGATGCAGAGCCTACACGCATGCCCCAACTATAGCCCCCACACAGCGCATGTCCGATGCTTCTATTTTAAAACTCAGACCACACCTCCCACCGTGCAAGTCCGATACTTCTATTCAGAAGGTAGCAAATTAACCGCGCATGCGCTTTCCCACCTCACAGCCCCTTTCTCTTACCCCTTGGCCCCGACATAACCGAGAAATAAAATGTAAAGATCTCTAGGTTACCCCCATAACATATCATGAACATGTGTATACATTGTGTGGCCCAAAGACCTTGTTTCGTTATGGCACATAATTTAAACATGATATAGTGCTACGTAGAATTTGTGATAGCGTTCGATACTCTCTACGAGCACTTCATCTTGTCATAATTTTTGATAGGGGTATTAAAGGATAATACTTTCTACTGTTTTACAGTCCATATAGCGAGTGATAACATTATATGCTAGAAAGTTTAGATCATCTATCAAAAACTGGACTTATAGTAGTTCCAAACAGAATGTATACAGATGATACTTACTACTGTTTTGATAGATATGATATCCATCCCAAAAGGGAGGGGGGGGGGAACCAAGGGAGAGGACTAGCCACAGGGGGGGAGGGGGAAAAGCTTGGAGGGAGGGGGGGGGGAGGGAGGGGGATGTGTATAGGGGGAAGGTTGAAAGCACATACATTGGCGGCAGAATTAAAGAATAATGATACCATAACCAATCCCTTACAGAAATCTGTAAATCCCCCACTTCCCTTCCGGGGGAATAAAGACAGAAAAATTGGAACTAACGCCGACATTTCCTAGGGGTTATCCTCTTTTATCTCTAGACATTTAGGCTTACAAAAAACAGGCAAAGGACAGTTGTTCATTAATTCCTTTTGGCTCCATGCTATCCATTCTAAAGATCCATTCACATTCTCTTTTCAGAATGGTCTTATCCACATTCCCCCCTCTTGGGTTAACATTCACCACTTCAATAATCGCGAATTTAATGCTCGCCAGATCTCCTCCATGCCAGGTTTGTATATGTTTCGCCAAAGGGGTATCCCTGTTGTTTCTAATGTCCCCCATATGCTCCCCCACTCTTCTCCTAAATTCTCTCTTGGTCTTACCAATATAGTCCCTTGGGCAAGAGCATTTGGCCAAATATACTACACCTGTGGTTTTACAGTTAGAGAAATTGCGTTGATAATATGTCTTCCCTGTGGCCGAGCTGCGGAAAAATTTACCTGGCTCCATCCATCTGCACATACTGCAGTCGCCGCACTTGAAAAAACCACAAGGCTTCCTATCTAACCAGGTTCCACCTGTTGTCGGTCTCCTATATTGACTATGTACCAACATATCTCTTAGGGATTTACCCTTTCTGAAAGTTATACTGGGGTATTCTCCCACTATCTCTCTCAGATCAGGGTCTAATTTTAAAATGTCCCAGTGTCTTGACATAACCTTTCGAATCTCTTGGTGCCTGACATCAAATGTACCTATAATCCTGATGGTTTCTTTGGTATCTCTTTCCGCATTTTTGTGTAGAAGTCCCTGTCTATCTGCTCTCTTAGCATGCTCAACGGCGGTATCCAGAACATGCCCAGGGTACCCCTTCTCCCTGAATCGATGGTACATATCCCCAGCTTGTCTATCAAAAATATCTTTTATGGAACAGTTTCTCTTTAACCTCAGAAACTGTCCCTTCGGGATCCCCCGTTTCAAAGGAGCTGGATGATGGCTTTGCCAGTGAAGGAGACTATTTGTACTGGTCGGCTTTCGGTAAATGCTTGTGGATATACTTCCTTTTTTCTCTTTTCTAATTTTTACATCCAAAAAGGCAAGCTCCTCCTTCTGAATCTCAGATGTAAATCTCATGCCTATGTTGTTCTGATTAAGGTCTCTTAGGAAGTCCCCAAACCTCTCTCTCGTCCCTGTCCATACCAAAAACACATCATCAATGAATCTGTGCCATACTGGTATAAGATCTTGCCACCAGTTTGATTCACAGCTAAACACTATTGTCTCCTCCCACCAGCTCAGGAACAGATTAGCATACGATGGGGCACAGGGACTCCCCATCGCCGTGCCCCTGAGCTGGTGGTAGTGTTTTCCATCAAACGTAAAGGTATTGTGGGTAAGTGTGAATTCCAAGAGGGATGTCACAAAATTGTTGTGTTCTCTACAGGCCACTGATCTTTGTTTTAGATAGTATTCCACCCCTCTGATCCCTGCTTCATGGGGTATGTTACTGTACAAGGCCTCTATATCGATAGATGCCAACCAGGAGTCCTCCTCCAGATGGATCCCTTCGAGTTTTAACAGCAGGTCTGCCGTATCCCTCAGATACGATGGAGTAGAGACCACAAATGGACGCAAAATTTGGTCCACATAGATACCACAATTTTGTAGTAGAGAGTCCACCCCCGACACTATGGGTCGTCCCTTCAACGGGACCAGTCCCTTGTGACCTTTTGGGAGTGGTCCGAAAAGGATTTATCTAATATGTCAATTTTTGTAAATTTGGATAATGAAAATATATTGGTCAGAAACAAGTCAATTCTCGAAAATGATCTATGGACTGTAGAGTAAAATGTAAATTCCCTGGAAGATGCGTTGAGACAGTGAAATACGTCAAACAGTTCATTTTTATTGATCCAATTATTGAGGGACTGCGATTGTCGGCGTACCCAAGAGGAGGAGTCCAAGAGAGCATCTGGCACCACATTAAAGTCCTCTGCTATTATCAAATCTCCTCTCCTGACCTCACTGACCTTTTTTATTAGCTTATAAAAAAAATGGATGTGTCGTCTATTTGGTGCGTAGACATTTACGATTGTGCAGACCTTAGAATTTAAGTTGGCTATGAGGCTGTGGAACCTTCCCAGTGGGTCAATCACTCCTTTTATCAATTGGAATGGGACATTATTATTAACTAGAGTGATAACCCCCGCCCTCTTGTTTTCTCCTAATGATTTGAAAATGTGGGGATAGTTCTTATGATGAAATAGTGGATGATTATCTCTTGCAAATCTTACTGCTTGCAAGCAAGTGATATCAGCCTGGTAATTTTTAATTTCTTTCCAGGTGATAAATCGTTTGTATGGGCTATTTAGACCTTTAACATTACATGAGAGAATTTTTAATTTCATGTGGACTACTCTAGGCTCGTCTGAGAACACAAGAGTAGCTAAAAATGAGAATAAAGAAAAGTAAACTTATCACTAAGAAAAAAAAATGAAAAATGAAAGAATCAGAACAAAATACAAATTTGTGAATTCGCCTGGAGGATATCACCTGAAGTGATGTCTCTCCTACTTTGGGGGCAAAAGAAAATAGGCACGAACCCGTGACAAACCCATCTATTAATTAAACTGATCTATTTGTTGAATAAAATGGCAACCACTATTATTTGAGGAATCAGATTGAAACAAGGTATTCATTAATTTAGAGCTTCAGCCATTATCTTTATTATTGTGGACCCCTGAAGGGAAGAAATAAAACGTATTCCTTCTTCCAGAGTGTATAATGGGGTAGTTTTACCCCTGTGCCAAACCAGGATTTTTGTGGGGAATCCCAATCTATATAATACTCCTATAAATCTCAGTTTTGTGGTAACCTCTCTAAAATCCCTTCTAGCCTCCATTGTCGCTTTAGAAAGGTCGGCTAAGATTTTTATATTTACATACGGGTCTGGGAAAGTACCCCTATCTCTAATATAACTCAGTATTTTTTGCTTGGTTTAAAAAAAATGCATATGTAATATTATGTCCCTTGTTTTGTCTGGAGCAATATTCTTTGGTCGTGGGAGCCTATGGATCCTGTCTATATTGAGGTCTAGATCCGATAATTTTGGGATAGCTTTTTTAGATAGATTTTTAACGTAACTAGAGAGATCGTTCTGCATTATGCTTTCAGAACCCCCCCCCCTTATTTTTAAATTATTGCGTCTGTTCCTGTCTTCTAAGTCTGTAAGTTTGATCTTCAGAGTGAGAATTTCTTGTTTAAAGACAGTGTTTTCATCTAAGAGGTAATTACCATATTTTTCAGACTGTAAGACGCACTGTACCATAGGACGCACCCCAAATTTGAGGTGAAAATTGCAGAAAAAAAGATTTTTTTATAAGATGGGGGTCTGTCTTATTGTCCGAATTTAAGATCTCTTACCTGAGGGCAGGCAGTGGCAGAGCAGGGTCACAGGAGGCATGGTGGTGGCAGAGGTGAGGTGATGCTGAGCTGCGGTGGGCGGAATGGCGTGCACCTGAGCAGGGTCCCATCTTGCTTAGGTGGGCGACGCCATGGCCTGGTGTCCATAGGGAGGTTGTGGCAGTGCTGTGGCGGCAGCAGATGTGCGGTCACGTCCTCAGGTGGTGGCAGCCAGGGTCCCTTCCACATTTGAGGTGACACCACGGCCCGGTATTGAAGGAGAGCAGCAGAGCTGGGTGAGTCATGGTTTTCCCGGTGGCGGTGGCCATCTTCCTGAGGCTGCACGTGCGCAGATTCAGTACTCTGCTTCCCAGGGCTTCAGGAAAATGGCCGCAGGAGGCCGCGCTTGCGCAGATGGAGATCGCTGCGGCCATTTTCCTGAAGCCGAGATCTCAATCTGCGAACTCGGCTTTAGGAAAATGGCCACCGCGCTCTCAATCTGCGCACGCGCGGCCTCCCGTGGCCATTTTCCTGAAGCCCCGGGAAGCAGAAAACTTAATCTGCACACGCGGCCTCAGGAAGATGGCCGCCGCCACCGGGAAATCCGTAACTCAGCTCTGCTGCTCTCCTTCAATACCGGGCTGCGACGTCACCTCAAATGAGGAAGGGACCCTGCTCACGCCATACCGCTCACCGCGCCACATCATCCTGGCACCTCTGTCGCCGCCACAATGCCGGTAAGCCTGCATTCCAACTATAAGACGCACCCCCCATTTTCCTCACAATTTTTTTTGGGGAAAAGTGCGTCTTATAGTCGGAAAAATACCGTAGTTTTTGTCTCAACCTCTGAGATTCTTTTTTCGTCGTCTTCTAATCTTTGAGAGAAAGAACTCTGCATTTCCTGGAGCGTTTTGTTTTGAGCTTCGAAACCCAACTTAATGGAGTCATTGAAAGATTTGCATAGTCTCGCCATAAAGCCTTGTGTTACTTGTCTATCTGAGGAGAGAAAATCCTCATAACTTATAACAGGGAATGGAGTGTCTGGTGGACTAGTAAGCTCTGAGCATATTTTTTTGGGACATTGTTTATTTGGACTTATGTTGGGGGAGAACTTGTCCGATAAGCTATCTGAATCAGCATTTAAGAAGTTCTTATCTGGGGCTCTGGAGTGTGAACCTTTCCTTTTAGTAGTGTTTGAGAGATCAGTACTTTCGGATGTGTTGCTCGCCAAAGTAGCATCATTTTGTCCATTAGCAGTACTTTGAGGACAGGATTTTGACACTATGTGATTCATATCATTTCCATTTTTGAGGTTTTATTAAAAATGGGTATTGAGGAAAATTTGGCTGGCTTAATAAATGATTCCTCTTTAGACCTTGGAAAGCCAAGCAGATTTTGTGCATCTTCAGTAGGGTTCAATGTTGGTTGTCGTGGGGTTTCTTTCCCTTTTGAGTTTTTTGCTCTATTACTAGAGTGCTCTCCTGTTTTATTAGAAGATTTAGGTCTAGCTCCACCTGATTCCATAATGATGCTTAGTATTTTGTTTATATAACCACTCAAAAATTATAGATCTTAAGGACAGATCTATGAGCTGTTAAACTATATAGTAGGTTAAGGCTATGTGTCCATAATCTTTAAATCAACCAGATACACCAAATATCCGCAAGCCAGTTGGCTAGGTATGTACATACATATTTATCAAGAGGAGTGTGCATCAGATCTATATATATATAATTGTCTAAGGGTTACTTCCATCTGTCTTTCTGCAACTTCCATCCCGGAAATCCCGCGTCGCTGATTGGTCTCGCCAGCTACCTGTCCTGGCTGCTGCAACCCAATCAGCAACGGCCACAGCCCGGCTGAGAATTAGTCCCTCCCTACTTCTGTCCAGTTAGTGCCCGGCGCCCGCTCCATACTCCCCTCCAGTCAGGGCTCACACAGGGTTAATGACAGCGTTAACAGACCTCCTTATGCCACGGGTAACGCACTCCATTAATGCTGCTATTAACCCTGTCTGACCAACTTTTTACTATTGATGCTGCCTGTGCAGCATCAATAGTAAAAAGATCTAATGTTAAAAATAATTAAAAACCCCCCCTGCTATTCTCACCCTCCGTCGTCCACCGAGGCACACGCGGCTGCCGCCAGCTTCCGTTCCCAGAGATGCATTGCGAAATTACCCAGAAGACAGCGGTCTTGCGAGACCGCTAAGTCATTTGGGTAATTCCGCAATGCATCCTGGGAATGGAAGCTGGCGGCAGCCGCGCGCGCATCAACACAGCTTCGCTGGACATCGGAGGGTGAGTATATAACTATTTTTTATTTTAATTATTTTTTTAACAGGGATATGGTGCCCACACTGCTGTATACTATGTGGGCTGTGTTATAGACTGCATGTCTGCTATATACTACGTGGCTAGTGTTATATACTGCGTGGGCTGTGTTATATACAGTGGGGCAAAAAAGTATTTAGTCAGTCAGCAATAGTGCAAGTTCCACCACTTAAAAAGATGAGAGGCGTCTGTAATTTACATCATTGGTAGACCTCAACTATGGGAGACAAACTGATAAAAAAAAATCCAGAAAATCACATTGTCTGTTTTTTTATCATTTTTTTTGCATATTATGGTGGAAAATAAGTATTTGGTCAGAAACAAACAATCAAGATTTCTGGCTCTCACAGACCTGTAACTTCTTCTTTAAGAGTCTCCTCTTTCCTCCACTCATTACCTGTAGTAATGGCACCTGTTTAAACTTGTTATCAGTATAAAAAGACACCTGTGCACACCCTCAAACAGTCTGACTCCAAACTCCACTATGGTGAAGACCAAAGAGCTGTCAAAGGACACCAGAAACAAAATTGTAGCCCTGCACCAGGCTGGGAAGACTGAATCTGCAATAGCCAACCAGCTTGGAGTGAAGAAATCAACAGTGGGAGCAATAATTAGAAAATGGAAGACATACAAGACCCCTGATAATCTCCCTCGATCTGGGGCTCTACACAAAATCCCACCCCGTGGGGTCAGAATGATCACAAGAACGGTGAGCAAAAATCCCAGAACCACACGGGGGGACCTAGTGAATGAACTGCAGAGAGCTGGGACCAATGTAACAAGGCCTACCATAAGTAACACACTACGCCACCATGGACTCAGATCCTGCAGTGCCAGACGTGTCCCGTTGCTTAAGCCAGTACATGTCCGGGCCCTTCTGAAGTTTGCTAGAGAGCATTTGGATGATCCAGAGGAGTTTTGGGAGAATGTCCTATGGTCTGATGAAACCAAACTGGAACTGTTTGGTAGAAACACAACTTGTCGTGTTTGGAGGAAAAAGAATACTGAGTTGCATCCATCAAACACCATACCTACTGTAAAGCATGGTGGTGGAAACATCATGCTTTGAGGCTGTTTCTCTGCAAAGGGGCCAGGACGACTGATCCGGGTACATGAAAGAATGAATGGGGCCATGTATCGTGAGATTTTGAGTGCAAACCTCCTTCCATCAGCAAGGGCATTGAAGATGAAACGTGGCTAGGTCTTTCAACATGACAATGATCCAAAGCACACCGCCAGGGCAACGAAGGAGTGGCTTCGTAAGAAGCATTTCAAGGTCCTGGAGTGGCCTAGCCAGTCTCCAGATCTCAACCCTATAGAAAACCTTTGGAGGGAGTTGAAAGTCCGTGTTGCCAAGCGAAAAGCCAAAAACATCACTGCTCTAGAGGAGATCTGCATGGAGGAATGGGCCAACATACGAACAACAGTGTGTGGCAACCTTGTGAAGACTTACAGAAAACGTTTGACCTCTGTCATTGCTAACAAAGGATATATTACAAAGTATTGAGATGAAATTTTGTTTCTGACCAAATACTTATTTTCCACCATAATATGCAAATAAAATGTTAAAAAAACAGACAATGTGATTTTCTGGATTTTTTTTTCTCAGTTTGTCTCCCATAGTTGAGGTCTACCTATGATGTAAATTACAGACGCCTCTCATCTTTTTAAGTGGTGGAACTTGCACTATTCCTGACTGACTAAATACTTTTTTGCCCCACTGTATATATTACGTAGCCAGTGTTATATACTGCGTGGGGTGTGTTATATACTGTGTGGGCTGTGCTATATATATATTACGTGGCCAGTGTTATATACTGCGTGGGCTGTGTTATATACTGCGTGGGCTGTGCTATATATTACGTGGGCAGTGTTATATACTGCGTGGGCTGTGTTATATCCTGCGTGGGCTGTGCTATATATTACGTGGCCAGTGTTATATACTGCATGGTCTGTGCTATATACTACGTGGGCAGTGTTATATACTATGTGGGCTGTGTTATATACTACGTGGGCTGTGGTATATATTATGTGGCCAGTGTTATATGCTGCATGGGCATTGATGAGTTCACCATTGCTTGCTTTCTTTCTCAGGATGTACCAAACTGTAGATTTTGCCACTCCTAATATTGTAGCAATTTCTCGGATGGGTTTTTTGTTTTCGCAGCTTAAGGATGGCTTGTTTCACCTGCATGGAGAGCCCCTGTGACCGCATGTTTACTTCACAGCAAAACCTTCCAAATGCAAGCACCACACCTCAAATCAACTCCAGGCCTTTTATCTGCATAATTGAGAATGACATAACGAAGGGATTGCCCACACCTCTCCATGAAATAGCCTTGGAGTCAATTGCCCAATTTCTTTTGGTCCCTTTAAAAACAGGGTGGCACATGTTAAGGAGCTGAAACTCCTAAACCCTTCATCCAATTTGAATGTGGATACCCTCAAATGAAATGGTGAAAGTCTGAAGTTCAACTGCATCTGAATTGTTTTGTTTAAAATTCATTGTGGTAATGTCTATATCCAAAATTAGAAAAATGTTGTCTCTGTCCAAATATATATGGAGCTAACTGTACTACGTGGGCAATGTTATATACTGCGTGGGCTGTGTTATATACTGTTTGGTACGTGGTCTGTGCTATATACTATGTGGCTGTTATATATATATACATACATATTCTAGAATACCCGATGCGTTAGAACCGGGCCACCATCTAGTATTAATGTAAATGTAAACCAGTACCTGTAGACATCTCCTCCTGCTGGGCTGGCGCCAGGTTCTGACATGTGTTTTGGCATGTAGCCTTTTTTTTTTTTTTTTGCTGTGGGAGAAAGTAAAGCAGAGCGGGCCATGCTATGAGAGAAGAGCTAATAGAAGGGTTTGTAATGCGACACAGAAATTCAGCTGTACTGCCTCTCCCCCGAACTGACCTTATGTGAAAGATGTTCGTTTTAATTATACAGGAGGCTGAAACAGATCAGGGCTGTATCTTATAAAATTTCCATATGTTGAGAAACCTGCTGTAAGCTATTGTGCGGCGAGTTCTTTTTCGGCTGTGTTGCTGCCTGCTTATGATTGGTCGGCATCATACAGGGAGAAGTACACACCCCAGTGAAAACTGATAACAGCCACTTGGACTTAGAAAAGTTATTTCATTAGGTGCCTAATACTTTTACTAATTTTTTACTAATATCTCTGCAATGGAAAGGTGAACTAAATTGTATTCCAATCTGCAGCAATTAAATCTTGTGTCCTGCTCAAAATGAAAGATTTGGTGAAAGGTCCTCTTTAAATATGCACTATTTACTAGAAGGGGCGCTCACCTGAATTTTTGCTCCTCTCACCAGTATCTTACCATAACAAAATATATTTTCTGTTTAAAAATCTTGAATGTAATGTAGTACAATGCCAGAAGATTATACACATTTGTGAAGAGATAATCAATATCTACCACTATGTGACTCACTCACATTGCAGAAAAAAAACGTCTTAACTGGTAAGAATATGGTGCTGCCAATAAAATGCTGAAATCTCTGCTGTACGGTTTTAAAGGCATCTGCACTATGCAGAATACTAATTCTAGGCCAGTGTTGCACGGCCATCATATTACTTTGGCTTTTCTGATTTTGCGCCATAGAGAACCATAGTTAATAAGGTCAGAACGACCACAGTGACAAACATGTGCCTTTTCATCAGTCTGAGTCATGAGCAGTGAATTAGGTTTGGTTATTTTGCAAGAAAGTAAATATATGACAAATGTTACAGCAAAACTATCATGTCACAGGTCAGGACACTGTCCATGGTTTCAATATATGCTTCATCTGTTTATCACCATTTTTTACTTTATATCTGTATTTAGTTATACGCAATATAATAATGTGATGTGTGGTGTAATAATGATGAAACTTTCATAATTTTTGCTATGCTTATTTGGACACCTAATTTTTCATTCTGTGCAGAAAGGGACCAGTTTATTCACATTAGAACTTTCCTATACACACATTGTAGAGGTAAACACAGTAAAGGTCCATTCCTCTCTTTTAATTTTAGCGTTTTTCTACATTAAAAAGTTATACCATTTTACTAGATACTTCAAGTATCAACCCTTTATGGTTTTCCAACAAGCTTAATTGTTTATTCTCAGCTGCTAAAAATCTGTCTCAGTAATGTGATAAAGCAGATTTGTATCCATTATAAGAAAGCTGATGGAAATTATTATTTGGTTGGGTTGGCAAAGTTATGGGTTCACATGACGATATGGATTCTCTAAGGGTATGTGTCCACGTTCAGGATTGCATCAGGATTTGGTCAGGATTTTCCATCAGTTTTTGTAAGCCAAAACCAGGAGTGGAACAATTAGCGGAAAAGTATAATAGAAACATATGCACAATTTCTGTATTTATCACCCACTCCTGGTTTTGGCTTACAAAAACTGATGGAAAATCCTGACCAAATCCTGATGCAATCCTGAACGTGGACACATACCCTAAGTCAAAAGTCAGGGCGACAACACGGACCGATGGTGACCAGCACAGTTGAACAGCTAGCAGATCAGCGAGAACCACCACAAGCAGAGTCCCGGACTTGTAACAAACAAATGGTTAACAGCAGTTACACAGTATCAGGAACCAATGATATCAGGGTCAATGGCAGAGACATAGGCCATCAGCAAATGGTTAACCACAGGTCGAATTATTGAACAGGTAAACTGGTTTACTTACCGTATATACTCGAGTATAAGCCGACCCGAGTATAAGCCGACCCCCCTAATTTTGCCACAAAAAACTGGGAAAACTTATTGACTCGAGTATAAGCCTAGGGTGGAAATGCAGCATTTACCGGTGAATTTCAAAAATAAAAATAGATCATTATTTCCCCATAGCTGTGCCATATAGTGCTCTACACCATTCATATTTCCCCATAGCTGTGCCCCATATAGTGCTCTGCACCGTTCACTGTGCCCCCTAGCTGTGCCATATACAGTGCTCTGCACCGTTCACTGTGCCCCATAGCTGTGCCATATACGGTGCTCTGCACCGTTCATTGTGCCCCCTAGCTGTGCCATATACGGTGCTCTGCACCGTTCATTGTGCCCCCTAGCTGTGCCTTATACGGTGCTCTGCACCGTTCATTGTGCCCCCTAGCTGTGCCATATACGGTGCTCTGCACCGTTCATTGTGCCCCCTAGCTGTGCCTTATACGGTGCTCTGCACCGTTCATTGTGCCCCCTAGCTGTGCCTTATACGGTGCTCTGCACCGTTCATTGTGCCCCCTAGCTGTGCCTTATACGGTGCTCTGCACCGTTCATTGTGCCCCCTAGCTGTGCCTTATACGGTGCTCTGCACCGTTCACTGTGCCCCCTAGCTGTGCCTTATACGGTGCTCTGCACCGTTCACTGTGCCCCCTAGCTGTGCCTTATACGGTGCTCTGCACCGTTCACTGTGCCCCCTAGCTGTGCCTTATACGGTGCTCTGCACCGTTCATTGTGCCCCATAGATGTGCCTTATACGGTGCTCTGCACCGTTCACTGTGCCCCCTAGCTGTGCCTTATACGGTGCTCTGCACCGTTCACTGTGCCCCCTAGCTGTGCCTTATACGGTGCTCTGCACCGTTCACTGTGCCCCCTAGCTGTGCCTTATACGGTGCTCTGCACCGTTCATTGTGCCCCATAGATGTGCCTTATACGGTGCTCTGCACCGTTCACTGTGCCCCATAGATGCTCCACATAAATCTCTGCCGCCGCCGCTGCTACTGCTGCAATAAAAAAAAAAAACCACATACTCACCTCCCTTGATTGCAGCTCCCAGCGTCTCGTTCCGGCGCCTCCATCTTCCCGGCGTCTCTGCTCTGACTGATCAGGCAGAGGGCGCCGCGCACACTATATGCGTCATCGCGCCCTCTGCCTGAACAGTCAGAGCGCAGACGCCGGGAAGATGGAGGCGCCGGCCGGGAAGATGGATCGGCGCCCGGCGGCTGGAACGAGGACAGGTGAATATGCTATACTTACCTAGTCCTGGCGATCCTCGCGCTGTCCCCTCCTGTCTTCGGCGCTGCAGCTTCTTTCTCTATCAGCGGTCACCGGCACCGCTGATTAGAGAAATGAATAAGCGGCTCCGCCCCTATGGGAGGTGGAGCCGCTTATTCATTTCTGTAATGAGCGGTCCCACGTGACCGCTGAAGAGAGGAAGAAGCTGCAGCGCCGAAGCCCGTGGGACTGCAGGGACAGCGCGAGGATCGCTGGGACTAGGTAAGTATGCCTCAGCGCCCTCACCCCCTCACCCGCTGACCCCACCGCTACCGTGACTCGAGTATAAGCCGAGGGGGGCACTTTCAGCCCTAAAATTTGGGCTGAAAATCTCGGCTTATACTCGAGTATATACGGTACGTGAAAAAAAAAGATTACACTGTTGCAGTAGCATGGAAGTGTGAACATATCCAGAGTTGCTAATAGCAAACAAATGGTTACACAAAGGTCTAAGCCAGGAAGTAAATGAATATAATTACAAATAAGCAGGAGTTCCGTGAAGCCAGTTGAATGAAATGGATGGTGAGGCAAACTAGAGGAGTACAAGTGGAACTAAATGTAAAGCTACTGGATACTTAAGGTACCGTTACACTAAAAGATTTACCAACGATCACGACCAGCGATACGACCTGGCCGTGATCGTTGGTAAGTCGTTGTGTGGTCGCTGGAGAGTTGTCACACAGACAGTCATGACGTCACCGCTGTGCTCTGCTTTACGGCCGGCCGGCGCTGACACAGTCAGTGCGGGAAGCTGACGCCGGGGGACGTGACAGACATCGGAATGTGAGTATGTACTGTTTTTTTTTTTTAACTTTTATAATGGTAACCAGGGTAAACATTGGGTTACTAAGCGCGGCCCTGCGCTTAGTAACCCGATATTTACCCTGGTTACCAGTGAACACATCACTGGATCGGCATCACACACGCCGATCCAGCGATGACAGCGGGTGATCAGCGACCAAAAAAAGGTCCTGATCATACCTAGCGGCCAACGATCTCCCAGCAGGGGCCTGATCGTTGGTCGCTGTCACACATAACGATTTCGTTAATGATATCGTTGCTACGTCACAAAAAGCAACGATATCGTTAACGAAATCGTTATGTGTGAAGGTACCTTTAGACAATACATAGTTGCCTGAGTTAGCCTTAAAAAGCTTTGGGTGATTAGCATTATATGTACACAACAAAATATAGGTCGGCACCACTGTCAGGGATCACCTATAACATGCTACAAAAGAGCTAAGACCAAAAACAAAAGCAAAAGAGTAGCATGCATGATAAAGGGATCACCACAAAATATATAGCAAAATATAACAAATTTTTATTGAACCACACTTGAGTACACCACAAAAAAGTTTTAAAAACACTTAAAATAGCAGCATAAAGCAAACATGAAAACATGGCCCATAATAGGGTCAAGCCACAGTGTCACCCCACACAAACTACCAGGAAAAATCCAAGTATAGGAGATATAGGGATATAATGGAACCCAGCATATAGGGCCTCTGTAGCTATGAATAGCCAAACAGATAACCCATCCTATATTACCTGACGTGAATAGACCAGGCCTCCTAGGTAGCGTTCCTGCATAATAGATCAGGGCTGATGAAAGATGACAATAGACAGGGGTGGCACCGGGCAAAGATGCCCAACGTGTGTCGCCAGTAATCTGGCTTCTTCAGGGGAAGTACTTCCCCCTTGTTTTTGATTAGCATTATATGTCACAGTTCACCAGGATACTTGGAAAATGTGTCATGGACTACAAAACAAGGAAGTAGCCTTTGGAGAAGGGACAGGGTCTGCTACTGGGACATGATAGTAACATAGTAACATAGTTAGTAAGGCCGAAAAAAGACATTTGTCCATCCAGTTCAGCCTATATTCCATCATAATAAATCCCCAGATCTATGTCCTTCTACAGAACCTAATAATTGTATGATACAATATTGTTCTGCTCCAGGAAGACATCCAGGCCTCTCTTGAACCCCTCGACTGAGTTCATAGTAAATGATATTAACAAATAAGCAATGCCTGAGGATGCAAATCTGTTTTCCCCTAGATTAGCTCAACAGATGGGGGAATTTCTGCTCCCAGCTTACTAGACACTTGAACACTGTACAAGATGCCACTAATTCTGCCTCCTTTGTGTATTTCTCTCTTCGCAGACTGCCTGAGAGAATTATAGGGAGAGAGCTTTGTGCTGCTGATGGGTCAGAGTGAAAAAAAAATTACAATCCAAATAATTAGTTACAGCAGCACAACATATAGGAATGTAAGAAAATCCTTATTGCACAGATCTCAAAATTGACTGCCAAAGGCAACTCTTCTGTAGATCTTTCACAAAGACTTACGATGAGTAAAGAATACTATTACAAGTGGCTGAGAAGCCAAATAATTAATTTGCTCCACTGACACAAGGAGCAAACAAATACTTGGGGATGGGACTCCAGGCTTAAGGAAAGATACTTAACTGTTGAAATGTAAACCTACAAATTGCTTTCTTTTAAAGCACTGACTTATAGATATTTTTGAAGTTTGTCTTCCTTAGATGGCAGATTCTCAAAGAGACTTGTAAGAAAGGACAGGTCAGAGAAGCACAGAACTCATTGCTATGAGGCAGTTAAGCAGAAAGCAAACATTAGAAACACTGAATAAACTACTAGTTTCAACAGAAGTGAAGACCTGCAAAAGAAAAGGAATGTCTGTCTGCTAAACCACCTGGTCTATCTATCATCAGTCGGACAGGAAGATTCAGAGGGGATGGACTTTGGGGAACCTTAATTACTATTATAATAGAATTTAACGTTATCATAGCAAAATAAAGATTTTTGGAAACCCAGCTATTGAACAAAGCTGGAAGGTGACTTGCGTAACCAACACCAATCTAGGGCTCCCCTTTTTATTTAATAAAAGAGTGGGCAGTGCCAGATTTTTCTAAATTTTTTCTAGTAACAAGCACAGCTCAGAGGAGTCTCTAATGTCCCCAGAAAGGGCCGACTTTTTAGCCAAAGACAGGCCCAAACTTTCGGATTGTGGGATGTCACAACCTTTTGTGGCTGCTTTCGAAAATGTGAGATCTTGTTCTTTGCACTAACAAAGTGCTGCCATGTACCTTACTAAGCGGTTACCAAATAGTAAAATCATTAGAGCGGTTATTGTTCGGTAACAACTTGAGTTCATGGCAGTGCAGGGTTAGTGCAAAGATCTCTATTTCACTGCGATTGTGGCCGCAGAGGGTTGTTGTGGATCACACTCTGTGTGTAGGGATCTAACAAACCAAAAGATTGAGAAACACTTAGCAGAAAGTCATGCACTTTCGTGAGAGATTACGAATCTTTCTGAACAGTTTGTTACTAGATAATATTTAGAAAATCACTAATCTAGGGTTTTCCACTCTTTCATTAATCTAAAAGGGCTGCCGGAGATTGGAGAAAGGTAATCATTAAAATGTGCATTTGCAAGATTATAGCAAACAAGTGCTCCCAGGAATGCTCATTTCACATTAATCGTGCAGTCAAAATAGACTACAGATTTACCTGACGAATGAGCAAAACACTCTTTCATCAAGTGGTTTGCACAAGAAATCATCATTCTGGGCTCACACTGTCCTGTGATCTCCACTGCTAAGTACAATGGAAGCCTAAGTGCACTGAATGATCAATAATAGATTATTACTAGTGATGAGCGAATATACTCGTTACTCGAGATTTCTTGAGCACGCTCGGGGGCCCTCCGAGTATTTTTCAGTGCTCGGAGTTTTAGTTTTTCTTGCCGTAGCTGAATGATTTACACCTGATAGCCAGCATAAGTACATGTGGGGGTTGCCTGGTTGCTAGGGAATCCCCACATGTACTTAACCCATTTATTGCCAAATTAAAATTGTTACAAGTAGGGATTTTTCAGAAAAGGGCGTCCCAATATTCAATTAAAAATGACAATGACATGATTTCCTATTTTGAAAACATTCATTTTACAAACACAGCACAAAAAATTGGACATAATTATAAAAATTATAAAATCTGAGTTGCTGGAAGCTAAAGATTAGGCGTCCCAAAAAATGGACATTGGTAGATAATGGGTTAAGATGGCTAACAGATGTAAATCATTCAGCTGTGGCAAGAAAAACAAACTCCGAGCACTAAAAAATACTCGGAGGACCCCCAAGCATGCTCGAGAAATCTCAAGTAACGAGTATTCGCTCATCACTAATTATTACTGATCATTCAGTGCAAATCTGAAGCAGAGACGTTGTGAATGGGGCTTCAGAGAAAATAACTTTGCATGAAGTACAGGAACTGGACTGCAGAGGAATTGGGTAAAATTATTTCCTCTGATGAAGCCTACATCAGACAGTTTGGAACATCGGGAGGAATTATTGGAGAAGAAAAGGTGAGCACTGCAATGAGCTACAGTCAAAACAATCTGTATAAAACAGGTATTAGACCTACCGGTAATTACTGTATGTTTCCAGGAGTCCATCCTGACACCACCATGGAGGTTGTCCTCATCCTTACAGGGACAGAAAACACACGAGAGGTTAAAAGCCCTCTCCCACCCGCCTTGCTCAGTGGTTTTCCAAGTACCACACCAGGATTGATGCAACTAGGGTACATTTTTTATTCAATTCCCATACAATGTTTAAGACATATGAGCAATAGGAACTTTATTAGGGAGGGAATTAACCGCGCTGTCAGGATGGACTCCGGGGGCTTTCTTCCCATACTTTGATATCCTCAGGTTCAAAGGTCAACTGCACCATGAAGTCCCGGGGTATTAACAGACATTTCTCCGCGTCCTCCCATTCCTCCAAAATCATACCCTGGATATGATTGTTTACTGGGGACACACATTGCTTTTGGGATCTGAGACCCCCAAACATCTCGTCCTGGAATGACTGCTGTCTTGGGGCTTCCCTGACCTGCATTTTGCTTCTGACTGCCTGGATAAGCTCATCAGTGTCCAAGGCATAAAGTTATCTTTTGCCCACATCCGTATTTTCTGCAAACACCTCTCCTTCCTCCTCTTGGTCCGATCCGATCAACTGGAGCTCTTCCCCCGAGCTCAACTCCATCTCCCATTGGGGCCTTTTAGTACATGGACCTGGGTTGGTAGACTGTGGGGCGAGGTTAGAGATAGAGGTCTGGACCTCTTCTCTTATCATGGATCACATTTTTGAAAGAAAGGATGGCTGCTCGTCTCTAACGATCTTAGTGGTGCAGCCAAAGTAGCTTCCCATGAGCCTCAGGAAATTTCATATTATACACAGGATATCTCTTGGATTACATATTGGCCTTGCCCGACCTCTTAGGGGTAGGGAGTAGAGTCGAGCGAATTTGTTCGGGTTCCCTCTTATTCAGCAAGCTATAGCGCTTGCCGAATAAGCTGCAGAGGAAACCCGGCTTCCTGGATCGCGCCGGACGATCATCGCCGCAGCTGCATGTGTCACGGCTGTGTCAGTCACAGCACATGTATGGACATCCTGTGTGTTGGGCTCTCCATGTATGTGCTGTGAATGTGACACTGCCGCGACACATGAAGTTGTGGCACCAATCAGTTGATCGGCCGGCGCGATCCATGAGGCCAGGTTCCCTCTGCAGCTTTTTCTGCAAGCGCTATAGCTGGCCAAATAAGAGGGAACCCGAACAAACTCGCTCAACTCTAGTAGGGAGTGCAGTGGCTCCCTTATCCTGATCAGTATAGAAAGAAGGGGAAAATAATCAGGATCCTGCATTTCAAGTGAGACTGTGTAAACAACACTCATCATGCAGTCCTGCTCTCCTCTGCCTGCTTTCTCCATTGCACTTTGATATCCTCAGGTGTCTGGCCGGTGAGTCCATGACATCATCTGATATGCAACCGTCCCTCATACCATGCATCTGCCCGGAAGAGGCTGCACATCGCCAGCTGGCATCGGAGTTGAGAGGCATCCATCAGAGGGTAGAGGCTCAACCCAGGAGCACCTCTGTTCAACTGGCCTCTGTGGCAGAGGGACCCCCTTTCAGGAGGAGTCAGCTGCGGGGCTCTTCACAGGGGGAAGTGTTATGTTTGCTAATGACAGGTGTTATGAAGGCAATCCAGAAACACAGTGTGCTTAGCGATCAGAGCGCACACAGTGATCTGACAAATACCCAAAAATACAAGAACGAGCTCTGAGACGTGGAAACTCTGTAGACTGCACACCTGATCCTATCCTAAACACAACTAAAAGCGGCTGTGGATTGTGCCTAACAACTACCTAGGCAACTCGGCACAGCCTAAGAAACTAGCTAGCCTGAAGATAGAAAAATAGGCCTGACTTGCCCCAGAGAAATTCCCCAAAGGAAAAGGCAGCCCCCCACATATAATGACTGTGAGTAAGATGAAAAGACAAAACGTAGGGATGAAATAGATTCAGCAAAGTGGGGCCCGATATTCTAGGACAGAGCGAGGACAGTAAAGCGAACTTTGCAGTCTACAAAAAACCCTAAAGCAAAACCACGCAAAGGGGGCAAAAAAACCCCACCGTGCCGAACTAACGGCACGGCGGTACACCCTTTGCGTCTCAGAGCTTCCAGCAAAACAAAAGACAAGCTGGACAGAAAGAAAGCAACAAAAAAGCAAAAAGCACTTAGCTATACAGAGCAGCAGGTCACAGGAACAATCAGGAGAAGCTCAGATCCAACACTGAAACATTGACAAGGAGCAAGGATAGCAGCATCAGGCGGAGTTAAGTAATGAAGCAGTTAACGAGCTCACCAGAACACCTGAGGGAGGAAGCTCAGAAGCTGCAGTACCACTTGTGACCACAGGAGTGAATTCAGCCACAGAATTCACAACAGTACCCCCCCCCCTTGAGGAGGGGTCACCGAACCCTCACCAGAGCCCCCAGGCCGACCAGGATGAGCCGCATGAAAGGCACGAACAAGATCGGAAGCATGAACATCAGAGGCAAAAACCCAGGAATTATCTTCCTGAGCATAACCCTTCCATTTAACCAGATACTGGAGTTTCCGTCTAGAAACACGAGAATCCAAAATCTTCTCCACAATATACTCCAATTCCCCCTCCACCAAAACCGGGGCAGGAGGCTCAACAGATGGAACCATAGGTGCCACGTATCTCCGCAACAACGACCTATGGAATACATTATGTATGGAAAAGGAGTCTGGGAGGGTCAAACGAAAAGACACAGGATTGAGAACCTCAGAAATCCTATACGGACCAATAAAACGAGGTTTAAATTTAGGAGAGGAAACCTTCATAGGAATATGACGAGAAGATAACCAAACCAGATCCCCAACATGAAGTCGGGGACCCACACGGCGTCTGCGATTAGCGAAAAGTTGAGCTTTCTCCTGGGACAAGATCAAATTGTCCACTACCTGAGTCCAGATCTGCTGCAACCTATCCACCACAGAATCCACACCAGGACAGTCCGAAGACTCAACCTGTCCTGAAGAGAAACGAGGATGGAACCCAGAATTGCAAAAAAATGGAAAAACCAAGGTAGCCGAGCTGGCCCGATTATTAAGGGCGAACTCAGCCAACGGCAAAAAGGACACCCAATCATCCTGGTCTGCAGAAAAAAAACATCTCAGATATGTTTCCAAGGTCTGATTGGTTCGTTCGGTCTGGCCATTAGTCTGAGGATGGAAAGCCGAGGAAAAGGATAGGTCAATGCCCATCCTACCACAAAAGGCTCGCCAGAACCTTGAAACAAACTGGGAACCTCTGTCAGAAACAATATTCTCAGGAATGCCATGCAACCGAACCACATGCTGAAAGAACAAAGGTACCAAATCAGAGGAGGAAGGCAATTTAGCCAAGGGCACCAGATGGACCATTTTAGAAAAGCGATCACAGACCACCCAAATGACTGACATCTTTTGAGAAACGGGAAGGTCAGAAATGAAATCCATCGAAATATGTGTCCAAGGCCTCTTTGGGACCGGCAAGGGCAAAAGCAACCCACTGGCACGAGAACAGCAGGGCTTAGCCCTAGCACAAATCCCACAGGACTGCACAAAAGTACGTACATCCCGTGACAGAGATGGCCACCAGAAGGATCTAGCCACTAACTCTCTGGTACCAAAGATTCCAGGATGACCAGCCAACACCGAACAATGAAGTTCAGAGATAAGTTTATTAGTCCACCTATCAGGGACGAACAGTTTCTCTGCTGGACAACGATCAGGTTTATTCGCCTGAAATTTTTGCAGCACCCGCCGCAAATCAGGGGAGATGGCAGACACAATGACTCCTTCCTTGAGGATACCCGCTGGCTCAGATAAACCCGGAGAGTCGGGCACAAAACTCCTAGACAGAGCATCCGCCTTCACATTTTTAGAGCCCGGAAGGTACGAAATCACAAAGTCGAAGCGGGCAAAAAATAACGACCAACGGGCCTGTCTAGGATTCAAGCGCTTGGCAGACTCGAGATAAGTCAAGTTCTTATGATCAGTCAATACCACCACGCGATGCTTAGCTCCTTCAAGCCAATGACGCCACTCCTCGAATGCCCACTTCATGGCCAGCAACTCTCGATTGCCCACATCATAATTACGCTCAGCGGGCGAAAACTTCCTGGAAAAGAAAGCACATGGTTTCATCACTGAGCAATCAGAACCTCTCTGTGACAAAACCGCCCCTGCTCCAATCTCAGAAGCATCAACCTCGACCTGGAACGGAAGAGAAACATCTGGCTGACACAACACAGGGGCAGAACAAAAACGACGCTTCAACTCCTGAAAAGCTTCCACAGCAGCAGAAGACCAATTAACCAAATCAGCACCCTTCTTGGTCAAATCGGTCAATGGTTTGGCAATGCTAGAAAAATTACAGATGAAGCGACGATAAAAATTAGCAAAGCCCAGGAACTTTTGCAGACTTTTCAGAGATGTCGGCTGAATCCAATCCTGGATGGCTTGGACCTTAACTGGATCCATCTCGATAGTAGAAGGGGTAAAGATGAACCCCAAAAATGAAACTTTCTGCACACCGAAGAGACACTTTGATCCCTCCACAAACAAAGAGTTAGCACGCAGGACCTGAAAAACCATTCTGACCTGCTTCACATGAGACTCCCAATCATCTGAGAAGATCAAAATGTCATCCAAGTAAACAATCAGGAATTTATCCAGATACTCACGGAAGATGTCATGCATAAAAGACTGAAACACAGATGGAGCATTGGCAAGTCCGAACGGCATCACTAGATACTCAAAATGACCCTCGGGCGTATTGAATGCAGTTTTTCATTCATCTCCTTGCCTGATTCTCACCAGATTATACGCACCACGAAGATCTATCTTAGTGAACCAACTAGCCCCCTTAATCCGAGCAAACAAGTCAGATAACAATGGCAAGGGATACTGAAATTTAACAGTGATCTTATTAAGAAGGCGGTAATCAATACACGGTCTCAGCGAACCATCCTTCTTGGCTACAAAGAAGAACCCTGCTCCCAGTGGTGATGACGATGGGCGAATATGTCCCTTCTCCAGGGATTCCTTCACATAACTGCGCATAGCGGCGTGTTCGGGCACGGATAAATTAAATAATCGACCTTTAGGGAATTTACTACCAGGAATCAAATTGATAGCACAATCACAATTCCTATGCGGAGGTAGAGCATCGGACTTGGGCTCTTCAAATACATCCTGATAATCAGACAAGAACTCTGGGACCTCAGAAGGGGTGGATGACGAAATCGACAAAAATGGAACATCACCATGTACCCCCTGACAACCCCAGCTGGATACCGACATGGAATTCCAATCCAATACTGGATTATGGGTTTGTAGCCATGGCAACCCCAACACGACCACATCATGCAGATTATGCAACACCAGAAAGCGAATAACTTCCTGATGTGCAGGAGCCATGCACATGGTCAGCTGGGCCCAGTATTGAGGTTTATTCTTGGCCAAAGGTGTAGCATCAATTCCTCTCAATGGAATAGGACACCGCAAAGGCTCCAAGAAAAACCCACAACGTTTAGCATAATCCAAATCCATCAGATTCAGGGCAGCGCCCGAATCCACAAACACCATGACAGAAAACGACGACAAAGAGCATATCAAGGTAATGGACAGAAGGAATTTGGACTGTACAGTACCAATGACGGCAGACCTAGCGGACCGCTTAGTGCGCTTAGGACAATCAGAAATAGCATGAGTGGAATCACCACAGTAGAAACACAGACCATTCAGACGTCTGTATTCCTGCCGTTCAACTCTAGTCATAGTCCTATCGCACTGCATAGGCTCAGGTTTAACCTCAGGCAGTACCGCCAAATGGTGCACAGATTTACGCTCGCGCAAGCGTCGACCGATCTGAATGGCCAAAGACAAAGACTCATTCAAACCAGCAGGCATAGGAAATCCCACCATGACATCCTTAAGAGCCTCAGAGAGACCCTTTCTGAACAAAGCTGCCAGCGCAGATTCATTCCACTGAGTGAGTACTGACCATTTCCTAAATTTCTGACAATATACTTCTATATCATCCTGACCCTGGCACAAAGCCAGCAAATTTTTCTCAGCCTGATCCACTGAATTAGGCTCATCGTACAGCAATCCGAGCGCCAGGAAAAACGCATCGACACTACTCAATGCAGGGTCTCCTGGCGCAAGAGAAAATGCCCAGTCTTGAGGGTCGCCGCGCAAAAAAGAAATAATAATCAAAACCTGTTGAATAGGATTACCAGAAGAATGAGGTTTCAAGGCCAGAAATAGCTTACAATTATTTTTGAAACTTAGAAACTTAGTTCTATCTCCAAAAAACAAATCAGGAATAGGAATTCTTGGTTCTAACATAGATTTCTGATCAATAGTATCTTGAATTTTTTGTACATTTATAACGAGATTATCCATTGAAGAGCACAGACCCTGAATATCCATGTCCACACCTGTGTCCAGAATCACCCAAATGTCTAGGGGAAAAAAAAAAAAGTGAACACAGAGCAGAAAAAAAAAAAAAAAAAAATGATGTCAGAACTTTATCTTTCCCTCTATTGAGAATCATTAGTTTGGCTCCTTGTACTGTTATGTTTGCTAATGACAGGTGTTATGAAGGCAATCCAGAAACACAGTGTGCTTAGCGATCAGAGCGCACACAGTGATCTGACAAATACCCAAAAATACAAGAACGAGCTCTGAGACGTGGAAACTCTGTAGACTGCACACCTGATCCTATCCTAAACACAACTAAAAGCGGCTGTGGATTGCGCCTAACAACTACCTAGGCAACTCGGCACAGCCTAAGAAACTAGCTAGCCTGAAGATAGAAAAATAGGCCTGACTTGCCCCAGAGAAATTCCCCAAAGGAAAAGGCAGCCCCCCACATATAATGACTGTGAGTAAGATGAAAAGACAAAACGTAGGGATGAAATAGATTCAGCAAAGTGGGGCCCGATATTCTAGGACAGAGCGAGGACAGTAAAGCGAACTTTGCAGTCTACAAAAAACCCTAAAGCAAAACCACGCAAAGGGGGCAAAAAAAACCCACCGTGCCGAACTAACGGCACGGCAGTACAACCTTTGCGTCTCAGAGCTTCCAGCAAAACAAAAGAGAAGCTGGACAGAAAGAAAGCAACAAAAAAGCAAAAAGCACTTAGCTATACAGAGCAGCAGGTCACAGGAACAATCAGGAGAAGCTCAGATCCAACACTGAAACATTGACAAGGAGCAAGGATAGCAGCATCAGGCGGAGTTAAGTAATGAAGCAGTTAACGAGCTCACCAGAACACCTGAGGGAGGAAGCTCAGAAGCTGCAGTACCACTTGTGACCACAGGAGTGAATTCAGCCACAGAATTCACAACAAGGAAGGAGAAGCTGTGCCACACTAACTCCCGAGCCCGATCCTCTGGTAAGCTCGGCTCCGCTCTTCTCTCGCATGTCCCTCCATGCAGGGACAGTAAAAACACTGAGGGAGGTGGGTAAAAGGGGTCTTTTCTGAAATTTATGGACGGTTGGCCTTGCTACCATGAGTGCTGTGTCATGCCAACAGTAAAGCATCCTGAGAACATTCATGTGTAGGATTTCTTTTGATCCATGGCAGTGGGCTGACTCACAATTTTGTCTAAAAACATACACAC
This sequence comes from Ranitomeya imitator, assembly GCF_032444005.1. Taxonomy (NCBI): domain Eukaryota; kingdom Metazoa; phylum Chordata; class Amphibia; order Anura; family Dendrobatidae; genus Ranitomeya; species Ranitomeya imitator. Next base: position 58,662,380 of record NC_091289.1, read on the forward strand.
ATACAATTTGGTGATGAACAATGCTTTTTTCTCGCATGATAGAGACCATGACACAAGGCAAAAGATGATAACTAGGTTAACAAGACATTGAAAATATGGGCCCATGGCCAGGAAACTCTCAAGATCTTCAGGGGAGCTGTGGTCAATCCTTAAAAATTGGTTGGACAAAATATACAAAAATTGTGACATATGTGAATGGGCGGTCATCAGTCATAAATTTGGCCCAGAAATGGATATCCAGCTGGCAGAGTAAAGGGTAGAAGGCTTAATATTTCCAGTGTTGACCCTTACACTGCTAAAAAAATAAATGGAACATGATTTCAATGGAGAAATGCATGAAAAACTGGATTCGGAGGCCGGATTCATCATTTCACATCTCAGTTTCATAGGTTTTTCGCCAGACCAGTCCCTGGGCGTTTTTTCACCGGACAGAAAAAAATGTTTTTCTGTACGTTTTCTCCGTCCGCTGGAAAACAGCTGTTCAGACGGATCCGGCAAAAAACGGATGAAACGTGTGGCCATCAGGCGCAATCCGGCGCTAATACAACTCTATGAGAAAAAAACGGATCAAGCGGAAGAAAAACCACAGATCCGTTTCTATCGAAACTCGCCGGATTGTGCCTGATGGCAAAAACCTGATGTGTGAAAGTAGCCAGATAGATATATGGATAGATATATCTATGTATCTACAGATATATGTATCTACAGATATATCTATCTATAAATATATCTATAGATCGATATATCCATAGTCATCCATCTATAGATATATCTATACATATATCCATAGATATCCATGTATAGATAGATTTATCTATGGATATATCCATAGATATATCCATAGATATATAATAGCGAGGCCTGTTTCTTACTGAACGTTTAATTTAATAAAAAACGGGAAAAAATGGCGTGGACTCCTGCTCAATTTTCTGCGCCAGAGGGGGAAAGCCGACGGCCGGGGGCCAATATTTGTAGCCTGGGAAGGGGGTAATACCCGTGGCCCCCTCGCAGGCTATGAATATCAGCCCGCAGCTGTCTGCGTAGCCTTTACTGGCTATTAAAATAGGGGGACCCCCCAAAAAATGACGTGGGGTCCCCCTATATTTTATAGCCAGAAAGGCTATGCAGACAGCTGCGGGCTGATATTCATAGCCTAGAGAGTGGCCATGGATATTCCCCCCCCCGGCTACAAATACTAGCCCCCAGCCGCCCCAGAAACGGCGCATCTTACATCTTCCCACTCCCGTGTAGCGGTGGGATATGGGGTAATAAGGGGTTAATGTCACCTTGCTATTGTAAGGTGACATTAAGCCGGGTTAATAATGGAGAGGCGTCAATAAGACGCCTATCCATTATTAATCCTAGAGTAGTGAAAGAGTTAAAAAAATAAATAAAGACACAGCCAGAAAAAAGTATTTTAATATTCTTAATTTAACCATACTTACCGTACTCGATCGCCTGTAAAAATTAAAAATAATAAACCGTATACTCCCTGTTCACCGCAGTCAAATTAATAACGAGTATCCCACGACGATCTCCCCTATAGAACAGTGACATCGGGTGATATCACTGCTCTATAGGACCTTCAGTGACACACTGACAGGAGACAATGGCTCTGAGAGGTTACTATAGTTCACTGTTCTCATTTTATGCCATTGCTGCGTGGGAACTTTCTCACACAGCAGTGCCACAAGTGACACTAGGGACTATTTTTTATAGTGGCTGAGGAATACAGTGATGCTGCTGCTCTCCACGGGAGATCGTCGTTTTAATTGGATTTCTGCGGATCAGGGAGTATAGTGTTTGTTTATTATTTTAATATTTTTTTACAGGTGACACTGTCTTCGGGGATAAAAGTGACAAGTGATGGTGAGTATGCACTCTATGTTGTATGTACTGTATGTCTATATGTTGTATGTAATATGTTGTATGTATGTAGCATGTCGTATGTAGTATGTATGTAGTATGTTGCATGTGTGTAGTATGTTGCATGCATGTAGTATGTTGTATGTAGTATGCATGTTGCATGTATGTAGTATGTTGCATGTATGTTTGTTGCATATATGTATTATGTTGCATGTATATTGCATGTATGTAGTACGTTGCATGTATGTTGCATGTTGTATGTATGTTTCATGTATGTTGCATGTATGTATGTTGCATGTCTGTAGTATGTTGCATGTTGTATGTATGTTGCATGTATGTAGTATGTTGCATGCATGTAGTATGTTGCATGCATGTAGTATGTTGCATGCATGTAGTATGCTGCATGCATGTAGTATGTTGCGTGTATGTAGTATGTTGCATGTTGTATGTTGCATGTATGTAGTATGTTGCATGCATGTAGTGTGTTGCATGCATGTAGTATGTTGCATGTATGTAGTATGTTGCATGTTGTATGTATGTTGCATGTTGTATGTATATTGCATGTTGTATCTATGTTGCATGTTGTATGTATGATGCATGTATGTAGTATATATGTAGTATGCATGTTGTATGTATGTATATTGTATTTAATATGTTGTATGTTTCTGTTTTTTTTATATATTCAACACATTACAATCACAAAAATAGCCCCAAATATTTTAACCCATATGAAAAAAGGCAAAGTACTTGCATAATTGATAATTCACACCAAGAGATACTCTATGTAAAAAAAGAGTCTCAAACCTAGATACTTAATGAAATAATACTATATAGTTTTATTGATACAAAACATTAAAACATAGTACAGAGAGGTGCTAGATTGAACCAATAGAGGGACTATATGTCCTGGGAAAACCCACAAACTGAACCACAAATGTACTATAGCCACATAACGTAGTTGTGATGAAGTAATGAGACATGCATACCATGAATATGCATAATGAAAAAGGGGCATTACTATAAATGCATTATAATGGCCGCCAAAAAGGCAATGCACTTAGACATACATACACAAAACAATGCCCCAAAGATGTCCCAAACAATCCTACACTAATGCAAGTAGGTACATGAACATGTGTCCCTAATGGAATAATGCCGGCTAGTACATACCAATGGGTGGATAGGTGAGGAAGCCCGGACATCCCTCTGCCCCGACGCGCGTTTCGCTCTGCTTCTACGGGAGGTGTGTCAGGGCAGGGAGGAATCCGGTTTAAATAATGCGACAATGAATCCTATTGGATGTGTAATAAAGGCAAACAGAATAACGTAATGGCGGCAGCTTGGCGGCGTCACAGGTCCTATACCCACATTCCACCTGAATACGCAACTGCGCCTGCGCAACGGGAAGGTCCTGTGCGATGTATTAGATGGCCGACTCGCGCATGCGCCCGTGATAGAATACGCAACTGCACCTGCATAGTAGGAAGGTCCTGTACGATGTGTTATATGCCAGAATCGCACATGCGCCTGTAATAAAATGGATGTGTATCCAACAGTCCTAAGACCATGTGACCCTACGCGCTTACTGCGCATATACACTATGGAGGTCCTAACTCGCGGTGCTTAAAATAAAAATAGCGCATGCGCCCAAAATTTAGGACAACTGTGCAGCCGCTACCTAATAAAGGTCTTATACAAAACTGAGTAAATAGCACATGCATCCAAAAATCGGAACAACTGCGCAGCCACTGAAGGTGCAACATCTGTTGAAAGATGGGTCACATGACCTATTGTAGACAACTGAATATAAAGTAAATAAAATATAATGATGAGATACGGAGCAAATTATGACGCATGCATTCGCTAAAATAGACCTGCGATATGAAAGAGGGATCGCAAGCGATCATGTGTACCAACACATCAGGGCAGCTTGCCCCAATTTATCAACTACACACTCGACCATTCTTGATCCCTCAAGCAAGTCCATGGCTCACGCATGCGTACTACTCCAGGGGATTGGAAATGATGTGTAATATAAAAATAAATATATATAATGTGCTATATGCCAAACTACTGAAATGTGCAAAACTAATCAGATGAAACGCCTGAAAAAATACCTAAAAAATATGTATTATATTAATGGCACAAAAAGGGCCATCTTCATACATACAAAGTGCTATGAATGAAAATCACGTGCTGCCTGATACTAAAACCTGCTAGGGTATATTAATAAAGGCCAATTCCCATTATTGACCCATTTTATATGACAATAAATATACTATAATGAAATAAAGTGCAATAGTGCTGTAATTCTATAATCTTAGACATATATATATATATATATATATATGTGCAAAAACTTTATACAAGCATGTATAATGAAAAATATTACACAGGATAATACACCTCCTAGATGTTTGAATATGGGGGGGGGGGGCAAACTCTCCTCTAAGCTGGCACGCCTCGAATCGAGGTGGATTTGGACACTACAGACTGTCCACTCCCTCGGGCTCAATGAGAACCTCAGTTTTGCTCCTTTTTTGTGATCCTTGCACTTCGGGTCCCTGTCAGTTGTGGATTGTTTCCTGACTTGTTTTTAATTTACTTTTTATGATTTTTAGATTCACCATTTTCCTATTCTCTTCGGCCACGGGACTGGGATGCTGTTGCCTCTACGGATCAACATCGGATGTATGGAACCATATACCATTTATTGGGACATTATATATTCTTTTGGAGCAATATTTGCAAACTATTATGGACTTCGTGTGCTATCTTTTTTGTGCGCTATAACGTGTCCTCTTATATAATAGTAATTGTACGTTCTGTATAGCATTTCTGAATAATTGCAAATACGTTATGAAGACACGGTGAATGACGTTCCTTATATTGGGATTATAAATATGTGTTTGGATGCATACATAAATAACTATATGTTACTATTGCTCTTTTTCTTATTGTTTATTATTAATTATCTTACTTTTTCTCCCCCCTCTCCTGTTATTATTTATTTTTTACCTTTTTATGTCAATTTATGCATTCGTCGGCATTACAGTGGGCTTTAGTTGCCCCCTTTTTTTCATCCGTATGGCTGGGTCTCTCCTTGCCCTCAGCCATCATGGCGGCTCACGACCTTTATATCGTTCGGCGCATGTGCTTACCCATTATCTTTTGCAGACGGCGACGTCTATGGTCTCTGTTGCTAGTGGATCACGTGGGGCCCCACGTGTTTCCCGTGCACACTGCCTGGATGACGCCGCCCTCTGCTTAGTGTACGGTTGCTGGGGAACGCCGATCTACAGCCGGAGCACTCGCACAGTTCACTTCCGGTACGCGGCCTTTTTAAACCACTGTCTTTCATTGTTTTATGTGCCCCCTGACAAAGGTGTTCCGAAACGCGTGTTGGGGCAGGCACTGGGACCCTCTACCTGCCAGCACTAGACTACACACTCTGGGTGATGTATCTTTAATATCGATTTTATTGTATATATATATATATATATATATATATATACTTATTTTGCACTTTAGGCTCTACTAAGAGCTGGGATGTTATCTATCTCTATGTAATCCATCCTTGTACTTATTTATCTAATTGATCATATGCCCTTTGATACATTTTGTAGCCCGCTATATTTATTATGGTTACCTTTAATATGGCATGTATGGTTGCCCAGTGCCCTTTGTGTTAACGGTCTGGTGGCTATCCACTGCTGCCACCGCTTCTGTGCCTTCCACAATAAAGCATTTTTTACAAAGACCTAAGGTTATTGATTGGATTTTCCTTCCCCCCCCCTTCTGTTCTTGTATGCGTTTTAATTACCGGTCTGATCTTTAAGTCCATGGCAGATATGGTGTTTGGGAAATAAATTATTAAGCTTTGACCCTTCAATAAATGCCCTGACCATGAACTATATTTTTCTGCCATTTGTCACGTCCTTTTCTATTTATCTTTTTTACATCTGCGGTTTTGCTGCGGAAGTGCCCGACTCAATGCAAGTCAATGGGTGCAGAAACGCTGCAGTTCCGCACAAAGAAGTGACATGCTGCGGAAAAAACAACGCTGTGTTTCCGCGCATTTTTTTCCACAGCATGTGCACAGCGGATTTGGTTTTCCATAGGTTTACATGATACTGTAGACCGCATGGAAAACTCCTGCAGATCCGCAGCAAAAACCGTAACGTGTGAACATGGCCTTAAACAACAAAATATAACTCCAAGTAAAATAAACTTCTGCAAAATCAAACTGTCCACTTATTAAGCAACACTGTTTGACAATCAATTTCACATGCTGTTGTGCAAATGGAAAGGACAACAGATGGAAATTATTGGCAATTATCAAGACACACTCAATAAAGGAGTGGTTCTGCAGGTGGGGACCACAGACCACATCTCAGTACCAATGTTTTCTAGCTGATGTTTTGGTCACTTCTGAATGTTGGTTGTGCTTTCACACTCGTGGTAGCATGAGACAGACTCTACAACCCACACAAGTGGCTCAGGTAGTGCAGCTCATCCAGGATGGCACATCAATATGAGCTGTGGCAAGAAGCTTTCCTATGTCTGTCAGCGTAGCGTTCACAGGCTGGAGGCACTACCAGGAGACAGACCAGTACACCAGGAGATGTGGAGGGGGCCGTAGGAGGGCAACAACCCAGCAGCAGGACCGCTACCTCAGCCTTTGTGCAAGGAGGAACAGGAGGAGCACTGCCAGAGCCCTGCAAAATAACCTCCAGCAGGCCACAAATGTGCATGTGTCTGCACAAACGGTTAGAAACTAACTCCATGAGGATGGTCGGAGTGCCCGCCCTCCACAGATTGGGGTTGTGCTCACAGCCCAACACCGTGCAGGACGCTTGGCATTTGCCACAGAACTCCAGGATTTGCAAATTCACTACTGGTGCCCTGTGCTCTTCACAGATGAAATCAGGTTCACACTGAGCACGTGACAGATGTGACAGTCTGGAGACACTGTGGAGAGCGATCTGCTGCTTGCCACATCCTTCAGCATGACCGGTTTGGCATTGGATCAGTAATGGTGTGGGGTGGCATTTCTTTGGAGGGCCGCACAGCCCTCCATGTGCTCGTCAAAGGTAGCCTGACTGCCATTAGGTACCAAGATGAGATCCTCAGACCCCTTGTGAGACCATATGCTGGTGCGGCTGCAGGACAATGCCAGACCTTATACGGATGGAGTGTGTCAGCAGTTCCTGCAAGATGAAGGCATTGAAGCTATGGACTGGCCCGCCCGTTCCCCAGACCTGAATTTGATTGAACACATCTGGGATAACATGTCTTGCACCACCCACATCACATTGCACCCCAAACTGTCCAGGAGTTGGCGGATGCTTTAGTCCAGGTCAAGGAGGAGATCCCCCAGAAGACCATACGCCACCTCATCAGGAGCATGCTCAGGCGTTGTAGGGAGATCATACAGGCACGTGGAGGCCACACACACTACTGAGCATCATTTCCTTGTCTTGAGGCATTTCCACTGAAGTTGGCTCAGCCTGTGACTTCATTTTCCACTTTGATTTTGAGCATAATTCCAACTCCAGGCCTCGGTGAGATATTAGTTGTGATTTACGTTGATCATTTTTAGGTTTTATTATTCTCAACACATTCCACTATGTAATGAATAAAGATTTACAACTGGAATATTTCATTCAGTGATATCTAGGATGTGGGATTTTAGTGTTCACTTTATTTTTTTGAGCAGTGCATTTTGAGTTTTACATAAACTTGATGTATGTGGCAATAAAAGTTTAAAAATGTATGAAGTTCTTATAACTGAACTTCAGTAATCATAGAAACACAAGACTAAAAAAATCTAAAAACACTGAAGCAGCAAAGTTTGAGAAAACCAAAATTAGGGTCAGTCCCAGAACTTTTGTAAACGATTATAGACACTGATGGATTATGGGTCTTTCAGCAGCTTCCCTCATAAGAAATAGGCTTGATACATAGAAAACACCTGCTTTACATACCAAGTGGCACACATCTTTGTTATTGTCGAAGGCTATGTGCACACGTCAGGATTTCTTGCAGAAATTTCCTGAACAAAACCGGACGGACATTTTCTGCAAGAAATCCGCATGCGTTTTTTTGCGGATTTTTCAGGAGGTTCCCAATGCAATAATATAGTGGGAAATCCGCAAAATTAATGAACATGCTGCGTTTTTTTTACCACGATGCGTTTTTTTGTGTGGAAAAAAACGCAACATATGCACAAAAATTGCGGGATGCATTTTAAATGATGAGATGCATATGTATGCGTTTTTATCATGAAAAAATGTGAAAAATCTGGAACGTGTGCACACAGCCTTAGTAGGAATCCCGTGAAGCCCACCAAGACAATAGTCGTGTGCCACTGGGTATATAGAACAGGTGCTTTCTTTGTACCAAGCTTGTAACATGAATGTACCATGAACTACCATATGAAGCAGCAATACAAAAGTTTTTCCCCTAGAGACGATTTTAGTGAAGAGTACAGTCCATAAACTTTCTGCTGGATCTCCATTATGACAGTATGTTTCAAGAGCCACTGCATGAGCATCGCAAGTGGCCAACCAAACCCTAGTTTGTGCTCGTAAGGAGAAGCAATCAAAACAAAGTTATTGAATTATTAAAAAAAATCAAACTCTGTATGACCCAAAAGAACACGCCAGGCCACATAAAACTATATTAAAAATAGTGATTATGTTTATTCTGTGTTTACAATACAAACAAACGAAACATGAAAAAAGGACATTATGATTTATAGTACACGTATATACATATGTAATAAATCCACATAGCTTTTTTTTTTTTTTTACTGCTAATTATGTAGGAGAACATTTAAGAATTTATTCAAACTGAGGAAATTATAGTTGTTTTTGTAATGAGTTTTTTTGCTTGTTCATCTGTCCAGTATCAATAGTAATAATATTAAAGCATATCAAGTGAAATCTGAACGTTTCACAGTGCTAATTTCACATGTGCAGTACCTTTGTGAGCTTTTCCCTCTTTATAAAAGATTGCTGGTTTGTGATACCGTCTCTACCTTCTTCCCATTTTACCAAGAAGTTTCAGAAACTGGTTTCTTACGGCCAGGTTCATAATGTGTTTTTTCCACAAGTGGCTCTACCAGTGCTTCTGTCAGAAGTCCTGAAAACTGGAATTCAGGCTTATGTGCTGTTGGTCAATGACTTTAATAAAGCAGACAGGGTCACTTTGTGCCATGTCTGACTCAATTTTAGGCAGTACAAATATGTGGTCAACCACGTTTTTGTGCCTGCCTCAAAAAGGTGAACATTACCAAAAATTAGGTCAATGAGTCCCCCTTTTTAGAGCTTCAGAATAAAGTCGTCATGGCACAACCGACACGTGACAAAAATGTGATGTGAACTCTGCACATACAGCCTTATAGATATATACAGATGTGTTCAAAAGTTTACACACCCCGGCAGAATTTTGCTTTATTGGCCTTTTTTCAGAGAATATGAATGATAGTACCAAAACTTTCTCCACTCATGGTTAGTGGATGGGTGAAGCCATTTATTGTAAAACTGGGTCTTCTCTTTTTAAATCATAATGACAACTCAAAACATCCAAAACACCCTGATCAAAAGTTCACATACCCTGGTGATTTTGGCCTGATAGCATGCACAGAAGTTGACACAATGGGTTTGAATGGCTAGTAAAGGTAACATCCTCATCTGTGACCTGTTTGCTTGTAATCAGTGTGCGTTCATAAAAGCAGAGCGAGTTTCTGGGATCCAGACAGACTCTTGCATCTTTCATCAAGCCACTAACATTTCTGGATTGTGAGTCATGGGGAAAGCAAAAGAATTGTCAGCAGATCTAGATGAACTGTATAAAACATGAAAAGGATACAAAAAGATATCCAAGGAAATGATAATGCCAGTCAGCAGCGTTCACACAGTGATTAACTAAATCAGGGGCTCTGTAAAAACAAAACCACGGTCAGAAACTCCAAAAAAAATTGTTCAGGATGCAAAGAAAAACCCACAAATAACATCAGCTGAAATACAGGACTCTCTGAAAACTAGCGGTGTGGCTGTTTGAAGATGCACAATAAGGAGGCACTTGAAGAAAAATGGGCTACATGGTTGAGTCGCCAGAAGAAAGCCATTACTGTGCAAATGCCACAAAGTATCTCGCCTACAAAACACAAAACAGCACAGAGACAAGCATCAAAACTTCTGGAACAAGGTAATTTGGAACGATGAGACCAAAATTGAACTTTTTGGCCAAAACCATAAACGTTCCATTTGGAGAGAGGTCAACAAGGCCTATGATGAAAGGAACACCATTCCTACTATAAAGCATGGAGGAGGATCGCTGATGTTTTGGGGATGTGTGAGCTACAAATGCACAGGACACTTGGTCAAAGTTGAAGGAAAGATGAATGCAGCACGTTCTCAGCAAATACTAGAGGCAAATTTGCACTCATCAGCCCAGAAGCTGCGCATAGGACGTACTTGGACGTTCTAACAAGACAACGATCCAAAAACACAAGGCCAAGTCGACCTGTCATTGGCTACAGCAGATCAAAGTGAAGGTTCTGGAGTGGCCAGCTCAGTCTCCTGACCTCAATATCATTGGGCCACTCTGGGGAGATCTCAAGCGCAAAGTTCATGCTAGACAGCCCAGGGATTTACAGGAACTGGAGGCTTGTTAACAAGAAGAGTGGGCAGCTTTACCATCTGAGAAAATAAAGAACCTCATCCACAACTACCACAAAAGACTTCAAGCTGTGATTGATGTTAGAGGGGGCAATACACGATATTAAGAAATGGGGTATGTGAACTTTTGATCAGGGTCATTTGGATGTTTTGGGTTGTCATTATGACTTAAAAATAGAAAACACAGTAGTTTGACAATAAATGGCTTCACCCAACCACTAACCATGAGTGGAGAAAAAGTTGCGGTGTTATTCATATTCTCTGAAAAAAGGACAAGAAAGCAAAAATTCTGCCGGGGTATGTAAACTTTTGAGCACAAATATATGAGGCTGTAAGATTGGTTCGAGAGACCCATGGCGAGTCTGTGAACTGCGATCCAAACTTACATCTTCCAAGACATATGAGACTTTAAGTTCGAGTGGCAAGACCCCTATCAGTCCATGCATTGCAGGTCATATACCGACTGTGAAATATAGACGTCTCAACTTAGCTTAATAGACACACAGCTTGTAACTTCCTATTTTAATAATCTCCAAGTTATTTTAGTAATAACTTTTAGCAGGGAATAAGTAAATGGTTGCAGTAATTCATATTGAAATTAATGGGAGGTGAAGCCTACAAGTAAATAAATCAATAAAAAGCATATATCACTTTATTTCAGGCAAAAAACTTGGATTTACTAAATGGTTTCTGAGTGAATCACTGAAGGACGCTTTAAAAAAAAAAAAAAAAAAAGCAGCATATAGACACATGGATCTAAAAGAAAAATGCACTGCCAGGGACAAGCAACAAAATTTTTGGGCATTTATAATGTGCATGGAACACACATGCACACCCGGATGACACTTTTCTTGTGTTTAGCCAAGCATAAAAAAAAATCTGAAAACAGCTTTAGTGTGTTAATACCTTTACAGATCACCTGCTTCTCAAGATCCCAACACTTCCCAGTTACCCTCGGATCTCTGTTCTTCTTGATCAGCTCCAGGAAGGTACAAATACTTCAAGTGCCATCTAGTTTCATGACTGCTACAGCCAACCAGTGATTAGCTGCAGTGGTCACATGGCTCTGGGGAACTATAGAGACTGGCAGTAGTCCCAAATGTTGTCAAATCTGATGCAGCAAATGAGTATGGAAAGGCGAGCGTAGGACCTATTTTTTTTTATTTCATACCAATCTATATTTTCAAAAATTGTTAAAGGCTGGAGAAAATTTAATTCAGAACCGTGCCTTCCAAGCGTAAACATGGGTAATATTAAAACGTTGCTTACAAGTGATGGTTCAGAAGGATGGAACCACTAATGCGACTAAAAACATGGTACAAAAATGTAGTTACTGCTCTTGGTTTTTACATGCATTTGCATACTGTAACTTTAAGAACATTTACCAAAATTGGTTCTGAGGAAACATTTAAAGTGCCTTATCGGGTATTAGTCATATGTATTTTTCCATACATTTGGCAAACTCAAATCATTAGGTAGAAAAAAAACAAAAACATGTGGGCTTGGTGCAGTATGCAAAGAGTGTGCCATCTGAAATGACCCGAAATTTACATTCAGATGTTTGCATATACTTCCATATCACTGTACTTAAAAAACAAAAAATATTCCATTTTGACACTGGCCACTAGGCCTAATATTAGACTCATACTGCCTGTTATTTTCAGCAACCACATGGACACAAGCAGTAATATTCTAGCTTTAACTCATTTGTACAAGTGTATTATTTAAGCAAAGATGAAGAGAGGGGGATGGGGAAGCTGTGATAATCACCGATTGTGCGTGGTAGTTCCAGTGTTAGATAATTGTCTATGTCTGCCATTGAACACCTACCTGTGATAATGATGAAAAGGACGAAGTGTTAGTCTAATATTAGGCTTAGTAGGAAGTGTAACAATTTCTTGTTTTTTAATAAAGATAGGGATATTGAAAAAACTACATTTAACAACAACAAAAAAAAAAAGATTTAAACAATGGGAAATTTTCTGATGTATTCTCCTGGACATCGTAGTCTGAAGAGACGTTTCAAAGTTCTAATTTCTTGTATATTATTTATTCTACATATAAATAAAAAATAAAAAAATCGACAGAAACCTGCACGTGGGATTGATCATACCTAAAAGTTTAGAAAATGATAGTTTGTTACTGCCGACTATCAAGCTGTGCATAAGAATTGACCCGTGGAAGCGCAAGCAGGCGCGAAACGGCCGTCGTCAAGTTTCTGCCCACTCCCGTCCTCACTCCCCTGGCCAACATGCTTTTTTACTACAAATAAAGAGCGGAATTTCTACAAAAGACCGGTGAGTGCTATCTGCTTTTCTTTGGAGGTTTTATAACAATTGTAAGACAAAGAAAACACCCAGAGATAAAAGGCTGCACATCTAACACAAACATATAAAGATTAATTTACATAGATATCTAAACGCAATTACAACTATATAAAAGGCACTGACGTACAAGGTTTGTGCTATAATGAGCTAAAAGACCATCCCATATGGAAAATAAATGAGTAAAAGATGGATGGCGCAAACTCTCCATGCTATAAATCTATATGCAGTGGTGTTAGGGTACCGTCACACTAAGCGACGCTGCAGCGATACTGACAACGATCCGGATCGCTGCAGCGTCGCTGGAGAGCTGTCACACAGACAGCTCTCCAGCGACCAACGATGCCGGTAACCAGGGTAAACATCGGGTTACTAAGCGCAGGGCCGCGCTTAGTAACCCGATGTTTACCCTGGTTACCATCGTAAAAGTAAAAAAAACAAACACTACATACTTACCTTCCGCTGTCTGTCCCCGGCGCTGTGCTTTCCTGCACTGACTGTGAGCACAGCGGCCGTCACACACGCCGATTCAGCGATGTCAGCAGGAAGTCCAGCGACGAAATAAAGTGCTGGACTTTCTGCAGCGACCAACGACATCACAGCAGGATTCTGATCGCTGCTGTGTGTCAAACTGAACGATATCGCTAGCCAGGACGCTGCAACGTCACGGATCGCTAGCGATATCATTTAGTGTGACGGTACCTTTAGGCAGATTGTGACAATATTAATAATTTATCCCAATATTTAACTATAACTAATGATAAGTTATGTAAGCAATATACCAATAGTTGTGACGATCACATCAGCGATACAACAAAGTGTCCTTAGAAGAATAAATATAAAGGTCACATGGAAGCGTTCAAAATAAAGGCATGTGGGGACAATATGGGTAGCGGTCCACACATGGCTTAATTTTGGAAGCTGGGACATGGCCTTATTTATGCTTTCTTCTCTGGACGCTGCTTATGGACTTGTCACATGGACTGATTGGAGCCAGGTATTGTCTCGTGGTCTGAGCAACCCAACTTTTAGTCATTTATTTCCCATGTGGGGTGGTCTTCTAGCCCTGTCATAGGCTAAGACCTCATACTTCATTGTCTTTGAACAGTTTTAATTGCATGTAGAGGTCTATGTAAATAAAACTTTAATTTAATTTTTAGATATTTATGTCCTGGTCTATGGATTTCTATGTAAATAAAGCTTTATATATTTTTTATTGGAGGTGAAGACTTCTTTGCATGTTTTCTTTGGTATTTTCTTAATCAGCTGGTGCTGGTTACATTGGCTAGCACTCTTCAATCTCTCAATTTTTGCAGTGCTCACATACACATACAGTGAAGAAAATAAGTATGTGACATACTGCCGATTTTGCAACTTTTCCCACCTACAAAGAATGTAGAGGTCTGAAATTTTTATCATATGTACACTTCAACTGTGAGAGACCGAGTCTAAAAAAAAAAAAATCCAGAAAATAACATTATATGATTTTTATATAATTTGCATTTTATTGCATGAAATGAGTATTTGATCCCCTACCAACCAGTAAGAATTCTGTCTCTGACAGACCTGTTAGTTTTTCTTTAAGAAGCCCTCCTACTCTGCATTCATTACCTGTATTAATTGCACCTGTTTGACCTTGTTATCTGTATAAAAGACAACTGTCCACACACTCAATTACACTCCAACCACTCCACCATGGCCAAGACCAAAGAGCTGTCTAAGGACACCAAGAACAAAATTGTAGACCTGAACAAGGCTGGGATGGGCTACAGGACAACAGGCAAGCAGCTTGGTGAGAAGGCAACAACTGTTGGCTTAATTATTAGAAAATGGAAGAAACACAAGATGACTGTTAATCTTCCTCAGTCTGGGTCTTCATACAAGATCTCACTTCGTGGGGTAAGGATGATTCTGAGAAAGGTCAGGAATCAGCCCAGAGCCAACACTGGAGGACCTGGTCAATGACCTGAAGAGAGCTGGGACCACAGCCTCAAACAATACTGTTAGTAACACACTAAGCCGTCATGGATTAAAATCCTGCAGGGCACACAAGGTCCCCTTGCTCACACCAGAACATGTCCGGGCCCGTTTGAAGTTCACCAATGACCATCTGGATGATCCAGAGAAGGTCATGTCGTCAGATGAGACCAAAATAGAACTTTTTAGTATTAACTCCCCTCGCCGTGGTTGGAGGA
Organism: Ranitomeya imitator; assembly: GCF_032444005.1. Lineage (NCBI taxonomy): Eukaryota > Metazoa > Chordata > Amphibia > Anura > Dendrobatidae > Ranitomeya > Ranitomeya imitator. The sequence continues at coordinate 58,677,452 of NC_091289.1, forward strand.
ATAAGGAGGAGTACTACCCCAAGAACACCAGCCCAACCGTGAAGCATGGTTGGGGATATATTATACTTTGGGGGTGCTTTTTTGCAAAGGGATGACTGCACCGTATTGAAAACAAGATTATGAGGTCAAGTATCGCATAATTTTGGCCAACAACCTCCTTCCCTCAGTAAGAGCATTGAAGATGGGTCATGGCTGGGTCTTCCAGCATGACAATGACCCGAAACAAACAGCCAGGGCAACTAAGGAGCGGCTCTGTAAGACACATTTCAAGGTCCTGGAGTGGCCAAGCCAGTCTCCAGACCTAAGCCCAATAGAAAGTCTTTGGAGGGAGCTGAAACTCAATGTTGTCCAACGACAGTCACAAAACCTGAAAGATCTGGAGAAGATCTGTATGGAGGAGGGGGCCAAAATCCCTGCTGTACTGTGCGGAAGCTTGGTCAAGAAATACACTAAACGTCTGAGCTCTGTAATTGCAAACCAATGTTTCTGTACCAAATAAGTTCTGTTTTTCCTACTGTATCAAATACTTATTTTATGAAATAAAATGCAAATTAATTATGTAAAAATCATACAATGTGATTTTCTGATTTTTTTTTTAGATTCTGTCTCTCACAGGTGAAGTGTACCTACGATTAAAATTACAGACCTCTCCATTCTTTGTACGTGGGAAAACTCACACACTCTGCAGTGTATCAAATACTTATTTTCCCCACTGTAAGTATGTATAAGATATAATATAATAATATATATATATATATATATATATGTATATTTGTGCCAATTGAATGACAGACATAAGTAGGAAGCCTGGCATGTGCCCTTGAGTGATTAGGTGTTGACAGACCACTTTACTGTGGTCAATATAGTTATACACAGGGCTAGGGCAATGGAGGCTGCAGTCATTTGTGCTTGGTAAAGAACAGCCTTGCTGCACCTGTGATTTAATTAAAGTCTTCTAAGTAATACTGTCCCAATGTAAAGTAATATTTGATGTTTTCTCAGATCATATTTACTAATTAGAATTTATGATGCCGTAAAAAATCCATTCACTGCAGCATTTATTTTTTTAGATTGACCTGCAGCCTTTGAATAATCTAACCAAAGAAAACAAGAACAGATCTTATATGCTTTCAATGGAATGCATAATTACTGGAAGAAAAATCTGGCTTCATAAATAAAAGCCCTGGTTGATGTAGCAATATACAGTGGGGCAAAAAAGTATTTAGTCAGTCAGCAATAGTGCAAGTTCCACCACTTAAAAAGATGAGAGGCGTCTGTAATTTACATCATAGGTAGACCTCAACTATGGGAGACAAACTGAGAAAAAAAAATCCAGAAAATCACATTGTCTGTTTTTTTTAACAATTTATTTGCATATTATGGTGGAAAATAAGTATTTGGTCAGAAACAAACAATCAAGATTTCTGGCTCTCACAGACCTGTAACTTCTTCTTTAAGAGTCTCCTCTTTCCTCCACTCATTACCTGTAGTAATGGCACCTGTTTAAACTTGTTATCAGTATAAAAAGACACCTGTGCACACCCTCAAACAGTCTGACTCCAAACTCCACTATGGTGAAGACCAAAGAGCTGTCAAAGGACACCAGAAACAAAATTGTAGCCCTGCACCAGGCTGGGAAGCCTGAATCTGCAATAGCCAACCAGCTTGGAGTGAAGAAATCAACAGTGGGAGCAATAATTAGAAAATGGAAGACATACAAGACCACTGATAATTTCCCTCGATCTGGGGCTCCACGCAAAATCCCACCCCGTGGGGTCAGAATGATCACAAGAACGGTGAGCAAAAATCCCAGAACCACGCGGGGGGACCTAGTGAATGACCTGCAGAGAGCTGGGACCAATGTAACAAGGCCTACCATAAGTAGCACACTACGCCACCATGGACTCAGATCCTGCAGTGCCAGACGTGACCCACTGCTTAAGCCAGTACATGTCCGGGCCCGTCTGAAGTTTGCTAGAGAGCATTTGGATGATCCAGAGGAGTTTTGGGAGAATGTCCTATGGTCTGATGAAACCAAACTGGAACTGTTTGGTAGAAACACAACTTGTCGTGTTTGGAGGAAAAAGAATACTGAGTTGCATCCATCAAACACCATACCTACTGTAAAGCATGATGGTGGAAACATCATGCTTTGGGGCTGTTTCTCTGCAAAGGGGCCAGGACGACTGATCCGGGTACATGAAAGAATGAATGGGGCCATGTATCGTGAGATTTTGAGTGCAAACCTCCTTCCATCAGCAAGGGCATTGAAGATGTCTTTCAACATGACAATGATCCAAAGCAAACTGCCAGGGCAACGAAGGAGTGGCTTCGTAAGAAGCATTTCAAGGTCCTGGAGTGGCCTAGCCAGTCTCCAAATCTCAACCCTATAGAAAACCTTTGGAGGGAGTTGAAAGTCCGTGTTGCCAAGCGAAAAGCCAAAAACATCAGTGCTCTAGAGGAGATCTGCATGGAGGAATGGGCCAACATATCAACAACAGTGTGTGGCAACCTTGTGAAGACTTACAGAAAACGTTTGACCTCTGTCATTGCCAACAAAGGATATATTACAAAGTATTGAGATGAAATTTTGTTTCTGACCAAATACTTATTTTCCACCATAATATGCAAATAAATTGTTAAAAAAACAGACAATGTGATTTTCTGGATTTTTTTTTCTCAGTTTGTCTCCCATAGTTGGGGTCTACCTATGATGTAAATTACAGACGCCTCTCATCTTTTTAAGTGGTGGAACTTGCACTACTGCTGACTGACTAAATACTTTTTTGCCCCACTGTATGCATTGCTTCTCTCTAAAGTGGAAATGAAACATGATGTGCGTGATCATGAACTCTGGAGACGTGCATGTTTCTATGCATAAAAACACATTTCATTCAGATTTATGGAGGCGGCACTGCTATGGATTCAGGGAAGACAAGAGAAAAACGTAGAATAAAATATGTACAAAACACATTAGGCTCTACTTTCAGTGATTCAGGGACCATCTCTTCTAGAACCTCAAGTCCTGTATGAGCACATTAGAAACGCTCTTCCAAATTCAACCGTCTCATCTGTCGGATCAGACACCCCCCTTTTTGTTTTTTAAAGACCACTTTCTTACAGATTATAATATATGATGTAAAACTGCAACAGTCATTGTTGATTGCGAGACTAAATGACCACAGTTTAAATATCTGGATCACTGAGCAGTAACTAATGCTGTGGGATCACCATGTTCCATGCTCCAGAGTCGATAAAATTCAGTGAAATCCACATAGGGCTCCACCCGACCATCCTCGTCTGGCTGAAGAGATGGTGATGGGCGAGTGCGGAAGAGGCCGCCGTCTGAGCTGGAGCTGCTGCTCTGAGTGTGTGTGTTGGTAGACTGGAGAGTTGCACTAGGCGACTGCCTGTATAAAAAAAAGAAATAAACGCAAAGGATATTAAAGCGGCTGGTGGAACTTACCGTACAAATAGGTTCCACAATGATTTCATTCTTTATACTGTTTTCTGTCTTTTCTTCAGAGTTACCAGTGGTTTTATTTTGAGATAAACTTCATGGATTTACATTCATGAAGCAGTCTTTTGATTGCTGGCCTTATACTTTTTATTTTGTGTGTTTAGACTCCCTTTAAATGACAAATAATTTCACAGGAAACTTATGTCTGTGATTTCTCCAAAATAAGGGGAATTTTCAATTTTTTCACTGACTAATCCAATTGCAGTAAAGAAAGGTTACGTTTTAAAATATAATTCATTAAAAGTTAGGTTTTACAATTTCCCTTTAAATGACACTCTCGGCTAATTGTCCAATTCCATCGGAACCAGTAAAAATGTAAATCATGAACAGAAAATTCTATATGTTTCTTAAATGCCTTATATTATATTCCGTTTTATTTAAGAAAAGAATGGGCTGCATAAGACTGGTGATTATTTTAAATAAAACTCATAAGCAAGTCATGGCGAGATCTTGCTCTCTGCACTAACCCAGAGCTGCCACGTACTTAACAACAAACACTTGGATTGTGCTTTTCTCACAATGGACTCAAGGAGCACACTACAACATAGAAAACAATTGACAAAAAGCATGCAGCAGCGCTGGGTTAGCGTAAAGGGCAAGATCTCCCCGTTTTATTGCGAGGAGGGCCACAGAGGGTTACAAGATCCCATATCTTCGCCTCTCACTCATCTCCTTCCGCCTTCTTCAGACTGTGCGGCGTCACGGCCGTGGCATGCGATTAGGGATCAGCTGACGCCGCACAGTCTGAAGAAGACAGAAGGAGATGAGTGAGAGGCGAAGATATGCAGTGCGCATGCCCATGAATCCCAGCCCTGCAGTATGAATAAATCAGAAGACACTGCGGGGCGGGATCTCGGGCAGCGCGGCCGCACAGGCGCAGTCAGCCTGACATCAAATGATGTCAGAAGACGGGCAGCGCTAACTGCGCATGCCCAAGGGATAACATAACAGCGCAGGCTCCAGGACAGATTCAAACAATGCTGAGGAGGCGGCGCCCGGCGCTAAAGGGGTATGAGTGATGGCGGTGCTGCGTCTGATTAGGAAGGAAAGTCCCGCCTCCCTGGCGATTTCACGGTATGAGGGGGCACATTTTATAAGTGTTTATTTCGGTGTGTGCAGGGAGCATAGCTAAAAGAGCCACCTTGTCCAAATGCAGCATTAGTGCTGCACAAGATGGCTCTTTTAGTTACAAACGCCTGGGGGCGGGAACGGGTTCCCTTTAACATCAATATTTCATTCAATGTTTTTGGTTGAAATCCAGGGTGGTGTACAGAGACACAATTGTAAACATTCTGAGTCTGTCCAAATAACATCTGGACAACATGGTACATTGCAAGCAGCTCGTACAGGGGATTCACTAAACCATCTCAGACAGATGTCTGTCCAGCCTCTGTTGGAAGACTTCCATTGAAGGAGAACTCACCACCTCTCGTGGCAGGCTGTTCCACTTACTGATCACCCTCACTGTCAAAAAGTTTTTTCTTATATCTAATCTGTATCTTCTCCCTTTCAGTTTCATTCCATTGCTTATCGTGTTTCCATGTGCAAATTAGAATAATGATGATCCCTCTACATCTACAGTTTGTTTGCTGGCACTGTATCTCATTACATTACTTTTTGTAATACTTAGTCATTTATAGGCTTTTGAAACATTTTGGTATAGATCACACAACCCTTACGAGAAATAACCTATATATTAGTAATGTCCAAGTGATATTTACATTGTAGGCGTTGTTCCGTCCAGCGTTGAACTTGTGTGAGTACCATTCACCATTGTTCCTTGTGATGGCATAACAAGCGATAGTGTGACACTGGTTTTACTAGTGTTCTGGGCATTGGAATATGGCACAGACACCGGGTATATGCGACCACCTAAAATATAAAAAGTGTTTTTCTGAGCTATAGAGACATAAAATAGATCATTAAAATCAAGCCTATAAGATGTGTGAAAAGAAGGTCACAAACCCTGTGTAGGTGTAAGAGTAGTCTGATTAATCTCTTCCAAAGGGTAGCCCAGGTTGCGGACAAGCAGCGTCATGTCCTCATATTTGGTACAGAATTTGGCGCGCTCCCCACCACTGACACAGGTGCTGTGATGAATCCGCTTGACTCTTTCCACCACTGCCTGAGCAACGTCATCCAGAGATACTTGCTTAGCAAACTCTGTGGCAATCATTGCTGCTATTTCCTTTAGATTAAAATAAAAAACAAACAGTGATCGTAAAGAGAAAAAAAAGACTACTATTTATTATCTTTAGGAAAATGCAGGTAGAAAGTAAAAGTATCTATGACACCTGGTTTGCTTGTCCAGGTCCATGAGCAGCATCCAGAGCTTTGTACAGCCCTTCTGACATCAACACCAGGAAGCCCGTTACCCCGTCCAGTAGCTGGCACCCATGGATTTCCGGCTCTGCCGTAATCGGCTTAGATTTTGCTGCACTGAGAACAAGAGTACCGCAAGCAATTGAAGCAATGGAGTGAACAAAACAAACTTCTAACAAAGTTTAGAACAAATTAGACGTAAATATTCCAACACAGAACTATAGTATAATAGGACCGCCAGCTCTCAGCTATAAATTGCACTACAATCCCATCCACAGTGAACTGCTCCGCGACAGCACAGCAGTGTCCGGGGCAGAGGTATGTGCACTGCAGTTATATTTCTATCAGAAGGGCAGTATTCTCATGTGGAGGTCAATAAAAAAGGAATTATAACATGCTATGTCAATATTCGTAAATTAGTCACACAATGTTTTCTGCTGCCTAAATGAAATCTAATATTTCATACATGGAACCGGAGAAAATACTAAATATATTTAAAAAGAGCTGCAAATGTGTAAAAATACAAAAAAAAAAAAAAACACAAAATAAAACACTGCCCAAAATACATTACTCAGATCCAATGCTGCAGAGCGGATCTATTAGCGGTTCTCCCGTACCTTGTTTACAGGAAGTTAGCATATGACCACTGCAGCCAATCAGTGGCCTCATCACGTGCAGTACTACTGGCATCATTGGCTGAGCACGGACGCCAGTAGTACAGGACATTGCTTTCGGACCACTTATTGGCTGCAAACATCAAATGCTCCTGCCTGTAGACAAGGCATGAGAGGATGGCTGGAGTGTAAGGCTCGATTGTGATGGTTATGGGGCGGGATACAAATGGCCGCCCATCCGGTCTACAGTAACATTGAATTTAGCCGTTTTTCAAAGTGAGTGATAAGTTCAGGAGGCAGGGAGAAAGGCAAGACGTGGCTCATAAGTGGAGAGAGAAGCATATTTCTTTGGAAAGATATATTACACAGTTTCTTGTATTTGATTATGTTATTGATTAACGATCAGTTTTTCGAAGCGAAAATAAACATTTAACAACTTCACTATGACAACACGCAATAAATTTGTTTTATTCCTGGGCTCAGGAACTGAAAATGCTCCAATCAAAGTGGGTGCTGGTTTTGTTACATAGCTAGCACCTAACAGTAACGGATATGTTCAGAGGTAGCTTAACCCATTAAGCCCCGAGGGTGGTTTGCACGTTAATGACCAGGCCAATTTTTACAATTCAATTTCTGACCACTGTCCCTTTATGAGGTTATAACTCTGGAACGCTTCATGCCCTTAAATCACAGAGATATGTCACACAAAAAACTTAATAAGTAACATTTCCCACATGTCTACTTTACATCAGCACAATTTTGGAAACAAAATTTTTTTTTGTTAGGGAGTTATAAGGGTTAAAATTTGACCAGCAATTTCTCATTTTCACACCATCTTTTTTTTATTTTTAGGGACCACATCACATTTGAAGTCATTTTGAGGGGTCTATATGATAGAAAATAACCAAGTGTGACACCAATCTAAAAACTGCACCCCTCAAGGTGCTCAAAACCACATTCAAAAAGTTTATTAACCCTTCTGGTGCTTCACAGGAATTTTTGGAATGTTTTAAAAAAAAAACATTTAATTTTTTTTTTCACAAAAAATTTACTTCAGCTCCAATTTGTTTTATTTTACCAAGGGTAACAGGAGAAAATGGACCCCAAAAGTTGTTGTACAATTTGTCCTGAGTACCCCGATACCCCAAACCACTGTTTGGGCGCATGGCACAGCTCGGAAGGGAAGGAGCGCCGTTTGACTTTTCAATGCAAAATTGACTGGAATTGAGATGGGATGCTATGTTGCATTTGGAGAGCCCTGATGTGCCTAAACATTGAAACCCCCACAAGTGACAACATTTTGAAAACTAGACCCCCTAAGGAACTTATCTAGATGTGTGGTGAGCACTATGACCCACCAAGTGCTTCACAGAAGTTTATAATATAGAGACGTAAAAATAAAATATAATTTTTTTTCACAAAAATGAACTTTTCGCCCAATTTTTTATTTTTCCAAGGGTACCAGAAGAAATTGTACCCCAAAAGTTGTTGTGCAACTTGTCCTGAGTACGCGGATATCCCATATGTGGGGGTAAACCACTGTTTGGGTGCATGGCAGAGCTCGGAAGGGAAGGAGCTCCGTTTGACTTTTCAATGCAAAATTGGCTGGAATTGAGATGGGATGCTATGTTGGGTTTGCAGAGCCGCTGATGTGCCTAAACATTGAAACCCCCCACAAGTGACACCATTTTGGAAAGTAGACCCTCTCAGGATCTTATGTAGATGTGTTATGAGATCTTTGAACCCCCAAGTGTTTCACTACAGTTTATGACGCAGAACCGTGAAAATAAAAATTCTTTTTTTTTTTTTCCACAAAAATTATTTTTTAGCCCCCAGTTTTGTATTTTCCCAAGGGCAACAGGAGAAATTGGTCCCCAAAAGTTGTTGTCCAATTTATCTTGAGTATGCTGATACCCCATATGAGGGGGGGAACCACCGTTTGGGCACATGGCAGAGCTCGGAAGGGAAGGAGCGCCATTTGAAATGCAGACTTACGGTAGATGGAATGGTCTGCAGGCGTCACGTGTGACCTCATATTGGAACCTAGACCCCCCAAGGAACTTATCTAGATGTGTTGTGAGAACTTTCAACCCCCAAGTATTTCACTACAGTTTATAAGGCAGATCCGTGAAAATAAAAAATCATTTTTTTCCTACAAAAATGGTTTTTTAGCCCCTCAAATTTTTATTTTCCCAAGGGTAACAAGAGAAATTGGACCACAGAAGTTGTTGTCCAATTTGTCCTGAGTACGTGGATACCCCATATGTTGGGGTAAACCCCTGTTTGGGGGCACGGGAGAGCTCGGAAGGGAAGGAGCACGGTTTTACTTTTTCAAGGCAAAATTGGCTGGCATTGAGATCGGATGCCATGTCGCGTTTGGAGATGTGCCTAAACAGTGGAAACCCCCAATTCTGACTGAAACCCTAACCCAAACACACCCCTAACCCTAATCTCACCATAACCCTAACCCTGACACACCCCTATCCCTAATCCCAACCGTAAATGTAATCCAAACCCTAACCCCCTAGCCATAACCCTAATGGGAAAATGGAAATAAATACATTTTTTTAATTTTTTAATTTTTCCCTAACTAAGGGGGTGATGAAGGGGGGTTTGATTTAGGCTTCTTTCACACTAGCGTCGGGCTCGGCCCGTTGCAGTGCGTCGGGCCGAGGTTACTGACGCTAGCGTTGTAAGCGCCGCACAATGGGTGCAGCGGATGCAGATTTTCATTGCATCCGCTGCCCCATTGTGAGGTGCGGGGAGGTGGGGGAGGAGTTCCGGCCGCGCATGCGCGGTCGGAAAAAGCGGTCCGTCGGCAGCAAAAAACTTTACATGTAGCGTTTTTTTGTGCCGACGGTCCGCCAAAGCACGACGCATCCGTCGCACGACGGATGCGACGTGTGGCAATCCGTCGCAATGCGTCGCCAATACAAGTCTATGGGGAAAAAAACGCATCCTGCAAGCACTTTTGCAGGATGCGTTTTTTCGGCAAAACGACGCATTGTGACGGATTGCAGTTAACGCTAGTGTGAAAGTAGCCTTACTTTTATAGCGGGTTTTTTAGCGGATTTTTATGATTGGCAGCTGTCACACACTAAAAGATGTTTTATTGCAAAAAAAATTGTTTTTGCGTTACCACATTTTGAGAGCTATAATTTTTCTATATTTTGGTCCACAGAGTCATGTGAGTCTTGTTTTTTGCGTGACGAGTTGACGTTTTTATTGGTAACATTTTCGGGCACGTGACATTTTTTGACCGTTTTTTATTCTGATGTTTGTGAGGCAGTATGACCAAAAATCAGCTATTCATGAATTTCTTTTGGGGGGGGTGTTTATACCGTTCCGCGTTTGGTGAAATTGATGAAGCAGTTTTATTCTTTGGGTCAGTACGATTACAGGGATACCTCATTTATATCATTCTTTTATGTTTTGGCGCTTTTATACGATAAAAACTATTTTATAGAAAAAATAATTATTTTGGCATCGCTTTATTCTGAAGACTATAACTTTTTTATTTTTATGCTGATGACGCTGCATGGCGGCTCGTTTTTTGTGGGACAAGATGATGTTTTCACCGATACCATGGTTATTTATATCCGTCTTTTTAATCGCGTGCTATTCCACTTTTTGTTTGGCGGTATGATAATAAAGCGTTGTCTTTTGCCTCTTTTTTTTACGGTGTTCACTGAAGGGGTTAACTATTGGGACAGTTTTATAGGTCGGGTCGTTACGGACGCGGCGATACTAAATGTGTGTTCTTTTATTGTTTTTTTTTTTATTTAGATAAAGAAATGTATTTATGGGAGCAATATATATATTTTTTCTTTATTTAGGATTTTTTTTTTACACAACTAAATATATATTTTTTTTACTTTATAACATTGCCCCAGGGGGGCATCATGTTATAAGGTCAGATCACTGATCTGACACTTTGCAGAGCACTGTGTCAGATCAGCCATCTGACTGCACTTGCTGCAGGCTTACCAGCGCGTGCTCAGAGCAGGCGCTTGGTAAGCCCCCTCCCTGCATGATGCTTCCCTATGCCCCCGTAACGCTGCGATCATGTTTGATCGCAGTGTGCCGGGGGTTATTTTGCCGGGGGCGGTCCGTGACCGATCCTGGCACATAGTGCTGGATGTTAGCGGACACCCGGCCACGATCGGCCGCGCTCCCCCCGTGAGAGCGGTCGATCGCTATGACGTACTACCCCGTCACTGGGATTTAAGTCCCAGGTCACCTTGACGGGATAGTACGTCATATGGGATTAAGGGGTTAAAGGGGTTTTCCCAAGAACAGAAGTTCAGTTTAATCAATAGATTTTGGAATAATAATCATTTGCACAATTGGAAGTGTTTACAGAAAATGTTCCTGTGCTGAGATAATCTTATAAATGTGTCCCTGCTATGTACTGTGTAATGGCCGTGTCTGACCATACAGGAACATTGTCTGATAATAGCACAGCTCCTAGGCAGGGGAGGAAGCAAAAGAGCATCCAGACATTACAGCACGGGATCACAGCTGATTCTTTTGTGTGCTAAAACATTTCACTGCATGTTTTTAAACAATATTTTAAATAAAAAAATAAAATAAAAAAAAAACAGCTGTGATCCCGTGCTGTTCTGTCTGTATTCTCTTTAGCTTCCTCCCTGCCCATGAGCTGTGGTATGATCAGACCATGTTCCTATATGGTCAAACACGGCCATTACACAGTACCCAGCAGTGGAACATTTATAAGATTATATCAGCACAGGAACATTATATTTAAACACATCCAATTGTTGAGCGTATTAGCATTCCAAAATCTACACTGTGTGCAGAATTATTAAGCAAGTTGTATTTTAGAGGATTATTTTTATTATTGATCAACAACTATGTTCTCAATCAACCCAAAAAACTCAATATCAAAGCTTAATATTTTTGGAAGTTGGAGTGGTGTTTTTTTTTTTTTAGATTTGGCTATCTTAGAAGGATATCTGTTTGTGCAGGTAACTATTAGGGTATGTTCACACGTTCCTGATTTCCATCCTTTTTTTTTCAGGACTGTTTTTTTAAAAACTGCAGCTCTTGGCAGAAAACGCAGGTCCTTTTTTTGTCCTTTTTTGATGCGTTTTTTGATGCGTTTTTTGATCCTTTTTTTTATCCTTTTTTTTATGCAGTTTTCTATGCAGAGTCTGTGTGTTTTCTAGGAAGTTTTTTAGGGTTAAAATGGCTGAAAATACCCTAACCCTACCCCTAACCCTACCCCTAACCCTATTCTAACCTTAGTGGAAAAAAAAAAATTCTTAATTTTTTTTTATTGTCCCTACCTATGGGGGTGACAAAGGGGGGGGGGGGGTCATTTACTATTTTTTTTTATTTTGATCACTGAGATAGATTATATTTCAGTGATCAAAATGCACTTTGGAACGAATCTGCCGGCCGGCAGATTCGGCGGGCGCACTGCGTATGCGCCCGCCATTTTGCAAGATGGCGGCGCCCAGGGAGAAGACGGCCGGACGGACACCGGGACGCCGGGTAAGTATAAGGGGGGGAGATTAGGGCACGGGGGGGCATCGGAGCACTGGGGGGGGGCATCGGAGCACGGGGCGGTGGGATTGGAGCACGGGGAGGCGGGATCGGAGCACGGGGGGGGGCAGCCACACTCCGCCCACGCACTTCCGCCCGCTTCCCCGCACTTCCTGCTGCAGCGGTTCTGCACCACAAACCGCAGTAAAACCCGCAGATATTTTTTTCATCTGCGGGTTTTACTGCGGGTTTGACCTCACAATGGAGGTCAATGGGTGCAGAACCGCTGCGGCTCCGAAAAAAGAAGTGACATGGTACTTCTTTTTTCCCGCAGCTATTCAGCGCGGCTTTTTTTTTTGATTTTCCGCATTGTGGGCACAGCAGTTCCTGTTTTCCATAGGGTACAATGTAATGTACCCTGCATGGAAAACAGCTGCGGACCCGCAGCGGGAAAATCGCGGCAATTCCGCATGAAAAAAAGGATCGTGTGAACATGGCCTTACTGTGCAGATTTATTAGGCAACTTAATAAAAACCAAATATATTCCCATCTCACTTGTTTATTTTCACCAGGTAAGCCAATATAACTGCACAAAATTTAGAAATAAACATTTCTGACATGCAAAAACAAACCCCCCCCAAAAATAGTGACCAATATAGCCACCTTTCTTTATGATGACACTAACAGCCTTCCATCCATAGATTCTGTCAGTTACTTGATCTGTTAACGATCAACAATGCGTTCAGCAGCCACCACAGCCTCCCAGACACTGTTCCGAGAGGTGGACGGTTTTCCCTCCCTGTAGAGCTCACATTTTATGAGGGACCACAGGTTCTCTATGGGGTTCAGATCAGATGAACAAGGGGGGCATGTCATTATTTCTTCTTCTTTAAGACCTTTACTGGCCAGCCACTCTGTGGAGTAGTTGGAGGCATGTGAAGGAGTATTGTCCTGCATGAAAATCACGTTTTTCTTGAACGATACCGACTTCTTCCTGTACCACTGCTTGAAGAAGTTGTCTTCCAGAAACTGGCAGTAGGTCTGGGAGTTGAGCTTCACTCCATCCACAACCCGAAAAGGTCCCACAAGTTCATCTTTGATGATGGAGAAAAAAAAACCACGATGTTCCAGCTCCAAAAGGTAAAATAAACAAACTTTATTGGGAAAATATAAAAACATGAAAAATCATGAGCTCCATGAAGACAACACCATGACCTGCGTGAGTTTGGCTACACGTTTCGACCGGAAAGGTCTTTGTCAAAGCACATCTACCAAGATTCCTGTAAGAATACAAAGAACCCTTCTGCCAATCAGGTAACTACAAAAAGGTCACATGTTTAAGGTCCTATAGGACATGATATATCTAAACTAAAAAAAAAAAAAAAAAAAAAAAAAGGAACCCTTCTGCCAATCAGGTAACTACAAATAGGTCACATGTTAGGTCCTATAGGACATGATATATCTAAACTAAATTTAAGAAAACGAATACAAAAATATATACAAAACATGCAAAAACAACAAATACATGAATAATAACAAAAATATGATGAAATTATCATGAAAGATCATTCTCAATAGTGAAACATAATTTTGTGACGTTTATTTAACCCTTCAGGAAATCTGGTCCCTAGATTAAATATCCAAAATGTTTCACGTGTGAGCAAAGATCTGGCCAGATCACCGCCGCGGGGAGGTTTTTTCACTTTTTCAATGCCGGTAATTGTTAAAGAACTAGTATTCCTGGCATGTACGTCCACAAAATGTTTTGCTGCTGCAGATATATTGCGGTTGATATTTCTGATACTGGAAATATCATACAGATGTTCAGAAAAACGTGTTTTTAGTTTCCGGGTGGTGCAACCAATATAAGATTTGTTACAAAGGTTGCAATCAATTTTGTAGACAACATGTCTTGAATTACAATTAATGAAATCACGAATATGAAAAAAATTAGTTTTATTAGAATCATAAAACGTTTTTGTAACAGCCATATGTTTGCACGTAGTGCAATTAACGGTGCCACATTTGTAACTGCCCTTGCAGTCTAACCACGTTTTAGACCTGCGGCTATTCTGTGATACAAATAAACTCGGAGATAGAATGTTACCGAGAGTTGGAGCTCGTCTGGCCACAACATTGCAGCCTCTGTCCAATATTCTCGCTAAAATGGGATCCTCATACAATATAGGTATGGTTCTATTAATAATAGTTTTGATGGCATTAAATTGGGGACTATATTGCAGACATACGAATGGTTTGTTCGAGAATTCTTTTTTCTGTCTATGTGTTTCATGATTCTTTTGAGATGAAATAAGGTCTTTTTGATTTTTATTAATAACGATGTTATAGGCTCGATTTAGCATCCAATTTGGGTAACCTCTATCATGAAATTTTTTACAAGATTTAATTAAATCGTTATTAAGGTGATCATTGTTGTTGCAGTTCCTTTTAAGTCTAATAAATTCACCAACTGGAATCGACTTTATTGTGTGCCTAGGATGGCCACTATTAGCACGCAAAATTGTATTGCCAGAAATTGGTTTGGAATATGTTCTGGTAGAAATACATTGCCCAGGAATACCAGTCAACTCCAAATCCAGAAAAGAAATAGTTGTTGTGTGATGAACAAAAGTAAATTTTATATTAAAATTATTAGTATTAATATAAATCAATGAACATCGGTATGGCAGACACATCGCCCGACCACACGATCAACGTATCGTCGATGTATCTGCCATACCAATTGATACATGTAGAAAAAGGATTAGTAGATGAAAACAAAAAAGAAAATTCCCATGAGGCCATAACCAAATTGGCTAACGAAGGTGAAAATTTAGCACCCATGGCTACTCCAGTATGCTGTAAATAATATTTACAATCAAAAGAAAAAAAATTGTGTTAGAAGAAGTCACCTGCAAAATAAAATTAATTAACTCATTTGAATAAGAACTGTAACGATCTAAATGAAACCGTAAAGCTTGAATGGCTATATTGAATGGTATACACGTATAAAGTGAAGTGACATCGCAACTGAGCCAACTGTATTCAGAAGACCATTTCTTACATGATAATGGACCCAATACGTCCTTGGTGTATTTAATAAGACCCGGAATCCTAAGAACAAGAGGCTGCAAAACAGAATCAAGCCACTGACCCAAATGTTCATTAATAGACCCAATGCTTGAAATTATGGGTCGCATGGGAGGAAAACCGCCAGTTTTATGTGTCTTAGGAAGACCATGTAAAATAGGCATGACGGGATGTGATACTTGTAAAAACTCTGCTTGTTTTTCAGAGAAAATGCCCAAAGACACACCCTCCATAATTATTTCATCTGCCTGCTTTTTAAACAAAATAGTGGGATCCGATGATAATTCTCGATAGACATAGTCCTCAGAATCCATTATAACAATTAATCCGCTTTTATCGCTCATTTTGATGGTAATGTCCCCCATGTTTTTGATGTCTTCAATAGCTTTCCTGTGTTTTTTGGATAAATTGCTGATCCTTTTGTTGGTAGAGACATCATTCTGAAGAATTTTAAGTTCACGTTCAATAATTTCCTGAAATCTGCTCATGCAATCAGATCTTGTTTGGACAGGATAGAAAAAAGAATTTTTTGTGATAAAATTGTCAGAATAATGAACCAAATAATCAGGCACTTCATTGCTGTGTTGTAATTCTTGTAATGTTAAGAGGGACATTTGATCTTGAAAATCCAAAGTGCGAAATTCATTAACAGTAGTCACTTCAGAAACATCCTCGACCGTGTCATCATTAGTCCAAAAATGTTTCTTGATAGTAAGATTGCGAATGAATTTATTCAAATCCAAAATAGTCGAAAAAATATTGAAATTGTTATCCGGGACAAAATTAAGTCTATATGACAAAACTTCCAATTGTTCTTGTGAAAAAACCTTAGATGATAAATTTAACACATTGCTTGTATCAATTTTCAAGTGGCCTTCTTGCGGCGCGTTACCATGCCAGAACTGTTTTCGATGCTTACGCCCGCCGCGCCTTTTACGTTTTTTGTCTTGTTAGAATACTTGTTCAAACCACCACTAAAAGATTCATTGGTTGAGGTATCAGACATATTGGGATTGCTATCACCAGAATCACCATCATGTGAGCTAAAACTCACATAGCGTTTATGTTTTTTCCGGTAATACGTATTTCTTAAAATAGACCTTGGTGTTCTGGTGGAGGAATTGTCATCGTTCCAATCATAGATTTTGTTAGACGAGTAATCTTCCAAATCACGCTGGAATTTACATTTTTTACGGGACATAATCTCATCCTCCAATTTATTAATTTCATCTTGTGTATCGATGTCACTTCACTTTATACGTGTATACCATTCAATATAGCCATTCAAGCTTTACGGTTTCATTTAGATCGTTACAGTTCTTATTCAAAGGAGTTAATTAATTTTATTTTGCAGGTGACTTCTTTTCTTCTAACACAATTTTTTTTCTTTTGATTGTAAATATTATTTACAGCATACTGGAGTAGCCATGGGTGCTAAATTTTCACCTTCGTTAGCCAATTTGGTTATGGCCTCATGGGAATTTTCTTTTTTGTTTTCATCTACTAATCCTTTTTCTACATGTATCAATTGGTATAGCAGATACATCGACGATACGTTGATCGTGTGGTCGGGCGATGTGTCTGCCATACCGATGTTCATTGATTATATTAATACTAATAATTTTAATATAAAATTTACTTTTGTTCATCACACAACAACTATTTCTTTTCTGGATTTGGAGTTGACTGGTATTCCTGGGCAATGTATTTCTACCAGAACATATTCCAAACCAATTTCTGGCAATACAATTTTGCGTGCTAATAGTGGCCATCCTAGGCACACAATAAAGTCGATTCCAGTTGGTGAATTTATTAGACTTAAAAGGAACTGCAACAACAATGATCACCTTAATAACGATTTAACTAAATCTTGTAAAAAATTTCATGATAGAGGTTACCCAAATTGGATGCTAAATCGAGCCTATAACATCGTTATTAATAAAAATCAAAAAGACCTTATTTCATCTCAAAAGAATCATGAAACACATAGACAGAAAAAAGAATTCTCGAACAAACCATTCGTATGTCTGCAATATAGTCCCCAATTTAATGCCATCAAAACTATTATTAATAGAATCATACCTATATTGTATGAGGATCCCATTTTAGCGAGAATATTGGACAGAGGCTGCAATGTTGTGGCCAGACGAGCTCCAACTCTCGGTAACATTCTATCTCCGAGTTTATTTGTATCACAGAATAGCCGCAGGTCTAAAACGTGGTTAGACTGCAAGGGCAGTTACAAATGTGGCACCGTTAATTGCACTACGTGCAAACATATGGCTGTTACAAAAACGTTTTATGATTCTAATAAAACTAATTTTTTTCATATTCGTGATTTCATTAATTGTAATTCAAGACATGTTGTCTACAAAATTGATTGCAACCTTTGTAACAAATCTTATATTGGTTGCACCACCCGGAAACTAAAAACACGTTTTTCCGAACATCTGTATGATATTTCCAGTATCAGAAATATCAACCGCAATATATCTGCAGCAGCAAAACATTTTGTGGACGTACATGCCAGGAATACTAGTTCTTTAACAATTACCGGCATTGAAAAAGTGAAAAAACCTCCCCGCGGCGGTGATCTGGCCAGATCTTTGCTCACACGTGAAGCATTTTGGATATTTAATCTAGGGACCAGATTTCCTGAAGGGTTAAATAAACGTCACAAAATTATGTTTCACTATTGAGAATGATCTTTCATGATAATTTTATCATATTTTTGTTATTATTCATGTATTTGTTTGTTGTTTCTGCATGTTTTGTATATATTTTTGTATTCGTTTTCTTAAATTTAGTTTAGATATATCATGTCCTATAGGACCTTAAACATGTGACCTTTTTGTAGTTACCTGATTGGCAGAAGGGTTCTTTGTATTCTTACAGGAATCTTGGTAGATGTGCTTTGACAAAGACCTTTCCGGTCGAAACGCGTAGCCAAACTCACGCAGGTCATGGTGTTGTCTTCATGGAGCTCATGATTTTTCATGTTTTTATATTTTCCCAATAAAGTTTGTTTATTTTACCTTTTGGAGCTGGAACATCGTGTTTTTTTTTCCATTGGTTTGCATCGTGTCAGGACTTGGTTCCGTGCTCTGCTGGATATGGTGAGCTGGCTTTTTTTCTTTGCATCTTTGATGATACCAGCCCATACCAGTACCCCACCTCCACCTTGCTGGCGTCTGAGTCGGAGTGGAGCTCTCTGCCCTTTACTGATCCAGCCTCTGCCCCATCCATCTGGCCCATCAAGTCACTCTCATTTCATCAGTCCATAAAACCTTTCAAAAGTCAATCTTAAGATATTTCTTGACGTTTTATCTTATGTTTTTTGTTAAAAGGTGGTTGTTTTTCAGCCTTCCTTACCTTGGCCATGTCCCTGAGTATCGCACACCTTGTGCTTTTTGTTACTCCAGTAACATTGTAGCTCTGAAATATGGCACAACTGGTGGCAAATGGCATCTTGGCAGCTACACGCTTGATTTTCCTCAATTCATGGGTTATTTTGCGCCTTTTTTGCTTAACACGCTTCTTGCCACCCTTTTGGCTATTTGCCATGAAACTCTTGTTTGTTTGGTGATCACGCTTCAAAAGTTTGGCAATTTCAAGACTGCTGCATCCCTCTGTAAGACATCTCACAATTTTGGACTTTTCAGAGCCCGTCAAATCTCTCTTCTGACCCATTTTGCCAAAGGAAAGGAAGTTGCCTAATAATTAAGCACACCTTATATAGGGTTTCGATGTCATTAGACAACACCCCTCCTCATTACAGAGATGCACATCACCTGATTTACTTAATTAGTAGTTGGCCCTCAAGCCTGAACAGCTTGGAGTAGGACAACATGTATAAAAAGTATCATGTGATCAAAATACAACTTGCCTAATAATTCTATATATCCTGTTATGTTTGCTAATGACAGGTGTTATGAAGGCAATCCAGAAACACAGTGTGCTTAGCGATCAGAGCGCACACAGTGATCTGACAAATACCCAAAAATACAAGAACGAGCTCTGAGACGTGGAAACTCTGTAGACTGCACACCTGATCCTATCCTAAACACAACTAAAAGCGGCTGTGGATTGCGCCTAACAACTACCTAGGCAACTCGGCACAGCCTAAGAAACTAGCTAGCCTGAAGATAGAAAAATAGGCCTGACTTGCCCCAGAGAAATTCCCCAAAGGAAAAGGCAGCCCCCCACATACAATGACTGTGAGTAAGATGAAAAGACAAAACGTAGGGATGAAATAGATTCAGCAAAGTGGGGCCCGATATTCTAGGACAGAGCGAGGACAGTAAAGCGAACTTTGCAGTCTACAAAAAACCCTAAAGCAAAACCACGCAAAGGGGGCAAAAAAAAACCACCGTGCCGAACTAACGGCACGGCGATACACCCTTTGCGTCTCAGAGCTTCCAGCAAAACAAAAGACAAGCTGGACAGAAAAAAAGCAACAAAAAAGCAAAAAGCACTTAGCTATACAGAGCAGCAGGTCACAGGAACAATCAGGAGAAGCTCAGATCCAACACTGAAACATTGACAAGGAGCAAGGATAGCAGCATCAGGCGGATGAAGCAGTTAACGAGCTCACCAGAACACCTGAGGGAGGAAGCTCAGAAGCTGCAGCACCACTTGTGACCACAGGAGTGAATTCAGCCACAGAATTCACAACAGTACCCCCCCCTTGAGGAGGGGTCACCGAACCCTCACCAGAGCCCCCAGGCCGACCAGGATGAGCCGCATGAAAGGCACGAACAAGATCGGAAGAATGAACATCAGAGGCAAAAACCCAGGAATTATCTTCCTGAGCATAACCCTTCCATTTAACCAGATACTGGAGTTTCCGTCTAGAAACACGAGAATCCAAAATCTTCTCCACAAAATACTCCAATTCCCCCTCCACCAAAACCGGGGCAGGAGGCTCAACAGATGGAACCATAGGTGCCACGTATCTCCGCAACAACGACCTATGGAATACATTATGTATGGAAAAGGAGTCTGGGAGGGTCAAACGAAAAGACACAGGATTGAGAACCTCAGAAATCCTATACGGACCAATAAAACGAGGTTTAAATTTAGGAGAGGAAACCTTCATAGGAATATGACGAGAAGATAACCAAACCAGATCCCCAACACGAAGTCGGGGACCCACACGGCGTCTGCGATTAGCGAAAAGTTGAGCTTTCTCCTGGGACAAGATCAAATTGTCCACTACCTGAGTCCAGATCTGCTGCAACCTATCCACCACAGAATCCACACCAGGACAGTCCGAAGACTCAACCTGTCCTGAAGAGAAACGAGGATGGAACCCAGAATTGCAAAAAAAATGGAGAAACCAAGGTAGCCGAGCTGGCCCAATTATTAAGGGCGAACTCAGCCAACGGCAAAAAGGACACCCAATCATCCTGGTCTGCAGAAACAAAACATCTCAGATATGTTTCCAAGGTCTGATTGGTTCGTTCGGTCTGGCCATTAGTCTGAGGATGGAAAGCCGAGGAAAAGGATAGGTCAATGCCCATCCTACCACAAAAGGCTCGCCAAAACCTTGAAACAAACTGGGAACCTCTGTCAGAAACAATATTCTCAGGAATGCCATGCAACCGAACCACATGCTGAAAGAACAAAGGTACCAAATCAGAGGAGGAAGGCAATTTAGCCAAGGGCACCAGATGGACCATTTTAGAAAAGCGATCACAGACCACCCAAATGACTGACATCTTTTGAGAAACGGGAAGGTCAGAAATGAAATCCATCGAAATATGTGTCCAAGGCCTCTTTGGGACCGGCAAGGGCAAAAGCAACCCACTGGCACGAGAACAGCAGGGCTTAGCCCTAGCACAAATCCCACAGGACTGCACAAAAGTACGTACATCCCGTGACAGAGATGGCCACCAGAAGGATTTAGCCACTAACTCTCTGGTACCAAAGATTCCAGGATGACCAGCCAACACCGAACAATGAAGTTCAGAGATAAGTTTATTAGTCCACCTATCAGGGACAACGATCAGGTTTATTCGCCTGAAATTTTTGCAGCACCCGCCGCAAATCAGGGGAGATGGCAGACACAATGACTCCTTCCTTGAGGATACCCGCTGGCTCAGATAAACCCGGAGAGTCGGGCACAAAACTCCTAGACAGAGCATCCGCCTTCACATTTTTAGAGCCCGGAAGGTACGAAATCACAAAGTCGAAGCGGGCAAAAAATAACGACCAACGGGCCTGTCTAGGATTCAAGCGCTTGGCAGACTCGAGATAAGTCAAGTTCTTATGATCAGTCAATACCACCACGCGATGCTTAGCTCCTTCAAGCCAATGACGCCACTCCTCGAATGCCCACTTCATGGCCAGCAACTCTCGATTGCCCACATCATAATTACGCTCAGCGGGCGAAAACTTCCTGGAAAAGAAAGCACATGGTTTCATCACTGAGCAATCAGAACCTCTCTGTGACAAAACCGCCCCTGCTCCAATCTCAGAAGCATCAACCTCGACCTGGAACGGAAGAGAAACATCTGGCTGACACAACACAGGGGCAGAACAAAAACGACGCTTCAACTCCTGAAAAGCTTCCACAGCAGCAGAAGACCAATTAACCAAATCAGCACCCTTCTTGGTCAAATCGGTCAATGGTTTGGCAATGCTAGAAAAATTACAGATGAAGCGACGATAAAAATTAGCAAAGCCCAGGAACTTTTGCAGACTTTTCAGAGATGTCGGCTGAATCCAATCCTGGATGGCTTGGACCTTAACTGGATCCATCTCGATAGTAGAAGGGGTAAAGATGAACCCCAAAAATGAAACTTTCTGCACACCGAAGAGACACTTTGATCCCTTCACAAACAAAGAGTTAGCACGCAGGACCTGAAAAACCATTCTGACCTGCTTCACATGAGACTCCCAATCATCTGAGAAGATCAAAATGTCATCCAAGTAAACAATCAGGAATTTATCCAGATACTCACGGAAGATGTCATGCATAAAAGACTGAAACACAGATGGAGCATTGGCAAGTCCGAACGGCATCACTAGATACTCAAAATGACCCTCGGGCGTATTGAATGCAGTTTTTCATTCATCTCCTTGCCTGATTCTCACCAGATTATACGCACCACGAAGATCTATCTTAGTGAACCAACTAGCCCCCTTAATCCGAGCAAACAAGTCAGATAACAATGGCAAGGGATACTGAAATTTAACAGTGATCTTATTAAGAAGGCGGTAATCAATACACGGTCTCAGCGAACCATCCTTCTTGGCTACAAAGAAGAACCCTGCTCCCAGTGGTGATGACGATGGGCGAATATGTCCCTTCTCCAGGGATTCCTTCACATAACTGCGCATAGCGGCGTGTTCGGGCACGGATAAATTAAATAATCGACCTTTAGGGAATTTACTACCAGGAATCAAATTGATAGCACAATCACAATCCCTATGCGGAGGTAGAGCATCGGACTTGGGCTCTTCAAATACATCCTGATAATCAGACAAGAACTCTGGGACCTCAGAAGGGGTGGATGACGAAATCGACAAAAATGGAACATCACCATGTACCCCCTGACAACCCCAGCTGGATACCGACATGGAATTCCAATCCAATACTGGATTATGGGTTTGTAGCCATGGCAACCCCAACACGACCACATCATGCAGATTATGCAACACCAGAAAGCGAATAACTTCCTGATGTGCAGGAGCCATGCACATGGTCAGCTGGGCCCAGTATTGAGGTTTATTCTTGGCCAAAGGTGTAGCATCAATTCCTCTCAATGGAATAGGACACCGCAAAGGCTCCAAGAAAAACCCACAACGTTTAGCATAATCCAAATCCATCAGATTCAGGGCAGCGCCCGAATCCACAAACGCCATGACAGAAAACGACGACAAAGAGCATATCAAGGTAATGGACAGAAGGAATTTGGACTGTACAGTACCAATGACGGCAGACCTAGCGGACCGCTTAGTGCGCTTAGGACAATCAGAAATAGCATGAGTGGAATCACCACAGTAGAAACACAGACCATTCAGACGTCTGTATTCCTGCCGTTCAACTCTAGTCATAGTCCTATCGCACTGCATAGGCTCAGGTTTAACCTCAGGCAGTACCGCCAAATGGTGCACAGATTTACGCTCGCGCAAGCGTCGACCGATCTGAATGGCCAAAGACAAAGACTCATTCAAACCAGCAGGCATAGGAAATCCCACCATGACAACCTTAAGAGCCTCAGAGAGACCCTTTCTGAACAAAGCTGCCAGCGCAGATTCATTCCACTGAGTGAGTACTGACCATTTCCTAAATTTCTGACAATATACTTCTATATCATCCTGACCCTGGCACAAAGCCAGCAAATTTTTCTCAGCCTGATCCACTGAATTAGGCTCATCGTACAGCAATCCGAGCGCCAGGAAAAACGCATCGACACTACTCAATGCAGGGTCTCCTGGCGCAAGAGAAAATGCCCAGTCTTGAGGGTCGCCGCGCAAAAAAGAAATAATAATCAAAACCTGTTGAATAGGATTACCAGAAGAATGAGGTTTCAAGGCCAGAAATAGCTTACAATTATTTTTGAAACTTAGAAACTTAGTTCTATCTCCAAAAAACAAATCAGGAATAGGAATTCTTGGTTCTAACATAGATTTCTGATCAATAGTATCTTGAATTTTTTGTACATTTATAACGAGATTATCCATTGAAGAGCACAGACCCTGAATATCCATGTCCACACCTGTGTCCAGAATCACCCAAATGTCTAGGGGGAAAAAAAAAGTGAACACAGAGCAGAAAAAAAAAAAAATGATGTCAGAACTTTTTCTTTCCCTCTATTGAGAATCATTAGTTGGCTCCTTGTACTGTTATGTTTGCTAATGACAGGTGTTATGAAGGCAATCCAGAAACACAGTGTGCTTAGCGATCAGAGCGCACACAGTGATCTGACAAATACCCAAAAATACAAGAACGAGCTCTGAGACGTGGAAACTCTGTAGACTGCACACCTGATCCTATCCTAAACACAACTAAAAGCGGCTGTGGATTGCGCCTAACAACTACCTAGGCAACTCGGCACAGCCTAAGAAACTAGCTAGCCTGAAGATAGAAAAATAGGCCTGACTTGCCCCAGAGAAATTCCCCAAAGGAAAAGGCAGCCCCCCACATACAATGACTGTGAGTAAGATGAAAAGACAAAACGTAGGGATGAAATAGATTCAGCAAAGTGGGGCCCGATATTCTAGGACAGAGCGAGGACAGTAAAGCGAACTTTGCAGTCTACAAAAAACCCTAAAGCAAAACCACGCAAAGGGGGCAAAAAAAACCCACCGTGCCGAACTAACGGCACGGCGATTCACCCTTTGCGTCTCAGAGCTTCCAGCAAAACAAAAGACAAGCTGGACAGAAAAAAAGCAACAAAAAAGCAAAAAGCACTTAGCTATACAGAGCAGCAGGTCACAGGAACAATCAGGAGAAGCTCAGATCCAACACTGAAACATTGACAAGGAGCAAGGATAGCAGCATCAGGCGGAGTTAAGTAATGAAGCAGTTAACGAGCTCACCAGAACACCTGAGGGAGGAAGCTCAGAAGCTGCAGCACCACTTGTGACCACAGGAGTGAATTCAGCCACAGAATTCACAACAATATCCTATAGAGAACAACAGAGTTATAGTCCAGAAAAGTATTTTAAAACCTAAAAACATTTTATTTAAATAATTAAACATACGAACAATTCACAAGGCAGTATACATATACAATAGGTCAAGCAGATAAACAGGCTCAGGTGTGAAGACCAAACCAAGGGTGTGCTACTCTACCTGAAAAATCTTAGCGTATATAAGCCCCCCGAGGAAGCCCACGCGAAACACGCGTCGGGGCTGCACTAGACCTCCCATCCCGCAGATATATCCATGGGTAAACTGCTCTCCTAATCTATTTATTAGGTTATATTTTCTTTGGTGCTTTGTGTCAGCGCTTTTGCTAGATAGCCTCTAGTGAGACTTTTATATGGTACTCCGCCTCTTTTGGGTTTGGAACACTTGTGCGATCAATATTACTTTGTGGTACCAGTTCACTTTACATTTATGCTAGCTGCAGTGGCATATATGATACGTACCTTATATACGCTAAGATTTTTCAGGTAGAGTAGCACTCCCTTGGCTCTGCTCACACATGTGGGATGTGGTTTGGTCTTCACACCTGAGCCTGTTTATCTGATTGACCTATTGTATATGTATACTGCCTTGTGAATTGTTTTTATGTTTATTTATTTAAATAAAATGTTTTTGGTTTTAAAATACTTTTCTGGACTATAACTCCGTTGTTCTCTATAGGATATATTACATGGGACTGTCCTTATACACATTATGCTGTTTTTTTTTTAGATTGGTAGTGCCAGCTTATATGGATATTTGAGATGTGCCAGTGGTTTTTGCTCATAATAATTCTGCACACAGTGAATTGGTTAAAATGAACTTTTTTGTTCATGGGAAAACCCCTCTTAGCTCTTAGATGCCCATGTCAATCATGATGGCGTCATCCAAGATGCTTCAAAATAGCAGCCATCCATTTTGACGGCAATCAGCATCCTGCGCATCATGATCACTGGGTACTGATCAATTGCCAAGCCTCCGTGCCTGATGGAAATTCTGACATAAAGCCCAGACTGTGGCTGGATGTCATAGGAGGCCACTGATTTCACAATACACTGCAGTACTATAACAAGAAATAGCAAAAAAAATAATAAAAAATGTAAAAACATGAAATGTAAATATATTTATAAAACCGCTAAAATATAAACATTTAAATTAACCCTATTTTCCCCCAAATGAAAATAGCAAAACATAAAAATAAGCAGTGTGCATAACTCAACTTCATCAAAGCAGTTGATAAAGTATCTTAGACCTTATTGAAAAAATGACCAAGTATGGGACCGACAAGGCTACGGTTAGAAAGATTCATAACTGGCTCAGTGATCGTACTCAAAGAGTGAGAAATGGTTGCACATCAAATTGGAAGATTGTTTCAAGTGGGGTGCCACAAGGCTCTGTCCTGGCCCCAGTGTTGCTTCAACATTTTTATAAATGATCTACATAAGGGAATTAAAGGTAAAACAAATCAAATTTGTAAATGATGCAAAGCTAGGAGGGATAGCTAACACTAGAGAAGACAGAGAAAGGATTCAGAAGGATCTAGATAAGCTGGAACAATGGGCAGCGACTAACAGAATTGTATTTAACAGGGAGAAATGTAAGATTCTACACAACTGTACAAGAAAAATGAAAATTACATCTATAGAATGGGAGGAATAGAACTAAGTAACAGCAGGTGTGAAAAAAGACTTGAGTATACTAATAGATCACAGACTGCACATGAGTCTACAGTGTGATGCAGCAGCAAAAAAGGCAAACGCCTTTGTAGGATATAATAAGAGAAGCATAGAGTCTAGATCACGTGATGTAATTATCCCTTCTACTCCTCCTTGGTCAGAACTGTGTCCAGTTCTGGGCACATTTTAATAAAGACATTGAAAAACTGGAGCAAGTTCAGAGAAGAGCTACCAGGATGGTGAGCGGACTGCTAAGTTTGTCCTACGACGATTGGTTAAAGGATCTGGGAATGTTTAGCTTGCATAAAAGAAGGCTAAAAGGAGACTTAACAGCTGTCTAAAAATATCTGAAGGGATGTCACAGTGTAGAGGGACCATCCTTATTCTCACATGGAAATACGAGAAGCAATGGAATGAAACTGAAAGGGAGAAGATACAGATTAGATATTAGAAAAAACATTTTGACAGTGAGGGTGATCAATGAGTGGAACAGGCTGCCACGAGAGGTGGAGAGTTCTACTTCAAAGGAAGACTTCAACCAGTGGCTGGACGGACATCTGTCTGAGATGGTTTAGTGAATCCTGCATTGAGCAGGGGGCTGGAAACAATGACCCCTGAGGTCCCTTCCTACTCTAACATACTATGATTCTATATCTGTCTGAAGTAATAATGTCAAAAACAGTTATCCCACAAGGGGAATGCCGAAATGGAAAATAAAAGTTGAAACATCAGAACTAGTATTTTTTGATTGCCGCTATTCCACCAAAAAATGCAACAAAGGGATCAAAACGTTGTACAAATTTAGCAGTTTTTGGTGTTTCACACAAGCTTGAATCAGAGCTGGTGAGGAGTCACCGTGGACTACAATATAGGTGAGAGGAAGATGCTGGCCAACACTCACCGTGGAATATAATATAGGTGAGAGGAAGGTGCTGGCCAACACTCACCGTGGACTATAATATAGGTGATAGAGGAAGGTGCTGGCCAACACTCACCATGGACTATAATATAGGTGATAGAGGAAGGTGCTAGCCAACACTCACCGTGGAATATAATATAGGTGATAGAGGAAGGTGCTGGCCAACACTCACCGTGGAATATAATATAGGTGATAGAGGAAGGTGCTGGCCAACACTCACCGTGGACTATAATATAGGTGATAGAAGAAAATGCTTGCCAACACTCACCGTGGAATATAATATAGGTGATAAAGGAAGGTGCTGGCCAACACTCACCGTGGAATATAATATAGGTGATAGAAGAAAATGCTTGCCAACACTCACCGTGGAATATAATATAGGTGATAAAGGAAGGTGCTGGCCAACACTCACCGTGGAATAGAATAGGTGATAGAGGAAGGTGCTAGCCAACACTCACCGTGGACTATAATATAGGTGATAGAGGAAGGTGCTAGCCAACACTCACCGTGGACTATAATATAGGTGATAGAGGAAGGTGCTGGCCAACACTCACCGTGGACTATAATATAGGTGATAGAGGAAGGTGCTGGCCAACACTCACCGTGGACTATAATATAGGTGATAGAGGAAGGTGCTGACCAACACTCACCGTGGACTATAATATTGGTGAGAGGAAGGTGCTGGCCAACACTCACCGTGGAATATAATATAGGTGATAGACGAAGGTGCTGACCAACATTCACCGTGGACTATAATATAGGTGATAAAGGAAGGTGCTGGCCAACACTCACCATGGAATATAATATAGGTGATAGAGGAAGGTGCTAGCCAACACTCACCGTGGACTATAATATAGGTGATAGACGAAGGTGCTGGCCAACACTCACCGTGGACTATAATATAGGTGATAGAGGAAGGTGCTGACCAACACTCACCATGGAATATAATATAGGTGATAGAGGAAGGTGCTGGCCAACACTCACCGTGGAATATAATATAGGTGATAGAGGAAGGTGCTGGCTAAATCAGTGTTTGGATGACTGCTTTCTAAAGGTGTATGGGAACCTTTCTGTCTCCATAGAACAGAGAAATACACTGCTGTTTTTAGAAGGAATCTGTTATTAGGTTATGTTTTTGCCACCTAATCTGAGAACAGCATAACGTAGGGACAGATACTCTGATTCCAGTGATGTGTCACTTAATGGGTTGCTAGCTGTAATTTGGATAAAGCTGCCAATCAGTGGTGTGGGAAGAGATAATACACAGCTCAGCATTGGAGAGAACTGCTAGATCTGCAGTAGTCAAAACTGTAATTTTATCAAAATTGCATTAAGCAGCCAAGTTAGTGACATCACTGGAATCAGGGTCTCTGCCCCTGCATCATGCTGCTCAGTATTAAGAGCCCACTGGATTGATGAGGAGAGCCTTTTCCCTGTTCCTTTCTGTATGTATGGAGATTCATAAGTGCATGAAGCAAAATACCTCTATATGCAGCAGCAACTCATCTACTAAATCACAAAAGATCCCAGAAGGAAATGCAGAGGACAGAGCCATAGAAAGGTTAGAGCACAGAAGACTGGGTAACCATTTACTCTGCCATAAAAATATTAATGGGAGAGTAGCATGGGGAAACCATTGCCATCCAAGAGTTACGGTACAGGAATGTCGCTTGAAAGGATACGACTTGCTTTGTTGCTTCAATACGTGGACAACCTGTTATTACTGATGATCCATGAATGTAACTTGTCAGTGAGGCTTTTTCACTTGGAGATTTTGCCTGATTTGACAGGTAGAATTGCACTTGGTGCCTTTTTCTTGTCAAAATGATGGACACTTTTTTTTTTTTTTAAATCAATGGGGTCTAACAGCGCTATCTGTCATATACAGCAATGCTGAGGCTTCTGCTATAAACATAGCTTAACTTAAAAGAAAACCTGTCACCAGGTCCAAAGTGGGCAGTTTATGCTCTTATTTTATCCACACTACTCCCTGAGAACAATTATTTTTTTTGTGTAAATCCACCATACGGTTCTATAGATTTAGTTCTTGTAATGTAGCATGCATCGGATGCTATTTTTTTTTGTTTACAGCAAGTAGGCGTTGATTAGGGTAATCATATAGAGCAGACTACAAACATGCCCCCCAGAGAATCTGCGCACCACACCCCCTTATAAGAGCCAAAAATGAGCACTGAATACAATTCAAGCATTTCTCTAAACGTATGTTGGAATTAAAAAGAAAAAAAAACAAATAAAAATGGAGTACTCATAGAAGAAGCAACAATAAAGAGCAAAACACAGCCACTTTTGATCTGGTGACAGGCTTTCTTTATGAGGAATTAGATATGATTTATGCACCAAGATACTTATCCAAAAAGCAAAAGCAAGTCCTCACCTAAATGCAGGAGAAACACTTGTTGTAAGACTTGTTCAGACATCCTGAATTTAAACAGAAGTGGTGGTAAGGCCTATGTTTCTGTATTGAAGTGTATGACCTTCTAATTTCCCTGACTCGTCAGCCATGTTATACATAAAGTGGACTTATTGGATGGAACAACCCTTTTAACCCCTTCACGATATGCACCGTACATGTACTTTGCATGGTGTGTCTCTCCCTTTGATGTGGGTTCTGGTGCGGAGCCCACTTTTTTTCCGGCACATGTCAGCTGTTTTGAACAGCTGACATGTGCCCCTAACAGCCACGGGTGGAATCGCAATCCACTCGCGGCTGTTAACCACTTGTTAAATGCAATATGAATCTCCGACAGCGGCATTTAATATGATCGCGCCGGAAGCGCATCACTAATCCCACCCACTGGCGCCCGTGTCATATGACCGCAGGTTGCCGATGGGTTGGCATTACAACAGCAGACCCCTGTGGTTGTCATTGCCGGATTGATATGAGTGCCGCCCAGCGCTCACAGCAAGTGAGCATTTCTGCTACACACAGGCGATCTGATCATCGCCTGTGTGCAGCAGAGGTGATCAGAGCATCGCAGCTTCTAGCCTCCCATTGAGACTATTGAAGCAAGTGAAAATAAAAAAAAAAAAGTTTTTAAAAATATAAAAAAAAAAAAAAAAATTATATATATATATATATATATATATATATATATATATATATATATATATATATATATATATATATATATATATATATATATATATATATATATATATTCAAATCACCCTCCATTCAATATGAAATAATAAAAAAATATATATATTTGGTATTGCCGAGTTCAGAATCACCCGATCTATCAAGATATAAACAGAATTAATCCGAGTGGCAAATGGCATAGTGAAAAAAAAAGGTCAAAAACGCCAGAATTACGTTTTTTTGGTAGCCACAACATTGCATTAAAATGCAATAATGGGCAATCAAAAGATCGCATCAACACCAAAATGGTATCAATAAAAACGTCAGCTCAGCGGGCAAAAAATAAGCCCTCACCCAACCGGAGATCACGAAAAATGGAGACACTACTTAAGGGGTTAATGTTACAGATCTGCTGCACGCCAGAACTGTCATTCAGGAGGAGCCTGCCCTGTAATATACCTGGAAGTAACTGCAAAGTTGTGCGCTGATCAAAAGCCAACTTGAGAATAACCCTTTACGTCGTAGAGGAAAGTAGGGTTTGACTGAGAGCTTCTGTTCCCAGTATTTTACTAAATCAGTAGGGTCTTGGCAATCAGACTCCCAGCAATGAAAACTCCTAAAATTTTTCCACGACTTCTGAAATGTTTTCTAAAAGTTCAGTTATTCGATAGGAAAGGAGGAACAAAACGTCAATACTCACATAACTGCATAAAGTCTCACAATCTAAATCCCTATCCGTATGTCTTCAGAGTGTGGGTGAAAACCGGAGAACCCGGAGGAAACCCACGCAAACACGGGGAGAACATACAAACTCCTCGCAGATGTCGTCCATGGTAGGATTTGAACTAACCCAGTGCTAACCACTGAGCCAAGTTTCAACTCTTCCTCCATCCACATATTTCCATTAACCCCTTCAATGCTCAACTATTTTGAGCTTCAAGGATGAGGCAATTTCTTTTTGCTCTTTATTACTTCCTCCCTAATATCATAGCCGTTATTTTTTCCCCTCAACATAACCATATGAAGGCTCGCTTCTTAGGGGCGAGTTGTATTTTTTAATGGCACCATTTTGTGTAAACATCATATAATGTGTTGAAATGAAACGATTGGAAGTAATCGTAGAACCTTTACATGAAGCTACATACATATCTTGTTGGTAGGGTTGACATGTTAAAAAAATAAATAAAAATCTTACTGTCCTCGTAACTGTAGCCCATATAACGAAACTTTTCAGACTACATCTCAGAAAATACAGTGTAACATGGAAGAAAATAAAAAATACTGACAAATAAAATGCACTAATGCCAAACACTATATGACAATCATACAAGGTAATGAATCACCTCAGCAAGTCCATGTCATTGTAGTTATACTTGACTTTGTAATCCCCAATTCTACGAGTGCTTGCTTGGCCTCCAATAACACCCGCTTGCTTTATTTTGGTTGTATCCAACCCTAAAAAGACAAGAGACAATAGGTAAAATTAACTTGAAACTCTCCCTGGTGGAACACATATTTCATTCTGACATATTTAAAAGGAATCTGTCAGTAGTTTATTGCTATGTAATTTGATAACAGCATGATGTAGGGGCTGAGAACCTGATTCCAGTGATGTCTCACTGACTGTTTTGCTTAGTGCATAGTAACATAGTAACATAGTTAGTAAGGCCGAAAAAAGACATTTGTCCATCCAGTTCAGCCTATATTCCATCATAATAAATACCCAGACCTACGTCCTTCTACAGAACCTAATAATTGTATGATACAATATTGTTCTGCTCCAGGAAGACATCCAGGCCTCTCTTGAACCCCTCGACTGAGTTCGCCATCACCACCTCCTCAGGCAAGCAATTCCAGATTCTCACTGCCCTAACAGTAAAGAATCCTCTTCTATGTTGGTGGAAAAACCTTCTCTCCTCCAGACGCAAAGAATGCCCCCTTGTGCCCATCACCTTCCTTGGTATAAACAGATCCTCAGCGAGATATTTGTATTGTCCCCTTATATACTTATACATGGTTATTAGATCGCCCCTCAGTCGTCTTTTTTCTAGACTAAATAATCCTAATTTCGCTAATCTATCTGGGTATTGTAGTTCTCCCATCCCCTTTATTAATTTTGTTGCCCTCCTTTGTACTCTCTCTAGTTCCATTATATCCTTCCTGAGCACCGGTGCCCAAAACTGGACACAGTACTCCATGTGCGGTCTAACTAGGGATTTGTACAGAGGCAGTATAATGCTCTCATCATGTGTATCCAGACCTCTTTTAATGCACCCCATGATCCTGTTTGCCTTGGCAGCTGCTGCCTGGCACTGGCTGCTCCAGGTAAGTTTATCATTAACTAGGATCCCCAAGTCCTTCTCCCTGTCAGATTTACCCAGTGGTTTCCCGTTCAGTGTGTAATGGTGATATTGATTCCCTCTTCCCATGTGTATAACCTTACATTTATCATTGTTAAACCTCATCTGCCACCTTTCAGCCCAAGTTTCCAACTTATCCAGATCCATCTGTAGCAGAATACTATCTTCTCTTGTATTAACTGCTTTACATAGTTTTGTATCATCTGCAAATATCGATATTTTACTGTGTAAACCTTCTACCAGATCATTAATGAATATGTTGAAGAGAACAGGTCCCAATACTGACCCCTGCGGTACCCCACTGGTCACAGCGACCCAGTTAGAGACTATACCATTTATAACCACCCTCTGCTTTCTATCACTAAGCCAGTTACTAACCCATTTACACACATTTTCCCCCAGACCAAGCATTCTCATTTTGTGTACCAACCTCTTGTGCGGCACGGTATCAAACGCTTTGGAAAAATCGAGATATACCACGTCCAATGACTCACCGTGGTCCAGGCTATAGCTTACCTCTTCATAAAAACTGATTAGATTGGTTTGACAGGAGCGATTTCTCATAAACCCATGCTGATATGGAGTTAAACAGTTATTCTCATTGAGATAATCCAGAATAACATCCCTCAGAAACCCTTCAAATATTTTACCAACAATAGAGGTTAGACTTACTGGCCTATAATTTCCAGGTTCACTTTTAGAGCCCTTTTTGAATATTGGCACCACATTTGCTATGCGCCAGTCCTGCGGAACAGACCCTGTCGCTATAGAGTCACTAAAAATAAGAAATAATGGTTTATCTATTACATTACTTAGTTCTCTTAGTACTCGTGGGTGTATGCCATCCGGACCCGGAGATTTATCTATTTTAATCTTATTTAGCCGGTTTCGCACCTCTTCTTGGGTTAGATTGGTGACCCTTAATATAGGGTTTTCATTGTTTCTTGGGATTTCACCTAGCATTTCATTTTCCACCGTGAATACCGTGGAGAAGAAGGTGTTTAATATGTTAGCTTTTCCTCATCATCTACAACCATTCTTTCCTCACTATTTTTTAAGGGGCCTACATTTTCAGTTTTTATTCTTTTACTATTGATATAGTTGAAGAACAGTTTGGGATTAGTTTTACTCTCCTTAGCAATGTGCTTCTCTGTTTCCTTTTTGGCAGCTTTAATTAGTTTTTTAGATAAAGTATTTTTCTCCCTATAGTTTTTTAGAGCTTCAATGGTGCCATCCTGCTTTAGTAGTGCAAATGCTTTCTTTTTACTGTTAATTGCCTGTCTTACTTCTTTCTTTAGCCACATTGGGTTTTTCCTATTTCTAGTCCTTTTATTCCCACAAGGTATAAACCGCTTACACTGCCTATTTAGGATGTTCTTAAACATTTCCCATTTATTATCTGTATTCTTATTTCTGAGGATATTGTCCCAGTCTACCAGATTAAGGGCATCTCTAAGCTGTTCAAACTTTGCCTTCCTAAAGTTCAATGTTTTTGTGACTCCCTGACAAGTCCCCCTAGTGAAAGACAGGTGAAACTGCACAATATTGTGGTCGCTATTTCCTAAATGCCCAACCACCTGCAGATTTGTTATTCTGTCAGGTCTATTAGATAGTATTAGGTCTAAAAGTGCTGCTCCTCTGGTTGGATTCTGCACCAATTGTGAAAGATAATTTTTCTTGGTTATTAGCAGAAACCTGTTGCCTTTATGGGTTTCACAGGTTTCTGTTTCCCAGTTAATATCCGGGTAGTTAAAGTCCCCCATAACCAGGACCTCATTATGGGTTGCAGCTTCATCTATCTGCTTTAGAAGTAGACTTTCCATGCTTTCTGTTATATTTGGGGGTTTGTAACAGACCCCAATGAGAATTTTGTTACCATTTTTCCCTCCATGAATTTCAACCCATATGGACTCGACATCCTCATTCCCTTCGCTAATATCCTCCCTTAAAGTGGACTATAGACAAGACTTTACATAGAGACAAACCCCTCCTCCTCTCCGATTTTTACGATCCTTTCTAAACAGACTGTAACCCTGTAAGTTAACTGCCCAGTCATAGCTTTCATCTAACCATGTCTCGGTTATTCCCACTATGTCAAAGTTACCTGTAGATATTTCTGCTTCTAGTTCTTCCATCTTGTTTGTCAGGCTTCTGGCGTTTGCGAGCATGCAGTTTAGAGGATTTTGTTTTGTTCCAATCTCCTCACTGTGGATTGTTTTAGAAATGTTCTTACCTCCCTTCTGAGTATGTTTTCCTGGGTCGTCTTTGTTCGAGTCTAATGTTTTTCTTCCCGTCCCCTCTTCTTCTAGTTTAACGCCCTCCTGATGAGTGTAGCGAGTCTTCTGGCGAATGTGTGTTTCCCAGGTTTGTTGAGGTGTAGTCCGTCTCTGGCGAGGAGTCCATCATACCAGTAATTCACACCGTGGTCCAGGAATCCAAATCCTTGTTGTCTGCACCATCGTCTTAGCCAGTTGTTTGCATCAAGGATCCTGTTCCATCTCCTGGTGCCATGCCCGTCTACTGGAAGGATAGAAGAAAAAACTACCTGTGCATCCAGTTCCTTTACTTTCTTCCCCAACTCTTCAAAGTCCTTGCAGATTGTCGGTAGGTCCTTCCTTGCCGTGTCATTGGTGCCAACATGTATCAGAAGAAATGGGTGGACGTCCTTGGAGCTGAAGAGCTTTGGTATCCTATCGGTCACATCCTTGATCATCGCACCTGGAAGGCAGCATACTTCTCTTGCGGTTATGTCCGGTCTGCAGATGGCTGCTTCGGTGCCTCTCAGTAGTGAGTCTCCCACCACCACCACTCTTCGTTGCTTCTTGGCTGTACTTTTTGCTGTCACTTGTTGCTGTGTGCCCTTTTCTTTTTTGCTTGCTGGTATTGCTTCATTCTTAGGTGTGCCATCTTCATCCTCTACAAAGATTTGATATCGGTTCTTCAGTTGTGTGGTTGGTGATTTCTCCATGGTCTTCTTGCTTCTTTTGGTCACATGCTTCCACTCATCTGCTTTTGGAGGTTCTCTGACACTTTTTGCACCTTCTGTGACCAGTAGAGATGCTTCTGTTCTGTCTAGAAAGTCTTCATTCTCTTTGATGAGTTTCAAAGTTGCTATTCTTTCTTCCAGACCCCGCACCTTTTCTTCTAAAAGGGCCACTAGTCTACACTTCTGACAGGTGAAATTGGATTCTTCTTCTGGTCGATCTGTGAACATGTAGCACATGCTGCAGCTCACCATGTAGGTTGTCACATCTGCCATGTTGCTCCTAGATCCTGCTGACTTGCTGTGTGTTTTCCTTCTTGTGTAATCTACTCAGCCAAGCTCTCTTGCAATAATGTCCTACAGGCAAAAATTCGCGCGCCGTAAGGCGCGCGGTTTGGTGATGCTTTCGAAGCAGCTGGTCCCGGCTACCCAACGATCTTCTAGCTTAGGGAGACTTCGCTTCTTCCAGAAGGCACCTGGAATATGCAAATTAGCCTCCTGAAGCTTGAATCCCTGGTTTGGTGATGCTTTCGAAGCAGCTGGTCCCGGCTACCCAACGATCTTCTAGCTTAGGGAGACTTCGCTTCTTCCAGAAGGCACCTGGAATATGCAAATTAGCCTCCTGAAGCTTGAATCCCTGGTTTGGTGATGCTTTCGAAGCAGCTGGTCCCGGCTACCCAACGATCTTCTAGCTTAGGGAGACTTCGCTTCTTCCAGAAGGCACCTGGAATATGCAAATTAGCCTCCTGAAGCTTGAATCCCTGGTTTGGTGATGCTTTCGAAGCAGCTGGTCCCGGCTACCCAACGATCTTCTAGCTTAGGGAGACTTCGCTTCTCCCAGAAGGCACCTGGAATATGCAAATTAGCCTCCTGAAGCTTGAATCCCTGGTTTGGTGATGCTTTCGAAGCAGCTGGTCCCGGCTACCCAACGATCTTCTAGCTTAGGGAGACTTCGCTTCTCCCAGAAGGCACCTGGAATATGCAAATTAGCCTCCTGAAGCTTGAATCCCTGGTTTGGTGATGCTTTCGAAGCAGCTGGTCCCGGCTACCCAACGATCTTCTAGCTTAGGGAGACTTCGCTTCTCCCAGAAGGCACCTGGAATATGCAAATTAGCCTCCTGAAGCTTGAATCCCTGGTTTGGTGATGCTTTCGAAGCAGCTGGTCCCGGCTACCCAACGATCTTCTAGCTTAGGGAGACTTCGCTTCTCCCAGAAGGCACCTGGAATATGCAAATTAGCCTCCTGAAGCTTGAATCCCTGGTTTGGTGATGCTTTCGAAGCAGCTGGTCCCGGCTACCCAACGATCTTCTAGCTTAGGGAGACTTCGCTTCTCCCAGAAGGCACCTGGAATATGCAAATTAGCCTCCTGAAGCTTGAATCCCTGGTTTGGTGATGCTTTCGAAGCAGCTGGTCCCGGCTGTACCCAACGATCTTCTAGCTTAGGGAGACTTCGCTTCTCCCAGAAGGCACCTGGAATATGCAAATTAGCCTCCTGAAGCTTGAATCCCTGGTTTTGC
The DNA here is from genome assembly GCF_032444005.1 of Ranitomeya imitator. Classification (NCBI taxonomy): domain Eukaryota; kingdom Metazoa; phylum Chordata; class Amphibia; order Anura; family Dendrobatidae; genus Ranitomeya; species Ranitomeya imitator. Next base: position 58,714,701 of record NC_091289.1, read on the forward strand.
AGTTCTGATAGATTCAGTGATTTTTTTCTTCTGTAGATGTAGCAGCCCCACAGCTGACAATTAGCAGCTTTTTATGTAACCTGTACATTGTCAGCAAGCTGCCAATCAGTGGTGGGAGCCGGGTTACACACATTAGTTGGGACTGGTTTGCATGTGGGAACTAGTCCTGCAGTGATAATCTCCTAAAACAATGATTATATTGAAACTACAACACAGCCTAATAAGTGACACATGCCTGGAATCAGGCTCGCTTGTCTATATTATGCTGATTTCAGACAAAATAGCAAGAACCTGTTGACAGGATCCATTTAACAAATTAAATACCATTTTTTAAAGATCAGTTATGTTAAATAGAGCTAAAGTAACAGCATGAGATTTTATTTTCTTTAGGCGGGGCAGAGATGTCAAAATGGGTACATAGTCTCACACCGGCTACCACACCGTCAAACCTTCAGAAGTGTGTGCATGTGTTATACTGTATATTTGTGTGACTTCATGAATAAATGTGTTCATATAGTCATACAGAGCATTGCATTGATTAAGAAAAAAATAATAATTTACAAGCATAAGAAATACCTGCTCGATATGAGCCCTGACACCACATATAGGACACTACTGGAGCCAACAGAATGGACTGTACCTAGTTATTTTGTATTGTGATCTATTTACATGTAGTGAATCACTGTCCTATTCTGCTGCAATTGGGAAGATTCAACACAAGCACCATCAAGCTTCCCAGAGCGAAGAGCAATGTGGCTGCAGCCTTTGTCCTACCGATCAGTGCGATCAATACACGATTAATGGGCCCCTGTATATGCTAGAGCTGCTGTCTCCGCAGATGGCACACAGCTCTATCCTGACAACCCAAAACTGGGCCAGTCATATGTCAAGAGGAAAACACTGGAACAACTGTACTAAGAATAAAAACAAAAAACGGCCAATATGTTTTGTATACTTTACACCTTAAACAAAATAAATAAAATCATAGAATAGAATATAGAATTATTCAGGCAAGGCTGCAACGAAATAAATCCAGTAATGTTATAATGACAAACAATCAGCAAATTGTGTCTGGCCACGAGTTATTGTAGTGGTTAACATACAGACCTACCGATTAGATATGAAAGTAGGTTATAAATATAGAGAAACATAAGGGGGAGAGCAATCTTAGACAATTATTAACCACTAGACGGTGGCCCGATTCTAACGCATCGGGTATTCTAGAATATGCATACCCACGTAGTATATTGCCCAACCACGTAGTATATTGCACAGCGACGTAGTATATTGCACAGCCCACGTAGTATATTGCCCAACGACGTAGTATATTGCGCAGCCCACGTAGTATATTGCGCAGCCCACGTAGTATATTGCGCAGCCCACGTAGTATATTGCGCAGCCCACGTAGTATATTGCGCAGCCCACGTAGTATATTGCGCAGCCCACGTAGTATATTGCGCAGCCCACGTAGTATATTGCGCAGCCCACGTAGTATATTGCGCAGCCCACGTAGTATATTGCGCAGCCCACGTAGTATATTGCGCAGCCCACGTAGTATATTGCGCAGCCCACGTAGTATATTGCGCAGCCCACGTAGTATATTGCGCAGCCCACGTAGTATATTGCCCAGCCACTGAGTATATTGCCCAGCCACTGAGTATATTGCCCAGCCACTGAGTATATTGCCCAGCAACGTAGTATATTGCACAGCAACGTAGTATATTGCACAGCCACGTAGTATATTGCACAGCAACGTAGTATATTGCACAGCAACGTAGTATATTGCCCAGCTACATATTATATTGCACAGTCACGTAGTATATTGTCCAGCGACGTAGTATTCAGCACAGAGCCACGTAGTATATTGCCCAGCGACGTACTTTTCAGCACAGAGCCACGTAGTATATTGCCCAGCGACGTAGTATATTGCCCAGCGACGTAGTATATTGCCCAGCGACGTAGTATATTGCCCAGCGACGTAGTATATTGCCCAGCCACGTAGTATATTGCCCAGCCACGTACTATATTGCCCAGCCACGTACTATATTGCCCAGCCACGTACTATATTGCCCAGCCACGTACTATATTGCCCAGCCACGTACTATATTGCCCAGCCACGTACTATATTGCCCAGCCACGTACTATATTGCCCAGCCACGTACTATATTGCCCAGCCACGTACTATATTGCCCAGCCACGTACTATATTGCCCAGCCACGTACTATATTGCCCAGCCACGTACTATATTGCCCAGCCACGTACTATATTGCCCAGCCACGTACTATATTGCCCAGTCACGTACTATATTGCCCAGTCACGTACTATATTGCCCAGTCACGTACTATATTGCCCAGCGACATACTATATTGCCCAGCGACGTAGTATTCAGCAGAGCCACGTAGTATATTGCCCAGCCACGTAGTATATTGCCCAGCCACGTAGTATTCAGCACAGAGCCACGCAGTATATTGCCCAGTGACGTAGTATATCGCACAGCAACGTAGTATACAGCACAGAGCCACGTAGTATATTGCCTAGTCATGTAGTATATTGTCCAGCGACGTAGTATATTGCACAGCGACGTAGTATTCAGCACAGAGCCACGTAGTATATTGCCCAGTCACGTAGTATATTGCCCAGTCACGTAGTATTCAGCACAGAGCCACGTAGTATATTGCCCAGTCACGTAGTATATTGCCCAGTCACGTAGTATATTGCCCAGTCACGTAGTATATTGCCCAGTCACGTAGTATATTGCCCAGTCACGTAGTATATTGCCCAGTCACGTAGTATATTGCCCAGACACGTAGTATATTGCCCAGACACGTAGTATATTGCCCAGTCACGTAGGTATATAACACTGCCCACGCAGTATTTAGCAGTGTGTGCACCATATCCCTGTTAAAAAAAATAATTAAAATAAAAAATAGTTATATACTCACCCCTGGGATCCAGCGAAGCTGTGTGATGTGGCCGCCATCTTCCGTTCCCAGGATGCATTGCGAAATTACCCAGATGACTTAGCGGTCTCGCGAGACCGCTAAGTCTTCTGGGTAAGTTCGCAATGAATCTCTGGGAATGGAAGATGGTGGCCGGCGCGAGCGTATCGTCCGACGACGGAAGGTGAGAATAGCAGGTTTTTTGTTTTTTTATTATTTTTAACATTAGATCTTTTTACTATTGACGCTGCACAGGCAGCATCAATAGTAAAAACTTGGTCACACAGGGTTAATAGCAGCGGTTACGGAGTGCATTACCCACGGCATAACGCGGTCCGTTACCGCTGGCATTAACCCTGTGTGAGCGGTGACCGGAGGGGAGTATGGAGCGGGCACTGACTGCGGGGAGTATGGAGCGGGCGCCGGGGACATTGACTGCGGGGAGTATGGAGCGGGCGCCTGGGACACTGACTGCGGGGAGTATGGAGCGGGCGCCGAGCACACTGACTGCGGGGAGTATGGAGCGCGCACCGAGCACACTGACTTCGGGGAGTATGGAGCGGGCGCCGAGCACACTGACTACAGGGAGTATGGAGCGGGCGGCGGGCACTGTGACTGCAGGGGAGTAGGGGAGGGACTAATCGGAGTGTGCCTGTCGCTGATTGGTTGCGGCAGCTATGACAGGCAGCTGGCGAGACCAATCAGCGACTTGGATTCCATGACAGACAGAAGCCGCGACCAATGAATATCCGTGACAGAAAGAAGGACAGACAAAGACGGAAGTGACCCTTAGACAATTATTAACCATGTTTCGCCTTTGAAAAAAAATGAAGCGCTAGGAATTTTCTCTTTACTTTGTGCCATCACATTGAAGCTGTCACTAATGCGCTCACTGACAGACAATGACATGGATTGACGTTTCTTTATTCGCTGCAGATTGTCCCACTGTTTAATCATTGTTGACCGTGAAAGAAGACATAAGCCACGGCCGTATCATGTTCATCAGTACCATGCATCTGTTCCTAAGAAATCACATTTGTACGCTACACCAGGTGTCTACAGAAGTCAAAGCATCTCAGCAATCGTATACCTTCACAGACTACAGCACATCAAAGCCACGCGACGCCGAGAACAAGGCTCTATTCCAGGGAGCAAGAAATACGGATCAAGAAGGTGAACCCGATTAATGAGTTCACTCCTCCACACTGTAAAGTAAAAGGCTTCAACTTTTTAGCGTATGATTCCAAGACTAAACTCCAAGAGTAATAAAAGTCTGGATACAGGTTCGTGATGGTCACAATATCATTAAAATGTAATATTTTCCAAGATTAAACAAGAGTTAAATAAAGAAAAGAAGATTCACTATTCACAGAGATTGATTTATTTAATTCAGCCAGCATATATTCCTCTAACCTCAATATAATTAGCTGCTTCTACAGGGTTTTTAACCCCTTAACGACCACCGATACGCCTTTTAACGCCGGCAGTTAAGGGTACTTAAACCACAACGCCGTTAATTAACGGCGCTGTGAAAAAAGTGAATAGCGCCCCTTAGAGTCAGATTTTCTCTGGGGTCTCAGTTGCCGGGGGTAGCCGAGACCCCAGAGAACATGATTCGGGGTTTTTTTTACAGATACCCGGGTTGCGATTGCCGGTAATTAACCGTTTACGGGTGGCCACAAAAACCCCCCAAAAAACGCGCTTTCCCATTTAATTTCTCTGTCCTCCGATGTGATCGCACATCAGAGGGCAGAGAAATGGACTTCTCAATCGCCCCCCCGATACTCACCTGTCTCCCCCGATGCTCCTCGTGGCTCCCGCCATCTTGTTCCGGTTACAAAATGGCGGGCGCATGCGCAGTGCGCCCGCCGGCCGGCACCCGGATGATCTTTGAAGTCTTGGCTGCCGGGGGTAGCCGAGACCCCAAAGAACACGATCGGGGTCTGTTTTTACCGACCCCTGTTTTGTGATCGCCGGTAATTAACAGTTTACCGGCGGCCACACAAAAAAAAAAAAAAAGCGATGTGTCATTCTCTGTCCTCTGATGTGATCGCACATCAGAGGACAGAGAAATAGGGGGATTCGGGGACCCTGCTATACTTACCGGTGTCCCTGGGTCCTCCTGCGTCCCTCCTGGCCGCCAGCTTCTTCATCCGGTAAGAAAATGGCGGGTGCATGCGCAGTGCGCCCGCCATGATCTGCTGGCTGGCAGCTAGAGGAGTTGGGCTAAAGCTAGGGCTAGGGTTGGGGCTAAAGTTAGGGTTGGGGCTAAAGTTAGGGTTAGGGTTGGGGCTAAAGTTAGGGTTAGAGTTGGGATTAGGGTTAAGGTTTGGATTAGGGTTGGTATTAGAGTTAGGGTTGGCATTGGGGTTAGGTTTGGGATTAGGGTTAAGGTTTGGGATTAGGGTTAAGGTTAGGGTTGGGATTAGAGTTAGGTTTGAGGTTAGGGTTGAGATTAGGATTAGGGGTGTGTTGGATTTAGGGTTTTGATTAGGGTTATGGTTAGGGTTGGGATTAGGGTTGTTTTGGGGTTAGGGTGGTGATTATCGTTAGGGTTGTGATTAGGATTATGGATCAGGTTGGGATTAGGATTAGGGGTGTGTTGGGGTTAGGGTTAGCGTTAGAATTGGGGGGTTTACACTGTTTAGGTACATCAGGGGGTCTCCAAACACCACAGCCAATTTTGCGCTCAAAAAGTCAAATGGTGCTCCCTCCCTTCTGAGCTCTGCCGTGCGCCCAAACAGTGGTTTACCCCCACATATGGGGCATCAGCATACTCGGAATAAATAGGACAACAACTTTTGGGGTCCAATTTCTCTTGTTACCCTTGTGAAAATAAAAACTTGGGGGCTGAGAAAACCAACATAAACGAGATCTTGAGGCCAGTACATTTGCTCGGCTCTCCTCAGTTAGGCAAAAACTGTTGACTATTATTGATCAAAAATCCAAGTGTCTTAGGGAGAGACTCAGGAGTTGCTTCTACCAACTAGGCAATAAAAGTGGTAAACTTTTAGCCAGAGCACTCAACCAACGTAATACCAATACATACATCCCTTTTATTAAAAACAAAGAAGAGAAAAAAGTGTTCAACACTAGAGATATTCTCTACAACTTTAGCGAATATTAGAAATCCCTATATAATATAGCAGGACACTATAAAGATGCACCATTACAATTTCTCCGTAATAAAATTAAATCATACTTACAGGAACACAAATTACCCATACTGCCTGAGGACGATATAGCTGATCTTGAAAGGGAATTCTCAATGGAAGAGGTTTCTGAAACCATTTGCGCCTTAAAACAAGGAAAGAGTCCAGGCCCTGACGGGTTTTCAGCAGGCTTCTACAAGTCGTTCAACACACTGCTTAGTCCAATATTCCTAGAAGCTTGTAACTCTGTCTCTCTTGGGGGTTCTTTCCCTACACAGGCACTTACTGCCCACATCACGGTGCTTCCCAAACCCGGTAAAGACCTTTCTATATGTAATAATTATCGCCCGATCTCCTTGATAAATCTTGATATTAAAATATATGCGAAAATGCTAGCAAATAGATTATGCCCTCTCTTGCCAAAACTAATAAATCAGGACCAGGTAGGCTTGGTCCCAGGACGAGAGGTGAGAGACAACACAATCCGAACTATCTCTCTACTTGACAGAGCGGGCAGGGAGGGGGGTCCCCTGTGTATCATGTCAATTGACGCTGAAAAAGCTTTTGACCGGGTTCATTGGGAATTTATTTTTCAGACCCTAGAGGAAATTGGCTTAAAGGAAAATATGCTACGTAGAATCTCCGCTTTATATACCTCTCCCAATGCCCAGGTCAAGGTCAACGGCGCACTTTCAAATGTGTTCCCGGTCAGAATTGGTACAAGGCAGGGGTGCCCACTCTCTCCCCTCTTATATATATTAACAATGGAGCATTTAGCTATGGCATTAAGAAATAACCCCTCAATTAAAGGGATAAAACTACGCTCCGAAGAACACAAGCTAGCACTTTTTGCAGATGATATTCTTCTATATATCACCTCTCCATCTACGAGCATACCAAACATCATCTCGGAACTACACAAATTCGGCCTCCTTAGTAATTTTAAAATAAACTCCCACAAATCCGAAATCTTAAACATTTCATTACAACTCCCCTTGGTCGACCAATTAAGGACATCCTTTCCATTCAAATGGCGTTTTGACTTCCTCACCTACTTGGGCATTAAAATTACAGGCCAGACATCCAAATTGTTTGAGGCTAATTTTACAACGGCCCTGCAAAGAATCAACTTAGACCTAGAAAAATGGCATAGGCTCCAGTTATCTTGGCTGGGCAGGATTAACGCAGTTAAAATGGACCTCTTACCACGCCTCCTATATTTCTTTCAAACAATACCTTTATACCTACCAGCTTCTTTCTTTTCTCGCCTCAAACAAATAATCACCCGGTTTATATGGTCTCACAGTCGGGCTCGCATTTCATACACGTTATTAAGCAGATCCAAGCTGACGGGTGGCCTGGGCCTCCCGGATCTTGCGATTTACAGTTATGCATCAATAGGAGCATGTATCCTGGACCTCTACCACAGCAAAAATAGCAAAAAATGGGTAAAGCTAGAAAATGATCTTAATGGCTGTGATCCTCAGGTTGTTCTCTGGTCTGGGGGTAAGGGGAGGGGGCCAGGTGTCCACATACCCTTTCTCAAACGAAACATATTGCTTCTTATTAAAAATAGACACAAAGACCTTCAGATCACAACCTTCCCGGGCCCTTTGATCCCAATCTATGACAATCCTGCCTTCCCTGCGGGGCTACACAGAGAGATGTATCTAAACAAGAGAAAAGACTCCAAACCCATTCTTCATGACTATTTAAATTAATCTGGGATGAAATCCCTTCAGGAACTATTTCCGGAGGAGGAAGCACCCCCTGCTGATTGATTTTTCTACAAACAACGTAAAAGTTTTATTTACGTGATCTCTAAACAAACCAATATTGGCAGGCCGTTAACTCCTTTTGAGATGCTTTGCACATCAACAAGCCCTCCGGATCATACTGTCTCACTACTATATAAAACTTTCCAGGGAGGTAGGGCTTCGCTGCGGGGTTCGCCACTGTTTTTCTCAAAATGGGAGGGCGATCTGGGAAGGCCCTTATCACCGAAAGACAGGGAGAAAGTTCTTCTCTTCACGTTTGGATCGTCACTATGTGCGGTGTCACAGGAGAGGAGCTATAAGATTCTGACAAGATGGTACAGATGTCCCTCTATGGTGCATGCAGTGTTCCCCACGACTCCTGACACCTGTTGGAGATGCTTAAGGGAGATAGGCTCTTATATGCATATTTGGTGGGACTGCCCCCCCATAAATGACCTGTGGTTGGCCGTCTTTGAACTTCATAATAAGTTGTCTATCACACAGATCCAACCCTCAGCAAGTCTAGCGCTATTGTCCCTATGTGACCTGTCGATCTCTCGGTTTAAGAAGGGCATCCTCAGACACCTTCTCACTGCAGTTAGGAACCTGATCCCACGCTTTTGGAAACAGGAAAAATTTCCTTCACGTGCGGAGTTCGTGGCAGAGCTCAATGACATTTATAGAATGGAGCGGTTGATCAATCAGTCTCCAGGCAATGTAGACAAAACTTACAATACATGGGCTCCCTGGATAGCTTTTAGGGAAACTCCTGATCTGGATCTCTGGATCTCTAGAGCCTGATGTGCTACGTGGCTCGACCTCGTTCATTACTGGACCATTTTTCAGCTTGCGCCTCGGCCGCTGGGGCGGGACGACGGCCGTGATCTTTTCCAGCAAATTCCACTCCCCCACCCTTTCCTCTTCTCTCTATCCCCCTCCCTCTTCTTTTTCTTACTTTCTTTGTTTGTCTTCTTCTTATTTAGTTTGAACGAACATTGTGATTCCCGAATAATCATAAAAAGATTTAGTAATGGTTATCATCTATTCCTGTTGTTCCTTATTGTTAATACTTTATAATACCAACATAACCAGTGGTATCATCTACCTGAATGTTACATTGCAAGATTCATGGTGAGGTTATATCATATCACTTAATTAACTTGTAACTCTGACTAGTATCCTGTTGATTTATTTGATTGTACCGTTCACCTTTATTTTTTTCTGCTCTCATCAATAAACTTGATTTATACAAAAACTAAAATATCTTTTTTGTGGAAAAAAAATATTTTTTATTTCACGACTCTGCATTATAAACTTCTGTCAAGCACTTGGGCATTCAAAGTTCTCACCACACATCTAGATAAGTTCCTTGGGGGGGTCTAGTTTCCAAAAGGGGGTCACTTGGGGGTTTCTACTGTTTAGGTACATCAGGGGCTTTGCAAACGCAACATAACACCCGCAGACCATTCTATCAAAGTCTGCATTCCAAAACGGCGCTCCTTCCCTTCTGAGCCCTGACGTGTGCCCAAACAGTGGTCTTCCCCCACACATGGGGTATCAGTGTACTCAGGACAAATTGGACAACAACTTTTGGGGTCCAATTTCTTTTGTTACCCTTGTGAAAATAAAAATTTGGGGGCTAAAAAATATTTTTTGGGGAAAAAAATATTTTTTATTTTCACGACTCTGCATTATAAACTTCTGTGAAGCACTTGGGCATTCAAAGTTCTCACCACACATCTAGATAAGTTCCTTGGGGGGTCTAGTTTCCAAAGTGGGGTCACTTGTGGGGGGCTTCTACTGTTTAGGTACATCAGGGGCTCTGCAAACGCAACATAACGCCCGCAGACCATTCTATCAAAGTCTACATTCCAAAACGGCGCTCCTTCCTTAACGAGCTATGCCATGCGCCCAAACAGTGGTCCCTCCCACATATGGGGTATCAGTCTACTCAGCATAAATTGCACAATACATTTTGGAGTCCAATTTCTCCTGTTACCCTTGTGAAAGTAAAAATTTGGGGTGAAAAAATCATTTTTGTGGAAAAAATGATTTTTTTTTATTTTCATGGCTCTACATTATAAACTTCTGTGAAGCAGTTGGGGGTTCAAAGTGCTCACCACATATCTAGATAAGTTCCTTAATGGGTCTAGTTTCCAAAATGGTGTCACTTGTGGGGGGTTTCTACTGTTTAGGCACATCAGGGGCTGTCTAAACGTGACATGGTGTCCGATAACAATTCCAGCCAATTCTGCATTGAAAAAGTCAAACGGCGCTCCTTCTCTTCCAAGCTCTGCGCTGCGCCGAAACAGTGGTTTACCCCCACATATGGGGTATCAGCGTATTCAGGAGAAATTGCACAACAAAATTTATGGTTAAATTTCTGTTTTTATTCTTGTGAAAATAAAAAAAATGGTTATGAAGTAAAACATTTGCAAACAAAAGTTAAATGTTCATTTTTTCCTTCCACATTGTTTGAGTTCCTGTGAAGCACGTAAAGGGTTAATAAACTTCTTGAATGGGGTTTTAAGCACCTTGAGGGGTGTAGTTTTTAGAATGGTGTCACACTTGGGTATTTTCTATCATATAGACCCCTCAAAATGACTTCAAACGTGATGTGGTGTTGTAAAAATAAGAAATTGCTGGTCAACTTTTAACCCTTATAACTCCCTAACAAAAAAAAAAAATTGTTTCCAAAATTGTGCTGATGTAAAGTAGACATGTGGGGAATATTATTTATTAACTATTTTTTGTGACATATCTTTCTGATTTAAGGGCATAAAAATACAAAGTTTGAAAATTGCAAAATTTTACAAATTTTCGCCATATTTCTGTTTTTTTCATAAATAATCGCAAGTAATATCGAAGAAATGTTACCACTAACATGAAGTACAATATGTCACGAAAAAACATTCTCTGAATCAGCGGGATCCGTTAAAGCGTTCCAGAGTTATAACCTCATAAAGTGACAGTGGTCAGAATTGTAAAAATTGGCTCGGTCATTAAGTACCAAATTGGCTCTGTCACTAAGGGGTTAAATATGTATTAAATGACGTGTTTGGATAATAATGTCACATGTGCTGCTGGCTGTAGAACCCCTGGATTCATTCCTGCAGGGAGTGACCATTAAGCCGTCAGTGCCCCTTCCCAGAAGGCTCTCGGCTGTTGGAATAGTATGATGATGTGCGACTTGTGTGCTAACTGCTCCACACTTTTTTACATAATACCCCCCACCAAAAAAAGAAGCAAATAATGATATGCAATTACACTTATGTTGCTATCTGCAACTTGATCCCTGGGTCAATATTATTATTTGCTGACTCTCTGAGCTGCATTCCCATCAGCAGACCCCAGTAAAGGGAAAAGGCAGCCCGAGGGACACTTAGGCCACACAACAGCAGCGAAACCAGTACACATCCACCACTGACTGGTGCCGTCACTCCAAAGATTGACAGACTTCACTAAAGTCAATAGACATAAAGCAAAGTCAATTCACAAAGACTCCCTTCATTTCTTGAGAAGCATTTGTAACCAACTCACCAAAATATAATAAACACCAAACACTAAAGAAAATGTCAGGAGTGTATATGGGTGACAAACCGCCATACTAAAATGTAAGAGTTCTGATGCCGGATGGCACAAAGGTCTCAGCCAAACAAGTGTAGCTCCAGGTCTTAACTAGTCGTGTAGCCCTAAAATACAATTGTCCACCAGTCTAAAAATTCTAGCAAGGCACTCTAGTTCACTAATAATAATAATAATAATAATAATAATATTATATTATAAATTATTATCGTTCACTCATGCTTCTACACCATAAATGTAGGATAAAAAAAAAAAGATATCATATTACGTGGAACTTATCAGATATTAACAGAAACAAGCAAAGAGTTTTCATACCCTGAATCTCACAAGCATTGTGTATTAGCCAGAAAAGCATGACAGTGGTCAGCAGAGGTGGCACAAGAATCAGAGCGTATCTATAGTAGGTGCACAATGATAAATGGAAGGACACGTACCCATCAGGGACACACAAATTCGCTGTAACTTACAGCAGAAAGTGGAGACCATAGCTGGAGTAGATTTCTCACTCTGATGTACAGAAACCCAAAGAAAGAGCCAAAATCATTAAGAATAATTAATCTGACCCTTCAATAGGCTTCAGGACGTACAAAATCACAATCTGGATTCGGCCCCATAACGGAGTTGTAGTCTAGTGTGATGACTGCTAAAGAGTTAATTGGCCCCTCCAAGTGCACATCTATGGAAGACATCAAATGCTTATTTTCACAAAACACTCTGCCACTGAGCACATTTTGTGGGGGTGGGCATGTATAAGTATACGTACAGTATTTGGCTTGGCACGTTGTGCAAGTTAAAACTAGCTGTGGTGAATCTGAAAATAACGGCGAGATGAGGAACTCTCTGAACCTTGTCCGGATTACAGCCTGCAGCCTTTCATATCATATCTGCAGCGGTGTCTTGTTTCTGACCACACACATGCACCAGTGCTGATGATAATCACATCCAGAGCCTTGGGATTTGGATGTTTCGCCCCCCGCAGTTCGCCCCCGGGTACATTTACTTCACCCGCGGGAAGTTATACCATCCAGCTGCCAGACCATCACCCCAGAGGACCCCTTTAAGCCGCGTCGGTCCCTACTGACCGAATAACACAGGTGGCGTCACAAACACAAACTTTATTCACCAAACCCTTAAAAGATTTTTCCCTTGTATTTGAGTGCCCAGGGCCACGGACAAGGTCGCAGCCACTCTGACGTCCCCTTCAAGTACCGAACTCGGTACCGAGTACCCCACTGCGCTGGCGGGCGACTCAACTTGGCGTCACGAACAGGATGCACCTGGGCGCGAAACATCCTATAACCCAGAGCCTTGTACCATTTATTCCTGGATCTGTGATCTGACATCACTACGATATAAGGCAAGGAACAAGTAGCATTTTGAGAGCAGGATTTTCCATTCTCCCAGAACAGATTTACAATATTACAGTACTGCTGGGAGCTTAGTAAACTCTTGTGTTACATCTATCTCACCAGGACTCTGCAGGCCTCTGGGTCCTGGAGAGCAGTGCATTTTGGGAATGCAGGAAGGGTTCACAATCCAAGTCTCGGACTGGCTGTCAGCTCTACCAACCCGAGCATGACAGCTGCATAGAAATACATATTGTCACTCTCAGGTCGGGAGAGCCGCCGGCAGTCTGAGTTTTGCGTTGTGACCTCCGTCCGAGTAATATGGCTGCCTGACTCTCCCCTTAGAATAGGTCATCAATATCTGATCGGTGGTGGTGGGACACCAGGCACCCCTGCTGATCAGCGGTTACCGGCAGGCGCGGATTTACTCAGTTGTGGCGCGTATAGAGGCGGAGCTGGGTACTGCTAGGCCATGGCATCAAAATCTTACATATCTACTGTGTTTTCGCAGCCTAGAGCTGGAAAGAATCAAGGGCAGTGCATCAACTATTGTCCGCAGAAGAGACAGCAATGTGCATGCGCCAGGACGCCACAAGACTTCACTTCCAACAGCAGAGTAGCGGAGCTAACCAAAAACCATTAAGGCCCATTAAGGTCATGTCAGGGCGGGAATCATGAGAAGAAACAATGCACTCGGTGGCCTCGGCCAGACTGCACTTCACACAGATTCAGAGTTCATTTTCTCAGTGATGGCACATCCATATGCCACACACATGGAAGGTAGGTTTTAACCGGTCTTCTCCACCCTACCTAGCAATATACATAGCTTGCTAACCCTGAAGCAATCTACAAGGTTATGCAAGTTTTTTTTCTCCTGATAGTCAAACCTGTAAGGAAGACTCTGATTAGAAAGGTTTGGATTGTCATGATTATACTATATCCTGAGAGAGGACGATGAATACTTTCATGTTCCCATAGGCCCCCAAACAGATGGAGGCCAAAATTGTGATCTTTTGGCCTCCATCTCACTAGTAACCATCTGCATACTATTTATTTAGCTGTAAAGAAAAGTGCGGCAGACTGCACTTATCTATATATAAGGCAACTGCAAAAACAAACAAAAACCCTTTAATCGGTTGTCCAGTCATGGTAGGTAATCAATACCAGATCGCTGGGGGTATGACACCCGACACCAGCAAGAATCAGGTGTTATAAGCTCTGGGTACTGCAAAACATCTCCTATTCTGCAGCACCCGGCAGCGACCACTACACACTGAATTGAGCCGTGTTGTTCCAGCTCCGTTCCATGTGTTTATATCTGGTCCTCACTGGAGCTTGTATCAGCTGATCGGCTGGAGTTTGACACCTGACACCCCCACCAATCTAATATTGATGACCTATCCTATGGATACTTTCATCAATATGTGCTGAATATAAAACCCCTGAAATTGGGCAGTGGGTGTTTTTTTCTTTTAATGGGTTTCTATAATGCAAGGATGTTACTGTATGTCATCTATCCATACCTCATGTGATCATATCATCAACAGTGGCCACAAATGATAAGTGCACTTAGCCTTAAAGGTGTTATTCACCCGTGGAGACAATTTTACTTAAAGAAGCACTCCTGAAAAACCCAATTTAAAAATGATTTTTGCCCATAATTCCATGCAATTTAATAAAAAAAAATACCCCTTTAACTTGTTTACTGAGTTACAAAACAAATGAAAGCTGTTATGTGAACGCACCAAGCTGGGATAATCGGAATATCTCATCTTCGTTCTCGGTCGTGTGGTCAGCATTAAGCTGTGTGACCTGCAAGCCGTCCACTGTGGATTTGCATAGCAGAGCTCTGTTGGTACCTGCAAAATAAAAACATGCAGATTTGCTCACCTTCAATACACTTATTTACTGTGACCATTATATAAACTTAACTTACTGTAAAGCTTGTCACAGTGAAAATCAAAATGAAAATGTAATATTAAAACACATCAGATATTATAATAAAAACTCCACATTTTATAAAGAATTAAAGGGAACGGTGGCGCAGTGGTTGGCACTGCAGCCTTGCAGCGCTGGGGTCCTGGGTTCTAATCCCACCCAGGACAATATCTGCAAAGAGTTTGTGTATGTTCTCTCCGTGTTTGCGTGGGTTTCTTCTGGGCACTCCGGTTTCCTCCCACATTCCAAAGACATACTGATAGGGATTCTAGATTGTGAGCCCCATCGGGGACAGTGATGATAATGTGTGCAAACTAAAGCGCTGCAGAATATGTTAGCGCTATATAAAAATAAAGATTATTATTATTATTAAAGGGAATCTGTCATCAGGCTTTCGCTACCCCAAAAACTAGTATAAAGAAAGGGGCAAAGACCCAATGGCAATGAGGTTTCACTTATTGGGCTGCTTGCTGTCATTTTGATAAAAAAAACCGTTTTCTCTGTTGCAGATCCAGCAGTTCTCTGAATGCAGAGCTCTGTATAACCCCGCCCACACAACTGATTGGCAGCTTTCTGCCTATGCACAGTGTACACAGAGCTCATGAATATGTAGGACTATCTGGCAGCAAGTCTACTAGTACTCTAATCATGATATCCTGCTGATAAAATAATGATTTTATCAAAACTGCACCGAGCACCCCAGTAAGTGACACATCACTGGAATCAGGGTCTCTGTCTCTACATTATGCTGCTTTCAGATGACAGATTTCCTTTAAAAAGAGTTCTCATCATCTTTGTTCAGGAGTGTACCTCCTTCCCAGCCTGCCCCACTTCTTGGATGGTGGGCAGGTTCTGCTCGTGTCACAGCTCAGTCCAGAAGCATGGCCTGAATGAGCATGCTGGAGGGTGGGTAAGCTAAACAGCCATGTTAAACTGCTCCTGGGCTGCTGCATATGCACAGGAGCCATTATTCAGAACTGAAAGGTGCAGGGGAGCGTTGAGTGGAATTAGGAACTAACCTGCTTGCTCCAAAATCCTTGCTGGCCTTAGCAGAAACTTACCATTGCAACTGTTCATGTGCAGCCACTGCTCTAATATTGACGGTGGCCGTCTCCTTTGATTATTCTTACAATGGCTGTCTAAATATTCCCAAAGAAGTAGACTGGAATAATCCTGTAAAGATGGGATGCTTGTGGATGCCTGACAATATTCTCCAGCATAGTCAAAAGTAGGTCCGATTTCCAAACTCTAATATCTCAGGATATTTTTCTGGATATGGCTGGATTTCTGCATGGCTCTCATTTACAGTAATAACTGGCTGATCACACCTGTCCATGGTGTATACGTCTATGGCGCTTCTCATAAACCCACGTTACATTTACAAAACACAGCTGTTTTCACATTGCTATGGGTAGAAATACATGGCCACAAATTCATCTTTCAGGCCTTTTACTGGCGGACACTCCCTGTTCTGCAGAGATCAGCAATTTCTCAGAATTCGTATAATTATCACCACAGAAACGATGAGAATGACGTGTAAGGCTCCTCTCACACTACATCAGTGTGATAAATGCGTGATCTGGTATCTTTATAAAGTTCAGCAGATCCCCGGAGATCCATTTAGTGTAGAGATGCCAAACCAGTGTCCTGGCCTATGTTTACCAGGTGTCATTTGTTTTCCTGTATGGATAGTGCAGCTTTTCATAGTACAAGTCCGTGGCATCCATTCAATACAGCTAAAGTTGAACTTGATGGACCTAGGTCTTTATTCAACCTATGTACCGGTAACTATGTTACAAAACGGAAATCTAACTTCGGACACAGTGTGAGGAGAGGCGATCACATATTATACATGTAGAAGCAGATAACACAGGATTCACCATTGCTAAGGAGTGATGTGGATTTCTCCCCCTGATCACAGAGCATGCTCAGATCACCCCCCATAGAAGTCAATGACCATCTTCAGAGTCTTGATACCCAGGTCATGATAACAGCGCACAACATAGATGCCACCATAATCATGCACGGAAAACCAAATAAATAAATGGATAACCGTTCAAGAAAAAAAACAGATTAGTAATAAAATATTTTAGGATCTGGTTTTAATTAGTTAAAAAAAATATAGATTTATACCTTCCCTTTAACCCATCCTTGACATCTGCCGTATCTGACAGGAAGGACTTCTCACAAATAGTAGTAAAGTAAAATACACTTCGCACATTTAACACCTTAGATACCGTGGAAAACAGTGACTGCAGCATCTAAGTGGCAAGGCGATCATCCCCTTTTTAACCCCTTAACCCCAGAGCCATTTTCTGTTTTTTTTTTTTGCTCCCCTTCTTCTCAGAGCCATAACTTTTTTTTATTTTTCGGTCAATATGGCCACACGAGTGTTTGTTTTTTTACGGGACAAGTTGTACTTTTGAAAGACACCATTGGTTTTAACATATCGTGTACTGGAAAATGGGAAAAAAGTTCTAAGTGCAGTGAAATTGCAAAAAAAAAAGTGCAATTCCCCAGTGTTTTGTTTACCATGTTCACTAAGTGCTAAAACTGACCTGCCAGCATGATTCTCCACGTCATTCCGAGTTCATAGACACCAAACATATCTAGGTTCTTTTTTATTTAAGTGGTGAAAAAAAAATTCCAGGTTTTATTTTTTTTCTAAAAAGGCATCATTTTCCGAGACCTGTAGCCTCTCCATGTTTGTGATCTGGGGCTGGGTGAGGGCTAATTTTTTGCGCACTGAGCTGATGTCTTATTGGTACCATATTGATACAATGTTTTGATCGCCCGTCACTGCATTTTATTGCAATATAGCAGCAACTTAAAAAAACAATTGTGGCATTTTTTATTTTTTTCTCGCTACACCGTTTAGCAATCAGGTTAATCCTTTTTTTTTTTTTATTGATAGATCGGGCGTTTCTGAATGCGGCAATACCAAATTTGTGTAGATTTGATTTTTTTTCATTGTTTTATTTTGAATGGGGCGAAACTGGGGGTGAATTGAACTTTTATATTTTTTTTTAAAACTTTTTTTTTTTTACTTTTTGCATGCTTCAATAATTTCCATGGGAGACTAGAAGTTGCAATACTTTGATCGCTTCTGTTACACACAGGCGATGACCGCGGCGCTCACCGATGGGTCGGCATGACAACTAGAGGTCTGCTGCAGACCTCTGGTTGTCATGCTGACCCATCGGTGACCCGCAATCATGTGATGGGGTCACCGATGGGCGTGATTAGTGATGCGCTTCCTGTAAGAAGGAGTTAAATGTCGCTGTCAGAGATTGATAATAGCGGCATTTAACTAGCGGCTGTTGCGGGCACACGTCAGCTAATCTAATAGTATGGGCGTCACCTTGCTCTACATGTGTGTGATCAGTGCCCCATAGATGCCTTTTTGTGTGCAATTTTAATATTAGGCAATCATCCTCCCCCGTGGACTGGTAGATTGTGAGTGGTTGTCTCATCAGTATTTTGCACCAGTGTTGCCTCCATCTTTATTGTGTGTGTCTGCTGTATCCTGAGAGTGCATTAGATTCCATGACCTGAGCAGGTAACTACTATTGCCTTTTTTTTGCTGTGAAAATTATATATATATATATATATATATATATATATATATATATATATATATATATATATATATATATATATATATATATATATATATTTATTTATTTTTTTTTTTTCCACAGTGCCTTGCCCCCTTGAACTTTTCAACCTTTTCCCACATATCATGCTTCAAACATAAAGATACCAAATGTAAATTTTTGGTGAAGAATCAACAACAAGTGGAACACAATTGTGAAGTTGAACGACATTTATTGGTTATTTGAAATTTTTGGGAAAACTCAAAAAACTGAGACGTGGGGCGTGCAATATTATTCGGCCCCTTTACTTTCAGTGCAGCAAACTCACTCCAGAAGTTCATTGTGGATCTCTGAATGATCCAATGTTTTCCTAAATGCCTAATGATGATAAATATAATCCACCTGTGTGTAATCAAGTCTCTGTATAAATGCACCTGCTCTGTGATAGTCTCAGGGTTCTGTTTGAAGCACAGAGAGGATCATGAAGACCAAGGAACACAACAGGCAGGTCTGTGATACTGTTGTGGAGAAGTTTAAAGCCGGATTTGGATACAAAATGATTTCCAAAACTTTAAATATCCCAAGGAGCACTGTGCAAGCGATCATATTGAAATGGAAGGAGTATCATACCATTGCAAATCTACCAAGACCCGGCCGTCCCTCTAAACTTTAATCTCAAACAAGGAGAAGACTAATCGGAGAAGAGGCCCATGATCACTCTGGATGAACTGCAGAGATCTACAGCTGAGGTGGGACAGTCTGTCCATAGGACAACAATCAGTTGTACACTGCACAAATCTGGCCTTTATGGAAGAGTGGCAATAAGAAAGCCATTTCTCAAAAATATCCATAAAAAGTGTTGTTTAAAGTTTGCAACAAGCCACCTGGGAGACACACCAAACGTGGAAGAAGGTGCTCTGGTCAGATGAAATCAAAATTTAACTTTTTGGCAATAATGCCAAACGATATGTTTGGTGTAAAAGCAACACAGCTCATCACCCTGAACATACCATCCCCACTGTCAAACATGGTGGTGGCAGCATCATGGTTTGGGTCTGCTTTTCTTCAGCAGGGACAGAGAAGATGGTTAAAATTGATGGGAAGATGGATGGAGCCAAATACAGGACAATTCTTGAAGAAAACCTGTTGGAGTCTGCAAAAGACCTGAGACTGAGACGGAGATTTGTCTTCCAACAAGACAATGATCTCAAACAAAGCAAAATCTACAATGGAATGGTTCACAAATAAACGTATCCAGGTGTTAGAATGGCCAAGTCAAAGTCCAGACCTCAATCCAATCGAGAATCTGTGGAAAGAGCTGAAAACTGCTGTTCACAAACAATCTCCATCAACCTCACTGAGCTCGAGCTGTTTGCCAAGGAAGAATGGGCAAGAATTTCAGTCTCTCGATGTACAAAACTGATAGAGACATACCCCAAGCGACTTGCAGTTGTAATCGCAGCAAAAGGTGGCGCAAAAAAGTATTAAGTTAAAGGGGCCGAATAATATTGCACGCCCCACTTCTCAGTTTTTGAATTTCCACATTATACAAATTGTCTCTTCAGAGAGGAAGAGAGCTAGAACTCTAGTGCCACCTATTGGAAGGTAGCAATCCTACAAGTCAATGTCGACCCCTTAACGAGCCTTGTCACATGACTTAGGATAATAGCCAAACCAGAATCTTAATTTGCAGACACTGTGTTTCGGGGTATTGCCCCTCGTCAGTGCAAAGCGGAGATCTGGTTTGGATGTGTGAGAGGCATCAGACCGTTATCCAAGAAGTATTGTTTCTCCTTGCGGAGATTAACATGTTAAGCATGCCGAGATGAGGAGACTTAAAGCCGCAATGCTCCTCTGGGTAATATGCTAATTATACAAATTGTCTCTTCAGAGAGGAAGAGAGCTAGAACTCTAGTGCCACATTTGACTTGTATGATTGCTACCTTCCAATAGGTGGCACTAGAGTTCTAGCTCTCTTCCTTTCTGAAGAGACAATTTGTATAATTAGCATATTACCCAGAGGAGCATTGCGGCTTTAAGTCTCATCTCGGCATGCTTAACATGTCAATCTCCGCAAGGAGAAACGATACTTCTTGAATTTCCACAAAAATTTCAAATAACCAATACATTTTGTTCAAACTTCACAATTGTGTTCCACTTGTTGCTGATTCTTCACCAAAAATTTACATTTGGTATCTCTATGTTTGAAGCATGATATGTGGGAAAACAGCTCAAATGATGGAACAATCAAAACATCACAGGTCTCAAAAGTAGGTGAAGCTAACTTTTAACCCCTTCATGACCCAGCCTATTTTGACCTTAAAGACCTTGCCGTTTTTTGCAATTCTGACCAGTGTCCCTTCATGAGGTAATAACTCAGGAACGCTTCAATGGATCCTAGCGGTTCTGAGATTGTTTTTTCGTGACATATTGGGCTTCATGTTAGTGGTAAATTTAGGTCAATAAATTCTGTGTTTATTTGTGATAAAAACGGAAATTTGGCGAAAATTTTGAAAATTTCGCAATTTTCACATTTTGAATTTTTATTCTGTTAAACCAGAGAGTTATGTGACACAAAATAGTTAATAAATAACATTTCCCACACGTCTACTTTACATCAGCACAATTTTGGAAACAAAATTTTTTTTTGCTAGGAAGTTATAAGGGTTAAAATTTGACCAGCGATTTCTCATTTTTACAACGAAATTTACAAAACCATTTTTTTTAGGGACCACCTCACATTTGAAGTCAGTTTGAGGGGTCTATATGGCTGAAAATACCCAAAAGTGACACCATTCTAAAAACTGCACCCCTCAAGGTGCACAAAACCACATTCAAGAAGTTTATTAACCCTTCAGGTGCTTCACAGCAGCAGAAGCAACATGGAAGGAAAAAATGAACATTTAACTTTTTAGTCACAAAAATGATTTTTCAGCAACAATTTTTTTATTTTCCCAATGGTAAAAGGAGAAACTGAACCACGTAAGTTGTTGTCCAATTTGTCCTGAGTACGCTGATACCTCATATGTGGGGGTAAACCACTGTTTGGGCGCACGGCAGGGCTTGGAAGGGAAGGAGCGCCATTTGACTTTTTGAATGAAAAATTGGCTGCACTCTTTAGCGGACACCATGTCACATTTGGAGAGCCCCCGTGTGCCTAAAAATTGGAGCTCCCCCACAAGTGACCCCATTTTGGAAACTAGACGCCCCAAGGAACTTATCTAGATGCATAGTGAGCCCTTTAAACCCCCAGGTGCTTCACAAATTGATCCGTAAAAATGAAAAAGTACTTTTTTTTCACAAAAAAATTCTTTTAGCCTCAATTTTTTCATTTTCACATGGACAACAGGATAAAATGGATCCTAAAATTTGTTTGGCAATTTCTCCTGAGTACACCGATACTTCACATGTGGGGGTAAACCACTGTTTGGGCACATGGTAAGGCTCGGAAGGGAAGGAGCGCCATTTGACTTTTTGAATGAAAAATTATCTCCATCGTTAGCGGACACCATGTCGCGTTTGGAGAGACCCTGTGTGCTTAAACATTGGAGCTCCCCCACAAGTGACCCCATTTTGGAAACTGGACCCCCCAAGGAACTTATCTAGATGCCTAGTGAGCACTTTAAACCCTCAGGTGCTTCACAAATTGATCCGTAAAAATGAAAAAGTACTTTTTTTTCACAAAAAATTTATTTTCGCCTCAATTTTTTCATTTTCACATGGGCAACAGGATAAAATGGATCCTAAAATTTGTTGAGCAATTTCTCCCGAGTACGCCGATACCTCATATGTGGGGGTAAACCACTGTTTGGGCACACGGCAGGGCTCGGAAGGGAAGGCGCGCCTTTTAACTTTTTGAATGGAAAATTAGCTCCAATTGTTAGCGGACACCATGTCGCATTTGGAGAGCCCCTGTGTGCCTATGCAATGGAGCTCCCCCACAAGTGACCCCATTTTGGAAACTAGACCCCCCAAGGAACTTATCTAGATGCATACTGAGCACTTTAAACCCCCAGGTGCTTCACAGAAGTTTATAATGCAGAGCCATGAAAATAAAAAATAATTTTTCTTTTCTCAAAAATGATTTTTTAGCCTGGAATTTCCTATTTTGCCAATGGTAATAGGAGAAATTGGACCACAAATGTTGTTGTCCAGTTTGTCCTGAGTATGCAGATACCCCATATGTGGGGGTAAACCACTGTTTGGGCGCACGGCAGGGCTCAGAAGGGAAGGCACGCCATTTGGCTTTTTAAATGGAAAATTATCTCCAATCATTAGCGGACACCATGTCGCGTTTGGAGAGCCCCTGTGTGCCTAAACATTGGAGATCCCCCACAAATTACCCCATTTTGGAAACTAGACCCCCAAAGGAACTAATCTAGATGTGTAGTGAGCACTTTGAACCCTCAAGTGCTTCACAGAAGTTTATAACGCAGAGCCATGAAAATAAAAAAAAAAAATTATTTTCTCAAAAATGAATTTTAGCCAGCAATTTTTTATTTTCCCAAGGGTAACAGGAGAAATTTGACCACAAAAGTTGTTGTCCAGTTTCTCCTGAGTACGCTGATACCCCATATGTGGGGGTAAACCACTGTTTAGGCACATGCTGGGGCTCGGAAGTGAAGTAGTGACGTTTTGAAATGCAGACTTTGATGGAATGCTCTGTGGGCGCCACATTGCGTTTGCAGAGCCCCTGATGTGGCTAAACAGTAGAAACCCCCCACAAGTGACCCCATTTTGGAAACTAGACCCCGAAAGGAACTTATCTAGATGTGAGGTGAGCACTTTGAACCCCCAAGTGCTTCACAGAAGTTCATAACACAGAGCAGTGAAAATAATAAATACGTTTTCTTTCCTCAAAATAATTTTTTAGCCCAGAATTTTTTATTTTCCCAAGGGTTACAGGAGAAATTGGACCACAAAAGTTGTTGTCCAGTTTCTCCTGAGTACGCTGATACCCCATGTGTGGGGGTAAACCACTGGGCACACGTGGGGGCTCAGAAGGGAAGTAGTGACTTTTGAAATGCAGACTTTGATGGAATGGTCTGCGGGCGTCACGTTGCGTTTGCAGAGCCCCTGGTGTGCCTAAACAGTAGAAACCCCCCACAAGTGACCCCATTTTGGAAACTAGACCCCCCAAGGAACTTATCTAGATATGTGGTGAGCACTTTGAACCCCCAAGTGCTTCACAGACGTTTACAACGCAGAGCCGTGAAAATAAAAAATCATTTTTCTTTCCTCAAAAATGATGTTTTAGCAAGCAATTTTTTATTTTCTCAAGGGTAACAGGAGAAATTGGACCCCAGTAATTGTTGCGCAGTTTGTCCTGAGTATGCTGGTACCCCATATGTGGGGGTAAACCACTGTTTGGACACACGTCGGGGTTCGGAAGTGAGGGAGCACCATTTGAATTTTTGAATACAAGATTGGCTGGAATCAATGGTGGCGCCATGTTGCGTTTGGAGACCCCCTGAAGTGCCTAAACAGTGGAAACCCCTCAATTCTACCTCCAACACTAACCCCAACACACCCCTAACCCTAATCCCAACTGTAGCCATAACCCTAATCACAACCCTAACCCCAACACACCCCTAACCACAACCCTAACCCCAACACACCCCTAACCCTAACCACAACCCTAATTCCAACCCAACCCTAAGGCTATGTGCCAACGTTGCGGATTCGTATGAGATTTTTCAGCACCATTTTTGAAAAATCTGCGGGTAAAAGGCACTACGTTTTACCTGCGGATTTTCCGCGGATTTCCAGTGTTTTTTGTGCGGATTTCACCTGCGGATTCCTATTGAGGAACAGGTGTAAAACGCTGCGGAATCCGCACAAAGAATTGGCATGCTGCGGAAAATACAACGCAGCGTTCCCGCGCGGTATTTTCCGCACCATGGGCACAGCGGATTTGGTTTTCTATATGTTTACATGGTACTGTAAACCTGATGGAACACTGCTGCGGATCCTCAGCCAAATCCGCACCGTGTGCACATAGCCTAATTCTAAAGGTATGTGCACACGCTGCAGAAAATGCTGCGGATCCGCAGCAGTTTCCCATGAGTTTACAGTTCAATGTGAACCTATGGGAACCAAAAATCGCTGTACACATGTTGCGGAAAAACTGCACGGAAACGCAGCGGTTTACATTCCGCAGCATGTCACTTCTTTCTGCGGATTCCGCAGCGGTTTTACAACTGCTCCAATAGAAAATCGCAATTGTAAAACCGCAGTGAAATGCGCAGAAAAACCGCGGTAAATCCACGATAAATCGGCAGCGGTTTAGCACTGTGGATTTTTCAAATCCGCTGCGGAAAAATCCGCATAGGACCAGAATATGTGTGCACATACCGAAACCCTAACCCTAACCCTACCCCTACTTCTTACCCCAACCTTAGTGAAAAAAAAAAAAATTCTTTATTTTTTTTATTGTCCCTATCTATGGGGGTGACAAAGGGGGGGGGTCATTTACTATTTTTTTTATTTTGATCACTGAGATATAACCTATCTCAGTGATCAAAATTCACTCTGGAACGAATCTGCCGGCCGGCAGATTCGGCGGGCGCACTGCACATGCGCCCGCCATTTTGGAAGATGGCGGCGCCCAGGAAAGAAGACGGACGGACCTCGGGCGGCCAGGTAAGTATAAGGGGGGGGGAGATCAGGGCACGGGGGGGGCGTCGGAGCACGGGGGGGTGGATCGGAGCATGGGGGGGGTGGATCGGAGCATGGGGGGGGTGGATCGGAGCATGGGGGCGGGTGGATCGGAACACGGGAGGGAGGATTGGAGCACGGGGGAGGATTGGAGCACGGGGTGAGGGATCGCTGTGCGGGGGGGTGGATCGGAGCACGGGGGGGGGGGGTCGCTGTGTGCGGGGGGGGGGGGATCGGAGTGCGGGGGGGTTTGATTGGAGCGCGGGGGGTGTGATTGGTGCACGGGGTAAGCGGACAGGAGGATGGGGGAGCGGAGCACAGGACGGAGGGGAGCGGAGCACAGATCGGGGGGCTGGGGGGGCGATCGGAGGGGTGGGGTGGGTGCACATAAGTGTTTCCAGCCATGGCCGATGATATTGCAGCATCGGCCATGGCTGGATTGTAATATTTCACCAGTTTTTTAGGTGAAATATTACAAATCGCTCTGATTGGCAGTTTCACTTTCAACAGCCAATCAGAGCGATCGTAGCCACGAGGGGGTGAAGCCACCCCCCCTGGGCTAAACTACCACTCCCCCTGTCCCTGCAGATCAGGTGAAATGGGAGTTAACCCTTTCACCCGGCCTGCAGGGACGCGATCTTTCCATGACGCATATGCTGCGTCATGGGTTGGAATGGCACCGACTTTCATGACGCAGCGTATGCGTCAAAGGTCGGGAAGGGGTTAAATCACTTTAATTAAAAAAAAAATCCTTATTGTGATATTGTTTTTTTCTCTCCTTCCAAGAGCCATAACTTTATTTTTCCATCAACCAGGAGTTTTTTTTTTGTGAGAAAACTTTTTTTTTTTATAGTGAAAAAATGCGATAACCGCGAAAAAAACACATCCATTGAGCATTCTATTAATAGAATGCAATCCGCAATTTTTGTGCACATGTTGCGTTTTTTCCGCAAAAAAAACGCATCGCGGTAAAAAACGCAGCATGTTCATTAATTTTGTGGATTTTTCGCGTATTTACCGCTATTTAATGCATTGGGAAGCGCTGGGGAAAAACGTGAAAAATCCACACAAAAAACGTGATTAAAAAAAGCGCAAAAAACGCATGCGGATTTCAAGTGGAAAAAGTTCAGTTTTGTTCAGGAAATTTCTGCAAGGAATCCTGACGTGGGCGCATAGCCTAAGTGTTATCAATCACTGCCAGGATTAGAAATGTGACAGAAAACAACACCAGGTTCAGCTATACTACCAGATGTTACCTAATGTAAAAACATAAATAAAATGTTTAAAAATTAAAAACCCTCTCTCGGCCTTACCACCGCCTTTAGTTACCACTAGGATACCACAAATTACTTTAATAAACTGTACTTTTCCTACAATTTAAATGGCACATTTACATAAAGTATCCCCTCCCCCTCCACAAAAAGAACAAACAAATATCCCCACTTGTTAGGATAAGGGATAATTTGCTAACAGCTGGCATTCCCATTGCAAGGACCCCTAGCAATCCCAACAGCGGGGCCCTGAAGCTCTATTTTGGATGGAGAAGAGTTGTGCATGCTTGGTCTCCACTCCATTCATTGTCTATGGGACTGCAGTGGAAAGTGGAGTGCTGTACTTAATGGGGGGGCGGGACTACTCTTTAAAGGACTTGTCAACTATTTCTTAATAGCTAAAGTTTAAAAAAAAAAAACAAAAACAAACATACAGTACTTACTTCTAGCAGTGGACAAATCCTGTTACGGACGGCGTTTATATTGCCGATGTTAATCACAAGTTCTATTTATTAGGAGACAACTTCTCCTCGGATATTTGGGGCACCTTGGGTGCCTGTAATTTACTGTATGCTTCATGTGTAAATTACAGCAAATCCTCTAAAACTTTTCCACTTTTTCTAAAATGCCGGTGTTCAGTAAAAAAGAACAAAATAGTCAAAAGTTGTGTGCAAGTAGACCTTACACAAAAATATTAGGCTTTATAAAGCCACAATTATGGCACACGGTCCTTCATTAAGTATTCATGGTCGAATTCTTTTTCAGGTCCTTATAGAGCAAAGATTACTAATAACGACACTTTATTTTTTCGGACACACGTAAAACAAGAATAATACATGTAGCAACAGAGGAAAGTACCCAGGTGTCTGCCATGTAGAGAATGGCTAATGTTTTATTACCGAAGCGATGGGGTCAGCGGCTGTAATGAAGGGTCAACCACCAAATAACCAAGTGATAAATGGAAACCACCGAGGTCTGACTACTGGGACATTCACAGTCTTAGAATTTGGGACACTTATCCCCCTTTGCCCCATCACTGGTAATACGGGGCAGTGGTTGAGCGTGCACACTGCTGATCATACAACTCTTTGTGAGTTATGGATGCTTATTTGGACCAAATCCTGCATTAAAGAGGTTGGTAGCGATGATCAAAAGATTTGCAGGACCCTGATCCTGTGGCCATATTGGTAGACCATGGCCACTGGACCGGAGCACTGCCAGCATCCCTGGTGCCCCCTTTGATTGGTTGGCCCAGGGTGATGTCATGTGGACTGCAACAATGACGAGGTGCTAGACCTACAAATCACAGGACGCATCAGGGAGGAGGAGGATAGGAGGAGGTTTGCAGGACTCTGGTCTTGCAGCCACTGACTACCAATGTGGCCGCCTGACCAAGGACCTGTGAATCTTTTAATCATCTCAGAGGCTGGCCATTTTACCAGAGGTGCTGAGGACATGATTTCTGGCACTTCAGTAAGTATTAGTATTCTATTAGTATATAGCAGTCTCCTCCTGCGCTGGTTACTGCAGCCTCCCTCACATCGCACAGCTCTCCTGTACACTAAATAGCTAACGACTCAGGAGCAAGTGAGGAGCATGGAAACGTTCTGATTTCTCTTTCCAGTCCATCATTATGGGAGCAGCCATTACGACTCAGCTTTTGTTAGCAGCGGTCAGTGCCATGCTTTACAGCAGCCACGTCAGTAGGAATCACTGGTCTGTAGATTTTCACGGACTTGTTCTAGGCATGCTCTGTGATCTGTGCAGAGGTTACTGTGCAGGGAGGGTTGACGCTCCCTATAGTGAATGTTGTTTATATAGGAGGAGTTATTTATATATTACTGTTATGCAAAATACAAAAATAAAATCACAAATATTATTAAAATATATTCAACATAAATTAGTTTGTATTAAAAGGAGCCGAAAACTATCTTAGCTGCTGCTGTACAGTAACATTTAATTAAGAAAGCACTGGAATCAGCATCCCTGTCACTACTTTATGCCCCCCTCGCAGGCAGAGCAGCATGAAAACGAAATAATTCTCTATAAAGGGTTAAATTAGAAGTATAAATATTAGTAGCAGCAAAACCACATGTATTAACCTGTGCTGTGCTGCACAAGGTGATAGAAGTAGAATATTTTCCACAATTATGGTGAAGTCTAGCAGGGAAAACATGATGTGTGTCATCTGCTGTCCGTATACACAGTAATGGTGACAGTCTATAAAATCACATATATACAACCCCTGGCAAAAATTATGGAATCACCGGCCTTGGAGGATGTTCATTCAGTTGTTTAATTTTGTAGAAAAAAAGCAGATCACA
This sequence comes from Ranitomeya imitator, assembly GCF_032444005.1. Classification (NCBI taxonomy): domain Eukaryota; kingdom Metazoa; phylum Chordata; class Amphibia; order Anura; family Dendrobatidae; genus Ranitomeya; species Ranitomeya imitator. The sequence continues at coordinate 58,743,266 of NC_091289.1, forward strand.
GACCTGGCACAAAACTAAAGTCATTTCAAATGACAACTTTCAGGCTTTAAGAAACACTAAAATAAATCAAGAACAAAACATGTGGTAGACAGTAATGGTTACTTTTTTAACCAAGCATAGAGGAAACATTATGTAATCACTCAATTCTGAGGAAAAAATTATGGAATCATGAAAAAGAAACAAAAAAAACACTCCAAAACATCACTATTATTTTGTTGCACCACCTCTGGCTTTTATAACAGCTTGCTGTCTCTGAGGCCTGGACTTACTGAGTGTCACACAGGACTCTTCATCAGTCTGGCTCCAGCTTTCTCTGATTGCTGTTACCAGATCAGCTTTGCAGGTTGGAGCCTTGTCATGGACCATTTTCATCAACTTCCACCAAAGATTTTCAATTGGATTGAGATCCGGACTATTTGCAGGCCATGACATTGACCTTATGTGTCTTTTTTCAAGGAATGTTTTCACAGTTTTTGTTCTATGGCAGGATGCATTATCATCTTGAAAAATGATTTCATCATCCCCAAACATCCTTTCAATTGATGGGATAAGAAAAGTGTCCAAAATATCAACATAAACTTGTGCATTTATTGAAGATGTAATGACAGCCATCTCCCCAGTGCCTTTACCTGACATGCAGCCCCATATCATCAATGACTGTGGAAATTTGCATGTTCTCCTCAGGCAGTCATCTATATAAATCTCATTGGAACAGCGCCAAACAAAGGTTCCAGCATCATCACCTTGCCTAATGCAGATTCGCAATTCATTACTGAATATGACTTTCATCCAGTCATCCACAGTCCACGATTGCTTTTCCTTAGTCCATTGTAACCTTGTTTTTTTCTGTTTAGGTGTTAATGATGGCTTTCATTTACCTTTTCTGTATGTAAATCCCATTTCCTTTAGGCGGTTTCTTACAGTTCGGTCACAGACATTGACTCCAGTTTCCAGTTTTGGAGACATATTTCTTGAAGTTTCCAGTCTTGACGCTTTGATGTCTTCCTTGGTCTACCAGTATGTTTGCCTTTAACAACCTTCCCATGTTGTTTGTATTTGGTCCAGATTTTAGATACAGCTGAATGTGAGAAACCAACATCTTGTACAACATTGCTTGATGATTTACCCTCTTTTAAGAGTTTGATGATCCTCTCCTTTGTTTCAATTGACATCTCTCGTGTTGGAGCCATGATTCATGTCAGTCCACTTGGTGCGACAGCTCTCCAAGGTGTGATCACTCCTTTTTAGATGCAGACTAACGAGCAGATCTAATTTGATGCAGGTGTTAGTTTTGGGATTTACAGGGTGGTTCCGTAATTTTTTCCCCTCATAATTGAGTGACTCCATAATTTTTCCCCTATGCTTGGTTAAAAAAGTAACCATTACTGAGTATCACATTTTTTGTTCTTGATTTCTTTTAGTGTTTCTTAAAGCCAGAAAGTTGCCATTTGAAATGACTTTAGTTTTGTGCCATGTCTGTGATTTGCTTTTTTTCTACAAAATGAAACAACTGAATGAACATCCTCCAAGGCCGGTGATTCCATAATTTTTGCCAGGGGTAGTACATGACCAAGCACAGAACACACAGATCGTGTCCTCAGCACCCTGGCTACAGGGAATCTCTGGCCTGCAGACAATGTCACTTACACCATAGCTTACATTGGGTATAGGGTCTGCACAGTCTAAGAAATAAAACCCATAAAAATATTGGTGTCAATTCAGAAAGTATAAACCTTTTATAAAGAAACGTGTCGGCGTCTGTAACATTACAATATCTGATAAGAGTTACTGCGTTACATACCGACATTAGCCACGTAAAGTTTGTTGTTCACAATTAACACCACGATGACCATTGCGCCCCCATAAATCTCCTTTTCTAGGCTGGTAAGTCGGTCTACAATTTTCTGGTACTGGCTAGGAAGCTGCTGAAGTACCGCACCCTACAGCACACAGAGAAGAAAGGGTAAATGAGGAGGAGCGGAGGCAATTAATATACTGACAATATTTTATTTACACTAATGTTTTCAATTACTTCTATGCTGAAATATATGGACATTAGCATGTTACCGATAATTGGCAGAAATACTTTACAATGAAAGACAACTATGAGTAGGCGATGTTAATGCTCGTTTTACAATGATCTTTCAGTGTAATCAGGCAGCCGAACACATAAAAGGTGAAAAATGCTTGTTTGTAGGGTGAGATGATCTTCTCCACAGCACAAAAGATCGTTCTGGGCGGTGCCTTATCCTGTGTATAAACAGGACTGAAGCTGCCAGGAGCCATAGCAGAGTACGTGCACTGAGCGAGCCATGACACAACGCTCCGTGCTCGCCGGTCAATGCCGTCTGCCGAACAGCGTATGTGCACTGAGCGAGCCATGACACATCGCTCCGTGCTCGGCGGTCACTGCCGTCTGCCGAGCAGCGTATGTGCACTGAGCGAGCCATGACACATCGCTCCGTGCTCGGCGGTCACTGCCGTCTGCCGAGCAGCGTATGTGCACTGAGCGAGCCATGACACATCGCTCCGTGCTCGGCGGTCACTGCCGTCTGCCGAGCAGCGTATGTGCACTGAGCGAGCCATGACACATCGCTCCGTGCTCGGCGGTCACTGCCGTCTGCCGAGCAGCGTATGTGCACTGAGCGAGCCATGACACATCGCTCCGTGCTCGGCGGTCACTGCCGTCTGCCGAGCAGCGTATGTGCACTGAGCGAGCCATGACACATCGCTCCGTGCTCGCCGGTCACTGCCGTCTGCCGAGCAGCGTATGTGCACTGAGCGAGCCATGACACATCGCTCCGTGCTCGGCGGTCACTGCCGTCTGCCGAGCAGCGTATGTGCACTGAGCGAGCCATGACACATCGCTCCGTGCTCGGCGGTCACTGCCGTCTGCCGAACAGCGTATGTGCACTGAGCGAGCCATGACACATCGCTCCGTGCTCGGCGGTCACTGCCGTCTGCCGAGCAGCGTATGTGCACTGAGCGAGCCATGACACATCGCTCCGTGCTCGGCGGTCACTGCCGTCTGCCGAGCAGCGTATGTGCACTGAGCGAGCCATGACACATCGCTCCGTGCTCGCCGGTCACTGCCGTCTGCCGAGCAGCGTATGTGCACTGAGCGAGCCATGACACATCGCTCCGTGCTCGGCGGTCACTGCCGTCTGCCGAGCAGCGTATGTGCACTGAGCGAGCCATGACACATCGCTCCGTGCTCGCCGGTCACTGCCGTCTGCCTGTGAATACAGGATAGGAGCTTTAAGGTACTCAATACACATCTAGATAAGTTCCCTGAGTGGTCTAATTTCCAAAATGTCATCACTTGTGTGGGGTTTCCACTGTTTAGGTACATCAGGGGCTCTCCAAATATGACATGACGTCCACTAATTATTTCAGCAAATTTTACGTTCAAAAAGTCAAAATGATGCTTCTTCCCTTCCGAGCCTTGCCGTGAGCCCACACAGTAGTTTTTCCTCAAATATGGATTATCAGCAAGCTCAGGGGAAATTGCATCATGCAATTTCTCCAATTACCTTTATGAACATAAAAATAATTGGGTCTAAATGGTAATTTTTTGTAAAAAAAAAGGTAAATTGTTTATTTTTTCCTTCTACATTCCATTAATTCCTGTGAAGCACCTGAAGGGTTAATAAACTTTTTGAATGTGGGTTTGGAGCACCTTGAGGGGTGCAGTTTTTAGAATGGTGTCACTTTTGGGTATTTTCTGTCATATAGACCCCTCAAATTCACTTCAAATGTAATGTGGTCCACAAAAAAATGGTTTTGTAAATTTTGTTGTAAAAATGAGAACTCGCCGGACAAAAACTGTTAACCCTTATAACTGCCTAAAAAAATGTTTAAAAAATTGCGGTGATGTAAAGTAACCTCATAAAGTGACAGTGGTCAGAATTGAAAAAAATTGGTCTGATCAGGAGGGTGAAAACAGGCTTCGTGGTGAAGTGGTTAAACTAATGTGTATAGCCATCTACCTGAAGAATGAAGACAGGTTATGGCAGTTTTAAATGACCCTTGCCGTATGTAAATAACGCTTTATAAACTACACACAAATTGGCCAACAGAACTTGAGAATTTGTAGCTAGAAATGTGAACCTTGTTATTAAACTAATCACAGACACCGATTGTTTGAAGGGTCGAGCAACCTACTGAAATATTTCTGAATGTATCAATAAAATACCTGGAAAATAAACATGTCTGCATTATTCAGAATGAGAGACTTACCTCTGGCAGCTGAGACAGGAGGCTCGCTTTTTCTGCTAAGGAATCATCTATGGAATCAAGAAAACTTCTTTCAACCACATCAAATGCCTAAATGACACAATTAAGGAAGATGAAATGCAAGATTGCTATGCAGCCGATTACCATCACTCTTAAGTTATAATGGAAATAATCACATATACAACAATTACATGAAAGGGTATGTCAGAGGAGAGTCACCTTCTGAAGGTTCGCATGAGATTAAACAGTGTATCTAGCATCTATAATAACCCTTCTAACAAGAAAGATCACAATCCCTCAGACAGAATAGTAACTTAATGTGGACCTGATATTTTATTTTTCCTGAAAGGGAACTTGGGCGCATAACGATGGGCATGATTAAGTGAAAGGTACCATTACATTAAAATCATAGTTCTATTAAGTGCTGAGGTCTGGAACAATGCCTGCTTGGCAGCTTTCTTAGGTATTACCATTGCCAGTTGATTGAGAGATCTGTTCTTTATTTCTGCATAGTGAGAGATCTGTCAATCAAGCGGACAGGCCAAGGGGTTCAGGAAGGGAGCTGCCATGTAGAAGCCATTTCCAGAGCTTACCACTTGTTAAAACTTTGATTTCTTGAAAGCACTGAAGCATTTGCACATGCACAGATTCCTCCTTCATGGATCCAAACAAACTTTATATCTAAGGCTGGTTTCACACGTTAGTGTGTCCAGCACGGTGGTGACAGTTTTCACACGTACCGGAGACACTTACACATGTAGACCCAGAATGGGTCTGTACACATGTCAGCATGTTTCCACGCACCCTGTGTCCATGTGAACCACACGTAGACATGTCCATTTTTTACTGGCAGCATGGGCCACAAAACCTCCCGCACACGGATGACACACAGGGATGTCATCTGTGTGACATGTCCCGGTGCCTGAGAAGCAGCGGTAGAGTAAGTGCTGTTGCCTGGTACCGGGTGATGAAGATGACTCATCATTCTCCTCTGCTCTGCCTGCGATTGGGGCGAGCAGGGGAGAATGATGAGAGTTATATTCAAGTGGTAACAATGACAGAAGATAACGGTTGATGGGACCGTTACTCCCATCAGCCTACACCTGCTGCCGCTAATAACAGTGACAGCAGGATTGGCTGATGGGAGTATTCATCAGCCGGCGCCTGTGCTATAAATAAATAAAAAAATTGTATTGTGGGTTTCCCTTGTATTTTCTATAACCAGCCAGGCAAAACTCACTGCTGGGGGCTGCAACCCTCAGCTATCGGCTTCAGCAAAGTTGGTTATCAAGAATAGAGGGGTCCACACTTTTTTTTAAATAAATAATTTACAAAAACCAGAGTGGGGCCCCCCATTTTTGACAACCAGCCTTGATAAAGCAGACAGCTGGGGCTGGTATTCTCAGGTTCTGCAGTCACCGCAGTTCAGTCCTGATGGGAACGCAGCCTCACTGACCGGCAGTAACCACAATGATGTCACCACTGGTCTCTGATGCTGCACTCGCAGCAGCTCATTCACCAGTGGTTCTCAGCGTGGATGGTCGCATCTTGGCACCATCCAGGTTGAAAACTATTTATCCCCCAGACATGGATTACGGCATGGGACAGAATGACGGACTGGTGAGTGTTATTGTTGTTTTGTTAATTTTTTTATTTAATTACAGGAGACGAGGGATTCAATAAATTTCAATAAAATTAGGTGCTAGGTATGTGTAACTGTTTGTTATTTTTATATTAAAAATGGAAAACTGTGCTTCGTTAAATTTCAAATAAAAGACAATATTCTTCCCGTGTCTTTACTAAAAAAATATATATATAAATATATATACACACAGTACAGACCAAAAGTTTGGACACACCTCATTTAAAGATTTTTCTGTATTTTCATGACTATGAAAATTGTACATTCACACTGAAGGCATCAAAACTATGAATTAACACATGTGGAATTATATACTTAACAAAAAAGTGTGAAACAACTGAAATTATGTCTTATATTCTAGGTTCTTCAAAGTAGCCACCTTTTGCTTTGATGACTGCTTTGCACACTCTTGGCATTCTCTTGATGAGCTTCAAGAGGTTGTCACCGGGAATGGTTTTCACTTCACAGGTGTGCCCTGTCAGGTTTAATAAGTGTGATTTCTTGCCTTATAAATGGGGTTGGGACCATCAGTTGTGTTGTGCAGAAGTCTGGTGGATACACACCTGATAGTCCTACTGAATAGACTGTTAGAATTTGAATTATGGCAAGAAAAAAGCAGCTAAGTAATTGCCCATCATTACTTTAAGAAATGAAGGTCAGTCAGTCCGAAAAATTGGGCAAACTTTGAAAGTGTCCCCAAGTGCAGTGGCAAAAACCATCAAGTGCTACAAAGAAACTGGCTCACATGAGGATCGCCCCAGGAAAGGAAGACCAAGAGTCACCTCTGCTTCTGAGGATAAGTTTTTCCGAGTCACCAGCCTTAGAAATCGCAGGTTAACAGCAGCTCAGATTAGAGACCAGGTCAATGTCACACAGAGTTCTAGCAGCAGACATCTCTACAACAACTGTTAAGAGGAGACTTTGTGCAGCAGGCCTTAATGGTAAAATAGCTGCTAGGAAACCACTGCCAAAGACAGGCAACAAGCAGAAGAGACTTGTTTGGGCTAAAAAAACACAAGGAATGGACATTAGACCAGTGGAAATCTGTGCTTTGGTCTGATCCGAGTCCAAATTTGAGATCTTTGGTTCCAACCACCGCGTCTTTGTGCGATGCAGAAAAGGTGAACGGATGGACTCTACATGCCTGGTTCCCACCGTGAAGCATGGAGAAGGAGGTGTGATGGTGTGGGGGTGCTCTGCTGGTGACACGGTTGGGGATTTATTCAAAATTGAAGGCATACTGAACCAGCATGGCTACCACAGGATCTTGCAGCGGCATGCTATTCCATCCGATTTGCGTTTAGTTGGACCATCATTTATTTTTCAACAGGACAATGACCCCAAACACACCTCCAGGCTGTGTAAGGGCTATTTGACCAAGAGGGAGAATGATGGGGTGCTACACCAGATGACCTGGCCTCCACAGTCACCAGACCTAAATCCAATTGAGATGGTTTGGGGTGAGCTGGACCGCAGAGTGAAGGCAAAAGGGCCAACAAGTGCTAAGCATGTCTGGGAACTCCTTCAAGATTGTTGAAAGACCATTCCCGGTGACTACCTCTTGAAGCTCATCAAGAGAATGCCAAGAGTGTGCAAAGCAGTCATCAAAGCAAAAAGTGGCTACTTTGAAGAACCTAGAATATAAGACATAATTTCAGTTGTTTCACACATTTTTGTTAAGTATATAATTCCACATGTGTTAATTCATAGTTTTGATGCCTTCAGTGTGAATGTACAATTTTCATAGTCATGAAAATGCAGAAAAATCTTTAAATGAGAAGGTGTGTCCAAACTCTTGGTATATATATTTAGTAATGGATAGGTGCCTCATAGTAGCTTCTCCATTATTAAGCCGTGGGCTTGATGTCAGCAGACAATACAAAGGTGACATCAACTCCACACAGGGCAAGTGGGTAGAGGTGGGCAAAGCGCCAGAAAAGGCGCATCTGAGATGTGCCTTTTCTGGGCTGCTATTTTTAGGCTGTAGAAGGGGCGGTCAATATCCTTGGCCCCTTCCCAACCTGAGAATATCAGCCCCCAGGTGTCTGCTTTAGAAAAGCTGGTTGTCAAAAATAGGGGGGACCCCATGTCCTTTTTTTTATTATTATTTATTTAAATAATTTAAAAAAACAGAGGGGGGATCCCTCTATTCTTGATAACCAGCCTTGCTGAAGCTGACAGCTGAGTGTTGCAGCCCCCAGCTGTGAGTTTTGCCGGGCTGGTTATAGAAAATACAGGGGAACAGACACAAAATTTTTAATTTTTTTATTTATAAAGCAGTCGGCGAGTGAAGAATATCCCATCAGCCGCTAATGCTGTCACTACTATTAGCGGCAGCAGGTGTAGGCTGATGGGAGTAATGGTCCCATCAGTAGCCGCCTGCTGTCATTGTTATCACTTGAATACAACTCTCATCATTCTCCCCTGCTTGCGCTGATCACAGCAGAGCAGGGGAAAATGATGAGAGCAGTCTTTAGCACCCGGCGCCGGGGAACAGCGCTAACTGTACCGCTGCTTCCTGATGCGGCACACGTGTGCCACAAGTATTACACACACGGATATAGCTGGTACCGGAAATATAAGGACGTGTGGAACCGGCCTTAGGGTATATTTACACCAGTCAATTTGTGGCTGTGAAATGACAACAAAGCAGTTACATAGAAGATGATCGAATTATAGCCTGTTTAGACAGGCACGACAGCACTACTAAGCACAAGTGACATTCATCGTGTAGCATATCGCTGTTCTCGGCAGCACATATTCTGGTTATATTACACAGGACAATGTACAGGGAAGCTTATGATTTCAAACAGTGAAAGCATTTTGCTCGTTTGCTGGTTGATTGGCAGCCTGACAAGAAAGATTGATAATCGGAAATCGACGTTCCTAGGGAACATATGTGCTATCAGCCAGTGGAAATGCACCCTAAGATGCATGTTATGCCCATAAAGCATCACTATAGCGTACTTTTCCCAGTGCTGGAGTGGTGCTTCTAATATAAGATCTCTGCCCATAGTTTTATACCTACCTGCCGTCATCTTCACCTTCATCAGCGCGACTCCAGTTGGTCTTCTGCAGTTTGTGGCCACAGTACAAGTAAGAACATACAGCCGCTATAGGATTAGGTGAGGAACCTCTTAAATTAATCCTCTGCTCAGTTCAATAAAATCAACCACTAACCTGCAACAACATTCTCTGCACCTCTCCGTCCGTGACATCGGCATGCACCTGCCCCAAGAGAAGCTCAGCTGCCAACCTCTGGCCGACAAAATTCGTGGCTCTGGTGCCGTCGTAGCCATTGAACACGCCGTAGAGATATATATTATTCTCTCCTCTGTAAAAAAAGACAGCAAATGCTGCAATATTAAAAGAAACTAGCATCTGGCAAAGAGCAGAAAAAAATCTGCAGCTCTATCAATCTGCCCTGGGAACAGATAAATATATCCCTCTAAAAATAAAAAAGTAGATTACAAATTATGGTATCAGTAACAGGCTTTTATGTGAGTCACAATGTATAAAAGATCTACTGATCAAAGCCAGTTATTAAAGTGAATCTGTCATGTTGAGCATGCTGTCAGCTTGCACACAGCGTGTAATAACGGGGGAATTACGCCAAATTTATGTGTGCAAAGGACAGACTGTAATGGCTAACTATGTGCACTCAGTCCGTCACTGACAGACCCCACAGGGCTGAATACTAAGGGGAGCAAAGATGGAAATCTATCACCTAGAACCAGCTGTCAGATTAGTCTAATGGTGAATTACCTTTATTTTATTCATTTAAAAGAAATCTACCATCAGGTTTTTGCTATGCAATTTGACAGGAGCATAATGTAGGAGCGGAGATCCTGATTCCAGCGATGTGTCACTTAGTTTACTGGGTGCAGCAGTTGTTATAGAATCGGCTTTCTCTGATGCGGATTTAGCAGAGCTGAGTTGTTGAGCCATGTATAACCCCATCCACACCACCAATCGGCAGCTTTCTGTGTACATTGGATAGTGACAAAAGTCCGCTAATCAGTGCTGGAGAGGGATTGGGCCAGCAAGCACAAGGCTGTCAGTCATCTAGTGATAATCTCCTGCTGTGCAAACACTGAAGTTATTGAACCTGAACACACAGTGCAGTAAGTGACATCTCTGGAATCAGTGTCTCTGTTCCTACGCCATGCTGCTCTCAGAACACATAGTAAAAACCTGCCGCCACATTACCTTTAAATCTCTGTTCACTAATGGCCCAGGGCTGAGGAGAGATCCTTATCAGCAACTGTCAGCTAACTTTATTCATGTTCATACAAAAAAGGCAGCAAAAAAACAACCTCTGAGCCAAGAGCAGAAAATTAGATAAAAAAACATAGTAGAAAAAAAGGCAGCCTTATTTCCCAACAGGTCACATTGCTAATGCACTACAGGACGCAGCAGCCTCCATGAAGAAGGTGAAGGCAGCACGGGTGCAAAATACTGAGGAATGGCCACTCACACCTAGGAAATTCAGCAGATGGTCGTTTCTTTATTTCTGCTGTTTTTTTTAATTAATTTTGTGTCCTTTTGCTGTGCTTTGTTTTAACCCCTTAAGCCCCGAGGGTGGTTTGCACGTTAATGACCGGGCCAATTTTTACAATTCTGACCACTGTCCCTTTATGAGGTTATAACTCTGGAACGCTTCAACGGATCTTGGCGATTCTGACATTGTTTTCTCGTGACATATTGTACTTCATTTTAGTGGTAACATTTATTCGATATAACTTGCGTTTATTTGTGAAAACAACGGAAATTTGGCGAAAATTTAGAAAATTTCGCAATTTTCCAACTTTTAATTTTTATGCCCTTAAATCACAGAGATATGTCACGCAAAATACTTAATAAGTAACATTTCCCACATGTCTACCTTACATCAGCATAATTTTGGAACCAAAATTTTTTTTTGTTAGGGAGTTATAAGGGTTAAAAGTTGACCAGCAATTTCTCATTTTTACAACACCATTTTTTTTTAGGGACCACATCTCATTTGATGTCATTTTGAGGGGTCTATATGATAGAAAATACCCAAGTGTGACACCATTCTAAAAACTACACCCCTCAAGGTGCTCAAAACCACATTCAAGAAGTTTATTAACCCTTCAGGGGTTTCACAGGAATTTTTGGAATGTTTAAATAAAAATGAATATTTAACTTTTTTTCACACAAAATTTATTTCAGCTCCAATTTGTTTTATTTTACCAAGGGTAACAGGATAAAATGGATGCCAAACATTGTTGTACAATCTGTACTGAGTACGCTGATACCCCATATATGGGTGTAAACCATTGTTTGGGCGTATGGCAGAGCTCGGAAGGGAAGGAGCGCCATTTTACTTTTCAATGCAAAATTGACTGGAATTGAGATGGGATGCCATGTTGCGTTTGGAGAGCCCCTGATGTGCCTAAACATTGAAATCCCCACAAGTGACACCATTTTGGAAAGTAGACCCCTTAAGGAACTTATCTAGAGGTGTGGTGAGCACTTTGACCCAACAAGTGCTTCACAGAAGTTTATAATGCAGAGCCGTAAAAATAAAAAATCATATTTTTTCACAAAAATAATCTTTTCGCCACCAATTTTTTATTTTCCCAAGGGTAAGAGAAGAAATTAGACCACAAAAGTTGTTGTGCAATTTGTCCTGAGTGCGACGATACCCCATATGTGGGGGTAAACCACTGTTTGGGCGCATGGCAGAGCTCGGAAGGAAAGGAGCGCCATTTGACTTTTCAATGCAAAATTGACTGGAATTGAGATGGGACGCCATGTTGCGTTTGGAGAGCCCCTGATGTGCCTAAACATTGGAACCCCTCACAAGTGACACCATATTGGAAACTAGACCTCCCACGGAACTTATCTAGATGTGTTGTGAAAACTTTGAACCCCCAAGTGTTTCACTACAGTTTACAACGCAGAGCCGTGAAAATAAAAAATCCTTTTTTTTCCCACAAAAATGATTTTTAGCCCCCCAAATTTTTATTTTCCCAAGGATAACAAGAGAACTTGGACCCAAAAAGTTGTTGTCCAATTTGTCTCGAGTACGATGATACCCCATATGTTGGGGTAAACCCCTGTTTGGGCGCACGGGAGAGCTCGGAAGTGAAGGAGCACTGTTTTACTTTTTCAATGCAGAATTGGCTGGAATTGAGATCGGACGCCATGTCGCGTTTGGAGAGCCCCTGATGTGCCTAAACGGTGGAAACCCCCCAATTATAAATGAAACCCTAATCCAAACGCACCCCTAACCCTAATCCCAACTGTAACCCTAACCACACACCTAACCCTGACACACCCCTAATTCTAATCCCAACCCTAATCCCAACCGTAATTGTAATCCAAACCCTAACCCTAGCCCTAACCCTAACCCTAATGGGAAAATGGAAATAAATACATTTTTTTAAATTTTATTATTTTTCCTAAGGCTAGGTTCACATTGCGTTAGGGAAATCCGTTTAGCACTAGCGGATTGCGCTAACGCAATGTCTTTTTAGGTGTCGTGTTTAGTGGTCGCGTTAACGTCCCTGGTCTGGAAGATCGGGGATCGGACCTCGGGCGCGCCGCGGACGCTGCAAGCAGCGTCTGAGGCGCGCCACAAAAGAATGGCACCTTGCTAGCGCAAGCCGAAAATGGCACGCTCTAGCGATGCGCTACACCCGAAAATCACATTGCTGTCAATGGTTGTGCTAACGGACCCGTTGCACGGCGTTAATTGTGACATTTTCGCCGTGCAACGCTGTCCGTTAGCGTTAACCCATTAACGCAATGTGAACCTAGCCTAACTAAGGGGGTGATGAAGGGGGGTTTGATTTACTTTTATAGCGTTTTTTATATCGGAATTTTATGATTGGCAGCCGTCACACACTAAAAGACGCTTTTTATAGCAAAAAAGTTTTTGCGTCTCCACATTTTGAGACCTATAATTTTTCCATATTTTGGTCCACAGAGTCATGTGAGGTCTTGTTTTTTGCGGGACAAGTTGACGTTTTTATCGGTTACATTTTCGGACATGTGACAGTTTTTGATCGCTTTTTATTCCGATTTTTTGTGAGGCAGAATGACCAAAAACCAGCAATTCATGAATTTCTTTTGGGGGAGGCGTTTATACCGTTCCGCGTTTGGTAAAATTGATGAAGCAGTTTTATTCTTCGGGTCAGTACGATTACAGCGATACCTCATTTATATCATTTTTTTTATGTTTTGGCGCTTTTATACGATAAAAGCTATTTTATAGAAAAAATAATTATTTTGGCATCGCTTTATTCTGCGGACTATAACTTTTTTATTTTTTTGGTTATGATGCTATATGGCAGCTCGTTTTTTGCGGGACAAGATGACGTTTTCAGAGGTACCATGGTTATTTATATCCGTCTTTTTGATCGCGTGTTATTCCACTTTTTGTTCAGCGTTATGATAATAAAGCGTTGTTTTTTGGCTCGCTTTTTTTTTTCTTACGGTGTTCACTGAAGGGGTTAACAAGTGGGCCAGTTTTATAGGTCGGGTCGTTACGGACGCGGCGATACTAAATATGTGTACTTTTATTGTTTTTTTGTTTTTTTTTTATGTAAAGAAATGTATTTATGGGAATAATATTTTTTTTTTTCTGCTTTATTTAGGAATTTTTTTTTTTTATTTTTTTTTTTTACAAGTGTGGAAATTTTTTTTTTTTAGTTTTTCACTTTGTCCCAGGGGGGGACAATACAGATCACAGCACTCTGTTAGATCGGTGATCTGACATACAGCCGGGCAGGATTAGAGCTGCAGCTGCAGCCTGATCCTGACCCGGAAGTGCTCCCTGCAGGACCCGGATGCAGCCCGGCGGCCATTTTGGATCTGGGGACTGCAGGGAGAAGACGCTCGGTACACGGTGAGTACATCACCGTGTACCGATCGTCTCAGGGAAGCCCGCAGGGAGCCCCCTCCCTGCGCGATGCTTCCCTGCACCGCCGGCACACCGCGATCATCTTTGATCGCGGTGTGCCGGGGGTTAATGTGCCGGGACCGTGACCGCTCCTGGCACATAGTGCCGGATGTCAGCTGCGATAGGCAGCTGACACCCGGCCGCGCTCCCCCCGTGAGCGCGGCCGATCGCATATGACGTACTATCCCGTCCCTGGGAATTAAGTCCCAGGTCACCTGGACGGGATAGTACGTCATATGGGATTAAGGGGTTAAAGATTTAGATGAAGGAAATACGGGTAAGGTTTCATCTTTTCCCCCAAAAAATAATTTACGATCAACATTATTGGAATCTTTATTTAACTTTATTTAAAAAAAAACACAAACAAACAATATTTTCAGAAAAAGGTTTCTATGTACCATGTATGTTTCTTCACTATTTGCTGAGCTGCACTGGAAACTCCCAGAGCAATGAATGAGAGTCCGTGCATGTGCGGCCACCACCTCGCTCACTGGTAGATGGATCCCAGGCAGGACCGGGATCGCGGTCCTCTAGATAGGGACAGGTCCCAGAGGATATAAGTTCCACCTCATGGACAATTTTTATTTTGCTTTTTTCTCGCCTTCTTTCAATAGTCAAAACTTTTTTTTATTCTTAAATTAACATAGTGAGGACTTGTTTTTTGCAGAGCAAGTTGCATTTTTGAATAACCCCATCCACTTTCCCATAGAATGTACTGAAAAGCTGAAAAAAAAATTACAAGTTGGGATGAAATGGTGCAAAAAAAAATGCAATTCCGACATTGTTTTTTATTTTGACAACATACACTATGTGATAAAAATGACCCAGAAACACGACTCTCCTGGGCAGAGCAATTACGTCAATTCCAAACTTGCATTTTTTTAATTTAAATGGCACAAAACTATTTGAATTTTGTAAAAAAAAAATGTAAATACAGATTTTGCTCTGTGTTGCCATTTTCCATGACCTGTAACATTTTAATTCATCTGTCGCCTGAGCTGTGAGAGGGCATGTTTTTTTTCTTCCTATTTTACAGCATGTTAGGGGAAGGGATCATAAAATACATTTTTCAGGGGTGGAGAACTCCTTTTAACTTAAATTCTAAACTTTACTGAATATTTTTCTAATAAATATTAAGATGCTCAACTCCTCTTGATCTGAAATGTTTGCAGGAAGATAAAGCATTCTGTTCCACATAAGGGGCTTTACTTTATAGTATAGATATTCTGACCATTTTAGGGAATAACTTGGCATCAGTTTCACCATATCGGAAATATACTGCAACAGCTTCTTAAGAAAAACAACAAAAAAAGTTTCTATCTGCATATTATGCTGCTGGAACAGGTTCACACAATGTCGCTCTTGATAGGAAGAAACATAAACCAGAAAACCCTTTAAAACTATATTTTATACACAAGATTCATATTCATGAAAGAGGGATTTTTGGTACTCACTGTAAACTCTCTTTCTTGGAGCCTTCAATGGGGGACACAGGTAACCATGGATGTATGCTGCTGTCACTAGGAGGCTGACACTATGCAAAAAATGGAAAATTGCTCCTCCTCAAGCAGTATACACCCACCGAATGTCACAAAGCACATCAGCTAATGTTAAAGCAGTAGAAGAAACCAAAACTCAACATATGAACTAACCCAACAAAAAAAGGCTTGTAGGCCGAAGGTACAGTTAGGGAGGGTGCTGTGTCCCCAACGAATCCTCCAAGAAAGATTTTACTGTGAGTATCAAAAATCCCTCTTTATCGCTTCATTGGAGAACACAGGAAACCATGGGACGTCCCAAAGCAGTCCCAAGGGTGGGAAACAGAGAAAATGCAAAAGAAGCGGACTCAGGTCGGACGGTACGTAACCGCCGACTGCAGCACCTTCCTTCCAAGGCCTGCATCAGACAAGGCATCGGTGTGAACCCTGAAAAACCTCGCAAGGGCTTGTAAAGATGACCAGGTCGCAGCTTTAGGCAATGTGCACACGTTGCGGAATTGAAGCGGAAATTTCCACGGCAATTACGCAACTCCCTGCCGCGGGAAATACGCATGCGGAATTAGCATGCGTATTCCCGCTAAACACTAGTGTTTTGCAAGCGTAATTAGCTTGCAGAATGCTAGCGTTTTCCAAGCGATCTGTAGCATCGCTTGGAAAACTGATTAACAGGTTGATCACACTTGTCAAACATAGTGTTTGATAAGTGTGACTAACTTTTTTACTATTGATGCTGCCTATGCAGCATCAATAGTAAAACGATATGTTAAAAATAACTTAAAAAAATTAAAAATCGTGATATTCTCACCTTCTGGCAGCTCCCGCAGCCTTCCCGATCCTCCCGTCAACTCCCGTTCCCAGCAAAGCCTTGCGACAATGATCCCAGATGAAGTAGCATCACGCGACACTGCTACGTCATCAGAGGTCATTGTCACAAGGCATCACTGGGAATGGGAGCTGCCGGGAGCATCGATAAGGCCTGGGCTGGATCCGGGGGCCGCCAGAAGCAGAGTATATGACCATTTTTAATTTTAATTCTTTTTTAAGGGCCTGGGCAGGGGCCTCGCTTTCTTTCAGATTAAGAGTTTGGTTAATCGATAAGAGAAGGCTATCGACCATATCTTGCAATTATAGCTGTCAAAATATATATAAAAAAAAGCATCTTTTAGTGTGTGACAGCAGCCAAACATAAAAACCTGTCATAAATCTGCTATTGCATCAGCCTGAAGTTGTCTAATCACGTATACCAATTCTTCACCTGCTGTTGATTTTTTCATTCTGTCAACTAATGAACACAATCAGGCTCGGAGCTCATTTATCCTGCGCTCTACACTGAGCGCTTATACTGGGGTTTCCATGTAAATCTTTGAAATATGTGATTCTGACAGAATCCCTATAATGAGGCAGATGGAGGCACTGTGGGCATTGTCTGACCTATTATCTGGTGCCCGTGTTGTTAGCAGGGCTGTGGAGTCGGAGTTAGTTTTGGTTGGAGTCGGTAGAAGTGTCCCGACTCCGACTTTAAAAAAAAATGTATTAATATTTCATAATTGAACTTTCATATGAATTTTATAAATGTTACTCAAATATATATGTTCTATCAAACTATGAACACCTGAAAACTCATCTCTTCAGGAAAGCCTACAGCCTGCACTGACACCGCTGCTGCCTCATCACCAACGAAGCTACCGCCTCACCAACACCGGAGCTACCGCCTCACCAACACCGGAGCTACCGCCTCACCAACACCGGAGCTCCTGCAACCCTCAACCTACTGTCTCCTTCCCCATAATCCTGTAGAATGTAAGCCCGCAAGGGCAGGGTCCTCGCCCCTCTGTATCAGTCCGTCATTGTTAGTTTGTTTACTGTATGTGATATTTGTAACTTGTATGTAACCCCTTCTCATGTACAGCACCATGGAATCAATGGTGCTATATAAATAATAATAATAATAATAAACAGTGATAAGCAGTTCTGCTGGAGATAGAGACATTTCTTAAGGTACCGTCACACATAGCGACGCTGCAGCGATACCGACAACGATCCGGATCGCTGCAGCGTCGCTGTTTGGTCGCTGGAGAGCTGTCACACAGACAGCTCTCCAGCGACCAACGATCCCGAGGTCCCCGGTAACCAGGGTAAACATCGGGTAACTAAGCGCAGGGCCGCGCTTAGTAACCCGATGTTTACCCTGGTTACCATCCTAAAAAGTAAAAAAAAACAAACACTACATACTTACCTACCGCTGTCTGTCCTCGGCGCTCTGCTTCTCTGGTCTGGCTGTGAGCGCCGGGCAGCCAGAAAGCAGAGCGGTGACGTCATCGCTCTGCATTCCGGCTGACCGACGCTCACAGCCAGAGCAGGAGGAGAGCAGAGCACAGCGCTGGAGGACAGACGGCTGTAGGTAAGTATGTAGTGTTTGTTTTTTTACTTTTAGGATGGTAACCAGGGTAAACATCGGGTTACTAAGCGCGGCCCTGCGCTTAGTTACCCGATGTTTACCCTGGTTATCAGCAAAGACATCGCTGAATCGGTGTCACACACGCCGATTCAGCGATGTCTACGGGGAGTCCAGCGACCAAATAAAGTTCTGGACTTTCTTCCCCGACCAGCGATCTCCCAGCAGGGGCCTGATCGCTGCTGCCTGTCACACTGGACGATATCGCTAGCGAGGACGCTGCAACGTCACGGATCGCTAGCGATATCGTCTAGTGTGACAGTACCTTTACTCCTTGTGTGTCACTGTTCTCCACTGCCCTTATCTAATCTTATACTTGGTTAACCTCATGCTGCCCCAACCCCCCTACTAACAATGTATGAAACTGAAAGTGGAAATGTGTTGCAAATTCTTAGTAGTAAAGCTCCTCCTCTAGACTAGATGTTCTTATTAACTGCATAAGTGTTTATTGCATATTTACTTACAAGAGTTTAGAAAAGTTTATGAAAGTTATTTGCTATATTCTAATTGTATTCTAATAAATATAGTTTTTGCTCTAAGTGGTCTGATTACTTATATGATGGTGAGAAACTGAATAAGCACGATGTTAATATTTGACAACAGTAAATTTATTGTTACGAATTGGCCATTTATGAAGGAGTCGGAGTCGGAACCTGATAAAATCCAGGAGTCGGAGTCGCAACTGTGGCTTACCGACTCCACGGCCCTGGTTGTTAGATGTGCATAAAAGTACCGTCGACCACAGTTTTGTGCACTTCTGAACAGGACAATGCTGAACAGAGACCAGATGGAGTACACAGTAACTCTGCTGCCTCATTGTAGTGAATGGCTCCCTCGGAGGTCTCATCTGAATCATGTCACTCGGAGATTTAGATGGAAACCTCAAAGTAAGTGCTCAGTGTAGAGCGCCGGATAAATATGATACCAAACGTTATGTATAAGGTTCCCAATAAAAGCTTCAATCCACTAAAAAAGCAAGTCCCCATTTAGGTCCATCATCTGTTAATGAAAATAAAGGGGACTTCCACGTTACTGGTAGTACAAAGGTCGCGTCTTTCCAGACACGGCGATACCAAATATGTGTACTTTTATTTATTTATTTTTGTTTTAAAATAAATAAATGTATTACGGTAATTGGATTTATGTTTTTTCATTTTTTCTTTATTTTGTGATTTAAAAAAATATATTTTTACGATTATTAAATAACTTTTTTTTTTCACAGTCATGGGATGGGACATGAAATTTCCACTGACTGCTGAGCTAATACTCTGCAATGTTTCTACATTGAAAACAAAAACAAAGGAATGTTCATGGCAGCAGGGTTTCCTTGTACTAATAAGTGAGAAAATCAAGTGAAAGTAATGATCCTGCAACCAAGAGACTGGACATGAGTGAAAATAAATGGACAGACGGGAATACACTGAAGGAAAAGGAAGTGGAAAAGCCGACCACACAGTCCAAAAGCAATGTGGTGAAAAAACAAACAAAACAAAAAAAACAGCAATTGTTTATTAAATTACATCAAGTGACTATAAAACATTGTTTTCCTTTAATGCTTCTGCATTGCAGAGCATTAGATCAGCATATCTCACACAGGGAGGAGACGCGTCAGCTCCTGCTCTGAGCATGAGATGACAAGCCACTCTCCCTTGGTGACCCTGCGGCCATCTTTCGGTCCAGGGTCACCACGGAGACCATCGATGTGCCAATGGGAGCAAAGAGGGAGCTCCCTCCCTATGCGATGCCCCTTGATGTTGCTGTGACTATTGACAGCGTTATCAGAGGGGTTAAACGTCCGTAATTGGTGCTAGCACGGATCGTGGGCGTTGCTGCAGGGTGTCAGCTGTCATATAGAGCTGACACTCGCATTTGATCGCGGTGGCATTCATGAAGAAAAGTGCATGAACTATATGACAAGGACAGCCAACAATCATCTGGATCTCAAACTTTCTATGGTAAAAAAAAAAACTGGTCCATGACAAGTTTCCACTCTGCAATACTGATCTGTTGGCCGAGAAAGTTAAGACCAACCTGTACAAATTAATTAACGTGATTTCACAGTTATTTATTCTAAAATTATGCTACTAAAGGAGTTTTAGGGCTTATACTAAAGTTCTGCAGTCACTATGTGACATCAGATTGCCAAGACCTGATAGTGTGCAGGTTGCACACTATCAGGATTTCCCTCTATTTCCAGCTCAAGTGGGCGGTCATGTGACCACGAGAGTGTGATTTGCATAATTATGGTCACATGAAAACTAGAGTCTCATCTGCATCTTTCAATAGGAAAGAAGCAGATGAGAATCTAGTTACATTATAAATGCAAGAAAGCAAAACACAAATTTGTGGCTATGTGACGGCCCGTTCAGTTCTTTGAAGTACGGCTCCTTAAGTCAGACTGTTCCGTTACGGAACAAATGTTTGTCATGAGCGCCATCAGTGATTTGTGTATTTTCTACATAATAAAGATTTAGAAAGGTTCTTCAGAGCAGAAAAAAAAACAAAGGAATGGATGCGACTTCTTTTGAATTGATTGTCCGGACTAAAATTCCAAGTCATTTTATGTGACTGCAGACTTGTGAATCCTCATATCGTGCGCACTGCGAGTTGTGAGGATTCTCTGGTGTGAGGAGTGTGAGGATTCTCTGGTGTGAGGAGAGGAGGGGGTGTGATACATGACGGTATGGTTTTCATACATGAGGTCACGTGCCTTCTATACTGTACATGGCCATGCTCAAAGAGAGCGATGCTATGTACAGTCTACTTGAAATGTGGCCAGAAGTATGGAAATCGCATATCACAACCATTTGCCACCGGCACCTGAGAATCCTCACAGGGCATGATGTGAGGATTCACAAGTGTGACTGGACAGCCCCTTTAACTGTTTGTCTTTTCTGGAAACTTGCAGCTGTTAAATGGAATCTGTCACCCCTGGGACGTATGTGACCTATTAATATGGGCATACAGGTGATACATATGTTAAACTAGCTGTATGCCTCATATTAGAAGTCTTGTTGTTGAGAAATCATATATTTTTTCCTTATGCTAATGACTTCTTCTAGGCTCTGGGGCGTGCGGTGCTTGGAAGAAATCTCTTCCTCCTGTCTTCATTATAATACTACCTTCCTCCCACGTACGGTAGTTCTGGCGCTGGAATCTCGCGCCTGCGCCCTGAACTCCTCCACAATACGTACCTTTTCCTCCCCTCTATGGGCACTGCATTCAGGGATCTTCCGCGCAGGCGAATCACTGTGACCTCCGGCGTGTGAGATGATAAGGTGCTCGCCTTACTTCATCCCTGCATAGTCATTGCTATGAACCATGTGTACATAGCGATGACTACGCATGGAGGAAGTGGGAAGAGCATCTTATCGCGCACGCCAAAGGTCACTGGAGCTGAAGTAGCTGGCACTTGCGTGGAATATCCCTGAATGCAGAAGAGAGGAAAAGGTACATATTGTGGAGGGATTGCAGGGCAAAGGAGCAGGATTCTAGCGCCAGAACTGATGTACATGGAAGGGGTAGTATTATAATGGAGAACGGGATCTTTTCAAGGCACAGGATGCCCTGGATCCTGGATTAAATCATTAACATAAGAAAAGAACATAACATTTCTCAAGCACAAGACCACTAATATTAGGCATACAGGTAGAATTAGCTTAACATCTCTATTACCTGTATGCCCATATTAATAGGTCATATACGTTTAAGGGTGACAGATTCCCTTTAAAAGATGTTCAAGTGCCTGGACATATGAACAGCAAGTTGTTTTTTTATATGGAACATTCTTTAGAGACTTTTCTGAAAGGTTTTTCAGGTGGTCTTCGCTTCAAAAAGACATCATGTGCACATACTCTAGGACTATTTCACACTCCTGTCAAACAGCCATATTATCCCGTCCGTGTAACAGCCACAAGTCTTATCCTGACCACAAGTCTCAGGACCCAAACCATTAGTTTGGAGTCATAAAACTGACGGGTGTGACAGTACGTTTATCTGTAATATAGACAATATGGCCGTTACAACGTCATGTACATTAGTCCTTATTCAGAACACAGACTGACATCCAAGGCTGCTCCATGTGACCATTCACTGATCAGCACTGTGTAATGCCACCAGCAACAACTGCTGAATAGACGTGGCTTGCTCTGCTTGCAGACTGCTTTACCTTGCTAATACAACGATATTTGGAGCCTGCAAAAAAATTTTTAATTTGGGATAAATCCTGACAAAACCAACCTGAACTTGAGCCAGTTGTCTTCACAGGGGTGCTCCTCCTTAGGGATCCCTTCTGAATTATAGGCCCTATTCGTAGCGGATCCTACGCCAGATAAATGGCAAAGGGGAAGGTCGTCTGTCCAACTCAACTGCTCCTGTAAAAAACCCACAATCTTAAGCAAGCAGAAAGAGCAAGAAAAAAATACCCAAAATTGATTTTTATAATGCTAGAAGTAAGCCGATTTTGTGAAGTAGTATTACAAAGACTTTCTGATAGGGAATTTAGATTGTGAAAACCATCGGGGACAGTGATGATAATGTCTGTAAAGCGCTGCGGAATATGTTAGCGATTTATAAAAATAAAGATTATTTATGATTAAGTAGCTACAGTGTGTAATACCCCTCAGTGTGGAGCATTAGACCCCACAGTGCTCCCCCAATACTGTCGGCATGCTGTAATGTAAGATTACTGTGGTTCTGCTCCACTCAATGTTTTTAAGTCTGGCCACCACCGACCCCAATAGTCGGACAGTTGAGGGTGGGTGTCAGACCCCACTGATTTGATACCGATGACCAATCCTAGGGACGGATCAGCATTATATTTTATGACTGGACACCCCTTTTAATGATGGGTTCATACCACAATTTCTCTGTTCAGCACTGCGTTGGGGGCTTTGGGCTGAATAGTCAGAATGATGGGGGAGGGGGTGAAAAAGTTGCAGTCTAAACTCTGTTGGCCTCACTGAAGTCAATGAATCAAGCTGTATTCTCAGGTTAAAATGACACTAGGAGACCCTATAGAAGTCAGTAGTGTCCGTCCGGGGCTGTTGTGCCCATTGTGGGACGGACTGGGGTGCCAACTGTCCAGAAATCAGGGCTGTGGAGGCCGAGTCAGAGTCATGGCTTACCGACTCCACAGCCCTGATAGAAATTCCAGGGCAGTCTGTAAAGATTGGTCATAAAAAATAAAAAAGAAGAATTAAGGCTCCGTGATTTGTTTTGATGCTGAAGAAACTTATACAGATAATTTTGACTGTAATTATCACAATTTTACAGTTTACAGTGAATGCAGCTGAGGTCTCATCAGGATTATGGGCTGCAGACATGGATAGGACTGAGAATTATGATTTATGGTTTTCCAATGTGTCCGTAAAAAATATTGTCTAGCCATGATTTTTTTTTTTTTTTTAAAAGCTATAAAGAAAAAATAAGTGAAGTTGTCAACACTGGGGACGGACCCCGTCCGATCAGAACTTCCATAGAGATAATGGAGCACTGAGCGATGGGGCGGGAAGGAAACGTGGAGAAGTGCAATGGTGAGCAGACGGGAACATTCATTATCTTAACTTATTGGACAAAGTTTTGTCATCCCCTCCTCCCCAAAAAAACAACTTTTCAGAATAACATTCACAGTGTCCCCCGGCCACAGAGTCACGCTGAGATTGTAGCCACTTCCAGCCTGGCCCTGGAATATATTCCCACTGGTGGTGTGGAGCTCAGACACTCAGCAATGTGACCTCCACACACAAGACGCACGGTGTGACCACGGCAGCATCTCCTGTCTGCAGACCCCACACAACACACTGGGTCCTGACCCCGCACATGGTGCAGCATATCGGCTCAGCAGTGCAGCTCTCCTCCGCCCATGCTCACACCTCAGCACTCCCCATCACTCTCTTCCTCTGCGTCCCGTTACGACCCCTCACAAACCCTCTTACATTTTGCATCAGATTCCTCCTCAGCGCGGCCATCTTGGAGCAGACGTGACGAGCCAGCTGATAGGATCACGTGACCGAGGCATTAGTAGTGTCAGGGCGCCCTCCTGTGGAGGACGTGACAAATGACACCTGTATGAATTCGAGTTATTTTCCAGGTCCAAGAACGTCTTCAGTCTGTGAAAGCGTCAGATAAAAGCACGGGATTGGGAGACCTTGGTGAACATTCAAGTGGCCCACGACGACCATCATGATGATGTGTTGCCCTCTTTATGTACTGAAGATGGCACGTTTCCTGAGTTTTTCCAGCAAGATGGTGCACAACCACATTATGGGTGTCAGGTCCGAGCATTCCTACAATGCAGCGTCTGACTGGAGCACCTTGGGCCCACCAGAGAAAATCATTCTTGGGGCCCACTATGTAGCTACATAGAAATAGATACAAGACCACCGATTGTGCGGTAAAACCCGCTAATATCAGCGTATAATCTAAGGTAGTAAACGTCTTAATTATGTAGCATGGGTTGGGGTAGCCCCCTCATAGACTATAAAGTAGCCCCCTCATAGACTATAAAGTAGCCCCCTCATAGACTATAAAGTAGCCCCCTCATAGACTATAATGTAGCCCCCGCATAGACTATAATGTAGCCCCCCTCATAGACTATAATGTAGCCCCCCTCAGAATAATGCAGTCCACTCTTATAGAATATAATGCAGCCAACTCTCATAGAATATAATGCAGTCCACCTCATGAAATAATGTAGCCCCCTCATAGAATATAATACAGCCCCCTCTCAAAGAATATAATGCAGCCTCAATCATAGACAATAACGCAGCCCACTCTCATAGATATAATGTAGCCCCCTCATAGAAAATAATGCAGCCCCCCTGTCATAGAATATAATGCAGCCCACTCTCATAGAGTATAATTTAGTCCACCTCATAATGTAGTAATGTAGCCCCCTCATAGAATATAATGCAGCCCCCTCTCATAGAATATAATGCAGCCTACCTCATAGAATATAATGCAGCACCCTCATAGGGCATAATGCAGCCCTCTCATATAGTATAATGCAGCCCCCCATAGAGTATACTGTAGCCCCCTCATAGAATATAATACAGTCCCCTCTCAAAGAGTTTAATGCATCCTCAATCATAGACAATAATGCAGCCCACTCTCATAGATATAATGTAGCCCCCTCATAGAAAATAAGGCAGCCCCCGTCATAGAATATAATGCAGCCCACTCTCATAGAGTATAATTCAGTCCACCTCATAATGTAGTAATGTAGCCCCCTCATAGGGCATAATGCCCTCATATAGTATAATGAAGCCCCCCATAGAGTATACTGTAGCCCCGTCATAGGGCATTATGATTGGCCCCCTCAAATAGTATGATGTAGCCCCCCAGAATATAATGTAGTCCCCTGAGAGAATAATGCAGCCCCCTCATACAGTATGATGTAGCCCCCCAGAATATAATGTAGTCTCCTGAGATAATAATGCAGCCCCCCCATAGAGTATACTGTAGCCCCCTCATATAGTATGATGTAGCCCCCAGAATACAATGAAGTCCCCTGAGATAATAATACAGTCCCCCCCACAGAATATAATGTAGTCCCCTCATAAAGTATAATGCAACCCCCCATAGGGTATAATGCAGCCCCTCTCCACCTCATCATTGTTCTCCCCCTCCACCCCATCATTGTCCTCATCACCACCTCCATCATTGCTTTCTCCCCCACCAATCCTATCATTCTCCCACACCCCTATATTTTACCCTTTCCACAACTTCCATCATTGCTTTCTCCCCCAAAACCCTCATGATTGCCCATTCCACCACCTCAATCATTGCCTCTTCACACCACCATCATTGTCCTTTCCACCACAATCATCATTGTCCTTTACACCACAACCATCATAGCTTTCTCCCCCACCACTGCCCATTTCACCATCTCCATCATTGCCTCCCTCCACCACCATTGTCCTTCCCCACTACCCCATCATTGCCAATCTCCAATACACACACACAGCACCGCACCTCTCTCTCTCACACACACACACACACATACACACACACACACACACACACACACACACACACAGCATATAAATGCATGCAGGCAGACAGACACACAGCATACTCACCTCTCCATAAGTTCACCACAGCACATCCCAGCAGCCTCTTCCTCGCCGCAGCTTTCTGTTTGAAACAGCGTGCTGAATGATAAAGTCATCCAGCTGGGCTGTCTCAGACTGGAAGTGTCGGGCAGGAAGCAGGATGCCAGGATGTGCTGTGGTGAACTTGTGGAGAGGTGAGTATTCTGTGTGTCTGTCTGCCTGCGTGCATGTGGTGCGGTGCTGTGTGTGTGTGCATGTGGTGCAATGGTGGTGGGACTTTACATGCGGGCAGCGTTAGCCTCACCCTGCGGCTAACGCTGCCCACTATTAAAGTGAAATGGTATTCACTCCTCTCCACGCCCATGGGGGCGTGGGGAAGAGTGAATATTCATTTCACCTTAGCAGCGGGACAGGCATGGCTTCCTGTGACCCGCTGCTGTTCCGCTGGCACAGGGCAGGCCCCCTTGACTCAGAGGCCCCATAGCCATTGGCTGGAGGCCGCTTGAACAGTGGGGGCCCTAGGCAGCTACTGGCCAATATGCCAGCAGGGGTCAGTGCCTGGGCCCACCGGAAAATCCTCCGGTTCTCTGGAGGGCCAGTATGACCATGCCTACATGAACAGTTTCCTGGAAAGTGGATTGGTTATCATGGGCCAGTTGAATGGCCACCAAGGTCTCCCGATCTGACCCCCTTAGACTTTGTCTATGCTGTGAAGATACGAGATGTGCAGCATCTGAAACAATGGATACTGGAAGCCTGTGCTAGCATTTCTTCTGCGGTGTTGCTATCAGTGTGTCAAGAGTGGGAGAAGAGGGTTGCATTGGCAATCCAACAGAATAGGCAACACTTTGAACACATGTTATAAGTGGTCATAAACTTGTAAATAACTTATGAAAGAATAAAGTTACGTTAAAACCAAGCACACCATTGTTTTTCTTGTGAAATTCTCAATAAGTTTGATGTATCATATGACCCTCTTCCCATTGGAAAAAGTAAAGTTGGATCCAAAATGGATGACTTCAAAATGGCTGCCATGGTCACCAACCATCTTGAAAAGTTTTCCCCATCCCATATACTAATGTGCCACAAACAGGAAGTTGATATGACCAACGATTCCCATTTTATTTCATATAAGTGGCCCAAACTGTATATATATATATATATATATATATCCTAGATGGTGGCCCGATTCTAACGCATCGGGTATTCTAGAATATACATGTCCACGTATTATATTGCCCAGCCACGTAGTATATTGCTCAGCCACATAGTATGTTGCCCAGCCACGTAGTATATTGTCCAGCCATGTAGTATATTGCCCAGCCATGTAGTATATTGCCCAGCCATGTAGTATATTGCCCAGCCACATAGTATCTTGCCCAGCCACGTAGTATATTGCCCAGCCACCTAGTATATTGCCCAGCCACATAGTATCTTGCCCAGCCACGTAGTATATTGCCCAGCCACCTAGTATATTGCCCAGCCACATAGTATCTTGCCCAGCCACGTAGTATATTGCCCAGCCATGTAGTATATTGCCCAGCCACGTAGTATATTGCCCAGCCACGTAGTATATTGCCCAGTCACGTAGTATACAGCCCAGTCACGTAGTATATTGGTCAGTCACGTAGTATATTGCCCAGCCACGTAGTATACAGCACAGACACGTAGTATACTGCCCAGTCACGTAGTATACTGCCCAGTCACGTAGTATACTGCCCAGTCACGTAGTATATTGGCCAGCCACGTAGTATATTGCCCAGCCACGTAGTATATTGCAAAGCCCGTGTAGTATATTGCACAGCCCGTGCAGTACCACGCACGCAGTGTATAACACAAGCCACGTAGTGTATAACACAGGCCACATAGTGTATAACACAGGCCACGTAGTGTATAACACAGCCCGCGTAGTACATTGCACAGCCCGCGTAGTACATTGCACAGCCCGCGTAGTACATTGCACAGCCCGCGCAGTACATTGCACAGCCCGTGCAGTACATTGCACAGCCCACGCAGTACATTGCACAGCCCGCGCAGTACATGGCACAGCCCGCACAGTACATTGCACAGCCCGCGCAGTACATTGCACAGCCCACACAGTACATTGCACAGCCCGCACAGTACATTGCACAGCCCAGTACATTGCACAGCCCGCACAGTACTTTGCACAGCCCGCGCAGTATATTGCACAGCCACGTAGTATATTGCCCAGTCACGTAGAATGTTCCCCAGCCATGTAGTATATTGCCCAGCCACGTAGTAGTATATAATACAGCCCACATAATATATTGCACAGCCCATGCAGTATATAGCAATGTGGGCACCATATCCCTGTTAAAAAAAAGAATTAAAATAAAAAATAGTGATATACTCACCCTCTGTTGGCCCCCGGATCGAAGCGGTTACCGACGCTCCTCGCACGCTCCTGTCTGAAGAGTGCATTGTGGTCTCGCGAGATGATGACGTAGCGGTCTCGCGAGACTGCACGTCATCATCTCGCGAGACCGCAATGCATGGAGCGGTCACCGGGGCGTCGCGAGGAGCAGGCCTGTTCCTGATCCGACGGACGGTGAGTATATAATTATTATTATTTTTTTTATTATTTTTAACAATAGATCTTTTTACTATTGATGCGGCATAGGCAGCATGAATAGTAAAAGTTGGTCACACAGGGTTAATAGCAGCGTTAACTGAGTGCGTTACACCGCGGTCAATGCTGCCATTAACCCTGTGTGAGAGTTGACTGGAGGGGAGTATGGAGCGGGCGCCAGGCACTGACTGCGGGGAGTATGGAGCGGGCGCCGGGCACTGACTGCGGGGAGTATGGAGCGGGCGCCTGGCACTGACTGCGAGGAGTAAGGAGCAGCCATTTTTCCACCAGACTGTACCTGTCGCTGATAGGTCGTGGCTGTTTTGCCGCAACCAATCAGCGACTTGGATTTCCATGACAGACAGAGGCCGCGATCAATGAATATCTGTGACGGACAGACAGAAAGACGGAAGTGACCCTAAGGCTTGGTTCCCATTGCGTTAATGGGAACGCGCTAACGGACAGCGTTGCACGGTGAAATTAACGCCGTGCAACGCGTCCGTTAGCGTGCCCATTCACGGCAATGGGAACGCACAGCACTAGCGCGTGCTATGTTCTGCACGTGCTAGCGATGCGCCGGTGTTTCCTGGTGCGCCGCGGACGCTGCTTGCAGCGTCCGAGGCGCGCCCGCGGTCCGTTCCCCGCTCTCGCAGATCGGGGATCTGCGAGAGCGGAGACGTTACCGCGACCCCGGGACGCGGCCACATTAAAAACATTGCGTTAGCGCAACCCGCTAGCGCTAAACGGGTTGCACTAACGCAATGTGAACCTAGCCTTAGACAATTATGTAGTATATATATATATATATATATATATATATATACTGTATATATATATCATACATATTCCTTAGTGCTCACAGAATGCTATTGTAGTTTTTGTTATAAACTAGTGATGAGCGAGTATACTCGTTGCTCGGGTTTTCCCGAGCACGCTCGGGTGGTCTCCGAGTATTTGTTAGTGCTCGGAGATTTAGTTTTCATCACCGCAGCTGAATGATTTATGGCTGCTAGCCAGCCTGAGTACATATGGGAGTTGCCTGGTTGCTAGGGAATCCCCTGTAATCAAGCTGTCCAACATTCGCAAATCATGCTGCGGCAAGGAAAACTAAATCTCTGAGCAGTCATAAATACTCGGAGACCACCCGAGCAATGGGTATAGTCGCTCATCAATATTATTAACGGTTGTGCTGCACCAAAAGCTGCAGGTACGTGGAGGTTGTAACTAGTAATAGTATTACAGAGATATTACAACTCACAGGCAGGGGTGTAGCTGTTGTTACTCTTGTGCCAAGATTGGATGCTGTGAGCGTGGGGATTGTGGCTCCACTGTGCCACAAACCAGACTACCCTGGAAGGGGCGTGACTAAGCAGCTACCTTGGTGTTCACTAGAGCCTCTGATGGTGAGATCAGGCTGGTGTGGCAGGTAGCTGCCAGGTACCACTCCAGGGCGGTGTCTAGCTGTAGCAGCTGATCCCACTGAGGGACAAAACACAAGTGCATGCAAGTACAGATAGGCACTAGTGTTGAGCATTCCGATACTGCAAATATCAGGTATCGGCCGATATTCGCGGTATCGGAGTTCCGATACTGAGTTCCGATACTTTTGCAATATCGAATACCGGAATCAGAAGTTCCCATAATGCTATGAGCCAGTTTGATTTAATTCAGCCAATGAGGAATCCTAAGAAGTGTGGGCACATGCTGTTATGCATGTTAGGCATGTAACTAATGGCATGGCTGTGATTGTCTGCTGAAATGATGTCATGATGCACTATAAAAGCCACCGCCGCCATTTTGGGTTCACTCTGCTGTGAATTCAGTTAGGGACAGGACGCTGCTGTTCTGACTGAGGACCAGTTTGAGATAGCGATTTGCTTCATTGTGTTTTACTCAGGCTACTGTAGCAACCGCTGTGTGAGAAGCTTTTTTTTGCCTTGCAGCACTGTTCACGGCTGTCTGCAAGGTCTCTGTGTGTCTGAGTGCAGCTCACGCTGCAGTGTGTTCTGCAGCCACATCTGGTTCTAGTCCGCTCAGAGTGCGTCACTGCCTCATACTGTTACATTGTCCTTTTTTGCATCTGTGCTGCTGCACATTTTTCCTGATTTCTCCTATTAG
The DNA here is from genome assembly GCF_032444005.1 of Ranitomeya imitator. Lineage (NCBI taxonomy): Eukaryota > Metazoa > Chordata > Amphibia > Anura > Dendrobatidae > Ranitomeya > Ranitomeya imitator. Next base: position 58,773,793 of record NC_091289.1, read on the forward strand.
TGTGTTTCCATCCGTATCCAGCTAGATTGCGTGCAAACACTATATAGGAGTAGCTAGAGGAGCTTTTCGGCAGCCTTGTGCCCTGCAGCCCCAGCCAGATTAGTATTAGCCTATTTTTTGGAGCCTCATCTATTGCATTGTAGGTTACCTTCCTGCATTGTAATAGCTACAAAAAGTTTGTGATACTATCGGTTTGACATCTTTGGGCACATCCATTTTTTTTGTGAAAAAAAAACCTAAATAAAGTTCACCAAACACTCCACTTTACAGTTGTGTAGGCCACATTAGCTCATATTAAAGTCTAATCCATCCTTTATAAAATTTGTGTTTCTTATACCTGTTAGCAGCTGTTCAGGAATTATCACACTAAGCCCTTAGTACTTTTCTGCCTATCTTTATCAGTCTACCAAGATGAAGAAGACAGGGAGTAAGGCACGTGGTCGTGGAGTTTCTGCAGGGAGAGGACGTGGGGATTCTTTGCCTGCTGCGGGCACCAGTGACTCAGCATCCCCCAGTTTTACCAGGGAACAGTCCTTCATGCACAGCTTTGTAGGAGCTCGCCGTACCCCACTGCTGCGGGACGAACAAATTGAAGCCGTTGTCGGATGGATGGCAGCTAACGCATCAACTTCAATTAGTGCCACATCCTCTCAGGTCCAGAGCACTGAAGAGCACCCATCTGTCTCTTCACCACCTGCCAAATTGCCCAGGCAGTCAGCGAGTCCTGGACAGGAGCCATCTCTATTTCTGTTCTCTGAATCTCTTGGCTTGGAAAGAGGGGGCCAGCCAAGCAGCATTCGAAAAATTGAAGAAAAGGCAGTGTGCAGTGATACGCAACTGCTTTGTCTCTCTAAATCTGAAGAGGCAGGTGGGCCAGTGCCTACGGTCAGCACACCTCAGTACGCATCTGATGATGAAACTCAAGTGCCACTTTCTGGTGTGTACTGTGCTGCCGAGACTACCCAGGAGGAGCAGTTGTTGGAAGAGGGTAGTGTAGATGATGAGGTCCTTGACCCATCATGGCGTGAGGTACAGGAAGGTGGTGGGAGCAGCTCTGAGGAAGAGATTCCCCGAACGGCCCAAAAAGGAGGGAGAGGGAGGGGGCAGACTGGGTTGCCTGTAGCCTCCACTTCGGCACCCATTAGGAGCTTGCCTCTTTCAAAACCCAAAACGGGCGCTCCCAAGACTTGCAGTGCCTGATCCTTTTTTGACACAGTTGCAGATGACATTTGCTTTGTCAAATGCAAGCTGTGTAATCAGAAAGTGAAAAGAGGGAAAAGTGTCAGCAACCTCAATACCACAAATATGTGGAAACATGTGCAGACCAAGCACGTGGTGGAGTTACAAAAACACACTGAAGACCTAGGCCAACCTACAGCGCCACATACCACCTCTTCAGCTCGTGTTGTAGCCTCTTCTTCCAGCTCACACACAGCTGGTTCGGCTTCCTCACAGGATCGCCATGGAAGAACCTCTGGCACTGTTGTACAGAGACACAGTGTAATTCCACCCACAGCACCACATTCCCTGTCATCCTCACACAGGCCATACTCGGCAAACCACCCCCGAGCACAGGCTCTGCTGGCATTGCAAAACTACTGTCCCTTGAAATGCTCTCATTCAGGCTGGTGGAGACTGACACCTTCCGTAACTTCATGGCATTGGCAGTCCCACAATACAACGTGCCCAGCCGCTTTTATTTCAGCAGGCAAGCCGTCCCTGCCCTGCAAAAGCATGTGGAGGGAAACATTAAACACGCTACTAAACGCCGTCAGTAGCAAGGTCCACCTTACCACCGATGCGTGGACCAGTAACCATGGACAGGGATGATACCTTTCCCTCACTGCCCATTGGGTAAATGTTGTGGAGCCGGGTACAGATCTTGAGAGTGGCGCTGTACGTGTTCTGCTAACTCCAAGGATTGCAGGAATACAGTCTGTACACATTGACTTCTCCTCATACTCCAGTTCCTCTGAATCAGCGCTGCAGGAGCCGTCACAGTCTACCTCCACCTTGACCCGTGAACGCTTACCTGTTACGACCGATATGAGCACAGCCGTGGCCAAACGTCAACAGGCCGTATTGAAATTTTCTTTGGGGAATCGAAGCCACACAGCGCAGGAGCTCCGGAATGCCAGCAAGCAGGAGAGCGACATGTGGTTTGTGCCAGCGAATCTCCAGCCAGGCATGGTAATATGTGACAATGGCCGAAATCTGGTGGCAGCTCTGGGCCTAGGCAAACTCACTCACATCCTATGTCTGGCACATGCGCTCAACTTGGTCGTGCAGAGTTTTTTGAGGGACTATCCAGATCTTGATGCACTGCTGCACAAGGTCCGCCTAGAGTTCGCTCACTTGTAGCGTTCCAGCATGGCAAGATCGCGCATTGCAGCTCTGCAGCGCCGATTCCGCCTTCCGGAACATCGCATCATATGTGACCTACCCTGTTATGACCTAGTGGTCAGGACAACAATGGACCTAGTGGTTAAGAGCACACGGAATGACCTGTTAGTTTCTGATAATAAGGACGAGCTCTGGGACGTGGGAACTCTGCTGACCGCAATCCCTAATCCTATCAAACACACTAGAAATAGCCGTGGATTGCGCCTAACGCTCCCTATGCAACTCGGCACAGCCTAAGGAACTAGCTAGCCCCGAAGATAGAAAAATAAAGCCTACCTTGCCTCAGAGAAATTCCCAAAAGGAAAAGGCAGCCCCCCACATATAATGACTGTGAGTAAAGATGAAAATACAAACATAGAGATGAAATAGATTTAGCAAAGTGAGGCCCAACTTACTGAACAGACCGAGGATAGGAAAGGCTACTTTGCGGTCAGCACAAAAAACCTACAAAAGACCACGCAGAGGGCGCAAAAAGACCCTCCGCACCGACTCACGGTGCGGAGGCGCTCCCTCTGCGTCCCAGAGCTTCCAGCAAGCAAGACAACAAAAAATAGCAAGCTGGACAGAAAAATAGCAAACCAAAGAAATACAAGCTGGAACTTAGCTTCTGTTGGGAAGACAGGTCACAAGAACGATCCAGGAGAGAACTAGACCAATACTGGAACATTGACAGGTGGCATGGAGCAAAGATCTAAGTGGAGTTAAATAGAGCAGTAGCTAACGAATTAACCTCGTCACCTGTGGAAGGAAACTCAGAAACTCCCACCAGAGGAAGTCCATGGAAAGAACCAGCCGAAGTACCATTCATGACCACAGGAGGGAGCCCGACAACAGAATTCACAACAGTACCCCCCCCCCCTTGAGGAGGGGTCACCGAACCCTCACCAGAGCCCCCAGGCCGACCAGGATGAGCCAAATGAAAGGCACGAACCAGATCGGCAGCATGAACATCAGAGGCAAAAACCCAGGAATTATCTTCTTGACCATAACCCTTCCACTTGACCAGGTACTGGAGTTTCCATCTCGAAACACGAGAATCCAAAATCTTCTCCACCACATACTCCAACTCCCCCTCAACTAACACCGGGGCAGGAGGATCAACGGATGGAACCACAGGCGCCACGTATCGCCGCAATAACGACCTATGGAACACATTATGGATGGCAAAAGAAGCAGGAAGGGCCAAACGAAATGACACAGGATTGATAACCTCAGAAATCTTATACGGACCAATGAAACGAGGCTTAAACTTAGGGGAGGAAACCTTCATAGGAACATAACGAGACGACAACCAAACCAAATCCCCAACACGAAGTCGGGGACCCACACAGCGCCGGCGGTTAGCGAAACGTTGAGCCTTCTCCTGGGACAATGTCAAATTGTCCACCACATGAGTCCAAATCTGCTGCAACCTATCCACCACAGTATCTACACCAGGACAGTCCGAAGACTCAACCTGCCCTGAAGAGAAACGAGGATGGAAACCAGAATTGCAGAAAAACGGCGAAACCAAAGTAGCCGCGCTGGCCCGATTATTAAGGGCGAACTCAGCCAACGGCAAAAAGGACACCCAATCATCCTGATCAGCAGAAACAAAGCATCTCAGATATGTTTCCAAAGTTTGATTAGTACGTTCGGTTTGGCCATTTGTCTGAGGATGGAAAGCCGAGGAAAAAGACAAATCAATGCCCATCCTAGCACAAAAGGATCGCCAAAACCTCGAAACAAACTGGGAACCTCTGTCAGAAACGATGTTCTCCGGGATACCATGTAAACGAACCACATGCTGGAAAAATAATGGCACCAAATCAGAGGAGGAAGGCAACTTAGACAATGGTACCAAATGGACCATCTTAGAAAAGCGATCACAAACCACCCAAATGACCGACATCTTTTGAGAGAGGGGGAGATCCTAAATAAAATCCATAGAAATATGCGTCCAGGGCCTCTTCGGGACCGGCAAGGGCAAAAGCAACCCACTGGCACGAGAACAGCAGGGCATAGCCCGAGCACAAGTCCCACAGGACTGCACAAAAGAACGCACATCCCGCGACAAAGACGGCCACCAGAAGGATCTAGCCACCAAATCTCTGGTACCAAAGATTCCAGGATGCCCAGCCAACACCGAACAATGAATCTCAGAGATAACTCTACTAGTCCATCTATCAGGGACAAACAGTTTCTCCGCTGGGCAACGGTCAGGTCTATCAGCCTGAAATTTTTGCAGCACCCGCCGCAAATCAGGGGAGATGGCAGACAAAATTACCCCCTCTTTGAGAATACCTGCCGGCTCAGGAACACCCGGAGAGTCAGGCACAAAACTCCTTGACAGGGCATCAGCCTTCACATTCTTAGAGCCCGGAAGGTACGAAACCAAAAAATCAAAACGGGAGAAAAATAACGACCATCGAGCCTGTCTCGGATTCAACCGTTTGGCAGACTCAAGATAAGTCAAATTCTTGTGATCTGTCAAGACCACCACGCGATGCTTGGCTCCTTCCAGCCAATGACGCCACTCCTCGAATGCCCACTTCATGGCCAACAACTCACGATTACCAACATCATAGTTACGCTTAGCAGGCGAAAACTTTCTAGAAAAGAAAGCACATGGCTTCATCACCAAGCCATCAGAACTTCTTTGCGACAAAACAGCCCCTGCTCCAATCTCAGAAGCATCAACCTCAACCTGAAACGGAAGCGAAACATCTGGCTGGCACAACACAGGGGCAGAAGAAAAACGACGCTTCAACTCCTGAAAAGCCTCCACAGCTGCAGAAGACCAATTGACCACATCAGCACCCTTCTTGGTCAAATCAGTCAACGGTTTAGCAACAGTAGAAAAATTAGCGATGAAGCGCCGATAAAAATTAGCAAAGCCCAGGAACTTTTGCAGGCTCTTCACAGATGTCGGCTGAGTCCAATCGTAAATGGCCTGGACTTTAACAGGGTCCATCTCGATAGTAGAAGGGGAAAAAATGAACCCCAAAAATGATACCTTCTGAACTCCAAAGAGACACTTTGACCCCTTCACAAACAAGGAATTCGCACGAAGGACCTGGAACACCATTCTGACCTGCTTCACATGAGACTCCCAATCATCCGAAAAGACCAAAATATCATCCAAATACACAATCAGGAATTTATCCAGGTACTCTCAGAAGATGTCATGCATAAAGGACTGAAATACTGATGGAGCATTGGAAAGCCCGAATGGCATAACCAGGTACTCAAAATGGCCCTCGGGCGTATTAAATGCTGTTTTCCATTCATCGCCTTGTTTAATACGCACAAGATTATACGCCCCACGAAGATCTATCTTGGTGAACCAACTAGCCCCTTTAATACGAGCAAACAAATCAGACAGCAACGGCAAAGGATACTGAAATTTGACTGTAATATTATTAAGAAGGCGTAAATCAATACAAGGTCTCAAAGAACCATCCTTCTTGGCCACAAAAAAGAACCCTGCTCCTAACGGTGATGACGACGGGCGAATATGGCCTTTCTCCAAGGATTCCTTTATATAACTCCGCATAGCGGCGTGTTCTGGCACAGATAAATTGAACAATCGGCCCTTAGGAAACTTACTACCAGGAATCAAATTAATAGCACAATCGCAATCCCTATGAGGAGGTAGGGCACTGGCTTTGGGCTCATCAAATACATCCCGATAATCCGACAAAAACTCTGGAACTTCAGAAGGAGTGGAAGACGAAATAGACCAAAATGGAACATCACCATGTACCCCCTGGCAACCCCAGCTGGACACAGACATAGATTTCCAGTCCAATACTGGATTATGAACCTGTAGCCATGGCAACCCCAAAACGACCACATCATCCAGATTATGCAACACCAGAAAGCGGATATCCTCCTGATGTGCAGGAGCCATGCACATGGTCAATTGGGTCCAGTACTGAGGCTTATTCTTGGCCAAAGGCGTAGCATCAATTCCTCTCAATGGAATAGGATACTGCAAGGGCTCCAAGAAAAAACCACAGCGCCTAGCATACTCCAAGTCCATGAAATTCAGGGCAGCGCCTGAATCCACAAATGCCATACAGAATAGGATGACAAAGAGCAAATCAGAGTAACAGACAATAGAAATTTAGACTGTACCGTACCAATGGTGGCAGACCTAGCGAACCGCCTAGTGCGCTTAGGACAATCGGAGATAGCATGAGTGGAATCACCACAGTAAAAACATAGCCCATTCCGACGTCTGTGTTCTTGCCGTTTAGCTCTGGTCAAAGTCCTATCACATTGCATAGGCTCAGGCCCATGCTCAGATAGTACCGCCAAATGGTGCACAGCTTTACGCTCACGCAAGCGTCGATTGATCTGAATGGCCAAGGACATAGACTCATTCAGACCAGCAGGCATGGGAAACCCCATTATGACATCCTTAAGGGCTTCAGAGAGACCCTTTCTGAAGATTGCTGCCAGGGCACATTCATTCCACTGAGTGAGCACAGACCACTTTCTAAACTTCTGACAATATATCTCCGCTTCATCCTGACCCTGACACAGAGCCAGCAAGATTTTCTCTGCCTGATCCACTGAATTAGGTTCGTCATAAAGCAATCCAAGCGCCAGGAAAAACACATCAACATCACGCAATGCCTGATCTCCTGGCGCAAGGGAAAATGCCCAGTCTTGAGGGTCACCACGTAACAAAGAAATAATGATCTTTACTTGTTGAACAGGGTCACCTGAGGAGCGAGGTTTCAAGGCAAGAAACAATTTACAATTATTTTTGAAATTCAAGAACTTAGATCTATCACCAAAAAACAAATCAGGAATTGGAATCCTAGGCTCTGACATCGGATTCTGAACCACAAAATCTTGAATGTTTTGTACCCTTGTAGTGAGATTATCCATCCAAGAGGACAGACCTTGACTGTCCATGTTTACACCAGTGTCCTGAACCACCCAGGGGTAAAGGGGAAAAGAGAGACAAAAAACACTGCAAAGAAAAAAAAAATGGTCTCAGAACTTCTCTTATCCCTCTATTGAGATGCATTAGTACTTTTGCTACTTTTGGCCACCTGTACTGTTATGACCTAGTGGTCAGGACAACAATGGACCTAGTGGTTAAGAGCACACGGAATGACCTGATAGTTTCTGATAATAAGGACGAGGTCTGGGACGTGGGAACGCTGCTGACCGCAATCCCTAATCCTATTAAACACACTAGAAATAGCCGTGGATTGCGCCTAACGCTCCCTATGCAACTCGGCACAGCCTAAGGAACTAGCTAGCCCTGAAGATAGAAAAATAAAGCCTACCTTGCCTCAGAGAAATTCCCAAAAGGAAAAGGCGGTCCCCCACATATAATGACTGTGAGTAAAGATGAAAATACAAACATAGAGATGAAATAGATTTAGCAAAGTGAGGCCCGACTTACTGAACAGACCGAGGATAGGAAAGGTTACTTTGCGGTCAGCACAAAAAACCTACAAAAGACCACGCAGAGGGCGCAAAAAGACCCTCCGCACCGACTCACGGTGCGGAGGCGCCCCCTCTGCGTCCCAGAGCTTCCAGCAAGCAAGACAACAAAAAATAGCAAGCTGGACAGAAAAATAGCAAACCAAAGAAATACAAGCTGGAACTTAGCTTCTGTTGGGAAGACAGGTCACAAGAACGATCCAGGAGAGAACTAGACCAATACTGGAACATTGACAGGTGGCATGGAGCAAAGATCTAAGTGGAGTTAAATAGAGCAGTAGCTAACGAATTAACCTCGTCACCTGTGGAAGGAAACTCAGAAACTCCCACCAGAGGAAGTCCATGGACAGAACCAGCCGAAGTACCATTCATGACCACAGGAGGGAGCCCGACAACAGAATTCACAACACTACCCACCAGGTGGAATTCAACCTTACAAATGTTGGAGCAGTTGTGTGAGCAGCAGGCAGCAGTAGTGGTGTACCAGCTGCATCATGTGCAAACAAGTCGCACCGCGCGCCGTTCACACTTCACCACTGAGTGGGCCTCTATGAAGGACATCTGCCACGTTTTGCGTGCCTTTGATGATTCCATGCGGATGGCAAGTGCAGATGATGCACTAGTCAGCATGACTATCCCCCTTATCTGCCTGCTTGAAAAACACTGCAAGCACTAAGGGAGGAGGTTGTGGAAGAGGTGGAGGATGAGGAGTCACAAATGCCATCTGCTCCTGGACAGTCTGCGCAACGTGGTTCCTCACAAAGGCTTAGGCAGGGGACACTTTGTGAGGAGGATGAGGAGGAGTCAATGGAGGAGGAAGACATCTGTCCAGAGGAGGGAGTTACACAATGCTCTACTAGTCAGTATGTAGAGCAAGGGTGGGGTGATGCAGAGCAGGCAGAGATCACGCCTCAAGCAGGGGATAGCGTTTCTTGGTCAGTTGGCAGTCTGCAACACATGGTTGATTTTATGCTGCAGTGCTTGAGAAACGACCACCGCATCGCCCACATTCTCAACACGGCTGATTATTGGGTGTACACCCTCCTAGATCCTCGCTACTGGGACAACTTACAAAGCCTCATAACACCGTTGAACCGGGAGTGTAAAATGCGGGAGTATCAAGACACACTGGTGCATTCCATCATCTTCTCCAGTCCAACCGAGAGCAGTGTTGCTAGTGCTTTACAAAGCAGCTCAGTGCGTCGAGGCAGTGGAGAAAGCTCTGCACAAAGAGGGAGCAGAAGCAGCGCCTCAGCACAAGGCAAGACCAGTATGGCCCAAATGTGGCAAAGTTTTGTGTCCCCGCCACAAATGTCTACACCATCACAGACGGCTCCAGTCAGCAGGAGGCAACATTTCCGTCAGATGGTGACAGACTACATGTCTTGCCCTCTCAGTGTTCTCCCACATGGCTCTCCCCCCTTCAAGTTTTGGGTCTTTAAGCTGGATACATGGCCAGAGCTTAGCCAGTATGCATTGGAGGTGCTGGCTTGCCCTGCTGCTAGTGTATTATCGGAACGCGTCTTTAGTGCCACAGGTGGTGTACTAACAGACCGTCGCATGCGACTATCCTCCGATAACGTTGACCGACTTACTTTTCTGAAAATGAACCAGGCCTGGATCTCGCAGGAATTTGCCACTCCTCTTCCAGACTAAAGGGAACCTGTCACCCCGTTTTTTCAAGATGAGATAAAAATAGCGTTAAATAGGGGCAGAGCTGTGCTTTACAATAGTGTATTTTGTGAGCCTTTAATCCCCATCTATGCTGCCGAAATACCTTTGTAAAGTCGCCGTTTTGGGCTGTCACTCACGCTGGTCTGGTCATATGGGCGTGGTGACATCGCTGTTTCTCCCCCAGATCTTGCTCATCTTTCCGTTGGTGGCGTAGTGGTTTGCGCATGCCCAACAGGCGAATCCACTGCGCAGCTGAAGGAAAAGAGCGCGATCTGCACTATTCAGCCGTTTATCGGTGGGCGCGGCCATCTTTGTGAGGCCGCACGTGCGCAGATGGTACTGCTCGGCTTCCCGGGGCTTCAGGAAAATGGCCGCGGGATGCCGCACGTGTGCAGATGGAGATCGCGGCGGCCATTTTCCTGAATCCGAGTTCGCATCTCGGCTTTGAGTGCACGTATTTTACTTATCCTCTAATCTAATTGACATCATATTCATTCTAGCATTCCATGTCAACAGTAGAGGATAAAACTTTCTTTCCTTTCATATACAGATTTGTTTAGTACCTTAATGGTATTCTACTCATTCATTCCTCTTATTCATACACTTGCGGTACACACTGGAGAGCACATTCACGTCACGTCCGCCCTCATCACCACACAGTACACTAACACTTCCTCTGGTTCGCCGCACACATGCGCTCCACAGTGCAGCGCACTCTCGCGTCCCTTCCGGTCTGGTAGCAGCTCTCCTAGGAGATGCGTCTCTTGGCCTGGAAGTGACTTGGGTGCAGTCCATGCATGGTTACACTATACACCCAGTCCGATGTAATTTAGGCAAATCAAACCCCTTATATCCTATTGACTTACTCTATGTTGAATAGTCCACTCCCCCATACATTCCTGCCCTTGGGCAAAGCTTCCACGAAACGCGCGTTGGGCACAGTGGTGCGAGCGGGTAAGCAGCATCTTCCAACTATATTCAGTCATCTTGATACTTATTCCATTTTTCCCCTGGCCACAAGCCACTTTGAGCACATGGCAATTTACACCTTTGCACATATCCTCATGAATTCCCTCAGTACTCCAGACTGCTACATGGATCTGATGATTCAGGGAATATCATTTGAGGCCCTAATTCATTGAATATAGCACCTACCTCACACTCTAGCATTGTTCTATTCATTAAATTCACTTTTGCATTCCATTCATCATATCATTCAATTCATATGGTGTATTGTACCCCTTGCCCTACTTTATCGATGTTTAGTAGTGATGAGCGAATATACTCGTTGCACGGGTTTTCCAGAGCACGCTCGGGTGATCTCCGATTATTTGTCACTGCTCGATTTAGTTTTCGTTGCCTCAGCTGCTTGATTTGCGGATACTAGACATCTTGATTACATGTGGGGATTCCCTAGCAACCAGGCAACCCCCACATGTTCTCAGGCTGGCTAGTAGCCGTAAATTATGCAGCAGAGTCAACAAAAACGAAATCTCCGAGCAGTCACTCACAAATACTCGGAGACCACCAGAGCATGCTCTGGAAAATCCGGGCAAGGAGTATACTCGCTCATCACTAATGTTTAGTTATTATTCATGAATTAGTTATTATTTAGGAATTATTATTATTAACTATTACCTATGTACTTTGATCACTTTTTCCATTTATTTAATAACCGAATTCCGATACAATTTGGGCAGGTAATCTATAATGTGTTCCATGATCTTATGATGCTGCAGTACTCTGTTTTATAAATATACTATTATTACTATATTAATTGCCCCTCTCCCGCATTTTTCTTTCCTGTTGGGTGTTTAATCCATTATTATGTTCCTATATGTTTTTTTTTATTATTTTAATAAATATTTAAACCTAATTAGCATGTTTGCAAGTTGCTTCAGAATCTAAAAAAACTAAAGGTGCGATATAATCCCCTGCACGGCTGTGTGCTTGGTTTGAGATGACAAACTCCCTTTTAAAATATGAAAAAACACCCTGAATGAGATAATGTAACTACTGGGACCACTGATCACTGATTGTCCAGTGATCAGGGGATGTGATACAATAGTATAGAATTTATAAACAGGAGGAAAGGCACCGGATTTTAAAATATTATATGTAAAATCCCTATAAAAGGGCAGATTGAGGAGCGGTGTAGTGGCCATATTTGGGGTGCATAGTTCAAACGTTTAACATTTTGCATGTACCATGATTACTTCATTGGTTTTTGACATTTTTATTTTCTCACCATAATACTATTTTCTCGCCCACCACAATAATAAAATAATCATGAGAACCTTGGGAGACCTGACCCATTTGTTTTTAAAAGTATAAAATCAACTATTAGGATTAATGTCGACCAACAATCGATAGAACCCCAGTTTTGAATCTGCTCACGTGGTTTTGCGTGGGCGGTCCGTGGTGATGCGGTCTTCGTCCTCGCTTGACGCCCTTGGTGTCGTCCTGGCTTCTGGATGTGTTCCGACTGCGCATGCACCGACACATGGGTCGTTTGTTATCACTACTCGGATTGGCCACTATACCCTTTAAAACGCTGACCATATCCCATGATGCCATACCCCCGGAAGAAGGCACGTAGCCAAAACGCACGTTGGGGTGGGTGGCATCGTGGTCCCGCAGGTAAACCCTTGTATATTTCAACTGGTAATGCGCTAGCATCTTTGCACATTTTCTATGGACACGTCTACTTAAAGCTTGTATGGTGCCTTATACACTGTGTAGTGACCTGTGCCCATATACATATGTGCATGTCTGCTCTTAGCTTTTTCTTGGCAAGATACATAAGCTTATTTGTGCTGACCATTTACTCTATGTATGGCGGTTTGCGTGTCGGTTACCACTTTGTCACCTTTTCTGGTGTGTTCCCTGTCATTTCCCTGTGGTCTTTGTTGTCATTTTTTATCTTTGATTCAATAACATTTTTATTTTTATATTATTTGGTTCTCTTGGTGCTTTTTTTCTTTTTGGTTTTCCAGTTTTAGAATCCCCTAATGATTGGTTGTTTCTGCCAGTAGGATGATCCACGTCGCCACGTTTTTTTTACCATTGCATGCCTTGTAGACACATGGCTGCCAGAGAGAGAGCTACTCAGTCCGTGCCGTAACTATAAACTTCGGGGCCCCGGGGCAAAACTTCATAGTGGGGCCCCTCAACATTTCAATCACTAGAGGTTGTGCGGAGCGTGGTGAAGCCTGCTGCGCATTGTTGTAGACAACACACAGGCTTCACCACGTTCCGCAAGACCTTTAATAGATTTTGTTTATGATGCAAGTTTTAGAAGTTAAATATTCAGTGAATATGTTTGCAAAATTAATAAGGTGAATAATTCCAAATATTGCACAACTTTCAAATAACGGTATATGTTTATTAAATGTTAAGTCTCTCCTGTCCTCCGGACAGGAATATAGGTGCTGGGTATTTTATGAGAAACTAAAGTATTAAAATACAATTTTTTACCATCAGTTTGGGGCCCCTTGGGTGGTTGTAGTTACGGCCCTGTACTCGGTGATAGCAGCCCTAGATTCTGACTTGTAGCCCAAGCATACGGAAAGAGTGACATCCGGTACCTTGAAAAAGAGCAAATTGCAGGAGGTAAAGCTTAAGAACTATATGTAACGCAATGACATTGTTAAAGGAGTTATCTGGAACGCAAGGGGTTTTTATGCCATACGGCTATGAAGTTACATGTAGCTTGCCACCTATTCTGCCCTACACTGATTTGTTCTGGCTCAGGTTGCGATTCTCCAGCTTCATTTGACGTCACGTCAACAGAGCAGCTCTTTCTGCTGTCAATGTCATGATGATTGATAGTCGGCTCCCTACGGTTAGGTGGTGGTGAACCGGGTGTCAATCAGCATGACGTCGGCAGTCACATCCCATTGACAGAGCAGAGCAGAAGAGATAAAGCTGCTTTGTTTACAAGACATCACCAGAAGCAGGAGAATCGCCGGCAGGAGCGGTCCAGGACTGTTTTGAACCTGAACAAATAGTCACCGGCAGGACAGCAGGTAGTTAGTGACTACTTACCGGTAAATCCTCAGTCCCATACACAGCCAATAAAAAGTCCCAGATAACCCCCTGTAAAATCAATAGCAACTTGCAAATACTGATGCTTCATAGTATCGATAAAGCTACCACACCACAACCTGATTTTGTGATCTTAGTTTTACAAGGGTTCTGTGTTTTTAATATTTTTTTTACGTTACAAAGTCCCCTCATGTCGGTTTATAAAAGGGTGTTCCACTACAGGAATGCCCAGCCATCACCTGTAATCCTCTCATGGAAACTAGCTGCAATTACACATTTCCCAAGGAAAGGAATAGGCTCTCTAGGAGAGATGGGCGAATTTGATCGGGTCCCTGCTTATTCGGCAAGCTATAGCGCTTACCGACTAAGCAACAGAGGGCACCCGGATACATGGAGCGCGCCGGCCGATCAGCTGTTCACCTCAGCAGTTGCATGTGTCGCGGCTGTGTCACAGTCACATGCATGGAGAGCCCAACACACAGGCACTATAGCTTGAGGAATAAGCAGGGACCCAATCAAATTCGCTCATCTCTACTCTCTAGACAGACACTGTTTGGAGTGGACGATAAATATATGATCATTAGGAGTCTGAACATTTGCCATACAGGAGTCCCATGCGTTTCGCTGTACATAGCTTTTGCAGGGGTCTTGAGGAAGCGGTCAGTGTACAGCAATACATGAAAGGCTCCTGTATAGCTAGTATATTATATTTATCTTAATTTCCCACCAACAGACTCCAATTTGATCACTCCTGGTTAATAACAAATGATCTTTATTTAATCCCTTCACCTGAAGACCTGTTTGCACCTTCCTGACCGGGCCAATTTTTACAATTCTGACCACTGTCATTTTATGAGGTAAAAACTCTGGAACGCTTCAACGGATCCCACCAATTCTGAGAATGTTTTCTCGTGACATATTGTACTTTATGATAGTGGTAAAAATTTTTTGATATGACTTCCGTTTATTTGTGAAAAAACAGAAATTTTTAATTTTTATGCTCCTAAATCAGAGAGTCATATCAAACAAAATAGTTAATAAATAACATTTCCCACATGTCTACTTTACATCAGCACAATTTTGGAAACATAATTTTTTTGTTAGGAAGTTACAAGGGTTAAAAGTTGACCAGCGATTTCTCTCAACAAAATTTGCAAAACCATTTTTTTAAGGATCACATCACATTTGAAGTGACTTTGAGGGGTCTATATGACAGAAAATACCCCAAAGTGACACCTTTTTTAAAAACTGTACCCCTCAAGGTGCTCAAAACCACATTCAAGAAGTTTATTAAACCTTCAGGTGCTTCACAGGAATTTTTGGAATGTGGAACAAAAATTAACGTTTAACTTTTTTTTCCCAAAAAAATTTACTTCAGATCCAAAATTCTTTATTTTGACAAGGGTAACAGGAAAAAATGGACACCAAAATTTGTTGTGCAATTTCTCTGGAGTACGCTGATACCCTATATGAGGGAAACTACCATTGTTTGGAATGTGGAAGAAAAAAAATCAACATTTACTTTTCGTTCACAAACATTTTCCTTTAGACCTATTTTTTTTTTTCACTTTTGCAAGGGTAAGAGGAGAAAATGCGGACTAATACTACTGTTGGGCACAAGGCAGGGCTTGGAAGGAGCGCACTTTGACTTTCTGATTGCAAAATGTGATGGATTAGCGGACTCGATGTCACATTTGGAGAGCCCCTGATGTGCCTAAACAGTGGAAATCCCCCACAAATGACAACATTTTAGAAACTAGACCCCTCAGGGAACTGATCTAGATGTGTATTGAACCCCCAGGTGCTTCACAGAAGTTTATAATGTTAAAGGGAGGGTGCCGTGATTTTAGTTTTTGTATTAATAATTATTGATTATATAATCAATTATTTTTAATACAAAAGTAAATGTACTACTTTAATACTTTTTTATTTATTCATTTTTACTTTTGCCACTGGAGGCCGCCATTTTCATTAGTGTGGGTGTAAGTGTCTGGGCACGACACTTGCACACCTCACTTACGGCAGCCATGGACATAGGAGTAGAGTTGAGCGACCTTGACCTTTTTAGAGTCGAGCCGGGTATTGCGAAACCCGACTATGTCCAAAGTCGGGTCGAGTGAAATCGGCCGATTATGACGTAAAGTCGGGATCGACCGAAACACGAAACCCAATGCAAGTCAATGGGGCAGCATAGTCGGCAGTGAGTGGGGGCCAGGAAAACACCTAGAGTGCCCATTTTAATGTCAAAACCATCCATTCTTCTTAATGAAGCTTGTCAAGCGTAATTTACCTTATAATAATTGGAAGGCATTTGAAATTGGGGGTCATTTGGCTAAAGTTGTGGGGGGTAGGGCTGGTTCAAGTAATTAGTGGGCCCAGGAAATCTGGACCACGTCACGGCAGTGGAGCAGGGAGAGGTAAGTATTTCAACTTTGCAAGTGCTGTGAACCTGAGCAAGCAGGGGGGGCCCACTCGTTGGCATTGGCACTGGCACAGGGCCCCTCAAAGTACAGCGGTGTGTTTGCACGGCGGGGGCGCCTCCCACCGGCAGCAACACTTTTGCGTACTATGAGAGGCCCTGTGCCAGTGACGTCGCCAACTAGTATTCCTCCCCCCACCTGATGAAGGAACCTGCACTTTCATCTGCACCTTCCTCTTTGTCCCCGTGTAAGGTGGTATGGTATGCGGGAAGAGCAACCTGACTTTCAGCAGGGTCACAATGTTGTTGTGTAGCGTGCACGGGGAATGTTGCGTTATGGGTCAATGTACCAGCAGACTCATCTATCACTGGCTGGGCAATGGGCACGATGAAGTGGAAACACAGATATAGGCCCAAAGAAGAAAGTGGGCTAAATGCAGTTCAAAATTGGTAACACAGGAATAACCAGGGGGCATTGCAGTGGAGGACAACTGGAATGAGAGGCTGACACAGAGAGTAGGGCCAAATCAGTAAGTAGTCGAAATGCAGTTCAAAATTGGCAACCGTAGTAAACAGGCGGCACAGCTTTGTTCAGTGGAGGAGAACAGCAAGGAGTGGCAGACACCGATAGTAGGCCCCAACCCAACTAGTAGGCCAAATGCAGTTTAACATTAACAACTACTTAACGAGAGGCTGAAAATGGAATTTCAGGACAGGAAACCAGGAGAACAGCAAGGAGCGGCAGACACCGATAGTAGGCCCCAAACCAACTAGTACGCCAAATGCAGTTGTTCCATTTAACCACAATTTAATGAGAGCCTGAAGATAGAAGCTCAGGAAAGGCAACCTGGTGAAAACCTTGGAGTGTAACACAACCTGTCTCTACACCCCATACCAAATTTGTAGGCCTAATGCAGCGTAGTTTCCACCAACTACTAAACGAGAGCCGGAAGATCGAAGCTCATGAAAGGCAACCCGGGGAACACCTTGGAGTGTAACACAACCTCTCTCTACACCACGAAAGGGCTGATTCTTAGGAAGGAAGGCTGTTGTAAATAAGCATTGCGCGTCCGAGGGTGATTATATTCTTATTCGGTATCTACTCACCCTCGGACGCGCCATGCTTCTTGATTTGTAATTAATGTTTATTTGCAATGTGCTTTTGACTTACTCAATTATTTTTTTAATTATTGATTTTATTAAATTAATAGTTTAACATCTTATTGGAAATAATTTAAAGGAGACGCGACAGGACAACACTCGGTGGATGCCATATCTGTGTTAACAACTCCAAAAAACTTTCAGTTAACTTCTTGCAGGAGAAAGAAATTGTAGCTGTTGGACCTTTGTAGTACAGTTCCAGATATTTGTTGTGTGTTTGTTTTGATTGTTAAAATGTCTGCATTTGAGATCTCAACACGATCTTATTTTTTATAATCAAATTAATTTTTTAAATATTTTATTAGGTTGGTTCAAGGGGTACACGGGCCGCAGTAGACAGGTCAGTGGAGGCCTAGTGGAAGGAGGGACCGCAGATGCGCCACTGTTTCACCCATACACAATTAGTAGGCCTAATGCAGCGTAGTTTCCAACAGCTACTAAACGAGAGCCGGAAGATCGAAGCTCAGGAAAGGCAACCTGGGGAACACCTTGGAGTGTAACACACCATCTCTCTCCACCCCATACCCATTTTGTAGGCCTAATTCAGCGTACTTTTCTACAACTACTAAACGAGAGCATGAAGATCGAAGCTCAGGAAAGGCAACCTGGTGAAAACCTTGGAGTGTAACACAACCTGTCTCTACACCCCATACCAAATTTGTAGGCCTAATGCAGCGTAGTTTCCACCAACTACTAAACGAGAGCCGGAAGATCGAAGCTCATGAAAGGCAACCCGGGGAACACCTTGGAGTGTAACACAACCTCTCTCTACACCACGAAAGGGCTGATTCTTAGGAAGGAAGGCTGTTGTAAATAAGCATTGCGCGTCCGAGGGTGATTATATTCTTATTCGGTATCTACTCACCCTCGGACGCGCCATGCTTCTTGATTTGTAATTAATGTTTATTTGCAATGTGCTTTTGACTTACTCAATTATTTTTTTAATTATTGATTTTATTAAATTAATAGTTTAACATCTTATTGGAAATAATTTAAAGGAGACGCGACAGGACAACACTCGGTGGATGCCATATCTGTGTTAACAACTCCAAAAAACTTTCAGTTAACTTCTTGCAGGAGAAAGAAATTGTAGCTGTTGGACCTTTGTAGTACAGTTCCAGATATTTGTTGTGTGTTTGTTTTGATTGTTAAAATGTCTGCATTTGAGATCTCAACACGATCTTATTTTTTATAATCAAATTAATTTTTTAAATATTTTATTAGGTTGGTTCAAGGGGTACACGGGCAGCAATAGACAGGTCAGTGGAGGCCTAGTGGAAGGAGTGACGGCAGACAGGCATCAAAGGCCTAACATTGGGCTGGCTGTAGGCAAGTTAAAATTGGTTCCAGGGGAACACGGCCATCAGTGGCCTGGTCAGTGTAGTTGTAGTTGAAAGAACGGGACGCAGACAGGCTTCGAAGGCCTAACATAATAACATAGGGCTGGCTGTAGGCAAGTTAAAATTGGTTCCAGGGGAACACGGCCATCAGTGGCCTGGTCAGTGTAGTTGTAGTTGAAAGAACGGGACGCAGACAGGCTTCGAAGGCCTAACATAACAAACTTGGGCTGGCTGTAGGCACTTTTAAATTGGTTCCAGGGGTACACGGGCAGCAGTGGTCTGGTCTGTGGAAGTCTAGTGGAAGGAGTGACCGCAGACAGGCTTCCAAGGCCTAACATAACAAACTTGGGCTGGCTGTAGGCACTTTTAAATTGGTTCCAGGGGTACACGGGCAGCAGTGGTCTGGTCTGTGGAAGTCTAGTGGAAGGAGTGACCGCAGACAGGCTTCGAAGGCCTAACATAACAAACTTGGGCTGGCTGTAGGCACTTTTAAATTGGTTCCAGGGGTACACGGGCAGCAGTGGTCTGGTCAGTGGAAGTTTAGTGGAAGGAGTGACTGCAGACAGGCTTCCAAGGCCTAACATAACAAACTTGGGCTGGCTGTAGGCACTTTTAAATTGGTTCCAGGGGTACACGGGCAGCAGTGGTCTGGTCAGTGGAAGTCTAGTGGAAGGAGTGACCGCAGACAGGCTTCCAAGGCCTAACATAACAAACTTGGGCTGGCTGTAGGCACTTTTAAATTGGTTCCAGGGGTACACGGGCAGCAGTGGTCTGGTCTGTGGAAGTCTAGTGGAAGGAGTGACCGCAGACAGGCTTCGAAGGCCTAACATAACAAACTTGGGCTGGCTGTAGGCACTTTTAAATTGGTTCCAGGGGTACACGGGCAGCAGTGGTCTGGTCAGTGGAAGTCTAGTGGAAGGAGTGACCGCAGACAGGCTTCCAAGGCCTAACATAACAAACTTGGGCTGGCTGTAGGCACTTTTAAATTGGTTCCAGGGGTACACGGGCAGCAGTGGTCTGGTCTGTGGAAGTCTAGTGGAAGGAGTGACCGCAGACAGGCTTCCAAGGCCTAACATAACAAACTTGGGCTGGCTGTAGGCACTTTTAAATTGGTTCCAGGGGTACACGGGCAGCAGTGGTCTGGTCAGTGGAAGTCTAGTGGAAGGAGTGACCGCAGACAGGCTTCGAAGGCCTAACATAACAAAATTGGGCTGACTGTAGGCACTTTTAAATTGGTTCCAGGGTAACACGGCCAGCAGTGGCCTGGTCAGTGTAGTAGTTGTAGAAAGAAGGGACCGCAGACAGGCTTCGAAGGCCTAACATAACAAAAATGTCAAAACAATGGTATTGTCAGTGCCAGGCATTGAAGGATGTCAGCGCCTAGACTACACATTGGTGAAGCTGTGAGAGATAATTTTGCTAGTGGTAGAGCACTGTTTGAGCTGGGGGGGGAACTGTCTTGTGGCCGGCGGTACAGGCACAGGGCCCCTCATATTACAACGGTGTGTCTGACGTTGGGTGCGCACCACCACCGCCAGAGACACTTTATTGTACTATGAGGGACCCAGTGGCAGTGCCGTCGACCAAAAGCGGCCACACCCACCTCTTCAGACAAACAGCACTCTCAAGGGTCCAAGCGCAAAGTGGCGATAGCACGGCCCCGTGTGGGGAGTTTGGCCATTTCGTGAGGTGGAAACATGTCGTATGCTGGACAATCAGGTGAAGAAAATTACGAGATTGGAAAAGTCATT
Organism: Ranitomeya imitator; assembly: GCF_032444005.1. Taxonomy (NCBI): domain Eukaryota; kingdom Metazoa; phylum Chordata; class Amphibia; order Anura; family Dendrobatidae; genus Ranitomeya; species Ranitomeya imitator. Next base: position 58,794,036 of record NC_091289.1, read on the forward strand.
CAGAATAGTCCACAGGCAAGACCTTTTCATAGGAAAGCTAGGTGTCAGCCGGGCAGGGTGGGGCAAAAGATTTTGAAATCCAGTTGTGGTTCATTTTAATGAAGGTTAGATCATCTACATTTTGGGTAGCCAGACGAGTCCTTTTTTCTGTTAGTATTGAACCTGCAGCACTGAATACTCTTTCTGATAGGACACTAGCTGCCGGGCAAGCAAGCTCCTGCAATGCATATTCTGCCAATTCTGGCCAGGTGTCTAATTTGGATGCCCAGTAATCAAATGGGAATGACGGTTGAGGGAGAACGTCGATAAGGGATGAAAAATAGTTTGTAACCATACTTGACAAATGTTGTCTCTTGTCACTTTGAATTGATGCTGCAGTACCTGTCCTGTCTGCGGTCATAGAAAAATCACTCCACAACCTGGTCAGAAAACCCCTCTGGCCAACGCCACTTCTGATTTCTGCCCCTCTAACACCTCTGGTCTGCTGGCCCCTGGAGCTCGTGTGAGAACGATCACGGGCGCTGTGTGCAGGGAATGCCAGAAGCAAACGGTCAACAAGAGTTGATTGTTTTGTTGCTAATATTAGTTCCAAGTTCTCATGTGGCATAATATTTTGCAATTTGCCTTTATAGCGAGGATCAAGGAGGCAGGCCAACCAGTAATCGTCATCGTTCATCATTTTTGTAATGCGTGTGTCCCTTTTGAGGATACGCAAGGCATAATCCGCCATGTGGGCCAAAGTTCCCGTTGTCAAATCTGCGGTTGTGCTTGGTTGAGGGGCAGTTGCAGGCAAATCTACGTCACTTGTGTCCCTCAAAAAACCAGAACCCGGCCTTGCCACGCCACCAATTTCCCGTGCCCCCGGGAAAGCTTCCTCATTAAAAATATACTCATCCCCATCATCCTCCTCATCCTCCACCTCCTCTTCGCCCGGTACCTCGTCATGTACACTGCCCTGACCAGACAATCGCTGACTGTCATCAAGGCTTTCCTCTTCCTCTGGTGCAGACGCCTGCTCCTTTATGTGCGTCAAACTTTGCATCAGCAGACGCATTAGGGGGATGCTCATGCTTATTATGGCGTTGTCTGCACTAACCAGCCGTGTGCATTCCTCAAAACACTGAAGGACTTGACACATGTCTTGAATCTTCGACCACTGCACACCTGACAACTCCATGTCTGCCATCCTACTGCCTGCCCGTGTATGTGTATCCTCCCACAAAAACATAACAGCCCGCCTCTGTTCGCACAGTCTCTGAAGCATGTGCAGTGTTGAGTTCCACCTTGTTGCAACGTCTATGATTAGGCGATGCTGGGGAAGGTTCAAAGAACGCTGATAGGTCTGCATACGGCTGGAGTGTACAGGCGAACGGCGGATATGTGCGCAAAGTCCACGCACTTTGAGGAGCAGGTCGGATAACCCCGGATAACTTTTCAGGAAGCACTGCACCACCAGGTTTAAGGTGTGAGCCAGGCAAGGAATGTGTTTCAGTTGGGAAAGGGAGATGGCAGCCATGAAATTCCTTCCGTTATCACTCACTACCTTGCCTGCCTCAAGATCTACAGTGCCCAGCCACGACTGCGTTTCTTGCTGCAAGAACTCGGACAGAACTTCCGCGGTGTGTCTATTGTCGCCCAAACACTTCATAGCCAATACAGCCTGCTGACGTTTGCCAGTAGCTGCCCCATAATGGGAGACCTGGTGTGCAACAGTGGCAGGTGCGGATGGAGTGTTTGTGCGACTGCGGTCTGTGGACGAGCTCTTGCTTCTGCAGGAGGACGAGGAGGAGGAGGAGGAGGAGGGGGTGCGAACGGCTACAGACAACTGTTTACTAGACCGTGGGCTAGGCAGAACTGTCCCAAACTTGCTGTCCCCTGTGGACCCTGAATCCACCACATTTACCCAGTGTGCCGTGATGGACACGTAACGTCCCTGGCCATGCCTACTGGTCCATGCATCTGTTGTCAGGTGCACCTTTGTGCTCACAGATTGCCTGAGTGCATGGACGATGCGCTCTTTAACATGCTGGTGGAGGGCTGGGATGGCTTTTCTGGAAAAAAAGTGTCGACTGGGTAGCTCGTAGCGTGGTACAGCGTAGTCCATCAGGTCTTTGAAAGCTTCGCTTTCAACTAACCGGTAGGGCATCATCTCTAACGAGATTAGTCTAGCTATGTGGGCGTTCAAACCCTGTGTACGCGGATGCGAGGCTAAGTATTTCCTTTTTCTAACCATAGTCTCATGTAGGGTGAGCTGGACTGGAGAGCTGGAGATCGTGGAACTAGCGGGGGTGCCGGTGGACATGGCAGACTGAGAGACGGTGGGAGATGGTATTGTTGCCGCCGGTGCCCTAGATGCAGTGTTTCCTACTACGAAACTGGTGATTCCCTGACCCTGACTGCTTTGGCCTGGCAAATATACCTGCACAGATACAGCAGGTGGTGCGCTAAATGGTGGTCCTACACTGCCGGAAGGGATGTTGCGTTGATGACTAGCTTCATTGGCCGAGGGTGCAACAACCTTAAGGGACGTTTGGTAGTTAGTCCAAGCTTTCAAATGCATGGTGGTTAAATGTCTATGCATGCAACTAGTATTGAGACTTTTCAGATTCTGACCTCTGCTTAAGGAAGTAGAACATTTTTGACAGATGACTTTGCGCTGATCAATTGGATGTTGTTTAAAAAAATGCCAGACTGCACTCTTTCTAGCATCGGATACCTTTTCAGGCATTGCAGACTGAGCTTTAACCGGATGGCCACGCTGTCCTCCACCAGGTTTTGGCTTTGCCACGCGTTTTGGGCAAGATACGGGCCCGGCAGATGGAACCTGTGGCGATGTTGATGCCTGCTGCGGCCCCTCCTCCTCCTCTGCTTCAGAACTGCTGCCGCCTGCACCCTGTTCCCCCAATGGCTGCCAATCGGGGTCAAGAACTGGGTCATCTAATAACTCTTCTTGTACCTCCTGCGCAACTTCGTCTGTGTCACCGTGTCGTTTGGTGGTATAGCGTTCGTGATGGGGCAACATAGTCTCATCAGGGTCTGATTCTTGATCAGCACCCTGCGAGGGCAATGTTGTGGTCTGAGTCAAAGGACCAGCATAGTAGTCTGGCTGTGGCTGTGCGTCAGTGCACTCCATGTCAGATTCAACTTGTAATGGGCATGGACTGTTAACTGCTTCACTTTCTAAGCCAGGGACGGTATGTGTAAAGAGCTCCATGGAGTAACCCGTTGTGTCGCCTGCTGCATTCTTCTCTGTTGTTGTTTTTGCTGAAGAGGACAAGGAAGTGACTTGTCCCTGACCGTGAACATCCACTAACGACGCGCTGCTTTTACTTTCACCAGTTTCACGAGAGGAGGCAAAAGAGCTAGAGGCTGAGTCAGCAAGATAAGCCAAAACTTGCTCTTGCTGCTCCGGCTTTAAAAGCGGTTTTCCTAATCCCAGAAAAGGGAGCGTTCGAGGCCTTGTGTAGCCGGACGACGAACCTGGCTCCACAGCTCCAGACTTAGGTGCAATATTTTTTTCCCCACGACCACCTGATGCTCCACCACTACCACTACCCTCATTACCAGCTGACAATGAACGCCCCCGGCCACGACCTCTTCCACTAGACTTCCTCATTGTTTTAAAAACGTAACCAAACTAACGTTATTTGTTGCAGTCACACAACTTACACGGTGAGCTATAACTTCAGTATGATTTAGCTACCCCTTTACAGGTTGGTGAGACCACAGCGAAAATCAGGCCCAATGTTACACACTCTGTTTTTGGTGGCTGCAAATTAGAGAGATGCCCCACACGCAGGACTGTCACTGAAGCACAAATGTTAATATTAATGTCACACTATTATTTTTTTTTTATTTTTATTTTTTTCAGGAACACTTTAGAAACCCCCCAAAAAAAAAAAAATAGATTTTTGCAGGGAGAATTTAGAAAACAAATGTAACAAACTATATGCTTTCTATGGGCCACTGAGTGAGAGATGACGCACACAGGAATCAGGAGTGGCACACAAGCCCAGAGGCCAATATTTTTCTACCAATGATTGATGGAGTTATTTTCTCTGGTAGATTTTGGAACCCAAATCAAGGGAAAAAAATATAGGCTTTCTATGGACCACAATTGGAGAGAGAGAGAGAGAGAGAGAGAGAGAGAGAGAGAGATGGCACACCCAGGAGTCAAGACTGGCACACAAGCAGAAAGGCCAATATTAATCTCCCATTTTTTGGGGGGGTTTGTTTTTTTTTTTTTTTTTTTTTTCAGGGAGACTTTAGAAAAAAAAATAATAAAAAAAATATGATTTTATCAGGAAGAATTTAGAAACCAAATAAAATAAAATGATTTTTTCAGGGAGAATTTATAAAACAAATAAAAACAAAAATAGGCGTTCTATGGCCCACTGACTGAGAGATGACGCACACAGGAGTCAGGAGTGGCACACAAGCCCAGAGGCCAATATTTTTCTACCAATGATTGATGTAGTTATTTTCTCTGGTAGATTTTGGAACCCAAATCAAGGAAAAAAAATATAGGCTTTCTATGGACCACAATTGGAGAGAGAGAGAGAGAGAGAGAGAGATGGCACACCCAGGAGTCAAGACTGGCAAACAAGCAGAAAGGCCAATATTAATCTCCCACTGTTTTTTTTGGTTGTTTTTTTTTTTTTTTTTTCAGGGAGACTTTAGAAAAAAAAATAATAAAAAAAATATGATTTTATCAGGAAGAATTTAGAAACCAAATAAAATAAAATGATTTTTTCAGGGAGAATTTATAAAACTAATAAAACAAAAAATAGGCGTTCTATGGCCCACTGAGTGAGAGATGACGCACACAGGAGTCAAGACTGGCACACAAGCAGAAAGGCCAATATTAATCTCCCATTTTTTTGGGGGGTTTGTTTTTTTTTTTTTTTTTTTTTTCAGGGAGACTTTAGAAAAAAAAATAATAAAAAAAATATGATTTTATCAGGAAGAATTTAGAAACCAAATAAAATAAAATGATTTTTTCAGGGAGAATTTATAAAACAAATAAAAACAAAAATAGGCGTTCTATGGCCCACTGACTGAGAGATGACGCACACAGGAGTCAGGAGTGGCACACAAGCCCAGAGGCCAATATTTTTCTACCAATGATTGATGTAGTTATTTTCTCTGGTAGATTTTGGAACCCAAATCAAGGAAAAAAAATATAGGCTTTCTATGGACCACAATTGGAGAGAGAGAGAGAGAGAGAGAGAGAGATGGCACACCCAGGAGTCAAGACTGGCACACAAGCAGAAAGGCCAATATTAATCTCCCACTGTTTTTTTTGGTTGTTTTTTTTTTTTTTTTTTCAGGGAGACTTTAGAAAAAAAAATAATAAAAAAAATATGATTTTATCAGGAAGAATTTAGAAACCAAATAAAATAAAATGATTTTTTCAGGAAGAATTTATAAAACAAATAAAACCAAAAATAGGCGTTCTATGGCCCACTGACTGAGAGATGACGCACACAGGAGTCAAGACTGGCACACAAGCAGAAAGGCCAATATTAATCTCCCACTGTTTTTTTTTTTTTTTTTTCAGGGAGACTTTAGAAAAAAAAATAATAAAAAAAATATGATTTTATCAGGAAGAATTTAGAAACCAAATAAAATAAAATGATTTTTTCAGGGAGAATTTATAAAACTAATAAAACAAAAAATAGGCGTTCTATGGCCCACTGAGTGAGAGATGACGCACACAGGAGTCAAGACTGGCACACAAGCAGAAAGGCCAATATTAATCCCCCACTGTTTTTTTTGTTTGTTTTTTTTTTTGTTTTGTTTTTTTCAGGGAGACTTTAGAAAAAAAAATAATAAAAAAAATATGATTTTATCAGGAAGAATTTAGAAACCAAATAAAATAAAATGATTTTTTCAGGGAGAATTTAGAAAACAAATAAAACCAAAAATAGGCGTTCTATGGCCCACTGACTGAGAGAGAGAGAGAGAGAGAGAGAGATGGCACGCTTAGTACTGGCACACAAGCCCAAAGGGCAATATTAATCTCCCTTTTTTTTTCAGGGAGAATTTCTAAAACCCCCAAAAAAAAAAAAATAGGCTTTCTATGGCCCACTATTTGTGAGAGAGATGGGACGCTCAGGACTGGCACAGATGGCACGCTCAGGACTGGCACAGAAGCCCAGAGGCCAATATTAATCTCCCTTTTTTTCGGGGAGAATTTATAAAACCAAAAAAATATTTAAATAGGCTTTCTATGGCCCACTATTTGTGAGAGAGATGGCACGCTCACAACTGGCACAGATGGCACGCTCACAACTGGCACACAAGCCCAGAGGCCAATATTAATCTCCCTTTTTTCAGGGAAAATTTATAAAACCAAAAAAAAAATTAAATAGGCTTTCTATGGCCCACTATTTGTGAGAGAGATGGCACGCTCAGGACTGGCACAGATGGCACGCTCACAACTGGCACACAACCCCAGAGGCCAATATTAATCTCCCTTTTTTTCAGGGAGAATTTATAAAACCAAAAAAAAAAATTAAATAGGCTTTCTATGGCCCACTATTTGTGAGAGAGATGGGACGCTCAGGACTGGCACAGATGGCACGCTCAGGACTGGCACAGAAGCCCAGAGGCCAATATTAATCTCCCTTTTTTTCTGGGAGAATTTATAAAACCAAAAAAATATTTAAATAGGCTTTCTATGGCCCACTATTTGTGAGAGAGATGGCACGCTCAGGACTGGCACAGATGGCACGCTCACAACTGGCACACAAGCCCAGAGGCCAATATTAATCTCCCTTTTTTTCAGGGAGAATTTATAAAACCAAAAAAAAAATTAAATAGGCTTTCTATGGCCCACTATTTGTGAGAGAGATGGCACGCTCAGGACTGGCACAGATGGCACGCTCACAACTGGCACACAAGCCCAGAGGCCAATATTAATCTCCCTTTTTTCAGGGAAAATTTATAAAACCAAAAAAAAAATTAAATAGGCTTTCTATGGCCCACTATTTGTGAGAGAGATGGCACGCTCACAACTGGCACAGATGGCACGCTCACAACTGGCACACAAGCCCAGAGGCCAATATTAATCTCCCTTTTTTCAGGGAAAATTTATAAAACCAAAAAAAAAATTAAATAGGCTTTCTATGGCCCACTATTTGTGAGAGAGATGGCACGCTCAGGACTGGCACAGATGGCACGCTCACAACTGGCACACAACCCCAGAGGCCAATATTAATCTCCCTTTTTTCAGGGAAAATTTATAAAACCAAAAAAAAAATTAAATAGGCTTTCTATGGCCCACTATTTGTGAGAGAGATGGCACGCTCACAACTGGCACAGATGGCACGCTCACAACTGGCACACAAGCCCAGAGGCCAATATTAATCTCCCTTTTTTCAGGGAAAATTTATAAAACCAAAAAAAAAATTAAATAGGCTTTCTATGGCCCACTATTTGTGAGAGAGATGGCACGCTCAGGACTGGCACAGATGGCACGCTCACAACTGGCACACAACCCCAGAGGCCAATATTAATCTCCCTTTTTTTCAGGGAGAATTTATAAAACCAAAAAAAAAAATTAAATAGGCTTTCTATGGCCCACTATTTGTGAGAGAGATGGCACGCTCAGGGCTGGCACAGATGGCACGCTCACAACTGGCACACAAGCCCAGAGGCCAATATTAATCTCCCTTTTTTCAGGGAAAATTTATAAAACCAAAAAAAAAACTAAATAGGCTTTCTATGGCCCACTATTTGTGAGAGAGATGGCACGCTCAGGACTGGCACAGATGGCACGCTCACAACTGGCACACAAGCCCAGAGGCCAATATTAATCTCCCTTTTTTCAGGGAAAATTTATAAAACCAAAAAAAAAATTAAATAGGCTTTCTATGGCCCACTATTTGTGAGAGAGATGGCACGCTCACAACTGGCACAGATGGCACGCTCACAACTGGCACACAAGCCCAGAGGCCAATATTAATCTCCCTTTTTTCAGGGAAAATTTATAAAACCAAAAAAAAAATTAAATAGGCTTTCTATGGCCCACTATTTGTGAGAGAGATGGCACGCTCAGGGCTGGCACAGATGGCACGCTCAGGACTGGCACACAAGCCCAGAGGCCAATATTAATCTCCCTTTTTTTCAGGGAGAATTTATAAAACCCAAAAAAAAATAAAATAGGCTTTCTATGGCCCACTATTTGTGAGAGAGATGGCACACTCAGGACTGGCACACAAGCCCAAAGGCTAATATTAATCTCCCACTGTATTTTTATCAGGGAGAATTTATACACCCCACAAAAAAAAATACAGAAAAATGAAAAGGCTTTCTATGGCCCACTATGTAAGAGAGATGGCACACACAGGGATGGCACTCTAGCAGAAATGCCAAATTGCCAATCTTAATCTCCCACCAAAAAAAAAAAAAAACAGGGAATGTCCTACAATTACTATCTCCCTGCCTGCAGTAATCTCAGCCAGGTATGGCAGGCAGCAATAAGGAGTGGACTGATGCACAAATCAAATAAAAAGTGTGGACAAACAAAAAAGATAGCTGTGCAGAAAGGAAGGAACAAGAGGATTTGTGCTTTGAAAAAAGCAGTTGGTTTGCACAGCGGCGTACACACAGCAATGCAGCTATCAGGGAGCCTTCTAGGGCAGCCCAATGAGCTACAGCGCTGAGGGGGAAAAAAAAAAAAAAAACTTCCACTGTCCCTGCACACCGAGGGTGGTGTTGGACAGTGCAAATCGCTGCAGCACAAGCGGTTTTGTGGTTAATGGACCCTGCCTAACGCTATCCCTGCTTCTGACAAAGCGGCAGCAACCTCTCCCTAAGCTCAGATCAGCAGCAGTAAGATGGCGGTCGGCGGGAACGCCTCTTTATAGCCCCTGTGACGTCGCAGACAGCAAGCCAATCACTGCAATGCCCTTCTCAAAGATGGTGGGGACCAGGACCTATGTCATCACGCTGCCCACACTCTGCGTTTACCTTCATTGGCTGAGAAATGGCGCTTTTCGCGTCATTGAAACGCGACTTTGGCGCGAAAGTCGCGTACCGCATGGCCGACCACGCACAGGGGTCGGATCGGGTTTCATGAAACCCCGACTTAGCCAAAAGTCGGCGACTTTTGAAAATGTTCGACCCGTTTCGCTCAACCCTACATAGGAGCCAACGGTCGGACTCCGACCGCTCCTCCTGCCTCTCAGCTGTGACTTGGGCACGCCCACTGGGCTGCTACCTCACAGCTGTGAGAGGAGATCGCGGCCATTTTGTTTTTTTCCTCTGTCATCGCACACACAGCTCAGTGTGTGCGATCATAGCAGGAGCTGCCAGGGAGAAGCTGCTGCTGGGAAGAGAGGTTCGGGGTGAGTATCTGCAGCCAGGAGCTGTGATTGCAGCCTGTACTTAGTATTACAGCACAGGCTGCAATCACTGCTCACTGCCGACCTGTTCTGAGCACAGCAGGGAGATGTCACACTGCTCTGCCCTGAACATGACTCAGCACTTCCTGGGAGAGGACTGAAGGTAAGTACAGGGTTTTTATTTTCTTATGCATCTACCACTGCTACCTGTCCCCTATATGCCACTGCTACCTGTCCCTATATACCACTGCTACTAGCCCCTATATACCACTGCTACCAGCCCTTATATACCACTGCTACCTGTCCCCTATATACCACTGCTAATAGCCCCTATATACCACTGCTACTAGCCCCTATATACCACTGCTACCAGCCCTTATATACCACTGCTACCAGCCCTTATATACCACTGCTACCTGCTCCTATATACCACTGCTACCTGCTCCTATATACCACTGCTACCTGCTCCTATATACCACTGCTACCAGCCCTTATATACCACTGCTACCAGCCCTTATATACCACTGCTACCTGCCCCTATATACCACTGCTACCAGCCCTTATATACCACTGCTACCAGCCCTTATATACCACTGCTACCTGCTCCTATATACCACTGCTACCTGCCCCTATATACCACTGCTACCTGCTCCTATATACCACTGCTACCTGCTCCTATATACCACTGCTACCAGCCCTTATATACCACTGCTACCAGCCCTTATATACCACTGCTACCTGCCCCTATATACCACTGCTACCAGCCCTTATATACCACTGCTACCAGCCCTTATATACCACTGCTACCTGCTCCTATATACCACTGCTACCTGCCCCTATATACCACTGCTACCTGCTCCTATATACCACTGCTACCTGCTCCTATATACCACTGCTACCAGCCCTTATATACCACTGCTACCTGCCCCTATATACCACTGCTACCAGCCCTTATATACCACTGCTACCAGCCCTTATATACCACTGCTACCTGCTCCTATATACCACTGCTACCTGCCCCTATATACCACTGCTACCTGCTCCTATATACCACTGCTATCTGCTCCTATATACCACTGCTACCTGCTCCTATATACCACTGCTACCTGCCCCTATATACCACTGCTACCAGCCCCTATACACCACTGCTACCTGCCCCTATATACCACTGCTACCTGCTCCTATATACCACTGCTACCTGCCCCTATGTACCACTGCTTCCTGCTCCTATATACCACTGCTACCAGCCCCTATATACCACTGCTACCAGCCCCTAAATACCACTGCTACCTGCTCCTATATACCACTGCTGCCTGCCTCTATATACCACTGCTACCTGTCCCTATATACCACTGCTACCAGCCCTTATATACCACTGCTACCAGCCCTTATATACCACTGCTACCAGCCCTTATATACCACTGCTACCTGCCCCTATATACCACTGCTACCAGCCCTTATATACCACTGCTACCAGCCCTTATATACCACTGCTACCTGCCCCTATATACCACTGCTACCTGCTCCTATATACCACTGCTACCTGCTCCTATATACCACTGCTACCTGCTCCTATATACCACTGCTACCTGCTCCTATATACCACTGCTGCCTGCCTCTATATACCACTGCTACCTGCCCCTATATACCACTGCTACCTGCTCCTATATACCACTGCTACCTGCCCCTATATACCACTGCTACCTGCTCCTATATACCACTGCTGCCTGCCTCTATATACCGCTGCTACCTGCCCCTATATACCACTGCTACCTGCTCCTATATACCACTGCTACCTGCTCCTATATACCACTGCTACCAGCCCTTATATACCACTGCTACCTGCCCCTATATATCACTGCTACCAGCCCTTATATACCACTGCTACCTGCTCCTATATACCACTGCTACCTGCTCCTATATACCACTGCTACCTGTCCCTATATACCACTGCTACCTGCCCCTATATACCACTGCTACCTGCCCCTATATACCACTGCTACCTGCTCCTATATACCACTGCTACCTGCCCCTATATACCACTGCTACCTGCTCCTATATACCACTGCTACCTGCCCCTATATACCCCTGCTACCTGCTCCTATATACCACTGCTACCAGCCCCTATATACCACCTACCACTGCTACCAGCCCCTATATACCACCTACCACTGCTACCAGCCTCTATATACCACCTACCACCGCTACCTGCCTCTGTATACCACTGCTACCTGCCTCTGTATACCACCGCTACCTGCCTCTGTATGCCACCTAACACTGCTGCCTGCCTCTATATACCATCTACCACTGCTGCCTGCCTCTGTATAGCACCGCTACCTGCCTCTGTATAGCACCGCTACCTGCCTCTGTATAGCACCGCTACCTGCCTCTGTATAGCACCGCCACCTGCCTCTGTATACCACCTACCACTGCTGCCTGCCTCTATATACCATCTACCACTGCTGCCTGCCTCTATATACCATCTACCACTGCTGCCTGCCTCTATATACCATCTACCACTGCTACCTCTGTCCTGTGTAGCTAATCTAGTCCTGTCCTGTGTACAGTATCACACAAGATAGGATTAGATACACGGCGCAGCAGTCAGTATCTAATCCTCTCCTATGCACTCCTCTACCCCCTGCGTGTCTTTCCCCATTGTGGTTTATTATTTTTGTTGTGGGAGATGAGGGAGTCGAGGATTATGCGTTCGGTATGGTATAAAAAAGATTAATAAAGGACTTTATTCTGGCCGAGTCTTTATTTACAATACATGTGAGATCTATGTGGCGGCATTATGGGTGATCTATATGGCGGTATTGTGAGAAGCATATGGTGGTATGTGAGAACACTGGCGGTATTATGTGTGATCTATATGGCGGTATGTGAGAACACTGGCGGTATTATGTGTGATCTATATGGCGGTATGTGAGAACACTGGCGGTATTATGTGTGATCTATATGGCGGTATGTGAGAACACTGGCTGTATTATGTGTGATCTATATGGCGGTATGTGAGAACACTGGCGGTATTATGTGTGATCTATATGGCGGTATGTGAGAACACTGGCGGTATTATGTGAGAAGCATATGGTGGTATGTGAGAACACTGGCGGTATTATGTGTGATCTATATGGCGGTATGTGAGAACACTGGCGGTATTATGTGAGAAGCATATGGTGGTATGTGAGAACACTGGCGGTATTATGTGTGATCTATATGGTGGTATTATGTGAGAACTGTATGACAGTATTGTGTGATCTATTTGATAGTATTTTGTGTGATCTATATGGCGGTATTATGTGAGAACACTATGGCAGTATTATCTTCAGAAAGCGGACCCATTCTATGGTGGTTCTGGCTGAGCACCTGCACGTGGGTCTGGGGTAATAGAGGGGGCAGCATGACCTCCAGTTAGGTGCAGTCAGGGCTGGTGAGGCGGCTGAAGAGAGGGGTCTCATTTTTATCGTTACTATATGGCTACATTTCCTTCCCAGCATCACCCCGTACTTCGCCTGTCACCTCGCTTTCACACATTGCAAGGACAGGATGGAGAAGACAGGATCTGAGGAGGGGAATGGGGTCTGCATGCAAAGTCTGGATCAGACCAGGCCATCAATCCGCAGAAATGTTTCCTGGATTTCTGTGAAGCAGACGGTCCATCCATGTGTATAAAAGACAGTGCTCTATGTACAATCCCTGGCTGCTCCGTGCACCAAACAGGGGGCCCCTATAGACCAGCACACTGCTATCCTGAAATACTCTGTGCTGCTGTCACCCTGCTCCCTCCACCACATATCTCCCAGAATCCTTGCTGCTTGCCATCCTTGGTGACTGTCTACTTGTCAGTATAAGGCTGCCGTCACACTATCAGTATTTGGTTTGTATTTTACCTCAGTATTTGTAAGCCAAAACCAGGAGTGGGTGATAAATGCAGAAGTGGTGCATATGTTTCTATTATACTTTTCCTCTATTTGTTCCACTCCTGGTTTTGGCTTACAAATACTGAGGTAAAATACTGACCAAATACTGATAGTGTGACGGCAGCCATACTCTGCAGTCACCAACAAAATGGCTGCTCACTGGGTTCCTGAATATCATCCTCTCTAATCCCTTAGCAAACACCCATAAGGGGAGGAGAGGAGACATCACACAGGTCAGCAGACTCCGCCCATAATTACTGCAGTGCAGTAATGTGAGCTAGTTGTACACTAGGTTTTTCTGAAATTTCAGCAGCTGCTCCCCCTAGTGTTTAAAAGTGGAAATTCCAAAACTTTTCAAATTATTTTTCATATTTTACTAAATTATAAACAAATGATAATATTTTTTAAGAAAATGTAATCATTAATTCTTTACATTTTTACAATTTCTGAAAAAAAAAATTTTTGGATGGCACCTTCCCTTTAAGCTATGAAAATAAAAAAAATACCAAAAAAATCATTTTTCCCACAAAAATCTTTTTAGCTACAAATTCTGTATTTTCACAAGGGCAAAAAGAGAAAATGGACCCCAATGTTTGTTGTGCAATTTCTCCTGAGTTCGATATCCCATATGTGGTCAAAAACTACTTTTGAGGCACAGTGCAAAGCTCAGAAGGGAAGTAGCGCCATATTACAGGGCAGATTTTGCAGCACGTTACACTGGCAGAGTTCCTGAGGTGCCAGAGCAGAACCCCCCCTCATAAGGGACCCCATTTTACCAATTAAACCTCTCAATGAATTCATCTAGGGGTGCAGTGATTATATTGACACCACGTGTGTCACAGATTTTATACCATTGGGTAGTGAAGAAAAAATAATTTACATTTTTACCACCAAGATCGTGTGTTAGCCCCAAATTTTACATTTTCACACTGGGAAATGGGTAAAAATGGCACCAAAATTTGTCCCACAATTTCTGCTGAATGGAGAAATCCCATATGTATATAGGATATTGAGGAGTAAAAATTGCAAACTGCCGTTGTAGTGACCAGTACGTTGTAGATACCGGTACATTATGCCCAGCATGTGCTTCTGGAGACACGCACCTGTAAATTAGAAATACGTCCGAGTCTCGCAGGTTAAAACCCTGCTCTGGCGCCGGCACTCCAGAGCGGAGCGTGTGGCCGCACGGCAATACATGGAGCTGCACGCTTTGCTCTGGAGTGCCGGCGTCAGAGCTGGGTTTTAACCTGCGAGACTCGGACGTATTTCTCGCAAGTGAGAAGGAGCCCTTAGGAGGTCTCTCATCACTGCAGAATTGACAAACATGTGGGCGCTAAATGTTGTTTAGGCACACTGGGGCTCAGAAGGGAGGGGGGGGGCATTTGGATTTGGAAGCGGAGAATTTGCTGAATTTCTTTTGGGGAGTGAGGAGCCATTTAGCTTTTCCAGAGCCCTTGCACTACCTTTATAGTTGTATTTTTGAGTAAAATGTAAATTGTTCTTTTATTCTATAAACTTCTAAAACATGTCTCCGAATTTCCAAGCAATACATTTTTTATTTTTTTTCTGACAAAGAAAAATGCTCATAGTTTAAAAAAACAAACAAAAAAAAGAGCTTTCAGACCTCAAATAATGCAAAGAAAACAAGTTCATAATCATTAGAAACAACAATACTAATGTTTCAATTCAGGAAGAGTTCAGAAATCTTCGTTATTCCAAAAAATATTGATTTTTAAGCACAGCTTTCATGCGTTGCAATGTACGAAATACGTGGATACTCCAGCTCCAGTAAAATGATGAAATTCTTTATTGGTCCAACGTAGTTATAAAAGGACAATCCTTACAGATAGTGGGTAGAAACAGGTGATTACATTATCCATGTAATCACCTGTTTCTACCCACTATCTGTAAGGATTGTCCTTTTATAACTAGGTTGGACCAATAAAGAATTTTATCATTTTACTGGAGCTGGAGTATCCACGTTTTTTGTACATTGCAGCTGCTCGGCGTCTGGGTCAGGACGAATCTCCGTGCTCCGTGTCTGATGGTCTGGTTGGTGAGCTGGCTAAGGCTTTTTGCCGATTTTTTCTTGTTTGAAGCTTTCATGCGTCTTGGCATGCTTTCCACCAGTCTTTCACATTGCTTCTGGCACAAAAATGTGAGCAGTTCTTCTTTGTTTGATGACTTGTGACTATCCATAAAATCCTCTTGATTACATTTCAGAGGTTTTCAGTGGGGTTCAGGTCTGAGATTGGGCTGCCCATGACAGGGTTTTGATGTGGTGGTCTCTTCATTTTTGCCAGAGCTGTATATTTATATAGGTATTCTTGTAAGTGATGGTATATGATTGTCAATGATCACCGGGGGTTGGGCCTCGGGGATCTCCCCCAATTCAGAGCATGGTATTATATAATAAAGCAAATGCCAAAAGTGGTCATGGTGTAAGGATAGAAATTTAGAAAATAAATTTTAGATCCCGGACCTCCCTTTTAACCACTCTGGAATTTTTTTAATGTAAAGAATATATATATTTTAATTAGGCTTGTTCTACATTGGGATTAGATGTACTGAGCAAGTAATGATCCAGTGAATATGTCAATTATCTAGATTAGTTATCTACATAGAGGGTAACAAAACATTTATAACAAGTTCCCACAATGAGTACACCAATTAGGTTACTTGCATTTTTCTTTTCTTACTTGGGTTTTTATCATGTTTTTTTCAGCTGAGTTTTGGTCTCTTTAAGTCACATTTAATACAGTGGGGGGAAATAAGTATTTGATCCCTTGCTGATTTTGTATCTTTGCCCACTGACAAAGACATGAACAGTCTTTCATTTTAAGGGTAGGTTCATTTTAACATTGAGATATAGAATATCAAAAATAAAATCCAGAAAATCCCATTGTGTTGCGGTGCTTTTTCATGTTCATGTCTTTGTCAGTGAGCAAACTTACAAAATCAGCAAGGGATCAAATACTTATTTCCTCCACGGTGTAGATCCACTTTGTTTTTGATATTTCCTGGCAGTTGACTTTGACAAATCATTATTGATACAGTCATGGGCAGTTTAAATGTGTTTTATTGAATATTTTTAACCTACGTTTTTTCCACAGCTAATTCGATTAGCAAAGAAATTGACAAGTTGCAGATTTGAAAAAAGCACCGCAAGTGAGTTTACACATCATTAAAGACAAAAAACATATTTTAAAAAACCTGGGGGAAGGAGATATCTATTAATTTCATCCACTTTCTGGAACTATAAAACACTATGGGGGGGGGGGGGGGAAGGGGGTTATGGAGTGAAAATATCCTGCATCAAAAACCCTTTATGGAAACATAACCTTAAACAGTTTTTGATACGGTGTAGCTCGTATCAAGCATCATTGATATTTGGGCAAGGACCTAGGACCCCTATCTAAGGGGTAGAAGTGCACAGCTTTTGCTGAAGAAGTGTTGTAGCAACCTATAGAACTACTTTGAACCCATACATCACTCAGCTCGATAATTTCTCACCTCTGGTAACAGCAATTGGTTTGGCAGTACACGTGACAAATCAAAATTGATTTCAAACAATCATCCCCGTTAAGACATCATAGAACCCATACCTCACAGCCCAGGTATTATTTACAAAATTACTACCCCCACATCTTCAGTGGATGTAGGCCTGAGCAAATCCTTCCGTCTCATCATGCAATCCCAGACAGACTGAATGTAAGATCAAGACCCTGTGGGGCTATATCATCACTTCTATGTCTCCTCATTCTTCTTTATGATAAAGATAGTTATTTTTGACACTTGCTGTATGTTTGGGGTTGTTCACTTGCTGCAGAATAAATTTGGAGCCAGATGCCCCTGACAGTATTACGTGTTTAATAAGTATGTTCTATTTCTCATCATTGAGGTAACTATTAATCCTGGCCAAAAACCCAAACCCATTTGATGAAGTACAGCCTCAAACTTGCAAGAAGTCTCCACCATGCTTCACTGTTGCCTGCACTCATTATTGTACCGCTCTCTAGCCCTTCAGCACACAATCAATCTGCCTTCTGTTACAGACAAATATTTAACTTTGACTCAGTCACACCACATCACCTGCTCCCATTTTTCTGCACACCAGGTTGAGTGGCCTTGTTACCATCTTAAAGGTATGGTTTTTGGCCACAATTCTTCCATGCATTCTTCTAAGGAGATTTCTCCAATTAGTAGATGAGTGTAGCTGGTTCCCACTTGTTGCGGAGAGTTCTGAGCTGATGGCACTGCTGGACATCCTCTAATTTCCAACGGAAGGATGCATGATATGCCTTTCATCTTCTGCACTAAGTTTCCTTAGCCAACCATTGTATATACAGTCCTCAAAGACCAGAAACACAGACAGATACTTATCAATCATACAATACCATCAGGGATACTGCAAATGTATTTTGCAGCAGGAAAATGACCTCAAACATACAGCCAATGTCATTAAGAACAATCTTTAGCTTAAAGATAGAGAAGTCCTGGAAGTTGATATGGCGCCACAGAGCCCTGATCTTAAGGTCGAGTCTATCTAGGCTTACAACGTACATGAAGAGACAGAAGTCTACATCAACAAAAGATCTGTTGTTAGCTCTTTAAAGGCCCCTTCACATTAAGCGACGCTGCAGCCATACCGACAATGATCCGGATCGCTGCAGCGTCGCTGTTTGGTCGCTGGAGAGCTGTCACACAGACCGCTCTCCAGCGACCAACGATGCCGGTAACCCGGGTAAACATCGGGTAACTAAGCGCAGGGCCGCGCTTAGTAACCCGATGTTTACCCTGGTTACCATCCTAAAAGTAAAAAAACAAACAGTACATACTTACCTAACGCTGTCTGTCCCCGGCGCTCTGCTCTGCACTCCTCCTGTACTGTCTGTGTGAGCACAGCGGCCGGAAAGCAGAGCGGTGACGTCACCGCTCTGCTTTCCGGCTGACCGACGCTCACAGCCAGTACAGGAGGAGTGCAGAGAAGCACAGCGCCGGGGACAGACAGCGGTAGGTAAGTATGTAGTGTTTGTTTTTTTACTTTTAGGATGGTAACCAGGGTAAACATCGGGTTACTAAGCGCGGCCCTGCGCTTAGTTACCCGATGTTTACCCTGGTTACCAGTGAAGACATCGCTGGATCGGTGTCACACACGCCGATCCAGCGATGTCCGCGGGAGATCCAGCGACGAAATAAAGTTCTGGACTTTGTTCAGCGACCAACGATCTCCCAGCAGGGGCCTGATCGTTGGTCGCTGTCACACATAACGATTTCATTAACGATATCGTTGCCAAGTCACAAAATGCAACGATATCGTTAACAATATCGTTATGTGTGAAGGTACCTTAAGACCTTTAGAACAATATTACTGCAGAGTTCCTTTAAATACTGGGTGCAAGTACAAGTGTACCTAGACAATCTAATAAATTACTGCAGCTCTGAAGGCAAAACCATGGCCATACTAAATATAGATTTGATTTAACAACGCCTGCCTAAAACTTTTGCTCCATACTGTGCATTTACAGTTAATGGTGTAGTAACATCATTTTCTTGATGAGTCAAGAACTAGGACAAGACATCAAAAAGAATAATGTACCATGGGGGGCAGAATTGTATCAACTCAATTCATTAATCCAGGTGACCGATGAGCAGAGATGTTCTTGGTATTGGAAACAACATTGGTGATATTTTTTTTCAGCGATGGTTGCCGTAGAAGTTAACAGCCGTGCATGGTGTGCCAAGATGTGGAGCATGTGCCACTACTAGATCAGTAGCAGAAACTGATAAACACAACTGGCCCAAAAAAGACCATTTCATATCGAATTCCATCCAGTAATTTTATCATCAGTATAGAGACAACAGTAAGAAGACAATGAAGTGACTTTAATAAGATGATGGCTTCCCATTCACACGGCTATTAAACTCAGCCTTCCCATTCAGATGTTTTATTAAACACTTACAAGGATGTAGAGGTCTTTTCGCAAATGAAGCAAACATACATTTGGCAAATGACATATCCAAGATGGCTCTCCAAACTTAACCAACATTTATTCTTCTATTAGATCTTCTGATCGCTCGTCGTTGCTAGCATGGACGAATTTGGATTCGGAGTCCTGTTCTTCTAAAAACTAGGTTGTTTTTTTTTTTGCCGCACAACACATTTTTGCCAGATGAAATCGATGTAATCCCAAGAATCCTCTTCCAGTAATGTACAATGTTATGGAACATCATGGGACAAGCAAAAATTAGAAAATGTACTTAAGCCTTTCTCTTCTTTAATAAAAGGCATTCACATTTAGCTATCTAATTAATGACCCCTAAGCTAGCAACAACATTAGGATAACAGCACTTTACACATACTGAGGTATTGTAATTATTCCAGCCATACCAATAGGGCATTTATAGGATCATATATACACATATATTGCTAAATTATAAACATTATACGTTTATCTTATATACAAGGTCCCAGACAAATGCTCGTTATCATGGATTCCTACATGTAAAAGGACATGAACCTCATAATGGGCTGTTTTTGTAGTTCGTTGTATAGATTTTTGGCTAAAATACTAAAAATTTCTACTGTTTTGCTTCTACAGCCTCTATGTATAACAGTACAGTCTGTACATATCAGAATCAGTCAGTATACCTGTTCAGACAACATTTTTCTTTCTTCTTGAGAAGAATCTCATAAGTTAGTATATTAAAACTTTAAAAACCTCAAGAGACGAGAGAACAGTTACTGATGTTGCTGTCTGAACAAGCTAACTGGATGCACTGTTAATTTAATCAGCAGTGTGCCATGTACAGTGATGCATAAAGGTTGTGGAAGCCTAACAATCTAGAGTTTTTTTTACTGAAACCCTATTGCACAAATGCTTTTTCCCCCCTTTAGCCAAAAATACATGCATTTAAGTGAAAACTAAGTCCCTAAAAAGTGTCCATATCCTTTTAAAGGATTGCACAGGATTAGAAAGACATGGCTGCTTTTTTTCCTCCATCAAAATTGAGCACCATCAATCTGTGTCTAATCGATACTGGTGTATTATTTTTTTTCCCCCAAGAATAAATGGCAAATTCAAGATTACTGCTCAATAAAAGGCTTTGAATAAATTCCTTATGTATAAAAAAAAGTATTTAATTTCAACTTATTCTACGCTCCAACGGCTTGTTTTTAGAAGATTAACTGTTTGTCGGTATGAGGGTGTTTTAGGCTTATGGAGAAGAGGTAATTGGTATCCTTATCCTTGCCTAGATGAGCCATATGATTTATTATCACAGTCAAAACACTATGAGGAAAGTCTGTGCGCATTTATGTGCAGAATATCACATCTACATTTCAATACTTGAAAAAGATATTTATAACTACATATAATGAACAGATTTGTGTTACTGAAAGGGATTAGAACATTTTGGGAAATGGGTTTCCTAGATATAATTATCCATGTAAACTGCGGTGTTCTACTCGCTACCAACTACCAGTATCGGTGATCTTACTGCATAACTGTTCAAATACTGGTACCGAATGACATTTTCTCAGGTCCTCTTTGGCCCAAGACTTCTTTATTTTTGTCATTCCTTTCATTTTATTCCTGTCCATGACTGATGGACAGCAGGCCAAGTCTACGCTCTCCACAATGCAGCATTTGTATCCATCGGAAAATGCTGGATAATGGATTGAACAATCAGATAGTCCTTTTGGAAAATAACAGCATTTTTTTCTAAATATTATTAATCCTGAAATATCCCTTTGATATTTTCTGTTCTGTAAACCTGGGAATACTTAAAACCTTTAGTTACAGCTGGTGGACAGGTTATTCCAGCACTGTAGAACCTTACTTAAAAGAGAATTCAACAAGGACTGGAAATAAATCAATCATTCTCCATTCCAGAATAACAGACTCAAGGAATGATATAGAGTAAACCTGGCAAAATTACAGAAAGCTTAAGATATAAATAGAACAAAAAGAAAAAGGCTAAATCTGTATTTATAAACAAACATAAAAATAAGAATAGATCCTTTCCTGGACTAGGTCATAAAAAATAAGGACATACTTTTTTTTTTTTTTTTTTTTACATCTTTCACTAACAGAGAGGCAGCAACAAATTGCAAACTGAGGAGTTGCGCGCCTGTCAGACAATGAAAGTTCCTTGAAGGAGGTGCTTTAGTAATCCTGGGCCTGGTATCCTTGTGTGCCTGCATCATAGGCATCTGTCGGAGGCTGCTGGTAGCCAGCAGAAGGATCCAAGTCGTCATTGCTGGCATAGGGGGGATAAGGAGGCCCCTGATCTTGGCTTGGGTCCATGTAGTCCTGAGAGAACAATGCGGAGTCAGAGCCCAGACGATAGCGTTGGTAGGCCAGCACAGCTTGTCCCGCCTTGAATCAATGATGAATGGAAATTAATGGGTCAAGGAGTGGTAGGGAAGCGTAAGGAATGGGGGGCAAAAGTGGAGAAGGTGGAAAGGACAAAAGAGAAACAGACACCCATCACCATAGTTAGTAACTGTTAAATCAGCATTACTGAACATAAAAGGATTTTTTCTTGATACAAATATAGAAAATATATATTTTTTGGTACCGTGTAAGGCTACGTTCACATTAGCGTTTTGTGGGGCTGCGTCGGGCGCAGCCGCGGCGACGCATGCGTCATGCGCCCCTATATTTAACATGGGGGCGCGTGGACATGCGTTGTCTTGCGTTTTGTGATACATGCGTCTTTTTTGGCGCAAGCATCAAGACGCAGAGGACGCAGCAAGTTGCATTTTTTTTGCGTCCAAAATCATGCCAAAAAAGGACACATGCGTTACAAAACGATGCGTTTTGCATGCGTTTTTGTTTGCGTTGTGCATTGCACCGCACAACGCAAATGTGAACGTAGCCTTAGCCAGTAGATAGAAAGATTTAGAATTGAGAGTCCTCAGTGGTTGATACCTTTTAATGGCTAACCCATAATGACAGTGCTGTGTTGTATATACATATGTGATTCTTCAGATGTTGTATTAGTCTTTGCCTGATGAAGAGACCTGAGTAGTCTCGAAAGCTTGCAATTTGTCACCATCTGTTCAGTTAGCCATTAAAAGGTATCAACCACTGAGAACTCTCAATTCTAAATATTTTCCTGATTCTACAAACTGACTTGGTCCTCAAGTTACACTAGAGTACGCCATACATATCAGACAGAGGTCAGGAGAATCCTCCTTCTAAGCAACCCCATATGCATGCGTGCTCTGCAGAGCATGCGTGTGTTCTTAATAGGGAGAGACCAATCAGCAATTTCTCTAGCACGGGGGGGGGTTCCCCATTTAGGAGTGTAAGGCTGTCACACTAAACATGTAAAAAAAAAAATAATGGTCCAAGAGTAGCAAAAGTCTCATGAGAGTACAATCCGATTTTACACATAGCATTCAGATATAAATCGGATGCTATCTGATTTTAACATGAGCTTTTACAGAGAATTGCTCGTCATTTACACATCATTTTCTAAGGAAATATTCTTCAAGATAAGGATAAATAGATAAATAAACAGTAGCCACGTATAGCAAAATCACAGTGTGCCAGGTTAGAGTAGAACAGATATATAGATGTCAGTGATTCAGTGACACACACATATATATATGTACATATAATACATAAATAGAAGAAAAGCCGGCAATTCAGCAACACTGTACTGTAAAATCACTGTAGGAGCTGACAGGATAAAATAGATTGATTACACAGTAAATACATACAGTTGTGGCCAAAAGTATTGACTCCCCTGCAATTCTGTCAGATAATACTCATTTTCTTCCTGAAAATGATTGCAATCACAAATTCTTTGGTATTACCGGTATCTTCATTTAATTTGTCTTAAATGAAAAAACACAAAAGAGAATGAAGCAAAAAGCAAAACATTGATCATTTCACACAAAACTCAAAAAATGGGCCAGAGAAAAGTATTGGCACCCTCAGCCTAATACTTGGTTGCACAACCTTTAGCCAAAATAACTGCGACCAACCGCTTCCGGTAACCATCAATGAGTTTCTTACAAAGCTCTGCTGGAATTTTAGACCATTCTTCTTTGGCAAACTGCTCCAGGTCCCTGATATTTGAAGGGTGCCTTCTCCAAACTGCCATTTTTAGATCTCTCCACAGGTGTTCTATGGGATTCAGGTCTGAACTCATTGCTGGCCACCTTAGAAGTATCCAGTGCTTTCTCTCAAACCATTTTCTAGTGCTTTTGGAAGTGTGTTTTGGGTCATTGTCCTGCTGGAAGACCCATGACCTCTGAGGGAGACCCAGCTTTCTCACACTGGGCCCTACATTATGCTGCAAAATTTGTTGGTAGTCTTCAGACTTCATAATGCCATGCACACGGTCAAGCAGTCCAGTGCCAGAGGCAGCAAAGCAACCCCAAAACATCAGGGAACCTTCGCCATGTTTGACTGTAGGGACCGTGTTCTTTTCTTTGAATGCTTCTTTTTTTCTCCAGTAAACTCTATGTTGATGCCTTTGCCCAAAAAGCTCTACTTTTGCCTCATCTGACCAGAGAACATTCTTGCAAAATGTTTTAGGCTTTTTCAGGTAAGTTTAGGCAAACTCCAGCCTGGCTTTTTTATGTCTCTGGGTAAGAAGTGGGGTCTTCCTGGGTCTCCTACCATACAGTCCCTTTTCATTCAGACGCCGACGGATAGTACGGGTTGACACTGTTGCACCCTCAGACTGCAGGGCAGCTTGAACTTGTTTGGATGTTAGTCGAGGTTCTTTATCCAACATCCGCACAATCTTGCGTTGAAATCTCTTGTCAATTTTTCTTTTCCGTCCACATCTAGGGAGGTTAGCCACAGTGCCATGGGCTTTAAACTTCTTGATGACACTGCGCACGATAGACACAGGAACATTCAGGTCTTTGGAGATGGACTTGTAGCCTTGAGATTGCTCATGCTTCCTCACAATTTGGTTTCTCAAGTCCTCAGACAGTTCTTTGGTCTTCTTTCTTTTCTCCATGCTCAATGTGGTACACACAAGGACACAGGACAGAGGTTGAGTCAACTTTAATCCATGTCAACTGGCTGCAAGTGTGATTTAGTTATTGCCAACACCTGTTAGGTGCCACAGGTAAGTTACAGGTGCTGTTAATTACACAAATTAGAGAAGCATCACATGATTTTTCGAACAGTGCCAATACTTTTGTCCACCCCTTTTTTTATGTTTGGTGTGGAATTATATCCAATTTGGCTTTAGGACAATTCTTTTTGTGTTTTTTCATTTAAGACAAATCAAATTAAGATAATAATAACAAAGAATTTGTGTTAATACTCAGTTTCTTCCTGAAAATGATTGCAATCTGACAGAATTACAAGGGTGTCAATACTTTTGGCCACAACTGTATAAAATGGATAGTTATATAGATGTCAGTGACAAATACAATTAGTACAGTGTGTGCAGCTTACTGTACAGGTATTTAATTAATAAAAGATTAATTATTCTGAAAAAAAATGGTATTGGCTCTTATGTAATTTTCTTAACCAGCAGAGGAAAAGTCAAAGGTTGGGGGCAGATGTTTATAGCCTGGGAAGGAGATAACACCCATGGAGCTTCCAAGGCTAGTAATATCAGCTCACAGCTGTTTACTTAGCCTTTATTGGACCCTATTAAAAGAAGAAAAAAAAAGTAGGGTTCCCCTATAATTATTAACCAGCAAAGGTTATGCAGACAGCTACGGGCTGATATTAATAGCCTAGGAAGGAGCCATGGATACTGCCTCCCCAAATATCAGCTCTCAGCCACCCCAGAAAAGGCACATCACTAAGATGTGCCAATTCTGGCACATCCTCACTCTTCCCACTTGCCCGTTAGTGGTGGCAAGTAAGGTGATGGTTGGAAGGGGGGGGGGGTTGATGTAAACCTTTGTATTATCATGTGACATTAAGCCCTGAGGTTAGTAATGGAGAAGCAGCAATAAGATACCCCCATTACTAACCCCATAATCATATCGTATAAAAACACACACAACCAGAATAAAAGTCCTTTAATTGAAAGAATGACACAGACTCCTTTAATTTCCCACCGTGCTCGTGTCACATATGTGAAGGGAGTTCTTTGGCTTTGAACTCCCAGGACCTGTCTGACAGCACCACGAGCAGGAGAACTTTCTCACGACTGACAAGTAGGGTTGAGCGAAACGGATCGTTCATTTTCAAAAGTCGCCGACTTTTGGCAAAGTCGGGTTTCATGAAACCCGACCCGATCCCTGTGTGGGGTCGGCCATGCGGTACGTGACTTTCGCGCCAAAGTCGCGTTTCGTATGCCACGCTTGGCGCCATTTTTTTCAGCCAATGAAGGGGCGTGGGCAGAGTGATGACATAGGTCTTAGGGGCGTGGACGCCTATCGCCATGTTGTCGCTTGTGCGCTGTAGCGATTTGCACTGTGTAACACCAGCTTTTCAGTTCGAGAGAGAGAGAGAGAGAGAGAGAGAGAGAGGAAAAAAAAAAAAAAAACCCCATTGGATTTGCATTGGGTTTCGTGTTTCGGTCGATCCTCGACTTTTCGCCATAATCGGCCGATTTCACGCGACTCGACTTTTGAAATAGTCGGGTTTCGCGAAACCCGGCTCGACTCTAAAAAAGTCAAGGTCGCTCAACCGTACTGACAAGTAATAGGAGTTCACAGGGAGACAAAGAAAACACGCTGCTCAGTGTCTCTGCTGGATGGCAGGCTGTATGGTTGCACCATGCAACTTGCCATCTAGATGTAGCAGAGCGAGACCAGTCATGGGACAAATGGATTAACATCTCTGCAGAAAGGTGAGGAATATTGTTGTTTGGTTTTTTTAACTCTTTTGCAGAAGACAGTGGCATCGGTGGAATGGGCGAGGCTGCAAGTATGGTCTGCATAATTCTTTCAACTAAAGGACTGTGAGCGGATATTAATAGCCTGGGAAGCTCCATGGGTATTACCCCCTTCCTAGGCTATAAACATCAGCCCCCAGCTTTCCCTCTGCTGGTTAAGAAAATTACACAGGAGCCAATGCCATAATCTTTTATTAAAAACATGTAAAGTAAGCTGCACACACTGTTAATTGTATTTGTCACTGACATCTGTATATCTACCTATTCTATGTGTATTTACTGTATGTAATCCATCTATTCTTTCCTGTCGGCTTCTGCTGTGATTTTACAGTACACGGCAGATGAATTGCCGGCTTTTCTTTTATGTAATGTGTACGTGTGTGTAATATCTGTATATATACCTATTCTGTGTGTATATATATTTTATCAATCCTATTTTAATCTGTCACTCTGAAAAGCCGGCAATTCATGTGCCGCGTACAGTAATATCAAAGGACATCAGTACGTAAAAATCAGACAGCACTCACATGGTCTGAGTGCGGTGCGATTTTTTCGCATGCATAGACTTGCATTGGCGAGTCTCGGCACCAATCGCAGTATGCTGTGATTTTACATGTACCTCGATTACACTTGAGAAAATAAACACCGATGTGAGCTGCCCCATAGATTAACACTGGGCCGAGAGCTATGCGATGTTTTCTCGCATAGCACTTGGCTGTATTCTATGGTGGTGTAACTCCGGCCAAAGGCTGTGTTCCCACAATGGCTTTTACTGAGGATTTTGATGCTGCAAAATTTCTACACCTATTTAAAAGTAGGTCACTTGTATTTTTTTATTGCATTTGTATGTGCGTGTAAAAAATGCAATAAAAATTAATGCTAAAAAAACGGAGTTTTGTGCCTTTTTGGTGCATCATGCTTTAAAGAAAGCTGCTTTTTGATACTTCCTAGTAATTGGCTTAGACAAAAATGTGGATTGTGTGTGTTTTTGAAGGTCAAAAATATCACTTAGGTCCAACCGCTGGAACAACACATCTCGAGAAGAGAGGGTCCTAAAATCCCTATAGGCGAGGTGGTCAAACATGCATGTTACCGACCAATTCACAAAGGCTGGGACCTCAGAAACAATTCAATAATACCCTAGTCTGAATGAAACATATTTTGTTGAAAAAAAACCCTTTAAAAAAAGGGATATTCTTGTGTTTCTTCAGCAGCTCAGAGCTTCCCACTCTGCATACTTTCTGATTTCTGGCAGGGCTTTCGCTTCTCCTTAATGGGGAATGTCCAGTGAGGAAAAGTTCATTTTAATCAATAGATCATGGAATAATAGTAATTTTGACAATTGGATTTGTTTTTTTTCCCCAAAGATACTGTGCCGAGATTTATAAAAAAAAAAAAAAAGTAAACAAGAAAGCTTGGGATCACATCTGATTCTTTCTGTTAGATAAAACATTTCTCTGACCATTTTTAAACATCTTTTACCTCACAGAAAGAAGAATTTTGTCATATCTGTATCCTCTTTTGCTTCCCCCTTGCCCAGGAGATGTGGTATGTTCAGACCATGTTCATGTACGGTCAGACACAATCATTACACAGTATACAGCAGGGGCACAATTATAAGATTTTTTTCAGCACAGGAACATTTTTTTTAAACACATCCAATTGTGGAAATTCTTCTTCTTCAAGGATTTATTGATTAAAATGTACTCAGTTTGTGAAACAATCCCTTTAAGTGGCAGATCTGGTGTGTAGCAGAGCTGTAGTAACAGTAGAAACACAATTACGATAGCTGTCCATGGATACAGAAATAGTAGGGCATTTGGACATGCACACAGCTCCAGCCAGTGAAAGCCATGAGGCTGGGTGCCAGGCATTGTGATTCTACAGGACTGATAAGAGTAAGATTTATAACACTGGAGAGGTGGAGTGTGGTGATCAGGTAACTGCTGTATAGAAATCAATTGGATGGAAAAAGGTGGCTAGTAAGTTAAGAGTTTACTCCTGTCCTGGAATGTAACTGAACACTCCAGGCCAGGTTCCACGGAAGCCAGCAGTACACTATGAAAGATAAAAGCTCTCTTTGCAATTGACTTGCGTTTTCTATCTGCTGCTAATCTCCTGCAAACATGCTTATTTCCAGATTGTCTAATTAAAATATAATAACTTGAGAATACCCCTTTAAGACCAAGTTACCATGATGAGTATTTGGTGAGTTATGATGTTGCAGATTTTCTGCACCAGTTAGCTAAATTAGATTGTGTTTTTACATTGCGTTCTTGAGTGCATTTACATAGCGTCAAAAACGCACCAAAAATTCATCGTCTGAACTTAAGAGGTTGTCCACTACTTTAACAGTGATGACCTATCCTTGGGATAGATCAATGCATGATCGGTTGGGGTCCGTCTCCCGTTGGTAGCCAGAAGTGCTCACTTGCAGAGCTGGCAGTCTTCGCATTGTGGCCTCCGCAGGGTATGGCACATCCGCCTGCTATTGATCTGAATAGGAAGCAGATGTGCAGTACCCTGCCTTGGACACTACTAGAAGATGCCCAGCTCCCCAAGTGAGTACTCCCAGCTGGTGGCCACCTACACCTAGATGAGCTGATTGTCGGGGGAGCCAGACCTGACTGATCAGACATTGATGACTTCTCCTAAGGATAGTTCATCAATGCTAAAGTAGTGGACAACCTCTTTAATTTAAAGGGTCAAATTCCCAAGCGAAAGAAAATCTGTTCCATCAGTGAATAGGGTTCAGTGTTCTAGTTTACTCTAAGGCTACATGCACACGTTGCAGATTTTGCTGCGGGTCCGCAGCAGCTTTCCATGCATTTACAGTACAATGTAAACCTATGGAAAACGCAATCCGCAGTGCCCATGCTGCGGAAAAAAACGTGCGGAAATGCTGAGGGTTACATTCCGCAGCATGTCAATTCTTTGTGCGGATTCCGCAGCGGTTTACACCTGCTCCATAATAGGAATCCGCAGGTGTAAAACAGCAGGTGGAATCCGCACAAAATCTGCATAAAATATGTGGTAAATCCTCAGTAAATCTGCAGGTAAAACGCAGTGCCTTTTACCTGCGTATTTCTCAAATCCGCTGCGGAAAAATCCGCAGAGCTCAAAACTACGTGTGCACATACCCTAAAGGTACCGTCACACAACGATTTCTTTAACGATATCGTTGCTTTTTGTGACATAGCAACGATATCGTTAACGAAATCGTTATGTGTGACAGCGACCAACAATCAGGCCCCTGCTGGGAGATCGTTGGTCGCTGGGAATGATCAGGACCTTTTTTTTGGTCGCTGATCACCCGCTGTCATCGCTGAATCGTCGTGTGTGACGCCGATCCAGCGATGTGTTCACTGGTAACCAGGGTAAATATCGGGTTACTAAGCGCAGGGCCGCGCTTAGTAACCTGATATTTACCCTGGTTACCATTGTAAAAGTAAAAAAAAAAAAAAAAAACACTACACACTCACATTCCGGTGTCTGTCACGTCCCTCGCCGTCAGCTTCCCGCACTGACTGTGAGAGCCAGCCGTAAAGCACAGCGGTGACGTCACCGATGTGCTCTGCTTTACGGCTGGCCCTCACAGTCAGTGTGGGAAGCTGACGGCGAGGGACGTGACAGACACCGGAATGTGAGTGAGTATGTAGTGTTTGTTTTTTTTACATTTACAATGGTAACCAGGGTAAATATCGGGTTACTAAGCGCGGCCCTGAACTTAGTAACCCGATGTTTACCCTGGTTACCCGGGGACTTCGGCGACAGCTCCCCAGCGACCGCACAACGACTTACCAACGATCACGGCCAGGTCGTATCGCTGGTCATGATCGTTGGTAAATCGTTAAGTGTAACGGTACCTTAAGGCTTTTCACAGTGACCAATCTATAGCTCACTTTTAGGCCTCGTTTAGATAAGCGGTTTATCAAGATGGGCGTGCAATAGACCTCAAGCACCCATTGTAGCCAACATGTCAGTGCACATGGTCCAACGGTCCGAGAGAGGAAAAAAAAAACATTTTGCAGCATGCACTATCCTGGTTTGCTTTACGGCCCAGACTAGAGCATGTACATAGGAGGCAGCTCATGCACTTGTCTTCTATGTGGACAAGCACATGGAGATGGTCACATTCGCAGTTTGCCATCGTGGCTGGCCTGAATTTTAGTACCGTAATCTGACTCAGGGGTAAAGACACACTATGCATTCTAAACAACATTCCTTACAGACGAAAAGCAGAAAAGGAAAATAATAATATAAAAATACTGAATGTAGCTAACCGTAACATTTTATTACATTTTACCAGTGCTTGGACTAACATACTAAAGTATCTCAAGTATAATTACAAGGTAAACAATATCCAGGTATTAGAACAACATAGGATTCCAGGAAAAACCTGGAGGTGTAAAAAATAGGAACAAGTAGTCAATTATTATAAGGGAACAGTAAACAAGGTTCATTAAGGCAATAAGACATCTGACACTTCCCGCGTCTTATACATGGCTGATGTTTGTATGCACCTCCATTTATTGGCTGGCACAGCTACTTGAAAGCTGTATGGCACTTGAAGGGTTATTCCCATCTTCATAGATGGATATTATCGGATTGTGCTTGTAAATACTAACACTTTTGCAATTACGGCTTATTAAAATTTGCAGCCGTTCTTGAAATATTAAAACTTTGTTTACTTTTTTTTTGCCTAGGAGACTGACCCCTGCTGCCGTCTAGCTTGTAAGCACTGCGCTGAAGCTGGCCAGGATCAGTATAAGAGGTAACAGTGCATCCCAGCAATCCTAGACCGCGTCAAACAGTGCAAGCAAAGAATGAAAAAGGAGATTGTTAGCCCTGAGCATGTTCTGCTGTCCAGCACCGGTGGTCGGTAACCAAGGAAACAAATTGTAAACAAAAATAAAAAAAGTTAACTCAAGAATGGCAAAATGCATTAAGGCGCAGCAAACTGAAATTTTGCTTGTATATACAGGCACTATCCGATAATACCGATTCATGACGATGGAACGACCCTTTAAATTGTCAATTAAATGGTTATTCTGATGAATTTCAGTTGGCGCCATATTGGCACTGCCAAGCACTAATCCACTATCGGTTACACCAATGACATGGACTGAGCTCCATTCAAGCTTGTTCAGATTCATAGGAGGATTTGGAGTCATCGTGCATGGTAGAGAACATAAAGCAAAGTCAAGCTGTTTTTCTTAAAAAAAAAAAAAAAAAAAAAAAAAAAAAAAAATGCTCAACTACGCCCCCATATGATGCTACCTCCTCCTACATGGCACTTCAGGAAAACTTTTTTTTTTTTTAGAGAAAAACAATAATAATGACATATGAAAGACTGTCTATAAATACTTCTTATCATATGATTCAGAGAGAGACTGGAACATGGAAGCACAGGAAATATGAGTGACCTGATCTAATATCACAGAACAATGAAGATCAAAGAGCTGCATCCATAGAAGAACCTAAGGTGGTCTCCATCATGTGCTCAAGATCTGCCTATGTATAGGACGCTCTAAAGCGGAGACACATATAATGCCAGACGTAAACCATTCTTATAATCGGTAACAGGACGGAGAGGTTAAGGCACTGCAGATTAGTTAGCGGTGTTAATAGGTTAAGGGAAGGGTTGGGGGTTCGGGGGGAAAAGCCGGCTGTACTCCTCTTGGAAAGTAATTTCCTTTAGATGCTGCAGCCTCAGCAATGCTAGGACGGCCTGTGGAAGGGATAAAATTACAAGATGAGATCCCCCCATTACCACAACCACTCAGCAGGACCCCCACTAGATGCAACAAGTTGCCCAGTGGTGAAAAGTACCTGGGTTGCCCAGCTATTGTTTTTTTACTTAAAATGCAAAAATTATTTTGAGTCCCAATTACATGCAATAGGAATCTATCAGCGAGCCCACTATGACGCTCACAGAGTATGTAACTCTTATCTGTCTTTTCAGAGTTCTTCTCAGCTGAATTATCACCCTAGACCACATCAAAGTTAAAGTAGTATTCCCATCTCCAAGATCCTATCCCAATATGTAGCAAGTGTAATAATAATAATAACAAATATTATTATTATTATTATTATTATTATTATTATTATTATTATTAGCACATACCCTTAATTAGAAATATAGTATAGTTCTTCTGAGTCACTGTCACTTATCCCATGTGCAGATCACTGTAGTAGCGTAGGTATCCATGGTTACGACCCTCATATAGTGACAGTTAGTTGTCGTAACCATGGATACCCAGGCTACTACAATGCCCTGCACATGGAATAAGCGACATGGCGAATCAGAAGAACTATACTATATTTTTAAATGGGGGTATTTGCTATTATTATTCCTATTACATATTGGGATATGATCTTGGAGATGGGAATACTCCTTTAACTTTGATGTGGTGTAGGGTGATAATTCAGCTGAGGGGAGCTCGGAGAAAGACATAAGAGTTATATACTCTGTTAGGCAATCATAGTGGGCTCACTGGTAGATTGCCCATTTTTAAAGAAATGAATGAGTTAGCTGGCAAAGAAATATAAGACCTGTACAAATCAAATGTTGCAAAATTTTTAAATGAAACCCAATTGTAAAAACACAACACGCATTTAAAAAGAAAAAAAAAGTCCCCAGAGATGGCCACACTAACATCGTGCAACAATTCAACCTGTTTCTGCAGAATTTGGCCACATATGAAGTTACGGCATCTAGTAGTCACATCAATATGGTTTTCAGTGAGGACAAGAGAGAAGGGATTATCATAGAATAAAAAAAGAACACCAATGTTACTTACTGGTAACCATGACGGCACACCTTAGAGAGGGGTTCCACCCAGTCAGGACAGGAAACCCTACTGAAAATAAAAGGGCAGTACCTCTGTCGCTTCAGTTGGTACACATGGCAAATCCATCACCACATCATATGAACTAAACACACCCAAAACTATAGTGCACACCGAAGGGATGATAGAAGGGGGGAATATACAGGTGCCGTCATGGGTTCCGGAAAAAACGGCTACTGGTAAGTAACCTTGGTGTTTTGCCTTTCCCCATGATGGCACACCTGAGAGACTTTTGTAGAATGAAACCTTAGGGAGGGACCACAGCTTGCAGTACCCTTATACAGGTCCTTCTCAAAAAAGGCAGGGAGTTTATAAAAGCCTCAGGTATCTTTTGCATGTGTTTAGAGTTAATTAGTTGATTCAGAAGATTAGGGTAATAGGTCGTTTAGAGAACCTTTTCTTGATATGCTAATTTATTGAGACAGGTTTTTTGGGTTATCAGGAGTTGTATGCCAAAATCATCATTATTAAAACAATAAAAGACCTGACAAATTTCAGTTGGTGGATAATGAATCTATAATATATGAAAGTTTAATTGTAATCATTACATTATGGTAAATAATGAAATTTAACACTATATGCTAATTTTTTGAGAAGGACCTGTACCAAAGGTTAGGTCAGCAGAGGAAGAAAGATCTAGCCGCTAGTGTTTGAAAAAAGTTGAGGGTGAGGACCAGGTAGCGGCCTTGCAAATTTGATCAATTCTCAGCCTTTTCTGCCCAGGAGGTAGCCACGGCTCTGGTGGAATGAGCCTTGATGTCTTCTGAAACTGGAGTGCCACTCGCAGAGTAGGATACACTAATGGCCGGCCTCCCTCATGGACATGTATTGTAACATAGATCTTCTTACATCTAACATATGGAACTTTTATTTCCCAGGATTTCTACAAAATGATGGTAAATTAATCTCCTGACTCCTATGGAATTTTAGGAGCACCTTGGGGAGATACGCCGAGTCTGGTCTTAGAATTATCCTGTCGTCAAAGACCTGAGTATAAGGAGGGCATAGAGACAGGGCCTGTAAATCACCTACCCTACGGGCCGATGTTAAGGCTACCAGAAGAACTGTTTTCAGGGTGAGTAATTTAGGCGACAACTCTGCAAAGGCTCAAAAGGGTCTTTGGTTAAGGCTTCTAAAGACTAAATTTAGATCCCAAGAAGGGATTTTGGGATAATAACCGGCCTAGACCTGCCACAGGATTTTATGAATCGTGAAACCCACCTATTTGATGCTAGGTTGCAGTTGTATAGGGCCCCCAAGGCTGAAACTTGAACCTTAAGGGTGCTAGTCGCTAACCCAAGTTGCAACCCTGCCTGCAGAAACTCTAGGATGCGTCCCACTGGAGCTATATCCCACAACGGTTCACCCAGGAAGTCAAGAAACTTTTTCCATATCCTACCGTAGATTCTAGATCAGGGGTGTCAAACTGCATTCCTCGAGGGCTGCAAACAGGTCATGTTTTCAGGATTTCCTTGCATTGCACAGGTGATAATTTAATCACCTGCAGAGAATGATTCCAGCACCTTGTGCAATGCTAAGGAAATCTTGAAAACACGTATGGCTTGAGGCCCTCGAGGAATGCTGTTTGACACCCCTGTTCTAGATGTTATAGGCTTTCTGCTTTTCAGTAGGGTGGAGACTAACCCTGGTGAGAATCCCTGGTGACTCAGTAATGCCCTCTCAAATTCCAGGCTGCCAGATGGAAGCCCTTCACCTGAGAGTGGGTCACTGGTCCTTGGGTTAACAGGTCCGGAACTTCTGGCAGAATCCATGAGTGTCAACGACATCTGCCTTAGAAGGGAGAACCATGGACTTCTTGGCCAGAATGGAGCTATGAGTATTATTTTTGCTCGGTCTTCTCTGATCTTCCGGACTACTGTTGGAATCATCACTATCGGGGGGGAATGCCTAGGCCAGAGAGAACCTCCATGATATTAGCAGGGCATCTACTGCAAAAGGATGTTCTCTTGGGTTTAGGGAGTAGAATTTTTTTACTTTTTTGTTATGTGAGGTGGCAAAAGTCTTTCTGATGTACCCCAGGCTTGTATTTGTTGGAACACCTGTGGGTTTAAGGACCATTCCCCCTGTCTCAGACCTCTGAGACTCAGGAAGTCTGCCTGTGTGTTTTCTACACCCCTTATGTGTAGTGCTGTGAGGGACGACAGGTGTTCTGCCAACTGGAAAAGTAGATTTTATACCTCCATGAGTCCTCGGGACCTAGTTCCCCCCTTGGTGATTGACAAGCTACTACTGCTCGATTGTCCGTCATGATTCGAGTATGGTGGCCCTGGAGCAAGGGGAGAAAATGTTTCAAGGTCTTTTCCACTGCCCATAGTTCTTTTTCGTTTGAGCCATGAATCCTTTCTTGCAAGGACCAGGTTCCTTGTACTGAATAAGACCTCAGATGAGCCCCCCAACCTACACTGCTTGCGTCGGCCGTAATGATGTCAGTCTTCGACCGGTTTCTGCCACTGGACTCCCATTGTGAGATGTTCCTTCACAGTCCACCAAATTAGGGAATCTCTTACACCCTGAGAAAGACATAGATTTCCTTCCAAATGCCCTCTTAACAGTTTCTGAGCTAACAGAACTTCCCACTGCAGTTGTCTCAGGTGAAATTGCGCCCATCCTATAGACGGAACGCATGACGTTAATGAGCCTAGTAGGGACATCGCTTTTTTTAGGGTCATCTCTGGCTGATGTATTGCTGTACTGGTCAAGTTCATTATTCTGACGCTCCGAGTCCAATATTAATCCTAGGAAGGACTGCACTTTTACTGGTACTAATCTTGATTTGGGGGTATTTATTATCCATCCCAGCTCTATTAGAGTTGATGTTACAACCGTTACTTGATGGGAGCAATGGGTCTCTGTCCTCCCTACCACAAGGAAGTCATCCAGATATGGAACAATCACCACATCCCGGGATTGGAGGTATGACATTACCTCTACCATCACCTTGGTGAAGACCCTGGGAGCTGGAGCTGTAGACAGGCCGAATGGAAGGGCTGTATATTGGTAATGTTTTACTTGTTTTTGTATGTAGAGCGCTACTCTCAAGTATTCCCAATAATCCTGATGTATTGGGATATGATAATATGCATCTTTTAAGTTTATTACTGCCATAAGTCGAGGGGTTCAAGAGAGGCCTGGATGTCTTCCTGGAGCAGAACAATATTGTATCATACAATTAGGTTCTGTAGAAGGACGTAGATCTGGGGATTTATTATGATGGAATATAGGCTGAACTGGATGGACAAATGTCTTTTTTCGGCCTTACTAACTATGTTACTATGTTACTATAAAGCAGTGTGGGAACAGAAGTTTTGTGGTCGTGTTGATAGACTCCATCTTGAAAGATGAAGACACAAAAGAGAATAGTAAAACCAAAAACACTCAGTTTGAAAAAATGTTGCAGTAATCCGCAAGTGCTAGTAAAAAATGTAAAAAACAGGGTATTTGGTTGATACGTTTTTTGCAAAAAATGTATACTAAGCTGCTCTACCAATCTTCACGGTATACCCTTATCAGAGCAGTCCTAACTAATGTATGCAATCCCTATCTGATGTATTTAAAAACCTGATCATCTGTATATAACCTGTGTGAACAGGGTTCAGAGAGGAAAAATCCATGTGTGCATACAGGGTAGAACAGCTTTTGTGCAGATAGCCCAAGAGGCTACAAAGAAACTGGCTCACATGAGGAACGCACCAGGAAAGGAAGACCAAGAGTCACCTCTGCTTCTGAGGATAAGTTTATCCGAGTCACCAGCCTCAGAAATCGCAGGCTAACAGCAGCTCAGATTAGAGACCAGGTCAATGCCACACAGAGTTCTAGCAGCAGACACATCTCTCCAACAACTGTTAAGAGGAGACTTTGTGCACCAGGCCTTCATGATAAAAT
Source organism: Ranitomeya imitator (assembly GCF_032444005.1). NCBI lineage: Eukaryota > Metazoa > Chordata > Amphibia > Anura > Dendrobatidae > Ranitomeya > Ranitomeya imitator. The sequence continues at coordinate 58,830,897 of NC_091289.1, forward strand.
ACAGTTATATGAAAAAGTTTGGGCACCCCTATTAATCTTAAGCTTAATGTTTTATAAAAATTGTTTTTTTTGCAACAGCTATTTCAGTTTCATATATCTAATAACTGTTGGACACAGTAATGTTTCTGCCTTGAAATGAGGTTTATTGTACTGACAGAAAATGTGCAATCTGCATTCAAACAAAATTTGACAGGTGCATAAGTATGGGCACCCTTATCATTTTCTTGTTTTAAATACTCCTACCTACTTTTTACTGACTTACTAAAGCACTTTTTTTGGTTTTCGAACCTCATTGAGCTTTGAACTTCATAGCCAGGTGTATGCAATCATGAGAAAAGCTACTTAAAGTGGCCACTTGCAAGTTGTTCTCCAGTTTGAATCTCCTCTGAAGAGTGGCATCATGGGCTCCTCAAAACAACTGTCTAATGATCTGAAAACAAAGATTATTCAACATAGTTGTTCAGGGGAAGGATACAAAAAGCTGTCTCAGAGATTTAACCTGTCAGTTTCCACTGGGAGGAGCATAGTAAGGAAATGGAAGAACACAGGTACAGTTCTTGTTAAGGCCAGAAGTGGCAGGCCAAGAAAAACATCAGAAAGGCAGAGAAGAAGAATGGTGAGATCAGTCAAGTACAATCCTCAGACCACCTCCAGAGAGCTGCAGCATTAACTTGATGCAGATGTTGTCACTGTGCATCGGTCAACTATACAATGCACTTTGCACAAGGAGAAGCTGAAAGGGAGAGTGATGCGAAAGAAGCAGTTTCTGCAAGCACGCCACAAACAGAGTCGGCTGAGATATGCAAAAGCACATTTGGAGAAGCCAATTTCTTTTTGGAAGAAGGTCCTGTGTTATGCTGTGCTATCAGGCAACACAGTGTGCAGTAATCAGCGCACATACAGTGATATGGCAATAACCTAAAAACAATAGAACAAGCTCTGAGACGTGGAATCTCTGCAGACTGCAATACCTGAACCTATCCTCACACAACTAAAAGCAGCAGTGGATTGCGCCTAACACTACCTATGCAACTCGGCACTGCCTGAGGAGCTGACTAGCCTGAAGATAGAAATACAAGCCTGACTTGCCTCAGAGAAATACCCCAAAGGAATAGGCAGCCCCCCACATATGATGACTGTTAGCAAGATGAAAAGACAAAACGTAGGAATTAAATAGATTCAGCAAAGTGAGGCCCGATATTCTAGACAGAGCGAGGATAGCAAAGAGAACTATGCAGTCTACAAAAAACCCTAAAGCAGAACCACGCAAAGGGGGGCAAAAAGACCCACCGTGCCGAACTAACGGCACGGCGGTGCACCCTTTGCGTCTCAGAGCTTCCAGCAAAAGAGAATAGCACAGCTGGACAGAAAAAACGGAAACAAAAACAAAGAAAAACTTATCTAGCAGAGCAGCAGGCCACAGGAAAGATGCAGTAGCTCAGATCCAACACTGGAACATTGACAAGGAGCAAGGAAGACAGACTCAGGTGGAGTTAAATAGCAAGGCAGCCAACGAGCTCACCAAAACACCTGAGGGAGGAAGCCCAGAGGCTGCAATACCACTTGTGACCACAGGACTTGTTCACTGTGCAAGTAGCCCATGTGTTCCTGTTTCCATCTTGAAAGAGTAGTTCTCTACTGATTGAGCTTTCTTAGATTGACTATGGTTCTCCAGGAGCCATCTGGTTTTCGTATCAAAAAGAGGGGGGAGTAAAACCCCCTTCCTACCTCCCGAGCCGGGACTTCATGCAAGACATTTTTGTGAACAAGTCCGAAGACTTCTGTCTCCAGAGCAGATTGCTCCTGCTGGGACTTCCTCCGGGGAGTTAATACAAAATTCTGCCTGGGTGAACGGATGAACTTTTAGAGGGAGACCAGGATGATTTATCACCCCCTCCTGTCTCAGAGGCATCGGAATCTGTAGACACCTTGCGGCTTTTCCTCCCTGTTTATTTAGTTATTTTTAAGGGCCAGTTTTAAGGAGTCTTTTATCTCTGCCTGTATTATGGCTTTAAGGCTAGTGGTGAAATTAGGGGTCTCTTCCTGTATAGTTTTATTAATGCAGTCAGCGCAGAGGTTCTTCTGCCACTGAACTGCAAGCGGAACTTTACAAAGGGCACATTCTCGGTTCTTTATTTTGCCGCTAGATTTCCACGACCCCTAGTGATCAAACAGAAAAAGTGGACCCTGTTACCATAAGGGTGACATTCACGTAGATCACTCATCACCACCGCTGACAGTCAAGGGTACCGGTTTCGGAGGCTGGACAGATGCACGTGCAGCGTCCCTTCAGGACGCCGAAGAGTCTTGCCGGACAGGACGACTGCTGCTCCTATCAATTGAGTGGCTGCTCCTGGTATGCTGGTGGCTCGGCAAGGCATCTGGCAAGAGCTCCTGATGTGGCTGCTGCTGCTGTGACCGAGGCTGCTGCTCCTGTTGCCCCGCTTCCATGATGAAGCTTTTGGGCATGAGCACGTCTTCTGTGGTCATCCTCCTTTTATGGGGAATCCACTGCACTCCCCGCCTCCTCTGGTGCCCAATGGTGGCCCCTCCCCTCTGCCGCGCCGCCGGAGTCTTTTCCCACCGGCCGGCATTTTCTTCATGGACGCCGCCATCTTGGATCTGGCGCCCGCCCCCAACGTCACGCGGGCATGCCCATTCCCAGCGTGCCTTGCGCATGACTTCAGATGGGCGACCCGGAAGTGGCCGCCTCACCTGGACGCAAGCAGAGAGGAGGGTGGCGTGGCAGCCACGGAAGGAGCCCGGACATCCGACAGTGCTTCACCGACACCCGCAAAGCCCCGGAGGACCCGCGGACGGCGCTTCCAGTACCCGAGGACCGACGCACAGGCGCTGCCTGTTCTTCCACGCTGGGACGGGTAATGGCTAAGTAGAAAAATCTTAAGCCGTGTTCACACGAGGGTCCCTGTCAGGACAGGAAACCCATCTGAAGCGACAGAGAGGTACCGCCCTTTTATTTTCAGTAGGGTTTCCTGTCCTGATTGGGCGGATCCCCTCTCTCAGGTGTGCCGTCATGGGGGAAGGGAAAAAAAATAAAGTGTTACTTACCTCTCCGAACCATGCTGCTCTAGAGATCTTCATCAGGACAAGAGTGATGACATCCCATTTATGCAGCCACCTGACCGCTGAAAACAATGAATTCCTGTAGGCTCAAGTGACGGATGGATGGATGGATGGATGGATTGACGGATAACTTTCCACCAAAAAATTATAACTGATGGACTCGTAATCCCATTCTCTCTGTTGCGGTCCCTCAAAGCTCTGTCCTGGTACCCCTTCTCTTCTCCATCTATACCTTTGGCCTGGGACAACACAAAGACCCATGGCTTCCATTACCACCTATACGCTGATGCTTTCTGCTGCCCAGAATCAGCCACAACACTTCTCCTCTTGCTTCCTAAAACCTAATGTGGACAGAAACAAACTAATCATCTTTACTCCCAGCTAACACATTTGCACCTGTCCAGTTCATCATTAACTGTACTGCCAGATTAATCCACCTCTCCCCTTGTTACGCCTCCGCTTCTCCCCTCTAAATCCCTTCATTGGCTTTTATTTTCCCAATGGATAAACTAGTAACACTGATCAACAAGGCAGGCCCTTTCCATATATCTACACACTAATCTCCCAATATCTTTCCAGACAATCACCAGTCTTCCTAGAACCTTTTTCTTGCTTCCACACTCGTACATTCCCTAACCAATCAACTCCAAGACTTCTCCCGAATATATCCCATCCTCTGGAACTATGTACCCCAACACGTCCGATTATCCACCACATTCGGAACATTCAGACAGAACTTGAAAACCCATCTCTTCAAGGAAGCTTACAGCCTGCAATGACCCCGCTGCCGCCTCACCACAGCCTACAATGACCATCTGCCACCTCATCACAGCCTTCAATGACCCCGCTGTCACCTCATCACAGCCTGCAGTGACCCCACTGCCACCTACCACAGCCTGCAATGACCCCGCTGCCACCTCACCACCACCGAAGCTGCTGCAAGCTCCTCATCTACTGTCTCCTTCCTCATTATCCGGTAGACCAGTGTTCCCCAACTCCAGTCCTCAAGAGCCACCAACAGGTCATGTATTCAGGATTTCCTTAGTATTGCACAGGTGATGGAATTATTGCCTGTGCAGGTGATGCAATTATTACCTGTGCAATACTAAGGAAATACTGAATAGATGACCTGTTGGTGGCTCCTGAGGACCAGAGTTGGGGAACACTGCTGTAGACTGTAAGCCTGTAAAGCAGGGTCTTCTCCCCTCTGTACCTGTCTGTTAGGTTGTTCATTGTAATTTAAGTTTATATTTTGTATGTAACCCCTTCTCACATAAATAAATCATAATAGACGACATCCTGTCCATCATCATCACCAGACCCTGGAGCCAATCAATTATGATGGTATGGACAGGAAGTTATTTCATATGTTGTTGAAGACGACAGATGCAGCGGTGGTTCGGAGAAGTGTGTAACTGTATGTTACAAATATCCTTCACTCTTGAAACCATTGAAAGAGGGATGGAAAACACATGAACTTTAATAACTTTATGCTACTGCAATGAATGCAAAACTCTGAGTTGACCAATAGTATGGTAACTAAAGTTGAAAATGCCCATCGCCACTGGAATAGGCACCTGGTGCTGCTCTAAACGTACTGGAAATACAATTTTGAATGTGGAACGCTCATCCTTAGTCTGAACATGTGCCTTATGAGAGTATCTGATACTACTTGACTAGGCTTGCACGTGTGCAATGCGTTAATCAGCCAGACAGGTCTTCATCTATCCCACCCCCAGAACATAAAAGTGGCCGACCTCATTGTTTAATAGCACAACTCACCCAAGTAAAGATGGAGAAGAATGAGAATGCTATGGCGGCACGGGCAGCGTCTGCTCCTTCGTTCAATGGATTGTCCTTTGGGTTAGACACTTGCCATTGGTTGGCCAAAAAGCAAAACCCAACAAACCAAAAAAATGACCAAACACCTGTAGCAAAAATATAAAAGGAAATGTAGCAGATGAGTGATCGCAGTTAGTAACGTTTGTCAAAATACTAATAAATGAACTTCACTACAAACATTTTATATATTTGTATATACTGACTGATTTCTCACTGAACATAGAAAGCAGTTCTTTATTTTTCTCAATGTTACAACAACGGAATATAGGATTCATAAGGGCAGATTTAGGTTGGTAGATGTCCTCCAAAAATGTACGCCTTAACTTGGCTGGATGGGATATAGACCGACCATCAGGTGACCGCGATACTGCTGAAAACTGGATGCGCCTAGAAGTCTGCAGTGTATATTCTGCCATATTATGGAAACTTTCTCTCCTAGATGTTTTGCAGTTAATGGGGAAAACATCCATAACATGACCGTGCCTAATGCACCATAGTAGGGTGCTCCAGGGACTCAGTGTGAACTCCGTACAGGCTCCACGCACTCTGCTCGCTCAAGTGCATGAGGTCTAGGGAAGGAGGGTGAACCAACAGAGACTATTGCAGCAATCTAGAAGATTGCCATTTTGATATTGTGCCAACATTTTTTTTTATTTTTCTGGTCACTGAATAATTCAGTTTGTGTTAATGCAGAACCATGAGGAATAATTACTCTCAAATGAAGAAAAAAAAAAAACTTCAAAAGGATCTACAGTGTTGGAAATCTGAGCTTATGTGCATTCCCACAGCCTTGATAACTCCAGCTCTGGCATCACACATCGGCCTAGTGGGAACAGGAGAAGATTTCACCATAAAAACACTGTTCTACACATTTCATGGCTTTTATTCTACTCATCAGAGACACTTAAAAGGGAACCTGGCAGCGAACTTGCATACGAGAGTCGCATTCTAGAGTTATAGGTGCTCGTCTCCTAATGGAAATGATGCCTTTTTTTGCAGAAATCTGATGTGCCAGTCAAGTAAAATCAGGCTGGAAGTGCACATGATCATCAATGGACATGGACTGCTGTATCCACGACCCAGTGCACGTCAGAACAGATTTACCTAGGATTTCTTCACTAGATTACTCATGACTGGCAAAAAATGATTTATTATTATTAATATTATTGAACAAGAGCGGACATGACTTTGGGATTGATGGACCTTTAAATCCTGCAGCTTTGTTTGTATAGCGGTGTAGATTTTAAGAAAGAGTGATGCTGCTTTAGGAAGGAGCACAGCAGGTCTGTGACTGGTGTGTTTCTATGAGGATGATGGGGCTTATATAGAGGAGGTAACCGTCTCGCTCTCACAGGATGAAATGGAGGAAGCATGTCTGCAGTGTCAGGGAGTGTCATACTGGGGTCATCACATCACATTACAGATGATAGGAGCAGATTTACCTCAGACATCATGTATTATTGTAGTATCAGCTCCTACATCATATATGCATACCTCCCAACTTTTGAAGCTGGGAAAGAGGGACAAAGTTAGCGGCGCGCAACGCGGCAAATTTTAGGCCACGCCTCTGACCACACCCATTCACTAGTCACACCCATATCCACGTCTCAACCACACCCATTTAGCACTGCTGATCACACTGTTCATAAAGAATAATTATAAACAAAAAAATAAGGCCACACAGTGCTCCATACTGTATAATGACTGCACATGATGCTCCATACTGTATAATGGCCACACATGATGCTCAATACTGTATAATGGCCACACATGATGCTCAATACTGTATAATTGCCACACATGATGCTCCATACTGCATAATGGCCGCACATGATGCTCAATACTGTATAACGACCCCACATGATGCTCAATACTGTATAATGGCCCCACATGATGCTCAATACTGTATAACGGCCACACATGATGCTCCATACTGTATAATTGCCGCACATGATGCTCAATACTGTATAATGGCCCCACATGATGCTCAATACTGTATAATGGCCCCACATGATGCTCCATACTGTATAATGACCGCACATAATGCTCCATACTGTATAATGGCTCCACATGATGCTCCATACTGTATAAGGGCCCCACATGATGCTCAATACTGTATAATGGCCGCACATGATGCTCCATACTGTATATTGGCCGCACATGATACTTCGTACCGTATAATGGCCACACATAGCTACTCCTACACACGCGGCTGCGCTCCGTACACTTTGCATACACGGCTCCGCTCCATACACACGGCTCCACTCCATACATCTCAAACACACACGGTTCCGTTCACCTCGTACACATTCAGCTCCGCTCCATACACCTCATACACACGGCACTACGTACACCTCATACACACACTGCTCCGCTCCATACACATTGCAGAAGCTACTCCGCTCCGTATACCTTGCACACACACGGCTCCTCTCCATACATCTCGTACACACACGGCACTACTCCGTACACCTCGTACACACACGGCTCCGCTCTATACACATTGCACACACTGCTCAGCTCCGGATACCTTGCACACACATGGCTCTGCTCCGCACACCTCGTACACACGTGGCTCCACTCCATACACCTTTCACACTCTGCTCTCATCCGAACACCTCTTACACGACTCCGCTCCGTACACCTCGTACACACGCGGCTGTGCTCCGTACACACGACTCCGCTCCGTACACATGGCTCCGTACACCTCTTACACACGACTCCGCTCTGTACACCTTTCACACGCTGCTCCGCACACCTCGTACACACGCGGCTGTGCTCCGTACACCTCGTAACACACGTGGCTGTGCTCCGTACACCTCGTAACACACGCGGCTGTGCTCCATACACCTCTTACACACGACTTCGCTCCGTACACCTTTCACATGCTGCTCTGCACACCTTGTACACACGCGGCTGTGCTCTGTACACCTCATACACATGGCTCCGTACACCTCGTACACACGACTCCGCTCCGTACACCTTGCACACGCGGCTGCGCTCCGTACACCTCGTACACACGCGGCTGTGCTCCGTACACACGCGGCTGTGCTCCGTACACCCCTTACACACACGGCTCCGCTCCGTACACCTCACACACACGCGGCTGCGCTCCGTACACCCCTTACACACACGGCTCCGCTCCGTACACCTTTCACACGCTGCTCCGCTCCGTACACCTCGCACACACGCGGCTGTGCTCTGTACACCCCTTACACACACGGCTCCGCTCCGTACACCTTTCACACGCTACTCCGCTCCGTACACCTCGCACACACGCGGCTGCGCTCCGTACACACGCGGCTGCGCTCCGTACACCTCGTACACACGCGGCTGTGCTCTGTACACCCCTTACACACATGGCTCCGCTCCGTACACCTTTCACACGCTGCTCCGCTCCGTACACCTCGCACACATGCGGCTGTGCTCTGTACACCCCTTACACACACGGCTCCGCTCCGTACACCTTTCACATGCTGCTCTGCTCCGTACACCTCGTACACACGGCTCCGTACACCCCTTACACACACGGCTCAGCTCCATACACCTCGTACACACACGGCTCTGCTACATCCACCCTGTAAACACCTCCTGACCTCACACATACGCTGCCTTACCCTCCTCCGGCGCCATGGCAACCAGCAAAGTCCTGTACACGGAGGTCCTCCTCCTGAATCCGATCATGTGACCCCCTGACTCCTCCCATCCTGTGACCTCATCACAGGTCCTGTGCACAGAGCAGCCATTATGTGCTGCTGTGCTGGCCGGGTGCAGGGAGCTCTCAGCTGACCGACCGGGTGATTCACATACCTCCCAACCAGTGCGGGACAATTAATGTCCCGCCCGGGATCGCGGGGCTGACTGTCAAAATCAGGACAGTCCCGCTGGATCCGGGACGGTTGGGAGGTATGTATATGGGATCAAAATTACCGTACCTCAGAAATTCATGTAGCCGCCATGTTACCTCATGTGCCTGCTACAAGTTACCTCACACTGCAGAGGAAGGTTTCGCCAGCTGCCCGCGACCAATCAGCGACAGGCGCAGTCCGTCCACGAATTGGCACGGGATTTGAACCATGAATCGCTGATTGGTCGCGGCCAATCAGTGATATTGGCGCGGGATTTAAACACCGCTTCACTGAAAATGTATATATTTTACCCGGAAAATCCTGTGTATTCATTGCATTATTCATAAATCATCATACATAAACTACATACATACTCTAGAATACCCGATGCGTTAGAATCGGGCCACCATCTAAAACTTTGACTAATGTTTCAGAACTTAATTAGCATGTTCGATTTATAGCTAGTGATGGTTGCCTGGTTGCTAGGGTAACCCCACATGTACTTATGCTGGCTAACAGATGTAAATCATTCAGCTGCGGCTCAGAAAACTAAATCTCCGAGCACTAAAAAATACTCAGAGGACACCCGAGCATGCTCAGGAAATCTCGAGTAGCGAGTATACTCGCTCATCACCATTTATAGCTTGTGCACCATCATCGTTAGGAAAGGCCAGGTGATGCATATTTCCCAGTGTCATGAATATACACAGCTCTGCTACACCCACTAGGTCTGTGTAAAGTACACACACACATACATTCAGGGCTGCTGCATCTTCCTGCCTTTGTAAGCGACATGCCAGCCCAGAATGTGCAAGAAAAATAACATATCACCAACCATTCAGCATGGGGTGATCAATCATGCTTTGGGGTTGTGTTGCAGCCAATGGCACTGGGAACATTTCATTGGGGGAGGGGGAATGGACTCAATGAAATTTCACCAAATTCTTGATGCAAAAATAACAGTCTATAAAAAAGCTGAAGTTGAAAAAATAATGGCTCCTACAAATATATAATAATCCTAAACACATCATAATCCACAATAGACTACCCCAAAAGGTGCAAGCTGGAGGTTTCACAATGGCCCTCACAGTCCCCTGATCTGAAAATCAGTGAAAATCTATGGCTAGACCTCAATATAGCAATGCACGCAGGACGACCCAGGAATCTCACAGAACGGGAAGAATTTTCCAAGGAAGAATGGATGGAAAGCCCTCAAACAAGAACAGAAGGACTCTTGTCTGGCTAGAAAAAGTGTGATACTAGTACTAACCATGCATCGGTCCACTTTCATTTTTGTAATTTTTCAAATGTAAAATTATCAAAATATATATGTCTGCTAAAATACATAGCAAATGTGTCATCTGTAACTTTAGCCCATTTAGAGATCTTTTCATCTTCAACTTGTTTATCTGTGCACAATAACAGCAATTTTGACGACCAGGGGTGCCCAAACCTTTACAGGTCACTGTAAGTGGTGTACTGGCAGAAAGCAGCAGCACACCACACTGCTTAGTGGCCACTGCCAAGTACTCATGAGTAATAATAGTTAAACGGAACCTGTCACCCCCTCCCCCCCCGGGCGTTTTTAACCCCCAAGGGTGGTTTGCACGTTAATGACCGGGCCAATTTTTACAATTCTGACCACTGTCCCTTTATGAGGGTATAACTCTGGAACGCTTCAACAGATCCTGATGATTATGTCACTGTTTTTTTCATGACATATTGTACTTCATGGTAGTGGTAAACGTTCTTTGAGTTTGAGTTTATTTGTGAAAAAAAAAAAAAAAAACGGAAATTTGGCGAAAATTTTGAAAATTTAAAATTTTGAATTTTTATTCTGTTAAATCAGAGAGTTATGTTACACAAAATAGTTAATAACTAACATTACCCACATGTCTACTTTACATCCGCACAATTTTGTAAACAAAATTTTTTTTTGCTAGGAAGTTAAGGGTTAAAATTTGACCAGCGATTTCTCATTTTTATAACAATTTACAAAACCATTTTTTAGGGACCACCTCACATTTGAAGTCAGTTTGAGGGGTCTATATGTCTGAAAATACCCAAAAGTGACACCATTCTAAAAACTGCATGCCGCAAGGTGCTGAAAACCACATACAAGAAGTTTATTAACCCTTCAGGTGCTTCACAGCAGCAGAAGCAACATGGAAGGAAAAAATGAACATTTCACTTTTTAGTCACAAAAATGATCTTTCAGCAACAATTTTTTAATTTTCCCAAGGGTAAAAGGATAAACTGGACCCCGAGAGTTATTGTACAATTTGTCCTGAGTACGCCGATACCCCATATGTGGGGGGGAGGGAACCAATGTTTGGGCGCACGGCAGGGCTTGGAAGGAAAGGAGCACCATTTTACTTTTTGAATGAAAAATTAGCTCCAATCGTTAGCGGACACCATGCTGCGTTTGGAGAGCCCCTGTGTGCATAAACAGTGGAGCTCCCCCATAAGTGACCCCATTTTGGAAACTAGACCTCCTAAGGAACTAATCTAGATGTGCGATGAGCACTTTGAACCCCCAAGTGCTTCACAGAAGTTTATAACGCAGAGCTGTGAAAATAAAAAAATCATTTTTCTTTCCTCAAAATTTTTTTTTAGCCCGCAATTTTTTATTTGCACAAGGGTAACAGGAGAAAATGGACCCCAAAAGTTGTTCAGTTTGTCCTGAGTACGCTGATACCCCATATGTGGGGGTAAACCACTGTTTGGGCACACGTCAGGGCTCGGAAGGGAAGTTGTGACGTTTTGAAATGCAGACTTTGATGGAATGCTCTGCGGGCGTCACGTTGCGTTTGCAGAGCCCCTGATGTGGCTAAACAGTAGAAACCCCCCACAAGTTACCCCATATTGGAAACTAGACCCCCCAAGGAACTTATCTAGATGTGTGGTGAGCACTTTGAGCCCCCAAGTGCTTCACAGAAATTTATAACGCAGAGCCGTGAAAATAAAAAATCATTTTTTTCACACAAAAATAAGTTTTTAGCCCCCATTTTGTTATTTTCCCAAGGGTAACAGGAGAAATTAGACCCCCAAAGTTGATGTGCAATTTTTTCTGAGTACGCTTATGCCCCATATGTTTGGGTAAACCAGTGTTTGGGCGCACGTCGGGGCTTGGAAGGATAGGGAGCACCATTTGACTTTTTGAACGCAAGATTGGCTGGAATTATTGGTGGCGCCATGTCGCGTTTGGAGACCCCCTGATGTGCCTAAACAGTGGAAACCCCTAAATTCTAACTCCAACACACCCCTACCCTAATCCCAACTCTAGCCATAGCCCTAATCACATCCCTAACCTCAACACACCCCTAACCCTAATCCCAACCCTAACCAACACACCCCTAACCCCAATTCCAAGCCTAACCCCAATTCCAAGCCTAACCCTAATTCCAAGCCTAACCCCAATTCCAAGCCTAACCCTAATTCCAAGCCTAACCACAATTCCAAGCCTAAGGCCGGGGACACACACAACGTATAAAAAAGGTCCGTTTTTGACGGACGAGAATCGCACAAATGGTACCAAAACATTAATCCGTGTGCAGTGCGAGTATGCGATTTTCTCGCATCAAATGATCCGTTTGACATCCTTGTGACATCCGTATGGCATCCGTATGGTGAGATTTTCTCACACACTTGCAAAATGAGCAAATAATGGCTGAGCCTTTCCTGTCACCTGCCCAGTGCCTGAGAATTTCTCACAAGTTACACTGATGGTCCGTGTGCTGTGCTATTTTTTCTCGCCCCCATAGACTTTCATTGGTGATTCGCGGCCGAGATACGCTGACAATCGCAGCATGCTGCGATTTCACTCGGATCCTGAACACTGCCGAGAAAATATCGGATGATGGGAGCTGCCCCATAGATTAACATTGGGACGAGCGCTATGCGATTTTTTATCGCATTGCACTCGTCCATATTACGGTCTAGTGTGACCCCGGCCTAACCCTAATTCCAAGCCTAACCCTAATTCCAAGCCTAACCCTAAGGCTATGTGCCCACGTTGCGGATTCGTGTGAGGATTTTTCCGCACAGTTTTTGAAAAATCCGCAGGTAAAACACACTGTGTTTTACTTACAGATTTAGCGCGGATTTCCAGTGTTTTTATACGGATTTCACCTGCAGATTCCTATTGAGGAACAGGTGTAAAACGCTGCAGAATCCGCACAAAGAATTGACATGCTGCGGAAAATACAACGCAGCGTTTTTTCTGCACCATGGGCCCAGCGGATTGGTGTTCCATACATTTACATGGTACTGTAAACATGATGGAAAACTGCTATGAATCCGCAGCGGCCAATCCGCTGCGGATCCACAGCCAAATCCGCACCGTGTGCATATAGCCTAATTCTAACCCTAACCCTGGATCTAACCCTAACCCTAGTGGAAAAATAAAAGTAAATATATTTTCTTTATTTTATTATTGTCCCTACCTATGGGGGTGATTAAGGGGGGGGGGGGGGTATTTATTATATTTTTTTTTATTTATTTTGATCGGTGTGATAGAACCTATCACTGCGCATGTGCCCGCCATTTTGAAAGGTGGCGGCGCACATGCAGAAGACGGACAGACACCGGGAGGGACACCAGAGGTTGGCAAGTATGCGTGAGTGGGATCAGACAGCGGGGGGTGAGATCGGACTGCGGGGGGAGCAGACAGGAGGACGGAGGGGAGCGGAGTACCGGACAGGACGGGACGGAGGCGGTGGATCGGTGGCAGATCACGGTCTCCAGCCATGGCCGCCGATATTGCAGCATCGACCATGGCTGGATTGTAATATTTCACCAATTTTCATTTGTGAAATATTACGATTGCTCTGATTGAAGGTGAAACGTCACTTTCAACAGCCAGAGCGATCGTAGCTACAGGGGGGCGAAGCCACCCCCCTGGGCTGAAGTACCACTCCCCCTGTCCCTGCAGGTCGGGTGAAATTACAGTTAACCCTTTCACCCGGCCTGCAGGGACGCGATCATTCTGTGACACAGCATATGCATCACAGGTCGAATTGGCACCGACTTTCATGACGCATACGCTGTGTCACAGGTCAGGAAGGGGATAAAACTTCAGGTGTTTCACAGGAATTTTTGGAATGTTTAAAAAAAAAAAAAAAAAACGAACATTTAACTTTTTAACAAAAAATTTACTTCAGCTCCAATTTGTTTTATTTTACCAAGGGTAACAGGACAAATTGTACAACTTTTGGGGTCCATTTTCACCTGAGTACGCAGATACCCCATATATGGGGGTAAGTCACTGTTTGGGTGCATGGCAGAGCTCGGAAGGGATTGACTTTTCAATGCAAAATTGACTAATTGAGATGGGACGCCATGTTGCGTTTGGAGAGCCCCTGATGTGCCTAAACATTGAAACCACCCACAAATGACACCATTTTGGAAAGTAGACCCCCTAAGGAACTTATCTAGATGTGTGGTGAGCACTTTGACCCACCAAGTGCTTTACAGAAGTTTATAACGCTGAGCCATAAAGAATTAAAAAAAAAAAAAAATCATTTTTTTCACAAAAATGAACTTTTCGCCCCAATTTTTTATTTTCCCAAGGGTAAGAGAAGAAATTGGACCACAAAGGTTGTTGTGCAATTTGTCCTGAGTACGCTGATACCCCATATGTAGGGGTACACTACTGTTTGGGCGCATGGCAGAGCTCGGAAGGGAAGGAGCACCGTTTGACTTTTCAATGCAAAATTGACTGGAGTGGAGATGGGACGCCATGTTGCATTTGGAGAGTCCCTGATGTGCCTAAACATTGAAACCCCCCACAAGTGACACCATTTTGGAGAGTAGACCCCCTAAGGAACACATCTAGATGTGTTGTGAGAGCTTTGAACCCCTAAGTGTTTCACTACAGTTTATATTGCAGAGCCGTGAAAATTTTAAAAAAAAATTTTCCACAAAAATGTTTTTTTAGCCCCCCAAATTTTTATTTTCCCAAGGGTAACAAGAGAAATGGACCCAAAAAGTTGTTGTCCAATTTGTCCTGACTACGCTAATACCCCATATGTGGGGGGGGGGGGGGGAACCACCGTTTGGGCGCACGAGAGAGCTCGGAAGGGAAGGAGCACGGTTTTACTTTTTCAACACAGAATTTTGGGAATTGAGATTGGACGCCATGTCGCATTTGGAGAGCCCCTGATGTGCCTAAACAGTGGAAGCCCCCAATTCTAACTGAAACCCTAACCCAAACACACCCCTAACCCTAGCCGGAAAATGGAAATAAATACTTTATTTTATCATTTTTCCCTAACTAAGGGGGTGAAGGAGGGGGGTTTGATTTACTTTTATAGTGTGTTTATTAGCAGATTTTTGTGATTGGCAGCTGTCACACTAAAAGACGCTTTTATTGCAAAAATAGAATTAGACTTACCGGTAATTCGGTTTCTATGAACCTTCCACGACAGCATAGGAGGATGTCTCCATTCCCTAAGGGGGACAGGAAGCACGAGAGGTTAAAAGCCCCTCCTCCCTCCAAATCGCCAGTGACTTACAACGGATACCATAGCACTAGCTACCTTAATGAACCCAGGATTAATCCAAGTAAAGGGAGGGAATTAGTGCTGTCGTGGAAGGTTCCTAGAAACCGAATTACCGGTAAGTCTAATTCTATTTTCTTTAGTCACCTTCCACGACAGCATAGGAGTACCAACCAATTCTGCACTAGATAGGGGGGGGGGGGGGTGACAATAGCCTGGAGAACTTTTCGGCCAAAGACTAGATTCCTATTGGACAATAAGTCCAATATGTAGTGTTTGGTAAAGGTATGTGGTGAAGACCAAGTTGCAGCCCTGCAGATCTGCTCGATGGAAGCGCCTGCTCTTTCTGCCCATGACGCTGAAGTAGACCTTGTAGAATGGGCCTTGACCTTGATTGGAGGAGTCAAGTTCTGGGCTAGATAGGTTTCATGTATGGCTCTTTTGATCCAACTAGAAATAGTGCTTTTTGCCACTTTCCTTCCTTTATTCTGACCCGACAGATGGACAAACAGGTTTTGATCAACTCTGAAAGAGTTAGTTTGTTCAAGATCGTATAGAATAGTCCGTCTAACATCGAGAGAATGGAACTCCTCTTCTTTTGGGTTTGCCGGGTTTTGGCAGAAGAAAGGAAGAATAATGTTCTGAGAACGATGAAAATCAGGCACTACCTTCGGCAGAAAAGATGGATCAAGCTGGAGAATTATAGAGAGTCATCTGTTATTATCAAGTAGGGTTCTCTAACCGATAAGGCTTGCAGCTCCCCCACACGTCTTGCTGTGGTAATCGCTACCAGGAAGGCAGACTTGTATGACAGGTGTTGAGGAGAACAGGAAGTTAAAGGCTCAAACGGTGCTTGTGTGAGCCCCTGAGGCCTAGATTCAACTCCCATGAGGGTATCATGGGTTGTTTCCTAGGCTGCGATCTTAGAGCTGATACCAGGAATCTTCTGATCCAACCGGTGATTGGCCAGATCCCGGTCACAAACAGCACTGATAGCGGAAACTTGAACCTTTAGAGTGCTGGGCCTAAGCCCAACTCTAACCCACGTTGAAGGAAATCCAATATTTGAGATATGTTTGGATGGAGTGGATCTGGTTTAATAGGTAGACAGAAAGCCGAGAAAGTCTTCCACACTTTAGCATAAATGGCATTAGTGACAGGCTTCGGGATCTTTGCAAAGTAGAGATTACAGCATTCGACAGCCCTCTAGCAGTTAGGACCTGGGCCTCAGTAACCAGGCCGCCAAGTTCAATCTTTGGGGATTCTGGTGCTGGAAGGACCCCTGGAGAAGAAGGTCGTCATCTACCGGCAGGTGAACCGGACCGTCTATCTGTAGTTTGATGATGAGATTGTACCAGCTTCTCTTTGGCCATACCGGAGCAACTATTTTGCAATTAGGATGGTTAGCACCTGTTCCTCTCGGATCTTTCGAAGGGTTTTCGCCAGTATTGGGATTGGCGGAAAGGCGTAGGCCAATCGGAAGATCCATGCCTGGACCAGAGCGTCCACTCCTTTGGAATTGTCCCTGGGGTTCAGGGAAGAAAAAGGCTTTGACCTGTGAATTTTGGTCTGAGGCGAATAAATCTACCTCTGGTAGACCCCATCTGTCTAACAACATCCTTAAGATTCTTCTGTTCAGGCTCCACTCTACTGGCTGAATGTCCTGGCGACTCAGGAAATCCGCTTGCAGGTTGGAAGACCCCTTCAAGTGGACGGCTGTGAGAGGTGTTTTTCTGCCCAACAGAATATTCTGTTTGAGATGTTTTTTTAAACTGTTGAACTTTGAGCTCCCCTGATGTCAGAGGTGAGCAACAGCTGTCGTGTTGTCTGAGTAAATTTTTTTTATGCGATTCCCTGATATTAGGCTGCTTGCGGCTAGGAGGGCCTCCTCCACTTTTCAATTCCCTGAAATTGGAGGATCTGGCGCTTGTTGCTTGATTCCAGCATCCCTGGAAAGGAGTATGCAAGATTACTGCCCCCCAGCCCCCCTTGCTGGCGTTTGTTGTATTCGTTACAAGGGGGGGGGATTGTGACCAGTTCACACCCCTGCGGATGTTTTTGGGGTTCAACCACAACACTAGGGATGCTTTTACGCGCCCTGGAGCATGTACTCTTGTTTAGGGATTTCCGTCCCAGTTTGCTAGGATGTGGGCTTGAAGGGTTCTGGAATGGGCCTGAGCCCAGGCAACCGACTGAATACATGCCGTCATAGAGCCTAGGACCGACATGCTTGTCCGTAGAGTCAGAGATCTGTCCTCTCCGAGATCTACGATCTTCTCTATTAACACTCGATGATCTTCCGGGAGAAAAGATTTTTGTTTTACTGAGTGCAACCTTGATTGGGAAGGTTGTAGCTGGGACTTCCTCAGATTTGGGAGCCACCCCAAGGTTTTGAGAATGTCGAGGGTCTTTACGACATAACTGTTGACGATCTGAGCCGAAGGGGCTATAAGCAGCAGATCGTCCAGGTATGGGACAATACAGACTCCCTGACTCCGGATGTGAGACATGGCCTCTGCCATTATCCTGGACAATACTCTCGGCGCTGAAGAAATGTCAAAAGGGAGTACGTTGAACTGAAAATGATTCATTTGTTGGTTGAACTGTATTGCAAACCTGAGATACTTTCTGTGCCGGGGATGGATCGGCACATGAAAGTAGGCAGGCGTCCTTTAGGTCTATGGTTGCCATGAAATAATTTTGACCTATCAGGGGGATAGCAGGCTTCACCGATCCCATTTTGAAACAGCAGTATAGGATATGACGGTTGAAATCTTTTAGGTTTATTATGACTCGCGCCTCGCCTGTTTTTTTTTTTTTTACCAGGAAGAGACAGGAGTAGTGGGTCGAACTCCATTCTTCGGGGGGGGGTACTGGGGAGATCGCATTTGATCTTAGGAGATCCCTAAGGCCTGTCATCACTGCATGTGCTCCCTGAGAGGTTGGAGAAGTAATCCTCAGATTCCGAGGGGGGGGGGGGGGGGGGGGAGAGATATGAATTGCATAAGAAGGCCCTCCTGAATAACACTGAGAACCCACTGACAGTTGGTAATGGCCCGCCAATGACGGATGAAATTTGGGAGCCTCCCCCCCCACCGGGACGGAGTCATTTATCCTGCTGTGGCTGCTGCTGTTGCTGCTGGGGAATGAGGATATTTTTACCTTTGCTATTAGCATAACTCCATCGCCCTGTTTTCCCTTCACCTCTTCTCTGAGGGGTATTAGACTGGGGGGCACAAAAAAAAAAAGTCTTCTGACTGGCTTCTGTTCTGGAAGGGCCTTTTTTCTATCTGTGGCCTTTTCTAGAATTTCATCCAGCGTGGGCCTGAAAAGATAATCACCTTTAAAGGGAATTGAGCATAGTTTAATTTTGGAGGTAATGTCACCACTCCACATTTTAAGCCAGAGGGCCCTGTGGGCGGAATTAGATTGAACTAAGGATCTTGCCGCAATTCTGATAGACTCCATAGAGGCGTCCGCTAAGAAAGCAGAGGCTTTTTGGAGCATGGGAAGAGAGTCCAATAGTTCCCCTCTGGAGGTACCCTGAGCAATGTGCTTTTACAGCTCGTCCATCCAACGAGACAGGGCTCTGGCAACACAGGTGGCAGCAATATTTGATTTTAACCCCGAGGTGGATGTTTACCCATGACTTTTTTAACAAGCTTGCCATCTTTCTGTCTAGCAGATCTCTCAATTGTGAGGAGTCCTCAAAAGGGGAGAGAGGTTTTCTTTGCTACCCTCGCCACCTGAATGTCCACTTTAAGTACGTCCCAAGAAGGGGAACCTGCCTCTAAGGCAGGGGTGGGCAATTAATTTTGCCATGAGGCCGCATGAGAAAGTGGGATGGTTTTAGAGGGCCGAACTAATATAATTACCGTATTTTTCGGACTATAAGACGCACCGGACCATAAGGCGCACCCCAAATTTGAGGTGAAAATTGCAGAAAAAAAGATTTTTTATATGATGGGGGTCCGTCTTATTGTCCGAATTTACACTATTTTACGGTAAAATTCTTACCTGAGGGCTGGCGGTGGCAGAGCACGGTCACAGGAGGCATGGTGTCGGCAGAGGTGGGGTGATGCGGTGTGGCGTGCACCTGAGCAGGGTCCCTTCCTGCTTACGTGGGCGACGCCATGGCCTGGTGTCCATGAGGGGGTTGCAGCAGTAGTGTGGCGGCGGCAGAGGTGCGGTATGGCGTGCGCAGGGTCCCTTCCACCGGTGAGGTGACGCAGCGGCCCAGAATGTAATGTGAGCAGCAGAGCCGGGTTGAATATCGGTGGCGGCGGCCATCTTCCCGAGGCCGCACGTGCGCAGATGAGTGCTCTGCTTCACGGGGCTTCAGGAAAATGGCTGTGGGAGGCCGCACGTGCGCAGATTGAGATCACGGCGGCCATTTTTCTGAAGCCGAGATCTAAATCTGCAAACTCGGCTTCAGGAAAATGGCCACCGTGATCTCCATCTGCGCACGTGCGGCCTCCCACGGCCATTTTCCTGAAGCCCCGTGAAGCAGAGCACTCCATCTGCGCACGCGCGGCCGCCACCGATAAACAGGTAATCAACCTGGCTTTCACACCAGCCGTCAGCGGTCCTCCTCAGAAGCGGCTGGCCGAGCGGTGCCTGTCAGAAGTGACAGCTAGCTGGCAGGCCACTTAAAATCATCAGGCGGGCCGCATCTTGCCCAGGTCTGCTCTAAGGGAAACCTGTGTTTCATTTCAGAGGGGGTGGATAGGCGTTTCTCAGGGAGCTCCCACTCCTGAGAAATTAAATCCAGGACATTTTTATGTACCGGAAACCCTATTTGTCTCTCTGACTTCAATCCTCCAAACATTTTGTCCTGTATTGATTGTGGGACAGATTCCTCATGTAACCCCATCATGTTACGTACAGCCATAATCAACTTCAGTATAATCAGAGGAGAAAAAATATTTTCTTGCTTCTGTAAATTTAGGAGACGAAG
The DNA here is from genome assembly GCF_032444005.1 of Ranitomeya imitator. Lineage (NCBI taxonomy): Eukaryota > Metazoa > Chordata > Amphibia > Anura > Dendrobatidae > Ranitomeya > Ranitomeya imitator. The sequence goes on from NC_091289.1 coordinate 58,851,128, forward strand.
ATTCATCCCATTTTTCAGAAGAGGATGAAAAAGGCAGAATCCTCAATTTGCATTTTTCTTTTTTTAGAAGGAGAATGACCTTGAAGCTGTGGAGGAGGAGGAGGATTGAAGGCAGCTAGAGAAGTTTGTACTTCATGCTTGACTAGGGCCCGGATTTCGCCAAGGAGGGAAGGCTGTTCGGCTCTGACAACTTTATCCGTGCACCCCTGACACAGCTTCTTCTCCCATAGAGAGGGAAGCTTTACATTGCAGATTGCACATTTAGGCGTCTTTTTGGCCGGGATTTTCTGGGCAGACTTGTCTCCCTGCAATGAGAGGGAGAGTGGTGTAAGGATCCGAAGAGCCCCACTAACCCTAGCCTCGGACCCACCCCACAACAGACTTACTGGAGCAGGGGTAGCGCTAGGCTCTGCAGATGCAGGGCAGGAAGCACCATCCATTAAGACAGGTGCTCAGCCTTACCTGAAGGTGTCTTCAGGCTGGTTTATATAGAAATAAATCCAGCCCCCAGTGCCGGTGAATCATGTTCCCCTCCTCCTCCCCGGGTCCTGGAGCAGGCCTCCATGTGGAAAGGCGTGCTCTGTGCAGCGTCGGTAGTCCTGGCAGCGCTAGGAGGGCAGACCAGGAAATCGATGCGCTACAGCGTGCGTTCCAGCAGAGAGCGCAGGACCGGAAGTGACGCGCTGCGCAACAATGACGTCACTTCCAGGACGCCGCACAGGAGAGGATGAAGCGGTGAGCTCATGGAGGCCACCGCCGGGGGATCACTGGCCTGCTTTACCTCCGCAGAGGCGCAGGTGGGCCAGGAAGGTCCCGAGTCCGGGGGAGACGGGAGCAGTATAAGGAGGAGGAAGGCAGAGCCTCGACCACAACTGCCCAGAAGAGAAAATACAGGTATACCGTATAGGTATACAGGTATAGTCGCCAGCCACGCAGCATACCAGAACCTCTCTATGCCCCATGGGGGACAGGAAAGACACTGGCGATTTGGAGGGAGGAGGGGCTTTTAACCTCTCGTGCTTCCTGTCCCCCATTAGGGAATGGAGACATCCTCCTATGCTGTCATGGAAGGTGACTAGAGAAAAATAGTTTTTGAGTCTCCACATTTTGATAGCTATCATTTTTCCATATTTTGGTCCACAGAGTCAAGTTAGGTCTTGTTTTTTTGGGGGACGAGTTGATGTTTTTATTGCTACCATTTTCGGGCATGTGATATATTTTGATCGCTTTTTATTCTGATTTTTGTGAGGTAGAATGAACAAAAACCAGCTGTTTATGAATTTCTTTTTTTGGGGGGGGAGGGGGCGTTTGTACCGTTCCACGTTTGAATTTTTTTTTTTACTTTACAACATTGCCCCAGGGGGGGGGGGGGGGGGCGGCGAGGAAGGGGGTGAGGCATCATGTTATAGGGTCAGATCGCTGATCTGACACTTTGCAGTGCACTGTGTCAGACCAGCGATCTGACAGGCATTGCAGGGACGCTTGCAAGCGCTTGCTCTGAGCAGGCGCTTGCAAGCCACCACCCTGCAGGACCTGGAAGCAGCCACGCGGCCATATTGGATCCGAGGCCCGCAGGGAGGAGGAGGTAGGAGACCCTTGGAGCAACGTGATCACATCGCATTGTTCCAAGGTCTCAGGGAAGCACTCTCCAGAGTTTCTCTCATCACACACAGTTGTGTGAGCACGGGCAAAAGTCCATTTTCTGACCATTATTATTATTATTTTATTTTTTTTTATTATTTTTTATTTTTTATTTTTTTTTTTTAACAGTGGCCAAAGTCAAAACATGTTGGCGTTCGATGAAGGACCGCTTCAACAAGGACCTGCGTCAAGAGAGCCATGTTCCCAGTGGTTCAGGTCAGGAGCAAGGATCCGAAAGTACAAATACCATCGTGTTCTGGCATTTTTAAGACCAGTCCTTGCCCAGGGAACGTAAGTATTTATCCCGTGCATTAGGTTGTGTTGTATTGCCATAATCTGTATGTTTCTATTCCCCAGGAGTTGTCGTCTGTTTAATTTTTGGTATTAATCTATTTTTTCCTTTTTTCACAGCACATGGAGCACTACTGTTGGCCCAGGTTTTGGAGCGGTCCTTCATCAAACAGCCACGGACCTGTCCCAACCATCCAGCAGCGCTGCAGCAAGTGGGCCTGCCACACAAACTGGAGACCAGGAAGCTGGTCCATCAGGTCTTCCCCTTTCCCAGTCATCTGCCACTGCCCCTTTTTTTGGGGCTCCTCTCGGCAGCGGCAGAGGGCATCGGACAGGTCCCTCATGCCCGAGTTTTTGCACTTGAGCTCAGTTTTTCACGAAGGACTCAAGGCTTTGGGTGACCGAATGGATATTTCCCTTAGCCACATGAATACACGTATCCAGGTCACCAAAAGCCTTGACCAAGTAAAAGCCGACCTCCCGAGGCCAGCACATCATTTTTTTAACCAAATTGAGCAGGGCACGTCGGAACACCTTACTCCTGACCTCCAGCTTAGTGTCATGCAGGCCTGCAACGCTGCTTACGTGCAGGCTAAGCAGCAGAGTCGGTATTTTCAGACAGCGGCGGCATATCCACCTGTGCCTTCACTGTCACGATTAACCTCAATGCCGACCTCTGCTGCATACCACTGCATGGCCACCTCTATTCCTAGCACTGCCGGACACCAGTACAGCACCACCACCATGCCGAGTGCTGTTGGAAAGCCCACCGTCACCACCATGACAGCCGCTGCTCCTGCTTGGACCTCATCCACTGACACCACGATGCAGCAGGACCCTGACATGGCCTTCCGTACCGCCACGATGCAGCAGGACCCTGGCATGGCCTTCCGAACCGCCACAAGGCAGCAGGACCATGGCATGGCCTTCCGCTCTACAAGCACTATGGACTCTGGCATGGCCTTCCGCTCTACAAGCACTATGGACTCTGGCATGGCTGCACACTCTACGAGCACTATGGACTCTGGCACAGTGCAGCCGGACCTTAACAGGTCACCCACCACGACAAATGAGTCCTCCGAGGCTTCCCGGAATCCGGCAATCCCAGAAAGGAAAAAAAAAAAAACAAAAAAAAAACAAAACAGTGGACTCTTAGTATTCCTCCCCCTTCACCTCCCAGTGTGTCTGTAATGTCAGGTTTGTCTCACCCATCCAGTGAGTCTCAAGCCTCTCATGTGTCAAGCCCTATCCCCGAACTACCAGACCCCTCAAGTTTCATTGCCCCTTCTCCTGCCACCCCTGCGTCGTCCACTGTTAGCCAGGCCTCACTGTTTCACACCCCCAGTTTACATTACTCTACCAAGCAGGCGCAGTTAAATTAAAAGTTTGTGTAAAAAAAAAAATATATATGTTATGTTTTGCCTCCAAATATGTGTGGTTTATTGTGTCTTTCGTTATCAACACACACCGTGCGCCGAACACTTAATTTTTGGCCACATCATAGCTCCAGTAGTTAGCAAATAAATGACTGCAGCTTTGTGTGTCTTTAGTATAGAGATACGAGGTGGGCCAAAAAAATAATTAATGTATTATCTCCATAATCTCTTCCTTTAGTCTGTGACTAGTGTTGCAGACTGAAGAGAAAATGGCGGAAATACAATGCAGAACTATACTCAACAGGTCAGGTGTCCAAAAACTCATTAGTTAGGACACCTGACCTGGTGAGTAGAGAACTGCCTTGTATAACCTCCATTTTCTCGTCTGTGTACGTAATATTCCACACAAAGAGAAGGGACGATGGTGGTCATAAACACGGCATATCTATGCTCACCTGTACATGTGTCAGAAATAGTGAATTCATGAGGCTGTTATATGTGCATCATGAATTCATTATTTCTGACACCTGACTTGACGAGTGTAGATTTGTTTTGTATGACAGTCTGTGTCCAAAGGATACTGCATAGCAGAACAGAATCAGGACGCAATGATGTCAATAACCTTACCACTAAAGCAACATGGCTGCCGTCACAATAGCAGTATGTGGTCAGTGTTTTATATCAGTATTTGTAAGCCAAAACAAGGATTGAAACAATTAGAGGTAAATTATAATATTAACATGACTAGCACCTCTGCCTTTATCACCCACTCCTGGTTTTGGATTAAAAATACAGATATTAAATGCAGACCAAATACTGCTAGTTTGAGGACAGCCTTGGTTTGTAGAGGAAAGACATAGGAGACACGGTCAAGACAACAAAAAATAAAGTTTATTAAAGAGAAATATTATTAACATTTAAGAAAATTACTGGTACAGATAAAATTACAACAGGAAATTTACACAACATTGTGCTGCCATGACACATGTCCAATTTTAGAATAAAAAAAGGTGGCAAATTGGTCCCGCATGTGACCAACTTCAGCAGTTGACCGCAGCGGGTGATGATGGTAAATCGGGCAGTGGGTGTGCAACTGGTTCATCCAGTTCAATGTTGGGTCGCTCCTTAGTCATTATGTAATTGTGCAGAACCACACACAGGCTTTGACCACCTCGTCGACTGTCTCCATTTTTAGATTAATGGATGGCTGATGCAAGAATGCGCCATTTTAAGACTAGAATGCCAAAGGTACACTCTACTGTTCTTCGGGCCCTGGTCAGTCTGTAGATAAAGATCCTTTTAGTGTGGTTCAAGTCCCGACTGGAATAGGGCTTCAGTAGGTTTTCACACATCTGAAAGGCCTCATCCCCAACCATAACAAATGGTATCGGTGGACCTTGAGTGTTGGGGAGCGGTTGTGGCCGAGGAAAATTAAAATTTTTGCCATACACACGGCGGTCCATATCAGAGTTCTTGAAAGTCTGGGAATCGTTGCCACGGCCAAAAGCTCCAATGTCCACAGCGATGAAGCGACAGTCTGCATCGGCTATTGCCATGAGCACAACAGAAAAATATTTTTTGTAATTGAAGTACTCCGATCCTGTTCTGGCTGGTTTTATAATGCGGATGTGCTTTCCATCAACCACTCCCAAACAGTTGGGGAAATCACATACACTCCAGAATATTTCACATGTCCAAGGTGGGTAGGGGTATAAACTCATCCCGGAGAACATTCCACAAAGCCCGGCAGATGTCCGCAACTATTCCAGACAGGGTGGAAATTCCAAGCCGGTATTGGAAGTGGAGGGATGATTAACTCTCTCTGGTTGCCAGAAATCTGTAAGAAAAAATTTTTTTTTTTACAATTTATTCTATTTATGGTGTGGTTACGCTAAAGACAGAACGGAAAATACCCAAAAAATACATATCAGAACACCCAAAATTTGGACTGTCATTGGTTTGGATTTGGAACGTACCTTAATGCAACAAGCATACGTTCCTCTGGTAGAATCGCTCTACGGACCTGGGTGTCCTGTCTCCGTATGGTTCCTTGGACACGTTCCGGGATTTGCTTGCTTGAGTCTTGCGACATCCTTGTATATTCATGGAATTTATCTGGGTTGGCATTAAGCTCGCCATACAGCGTGTGATAGGCTCCACGTCTCACGTAATTCAATAATGGGGTGTCTCCAAAAACGCCTACACAGTCTCCTTCTCAATCTTTTGCGATTTCTGTCTTGCTCCCGAGAAAGAGAGAGAAAGAGAGAGAAAGAGAGAAAGAGAGAAAGAGAGAAAGAGAGAAAGAGAGAAAGAGAGAGAAGAGAGAAAGAGAGAAAGAGAGGAAAGAGAGAAAGAGAGAGAGAGAGAGAGAGAGAGAGAGAGAGAGAGAGAGAGAGAGAGAGAGAGAGAGAGAGAGAGAGAGAGAGAAGAGAGAGAGAGAGAGAGAGAGAGAGAGAGAGAGAGAGAGAGAGAGAGAGAGAGACTCATAACACACGCCCTCTGTAGTCCCATTGGCGCTGTCTTTTTCACCATGCGCACCAAAAAAAAAAAAAAAAAAACGCATAGAAACACGTACAAATGCGGCGTGTAACCGCATGCGTTCCCCGAATACGTCTAAAAAATGCCGCATTTGTACGTGTTTCTATGTGTTTTTTTCCTGAACTTGCGGATGCGGATTTAACGCTGCGGATTCTACCGCAAATGTGAAACTAGCCTTACACAACACTGGGATCATTTGTAGCACAATAAATAACTGAGTGATGATAAAGATGAAGCAGCAGCAGCTTACCAGACACAGCGATGTCAGATATCACTGTCTTTTTGCGGTCTTTGACGCTGCTAATCTGTGGAAAGTGGACATCTACAGCCAGGTACAGAAGGCAGGTAAGAAAGGCCAGCAACCCCACTGTCACACCATAGGTGCAGGCACTTCGGTTTTGGTTGAAAATGCAGTGTTCCTCCTCCTCACTTGCCTTATTAATGTATCCCTCATTAATTATGCCTCCAAAGACCACAATAGAGAACACCTGCAAAAGACCAAAAATAGAGAGTGTCAGAAAAAAACAACAATATAGTATAACATATTAAAAATGAACACACAAGCCTCATTCTCTATACCGCCCTTCTAGAAGCAGAAGAGTCCGCAACACTTTTCTCTATGTACAATGGAAATATCAACATGGTGAAAGCAAAAGAAAATGCACATTCAAGCTGGGAAACTCCACATTTAAAGGGAGCAATCATCAGGTTTTGGCTACCCCATTAGAGAGGAGCATAATGTATGGTTCAGAGACCCGGATTCCAGCTATGTGTCTCAGCGCTGCAGTTTTGATAAAATCATTTTTTGTCTGCTTCAGATCTACCAGTTCTGTGAATGCTGCGCTATGTATAACCCCGCCCACAACACTGATTGGTAGCTTTTCCACAGAGTAAACAAAAAGCTGCCAATCAGTGGTAGCTCATGAATATGGAGGACTACTGGCAGCAAGATTACTAGTCCTTGAGTGACACTATCCCCCTTCTAATACAGTAATTTTATAAAACCTAATGCAAACAGACTAGCAAGTGATACATCACTGGAATCAGGGTCTCTGTCTCTATATTATGCTGCTCTCTGAAGAGGTGGCAAAAACCTGGTGACCGAAGAGCTACAGTGGGTATGGAAAGTATTCAGATCCCTATAAATTTTTCACTTTCATTGCAGCCATTTGGTAAATTCAAAAAAGTTCATTTTTTCTCATTAATGTACACTCTGAACCCCATCTTGACCAAAAAAAAAAAAAAGAGAAACTGAAATATCACACGGTCATAAGTATTCAGACCCTTTGATCAGACACTCATATTTAAGTTACATGCTGTCCATTTCCTTGTGATCCTCAAGATGGTTCTACTCATTGGAGTCCGGCTCTGTTTAATTACGCTGATAGGACTTGATTTGGAAAGGCACACACCTGTCTATATAAGACCTCACAGCTCACAGTGCATGTCAGACCAAATGAGAATCATGAGGTCAAAGAATCTCTCCAAGGAGCTCAGATACAGAATTGTGGCAAGGCACAGATCTGGCCAAGGTTACAACAGAATTTCTGCGGTACTCAAGGTTCCTAAGAGCACAGTGGCCTCCATAATCCTTAAATGGAAGAAGTTTGGGACCACCAGAAGTCTTCCTAGACCTGGCCGTCCAGCCAAACTGAGCAATCAAGGGAGAAGAGCCTTTGTGAGACAAGTAAAGAAGAACCCCAAGATCACTGTGGCTGAGCTCCAGAGATGCAGTAGGGATATGGGAGTTCAACAAAGTCAACTATCACTGCAGCCCTCCACCAGTTGGGCTTTTATAGCAGAGTGGCCCAACGTAAGCCTCTCCTCGGTGCAAGACATATGAAAGCCTGCAGAGTTTTTTTTTTTTTTTTTTTAAGTAAAAAACACACTTATGAAGATCTCCAAGACTATGAGAAATAAGATTCTCTGGTCTGATGAGACGAAGATAGACCTTTTTGGTGATCATTCTAAGCGGAATGTGTAGAGAAACCCAGGCACTGCTCATCACTTGCCCATCACAATCCCAACAGTAAAACATGGTGGTGGCAGCATCATGCTATGTGGTGTTTTTCAGCTGAAGGGAAAGGACGACTGGTTGCCATTGAAGGAAACATGAATGCGGCCAAGTACAGAGATATCCTGGGTGAAAACCTCTTCCAGAGTGCTCTGGACCTCAGACTTCGCCGAAGGTCTTCCAACAAGACAATGAGCCTAAGCACACAGCTAAAATAACAAAGGAGTGGCTAAAGAACAACTCTGTGACCATTCTTGACTGGCCCAGCCAGAGCCCTGACCTAAACCCAATTGAGCATCTCTGGAGAGACCTGAAAATGGCTGTCCACCAACGTTCACCATCCAACCTGACGGAACTAGAGATGATCTGCAAGGAAGAATGGCAGAGAATCCCCAAATCCAGGTGTGAAAAACTTGTTGCATCATTCCCAAGAAGATTCATAGCTGTACTAGCTAAAAAGGGTGCTTCTACTCAATACTGAGCAAAGGGTCTGAATACTTCTGACCATGTAATATTTCAGTTTTTCTTTAATAAATGTGGAACAATGTCTACATTTGGGTTTTTTCAGTCAAGATGGGATGCAGACTGTACATTAATGAGGAAAAAAATGAACTTTTTTGAATTTACCAAATGGATGCAATGAAAAAGAGTGAAACATTTAAAGGGGTCTGAATACTTTCCGCACCCACTGTATTCCCATTTCAGACATTCATGTCATATCCACAGTGTATGCTATAAAAGTACCACCAGAACTACACCTCTCCTTCTCTACTGTATGACGTGGGATGGGGAGAACATAGAACAGCTAGAAGTCAGGTAGAGAAGCAGTCTTTGGTCTCCAAACGTAACAGGGGCCCAGCCAGGTCTGATGGCGCCAAAACAACCATCTGTTGAGAAATTATGATGTATCATAGGTGTTGGGAATTTCAGTTGCCAGACCCAAGAGGAAGGAAACTAGAACCATCCCAGGGGCAGGAAAGGAAGTGACAAACCCACGGGTTAATTACTTAAGTCAGGCTGTGGCCCAGGGTTCTCTTCTAAGGGAGGTCATGCTGGCATATAGTTTTGGAAGAAACTGGACACCTGCTGGCACCTCACACGTGACACCAAGGTCTAACATCCAACTTGTAACTGACTTTTGTATCATCTGCTTATACTTCTTGTACTACCACCTGAATTTATATATCTGACCATTGGATATGTATATGGCATATTTTGTATAAAGAATTTTGTCTAGTGTGCCCTTAAGGCGACTAAATATCCAATTTAACCTTGGGCTGCCCCTTTATCTTGATCCAGGAGTCCACGCAACCGTGTTCTCGGTTTAACGTCACATGCTACTGGGGCTGGTTTCTGGCACAATATAATCCCTTTATAATCCCGGTCTGTTATGCAACGAGAAACTGATGGCAGTCCTACCAGGCTGGCAAGGGTCTGTTTAACTGGTGCTAGATAAAAGGGTCTGAGCCTGTCAGGGTTGTGAGCGAGTTGTGCCATGCTAGCATTCGTGTGGGCCACCCTCTTTCACTCCCCGTGCTTCCCTTTGCCCATGTGGACATGGGGTGTCTGTGTAAAACTGACCAAGCTGAATTTATGTATCCCCAGGAGGGGAAAGTCACAGTGAAAGAGGGAAGACAGTGCCGCGTGACACCAGACGTATCAATGGCATCAGGTGGGGCTGCAAAGTGCGGTTCTTCACAGCCTCATCAGATCTTTTTTATAAATGGTCATAACTAGAGTTGAGCGAAACGGATCGCTCATTTTCAAAAGTCGCCGACTTTTGGCACAGTCGGGTTTCATGAAACCCAACCCGATCCCTGTGTGGAGTCGGCCATGCGGTACGCGACTTTCGCGCCAAAGTCGCGTTTCAATGACGCGAAAAGCGCCATTTCTCAGCCAATGAAGGTGGACGCAGAGTGTGAGCAGCGTGATGACATAGGTCCTGGTCCCCACCATCTTACAGAAGGGCATTGCAGTGATTGGCTTGCTGTCTGCGGCGTCACAGGGGCTATAAAGGGGCGTTCCCGCCGACCGCCATGTTACTGCTGCTGATCTGAGCATAGGGAGAGGTTGCTTCCGCTTCGTCAGAAGCAGGGATAGCGTTAGGCAGGGTCCATTAACCCCCAAACCGCTTGTGCTGTAGCGATTTCCACTGTCCAACACCACCTTTTGTTTGCAGGGACAGTGGAAGCTACATTTTTTTCCCTCAGTGCTGTAGCTCATTGGGCTGCACTAGAAGGCTCCCTGATAGCTGCATTGCTGTGTGTACGCCGCTGTGCAAACCAACTGCTTTTTTCAAAGCACAAATCCTGTTCCTTCCTTTCTGCACAGCTATCTTGTTTGTTTGTCCACACTTTTGATTTAATTTGTGCAGCAGTCCACTCCTTGTTATTGCTGCCTGCCATACCTTGCTGAGATTACTGCAGGGAGATAGTAATTGTAGGACAGTCCCTGTTTTTTTTTGGTTTTTAAATTCTCCCTGAAAAAAAATAAATAGTGGGAGATTAATCTTGGCATTTGTGCTTGAGTGCCAGTCGTGTGTGCCATCTCTCTCCAATTGTGGGGCACAGAAAGCCTAGTGTGTAATACTGGGCCTGATTTCTTGACAATTCTCCCAGAAACAAAAAAAAAGTGGGAGATTAAGATTGGCATTTGTGCTTAAGTGACAGTCCTGCGTGTGTGGCATCTCTCTCAAATTGTGGGCCACAGAAAGCCTAGTGTCTGCAATACTGTTTTTTTTTTGGGGGGGGGGGTTTAATTCTCCCTTTAAAAAAAAAAAATGGGAGATTAATATTGGCATTTGTGCTTGAGTGCCAGTCGTGTGTGCCATCTCTCTCAAATTGTGGGCCACAGAAAGCCTAGTGTCTGCAATACTGTTTTTTTTTTTTGGTTTTTAAATTCTCCCTGAAAAAAAATAAATAGTGGGAGATTAATATTGGCATTTGTGCTTCAGTGCCAGTCCTGCGTGTGTGGCATCTGTCTAATTTTGTGCCACAGAAAACCGAGTGTGTAACATTGTGCCTGATTTTCTTTGCAGTCTCACCCACCTATAAAGGGATATCTAAATCCTACAGAAGTTTCAGTTCACCTTGTAAGTTGTTTTACAGTAACAAATACCGTTATTTTGGTTACGTTTTTAAAACAATGAAGAAGTCTGGTGGAAGAGGTCGTGGCCGTGGGCGTTCATTGCCAGCTGGTAATGATGGTAGTGGTGGTGGAGCATCAGGTGGTCGTGGGAAAAACAATATAGCACCTAAGTCTCGAGCTGTGGAGCCAGGTTCGTCGTCTGGCTACACAAGGCCTCGAACGCTCCCTTTTCTGGGAGTAGGAAAACCGCTTTTAAAGCCGGAGCAGCAAGAGCAAGTTTTGGCTTTCCTTGCTGACTCAGCCTCTAGCTTTTTTGCCTCCTCTTCTGAAACTGGTAAATGTAAAAGCAGCGTGTCGTTAGTGGATGTTCACGCTCAGGGACAAGTCGCTCCATTGTCCTGTTCAGCAAAAACAACAACAGAGAAGGATGCGTCAGGCGACAACGGGTTACTCCATGGAGCTCTTTACACATACCGTCCCTGGGTTAGAAAGTGAAACAGTTAACAGGCCATGCCCATTACAAGTTGAATCGGACATGGAGTGCACTGATGCACAGTCACAGCCAGAGTCCTATGCTGTTCCTTTGACTCAGACCACAACATTGCCCTCGCAGTGTACTGATCCAGAATCAGACCCTGATGAGACTATGGTGCCCCGTCACAAACGCTATACCACCGGCTTACACGGTAACACAGACGAAGTTGCACATGAGATAGAAGAGGAGGTCATTGATGACCCAGTTGTTGACCCCGACTGGCAGCCATTGGGGGAACAGGGTGCAGGCGGCAGTAGTTCTGAAGCGGAGGAGGAGGGGCCGCAGCAGGCATCAACATCGCAACAGGTTCCATCTGCCGGGCCCGTATCTGGCCCAAAACGCGTGGCAAAGCCAAAACCAGTTGGAGGACAGCGTGGCCATACGGTTAAAGAAGCTCAGTCTGCAATGCCTGAAAAGGTATCCGATGGTAGAAAGAATGCAGTCTGGCATTTTTTTAAACAACATCTAATTGATCAGCGCAAAGTCATCTGTCAAAAATGTTCAACTACCTTAAGCAGAGGTCAGAATCTGAAAAGTCTAAATACAAGTTGCATGCATAGACATTTAACCATCATGCATTTGCAAGCCTGGACTAACTACCAAACGTCCCTTAAGGTTGTAGCACCCTTGGCCAATTAAGCTAGTCAGCAACGCTACATCCCTTCCGTCACTGTAAGGCCACCATTTTCCGCACCACCTGCAGTATCTGTGCAGGTTTCGTTGCCAGGCCAAAGCAGTCAGGGTCAGGGAATCACCAGTTTCGTAGAAGGAAACACTGCATCTAGGGCACCGGCAAGAATACCGTCTCCAACTGTCTCAGTCTGAAATGTCCACCGGCACCCCCGCTAGTTCCACGATCTCCAGCTCTCCAGTCCAGCTCACCCTACATGAGACTCTCGTTAGAAAAAGGAAGTACTCATCCTCGCATCCGCGTACACAGGGTTTTAACGCCCACATAGCTAGACTAATCTCATTAGAGATGATGCCCTACCGGTTAGTTGAAAGTGAAGCTTTCAAAGCCCTGATGGACTACGCTGAACCACGCTACGAGCTACCCAGTCGACACTTCTTTTCAAGAAAAGCCATCCCAGCCCTCCACCAGCATGTTAAAGAGCGCATCATCCATGCACTCAGGCAATCTGTGAGTACAAAGGTGCACCTGACAACAGATGCATGGACCAGTAGGCGGCATGGCCAGGGACGTTACGTGTCCATCACGGCACACTGGGTGAATGTGGTGGATGCAGGGTCCACAGGGGACAGCAATATTGGGACAGTTCTGCCTAGCCCACGGTCTAGGAAACAGTTGGCTGTAGCCGTTCGCCCCCCCCCCCTCCTCCTCCTCCTGCAGAAGCAAGAGCTCATCCACAGACCGCAGTCGCACAACCACTCCATCCGCAGCTGCCACTGTTGCACACCAGGTGTCCCATTATGGGGTAGCTACTGGCAAGCGTCAGCAGGCTGTATTGGCTATGAAGTGTTTGGGCGACAACAGACACCGCGGAAGTTCTGTCCGAGTTCTTGCAGAAAGAAACGCAGTCGTGGCTGGGCACTGTAGATCTTGAGGCAGGCAAGGTAGTGAGTGATAACGGAAGGAATTTCATGGCTGCCATCGCCCTTTACCAACTGAAACACATTCCTTGCCTGGCTCACACCTTAAACTTGGTGGTGCAGTGCTTCCTGAAAAGTTATCCGGGGTTATCCGACCTGCTCCTCAAAGTGCGCGGACTTTGCTCGCATATCCGCCATTCGCCCGTACACTCCAGCCGTATGCAGACCTATCAGCGGTCTTTGAACCTTCCCCAGCATCGCCTAATCATCGACGTTGCAACAAGGTGGAACTCAACACTGCACATGCTTCAGAGACTGTGCGAACAGAGGCGTGCTGTTATGTATTTGTGGGAGGATACACACACGGGCAGGCAGTAGGATGGCAGACATGGAGTTGTCAGGTTTGCAGTGGTCGAAGGTACAAGACATATGTCAAGTCCTTCAGTGTTTTGAGGAATGCACACGGCTGGTAAGTGCAGACAACGCCATAATAAGCATGAGCATCCCCCTAATGCATCTGCTGATGCAAAGTTTGACGCACATAAAGGAGCAGGCGTCTGCAGCAGAGGAAGAGGAAAGCCTTGATGACAGTCAGCCATTGTCTGGTCAGGGCAGTGTACAGGACGAGGTAGCGGGCGAACAGGAGGAGGAGGACGAGGAGGATGATGGGGATGAGTATTTTTTTTAATGAGGAAGCTTCTCCGGGGCCACTGGAAATTGGTGGCGTGGCAAGGCCGGGTTCTGGTTTTTTGAGGGACACAAGTGACGTAGATTTGCCTGAAACTGCCCTTCAACCCAGCACAACCGCAGATTTGACAACTGGAACTTTGGCCCACATGGCGGATTATGCCTTGCATATCCTCAAAAGGGACACACGCATTATTAAAATGATGACCGATGACGATTACTGGTTGGCCTGCCTCCTTGATCCTCGCTATAAAAGGCAAATTGCAAAATATTATGCCACATGAGAACTTGGAACAAATATTAGCAACCAAACAATCAACTCTTGACCGTTTCATTCAGGCATTCCCAGCACACAGCGCCGGTGATCGTTCTCACACGAGCTGCAGGGGGCAGCAGGCCAGAGGTGTTAGAGGTGCACAAATCAGAAGTGGCGTTGGACAGAGGGGTTTTCTGACCAGGTTGTGGAGTGATTTTGCTATGACCGCAGACAGGACAGGTACTGCAGCATCAATTCAAAGTGACAGGAGACAACATTTGTCCAGTATGGTTACTAACTATTTTTCATCCCTTATCGATGTTCTCCCTCAACCGTCATTCCCATTTGATTACTGGGCATCCAAATTAGACACCTGACCAGAATTGGCAGAATATGCATTGCAGGAGCTTGCTTGCCCAGCAGCTAGTGTGCTATCAGAAAGAGTATTCAGTGCTGCTGGTTCAATATTAACCGAAAAAAGGACTCGTCTGGCTACCCAAAATGTTGATGATCTAACCTTCATTAAAATGAACCACAACTGGATTTCGAATTATTTTGCCCCACCTTTCCCGGCTGACACCTAGATTTCCAATGAAAAGGTCTTGCTTGTGGACTGCTCTGACTGAGTTTTCCAATCTCGTACTTTGCAGCAGCTGTTTGTCCAGCATACGACATGATTACACCACCCTAAATGGCCAAACTCCCCCCACGGGGCCGTGGTCTCGCCACTTGGCGCAAGCACCCGTGAGAGTGCAGTTTGTCTGAAGAGGTGGGTGTGCACGCTTTTGGTAGACGGCACTGCCACTGGGTCCCTCATAGTACAATAAAGGGTCTCTGGCGGTGGTGGCGCGCAACCAACGTCAGACACATCGTTGTAACATGAGGGGCCCTGGGCCTGTACCGCCCGCCACAAGACAGTTTCCCCCCCCCCCCCCCCCACCAGCTCAAACAGTGCTCTACGATTTGCAAAATTATCTCTCACAGCTCCAGCAATGTTTAGTCTATGCGCTGACATCCTTCAATGCCTGGCACTGACAATACCAATGTGTTGACATGTATGATGCTACTTAAAATAGTCTGGGGCAGTGTCCTATATTTACACCAGTAAATACTTTGCGCCAAATTACTAAGTCAGAAACACAGCAGAGGAGCCCACCCCTGTACCTAAGTATGCCACCCTTTTGTCTTTTGGTTTTGCTGTATTGCGAGACATTAACATCTATTTATTTTTTGGGAGTACTAACTGTCAGACACTGATTACAATCGGCCTCCGCTGACAACACCAATGCTGCCTGTGTACCCCTGCAAGATAATTCCAAGTGCATAGAGCCTACTTTTGTTATGTTAGGCCTACTAAGCCTGTCTGCGGTCCCTCCTTCCAATAGTCCTCCACTGACCACACCACTGCTGCCCGTGTACAACTGGAACCTATTTTTAAGGGCCTACAGCCTACTTTTGTTATGTTAGGCCTACTAAGCCTGTCTGCGGTCCCTCCTTCCAATAGTCCTCCACTGACCACACCACTGCTGCCCGTGTACCCCTGGAACCTATTTTTAAGGGCCTACAGCCTACTTTTGTTATGTTAGGCCTACTAAGCCTGTCTGCGGTCCCTCCTTCCAATAGTCCTCCACTTACCACACCACAGCTGCCCGTGTACCCCTGGAACCCATTTTAAATTGCATAGAGCATCCTTTTTTTAATTGTAGGCGTACTAAGTCTGTCTGCGGTCCATAATTGAAATTGTCCTCCACTGACCAGAGCAATGCTGCCTGTGTACCCCTGTAACCTTTTTTAAACTGCATTGAGCCAAATTTTTTTGTTTAAGGCCTACTACCTGTGTCTGTCTGCGCCACTCAATACAGCTGTCCTCCTCTGAAAAAAGCTGAGCGTCAATAGTCTGGTTGTCAGCCTATAGGAATTTGAAAACTGCATTGGGGCTACTACTTCGGTAGGGCCTACTAACGGTGTCTGCCGCTCCAAGGTGTTCCCCAGGTTTCCTCTCCATAGCTTCAATCTTAAAGCTCTAGTTTAGTAGTTGTTGAAAACAACACTGCATTAGGCCTACAAGTTGGGTCTGGGTTGTAGAGACGGTGTCTTCTGCTCCAAGGTGTTCTCCAGGTTGCCTTTCCTGAGCTATCTTCAGGCTCTTGTTAAATAGTTGTTAAATGGAACGACTGCATTTGGCCTACTAGTTGGGTTGGGGCCTACTAACAGTGTCTGCCGCTCCTTGCTGTTCTCCTGGTTTCCTGTCCTGAAATTCCATTTTCAGGCTCTCGTTAAGTAGTTGTTAATGTTAGACTGCATTTGGCCTACTAGTTGGGTTGGGGCCTACTATCGGTGTCTGCCGCTCCTTGCTGTTCTCCTCCACTGAACAAAGCTGTGCCGCCTGTTTACTACTGTTGCCAATTTTGAACTGCATTTAGACTACTTACTGATTTGGGCCTACTCTCCGTGTCAGCCTCTCATTACAGTTGTCCTCCACTGAACAAAGCAATGCCCCCTGGTTAGTCCTGTTACCAATTTTGAACTGCATTTAGCCCACTTTATTCTTTGGGCCTATATCTGTGTTTCCTCCTCATCCTGCCCATTGCCCAGCCAGTTATAGATGAGTCTGCTGGTACATTGACCCATAACGCAACATTCCCCGTGCACGCTACACAGCAAGATTGTGACCCTGCTGAAAGTCAGGTTCCTCTTCCCGCATACCATCTTACACGGGGACAAAGAGGAAGGTGCATATGAAAGTGAAGGTTCCATCATCAGGTGGGGGAGGAATACTCGTTGGCGACGTCACTGGCACAGGGCCCCTCATAGTACGCAAAAGTGTCGCTGCCGGTGGGAGGCGCCCCTGCCGTGCAAACACACCGCCATACTTTGAGGGGCCCTGTGCCAGTGCCAATGCCAACGAGTGGGCCCCCCCTGCTTGCTCAGGATCACAGCACTTGCAAAGTTGAAATACTTACCTCTCCCTGCTCCACTGCCGTGACGTGGTCCAGATTTCCTGTGCCCACTAAATACTTGAACCAGTCCTACCCCCCACTTTAGCCAAATGACCCCCAATTTCCAATGCCTTACTATTATTATAAGGTAAATTAAGACTGACAAGCTTCAGTAACAGGAATGGATGTTTTTGCCATTAAAATGGGCACTGTACATGTTTTCCTGGCCTCCACTCACTGCCGACTATGCTCCCCCATTGACTTGCATTGGGTTTCGTGTTTCGGTCGATCCCCGACTTTTCGCGATAATCGGCCGATTCCACTCGACTCGACTGTTGAGATAGTCGGGTTTTGCGAAACCCGACTCGACCCTAAAAAACTAAAAGTCGCTCAACTCTAGTCATAACTCATTGTTCCGTTTTGGTCACAACTAAACCCATATGAAGTAGGGATAACAATACTAACCTCCTTGTTTAGATTTGAATCCAGAATTGCAGCGCTAATCACTGATCCACCACAGTAGATGATCTTTACATTCCTAACGTATCTCATATTAATAAAGAGGGGCTGCTGTAAATGGCTCACATGTGCACATCTGATAATCTTCATAGCCTTTTAGCTGCCCTCCAAGATTCTATTTTCTGCAGTCAGTAACATGATCGGCATTCACAGCTGCATGCCCTGCACATTGCAGTGTTCCTGTCTCCTGGCGACTTGCTTTTCCCTCATCATTGCACAAAACAATGATATGATTGGACAGCTCACTGCTTTGCAAAAAAAAAAAAAACCAGCAAGACTTATCTGATCATTGAAAGTCATATAATGACCTGCAAGTCTAGATCAGCAGCTGTCTCAGGCCATCCTCGGTGCTGATGAAGGGAAACTACTCCTACACAGATGTCCTGTAAATGAGTGTCTGACTTGGCTAATATCCCTGGTCATGTTGAACTGAAGGCTTGAAGGGTCAGCTACTGCTTTAGAGGGAAGAAATAATTTGCTAATGCCACCTACTGAAGTTAGCTACTCTATGGAAAAAAGAACAATTTGCACCGACATTTCTTTTTAAGTGGAAAAATAAGCAGGAATCATCTTGGATGGGGCATCGCAAGCAGCTTTATGCAGTGAACGCAGCAGTCAGTGGGGGTTGAGCATGCAGGCAGCATTCTTCAGGCAACGGCAGTTTTGTGCTGTACCTAGTGGTTCATCAGGCCCGACGTGATTACGGGGTGTGGATGTGTTCCTAAGGTAGTCAGAAGCATGATAAAGATCCCTATGGCCGCCAACTAGGCACCCCTGTGAAGCACAGGCATAGGCTGGGCTTCATAAGAAACCATCATTCAGACTATATAGTGCAATATTCTGGCATAAAATTCAGTAACCATAAAAAGTAAAATGCTGTAAAGAGGGAAGGAAAAAAAAAAAAAAAAAGATGACCCTGCCAAAGCAGTTGCGGCATCGATCAGCTGATCGGCCGGTGAGATCCAGGAAGCCGGGTTTCCTCTGCAGCTTATTCGGCAAGCTATAGCGCTTGCTGAATAACAAGGAACCCGATCAAATTCGCTCAACTCTACTCCTCCTCAACCTCCATGATCCTCCTTAGGGCCCCTTTCCACTTGTGAGAAAAACGGACGAGTGCAATCCGATAAAAAAAAAAAAAAAAAATCGGATTGCACTCGGACCAATGTTAATCAATAGGTGACATTCCATTTGCGATTTTTTTTCTCAGCTGAAATCGGACTGAGAAAAAAAAATCGCAGCATGCTGCAATTTGCTGCGAGTCTCGAACGAGACTCGCCAATGCAAGTCAATGGGTGCGATACAAAAAACGCATGGCATACGGAACATCCGTATTCCATCCGTTTTTTACGGATACCTTACCATTCTGTGTCATAGAACACTGTAAATAGTCCTGTAAATGACTGTATAAAAATAGTTGCAGAGAAAAAAAAAAACGGATTGCATACGGATGTAAAAACGGATGATGCGATTAAAAAAATCGCATGACAATCGCACACGTTACATCCGTTTTTTCGGTCCGTAAATCGGACCGTTTTTTTCTCACACAAGTGGAAAGGGGCCCTTACTGCCATGAGGAGTTCCTCTATATTCCCTGAGGAGAAATAATCTCTCTTGTTGGGAGATCTCTGGGTCCAGGATTAATTTGCCTTCTTCCAGAGGTTCATCTGGGATCGACGTCTCATCCTGAGAGTCCTCATTCACCTCCTCCTCCTCTATATTAAGCTTCCTCTTTTTAGCTTCTGCATGGACACTGGGAGGGGGTGCGGGCTGGGAAAGGGCAGCCAGGGAGGTTTTTATCTCCTGGTGGATTAGGCCTTTAATTTCTTCCATTAAGGAAGGTTGCTCTTCCCTGATCTTCTCAGTGCACTTTACATAACGTCGTCTTATGTGAAGAGGCCAGATATTTTTTTGTACAAACTGCACATCTCCGTGAAGTTTTGGACTTGCTTCCTGGTGCAGGTTCCTTGTCCCCCTACAAGAAAGGGGAGAAGGAATAATAAAAGACTCTAAAACCTGCACAAAGGGAATGGACCCAGTGCCATAGTTGTTACTGGGACCGAGAGGGTGCTGGGATCTGCCGCTGCAGAGCGAGGGGAACCTGACATCTCCATGCTACCACCACACAGGGTTGGTCCTACCTTAGATGTCGTCCTTGTCCAGGGCTCTTAAATAGGAGACAAGACTTCAGCACCTGTCCTCTCATTAGAGGACCTCCTTCCCCTTGATGTCCAGGTGTGGGGGGGTAGCAGACACCTATCTGCGCTGCAATCTCTGATGCGTTCCAGCGTGGAATGCAAGAATCCCTGCATCTGGTATACTGAAACCGGCATGGGACGTCACTTCCTGCCGCCGACCCAAGACCCGGAATTTCTCACGCACGTGCCCAGTGTGACACGTTGTCTGGATACTGCAACGGTGGAGGAGAGGAGGCTGGAGAGCTCAGAAGCCTCCTGCCGAAGAATCCCCCCCCAGACCTTGCCCAAAGGTGCAGACTGGAGGGGGGTCCCCGAGTCCTGAATGGAGACAGGAGCTGCGCTCAGGGGAAGAGGTAAGCCTGCTCGGTCCCCTGCTGCCCGGCTTGTTCTCGATTTCCCCTGGTAATTGTTGCCAGCACAGCACACCGTGGATGACCTCTTCACCCCTAGTAGGGACAGCAAAGAACACTGAGGGGAGGATGTGGGAGGGGTTATATAACATATTTGGTATTTCCTGTCCCTATTAGGAAAGGGGTAACATCCTCCGATGTGCTGTCATGGAGGGTTACTAGAGAAAAAGAATCTTAATCAAAATGGCACCGGGGGCCACTGCGCAGTAGCATCATTCGGAACGCAATAGATATGATCGCTGATAGATGCTACTGCGCAGGCAACACAGTGGCGCCATCTTGATAGAGCCAATTTTTTTTTTCCCTAGCAAAAATGGCACCAGCACTTGCGCAGTAGCATTGCTCCTAATTATGCTACCGCGCAGGCTGTCATAGCCATTTTGATTAATGTTACCACCCCCCCTCCCCCCCAAGAGATTTACATGACAAAATCAAATGAAATATGGATATTATAGATCATATCATGCTACAACACACACGCCACCTGCATGATGAATGTAATGTAATGTTTTGTTTTTTTTCTTTCAAATAATTTTTAATGATTTTATAAATTTAATAGAGGTGAAGGGTAAGGGTTCAGGATTGCATCAGGATTTGGTCAGGATTTTATGCAGGTAAAATCCTGACAAAATCTGCACCTGAGGTCACTGGCAGGTCACCTGCGCGGTCCTTGCGTTTTTTCTGCAATGTAAGGACATGCTGTGTACTGAAAAGACGCGCCGCATGTACGATTTCGCGGGTCTGCCGCATGCGTCTTTTAATGCATAGTGGAGATGGGATTTCATGAAATCCCCTCCACTATGCTGTAACATCTGGACGCAGCGTCAAAAACGCAGCGTTTCCTGAACGTGGAAACATACCCTAAAAGGTAAGGAAAAAAATAGAGTGGATGGGCAAAAGGAAAAGAAAAGACAGGCATACATATATATACTACTGTAGCTTACTCAAACAGAATGGGTTTTTTTTCAAACAAGATATGCAGAATGTAAAATAGGGGGCAGGTCAGGGAGGGATCAGTGACAGGTCAAAAGCCATACACATGAAAATGTAAGCAGAGTACCACATAAAGACCCCCCACAGGCCACCCCGAAGCATGAGAATCTCATTAACTGAAAACTACAAATAAAGATTAAACAACCAAGGTATCAATTTAATCAGTATAACAGCGCCAACCTGACACTGTAGGTTACTGAGCACAATCCTGCTGACCGGTTTCCTTTACCCCTCCAAAGTGGTTTGCACATTAATGACCAAGCCAATATTTACAATTCTGACCACTGTCACTTTATGATTTCAGAACTCTGGAATGCTTTAATGGATCCAACCGATTCGGAGATTGGTTTTCCGACATATTGTACTTCATTATAGGGATGAAATTTCTTCAAAATAACTTGCGTTGATTTGTACAAAAAAACAAAAACAAAACAAATTTAGCAAAAACTAAATATGCCCTTAAATCAGAGATGTTTCACACAATAGTTAATAAATAACATTTCCCACATGTCTACTTTACATCAGCACAATTTTTGAAAAAAAATTTTTGTTAGGAATTTATAAGGGTTAAAAGTGGACACCTCCAGTTCTGTTCATTCATTGATTCCCTTCAGCCGTTCTCGGTGCTCAAGTCTGACCCTTCTCACTGATTAGTTGTTGATCGGAGAGGTTGCACCCAACCATACGATTTCCCAAATACATAATATTTTGTTATCTCAGAGTAATACAGAGCTCCTATGGTTCAAGAAAGAGTGGGAGAGCGCGATTGGGATGACCTTCTCGGAGGAGCAATGGAACAAAATTTTCTTTTGCACAGATTTCCATTGGCTTGCAAAGCTCAAGAAAAAAAAAATTACAAAATCATAACTAGATGGTATCATTGACCAGCAGATCTTCATAAGATATTTCCCTCTGTCTCCAATAAATGCTGAAGGCACTATGCTTCATATCTGGTGGGAATGCCCTCTGGAGCAACATCTTTGATGTTTACAAACACATTACAGGGGAATCATCATGTAGAACTGCCCAGATCGGACTTCCTTCTCGGATACCAGGGTCTTTTAAATCTATCAAAAGAGGATTGCTGAGATACCGTTTATCCGCCACTAGAACAGTCATTCCAAGACACTGGCATTCTAGAATCATTCCTATCGTCCCTTTGTCTGCTACTCGTGTGTACACATTCATAACACCCCTCCAATCTATCCTTTTCTCCACTGCCCAGATTTAACTCTCCGAACCAAAAGGCTTATTGGTCAGAGGTAGACCAAGTATGTATGAGTAGTCAGCATAACGGCATCGGCTGACTCATCTGTCGGACAATCCATCCGCAGCTTTTTGTCATGTCAGAGAAACAAGAATTTGATTATGTGGACAACTGGTTAACCCCTTACTGACCTAGGACGGAATAGTACGTCTGAGGTCAGCACCTCCGCTTTGAGGTGGGCTCCGGCGGTGAGCTCACCTCAAAGCTGTGACATGTCAGCTGTTTTCAAAAGCCGACATGTGTCTGCAATAGGCCCAGGCGGAGTCACAATCCGCCTGCGCCTATTAACTATTTAAATGCTGCTGTCAAACTGACAGCGGCATTTAACATGCGCTTCCGCTGACCCCCGTCACGTGATCAGTGGTTAGCAGCGTGTCAGCATGACAACCAGAGGTCTCCTGAAGACCTCTATGGCTGTTGATGCCAGATTGCTTTGGAGCGCCACTCTGTGGTCGGCGCTCACAGCAATGCTGTAATTCAGCTACATAGGGGCGATCTGAGCATCGCCCCTATGTAGCAGAGCCGATCAGGCTATGCCAGCTTCTTGCATCCCATGAAGGCTATTGAAGCATGGCAAAAATAAAAAAAATAACCTAGACATGTCTAGTGTCTATGAACTCGTAATGACCTGGAGAATCATAATGGCAGGTCAGTTTTAGCATTTAGTGAACCTAGCAAAAAAGCCAAACAAAAAACATGCATGGATTACACTTTTTCCAATTTAACCGCACTTGGATTTTTTTCCCATTTTCTAGTACATGACATGGTAAAACCAATGGTGTTGTTCAAAAGTACAACTTGTCCTGCAAAAAATAAGCCCCCACTCGGCCATACTGACAGAAAAATAAAAAGTTATGGCTCTGGGACGGAGGGGAGCAAAACACGAAAACGCAAAACAGAAAAAAAGCTCTGGGGGTTAAGGGGTTAAACTGCGCTTCCAGGTGATCTAGCCACACAATGAGATGTGGCAGTGCATGTTGTGTCAGAAGTCAGCCTAATGACAGCCGCCCTGGATTCCCATGTCTCTTAAAGGGAACCTATCACCTGAATTTGGCGGGACCGGTTTTCGGTCATATGGGCGGAGTTTTCGAGTGTTTGATTCACCCTTTCCTTACCCGCTGGCTGCATGCTGGCCGCAATATTGGATTGAAGTTCATTCTATGTCCTCCGTAGTACACGCGTGCGCAAGGCAATCTTGTGTTCCGCCAAATTCAGGTGACAGGTTCCCTTTAAGAAAACCCTTAACCCTCTCGTCCAAAGAGATGTTTAGAAGACTCATATCATGAGAGGGCAATGCTGATCAGTGGGACACCTTGGAAATGGCTACATCAATTTTCTGGACTTGTCCCAGGGTTCACATACAGTTTCTTCTATACCCGATTTGGAATGAACTTTTTTTTTTTACTCTTTAGATCAAGAATAGTAAATGGTTATGGACAGGGAAGCATCTTTTCTTGTAAACTTCCACACCCCCCAAACATAATATTCTGTACAGATGTTGGTTCCTTATTGCTTACTGCTTTTAAAAGTTTATCATTGGCAAGAAAACCTCTGTTATAAGAGTATGACAAGTATCAGAATAAAAATCCATTAATTCACCATCCTCCTCCTCAGAACTTTAAAAAGGAAATGCCATATTTGTCTGCTGCACTTATTCCTTCTAATGGAATTCCTAATTTCACTTTAACAAATTTTAAATCCTCAACTAAGGTTCTACTAATTCAGGACTGCCAAAGTCTTAACATGCAAAAGCGATACATTTGCTCTAGGTTGCGATTATCTTGATTTTTTTCTTCTTATAAATTAATTGAGCTGAAGACAGAAAGAAAAAAAAAACCAACGAAGACTGAAATGGAGCCACAGCAGACTTACTGCCAGGAAGATGGGACTGGAGCCACATACAACCCCTGGCAAAAATTATAGAATCACCGGCCTTGGAGGGAGGATGTTCATTCAGTTGTTTAATTTTGTAGAAAAAAAAGCAGATCACAGACATGGCACAAAACTAAAGTCATTACAAATGGCAACTTTCTGGCTTTAAGAAACACTAAAATAAATCAAGAACAAAAATGTGGTCGTCAGTAATGGTTACTTTTCTTAACCAAGCATAGGGAAAAAAATTATGGAATCACCCTGTAAAATTTCATACCCAAAAATAACACCTGCATCAAAATAGATCTGCTCGTTAGTCTGCATCTAAAAAGGAGTGATCACACCTTGGAGAGCTGTTACACCAAGTGGACTGACATGAATCATGGCTCCAACATGAGAGATGTCAATTGAAACAAAGGAGAGGATTATCAAAGTCTTAAGAGAGGGTAAATCATCACGCAATGTTGCAAAAGATGTTGGTCGTTCACAGTCAGCTGTGTCTAAAATCTGGACCAAATACAAACAACATGGGAAGGTTGTTAAAGGCAAACATACTGGTAGACCAAGGAAGACATCAAAGCATCAAGATCGGAAACTTAAAGCAATATGTCTCCAAAACAGGAAATGCACAACAAAACAAATGAGGAACGAATGGGAAGAAACTAGAGTAAACATCTGACTGAACTGTAAGAAACCGCCTAAAAGAAATGGGATTTACATACAGAAAAGCTAAACGAAAGCCATCATTAACACCTTAACAGAAAAAAACAAGGTTACAATGGGCTAAGGAAAAGCAATCGTGGACTGTGGATGAAAGTCATATTCAGTGATGAATTGCGAATCTGCATTGGGCAAGGTGATGATGCTGGAACTTTTGTTTGCTGCCGTTCCAATGAGATTTATAAAAGATGACTACCTGAAGAGAACATGCAAATTTCGACAGTCATTGATGATATGGGGCTGCATGTCAGGTAAAGGCACTGGGGAGATGGCTGTCATTACATCTTCAATAAATGCACAAGTTTATGTTGATATTTCGCAAATTGTCTCTTCAGAGAGGAAGAGGACTACAACTCTAGTGCCACCTATTGGAAGGTAGCAATCCTACAAGTCAATGTCGACCCTTTAACGAGCCTTGTCATATGACTTAGGATAATAGCCAAACCAGAATCTCAATTTGCAGACACTGTTTCAGGGTACTGCCTGTGACGGGGTGTACGGCAGAGCAAGAAGGGACAACAGGCCGAGGGATGATTCAACAGATTTATTATCAAGAACGCTGGAACAACACATGCAGGTAGATCTACAGAGTCCACAATTAGTCCAATGGAACAGGTTCGGGGGCACCTCCCGATAATCCTTGTGCCAGCTAACAAAGCAATAGTCCACACGAGTCCAAGGGATCCCAAAACAATCTCACGAACGACGAGATATGTCCTCAGCTCAAGTCTCGCCCCGTTCGCTTCCGCAGTCCCAGATGAACATGGGGTCTTGCCTCAGCTAAGAATCCCCACTCCTTCTCCTTCAAGGATCAACTCACATCTGATCTCAAAATAAGAATGGATTGTCTGAGCTCCTGGGATCCGCCCATGAAGGGGGGGGTAGAGGTCACACCTTCTATTCAATGGTTGGGTCCAGCAGAAGATTCTAGACTGGTTGGCTCCACTTAGTCTATTCATTATGTGCATTTGACTAGCCACCTGCTGTGAGGAAGAATGGCCATTTCTCCACTAGTGATGTTAACAAAGCTTAATTACATTAGAGCTTAGGGCTGCAAGTATTGGGGGAAGGAGACATTGTTACAGGTGAACTCCCAGCCAAGAAAATACATAAATTACAGCTAATAGAAACCAGAGAACAGTTACATACATCAAATGGCATATTATTCAAATACAGGACAGGGCAAAAGTACATATCATGACACTGCCCCTCGTCAGTGCAAAGTGGAGATCTGGTATCCGCAAGGAGAAAC
Source organism: Ranitomeya imitator (assembly GCF_032444005.1). Classification (NCBI taxonomy): domain Eukaryota; kingdom Metazoa; phylum Chordata; class Amphibia; order Anura; family Dendrobatidae; genus Ranitomeya; species Ranitomeya imitator. The sequence continues at coordinate 58,877,271 of NC_091289.1, forward strand.
AATACTTCTTGGATCCCGGTCAGACACCTCTCAATCAGCCAAACCAGATCTCCACTTTGCACTGACGAGGGGCAGTACCCCGAAACAGTGTCTGCAAATTGAGATTCTGGTTTGGCTATTATCCCAAGTCATGTGACAAGGCTCGTTAAAGAGTCGACATTGACTGTTAGGATTGCTACTTCCAATAGGTGGCACTATAGTTGTAGTCCTCTTCCTCTCTGAAGAGACAATTTGCATATTTCCCAGAGGAGCATTGTGGCTTTAAGTCTCCTCACCTCGACATGCTCATCATGTCACTCTCCGCAAGGAGAAACGATACTTCTTGGATGTTGATATTTTGGACACTTTTCTTATCCCATCAATTGAAAGGATGTTTGTGGATGATGAAATCGTTTTTCAAGATGATAATGCATCCTGCCGTAGAGCAAAAACTGTGAAAACATTCCTTGAAAAAAGACACATAAGGTCAATGTCATGTCCTGCAAATAGTCCGGATCTCAATCCAATTGAAAATCTTTGGTGGAAGTTGAAGAAAATGGTCCATGACAAGGCTCCAACCTGCAAAGCTGATCTGGCAACAGCAATCAGAGAAAGCTGGAGCCAGACTGATGAAGAGTCCTGTGTGACACTCAGTAAGTCCAGGCCTCAGAGACAGCAAGCTGATATAAAAGCCAGAGGTGGTGCAACAAAATACTAGTGATGTGTTGGGAGTGTTTTATTTTGTTTATTTGTTTTTCATAATTCCATAATTTTTTCCTCAGAATTGAGTGACTCCATAATTTTTTCCTCAGAATTGAGTGACTCCATAATTTTTTCCCTATGCTTGGTTAAAAAAAAAGTAACCATTACTGACTGCCACATGTTTTGTTCTTGATTTCTTTTAGGGTTTCTTAAAGCCAGAAAGTTGCCATTTAAAATTACTTTAGTTTTGTGCCATGTCTGTGATTGATTTTTTTCTACAAAATTAAACAACTGAATGAACATCCTCCAAGGCCGGTGATTCCATAATTTGTGCCAGGGGTTGTAGATGCCTTGGTCTTCTGCTGACTCCAGAGATCCTATCCTATGAACTCACCGACAGGACCAGACTAGATCCAAGATTGGGAACAATGCTCCAAACCGAGCTTTACCCATGAATTTCTTACAAAGAAGCCCCCAATCAAGGAACCACTCCTGGGTAGGATGAAAAACTCCCAATTTAACCCCTTCAAGACATTGCCCTTTTCCGTTTTTGTGTTCTCGTTTTTCGATCCCCTCCTTCCCAGAGCCATAACTTTTATTTTTACGTCAATATGGCCATATGAGGGCTAGTTTTTTGCAGGACAAGTTGCAGTTTTGAACGACATCATTGGTTTTAGCATGTAGTGTACTAGAAAACGGGAAAATAAAATCCAAGTGCTGTGAAATTGCAAAAAAGTGCAATCCCACACTTGTTTTTTGCTTGGCTTTTTTGCTAGGTTCACCAAATGCTAAAACTGACCTGCCATTTTGATTCTCCAGGTTTACGAGTTCATAGACACCAAGCATGTCTAGGTTATGCGTTATCTAAGTGGTAAAAAAAATTCCAAAGTTTGCTAAAAAAAACAAACAAAACAAAATTGCGCAATTTTCCAATACCTGTAGCGTTTCCATTTTTCGTGATCTGGGGTCAAGTGAGGGCTTATTTTTTGCCCGCCGAGCTGACGTTTTTAATTATACCCTTTTGGTGCAGATTCGTTCTTTTGATCGCCCGTTGTTACATTTTAATGCAATGTCGCAACGACCAAAAAAAACAATTCTGGCATTTCTAATTTTTTTCCTCACTAGGCTGTTTAGCAATCAGGTTAATGCTTTTTTTAATTGATATTTCGATACCAAATATGTGTAGGTTTGATTTTTTTTATTGTTTTATTTTGAATGGGGCGATTTAAACTTACTTTTTTTTTTTTATTTCTTCATATTTTTTTAAACTTTTTTTTTTTTTTTTTTTTTACTTTTGCCATGCTTCAACAGCCTCTATGGGAGGCTAGAAGCTGGCATAGCCTGATCGGCTCTGCTAAATAGAGGCGATGCTCAGATCGCTCCTATGTAGCTGAATTACAGCATTGCTAGGAGCGCCGACCACAGGGTGGTGCTCACAGCAAGCCGGCATCAACAATCATAGAGGTCTCAAGGAGACCTCTGGTTGCTATGCCGACACATAGCTGACCCCCGGATCATTTCCGGTCCGATGGCCAGTTAAATGCCGCTGTCAGCGTTTGACAGCGGCATTTAACTAGTTCATAGCGGCGGCGGCGCTATTGTGGGCACATGTCAGCTGTTCAAAACAGTAATAGTACGGCGGAGGTCGGTAAGGGGTTAATCTGGTTAAAAGATATGGCTCCCGATTCATCAAGACTGGTATGAAAAAAGTCAGTCTTGATGAGGTGGCGAGTTGGGAGGCAATGTTTCCACAATCAATCTGTGTAAATCTACACAAATCTTACTCCACTCAGGGACTGGAGTAAGATCTCTGGCATAAGGAACAGCACATTGGTCATGAATTAGACGAGCTGTAGGTCTCTCCCCTTTTTCAACCAATTTTAGCATAATGAGGTGAAAAAACCATTAAAAAAAAATAAATAAATATGATAGACTTTTCAAATCTATTTACGCCAAAATCAGGGCCAAAGAACTAATGCTAGCACCGTCAGGGACAGTAGGTTTATCTTCAATGACAGGAAACTACTGGAATGTATGGAGAGGCTCTTGTACTCGAGGGTGGATCCTCTCTCTCTGGTGTTGCCATGGGAAAAAAAAGACAAAAGTATATTTAAGCTATAGACGACAGCTTAGAATAGATCATCTGATGCCTCTACTGTTACATTACAGACAACCTAGCTAGTATCAGATGTTGTGCAGGGAAGAAAAAAAAAAAAAAAAAACGACAATGTCTCCATACAAGACTTGTAAAATATTCATTCACTAGTGGTATCTGTAAATACTTATTAGGAGATGTGCTCTGTCGCTCGGGTTCTTCTCCAGGATCAGCAATTCTCTAATATCTAATCAGATTTATTAAAATTATATATACAAATTTTTTTTTTATTACATATACAGATGTGCGAAAAAGTATTTGCCCGCTGCCTGATTTCCTATTCTTTGCATGTTTGTCACGCTTAAATATTTCAGATCAACAAACAAATATAAATATTAAGATTACTTGTTTAGGTATCACAGTTTTTAAATGAAGGTCTCGAATATTAAGGGAAAAAGAAATCCAAACCTACAGGGCACTGTGTGACAAAGTGATTGCCTCCTAAACCTAATAACTGGTTGGGCCACACCTTAGTGACAACAACTGCAGTCAAGCATTTGAGATAACTGGCAATGAGTCTTTTACAACACTATGGGGGTATTGTGGCCCACTCATTCAATTAAACTCTGTTATGGGTCTATGTGATCAACAGCCAGTTGGATTGTTAAGTATTAATTTTGTCTTTGCTTTCATGTACAATAAACATTAATTATATCCTTGTTTTTAGTTTCTCTGGTATGCTGCAGGTCGACTTCTTTGTATAGAGTGGCACCCTACATTATCTAGTTGTTTGTGCTGCCTTAAGATAGGTCATCAATGTCAGTGGGGTGCGACAACCAGCACCTCCGCCAATCACCTATTCTCAGTGTCGGCCGGACCTGCTTAGTCTACAGAATAGTGGCCGCGGCTGGTACTGCACATCCTCCACCCATTAATTTTAGTACTCTGTGTAGTACTCAGTCGCAGCCACTATACAGTAGATTGAGCTATGCTGTGCAGCTGCATAACTGAGCAGCTCCGGCCGCTGCCAGCACCAAGAACAGCCGATCAGTTGAGGTTCTGGGTATTGCACCCCCGCTGACATTGAAGATATTTCCCACAGATAGGCCATCAATATTAAAGTAGTAGAAAAGTTGGAAAATTGCTAATTGTTCTACATCATTTTAAAATGTTAGATAGTAGCTTTCTTCTAACAATAACGGATATTACTCTGAAATGACTTCGTGAACTGTCCATGTTGGCAATGTGGTGTATTATTCTACTCAGGGGTTGTCCACCTGTCGCCTCCGTTTAGTAAATGTGTGGCAACTGTAAGAACTGGTAAAGATCAGTGTGGGGAAGATCACATTCCTCTTGCACCTGCCATTTGATAAACCTGGCACATTTTCAGACTGTCATCTAAATTTACACCACCTATTAGTTGGCTTACCTTGTGCCAGAAACATGCGCTACAATTTTGGTGCAATTTCTGGTGCTCGGTGCAGAATGTTAGACTCCTCCCATCCCATGTAAGCCACACCTCTTGTCAGGCAAGACACAAAGTGTTAAAAACAAGAGGAGCAAGTTATGAAATACAGTTTTTACCACACAACTACAGAATTCTGTCCCCATTTAGCGGATAAATCTTTACTAGTGACGTCTCATTAAGGCCGGTTTCACACGTCAGTGGCTCCGGTACGTGAGGTGACAGTTTCCTCACGTACCGGAGACACTGACTCACGTAGACACATTGAAATCAATGTGTCTCTGCACATGTCAGCGTGTTTTCACGGACTGTGTGTCCGTGTGCAAAACACGGAGACATGTCAGTGTTCGTGGGAGCGCACGGATTACACGGACCCATTAAAGTCCGTGTGCAGTCCGTGTGCCGTGCAGGAGAAAGCGCTACAGTAAGCGCTGTCCCCCCAGTGTGGTGCTGAAGCCGCCATTCATATCTTCTCTCCAGCAGCGTTCGCTGTAGAGAAGATATGAAAAATCCTTTTTTTTTTTGTGTTTAAAATAAAGATCCCTGTCCCCACCCCGTGCGCCGGCCCACTGTTACTAAAATACTCACCAGGCTCCCCCGCAGCTTCCTCTCAGCGCCAGCTTCTCGTGTATGAGCGGTCACGTGGTGCCGCCGATTACAGTCATGAATATGTGGCTCCACCTCCCATAGGGGTGGAGCCGCATATTCATGACTAATGGGCGGCACCACGTGACCGCTCATACACAAGGTGTGGCGAGGAGAGGATGCTTCGAGGGAGGGGGGGAATCCCATGCCGTTTTTTAAAATTATTTCTTTAAATAATTAAAAAATATTGCATGGGGACTCCTCTATTGTTGATAGCCAGCTGACAGATGAGGGTTGCAGCCCCGAGCTGTGAGTTTTGCCTGGCTGGTTATAAAAAAAATACAGGGGAACCCATGCAGGTTTTTTTTTATTATTATTTATTTACAGAACAGGAGTGGCTGATGAATACTCCTATCCGCCGCTCCTGCTCTCACTGTTATTAGCGGCAGCAGGTGTCAAATAATGGGAGCTGTAGTCCCATCAGCTGACACCAGTGACCAGAGGTAAACTTTATACCTCCGATCACAGCGGAGTGCTCATGCTGTGTTCTGACAGCGTGGGAACCGTGGCTCTCTGACCGGCGGGGATGATTTCACCGCCGATCAGAAATGCTATGACGGTGTTTCCCACTCTAATGCATATGAAAAATATAGTTCTTACCGATAACGGTATTTCTCTGAGCCCATGACGGCACCACGGAGAGGGGATCCGCCCACCAAGGACAGGAAACCTACAGATAAAAAGGCGGTACCACTCTCCCGCATCAGTTGTTTTACATAGAGAACGATGGGAGACTACTAAAAACATTTGTTAATTTTAACTGTTTAGTATAACGAGATACCGCGTGACTTTAAAAACTATGAATAGACTATGGCATCATTTTGATGTGTGCACCCACAAGTGAAGGGAGGGAATGTACGAGTGCCGTCATGGGCTCAGAGAAATACCGTTATCGGTAAGAACTATATTTTTCTCTGTCACCCATGACGGAACCACGGAGAGATTTGCATAGATAGTACATTCAGGGAGGAACCACCGCTTCCAGAACCCTTTTACCGAAGGTAAGGTCTGAAGAGGAGATTAGGTCCAATCTATAGTGCCTATAGAATGTGGATGGTGAGGACCAGGTAGCAGCTCTACATATCTGGTCAATAAAAGCTCCGGCCTTCTCCGCCCAAGAAGTTGCCACTGCCCTTGTCGAGTGAGCCTTGACCTCCCCGGGAACGGACATTCCACTTGCCGAGTATGAAAGACTGATGGCGTCCGTGATCCATCTTGCTATGGTGGCTTTAGATGCTTTTTTCCCCTTCCGGGGACCCTGGAAACACACAAAGAGAGGGATCCTCCCTACTCTCTCTAGTGACTTCTAGGTAATGTAAGAGACATCTTCTTACATCTAGTGTATGTAATGTTTGTTCCTCCTTATTTTTAGGGTTGGGACAGAAGGAGGGGAGAGATATCTCTTGAGCCCTGTGAAACTTCAAAGCCACTTTCGGGAGATATGCTGGGTCTATTCTTAAAATGACCCTATCCTCTAGAAATTGTGTGTAAGGGGGGTTAGCTGAAAGAGCCTGTAAGTCGCTAACCCTACGGGCAGAAGTGAGGGCGACTAACAGGGCGGTTTTGAGAGAGAGGTTTTTTATTGAAGTTTCGTGTAATGGTTCAAATGGTGGACTAGTTAGAGCTTTAAGGACCAAGTTTAAGTCCCATTGAGGAACAACTTTTACTGGAAGAGGCCTCGATCTTCCTGCTGCTCTGATGAATCTAGAGACCCACCTGTTTGAAGCTAAATCAAAATTAAATAGGGCTCCCAATGCTGCCACGTGAACTTTTAGGGTACTAGTGGCTAAACCCATCTCCAACCCGTTTTGTAGGAATTCTAATATGGAATTAAGGGGAATTTCTTTCCCTATTTTCGCACCTGATGATGAAAAACTTTTTCCATATCTTTCTGTACTGTTTCGTTGTAACCGGCTTCCTACTTTGTAACAAAGTTGAGATTAACCCCGGAGAGAACCCTCTGCTTTCTAATAGTTTCCTTTCAAGAGCCAAGCTGTCAAGTGCAAGTTCTTGACTTGCGGATGATGGACTGGGCCCTGTGACAATAGATCTTTGAGGTCTGGTAATACCCATGGGTCGTATATTGACATTTTCCTCATCCAGGAGAACCAAGGTCTCTTCGGCCAGAACGGGGCAATTAAGATGACCAGCGCCCCATCCTCCCGAATCTTCCTCAGCACTGCTGGAATCAGAAAAAGAGGAGGGAAGGCATAGACCAGTTGGTGTCCCCAAGACATCAGAAATGCGTCCACTACTACTGGGTTCCCCAGGGGAGATAGGGAGCAAAAGGAGACTACTTTTTTGTTTAGGTGGCTCGCAAAGAGATCTATTTTGGGAACGCCCCATTTTTCTGTGATCTGGGTAAATATCGCCTGATTTAGTTCCCATTCCCCCTGTTTTAGGCTGGACCGACTGAGAAAGTCTGCTTTGCAATTGTCTACTCCCTTTATGTGCAGGCTTGTTAGGGATAGGAGGTTGCTCTCGGCTATTTGTAGGATTGACTTGGTCACTTCCATTAGATTTTTGAAACGGGTGCCCCCTTGGTGATTTAGGTATGATACCACAACCCGGTTGTCCGACATCACCCTTACGTGGTGAGAGTGAAGGACCCCCAAGAATTCCTGAAGGGCAAATTTGACCGCAAGAAGTTCCTCCATATTGGAAGATTTGTTTGTCGGAGACCAGATGCCCTGGGCTACTAGATTGCCCAGATGAGCCCCCCACCCTGAGGGGCTTGCGTCCGTAGTCAGGACCTTCGAGATCTGAATTATCCATGGGACTCCCTGGGAAAGATTTTCCTGCGATGTCCACCATGTTAGAGAGTGATTGGTGCGAGGAGATAGAGTTAACCGCCCGTCTAAATGCCCCCCTAGATGGATTTGCTCTGACAATATCTGCCATTGGAGATCTCTTGAATGTAGCTGGGCCCACTGGACCGCGGGGATGCAAGAGGTCATGGAGCCTAAGAGGGACATACCCTGACGGAGTGTTATGGAGGGGAGAAATTGAATTCTTGATACTAAACTTTTTAGTTTCTGTATTTTGTTCCCCGGGAGCCGACATTCCATTTTTTTGGAATCTAGGGTGAGACCTAGGTACTCCTGGACCTGAGAAGGCATTAGTCTGGATTTTTCTATGTTTATTAGCCAACCCAATTCCTTTAAGGAATGTATCACTATTGCCAGTTGATTCTCGCAATGTTGCGGGGAGGAGCCTATCACCAAAAAATCGTCCAGATATGGTACAATCAAGGTATTTTCTTCCCTGAGGTGAGCCATTACCTCCGCGATCAGTTTTGTGAAAACCCTCGGGGCTATGGCTAGGCCAAATGGTAGAGCTGAGAACTGGAAGTGACTTAGGACTCCCCTGATGTGAACCGCCATCCTGAGGAATCTCTGGTGATCCTTGTGTATTGGGACGTGATAACATGCGTCCTTCAGGTCTAGGACCACCATGAAGCATTGGGGAAACAGCATTTTGATAGATGACTTTATCGTTTCCATCTTGAATGCTTGAACCTCTAAGTAATCGTTTAGGTTTTTCAGGTTTATAATGGTCCTGAAGGAACCGTCTGGTTTCTTCCTCAGGAATAGAGGGGAATAGTACCCTTTCCCTCTTTCTTGTGGGGGAACCTCCAGGAGTACTCCCTTCTTTACTAACCCGATGACTTCGTTTTCTAGTGCCAACTGCTCTTCTGCCGAAGATCTTGTAGATGTCATCGTAAAAGAGGGACGAGGGCATCTTTTGAACGTTAACCTCAGTCCTGATTCTCTGATGTTCAGTATCCATTGACTGGATGTAATCCTTTCCCAGGCTGGGAGAAAGAGAGATAGTCTCCCTCCCACCTGGGGCGAACCTTCATTGAGAAGGTTTCTTGCTATCGTTGGGGTTTTTGTTGAAGATGAACCCCTTATTTTTGTTCCTCTTATCCTCCCATTTTCCCTGGCCTCTCCCCGGGTTCTTACGGAAAAACCTCTTGTTCCGAAAGGGCTTCCGATAAGAGGTGAGACCCAGAGAGGGAAAGGACTTTTTGCTGTCCCCTGCTTTTTCCAGGATGTCGTCTAAGGTAGAACCGAACAAAAATTCTCCTTCGCAGGGGATGGTACACAATTTTGCTTTTGTTTGCAAGTCGCCTGGCCAGTTCTTCAGCCAGAGGGCGCGCCTGGCCGCATTAGCAAACACTGCTGACCTGGCGGCTAATCTGGAGTCGACAGCCAGAAAAGCCGCAGCCCCCCCTTATTACTGGTAAGGTGTTCAGTATCGAGTCCCGGGAAGTTTTCCCTTTTAATTGACCCTCTAGTTGATTCAACCAAATCATTAGGGAGCGGGATGTACATGCAGCTGCTACTGCTGGTTCTAGGCCTCCTCCCGCTGCCTCCCAAGAGCCTTTGAGGAAGGCGTCCGCCTTCTTGTCCATAGGGTCTTTTAGGACCCCCATATCTTCGAACGGGAGCGTGAATTTTTTTGAAGCTTTAGCTATTGCTACATCTAACTTGGGGGCTTTCTCCCAAAAGGAGCAGGATTCCTCCTCGAAGGGGTATTTCCTTTTTGGAGTTAAAAGAGTCTTTTTCATGGGTTTTTTCCATTCTTTTTTAATTAAGGCCGCTATTGCGTCATTAAGCGGAAAAGCCCTTCTCTTTGTTTGTTCTAGACCCCCAAACATGATGTCTTGCACCGATTTTTTAGGGTGGGAGTCTACTAACCCCATAGTACTCCTCACTGCTTTTATGAGGCCATCGGTGTCCTCTAGTGGGAAACAGTTGTGCCCCCCCCCCCGTTAGAAATGGATGATGAAGATGAGGAGCAGGAGTTAGAGGATACTGAACTCGCACTATCACGGTCAGATTTTGAGACCGGAGACGGGGACCTGTGTCTGGTCTTTCTCCGTTTTTTTCCACTTTTTAGGGATCTAAAGGTGTCTTCCACTTGCTCCTTAATCAGATTTTTTAGATCGGCTGCAAACCCAGGAAGACTTTCGGATACTGTCTGCTGTATGCGAGTATTACATAGTCTCTTCTCCCAGGTGGGTGGAAGATCTTCTCTACAGATGGCACAGATTTTATGCTTGGATTTACCTAAGATTTTCCTCCCCTAAAAGAGAAATAATAATCTTACTGTCTCTGACTTTCACGAAGATCACTTACCACCTCCAGGACCCATAAATACCGGTTGGGGTTTCTCTGCCTCTGGCTTTTTCCCCGACGCCGTACTGGACTCCTTACTGTGTTGGGACCTTTGGCGTTCTTTGCTGCTGGTGTCCTTTCTGTTGTCGCCTTTTTTGCTGCTGCTGTGGCGATGCTATAGGTGGAGGGGATTCTGGCAAGGGTGATGCCGGGTCGCTCATACTGCTGCTGGTCTGCGGTCGCTGCCCTAATAACACGTGCTGCGCTGGTGCTGCGGCGACTAGTAGCTCCTGAGGCTCCTGCTGATAATATTGCAGAGCCACTGGGAGGTTGTAACTTCTCCTATTTAAAGCTTTCCCGCCGCTTTTTTTTTCCCAGCGACGCCTGCGCAGTAGCTCCTAACTGCAGCGAGGAGCGCCGAACGCCGGCGCCTGCGCAGATGAGCTTCTACGGCGCCTGCGCAGACCATTCTGGGTGCCCGAGCGGCATACACCGCCGGCGCCTGCGCGGAAGATCCTGCCGCATCGCGAGACCAGCGCAATCCCGGGCATGCGCCGTACTTTCAAGATGGCGCCCGGGAGTGCAGCTATGGCGCTGCTGACCGGAGCCCCGGTCCTATGCAGTCCCTAACGCGCGGCTCTGCACGCCGGATGGCGGTACAGTGTGCAGACTGACGCTTCCTGGGGAGGGCCGCGCCGCACCTCCCGCAACCACAGAGGGACACCCCTGGATGTTGCCGCTGCTGCATCTTACCTGGGGAGGTGACCGCGAACTTCTTGTCACTTCCCCCGCACACCCTAGAGGCCCACTAGCCCCCAGCGGTGGCGCTTCGGGTCACCACCCCAGCCGAGGCAGAGGGACCCCAGCTGCCTGAGTCGGACTGGTTGGCTCCGGAATTCCAACGTCGATTTGGTAAGTCCGTAGGTTTCCCATCAAGGACAGGAAACCAACTGATGCGGGAGAGTGGTACCGCCTTTTTATCTGTAGGTTTCCTGTCCTTGGTGGGCGGATCCCCTCTCCGTGGTGCCGTCATGGGCGACAGAGAAAAAATGGACAGCACCACAGCAATTGTGAAAAAAAACAGCTCCCGTATTTATTCTGCCATCTGCGACATTTCGGTCCGTGGACCTTTTTCAAGCAGCTTTTGTGCAGTGTATGTTCGGCTATATTCAGCAAGAAAAAAAAAAAGGCGAATATTGCAAATTCGGCTATCGTGAGCGGAACCAAATATTGAAATATTCACTCATCTCTAAATGATGACCAACCCCATTGCCCAACCATCAGCAATGAAGAACGAGCCAGGGAGAAAAGGAAAAGGGGAGAAATAGACAAGAAACTAAAAGAACGCAGCAACTACCTGGATGAAGAGGAAGACGAGAAAGAAGAAAAAAAAAAGCCAAGAAGATCAAAGTGGACATTAGGATCCCTACGAGAGGCAGATGAAGCAGGACCAGGCTGCACAACATCCACCATTACATCAGCCGGTATATGAGAGGAAAGAGGAACATCATGTGGACTGTCCTGCTGGGACCTCTCTGCCGCGAACATCATATACGGCAATACCGGCTGTTAAGTATAAAACCACCTGTAATAGCAGCAGGGTAGTAACAGTGGTAGTATATCACTATTAGTATAACAAGAGTAATAATATTAGTAATAATACTAAGAAAGCAATAAAAATAGTAACATAATAGTAGTAGGTAGAATATAGCAGTTTGATCCAGGGTTCCAAGACTGATCACCTTTTCCCGGGGTCAGGAAGGAATTTTTCCCGAGACAGATTGACTGAAGGTATCCAGGGCTTTTTGCCTTCTTCTGGATCAACACTGTAGGCATACGGTAGTAATAGTAGTGATAGGGAAGAATAATAATACTGTAATAAAATAGCAGGAAATAATAACATCTATAAAAAGAATTTAAAAAAATCTAAATAAAAATAATTCAAGAAAAGTTAGAAAAGGAAAGTAATAAAATAGTAAAATATAACAAAAGGTTTGATCCAGGGTTCTAGGACTAATCGCTTTTTCTCGGGGTCAAAAAGGAATTTTTTCCCGTTGACACAAATTGCCTGAAGGTGTCCAGGGGTTTTTGCCTTCTTCTGGATCAAAAAAAAAAATTAACTAATGCTAGTACCACCATTAGAATAAGAGGGGGTAATACAAAAATGATTTTAACAACAGGTGTAAATTTCTAAATATAATGCAGTAATAAAAATGCTTTAAATGATAACATTTGTGAGGCATAGTCCCAGTTAGTCAGTAAGTTAGTGTAGGGACCCATCTGAAGAGGTCGCCTTGACGTTGGCAGATGGGCTCACACAAATTGATCTTTGTGCGCCAAGAACCTCATTTATTTGTAGAGAAAATATTGCAGAAATACCATTAGAAAATTATAATAAATATATATATAGTATACATATTCCTTAGTGCTCACAGACGGCTATATCAGTTTTTATTAACTGCTGCGCTCCACCAAAAGCAGCAGGTATGAGGAGCTCGTAACTAGTAATAGTGTTACAGTGATATTAAAACTCACAGGCAGGGGTGTAACGATATTACACAGTCCGCTCCTTCCTTAACTGCCATGAATGGACATAACCCCGATTATCGAACCTTAACCTCCTCAAATGCCTAAGTCAATAGTGACAGCAGCATCTAGGTGGTTGGACAGAAGGAGAGGGCTTTCCCTGCATCCAATAGCTTTCCTGTTATGGACCTGGTGGTTAGGAGCACACAGAATGACCTGATGGTTAAACTAACACAGGACAAGCTCTGGGAAGTGGGAGCTCTGCTGACCGCAACCCCTAATCCTATCACACACACTAGAAATAGCCGTGGAGCGTACCTAACTCTGCCTAGACGCCTCTTCACAGCCTAAGAGCTAACTACCCCTAGAGAAAGGAAATAAAGCCTACCTTGCCTCAGAGAAATTCCCCAAAGGAAAAGGCAGCCCCCCACAAATATTGACTGTGAGTTAAGATGAAAGTCACAAACACAGAAATGAAACAAGTTTCAGCAAAGGGAGGCCAGACTTACTAAACAGACTGAGGATAGAAAAGGTATCTTTGCGGTCAGCACAAAAAACTACAAAAAGACCACGCAGAGTGTGCAAAAAGACCCCCGCACCGACTCACGGTGCGGAGGTGCCACTCTGCAACCCAGAGCTTCCAGCTAGCAAGGCAAAATCATGATAGCAAGCTGGACAAGAAAACAATGAACAACAAATAAACTAGCAGGGACTTAGCTTCTGCTGGAGTAGACAGGTCACCAGAAAGATCCAAGAGAGAACTGAACCAGTACTAGAACATTGACAGCTGGCATGGAGTAACGATCTGAGTGGAGTTAAATAGAGCAGCCAGCCAAAGAATAAACTAGGTCACCTGTGGAAGGAACCTCAGAACCAGCAGCACCACTCACAGCCACCAGAGGGAGTCCATGACAGGACTCGCCGAAGTACCATTCATGACCACAGGAGGGAGTTCGATAACAGAATTCACAACACTTTCCATCAAGCTGATCGAGGATGCTGATGGATTACTGCTGTTCGTCCTTCGTAGTTGTAGATGATCGTGACTTCAGGGTTTAGAGGAGGATCAGTGGCTGTGGGACCGGAGGCAGCCATGACTTCTATATTACTGCTTTTATTCCACCCTGCCAGAGACCTAATGGCATACCTGTCACAGATATGCTGACTGCTCTGCAGCCATTAGTCATCCCTCTGCTGCCCATCAGCTCAGACACTGCTGCTATATCCAATGTGATGGAGCCCAGCACCTTACAGTGTGAGCCGGCCGACAACATACACACTGGCTGGCACAAATTAAAGTTCACACCCAAGCTCAGAAATTACAAAATCAGTGAATTAATTTATAGAGAAGCACAGTGGCTCAGTGGTTAGCATGGTTGCCTTACAGCATTGGGGTAACTGGTTTCAAATCCCACCAAGGACAAAATCTGCTGGAGTTTCTATGTTCTCCCCGTGTCTGTGTGGGTTACAATGGGTTCTCCGGTTTCCTCCCACACTACAAAGCCGTACTGGTAGGTTATTTAGTTTGTGAGCCCCAATGGGGACAGCAATGACAAGGTCTATAAAGCGCTGTGGAATATGATGGCGCTATATAATTAAGCATAATATAATCACACACCTTGAGCTGATAAAATCGGCTAGATAAATAAATCATTCCATCAGCCGCCTCCAACATTCCGCTGGGTGGCCGCTCTCCTCTGGAGCCTACAGAACATAGCACCCAAGGTTTCCATATGCTTAAAGAATTTCACATTGAGAAATATGTCTAATTATTCTACAATTTTTAGATGCACTTCAGAGCCTCTGACCATCTTTGCTTGTGAGAAGACTCTGCCTCTCTTACACGATTTTTTGTTATATATACAGTCATGTGACATTTAAAAAAAAATAAACCCTCCAGCTGTTTTCCATTAGTGAGGATATGCTCACGTGTTGCTTTTTTTGCAGCCAAAACCTGATCTCTTGGCAGAAAAAAAAAAAAAAAACTGGAAATAAAAAGCAGGTTTTACTGGCTGTTTTGCTACGTTTTTAGGATCCAAAAGTACAGCTTCCGGGGGCGTGGCCTGAGCCTGCAGCATGAGGACGTAGATTCAGGAGCTCCAGGGACAAACATCCCAATCCAACTAAAAAGCGACATTAATCAAGCCACCCAGCCCCAAAAGTGTTTGGGAATGGTCCAGGACACAGTCTAGCCCCTTTCTAGACGTTTATTTTCCAAATCTGAGGACTTTAGAAGCTGAGGCCTACAAAGCTGGTGCAGCACTGAAGCCGGGACCTAGATTTCCCTAGCCTGACGGCTGCAGCATAACCACTCCTCCTCATACAAAGTGAGGCCCTTCTAGGACTAAGAAGGAGCTTTGGAACAAGTGGCCTAATCGAACCTCCTGAACACCGGGACCACCGAGACTGAGGTGAGACAACCGCTGCAGAAACGTCTCCCTCCCGCCCTCACAGCGCTAAGCAGCGACGATCAGATCAAAGGCCCCTCAGCCCACATTGCGGCGGGAATCCAGTTTCTCCCTCTCCTCAGCTCCCCGGTCCAAACAGCATACTGAATATGGACCGAAGCGCCGACCGGAGCTAGAGCCAAACACAGCCGAGACCACCGCTCCCCTCTTCCCTCCACCGCGACCGGCGGCACGACCCGGCGAACAAAGCCTCCCAGCCCGTACAGCACAGGGGTACGGTGAAGTGGCTGAAGAGCAGAGACTACTCACCGATACCAGCCACTAGTGAGCCTCACGGACCGGAGACACAGACACCGCCGGAGCCTTCTGAACCGGAGGTAAGAGCCCCGCCTCCCGGTCCCAGCACTCGGCAAACTGTCTCTCCACAGACAGGTAGCTGCAGCGTCGCGCTGGTAGCCGCCGATAACAACGCTCCAGCGATTAAAAACGCTCCAGCGAAACATAACGCTCCAACGACCTAAGACATTCCAGAAATCTACGAAGCTCCAACAGAATAATTGCAACGCTCCAGCGATTCGTTAACGACGCACTAAGTGACCTATTTACGACGCTCCAGCGCATTAAGACACTTCAGTGTCCTACCTAAGACAACACCATCGCTCAACTAGAGGCCTTCCTCCTCCTTCTCTACAGGCACTTATAAAAGTGTCATCGAGCCACGTCATAGCCGCTAATAGGTCAACAATAGCGGCGGCTCCCACACCGGGTTCCCCCGGTATCAACCTGTTATTCCACAACATTCATCATGAGCTTTTCCAAAACAAAAGGGGCCACGCAGCCCCAACAATCACCAAAATCCCAGAGCACTGCTAAACAGAATAAAACATACAGCAGTTATAAAACACATAGAGACCAAGCAAATCTCACTAGCCCTCTCAGAGCCAGATCCAGATCTCCTCCAAGAGACATAAACCAATATCCAATAGTCAAAAGAAAGACAAAAACAGATGTAAATCCCCACTCATTAGAAGAAATGAACTCTTCTTTTTCTTCCAAAAGGAATATGCCAGGTGCGTCAGGCGAAAAATACGAGGATCTGAAAGATCTCAGCGAATCTGAAGAATCCTTTAACGATTGTAGCCCTAACCAAAGCCCTGACAAGCAAAGAGCCAGAAGGGAAAGCCCTATAAGAGCCCAACCTGCTACAAATCTGCAAAATCAAGGCATCCCGGTAGACATCGTTGAAAAAATTAGCATAATGCTAGACAAAAAATTCCAAATACAGAAACAAGACATAGATGAACAGTTTGAGAAATTCTACACCAAAATTAATAAACAAATTGAAAACCATGAAAAGAGGATCCAAAAACTTGAAAGAGGAGCTGCTGAATCATCAGTGGATTTAGAGTATATTTCAGCGGAAGTCCAAAAATTAAAAGTCAAAATGGCGGACATTGAGGATAGGGGACGTCGAAACATAAAGATCAGAGGGCTGCCGGAATCAATTAAACAAGATGATCTCTTAAACCATATACAAGACATCTTCAAGACAGCAATTCCGGACTTATCTCCTTCTGACCTTATTATTGATAGAGCACATAGACTTCCTCGACCGCCTAAAATTGCTTCGGACGTCCCAAGGGACACTATTTTAAGGATCCATTTTTACCAAACTAAGGAGAAAATCCTCAATTACGTGAGAATAAATAAGTTCTTCCCTAAACCTTATAAAGACTTAAAAGTTTTCCCGGACCTATCTAAAGAGACTTTAGAAGGCCGTAAAGAATTCAACAGTCACCTCAATCCTCAGGGAGAAGGAGATACCCTATAAATGGGGCTTCCCACTAAAATTGCTGGTGAACTTTAGAGGGCGGATCATTCCAATCCATTCTCCAGGAGATGGAATGGATTTCATCCATTCGATCAAAGAAACCTTCACCAAAGCCAAAGATTGAGAAAAACTGTTATTAATGCCACTAATGGGGGTTCTTTGATTAAGAATTTCAGCTATTAGGATGTTGTCTCTGTTTTCTTTCCACAGGAGTTTCCCGTCGAGAGGTGGTAGTATCTCTTTGGGTCTACCTGAACATAAGTTTTTGCGTTACTACACACGGTTAACCATTTCTTCTTTTGCAGGAAAAAGACAATATCGTCAAATACTGAATTTTTGTACAGTTGTTATTATCTATATCTGCCTACTGTTCTAAGCAACCTTACCACTGTTTTCTTTCAGTCACTTTGCACACAAAAAATAATGGAGCTGAACGTAATTTCATACAATGTCAGGGGTCTTAACAACCCGAGGAAAAGACACGCCCTCTGGAGGGAGCTGATCGGGTCCAAGGCCAACATCATTTGCATCCAGGAATCTAAGTTTCTTGAAGGTAATCATCCATACTTCACTCACCATAAATTTCCACACATATTTGAGGCATGCAACACAGAGAAAAGAGCAGGGGTACTAACAATAATAGAGAGTTCCACTCCTTTTGAGGCTTTGGGAGAATATATGGACAAAAAAGGCCGCTTTCACATATTAACATGCAAAATTAATGACCAAGAGTGTACAATCGCCAACATCTACGCGCCAAACATAGGTCAAATCCCATTTTTGAATAAGGTCATGAAAAAAAATTGAAGTTAGGAGAGGAGGTTTGTTTTTACTGGGTGACTTTAATATTACCCCGGACAACAGACTAGATTCTTCTTCTAAAAATAGGCCTGCCGCGGATTGCCTTAATGTCTGGTTGGACAAAAACGAGATGTTTGACAATTTCAGATGTCTAAATGCAAACTCCAGAGAGTACACACATTTCTCGGATGCGCACCAGACGGCCTCGAGAATTGACCTGATTGTTACTGATATCTATTCCTTGACCAAAGTTAAAGAAATCTCAATTGGGGATAGGACAATCTCTGACCATGCACCAGTCATCGGGAAAATTATAATGGGTCCCCCTCTTCTAAACGCCAGACTCTGGAGGTGTAGTGCCAAAACCCTGCATAATCCAGTAAACAAAACAATAATCCAAAATGCCATAAATAATTATTTTAAAGATAACAAATCAGAAATGACAAACCCATGCAACAACTGGTGCGCTCATAAGGCAGTAATTAGATGAGTGCTGATGGGAATAGCTTCTAAAGAAAAAAAAAAAAAAGAGTATAGGAAAAAGATTCAAAACCTATCAAATAAAATTCGGGCAATAGAAAATAAAAAATACTGAAAATTACCACACCCTCCCAAAATACTCAAACAGAACTATCTAAATTAAGAACGGAACTGAGAGAGGTATTGTTCTCGCCATACGATGATATAGTAAAAATGTCCAACTATAGATTTTACACCTCCCATAATAAACCAACTAAATACATGGCCAACAAAATTAAAAAGAAAAGAATCAACAATAGAATAAATAGAATCAACAGGCTGGATGGGACGGGTAAAATTTCACACCCAAAGGAAATGGCAAACGAGTTTGCATTATTCTACTCTAAACTATACAACATTAATCCCAAACAAAACGATCCCATAGATAAATTAGGAAAAATTGCCAAAATCAAAGCATTTCTGTCACAAATAAATCTCCCTACCCTAACATTAGAAGAGCTCACCGCCCTTAAGGCCCCAGTTACTCCGGATGAAATAGAGAATGTCATCAAAGAGTTTGGTCTTCACAAATCCCCTGGCCCGATGGGTTCACAAATGCCTATTACAAGGCTTTTTCAAATAATATCTCGCCACACCTAGCTGAAACCTTTAATTTTATTTTCCAAGGTGGTTCCTTCCCTTCGGACCCTGAGGCTATGGAGAACTTTAGACCCATCTCCTTGATAAATGTTGACGTCAAAATTTACTCAAAAATTCTAGCGGACAGGATTAGCCTAGTCATTCCAAGACTGATACCAAATGATCAGATGGGATTTGTGAAAGGAAGGCAACCGGCAGACGCAACCAGGAGAATCATCGACATTATGAGCTGGGCCAGAAAAGATAAGATACCTCTAACCCTACTGTCGCTAGACGCCGAGAAGGCCTTCGACAGAGTCAACTGGGACTTTCTGAGAGAGAGCTTAGCTAAATTTGGATTTGACGAATACATAATATCATATATCATGGCCTTATACTCTGAACCTAAGGCTAGCGTCTGCTGCAATTGCCAAATCTCAGATCCCTTCTGTATCCAAAACGGTACCAGACAGGGTTGCCCTCTTTCACCCATCCTGTTTAACTTAGCCATAGAGCCCTTGGCCGAAATGATAAGATCTAACAATAAAATTTCAGGTATCTCCACACACACACTAGACACCATAAAATTACACTCTTCGCAGACGATATCATATTAACCCTGTCCAACCCAGAAATTTCAATCCCCGAGGTGTTACTAAGTATTGAAAGGTTCTCCGCACTTTCAAACTTCAAAATAAATGAAGCCAAGTCTAATATACTACCCATGGGCCTAGACAAAGACCAAACCCAAATCATAAAGAACTCTACCCTCTTGAATTGGTGCGAAAAGGAATTCACATATTTAGGCATTCTAATAAACAAAACAATGAAGGGGACAATAAAAATCAAATATTAATCTTTTAAGGGAGATATTAAACAAAGAAAAATTAGCCCAGAGAGACAACACATTATCATGGTGGGGTAGAACCCTCACAATGGGATTTATTTATTTACAAAAGAAAAATTAATGGAGGGATTAATATCCCAAACCTCAAAGCTCATTATTACACCCTATTAATAAAGCAGAGTATTCACTGGCTGCAAGACACAACCCCGCCGGTATGGATAGACCTAGAGACGGCATTAAACAATAACCGCCACCCGAAACTAATCATTCATAAAACAATATTTAATAACCTTCCAGACTCAGTATCGCATCCTCTCTTTCAAGCGGTGGCGA
Organism: Ranitomeya imitator; assembly: GCF_032444005.1. Lineage (NCBI taxonomy): Eukaryota > Metazoa > Chordata > Amphibia > Anura > Dendrobatidae > Ranitomeya > Ranitomeya imitator. The sequence goes on from NC_091289.1 coordinate 58,897,124, forward strand.
TAGCCTGGAAGAAACTATCCTATCAGAAAAAAGGTTTAAAACATTCGGTTATCTTAAATGATCTTCCCATCTCCTTGGTTTACTCCATAATCAACCAAACCCTCCCTAAATTATGGGCAGATTCAAAAATAAAGAAAATTGGAGACATATACAAAGGGGAGACTTTTATAAACTTTCAAACCCTAAAAAGCAAATATGAAATCCACCCATCTTCCTTCTTCGAGTTCCTGATCCTTAAAAAAAATATAGGGTCTTTCATGGGAGACAGACCCAAACTATCAGAGTCATCTATCAAACTACTAAATAACGTCGGACACTATATATTTTGGAGCCATAAATTTATCTATAAACAACTTTAACTCAGATTTCAATCTTTCTAAAAGCCCCCAAATGATTAAGTGGAAACAAGACCTAAAGGACACATATAAAACTGAAGAATGGGAGGAAGCTATTAATACCTCTTACCAATCCACCCTCTCTATAACTCTCCAAGAGACCCATTTTAAAGTAATTTTACGATGGTACTACACCCCCAGCAGATTAGCACATATAGTCTCTATAAACTCTGCCCAATGTTGGAGAGGATGCGGCCAAAGAGGTGACATGATGCATATCTTCTGGAGTTGCCCAACAATAAACCCTCTCTGGAAGAAAATTTCTAGAGAATTGATTAGCAAACTCACCAATGCTCCCTTTGCTTTGCAGCCTCAAAATGCTCTGCTGTCTCGGACTCGATCAGCTCGATCACAACTCGGAACTATTGGTAATTCATATATGTTTAGTGGCAAAAAATTATATTGCATCCCTTTGGAAAAGTCAACAAATACCATCAATGAAAGACATTATTTCAAGAATCTCCCTACATAGATCACACGAGTTCCACTTTGCAATAACAACCAATGTGCAAAATTTGCAAAAAAATGGTCCAGATGGGATCAGCTATTCCCTACCCCAATCACATGAAGTATTAGACATGTTCATGCTCCATTCATTAATCATATAAAGGTATTCCTGATCTTTGTACTTCCGTTGACTCAATCTATATTCTATTAAGAATTACGCAATGTGACGTTTACAGATGGTATTAGTGTACATAGTTCCTGTTTCATTATGTTTCATTCATTTCAACTGTAAGATCTGTTCTCCCCCCTAATGTTAGGGGAAAAACAAACCCCCTATCTCCTTACCCCACCCCCTCCCTCCCCTTCCTAATCTATCCCCCCCCCGATTAAAGTTCAAAATTCAATAAAAATATTTTGAAACCAAAAGTACAGCTTCCCTTCCACCATACAAGCATGACCAATGGAATGGAAGGTATTAAGTCATACATGCAAGATGTGTGACACCATAAAACATCTTTGGAAAAAATGTTTGTCTGAAAAAAAATTATGACTATTCTGAACAAAAAAAAAAAAAAGAATACAAATAGCAAGTGTAAAACAGAGGGGGGTTGGTAAAGAGTAGTGTTAAATTGGTCTCGAATAGTTTACTTAAGACATTGGCAGAGCACTGATGGTACTGTTTAGTGACACACATTGGTCAGGGCAATTGAGTTGATCAGGTATTGTTCAATTTCACACCTTGGTCGTCCAAGGTTTACTTCTCACATATCACTAACTTAAACTGTACTAATCCTAAATGCCATTCTCAGGGGAGGAGACCAAGACATTATGGTTTAAAGTGAACCTAACAATTTTTTTTTTTTTTTAGTATTTAAATGTAGGGTCACAAAACTGCTGCTGACCCGAAGCGCTACCTAGCAAACAGCCTGAAATCTGGGGGCGTGTCTCAATAGAACACAGCAGGCTGAGCTGCCAATTCCAAGATGGCGGCTCCCATAAACGGATTTTCTCATTACATAATTCAAATAAGTGAATTGTCCAAAAGTAAATTATTTCATGTATACTTATTTCTACAGTCTCCGTACTGTAACATACCATAGTATGTGTAAAAGCACTAGGTCCTCTTTAAGCTCCAGAATGCAGTCTGGCAAAGCTCCAAACATCAAAGACAGCCACACAAGAACTCCTGAGTGTCACAAGTCAGTGGTCACATTTGCCATGTTAAGTGAATCAGAGAAAACTGCATTAGTTTGGCATGTGACCTGCACAAAAGGATGTTACAGCAGCCTCATAATATGGCTCTTGTGTCCAACTTGGGAAAGCACAGAGCTTTCTACTGTTTCCCAATACAAATAGTTCAATGCCTGAGAAAATGTCCCAAAATGTCATGAATCGACTGCAAAAACACCAGAGCCATTCACTATGGGAGGATAAGGTACACTGCTCAAAAAAAAATAAAGGGAACACTTAAATAACAGAATATAACTCCAATAATAATAACCTTTATTATTATATAGTGCTAACATTCCGCAGCGCTTTACAGTTTGCACACTTTATCATCACGGTCCCCAATGGGGCTCACAATCTACACTCCCTATCAGTATGTCTTTGGAATGTGGGAGGAGACCTGAGAACCCGGAGGAAACCCACACAAACACGGGGAGAACATACAAACTCCTTGCAGATGTTGTCCAAGGTGGGATTAGAACCCAGGACTCCAGCGCTACAAGGCTGCTGTGCTATCCACTGAGCCAAACTACTGTGAAATCAAACTTGCGACTTAGGAAGCAACACTGTTTGACAATCAATTTCACATGTTGTTGTGCAAATGGAATAGACAACAGATGCAAATTATTTGCAATTATTAAGACACTCAATAAAAGTGGTTCTGCAGGTGGGAACCAAAGATCACATCTCAGTACCAATGCTTTCTGGCTGATGTTTTAGTCACTTGAATGTTGGTTGTGCTTTCACACTCGTGGTAGCATGAGACGGACTCTACAACCCACACAAGTGGCTCATCCAGGATGGCACATCAATGCGAGCTGTGGCAAGAAGGTTTGCTGTGTGTCAGCGTAGTGTCCAGAGGCTGGAGGCGCCACCAGGAGACAGGCCAGTACACCAGGAGAAGTGGAGGGGGTCGTAGGAGGGCAAGAACCCAGCAGCAGGACCGCTACCTGAGCCTTTGTGCAAGGAGGAACACTGCCAGAGCTCTGCAAAATGACCTCCAGCAGGCCACAAATGTGCATGTGTCTGCACAAACGTTTAGAAACCGACTCCATGAGGATGGTCTGAGTGCCCGACGTCCACAGATGGGGGTTGTGCTCACAGCCCAACACTGTGCAGGACACTTGGCATTTGACACAGAACACCAGGATTACCAAATTCATCAATGGCGCCCTGTGCTCTTCACAGATAATAATAATAATTTTTATTTATATAGCGCCAACATATTCCGCAGCGCTTTACAAATTATAGAGGGGACTTGTACAGACAATAGACATTACAGCATAACAGAAATACAGTTCAAAACAGATACCAAGAGGAGTGAGGGCCCTGCTCGCAAGCTTACAAACTATGGGGAAAAGGGGAGACATGAGAGGTGGATGGTAACAATTGCTTTAGTTATTCAGACCAGCTATAGTGTAAGGCTCAGGTGTTCATGTAAAGCTGCATGAACCAGTATGTAGCAGTACAGACACAGAGGGCTAATACTGCATAAAGTGTATGAGAACATGATGCGAGGAACCTTTTTTTTTTTTTTTTTTTTTTTATTATAAATAGGCCACACAGGGATCGTTAGGTTAATGCATTGAGGCGGTAGGCCAGTCTGAACAAATGAGTTTTTAGGGTACGCTTAAAACTGTGGGGATTGGGGATTAATCGTATTAACCTAGGTAGTGCATTCCAAAGAATCGGCGCAGCACGTGTAAAGTCTTGGAGACGGGAGTGGGAGGTTCTGATTATTGAGGATGCTAACCTGAGGTCATTAGCGGAGCGGAGGGCACGGGTAGGGTGGTAGACTGATACCAGGGAGGAGATGTAGGGTGGTGCTGAGCCATGGAGTGCTTTGTGGATGAGGGTAGTAGTTTTGTACTGGATTCTGGAGTGGATGGGTAGCCAGTGTAATGACTGGCACAGGGTAGAGGCATCGGTGTAACGGTTGGTGAGGAATATGATCCTGGCTGCAGCATTCAGGACAGATTGGAGCGGGGAGAGTTTTGCAAGAGGGAGGCAGATTAGTAGAGAGTTGACAGATGAAACCAGTTTCATACTGAGCGAATGTGACAGAGTCTGGAGACGCCATGGAGAGCGATCTGCTGCCTGCAACATCCTTTGGCATGACCGGTTTGGCAGTGGGTCAGTAATGGTGTGGGGTGGCATTTCTTTGGAGGGCTGCACAACCCTCCATGTGCTCGCTAGAGGTAGCCTAACTGCCATTAGGTACCGAGATGAGATCCTCAGACCCCTTGCGAGACCATATGCTGATGCGGTTGGCCCTGGATTTCTCCAAATGCAGGACAATGCCAGACCTCATGTGGCTGGAGTGTGTCAGCAGTTCCTACAAGATGAAGGCATTGAAGCTATGGACTGCCCCTCCCCCCCGTTCCCCAGACCTGAATCCGATTGAACACATCTGGGACATCATGCCTCACACAATCCACTAACGTCACGTTGTACCACAGACTGTCCAGGAGTTGGCGGATGCTTTAGTTCAGGTGTGGGAGGAGATCCCTCAGGAGACCATCCGCCGCCTCATCAGGATCATGCCCAGGCATTGTAGGGAGGTCATACAGGCACTTGGTGGCTAAACACACTACTGAGTATTATTTCCATGTCTTGAGGCATTTCCACTGCAGTTGGATAAGCCTGTAATTTGATTTTTCACTTTGATGTTGAGTATCATTCCAACTCCAGACCTCCATGGGATATTAAATTTTGATTTACATTGATCAATTATATGTTTTATTCTTCTCAACACATTCCACTATGTAATGAATAAAGATTTGCAACTGGAATATTTAATTCAGTGATATCTAGAATGTGGCATTTTAGTGTTCTCTTTATTTTTTTTTGAGTAGTGTATAAAGGCTGTATGAGCCATCGAGCTGATGGTTGATAACATTATAGATACTCAGTCTGACCTTAAATAACATTTCCTTTTCCATTCTCTGGCTGGACAAAGAAAAAACATTTTTACCATGCATGGGGTGCGCTATGGGGGCCCACTGCCTGTGCCAGCGTGTGTGTGAGATAGATATATTGATAAAGAAAAGTTATCAATCTAAGTTATTTTATATAAAAACAGACACGGCTACCCACAACAAACAAAGTAGTTTTCATTTCATTTGTTAATGTGGCTGGCCCACCAGAAAGTTATCCCCTAGTCATCGAGGCTCTCAGCCGGGCTGAAAGCGGTGACCTCAGGACCGTGGGAAAAAGTCAGTGATGAGGTCACCGCAGTTCAGCCAGGCTGGGAACCTCGATGACATCACCACCTGCCAACTATGCTGCGCTTGCAGCAGCTCATTCACCAGTGGTTCTCAGATTGGACGGTCGCATCTTGGCACCTTCCAGGTTGAAAACTATTTACCCCCAGACATGGATTATGGCGTGGGACAGAACAACTGACAAGTATGGTATATTGTTGTTTTTTATATTTTAGTTTTATTACAGGAGATTGAGGGCTTCTGTGGAATTAGGCAAGGTCGTAAGTATAGTTTAATTGAGATTACTATAAGGAGTCAGTCATTTTTTCCAATTAAGGGGCTTTATTCTGGCTGGGTCTTTATTTACCATATAACTATAGGATTACTAATGGAGAGGTGTTTTTTAGACACTGCTCCGTTACCAAGCTATGGGCTTGATGTCACCTGACAATACAAAGGTGACATCAACCCGACAAATATGAACACCACTTGCCACCGCTACAGGGCAAGTGGGAAGAGCCGGACAAAAGTGCCAGAATTTGCGCATATAATAGATGTGCCTTTTCTGGGTAGCTGTGGGTTGCCGTTTTTAGGCTGGTGGGGACCTATATGAATGGCCCCTTACCAGCCCCCAGCTGTGAGCTTTAGCAAGGCTGGTTGTCAAAAATGGGGGGGGGGCACCCCACAGTTTTTATTTAAGTTTAAATAAAAATAAACAGCGTAGGGACCCCTCTATTATTGATAACCAACCTTGCTGAGCCGACAGCTGAGGGTTTCAGCCCCCAGCTGTGAGTTTTGCCTGGTTGGTTAAAGAAAGTAGGGGGGAACCCACAACGGGTTTAATTCTAGTGCAAGCGACTTGTGAGGAATACCCTGATCATCCGCTCCTGCGGCCACTGTTATTAGCGCCAGCAGGTGTCGGATGATGCGAGTAAGAGTCCCCCACCTGCTGTCATCGTTCTGACTTTAATATAACTCATCATTCTCTTCTGCTCGCGCCGATCGCTGGCCGAGCAGGGGAGAATTATGAGAGCAGTCTTCAGCACCTGACACTGGGGTACAGCACCTACTGTAACACTTCTTCCCCGACGCCAATGCGTGTCACACGGATGACATCAATGTACAGGTCCTTCTCAAAAAATTAGCATATAGTGTTAAATTTCATTATTTACCATAATGTAATGATTACAATTAAACTTTCATATATTATAGATTCATTATCCACCAACTGAAATTTGTCAGGTCTTTTATTGTTTTAATACTGATGATTTTGGCATACAACTCCTGATAACCCAAAAAACCTGTCTCAATAAATTAGCATATCAAGAAAAGGTTCTCTAAACGACCTATTACCCTAATCTTCTGAATCAACTAATTAACTCTAAACACATGCAAAAGATACCTGAGGCTTTTATAAACTCCCTGCCTGGTTTATTACTCAAAACCCCCATCATGGGTAAGACTAGCGACCTGACAGATGTCAAGAAGGCCATCATTGACACCCTCAAGCAAGAGGGTAAGACCCAGAAAGAAATTTCTCAACAAATAGGCTGTTCCCAGAGTGCTGTATCAAGGCACCTCAATGGTAAGTCTGTTGGAAGGAAACAATGTGGCAGAAAACGCTGTACAACGAGAAGAGTAGACCGGACCCTGAGGAAGATTGTGGAGAAGGACCGATTCCAGACCTTGGGGAACCTGAGGAAGCAGTGGACTGAGTCTGGTGTGGAAACATCCAGAGCCACCGTGCACAGGCGTGTGCAGGAAATGGGCTACAGGTGCCGCATTCCCCAGGTAAAGCCACTTTTGAACCATAAACAGCGGCAGAGGCGCCTGACCTGGGCTACAGAGAAGCAGCACTGGACTGTTGCTAAGTGGTCCCAAGTACTTTTTTCTGATGAAAGCAAATTTTGCATGTCATTCGGAAATCAAGGTGCCAGAGTCTGGAGGAAGACTGGGGAGAAGGAAATGCCAAAATGCCTGAAGTCCAGTGTCAAGTACCCACAGTCAGTGATGGTGTGGGGTGCCATGTCAGCTGCTGGTGTTGGTCCACTGTGTTTCATCAAGGGCAGGGTCAATGCAGCTAGCTATCAGGAGATTTTGGAGCACTTCATGCTTCCATCGGCTGAAATGCTTTATGGAGATGAAGATTTCATTTTTCAGCACGACCTGGCACCTGCTCACAGTGCCAAAACCACTGGTAAATGGTTTACTGACCATGGTATTACTGTGCTCAATTGGCCTGCCAACTCTCCTGACCTGAACCCCATAGAGAATCTGTGGGATATTGTGAAGAGAAAGTTGAGAGACGCAAGACCCAACACTCTGGATGAGCTTAAGGCCGCTATTGAAGCATCCTGGGCCTCCATAACATCTCAGCAGTGTCACAGGCTGATTGCCTCCATGCCACGCCGCATTGAAGCAGTCATTTCTGCCAAAGGATTCCCCACCAAGTATTGAGTGTATAACTGAACATTATTATTTGTTGTTTTTTTGTTTATTATTAAAAAACACTTTTATTTGATTGGATGGGTGAAATATGCTAATTTATTGAGACAGGTTTTTTGGGTTATCAGGAGTTGTATGCCAAAATCTTCAGTATTAAAACAATAAAAGACCTGACAAATTTCAGTTGGTGGATAATGAATCTATAATATATGAAAGTTTAATTGTAATCATTACATTATGGTAAATAATGAAATTTAACACTATATGCTAATTTTTTGAGAAGGACCTTTATGTTCTCCGTGTGCGGGACGTTTCTCATCCTGTGCTGATGGTAAAAAAAACAGACATGTCTACTTGTGTGGCATGGTCCCTGGAAACACTGACATGTGCACAGACCCATTCATTTGAATGGGTCTACATGTGTCATTGTCTCCAGTACGTGTGAAAACTGTCACCACATGTACCAGAGACATGGATGTGTGAAAGAGGCCATATAGAGAGAGACAGGGTAATGGACGTACTAAAATGAAGTACAATGCATAGATATACACGCTAACAGAACTCCAGATATTCTGTTTTTCTTTCTATGGATATTGGTAAATTGCTTGTAACTATGGGACAGGAAGGGGAGACAATCCGGTCATTGTATAGTCTCTGCAGCAAATGAAATGGAGAACAGCAGAATATTATGATCCTATTAGAACCAGAACAAACTGCTCCCACCCAAACCACATACAGTACATGGAAATAGGGTCCTGATAAGGGGATATTCTAATATCAGTAAAATTTATAGGAAAAACTGATGTGCAAGCTCTGTGAAAGCTGAGAAAGACAAGGCATTTCACAGTATTCCAGCCCACAACAGAAGGACAGATGGACTCGGCTATCCTCTGCTACGTTAATCCATCCTTCTCATTACCCTTTTGTCTTAATCTTTATCTGACATCTCTTGTGTTCTCGCAGCCAGCTCCTCTGATCTTCCAGCATTATAAGATCAGCAGTAAAGTACCGAATAAGGCGAGTACCTGGTAAGGTAGCGGTACTGTGCAGGCTACCATCACAAAGTATTTCCATCACATTCCCACTTTAGATTGATACATTCTATTTCCCGTTGTGCGATTATTCTTTCCGCTCATTTATGCCTAGAATATTCACAGATTGTGCTAAGCACTTCCAAATACAAAACAGCGAGTCAGTAAGCACATGTATGATAGATAACGAAACGGATGGTCAAAACTAATATTGATTTCAGCTTAAATGTCTATTTTAATATTTTAATAGTTTTTCTAGTGTGGTTTAAAGTAAAAAGTTCCTTTGCTCTTTTTTTATTTTTTTAAACCCATTTCCATTTTGATAACGATTAGTTTGAGGATCCCCTAGTGTATGCTGGGATACTCAAATGGGACGTCATCAGGGGGCAACAGCCTCTGTCCCCATCCTGAAATGAAGAGTCATCAGTTTTAGGGGCTGGGCTAGTCTCTGCTCTACTGAACATAGGTCTGTTTTCAATTCAGACATATGGTCAATACGAGCTCACTTACCACTGTGCAATATTCTTCTCAGTGCACAGTGACAGTGCACTTCCTCAACGGCTCTAATTATAAAAGTGATGAGCTGACAACGGAGCACACTGTCAGTGCGAACCCTAAAGAAAAAGGTGGCAGGTACGGCATGCTCTCCTTAAAATGCGCATTGACAGTGCGTTCGGTTGCCAAATCATCACTTCTAACTAGAGTCGGCAAGGGAGTGCACTGTCATTGTGCACAGAGAACAATATTGCACAGTGAGAAGAGCTCGTACTGAGAATATATTGAAATTGACAACCAACAAATGAGCAGTAGAGCAGGGACTAACTTAGCTCCTGAAACAGACGTCACTGATGACGTTTCATTTCAGGGTAGGGAGAGAACATGTGGCAATAATCACAGTCTGTGCTCCTGATGACATCTTGAGTATCTTGGCATGAACTCTGGATTCTCAAAAAAAAAAAAAAAAAAGTAAAAAAAAAAATAAAAAATTGTGAGAGATCTACAGCTGAACACAACTTGAAATTCGAGCAGTTACAGGACAAAAACTTTGTGGTGTCGCCCCATAGCCAAGCGCAAACGTTACAACAGATTTTTGTTTAACATGTCCTGAAAACAAGTAACAGGAATGTAACAGTGACTGTCAATCCCTTAGGGCAACATTGCAAGATTAAATTAAGAACATACAAGTTGAAGCAAAGAAAAATAAAATGTCCGGACACCTCTCCCCATCCGATATATTGCAGGTGAAAGTTTTTCAGGAGACTCAAGCTGCAGGATGGAGCTCCAAAGAAATTGCAATTTGGCCCAAAAGGCAAACACTTCATAGATCCGCAAAGAAGCTGCAGACTGGGGATGGTGTACATGAAGAAATATTTCTGCCAATCTATATGATGATTGGACTCTAGAGCCGAAAAAAAAAAATATATAAAAATTTAATTCATATAATCTTTATTTTTATATAGCGCTAACATATTCCGCAGCGTTTTACATTTTGCACACATTATCATCACTGTCCCCAATGGGGCTCACAATCTAAATTCCCTATCAGTATGACTTTGGAATGTGGGAGGAAACCGGAGAACCCGGAGGAAACCCACGCAAACACGAAGAGAACATACAAACTCTTTGCAGATGTGGTCCTTGGTGGGGTTTGAACCCAGGACTCCAGCGTTGCAAGGCTGCAGTGCTAACCACTGAGCCACCGTGCCGCCCGCACGGCAGAGTTGTGCGAAAGTTTCACAACTTTGGCACTTTCGTGTCGCTTTTGCCCAGCTCCACCACACTGGGGTTTGTTGCCACAGCTAGTCTAGTTCATGACGAGCGGTGGCGTTCCTTACACCAGAAAGGTATCTCGTGTCACCAACTGGAATAAGATTTGTTGTAAAGAGCACATCCACTTGTTAGACATTCCCGAGTCTCGCCAATTACCGTAATGAATCATTAGCTTCAGAGTCCAATAAGTCTCCTCCTCAAGAATGGATTGAACAGCTCCAGCCTTGATTAATCGGGGCCATAGTGCATAGTTTTAGCTGCTTTTTGTCATTTGTATTTGGCACATCAGTTAAAGTAATTTGATTTGTGGGCAGTACATATGCCAATCTGGTGGCTCTCGTAGAGCTATTCATAAGATAAAATGAAGAAATAGGAGGGCACACCTGTTGGTACAAGTGTACGTTCACACTATGGCCACTAAGACAAAACATTAGATGAAAACAAATGAGCACGTACTGCTTATTTACTTACTGCAGGGTAACAACATTAGGTACTTCGTTGACACAATTTTGATCAAAAGAGTGTAAAAGCCATCCCACCGTGACAAGGTGTACCCAATCAGGATGGACCCTAACTCTTTTAGTTCCCTTCGCTATGTGTCATTAGGCCTCAAAATAGACAGGGGTAAAGCACGACCCAGACCCGATTTTTTTCACATCTGCCCCTGGAAAATTATAAGTTTTGTCTGTTAGTGGCCACAGTGCACCTACGCATTGCAGCTATACCAACATGTGTGTTGCCCTATTTCTTCGGTTTTGCTTTAGTTCCTTGTACTTTGCTCATACAGGGGCTATGCATCTTTTCTGTACAGCTTTACACTTGCAGGTGTGAAACGGTCACGTCTGGGTCCTGCTATGTCCCCGTCTAATTTGAGGTCTGCTGGCATGTAGCAAGATGAACTACAAGCATGAAGGACCATCCCGAATGGGTACGCCTTGTCGCAGTGGGACGGCTTTTACGCTCCTTTGATCTAAATAGTGTAAACCAAGTACCCCATATTATTTACATGTACTAACTACTTACTGCAGGGTATTTGGGTTTTTGTCTTCGATTGTATTGAAAGTTTTACTAGGGAATTCTTTTATATCAAGGGTCTCAACCTGTGACTCGGGAGCCATATTTGGCTGGCTTGTGGCCCCTCATGTGGCTCACAGATATCTGCTTCAGTGAGTTGCACTCTAAACCATATTGGCCTATACCAAGGGCATTATTACTTTTTAATGGGACCACTCGGGCACAGTCACTATTCAAGAAGGCATTGTATGAAGGGGCATTGCTACTTTATAAGACGGCATTATTAATTTTAAAGAAGGCTCATCGGGAATTACTACTTTTTAAGCAGGCATCTATGGAATTAGTTTTTAACATTGCACTTATGTTATATGGGTATGCTGGGGGCATTATTATTTTCTAAAATGGCACAAGCACTTTATAAGGGGGCTTGGGCCATTATTACCATTATGAGGGCACTATGGGGCATTTTTACTTTATAATAAGGTATTTGATGTACATCTACTTTACAAGGGGGTACACAGGAAATTATAACCTTCAGAAGGGAGGCACATGGGGCTTCTACGATTTATCTGAATACACTGTGGCTCCCAACCATTCTGCGTTCAATGTGACTTTAAAAAAAAGGGTAAGAAAGGTTGGGGACCCTAGTTTTACATAAATGCTCCTTTTTTCTACATCTAATATTATATGTGAGAGAGTCTACATATTGGGGCATATGAAACTGAGGTTTATATCATTCACTGTCTTATGTTATATACTGAATACTAAAAAGGATATTACAATCTGTAGTTGTTGCGATGGCTTTTTCAGCCAAAAGCTGGACCAGCCAAAAATAGAGCAAGCTGTGTACAGAGTCCATCTGTTAGAAGAAGTACAGAGAGTACCGCAAACATGTTCCCCGTAGCAGTGAAAGGAATTATTACGAGCTTTATTATAAAAGTGTCCATATTGCATCATGCAAAGAGCGAAACACAATGACCTGACAAACAAAAGCAAAAAGGGCGCCCAACTAGAAGTTATATCTACAGAGCAAAGTAGATCTGAATATTAACACCTTATGTGTAAAGAGTGTGCAATATAATATACATAAATACATGCACACATATACACAAAAACATCTCCTTTTGGGTACTACAGTACGGGGGTGCGATGGCACCCAATTTCCCTAATAACGTCTCAACCACCTGATACCTTTCCACTAGGCCAGCCAAGTCCTCTGCATTCAGGAGGATCTCCCGGGGCATCTCAGGTCTGCATTGGTCTAGGAAGGGTGTGAATAAATCTGTCCATAGCCACATGCTCAATCTGGACTGAGGTGGTTGAAATATGACCAGTCGTGGATCCGTAGTGCCCCAAAACTCACTCTCAAGCGTGATGATATTTCGGTCTTTAAATTTGGCGTATTTCTCTGTAAGGTAAGGTCATAATAGACCTTTTGGGGCTCGCTAGTTAAATAGGGCGCCAATACCTCAGCCTACTGTTCCGGCGACAGCTTCTCCTGCCCTGCGACCCTTTCAAATTCAGCCAAAAATGCCTTCACATCGTCACCCCGGGTCATGTTTCGCATCATCGCATGGCACGTTTTAATCACCTTGACTTGGGGCAGTTTCTCTATCACGGATAGCCCCTGTCAAGAGTTGCTCTGCCGTTGCATCCATATTATCAGGAGTTTGTCTCCTGCTGATGCTGGTGGTTAGAATGAACCCGTGGCTTGATAACGTCCCGCCATGGCTTCAGACAGCACTTGCACTTCTACAGCCGCCTTGACCCAGGACATACAGCTTCCTAACTGAAATCACCTGTCCACTGGGATTTCTGCTCGCATTCGAAGCACAAGCTGAGGTAGATGTGGCTTAAACAAACAGTATTCAATACAGTCCACAACTGTGGAGACCGACCACTCAAATCAGGATTCAGCTCTTCTATGCAAGAGCCCAGCTCTCCTTCGGAACACATTATTAAGCTCAGCGGCTTCACTCTTACCTCCTGAACCACACCCAGAGTGGAGATATGTTGACCAGCCATCCCGCCCAACTCTCTGGCTATTCACAATAAACCTGGCCTTGTCACAGCCGATTAACCCCTCTTAGTACACAACATGCTGTAGAAAACTTCCAGGTTCATATCACTGAAGTTAATAACCTCAGTGAAAACATCTCACGTTATGAGTGACAATAAAAATAAATATCTATAATATAACGCTGGGAGCATCACTCTGTCCGAAGCCTTTTTAGACTGCGCAAGCGCAGGCGCAGTCTGGCCCCCACAGAGTGACGCTCCCAGGAGATCGCGGTATGCGTAAACACTGAACGCACACCGCGATCTCCAACAGAGAAGCAGGGACCGCCAGGAGGATGAGTATCGGCTATATTCACCTGTCCCCGTTCCACCGCTGCGCGCCGCCATCTTCCGGGTCCTCTGCCTGTGACGTTCAGTTCAGAGGGCGCGATGACGTGCTTAATGCGTGCCGCCCTGACTGAACAGTCACAGCCAGAGGAGCCGGAAGATGGCGGCGAGCAGCGATGGAACGGGGACAGGTGAATATAGCAAGTGCTGGGGGGTCTGAACTAGCGGCAATACCGGCACCTGACCCCCACAGCGTGCCGGTGTCCCCGCCTGCTCAGGCCCCCCAGCACTCGGCGCCCAGCGACGATAGGAGAGTATGGTATTTTTTTATTTTTTTTTTTCATATATTGCAGCAGCATACCGGGCATATACCATGGAGCATCTTATGGGGCCATAAACCATAATGGAGCAGTGTACGGGGGCATATACACTGGAGCATCTTATGGGGGCCATAAACCATAATGGAGCAGTGTACGGGGGCATATACCATGGAGCATCTTATGGGAGCCATCAACCTTTATGGAGCAGTGTACGAGGCATATACTATGGAGCATCTTATGGGGGCCATAAACCTTTATGGAGCAGCGTATGGGGCATATGGATGGGAGCAGCAAATTAAAGAACGGTGGCGCAGGATAGGAGCAGCACATGTCAGAATGGTGGCACAGGATGGGAGCAGCACATGACAGGATGGGGGCGCAGGATGGGAGCAGCACATGACAGGATGGGGGCGCAGGATGGGTGCAGCACATGACAGGATGGGGGCGCAGGATGGGTGCAGCACATGACAGGATGGGGGCGCAGGATGGGTGCAGCACATGACAGAATGGGGGCGCAGGATGGGTGCAGCACATGACAGGATGGGGACGCAGGATGGAGCAGCACATACCAGGATGGAGACCATATACCAATATAAATGCTCGCCACCCGGGCGTAGAACGGGTTCAATAGCTAGTATCTATATAATAGGTTAGTGATATTCCAATGACTACAATTTAAACAATTTTTAAAACATTTCGATTTATTCAGTACATGGCGTATGAGCCATAATGTCTTGGCTGCCATTAGTGGGTTAATTATTGTGTGAGCCTGAGGAATGTTCTGCCACACCAAATGTGCTTGGGCAAATCCTCAAGATCAACTGCTGCCAGCTACTGTGTAATCACTGACCAATGACATCCTCAATATGCTCAATGGATGACAAGTCCGAAGACACTGAAGGCCATTTTTTATTTTTATTTTTTAACTGACATGTCTGCATGTGGTTTTGTTTTATGCAAACTATTTTTACCATTTTATTTTTTGGCTTTATTTTGGGGGTTCATATAATTTACCGTGTGTTTTAGATTAAAAAATAAATAAATAAAAAAGCGTATGCAAAGTTGGACACACACACACACACACACGTTATATTTTTTTTTTTTCCCCACAGTTCCTGTTTCACACCAAATAACTTGTTGAATGAATTCTCCTGTTGTGTAGGTTGTTTTCTCTTTATTATGTTTGCAATTAAAAATTTTATAAGGAAAAAATATGTATTTTTTTGCGGTAGACATTACTTTATTTGAAGGTTATATTTATCTTACATAATTTGTCCTTCAAAAGATCATAAATTGGCACAAAAATACATTTTTATTTATTTATTTATTTATTTATTTTTAACAATGGAACTGAGACATCTACTGAAGCCCCAGTTACAAGGAAATTCCCTTCACCAGTATAGAGACATCGGTGACCGGTGATCGCACACGCACCCAACTACTAAGCCCAGAACATTTAGCTGGCATAGAAATAAAAAGGTACCAAACATTTGCACAAATACAGTAAAAGTTTGCCATGTTTTTACGCCAGAAAATTTGCTTCGTGACTTTGAAGTGTTCCCCAGCCTAAAAGGTTAACATTTCGTAAATTTTTATTTTCTTTTTTATTATTACAGTGCCACATCTATCCATTTACTTTTCACAGCTCCCTGCATGATTGTCCTGTTGCAAGATCCTACACTGCTTTATGAATATACCATTGTTCAGCCTAGTCCATGAAAATGAAGTGGTGTACTATCCATGTAGCAATATACTTCCTTACACGCTGTACATACAGGTGAACTGTCCTATTACAGTGTGGTTGTATCAGTGCTGTGTAACATAACGCCCAGAGCACATTATGCATCTTCCCAAGATTAAAGCTGACGAAAGGTTCTGTAGCTGAGAACGATGATCTGCCGATTGCTACATATTAGATTAAACTTCCAAGTACATTAAAAAAAAAAAAAAAAAAAAAAAAGCTGGATTACTTACCGGTAATGCTCTTCTAATGAGTCCACGACAGCACCCACTGGAGAGAGAGGGATCCGCCCCAAGGAACAGGAAACCTACAGAAGAGAATAAAAGGGGCGGTCCGCCTCTCCTCAGTTTAGATTTTAGAGTATCCGGAGGACCGCCAGTATTAGGTCAAGTATTTATTTATATTTGGGATCCAAGAAGTATCGCTTCTCCTTGCGGAGTGACATGATAAGCATGTGGAGGTGAGGAGACTTAAAGCCGCAATGCTCCTCTGGGAAATATGCAAATTGTTTCTTCAGAGAGGAAGAGGACTAGAACGAGCCTTGTCACATGACTTAGGATAATTGCCAAACCAGAATCTCAATTTGCAGACACGGTTTCGGGGTACTGCCCCTCGTCAGTGCAAAGGGGAGATCTGGTTTGCAAGGCTTGTTAAAGGGTCAGAGAGATAGATATTTTTCGGCCAGGTTCAAGATCTTTTCTGTTGAAGACATTAGAGCGTCTGATCGAGTACAACCATGTTTGTTTAGGTATGCCACTGTCGTAGTGTTGTCTGAAAAAAACTCAGACATGTTTTCCTCGAAGCTCTGGAAGAAATTGACATAATGCATAGTTTACTGCATTTAGTTCTTTTAGGTTAGATGAATAACGGGTTTCCTCTTTATTCCATATCCCCTGCCATAACTTAGCTCCCATACGTGCGCCCCATCCGTGGGGACTGGCATCAGTAGTTAAAGTATGGGATGGTGTTATTACCCAAAGGACACCCTGCCGCTAAATGTTTACCATCTAACCACCAAATTAAGGAAGCTAGGACTCCCTGCGATAAGGTTATCTTTGATTCGAGGTGGCCAAGAAATTGTTTCTCCTCCCGAAGAATTTGATGTTGCAGCGTCCGGGTATGGTATTGTGCCCACAGGACAGCTGGAGTACAAGAAGAAAGGGATCCTAACAAGGGCATTGCATCCCTTAGAGACATTCGAGGTTTATTAATCGCAGCAGTTACTTTATTTTTTTAATTAGTGGTATTTTTACCTGAGGGAGTAGACATCTTTGTTTTGTAGAATCTAGATGAAACCCTAAAAACGTCTGGAGGGAAAGTGCGATGAGTGGATTTTTCGAAGTTGATGATCCAGCCCAGGTCCTGTAAAGAGGAGACAGTGTAAGCTAAATGTTTAGCACACTGAACAGTCGAATTTCCGACAACTAAAAAGTCATCCAAGTAGGGGATGATTAAAGTGTCTTTTTGACGAAGGTAGGCCACCTCTAACATCACTTTTGTGAAGATCCTTGGTGCCGTAGAGAGGCCAAAGGGCATAACTGTGTACTGGAAGTGATGGATTTCCCCTTCGAGTGTTACTGCGACCCTGAAGTATCTTTGGTATCTTATTGGATAGGGAGATGGTAATATGCATCTTTTAAATCAATACCCCCCCCCTACACCCCACATCTTACAGTTTGGAAAAAGGAGCTTAATGATGGATCTAATGGATTCCATTTTAAATTTATGGTTTCGAATGAATGTATTAAGCTTTTTAAGATTTATAATTGTTCTAAATGAACCATCTGGTTTAGGGATTAGAAATACCTTCTTGCCCCTTTGGAACTTTCACTAAGACATTTTTATCTATCAGGCTTTGAATTTCAAGTTCAAGGGCTCTTTGTTGTATCGGTGAGCTGAGCTTTGTTATAATAAATGAGTCGTGGGGAATTTGAAGGAATTCTATTTTAATTCCTTCTTTGATGATATTCAAAATCCACGAACTAGATGTTATTTTTTCCCATTGTGGGAAGAAAAATTTTAGTCCACCACCTACTGGGGCGACTGGTGTTTCAATATTTATCATCTCTGCGGAAGGTGGTTCCCTTAAGCATAGTACCCCTCTGCTTTTCTTCTTTTGTGGCCCACCACGTTGGTCTTTCATTCTGTCTCCTTTTCCCAAATGGTCTCCTTCTGAAAGTCTTCCTATAGAAAGGAATTTATGGGTCAGGGAACGCCTTTTTCATTTTTTTGCCTTTTTGAGGATATCATCTAGGGCTTTCCCAAAGAGAAACTCACCCTCACATGGGATAGCGCAGATCTTCGTTTTTGACTGTGTCCCCTTTCCAGCTCTTCATCCATAAACTCATCTGATCTTGCTGCAAGGCGTAGTGAATCAGCTGATGCATCAGCCATGAAGGCTGCTGCCCCTCTAATCAACGGTATAGCATCCCGCAATTTTTGTCTAGAGATTCTTTGTTCAATTTGTTGGTCTAATTGATCAATCCAGATAAGCATGGATCTAGCAGTGCATGTACTGGCAATTGCCGGCTTGAATATACCTGTGGAAGCTTCCCATGATCTCTTTAATGATGCCTCTGCTTTCCGGTCAAGAGGGTCAGAAAGTAGGCCTGCATTCTCAACTGGTAAGGCGGATTGTTTTGAAGTGGAGGCGACCGCTGCGTCCACTTTAGGGATTTTAGTCCATGATATCAGATCATCATCACTAAAGGGGTATTTTCTTTTGTAGGCTGATGGGAGAAAACTTCTCTGGTCCTGTTTTTCCCATTCTCTCTTTATCAACGCCTTAACTGCTGGGATTACTGGGAAAGCTCTCCTTTTTATCTCTGCTAGCCCCGCATACATATCTTATGTGGTCTGGTCATCTTTTGTTTTTTCACAACCTATTGTGTTTCTGATTCATTTTACCAAATTGTCTACCCCTTCAATAGGAAAACATGACCGACCTTCAATATCTGATAGTGATGAAGATGAGGATGATGCATGTGAAGAGTCCGAGTCGACTATTTGATCATTATCGGACTTGGAGCTGGTCGCAACTTTTCCTTTGCTAGTTTTTTTAAGGGGTGCGCTGGCTTGGGTGATGGCTTGTAATTCTTCTGTAATTATGGCCCGTATATCCGTAACTGACATAGATGGACTAATACATTGCTTGGAGAGCTTTTTAGGGTAGGCATCTGGGAGAGGTTGATTGCATGAAGAACATGATTTACGCTTGGATTTTTGTTTCTTTTTGGCCTGGGAGGACTGGGGGAGGGGGGAGGGAGAATATGGCAGGAAATAGTGTCAGCTTAATAGGTAGAGAATTAACACTCACCCAGTGAAGCTTTTTGGTACCGGATCAGGTGGCTGAAGCGCAGTCCTGGATATCGCGCAGTCCTGATAAGCGCAGTCCGCGGTATCACTTTTCCGACTGACGTCTGAGGACCTCCTGCTGGCTGAATCCCCTGCTGGGTCCACCTTCTTTCCTAGGGATGACATGTTGCATCTCCGTCTGCCCGCAACAATTCCCTCTTTTTAAAAGCCATTTCCTTAACGTCTACGGTTTTTTTGACTGCGCATGCACGTACCGCACTTTCCCCCACCGCTGTTTTATATGCCCCGGAAGTTCTATGATCACTTCCGGGGCCGTGCTTCTTACCTCGGCCAGCGTAATGGAACGCCGCTTTACCCGGCTGCTGCTGGGGCCTGTGCGGCGGACACCCGGACCTCCCATATGCCAACCGGTGTCCCGGAGCCATTTTTCAGCCCGCAATTTTCCCGCAGAGCTTCTCAGCGAGACCGGGCGGCCTCCCCCAGACCTCACTGTATCCGTCAGACGAGGGGGAAGCAGTTTAACGGAAACTCCCCCGACGCTGCCTCTGGACCGCATCCCCTGCCGTTCCCGCAGAGACCGCACAAGCGGATGCCCAGGCATGTTCTTCTGTGGAATTATCCTGAGGTTCCCTTAGGAACAGAAAACCTAAACTGAGGAGGAGAGGCAGACCTCCCCTTTATTCTCTTCTGTAGGTTTCCTGTTCCTTGGGGCGGATCCCTCTCTCTCCAGTGAGTGCTGTCGTGGTGAAGGGTAAAAAAATGGCACCCAACCTGTATTACACACACACACACACACCTCTCAATTTAGTTTCCACTGTGCACAAATTTTTTTGCTTGTGTTTCATTGCTGTGAAAATTCATAACGAAAAAAACCTGGGGACATTATTATTTTTCATTTTTTGAAACCAATGAAACTAAATTTAACGTATTCAGCTGGGAACAACCATTCCTTCCCAGCTGAAGTGCTCTGAAAAAAAAAAAAAAAAAAAAAGAAGAGAAACAAAAACAAATAGTGACCTCAGACTGATGTCGTTCACCTAATGTCAGAACTTTGTCTCCTGGATTGGGATGTCCACTAGTTCAGCCATTTAAAATTTTATATTTAATAGATTTTATTTTTAAACTAATGGACCAGGTTAAGAACCGACACTCTGGTTTCCACTTTGCATCTGTTTGATTACGATTGTAATGAATCTCTTTTTACTAGAGCGGTCTCTGATCTCTACTAGTTTTCTGGACGTGCGCAGTGCTAAAGAAATGGATCTGTTAAAAGATGACCACCGGTTAGAATCCGTTTCTCAGAGGGAGGAAGGGGGGGAAAGGGGTGGGAAACTGATCCAGTTGCCTTTTGTTTTGTTGGTCGGACAAACATTTTTGATATCGCTTAAAAAACGGACAACAGATGGATGAAGGAACAGAAGTCATGGTGGCCAGTCAGTGATGCCTCTAGTTGGAGGTGACTTTGCCTCCATGCCATATGCTATCATAATAAGGCCCTTTACTTGTTTTCTCACTTGACATGCAAGAAGCAGAAGATCTACATCAGTCACTTCCATTACACATTTAGCCATAAAACTCTGAGGCAGTGTGCCACTTGAAAAATTTAAATGGGCCATTTTCCTGTCCAATAGTGAAGTCTATGGGACAAAGAAACTTTAGAATAAAAAAAATATATATATATGAAGCAATGAAAGTGAGAAGATACCACAAAAACATTTCCCAATTCTCTTTGGTCTTTAAGCAAATATCTTGCCACAGCGTTTTTGTCACAAGATACATAGCAAAAACATTGGGAAGAGGAAAAAAAAAAAAAAAAAGGCTGTGTATGGATCCGTCATCCACCCCAAACCTGTTGTTTCCCGTTACACATCTCACTGGTCACATGTCGGCTTCATTACTAACGATCACGTGGTTACAATGAGGAGTCACATGAACATCTCATGAACATTCCAGCCTCCACAATCTCATGGATTGTACAGCTGTAACCACCTTATAACAGTATCAGAGCTTTCACCCAACAGAACGTCTGTGTACAGAAACTTTATGGAGGCACTCTGTAGTCTGGAGCCATAGTCACTGACTGCTGCAATATGGTGACGTCAAAATGCCGGGGCCCCAGTTTATCATTTGAGATTTACTGAAGTCACCTTCCTATCTTTGTTTTATCTTCTGACATTTTTCTGAACCAAATACATCAAAATGGCAAACGCGGTTCAGGAAGCTATCCAAAAAAAAAAAAAAAAAAAAATGCTCTTTATTTTGGTCTTTAACCCCTTTACCTTCAGAACCTGCTTTCACCTTCTTGACCAGGCCAAATTTTACAATTCTGACCACCGTCACTTTATGAGGTTATAATGCTGGAACAATTCAATGGATCCGACTGATTGTTTTTTTTTTTTCCATGACATATTGTACAGTACTTCATGATACTGGTAAAATTTGTTCAATATGACTTGTGTTTATTTGTAAAAATATATCGGAAATGTGGTGAAAATTTTGCAATTTTCAAACTTTTAAGCCGTTAAACCAGAGAGCTATAGGACACAAATTAGTTGATAAATAACATTTACTACATGTCTACTTTAGCCCCGCATTATTTTTAAACCATTTTGGGTTTTTGTTAGGAAGATAGGATTAAAAGTTTTCCAATAAAAAAATTTACACCCCCCCCCCCCTTTTTTTTGAGGGGAGGACCACATCATGTTTGAAGTGACTTTGAGGGGCCTATGTGACACCATTCTAAAAACTGCACCCCTCAAAACCACATTCAAGAAATTTACAAAGATTTTCATATGCCACACAGGAATTCATGCAATGTGGGAAGAAAATATTTTTTTATTATTATTATTTATACACTCTTGAGTATAAGCCGACCTGATGGATATGGAGATGCTCCATATAATGCTCCATGCAGTTATGGCCCCATAGATGCCCCATATAATGCTCCATGCAGTTCTTTATGGCCCCATAGACGCTCCATATAGCATTGTGCCACATGTAATGCTGCTGCACTAAAAAAAAAAAATAAAAAAAAAAAAAAATGAAAAATTACATACCTCTCGTCGCTGCCCCTCAGCGTCCCGTCTCTCCGCACTGACTGTTGAGGCAAAGGGCGGCGCGCACACTAGTACGTCATTGCGCCCTCTGACCTGAACAGTCACTGCAGACGACGCGAAAGACGAGGTGGCAGTGGAACGCGGAAAGGTGAATAGGACATACTCACCTGCTACCGTCGCGGTCCCCGCATGTCCCACGTCTCCGGGAGCGGCAGCTTCTTCCTGTAGTGAGCGGTCACATGGCACCGCTCATTACAGTAATGAATATGCGGCTCCACCCCTATGGGAGTGGAGTCCATATTCATAACTTTAATGAGCGGTACCAGTGACCACTGAACAGGGGAAGCTGCTGTGCCCGAAGACCGTGGGACATGCATGGAGCGCAGGGAGCAGGTGAGTATTTGACAGGCGTCGCTCCCCCTCACCGGCAGACGCCCCCTGCCTTCCATGACTCGAGTATAAGCCGAGAGGGGCACTTTCAGCCCATTTTTTTGGGCTGAAAATCTCGGCTTATACTCGAGTATATAAGGTATATAATGTCTAAGGTCCATTTCCATCTGTTTGTCTGTCTGTCTGTCACGGAAATCCGGCGTCGCTGATCGGCTGGCTGGGCGCGACCAATCAGTGACAGGCACAGTCCGGCCGCAAATTGGCCCCTCCATACTCCCCTCCAGTCAGCGCCCACATAGCGTTTTAGCAGTCCGTTGACGCTGCCATTAACCCTGTAAGTGTCACCAACTTTTTACTATTGATGCTGCCTATGCCTATTAGAGTTCAGATTTTGCTGGAATGGTTTGAGGGTGTCACATTGGCAGAGACCCTGAGGCACCAGAACAGAAACCCCCTATATGTGAACTCATATTACAAACTACACTCCCCAATGAATTCATATAGGGGTGCAGAGAGCATGTTAACACCACATGTGCCTCACAGAATTTTACACCATTGGGTGGTAAAGAAAGAATAGTTACATATTTACTACTAAAATGTTGTTTTAGCCCCAAGATTTAATACTTCTAAGGGCTAGTAGGAAAAAAAATGGACCTCCATTTGTTGTAAAATTTCTCCTGATTGCACCAATAGTCCACATGTAATTGGGAAATATCTTTAAGGGCAGTCCCACACATCCAGATAATTCCGGTACCGGGGGGGGGAGAAATAGGTACTGGAATTATCCGTGTCCGTGTGCCCCTACGTTTCTGTGGTACATCAGCGTGGCACACGTGTGCCGCCCGTGTGCCCACTGGGTACCACACGCACGGTGCTGGGTACCACACGTACCAGCATCTGGTGCTGAAGCCGCGATTCATATGTTCCCTGCACCAGCGTTTGCTGCAGGGAACATATGAATATTAGTGTTTAAAATGCAGATCCAGGTCAAACCCCCCCTCCCACCGCCTGTGCGCCCCCCCCCCCCCCCGCTGTGATTAAAATACTCACCTAGCTTCCGGATCCCTCACCGCAGCGTCCTCTCCTGGCCGCAGCTTCTCCTGTATGCGGTCACTTGGGGCCGCTCATTTACAGTACTGAATAGGCGGCTCCGCACCTTTGGGAGGCGGAGCCGCATATTCATGATTGTAATCGGCGGCCCCACGTGACCGCATACAGGAGAAGCTGCGGCCAGGAGAGGACGCTGCGGCGAGGGATCCGGAAGCTAGGTGAGAATTTTAATCACAGCGGGGGGGGTTACCTGGATCTGCATTTTAAACACGAATATTCATATGTTCCCTGCCTCAAACGCTGGTGCAGGGAACATATGAATCGCGGATTCAGCACCAGTGGGGGGGGGGGACAGCGCTTAATGTAGCGCTGTCTCCCACACGGCACACGGACAATGTCCGTGTGCGGTACGTGTTTTACACGGACCCATTGACTTTAATGGGTCCGTGTAATCCGTGCGCTCCCACGAACACTGACATGTCTCCGTGTTTGACACACGGAGACACGGTCCGCAAAAAAAAAAAACCAATGACATCTGAAAAGATGCATTGATTTTTATGTGTCTACGTGTGTCAGAGGCTCCGGTACGTGAGGAAACTGTCACCTCACGTACCGGAGCCACTGACGTGTGAAACTGGCCTCAGGCACAGTGCAAAGCTCAGAAGGGAAGGAGCGCCAGATTGAAGTGCAGATTTTACCGTTCTGGTTTGCAGGTGCCAAACCCACTGGGAGAGCCCCTGATGTGCCAGAACAGAAGAACCCCCCATAAGTGACCATATTTTTACAAATGACACCTCTGTCATGGAATTTTATTTCATTGGGCTGTGATTAAAATAATAATTACATTTTTACCCAAAAAAAAAACAAATTAATGTTTTAGCCCCTGATTCTACATTTTCACATTGGGAAAATGGGTAAAATGGAACCAAAATTTGTCGCAAAATTTCTGCTGAAGGTGGAAACACCCCGTGTGTGGCTGTACAGGACTACTTAGCCATACAGCGAGACTTGGGAGGGCTAGAACGCCATTTGCCTCCTGGAGCAAAAATTTTCCTAGAATAGTTTGCTGCCTCTATATACAGAGTCACTAAGTGCTAGAAGATCAGAATCCCTCCTCAAGTGACCTAATTTTGGAAATTATAACCCTTTGGGAATTTATCTGCAAGTCTAGGGATGATTTTGACTCCATTGTTTTTTTCCAGAAACAAGCAGCAGTGGTTGTTGCTGACTGAAAATTGTAGTGCCCATACACTAGTGTCCAGTACGTTGTAGTGCCCATAGACTGTAGCGTCCAGTATGTTGTAGTGCCTGTACATTGTGCCCAGCTCATGCTTCTAGAGACATACACCGGTAAAATAGGTGGACTCATCGCTACAGGAATGCCAAACATGTGGACGCTAAATGTGGTTTAGGCACAGTGGGGCTCAGAAGGAAGGGGGGGCATTTGGATTTGGGATTGCAGTACTGCTGAATTTCCTTGGGGGGGGGGGGGTGAAGGGGTGTGCGAGGAGCCATTTTAATTTTCCAGGGCCTTTGTACCACCAGTAACATGGAAATCCCCTAGATTTCCATTGACAGATGGCGGACCAGAGTGGGGACTTGCTTTTTTTTATGGATTGAGTTGAAGCTTTTGTTAGGAACAGTTTACATAACATTTAGGATCACATTTATCCTGTGTTCTACGCGGAGCACTTACTTTGGAATTACCATCTGAATCTCTTAGTGACGCAATTTAGATGGAAACGATTACCCCGTACGTCATAAGTCGGTGAGTCATTCCTTTCCTTGACGTACGGAGTACATCCAAGGTTGGGAGGGGGTTAATGTGAACCTGTCATTACAATTCAGTATGTTAAAATAAAGGGATGGTCATAGTGGCACTTTAAGACGGATTTAATATATAGCTGTAAGGCTATGTGCACACGTACAGGATTTTTTGTGGGTTTTTTTTTGCAGAAAAACGCTAGAAGAAAAAAAAAAAAGCTTACATTAAACATCCCATCATTTTAACGCATTCCGCAATTTTTGTGCACATGCTGTGCTTTTTTTTCCGTGAAAAAAACACAGCATGTGCATTAATCTTGTGGATTTTTCGTGTTTTTTGCCGCTATATTATTGTATTGTGAAGCTCCAGAAAAAAAAAAAAAAAGTCGCAAGCACATTTCCTTCAGAAAAAGTCCGGTTTTGTTCTGGAAAATTCTGCTGACATTCCTGAACGTGTGCACATATCCTAAAGAAGATTCATATCCTGGTTCTTAAGTAATTCACGTTAGAAGTTTTGGTAAAATAACGTCTTCATTCATAAGATGGAACCGTGGGTAGGGTTTTTGGCTCGGCCGTGGTCCCTCTGCGTTTGTGCGAGCCTTCTTTTTTAAGTTCGCACTAGTGCCACCCTTGCACACATTAATCTCCCATTGGTCTTCAGCAAAATGGTGCCAGTGCATGCACAGATTGAGATCTCGGCTCATTATTGAGCTGAGGTCTGTATCTGCGCATGCGTTGCCCTCGTGCCATTTTCCTGAAGACATAAATCAAACACGTCACCACTTCTGCATTTATCACCCACTCCTGGTTTTGGCTTACACATACTGAGGTAAAATACCGGGAAAGGTCAGAGAGGCTCAGCACCTACGCACTGAAGTACTTTGCTCTGCACTCAACAGGACAGACAAAGTACGCCTGCGCCGGAGCGTGAAGACAGGAAGAGGACGTCATCTGATGAAGATAGGAGGCGTCGGACCGGACCGCGACACCCATCGGACCGGGACCGCCACTGGGTAAGTAAAATCTAACCTCTTTCTCATCTTTCAGGATACATCGGGGGCTTATCTATAGCATTACAGAATGCTGTAGATAAGCCCCTGATGCCAGTGGGCTTAGCTCACCTTCGATTTTGTGGGTGACAGGTTCCCTATAATCAAATAAGAGGGCTGGTGGATACTGAGGGAAAACAAGCAGGTGGGAAGATGTAGTTAAATGATTGGCCCGCCATGAATCGCCTGTGCTTGGTTTGAACAGCTAGTCGATGCTGACAAAAGCCCTGTTAGGCTACGTTCCCACAATGAATATTTGATGAGATGCAGATGCTATGATACATTTCTGCACCTATTCGCTAAATAGGTTACTTGTAAGTTTTATTTTATTACATGTGCTTTTATCCCCCCCTCTCTTTTTGGTGTGTGATATTTAAATAAAGTTGCTTTGTATTTGATGCTTCCTGATATTTTGCACTGACAAAACTTTATTGATACACTTATGTTCAGATTACAAGTGTCTTTAGTGGCATTTCGCTAGTGGAATCACAAAAAACGCATATATGTTTTTTTTTTACTTGTGGATTTTTCACATCTAATTGCAATTCTAGTGAGAAAATCTGCACATAAAACTCCGTGTACCCACAAGGGAAACTGACATGTTGCAAATTTTGTATATGCGCCTCAGGCTGGTGTCACACATTCATATGATACACGGACCGTCGAGGGTCCCCTGACCCGAACTGGGCAAAAATCAAAGGCATGTATGAGGCGCTTGGGTTCAGGTCTGGAGAAGCAGGACCGTTCTGTCCAAGGTGGTCCATACTCGTGTAAAAAGCGCCTTAATAAGCAGAGTTAGATGTCAATCACTGAATAGGAAGGTTTTTTTTGAGGACACTCTCCAAATCCTCCTCAAAAGACTCATAAGTTTCTGCTCCAAAATGACTCAGTGTGAACATAACCTTTTTCCTAAATAGTCTTTTCTGATGCCTTATGCA
Source organism: Ranitomeya imitator (assembly GCF_032444005.1). NCBI lineage: Eukaryota > Metazoa > Chordata > Amphibia > Anura > Dendrobatidae > Ranitomeya > Ranitomeya imitator. Next base: position 58,924,625 of record NC_091289.1, read on the forward strand.
GCCAGTTTTTTTAATTATTATTATTATTATTTTTTTTTTTTTTACATTCACTATAAAATAGATGAAAGCCACCTAGAGAATGGACCAGTCAAAAAAAAAAAAAAAAAAAAAAGTAACAGCTTCCAAAGCCTGAAGCACTTTAAAGAAGTGTCAAAAGAGATCATGTGCACAGCAAGTCGTTATGACATTCATGTGCATTATGCTCATTCTTTTTAATGCTTTTGAAGACAGAACCCACTGTGTGCGCATACCCCAATAATGAATTGATTCATAAATCAGCTCAGCTTCTTCTGCTCTTAAAGATGGTCAACTCCGAACGCTGCAGATACAGGAAGGTGCCGGCTGTATAACACTGCTGCTACCCGCTCATCTCTTGAAATTTATGATTTGAGTTCACCATGATGTGACAAAGGGAACCTGTCACCCCGTTTTTTCAGATTTAGATAAAAATACTGTTAAATAGGGCCTGCGCTGTGCGTTACAATAGTGTATGTAGTGTACCCTGATTCCCCACCTATGCTGAGAAATACATTACCAAAGTCGCCGTTTTCGCCTGTCCATCAGGCTGGTCAGGTCGGGTGGGCGTGGTGACATCGCTCTTTTATTCCCCAGCTTTCCGTTGGTGGCGTAGTGGTGTGCGCATGTCCAAGTGACGAATCCACTGCGCGCACGTGAAGAAACAGCGCGCGATCTGCGCTATTACCCCTGTCATCCGTGGGGGCGGCCATCTTCCTGGGGCCGCGCGTGCACAGATGGAGTGCTCTGCTGCACGGGGCTTCAGGAAAATGGCCGCGGGATGCCGCGCGTGCGCATATGGAGATCGCGGCGGCCATTTTCCCAAAGCCGAGTTTGCATCTCGGCTTCAGGAAAATGGCCGCCGCGATCTCCATCTGCGCACGCGCGGCCCCAGGAAGATGGCCGCCCCCACCGATGACAGGGGTAATAGCGCAGATCGCGCCCTGTTTCTTCACGTGCGCACAGTGGATTCGTCACTTGGACATGCGCACACCACTACGCCACCAACGGAAAGCTGGGGAAGAAAAGAGCGATGTCACCACACCCACCTGACCAGCCTGATTGACAGGCGAAAACGGCGACTTTGGTAATTTATTTCGCAGCATACAGTAGGTGGGGAATCAGGGTACACTACATACACTATTGTAACGCACAGCGCAGGCCCTAACAGTATTTATATCTCAATCTGAAAAAACGGGGTGACAGGTTCCCTTTAACCCATAAAACAAACAACAACAAAAATGTATATCAGGAACTTCTTGCACTTACAGGAGATTTTAAATAAAGATTATTTTACTGAAAAAAAAAACAAAAAAACTTAATGCCACAAACATGGTGCCTGCACTGTGTCACATTGGGTGCCCATCAGTCCATACTACAGGCCTGTACGATCTCCATGTGCTGATCTTTGGTGAAACGATCCATCACATATGGCCAATGCAGAAAAATATATATTTTATATACCGGTACATAAAATGCAGTCCACTTCCCACAAAATAAGTCAAGAAAGATATATCAACATATAATAAATGCGTCCCCATCCATCAATTATTGTGATGAGAGCCCTGACCCCATTCCCCTGAAATAGATATGAAGCCTACCTAGATTATCAGTATACAATGATGAACACAAAGAATAAAATGTCTCACTAAGGTAATGGCAACATTCTCAGAACCACCATGAACAGGGAGTTCGTTCAGAAAAGAGAGAATCCCCAACATGACCAGGATCCGTCACATGTCACAGATTTGGTCACAAGCGAACTCCAGAACATGATTCTCCACAGGGTGGATGCATCCATTTCGATTTCTGGCTAATAACGTAATTAGTGAACGGCGCCTTCAGACCACGCACAGCAGGAACACATTATTTGTGATAGGCGCTCCCAGCCGCCTCCAGATACAGACAGCGTCACAAATTCACACTGTCTCCACTGCATCAATTTAAGAACAATCCACCAGAGTTGGAAACATTATGGACAGACATGATATACATACATGATGTACATATGCCACAAGCCCAAGCAGAACATTTCTTTGTTGTCAATGTTTTCTTCCATTACACCAGTTTTTTAGTGATTGCAAACATTAAAAAGGGTCTATCCAAAAGCTACTGATGACTTCGGGCTCATGTAGACGTCTGTGCAATTTAGTCCAGTCTTGGACAGCATCACACAGACCGGCAGCGGCACTCCCGACCCAAGCATTACAGCTTCATATATTTCTATCAGTGGTCATGCTCAGGTCAGGAGAGCCATGGCAGTCTGTGCTCAGACATCTGCAAGTCCCTATCCAAAGAACAGGTCATCAAAAGGAGATCAGAGGGAGTCCGACATCCACCGATCAGCTGAACTGATCATTAACTACCATGCAAGTAAATGTTAAAAGAGGGTTCTTTGATGAAAACAGGTCGGCACCGATCGGCAGATTGGGGGACGTTTATCCTCGTTAGATAGCGGCAGTGTGCACGCTCGCCCCTTGCCGATTTCATGCCATATGGCGGTGCAGAGAAACGCGCTTTGAGCAGCCCCATATGCAAGGAACTGTTTGGGAATCTGACCTGAAGCTCCATGTTGTAATTAGTGATAAAAGTTCCATGTCAGGGTTAAAAATTCCCTATTGTGCCAGTTCCACAAGTGGGACTCCCACCTATCAGCGAGTTGTCACCTATCCTGTGTATGGGCGACAACTCCGCTGGACGACCCCTTTATGAGGCTAACTAACCACGTGTCTCAAGTGTTGGTGGGCTGCACGATCGGTGTATTCGAGGGCACATAGACCAATTGAGTACGTCCTATTCTAGTCCTCAAAATGGGAATAGAATAGGAGCTGCTTCGAGTCTCACAAACCTCTCCCTCAGATTGGGATTTTCACGGATGTGTGAAAATATCCCAACACAGTTCTGTGAAGTAGACACTAATAAGCGATGCATGGGGCTGCTGGATTGTGTCCTGTACACTGCTTATATCACGCTGGATTTCAGATGGAGGGTGCCGGGTGTTGGCCCCCAATCATCAAGACATTTATGGACCCAGCATTTTAACATGCAGAAATGGTCACAATTTGAAAATAAGTTCTACACTTGACACATTTGGTTTCCCGCTTACTTCTAAGGTCTCAGTCAGATGTCTGTTTCCTATCTGTGGTGCTCACATTTCTCGTATCGGGGAGTCTGTGTGCCATCCACATGTCTGATTTTTTTGCTGACCAGGTGGCTTGTGGAAAATTACAGAGACATGTCCGATATTGATCGGATCAGAATTGAAAGTAAGTATATGGGTCTGTGAGGAAAAAAAAAAAAAAAAAAAAAATCAGACCCCACTCAGATGAAATCATGGACTATCGGAAAGATGGAGAAACTTTTTCCCCCTTCAAGTACGAGAAAAAAACTGATAACACTCGGGCCGCACTCGTCAAAATAATCGGTCGGAAAGTGAGAAACAGACATCTGTATGAGGCCTAAGGCTATGTCCACACGTGGCGTTTTGGCTGCATTTTTTTTCCCCTACAGGCACAACCTGCTGTAAGAAGCTGCTGCAAAAAGGTTTTGCTGTGCTTTAAGGGTATGTGCACACGTTGCGGATTCTCTGCAGATCCGCAGCGTTTTTGCAGTGCAGATACGCTGCAGATCCGCAATTGATTTACAGTACAATGTAAAATCAATGAGAAAAAAAAAAAAAAGTTGTCCACACTTTGCGGAAAATCCGCTGCGGTTTAAAAGAAGTGGCATGTCACTTTTTTCTGAATCTGCAGCGTTTTTGTACCCATTCCATTATAGAAAACCGCAGGGGTAAAAAATGCAGCAAATCCGCAAGAAAAAAAACGCAGAAAACGCGACAAATCCGCAGGTGTGTCTTCTGCTAGGAGGGGCAGAATCCACACCAGAAATTACTAAGGCTAATCCGCAAAGTGTGCACATAGCCTTATTGTCTGTTGTGCATGCTGATAAAGTTTAGTGCCCCCCAAAAAAAAAAAAAAAAAAAAAAAAAAAAAAATCATGAAGCATGTTCCTTAAGGTTTTTGGACCAAAAAAAATGCAGTAAAACCTGATGTCTGTGTTTTTGCTGCACTTGAGATTTGTGAAATGTCAAACTTTGCTGAAACTGTAAAATCTAAAAAAATTGCGTAAAAAAAGTAAAAAAAAAAAAAAGCAAAAGCATAACCCAACAGAAAATTGTGTCTATTAACAAGTACAAGAAGTCATAATCTGCGCAAAGCTTTGCAACATCTGACATTTGTCTTCGGCCCCTATGTAGCAATGAGAGGTGCGATCACGCTGAAACGGCGCAGTCACCATCTGAGCCACATTCAACATCTGAAAAGTTCAGAGCTGCAGAAGAGTGAGGCACAAATGAGGCCGCTTGTAATTTGGGTTTTTTTGTAGGGGGGGGGGGGTTGTAGGTGATTTTTTGCTGCATGTTGACAAAGGCCGCAGCTTGAGGTCTCGTGGGAGCTGCATAGTCTTTGTTTTTGTGCCTTTTTTTCCCCCCCTTCACTTTATTTGTGATTTTTGAGTTAGTGGATTTCATTTTCCCAAATGGCAGCACGCTCTTCTCTCTCTAGCTACAGTGATTTTTATTTTTTTCTTTCTCTCTCCAATAGATCTTCATTGTTTATATGTTTAACCCTTCGTGTGCAGTACCATTTCTGACATTGCAACTGGGGTAATTGCACCGGGAATGTTGTCGTCACAGATCACAATATATAAAAGTTGTAAACAAAAAAAATAAAAAGCATTTTTTTTTTTAAATGCATTTTGTTTGGGGAAGGGGGGTGGGGGGGGGGGCATTGAGAAGATGCTTGAGGCAAGTGCCTGACCGATGACCCAGATCGGTGTGGCCCAGAAGGACAGGCCGGCCATATAATGTCACAGCGACCTTCTGCATGCAGGGCACAGCTGGATCCCGGCCAGGATGGGGGGGATCACCGGTGATTATTATAGGGCAGGTGTGCTGACGGTGATCTAAGAACACACACAGGTCTGACTTACCCAGGACACCATCCTGAGGACAGTGTGCGGTTGCCTGATGAACGTCTGGGGGTCAAAGGCTCCCCCAGCCTTACCAGCTCCATAGGCGCCTCCCTCCATGCTGACGACCTCCAAAATGTATCTGCAGGAGCAATGTGGGGGTCCGCACTGGTGATGACTGGGGCTGATCAGATAATGGCTCCACCGCTCAAGGGCATGGGCAGATCCCTGCAGGTGAGCAGAGCACCACCAGTAAATGCACAAGGCTATGGCGATCCGGCCACAATCGCGGCTCCTGGGCACAGATCGGGGAGGAAGCCGCTGATCGCACAGGAGATGGGATGGAAGCAGCTGATGTGATGAGAGAATGCGGCCAAACCCTCGATCACAGCCAGTGCGACAGCTACAGGCTGCTGCTGTGTGTAGCAGCGTCCGACGCCTGCGCACTGCGCTCTTCTTCACAGCTGCCTCCGCGATGACATAAGACACGTGATCCCTCGCTCAGCCATCTTGGATTCGGACCGCTACTTATCTCCATGGCGACAGCAAGCGGGAGGGGGAGCAAGGAGGGCGGCTTGGCAAATGGTGCCCCTCAGTAGTAGAGGCAGAAGGGTCTTCACCTGGTTATTGTTCAATAAAGTTGTGATGTTAGAATGACCTAGTACAAATGTATAGAAGAATGTTCCAGATACTCAACTATCAGGGTAATAAATGAAAAAGTATTGAGACCTATAAGGAAAAGTGACTGGAATCTGTATACACATGAATGGACCTATTAGGCTGGAGACGCACTAGCGATGTTAAAATCAGTCAGATTTTGATGCAGGAGAGTCGGACAAGTGTCATGAAAGTGTCATGGAGTACAATCCGATTTTCACACCTAGCATCCAATATACATGCGAATGTAGTGCGATCGCTATCCGATTCAACTGTGATTTTGTCATGAGCTTTTCCGCACAGCAATTTTCTGCCATCTACACGTCATTTTCAAAGGAAATATTCTTCAAAAAACATATATATACACTGCTCAAAAAAAAATAAAGGGAACACTTAAACAACAGAATATAACTCCAAGTAAATCAAATTCTGTGAAATAAAACTGTCCGCTTAGGAATCAACACTGATTGACAATCAATTTCACATGCTGTTGTGCAAATGGAATAGACATCAGATGGAAATTATTGGCAATTATCAAGACACACTCAATAAAGAAGTGGTTCTGCAGGTGGGGACCACATCTCAGTACCAATGCTTTCTGGCTGATGTTTTGGTCACATTTGAATGTTGGTTGTGCTTTCACACTCGTGGTAGCATGACACGGACTCTACAACCCACACAAGTGGCTCAGGTAGTGCAGCTCATCCAGGATGGCACATCAATGAGAGCTGTGGCCAGAAGGTTTGCTGTGTCTGTCAGCGTAGTGTCCAGAGGCTGGAGGCGCTACCAGGAGACAGGCCATATAACCCAAGAGAAAGAATGGAGTTCAAGTCCAAAAATTTAAAAGGGTATAAATTTATTACAACAATAAACATTTTGTACACGCAAAGTTAATAATACTACAATGAAGGTACTAATAACCATTAGAATTTCAGCAAGAAAGACCCTCCATATCCTAGAAATCTTGCCCATGTTGTGGTGTCCTCTGGCTCCCCACTGTGCAGCCTAAACGCGCGTTTCACGTTGGCTTCATCAGGGGGCAGTGCATTTCTAAGATATCGAGGGTCATGATATGGACAGGGCACTGATCTTTATGTTAATGAGCAATTGTGTTTGAATTACATCCACTACCCTTCTTCCTGGTTATCTTTTTCTCTTTTATAACAAAAAAATAGAAAAAACGCAATAGCACTCACCAATCAGTGGCAATTCAAACGTCCTTTATTAGAACATGCAGCAAATCATCTTCACGGGTCAAGGGAGGGAGTGAAAGTAGGAGTGTGACAGGCAAGACGACGATGATCGTTTCGCGCTAATACCAAGCGCTAAGACCCGTGGTAGCGCTTGGTATTAGCGCGAAACGATCGTCGTCATCTTGCCTGTCGCACTCCTACTTTCACTCCCTCCCTTGACCCGTGAAGATGATTTGCTGCATGTTCTAATAAAGGACGTTTGAATTGCCACTGATTGGTGAGTGCTATTGCGTTTTTTCTATTTTTTTTATTTACATGGACACTTTGTTTCACGCAAGCACCGCCTTTCATCTGATCGGACTACCTTTTGTTGGGAAACTCTCCACATTGAGCTTATAATCTCTGCAAAGTCGAGCTGTGCCGCTCACTTTTTTTCTTTTTCTGGTCTGGTCTTTTATAACAAAGCACTCTGCACTTTAGGGTGGTTTCACACTTGCGTTTTTGTCTGCAGCGTTTTTTGCACAAAAAAACGCATGCGTTTTTTTCCTATGTTTAACATTGAAAACGCATACGTTTTTTTGTGTACGCGTTTGGTCGCGTTTTCAATCGCATGCGTTTTTTTACTGCATGCATTCATTTTCAGAAATGCAACTTGTAGTATTTTTGAGAGGCGTTTTTTGGACACATAAAAACGCATGCGTTTTCATGCGTTTTTTTGGGTCAAAAAATACATTGGAGTCAATGGGGACGCATGCGTTTTTTTGTGCATGCGTTTGCATGCATTTTTGGACGCATGCGTTTTTTTTAGCTAAGGTTGACTAGAATGTAGATAAGGTTGTCTAGACACTGATAAGCCTCCCCCATAGCAGCAGGGTGATAAAAGGAAGGTTGGGGGAAGTTTCTGGTCACTTCTCATCAGACTCCAAAGAAGACAAGACACTGCCCGGACGCATTGGTGGACAAGACCCAAAGCAATGTGAGTATATCCTAGCCAATGCATTTATTTTCAATTTTTTTGATCTACATGTCCTAATTTCTTCCTTTTTTTTCTTTCAACATGCATCAGAATGTCTTCTGCGGAGTCTTCATCTGATGAGGAGTTTGAGCCACGTCAGTCAGAAGTGGATCATGTGAGTGAGGTTAGTTTTTTGTCCTTCAGCTTGGTAAGTATTGACTGTCACATCGACACATGAGACAATTTTTTTTTTTACAGAGCACTTCTACTGAGGGACAGAGAGGGACGGAGCAGCGGAGTCAAGGTCCGGTGGGAAGACGGCAGCGGGTATGTATACAAGGCAGACTGTCCTCATTGTAATATTCTTGAATCTTCCTTTCTGTACCCTTGATTTTCTTTTAATTTTTCTTGTATGATCCTTTTCTGAAAGTTGACTTTCATATTCATGCCATTTCTCATCTTCATGTATTTTTGTTTCCCAATGTGATTGAGCAAACTTATATGATTTTCTTTTAATTTTAGGTTTCACAACGGGACGATGACAGGATCGATAATGACCTCCTGATCACCCTGGTCCAGGAGCGAGTCCCGTTGTGGGACAGCCGGGATCCACAGCACGCAGTCAACAGAACTGTTATGACCTGGTGGTCAGGACAATAATGGACCTGGTGGTTAAGAGCACACGGAATGACCTGATAGTTACCAATAATATAGGACGAGCTCTGAGACGTGGGAACTCTGCTGACCGCAATCCCTAATCCTATCACACACACTAGAAATAGCCGTGGATTGCTCCTAACGCTCCCTATGCAACTCGACACAGCCTAAGGAACTAGCTAGCCCTAAAGATAGAAAAATAAAGCCTACCTTGCCTCAGAGAAATTCCCCAAAGGAAAAGGCAGCCCCCCACATATAATGACTGTGAGTAAAGATGAAAATTACAAACACAGAGATGAAATAGATTTAGCAAAGTGAGGCCCGACTTACTGAACAGACAGAGTATAGGAAAGGTAGCTTTGCGGTCAGCACAAAAAACTACAAAAAGTCCACGCAGAGGGCGCAAAAAGACCCTCCGCACCGACTCACGGTGCGGAGGCGCTCCCTCTGCGTCCCAGAGCTTCCAGCAAGCAAGACAACAATCAAAATAGCAAGCTGGACAGAAAAATAGCAATCCAGAGAAAAACAAGCAGGAACTTAGCTTCTGCTGGGAAGACAGGTCACAAGAACGATCAAGGAGTGAACTAGACCAATACTGGAACATTGACAGGTGGCATGGAGCAATGATCTAGGTGGAGTTAAATAGAGCAGCCAGCTAACGAATTAACCTCGTCACCTGTGGAAGGAACCTCAGAAGCCGCAGCCCCACTCACCACCACCAGAGGAAGCCCATGGACAGAACCAGCCGAAGTACCATTCATGACCACAGGAGGGAGCTTGACAACAGAATTCACAACAGTACCCCCCCCTTGAGGAGGGGTCACCGAACCCTCACCAGAGCCCCCAGGCCAACCAGGACGAGCCAAATGAAAGGCACGAACCAGATCGGCAGCATGAACATCGGAGGCAAAGACCCAGGAATTATCTTCCTGACCATAACCCTTCCATTTGACCAGGTACTGGAGTTTCCGTCTCGAAATACGAGAATCCAAAATCTTCTCCACCACATACTCCAACTCTCCCTCAACCAACACCGGGGCAGGAGGATCTACGGATGGAACCACAGGCGCCACGTATCTCCGCAACAATGACCTATGGAATACATTATGGATGGCAAAAGAAGTTGGAAGGGTCAAACGAAACGACACAAGAATGAGAACCTCAGAAATCTTATACGGACCAATGAAACGAGGCTTAAACTTAGGAGAGGAAACCTTCATAGGAACATAACGAGACGACAACCAAACCAAATCCCCAACACGAAGTCAGGGACCCACACAGCGCCGGCGGTTAGCGAAACGTTGAGCCTTCTCCTGGGACAATGTCAAATTGTCCACCACATGAGTCCAAATCTGCTGCAACCTATCCACCACAGTATCTACACCAGGACAGTCCGAAGACTCAACCTGCCCTGAAGAGAAACGAGGATGGAAACCAGAATTGCAGAAAAACGGCAAAACCAAAGTAGCCGAGCTGGCCCGATTATTAAGGGCGAACTCAGCCAAAGGCAAAAAGCACACCCAATCATCCTGATCAGCAGAAACAAAGCATCTCAGATATGTTTCCAACGTCTGATTAGTTCGTTCGGTTTGGCCATTTGTCTGAGGATGGAAAGCCGAGGAAAGAGACAAATCAATGCCCATCCTACCACAAAAGGCTCGCCAAAACCTTGAAACAAACTGGGAACCTCTGTCCGAAACGCTTTTCTCCGGAATGCCATGTAAACGAACCACATGCTGGAAAAACAATGGCACCAAATCAGAGGAGGAAGGCAACTTAGACAATGGTACCAAATGGACCATCTTAGAGAAGCGATCACAAACCACCCAAATGACCGACATCTTTTGAGAGACAGGGAGATCCGAAATAAAATCCATAGAGATATGCGTCTAGGGCCTCTTCGGGACCGGCAAGGGCAAAAGCAACCCACTGGCACGAGAACAGCAGGGCTTAGCCCGAACACAAGTCCCACAGGACTGCACAAAAGAACGCACATCCCACGACAAAGACGGCCACCAAAAGGATCTAGCCACCAAATCTCTGGTACCAAAGATTCCCGGATGACCAGCCAACACCGAACAATGAACCTCAGAGATAACTCTACTAGTCCATTTATCAGTGACAAAGAGTTTCTCTGCTGGGCAACGGTCAGGTCTATCAGCCTGAAATTTTTGCAGCACCCGCCGCAAATCAGGGGAGATGGCAGACAAAATTACCCCCTCTTTGAGAATACCCGCCGGCTCAGGAACACCCGGAGAGTCGGGCACAAAACTCCTTGACAGGGCATCAGCCTTCACATTCTTAGAGCCTGGAAGGTACGAAACCACATAATCAAAACGGGAGAAAAATAGCGACCAACGAGCCTGTCTAGGATTCAACCGTTTGGCAGACTCGAGATAAGTCAAATTCTTGTGATCCGTCAAGACCACCACGCGATGCTTGGCTCCTTCAAGCCAATGACGCCACACTGTTGTGAATTCTGTGGCTGAATTCACTCCTGTGGTCACAAGTGGTACTGCAGCTTCTGGGCTTCCTCCCTCAGGTGTTCTGGTGAGCTCGTTGGCTGCCTTGTTATTTAACTCCACCTGATTCTGTCTTCCTTGCTCCTTGTCTATGTTCCAGTGTTGGATCTGAGCTTCTGGATCTTTCCTGTGGCCTGCTGCTCTGCTTAGATAAGTGCTTCTTTGCTTTTGTTGCTGCTTTTTCTGTCCAGCTTGTCTATTCGTTTTTGCTGGAAGCTCTGAGACGCAAAGGGTGTACCGCCGTGCCGTTAGTTCGGCACGGTGGGTATTTTTGCCCCCTTTGCGTGGTTTTTTGCTTTAGGGTTTTTTGTAGACTGCAAAGTTCTCTTTGCTATCCTCGCTCTATCTAGAATATCGAGCCTCACTTTGCTGAATCTATTTCATCCCTACGTTTTGTCTTTTCATCTTGCTAACAGTCATTATATGTGGGGGGCTGCCTTTTCCTTTGGGGTATTTCTCTGAGGCAAGTCAGGCTTGTATTTCTATCTTCAGGCTACTCAGTTCCTCAGGCTGTGCCGAGTTGCATAGGTAGTGTCAGGTGCAATCCACAGCTGCCATTAGTTGTGTTTAGGATAGGTTCAGGTATTGCGGTCTACAGAGATTCCACGTCTCAGAGCTCGTTCTATTGTTTTTGGGTTATTGTCAGATCACTGTATGTGCTCTGATTACTGGCACACTGTGTTACTGGATTGCCTTCATAACAGTACAAGGAGCCAAACTAATGATTCTCAATAGAGGGAAAAAAGAAGTTCTGACATCATTTTTTTTTCTCAGCTCTGTGTTCAGTCTTTTTTTTCCCCTAGACATTAGGGTGCTTCAGGACACAGCTGTGGACATGGATATTCAGGCTCTGTGCTCTTCAATGGATAATCTCGTTATAAATGTACAAAAGATTCAAGATACAATTGATCAGAAATCTATGCTAGAACCAAGAATTCCTATTCCTGATTTGTTTTTTGGTGATAGAACTAAGTTTCTGAGCTTCAAAAATAATTGTAAGCTATTTCTGGCCTTGAAACCTCATTCTTCTGGTAATTCAGTTCAACAGGTTTTGATTATTATTTCTTTTTTGCGCGGCGACCCTCAGGACTGGGCATTTTCTCTTGCGCCAGGAGACCCTGCATTGAGTGGTGTCGATGCGTTTTTCCTGGCGCTCGGATTGCTGTACGATGAGCCTAATTCAGTGGATCAGGCTGAGAAAAATTTGCTGGCTTTGTGCCAGGGCCAGGATGATATAGAAGTATATTGTCAGAAATTTAGGAAGTGGTCAGTACTCACTCTGTGGAATGAATCTGCGCTGGCAGCTTTGTTCAGAAAGGGTCTCTCTGAGGCTCTTAAGGATGTCATGGTGGGTTTTCCTATGACTGCTGGTTTGAATGAGTCTATGTCTTTGGCCATTCAGATCGGTCGTCGCTTGCGCGAGCGTAAATCTGTGCACCATCTGGCGGTATTGTCTGAGATTAAACCTGAGCCTATGCAGTGCGATAGGACTATGACCAGAGTTGAACGGCAAGAACACAGACGTCTGAATGGGCTGTGTTTCTACTGTGGTGATTCCACTCATGCTATTTCTGATTGTCCTAAGCGCACTAAGCGGTTCAATAGGTCTGCCGTCATTGGTACTGTACAGTCCAAATTCCTTCTGTCCATTACCTTGATATGCTCTTTGTCATCGTATTCTGTCATGGCGTTTGTGGATTCAGGCGCTGCCCTGAATCTGATGGATTTGGATTATGCTAAACGTTGTGGGTTTTTCTTGGAGCCTTTGCGGTGTCCTATTCCGTTGAGAGGAATTGATGCTACACCTTTGGCCAAGAATAAACCTCAGTACTGGGCCCAGCTGACCATGTGCATGGCTCCTGCACATCAGGAAGTTATTCGCTTTCTGGTGCTACATAATCTGCATGATGTGGTCGTGTTGGGGTTGCCATGGCTACAAACCCATAATCCAGTATTGGATTGGAACTCTATGTCGGTATCCAGCTGGGGTTGTCAGGGGGTACATGGTGATGTTCCATTTTTGTCTATTTCGTCATCCACTCCTTCTGAGGTCCCAGAGTTCTTGTCTGATTATCAGGATGTATTTGAAGAGCCCAAGTCCGATGCCCTACCTCCGCATAGGGATTGTGATTGTGCTATCAATTTGATTCCTGGTAGTAAATTCCCTAAAGGTCGTTTATTTAATTTATCCGTGCCTGAACACACCGCTATGCGCAGTTATGTGAAGGAATCCCTGGAGAAGGGACATATTCGTCCATCCTCATCACCACTGGGAGCAGGGTTCTTTTTTGTAGCCAAGAAGGATGGTTCGCTGAGACCGTGTATTGATTACCCCCTTCTTAATAAGATCACTGTTAAGTTTCAGTATCCCTTGCCATTGTTATCTGACTTGTTTGCTCGGATTAAGGGGGCTAGTTGGTTCACTAAGATAGATCTTCGTGGTGCGTATAATCTGGTGAGAATCAGGCAAGGAGATGAATGGAAAACGGCATTTAATACGCCCGAGGGTCATTTTGAGTATCTTGTGATGCCGTTCGGACTTGCCAATGCTCCATCTGTCTTTCAGTCTTTTATGCATGACATCTTCCGTGAGTATCTGAATAAATTCCTGATTGTTTACTTGGATGACATTTTGATCATCTCAGATGATTGGGAGTCTCATGTGAAGCAGGTCAGAATGGTTTTCCAGGTCCTGCGTGCTAATTCTTTGTTCGTGAAGGGATCAAAGTGTCTCTTCGGTGTGCAGAAAGTTTCATTTTTGGGGTTCATCTTTTCCCCTTCTACTATCGAAATGGATCCGGTTAAGGTCCAAGCCATCCAGGATTGGACTCAGCCGACATCTCTGAAAAGTCTGCAAAAGTTCCTGGGCTTTGCTAATTTTTATCGTCGCTTCATCTGTAATTTTTCTAGCATTGCCAAACCATTGACCGATTTGACCAAGAAGGGTGCTGATTTGGTTAATTGGTCTTCTGCTGCCGTGGAAGCTTTTCAGGAGTTGAAGCGTCGTTTTTGTTCTGCCCCTGTGTTGTGTCAACCAGATGTTTCTCTTCCGTTCCAGGTCGAGGTTGATGCTTCTGAGATTGGAGCAGGGGCGGTTTTGTCACAGAGAGGTTCTGGTTGCTCAGTGTTGAAACCATGTGCTTTCTTTTCCAGGAAGTTTTCTGCTGCTGAGCGTAATTATGATGTGGGCAACCGAGAGTTGCTGGCCATGAAGTGGGCATTCGAGGAGTGGCGTCATTGGCTTGAAGGAGCTAAGCATCGCGTGGTGGTATTGACTGATCATAAGAACCTTACTTATCTCGAGTCTGCCAAGCGCTTGAATCCTAGACAGGCCCGTTGGTCGTTATTTTTTGCTCGCTTCGATTTTGTGATTTCGTACCTTCCGGGCTCTAAAAATGTGAAGGCGGATGCTCTGTCTAGGAGTTTTGTGCCCGACTCTCCGGGTTTATCTGAGCCGGCGGGTATCCTCAAGGAAGGAGTCATTGTGTCTGCCATCTCCCCTGATTTGCGGCGAGTGTTGCAAAAATTTCAGGCTAATAAACCTGATCATTGTCCGGCCGAGAAACTGTTCGTCCCTGATAGGTGGACTAGTAAAGTTATCTCTGAACTTCATTGTTCGGTGTTGGCTGGTCATCCAGGAATCTTTGGTACGAGAGAGTTAGTGGCTAGATCCTTCTGGTGGCCATCTCTGTCACGGGATGTACGTACTTTTGTGCAGTCCTGTGGGATTTGTGCTAGGGCTAAGCCCTGCTGTTCACGTGCCAGTGGGTTGCTTTTGCCCTTGCCGGTCCCGAAGAGGCCTTGGACACATATTTCGATGGATTTCATTTCTGACCTTCCCGTTTCTCAAAAGATGTCAGTCATTTGGGTGGTCTGTGATCGCTTTTCTAAAATGGTCCATCTGGTGCCCTTGGTTAAATTGCCTTCCTCCTCTGATTTGGTGCCTTTGTTCTTCCAGCATGTGGTTCGTTTGCATGGCATTCCTGAGAATATTGTTTCTGACAGAGGTTCCCAGTTTGTTTCAAGGTTCTGGCGAGCCTTTTGTGGTAGGATGGGCATTGACCTATCTTTTTCCTCGGCTTTCCATCCTCAGACTAATGGCCAGACCGAACGAACCAATCAGACCTTGGAAACATATCTGAGATGTTTTGTTTCTGCAGACCAGGATGATTGGGTGTCCTTATTGCCGTTGGCTGAGTTTGCCCTTAATAATCGGGCCAGCTCGGCTACCTTGGTCTCTCCATTTTTCTGCAATTCTGGGTTCCATCCTCGTTTCTCTTCAGGACAGGTTGAGTCTTCGGACTGTCCTTGTGTGGATTCTGTGGTGGACAGGTTGCAGCAGATCTGGACTCAGGTTGTGGACAATTTGACCTTGTCCCAGGAGAAGGCTCAACTTTTCGCTAATCGCAGACGCCGTGTGGGTCCCCGACTTCGTGTTGGGGATCTGGTTTGGTTATCTTCTCGTCATATTCCTATGAAGGTTTCCTCTCCTAAATTTAAACCTCGTTTTATTGGTCCGTATAGGATTTCTGAGATTCTCAATCCTGTGTCCTTTCGTCTGACCCTCCCGGACTCCTTTTCCATACATAATGTATTCCATAGGTCGTTGTTGTGGAGATACGTGGCACCTATGGTTCCATCTGTTGAGCCTCCTGCCCCTGTTTTGGTGGAGGGGGAATTGGAGTATATTGTGGAGAAAATTTTGGATTCTCGTGTCTCTAGACGGAAACTCCAGTATCTGGTTAAATGGAAGGGTTATGCTCAGGAAGATAATTCCTGGGTTTTTGCCTCTGATGTCCATGCTCCAGATCTTGTTCGTGCCTTTCATGTGGCTCATCCTGGTCGGCCTGGGGGCTCTGGTGAGGGTTCGGTGACCCCTCCTCAAGGGGGGGGTACTGTTGTGAATTCTGTGGCTGAATTCACTCCTGTGGTCACAAGTGGTACTGCAGCTTCTGGGCTTCCTCCCTCAGGTGTTCTGGTGAGCTCGTTGGCTGCCTTGTTATTTAACTCCACCTGATTCTGTCTTCCTTGCTCCTTGTCTATGTTCCAGTGTTGGATCTGAGCTTCTGGATCTTTCCTGTGGCCTGCTGCTCTGCTTAGATAAGTGCTTCTTTGCTTTTGTTGCTGCTTTTTCTGTCCAGCTTGTCTATTCGTTTTTGCTGGAAGCTCTGAGACGCAAAGGGTGTACCACCGTGCCGTTAGTTCGGCACGGTGGGTCTTTTTGCCCCCTTTGCGTGGTTTTTTGCTTTAGGGTTTTTTGTAGACTGCAAAGTTCTCTTTGCTATCCTCGCTCTATCTAGAATATCGGGCCTCACTTTGCTGAATCTATTTCATCCCTACGTTTTGTCTTTTCATCTTGCTAACAGTCATTATATGTGGGGGGCTGCCTTTTCCTTTGGGGTATTTCTCTGAGGCAAGTCAGGCTTGTATTTCTATCTTCAGGCTAGTCAGTTCCTCAGGCTGTGCCGAGTTGCATAGGTAGTGTCAGGCGCAATCCACAGCTGCCTTTAGTTGTGTTTAGGATAGGTTCAGGTATTGCGGTCTACAGAGATTCCACGTCTCAGAGCTCGTTCTATTGTTTTTGGGTTATTGTCAGATCACTGTATGTGCTCTGATTACTGGCACACTGTGTTACTGGATTGCCTTCATAACACCACTCCTCGAATGCCCACTTCATGGCCAACAACTCTCGATTGCCAACATCATAATTGCGCTCAGCAGGTGAAAACTTTCTAGAAAAGAAGGCACATGGTTTCATCACCGAGCCATCAGAACTTCTTTGCGACAAAACAGCCCCTGCTCCAATCTCAGAAGCATCAACCTCGACCTGAAACGGAAGCAAAACATCTGGCTGGCACAACACAGGGGCAGAAGAAAAACAACGCTTCAACTCCTGAAAAGCTTCCACAGCCGCAGAAGACCAATTGACCAAATCAGCACCCTTCTTGGTCAAATCAGTCAACGGTTTAGCAACACTAGAAAAATTACTGATGAAGCGACGATAAAAATTAGCAAAGCCCAGGAACTTTTGCAGACTCTTCACAGATGTCGGCTGAGTCCAATCATAAATGGCCTGGACTTTAACAGGGTCCATCTCGATAGTAGAAGGGGAAAAAATGAAACCCAAAAATGAAACCTTCTAAACTCCAAAGAGACACTTTGACCCCTTCACAAACAAAGAATTCGCACGAAGGACCTGGAACACCATTCTGACCTGCTTCACGTGAGACTCCCAATCATCCGAGAAGACCAAAATATCATCCAAATATACAATCAGGAATTTATCCAGGTACTCTCGGAAGATGTCATGCATAAAGGACTGAAATACTGATGGAGCATTGGAAAGCCCGAATGGCATAACCAGGTACTTAAAATGGCCCTCGGGCGTATTAAATGCTGTTTTCCATTCATCGCCCTGTTTAATACGCACAAGATTATACGCACCACGAAGATCTATCTTGGTGAACCAACTAGCCCCCTTAATCCGAGCAAATAAATCAGACAGCAGCGGCAAAGGGTACTGAAATTTGACTGTGATCTTATTAAGAAGGCGGTAATCAATACAAGGTCTCAAAGAACCATCCTTCTTGGCCACAAAAAAGAACCCTGCTCCCAATGGTGACGACGACGGGCGAATATGACCCTTCTCCAAGGATTCCTTTACATAACTCCGCATAGCGGCGTGCTCTGGCACAGATAAATTGAACAGTCGGCCCTTAAGAAACTTACTACCAGGAATCAAATTGATAGCACAATCGCAATCCCTATGAGGAGGTAGGGCACTGGATTTGGGCTCATCAAATACATCCCGGTAATCCGACAAAAACTCCGGGACTTCAGAAGGGGTGGATGACGAAATAGACAAAAATGGAACATCACCATGTACTCCCTGACAACCCCAGCTGGACACAGACATAGATTTCCAATCCAATACTGGATTATGGACCTGTAGTCATGGCAACCCCAAAACGACCACATCATGCAGATTATGCAACACCAAAAAGCGAATATCCTCCTGATGTGCAGGAGCCATGCACATGGTCAATTGGGTCCAGTACTGAGGCTTATTCTTGGCCAAAGGCGTAGCATCAATTCCTCTCAATGGAATAGGATACTGCAAGGGCTCCAAGAAAAAACCACAGCGCCTAGCAAACTCCAAGTCCATCAAATTCAGGGCAGCGCCTGAATCCACAAATGCCATAACAGAATAGGATGACAAAGAGCAGATCAGAGTAACAGACAAAAGAAATTTAGACTGTACCGTACCAATGGTGGCAGACCTAGCGAAACGCTTAGTGCGCTTAGGACAATCGGAGATAGCATGAGTGGAATCACCACAGTAAAAACACAGCCCATTCCGACGTCTGTGTTCTTGCCGTTCAGCTCTGGTCAAAGTCCTATCACATTGCATAGGCTCCGGTCCATGCTCAGATAATACCGCCAAATGGTGCACAGCTTTACGCTCACGTAAGCGTCAATCAATCTGAATGGCCAAAGACATAGACTCATTCAGACCAGCAGGCATGGGAAATCCCACCATGACATCCTTAAGGGCTTCAGAGAGACCCTTTCTGAAAATTGCTGCCAGGGCACATTCATTCCACTGAGTGAGTACAGACCACTTCCTAAACTTCTGACACAGAGCCAGCAAGATTTTCTCTGCCTGATCCACTGAATTAGGTTCATGATAAAGCAATCCGAGCGCCAGAAAAAACGCATCAACATCACGCAATGCCGGATCTCCTGGCGCAAGGGAAAATGCCCAGTCTTGAGGGTCGCCACGTAACAAAGAAATAATGATTTTCACTTGTTGAACAGGGTCACCTGAGGAGCGAGGTTTCAAAGCAAGAAACAATTTACAATTATTTTTGAAATTCAGAAACTTAGATCTATCCCCAAAAAACAAATCAGGAATTGGAATCCTAGGCTCTAACATTGGATTCTGAACCACAAAATCTTGAATGTTTTGTACCCTTGCAGTGAGATTATCCATACAAGAGGACAGACCTTGAATGTCCATATCTACACCTGTATCCTGAACCACCCAGAGGTAAAGGGAAAAAGAGAGACAAAACACACTGCAAAGAAAAAAAAATGGTCTCAGAACTTCTCTTATCCCTCTATTGAGATGCATTAGTACTTTGGGCCACCTGTACTATTATGACCTGGTGGTCAGGACAATTATGGACCTGGTGGTTAAGAGCACACGGAATGACCTGATAGTTACCAATAATATAGGACGAGCTCTGAGACGTGGGAACTCTGCTGACCGCAATCCCTAATCCTATCACACACACTAGAAATAGCCGTGGATTGCTCCTAACGCTCCCTATGCAACTCGACACAGCCTAAGGAACTAGCTAGCCCTAAAGATAGAAAAATAAAGCCTACCTTGCCTCAGAGAAATTCCCCAAAGGAAAAGGCAGCCCCCCACATATAATGACTGTGAGTAAAGATGAAAATTACAAACACAGAGATGAAATAGATTTAGCAAAGTGAGGCCCGACTTACTGAACAGACAGAGGATAGGAAAGGTAGCTTTGCGGTCAGCACAAAAAGCTACAAAAAGACCACGCAGAGGGCGCAAAAAGACCCTCCGCACCGACTCACGGTGCGGAGGCGCTCCCTCTGCGTCCCAGAGCTTCCAGCAAGCAAGACAACAATCAAAATAGCAAGCTGGACAGAAAAATAGCAAACCAGAGAAAAACAAGCAGGAACTTAGCTTCTGCTGGGAAGACAGGTCACAAGAACGATCCAGGAGTGAACTAGACCAATACTGGAACATTGACAGGTGGAATGGAGCAATGATCTAGGTGGAGTTAAATAGAGCAGCCAGCTAACGAATTAACCTCGTCACCTGTGGAAGGAACCTCAGAAGCCGCAGCCCCACTCACCACCACCAGAGGAAGCCCATGGACAGAACCAGCCGAAGTACCATTCATGACCACAGGAGGGAGCTTGACAACAGAATTCACAACACAGTACGCTCCGTCGGTTGTGGAGTGAGGTGGCCCAAGCGTTGTGGGATGGCTGGGAGAATGCCCCGCCACGGGTCCGTAATGCATTTGGTAAGTATTGTAATGCAGTGTGAAGCAGCAGAGTTTCTGTCATCACACACAGTCAAGAGAGCACGGCCAAAAGTACATTTTCTGACCATTATATTTTATTGTTATTTCACAGTGGACAAAATAAGAACACGTTGGCGTTCCATGAAGGACCGCTTCAACAAGGACCTTCGCGCAGAGAATCGTGCTGCAAGTGGTTCTGGAGCAAGGCACCGGCTGTACAAATACCGCCGTGTGCTGGCCTTTTTAAGACCGGTCCTTCTCATGAGAACGTAAGTATTTCTCACATGCTTCCGCTTGTATTGCATTGACATAATATGTAATTTTAAATTCCACAGGATGTACCGTCTTGTTATATTTTGGTATTAATTTTCTGTTTTCTTTTTTCACAGCACACACAGCACGACTGTCGCGACAGGTTCTGGAGTGGTCCTTCAGCTGGCAGCCACGGACCCGTCCCAGCCATCCAGCAGCGCAGCAGCAGGTGGGTCTTCCACACTCACTGGAGACCAGGGAGCTGGCCCATCAGGTATTCCCCTTTCGCAGTCCTCTTTCACTGCACACATTTTTGCGGGCTCATACCGGCAGCGACAGAGGGCTTCGGATAGGTCACTCATGCCCGAGTTTTTGCACTTGAGCTCGGTTTTACACGAAGCAATCAAGGCTTTAGGTGACAGAATGGATGTGTCCCATAACCTCTTAGATTGCCGGATCCAGGATGTCGCCAAAAGCCTTGATCAAGTTAAAGCCGACCTCCAGAGGCCAGCTCATCATTTTTTTAACCAAATACAGCAGGGCATGTCGGAACACCTTAGCCCTGATCTCTAGCTGAGTGTGATGCAGGCCTGCAATGTTGCTTTTGTGCAGGCTATGCAGCAGAGTCAGAGTCGTAATTTACAGCAGACAGTGGCGGCATATCCAACTGTGCCGTCACTGTCACGATTAACCACCATTCCTACCTCTGCTGCATACCACTGCACGGCCACCTCTATTCCATCCACAGGTGTACTCCACTACAGCGCCAACACGATGACGAGTGCTGTTGGACATCCCACCGCCACCACCGTGACAACCACTGCTCCGGCTTGGACCTCCTCCGCTGACACCACGATGATGCAGGACCCTGGCGTGGCTTATCGGCCCGGCCCCCTCCCGATGCAGCAGGACCCAGGCATGGCATATCGGACCGGCCCCCCCCCCCCCGATGCAGCAGGACCGAGGCATTGCTTTCCGGGCAGGACACCCCCCGATGCAGCAGGACCCAGGCCTGGCGTATAGGACCCCCCCATGCAGCAGGACCCAGGCATGGCGTATCGCACCGGCCCCCCCACGATGCAGCAGAACCCAGCCATGGCTTTCCGGCCAGGACCCACCCCAATGCAGCAGGACCCTGCCAGGGCTTTATGTTCCCCCCCACCAGCAATGCAGCGGGACCTTGGGAGGGCATTATGTTCCCCCCCTCCAGCAATGCAGCAGGACCCTGGGAGGGGTTTATGTTCCCCCCCCAACGATGCACCAGGACCCTGGGAGGGGTTAATGTTCCCCCCCAACAATGCACCAGGACCCTGGCAGGGCTTTATGCTTCCCCCCCACTACGATGCAGTTGGACTCTGGCGTTGCCGAGCGATCCACAATGGAAACGGACTGTGAAATTGTGGAGCCGGACCCTGACGTGTCTCCCGCCAACACTCAACAACATAGCCCAAGAAGACATCCCCCTACCAGGAAAACACAAAGGAAAACTCAAAAAACACATAAAAAACAAAAAACTTAGTATTCCTCCCCCATCACCTACCGATGTGTCTGTATTGTCTGTTGTGTCTCACCCTTCCAGTGTGTCTCAAGCCTCTCATGTGTTAAGCCCCATCCCCGAACTTCCAGACCCTTCCAGTTTTATTGCCCCTTTCCTGCCACCTCTGCCTCCTCCACGGTGAGCCAGGCTTCAGTTCTTAACACCCCCCGGTTACGTCACTCTACCCCAAGCCGTCGCGGTACAATGCGTCGCGGTACAAAAAAAATAAATGTTTAAATTTGTTAACTCAATAAAAAAAAAAGTTAATTTGCAACAATTATGTTTGGTTTATTGTGTCTTTCACCGCTGTCAATACACAACAATAAACTTCACCACACACTTTCTTTTGGCCAAAACATATCTCCAGTAGTATAAAATACAAGACTACATCTATATGTGTTTCTTCAGTATACAGATATGAGTTGCCCAAAAAAATATTAGTTATTTCCATACTCTTTTTTTTGTACCTAGTGTGACTGTACAAAGAGAAAATGGTGGAAATCAAATTCAGTACTCAACTGAACAGGTCAGATGTCCAAAAACTCATAAGTTAAGACACCTGACCTATTGAGTTGATTACTGCCTTGTATATTCACCATATTCTCTTATTTATATAACAGATTATGTGACAATGGTTGTCACACTGATGTGACAATGGTTGTCACACGCTACATATCTATGCTCACCTGGCCAGGTGTAAGAAATTGTGAATTCATGAGCATGTATATGTTTATCATGAATTCATTATTTCTTACACTTGACTTGATGGGTATAGAGAGCATGACAGTCTTGACGCAATGACGTCAACAAGATTACCAATAAATCAACATGGTTACCAATAAATCAACATTGTTTCCATTATTATAAGTATGCGGCCAGTGTTTTATATCATTACTTGTAAACCAAAATAGGGAGTGCAACAATATAAGAGGTCAATTATGATATTAAAATAATAACTAATACCTCATCATCTATCACCCACTCCTGGTTTTGGATTACAAAATATGATATACATACATATCTACTGCCCATCTTTGGTCAACCTTTGTTTAAAGAGGAAAAAGATAGGAGACACGGTCAACACAACCAACACTTAAGTTTATTAATTTGAAAAATTTGTATCAGTATTTAATAATTGGTAAAGATAAACATACAACAGGACATTTGCACAACATTGTCCTGCCATGACACCCGTCCAATATCGGAAACAAAATAGGCTGCAAATTTGTCCCGCATAAGACCAACGGCTGCAGTTGACCGCATCGGGTGATGCTGAAAATCAGGCAGTGGGTGTGAAACTGGTTCATCAAGTTCAATGTGGGGTCGCTCCTTAGCAATGAGGTAATTGTGTAGAACCACACAGGCTTTGACCACTTCGTCCACTGTTTCCACTTTTAGATTTATGGCTGTTGCAAGAATGCGCCATTTAACAACCAGAATGCCAAAGGTGCACTCTACTGTTCTTCTGGCCCTGGTTAGTCTGTAGTTGAAGATCCTTCTAGTGTGGTCCAAGTCCCTACTAGAATATGGCTTCAGGAGATTTTCACACATCTGGAAGGCCTCATCCCCAACCATAACAAATGGCAGCGGTGGGCCTTGAGTGTTGGGGAGAGGCTGTGGAGGGGGAAAATTAA
The DNA here is from genome assembly GCF_032444005.1 of Ranitomeya imitator. Classification (NCBI taxonomy): domain Eukaryota; kingdom Metazoa; phylum Chordata; class Amphibia; order Anura; family Dendrobatidae; genus Ranitomeya; species Ranitomeya imitator. The sequence goes on from NC_091289.1 coordinate 58,948,083, forward strand.
AATTGTTGCCATACACCCGACGGCCGATATCCGAGCTCTTAAAAGTCTGGGAATCATTGCCACGGCCAAAAGCTCCAATGTCCACGGCGATGAAGCGACACTCCGCATCCGCTATTGCCATGAGAACTACCGAAAAATATTTTTTGTAGTTAAAAAACTCAGATCCGGTTCTGGCAGGTTTGATAATGCGGATGTGCTTTCCATCCACCGTCCCTAAACAGTTAGGGAAATCACACACGTTCAAAAATTTATCAGAAATTTCACGCCACATGTCCACGGTGGGTACTGGTATAAACTCCTCACGGAGTACATTCCATAACGCACGACAGGTGTCCACAACGTTTCCAGACAGGGTTGATATTCCAAGGCGGTATTGGAAGTGGAGAAAAGATAAGAAATCTAGAAGAAAAAGAAACAAAAAAAAAAATTAAAATCTACTCTTTTTATGGTGTGTTTAAAAATAACGAAAAGAAAAAAAAACATAAAGTACATGCCATAACCAAAATTTGGACTGTCATTGGTTTAGTTTTGGAACGTACCGTAATGTCACTAGCAGACGTTCCTCGGGTGGAATCGCTCTACGGAGCCGTGTGTCCTGTCGCCGTATGGATCCTTGGACACGAGACAGTAAATCCCGGAACGATTCTTGTGACATTCGCGTGTAATCCTGGAATTTCTCCGGGTTGGCATTCAGCTCCGCATAGAGCGTGTGATAGGCTCCACGGCTCTCACGCACTTCAATGATGGGGTGCCTCCAAAAACGCCTACGCTGTCTCCTCCATCTTTGGCGGTTTCGGTCTTGCTCCCAAGCAAAAGCACAGGCCAGGAAAATCTTGAAGCTGAAATCCAGGTTGAAATAAAAGCTCTCCATGGAAAGATCCATCATGACACCGGAAACAGTAGCAAGCTGTGAAAATTTCAGTACGCCTAGGGTCAATATACTGAGAGACAATCATATACGCCCTCTCTATTCCCATTGGTTGTTTCTGGTTACCTTTTTTTTGCTTCTTTTTTTTGGGGGGGAAATGCTAAAAAAACACAAACGCATGCAAAAGCGCATGTAAACGCGTGTAAACGCTGCGTTTTTTGGACGCATGCGTTAAACGCATGCATCAAAAAAACGCTGCGTTTACACGCGTTTACATGCGTTTTTGTACCATGCGTTTTTTTTTAAACGCATGCGTTCAAAAACGCAAGTGTGAAACCAACTTCATGATATATGTGGTGATATCTGGTGTACCCACCGATCTTTTCCACCTGTCTTTCTTGCTGAAATTCTAATGGTTAGCAGTACCTTGATTGTAGTATTATTGACTTTACATGCACAAAATATTTATTGTTGTAATAAATTTATACCCGTTTAAATTTTTGGACTTGAACTCCATTCTTTCTCTTGGGTTATACGGCTTGTATGCTGGAGTGTTCTTCTCTCTATCTCTCTCCAGGACCACTACTTCTGCCTTTGTGCAAGGAGGAACAGGAGGAGCACTGCCAGAGCCCTGCAAAATGATCTCCAGCAGACAACAAATGTGCATGTATCTGCACAAACGGTTAGAAACGGACTCTATGAGGATGATCTGAGTGCCCGACGTCCACAGATGGGGTTGTGCTCACAGCCCAACACAGTGCAGGACGCTTGGCATTTGCCATAGAACACCAGGATTGGCAAATTCGTCACTGGTGCTCTGTGCTCTTCCCAGATGAAAGCAGGTTCACACTGAGCACATGTGACAGACGTGACAGAGTATGGAGATGCCATGGAGAGTGATTTGCTGCCTGCAACATCCTTCAGCATGACCGGTTTGGCAGTGGGTCAGTAATGGTGTGGTATGGCATTTCTTTGGAGGGCCACACAGCCCTCCATGTGCTCGCCTGACTGCCATTAGATACCGAGATGAGATCCTCAGACTCGTTGTGAGACTATATGCTGGTGCGGTTGGCCCTGGGTTCCTCCTAATGCAGGACAATGTCAGACCTCATGTGGCTGGAGTGTGTTAGCAGTTCCTGCACGATAAAGGCATTAAAGCTATTGAGTGGCACGCCCGTTCCCCAGACCTGAATCCGATTGAGCACATCTGGGACATCATGTCTCGCTCCATCCACCAACGTCACGTTGCACCACAGACTGTCCAGTTGAAGGCAGAGCAAAGTACTGCAGTGCGCAGGCGCCGGGCCTCTCTAACCTTTCCCGGCACCTGCACACTGCAGAACTTTGCTCTGCCCTCAATAGGGCAGACAAAGTACGCCTGCGCCGGAGCCGCAGCGTGAATACAAGAGGAGGATGTCATCATAAGAAGATGGGAGGCACCGGACCGCGACGCCTATCGGACCAGAACCGTACCTGGACCGCCCCTGGGTGAGTATAATCTAACCTCTTTTTCTCATCTTTCAGGATACATCGGGGGCTTATCTACAGCATTACAGAATGCTGTAGATAAGCCCCTGATGCTGGTGGGCTTAGCTCACCTGCGATTTTGGGGGTGACAGGTTCCCTTTAAAACAGGTTAAATCATCACGCAACGTTGCAAAAGATGTTGGTTGTTCACAGTCAGCTGTGTCTAAAATCTGGACCAAATTCACACAACATGGGAAGGTTGTTAAAGGCAAACATACTGGTAGACCAAGGAAGACATCAAAGCGTCACGACCGGAAACTTAAAGCAATATGTCTCCAAAACAGGAAATGCACAACAAAACAAATGAGGAACGAATGGGAGGAAACTGGATTCAACGTCTGTGACCAAACTGTAAGAAACCGCCTAAGGGAAATGGCATTTACATGCAGAAAAGCTAAACGAAAGCCATCATTAACACCTAAACAGAAAAAAACAAGGTTACAATGGTCTAAGGAAAAGCAATCATGGACTGTGGATAACTGGATGAAAGTCATATTCAGTGATGAATCGCGAATCTGCATTGGGCAAGGTGATCATTCTGGAACCTTTGTTTGGTGCCGTTCCAATGACATTTATAAAGATGACTGCCTGAAAAGAACATGCAAATTTCCACAGTCATTGATGATATGGGGCTGCATGTCAGGTAAAGGCACTGGGGAGATGGCTGTCATTACATCTTCAATAAATGCACAAGTTTATGTTGATATTTTGGACACTTCTCTTATCCCATCAATTGAAAGGATGCTTGAGGATGATGAAATCATTTTTCAAGATGATAATGCATCCTGCCATAGAGCAAAAACTGTGAAAACATTCCTTGAAGAAAGACACATAAGATCAATGTCATGGCCTGCAAATAGTCCGGATCTCAATCCAATTGAAAATCTTTGGTGGAAGTTGAAGAAAATGTTCCATGACAAGAATCCAACCTGCAAAACTGATCTGGCAACAGCAATCAGAGAAAGCTGGATCCAGATTGATGAAGAGTCCTGTGTGACACTCAGTAAGTCCAGGCCTCAGAGACTGCAAGCTGTTATAAAAGCCAGAGGTGGTGCAACAAAATACTAGTAATGTGTTGGAGTGTTTTTTTGTTTGTTTGTTTTTAATAATTCCATAATTTTTTCCTCAGAATTCAGTGAGTTCATAATTTCCCCCCTCTGCTTGTTCTAAAAAAGTAACAAATACTGACTACAACATCTTTTGTTCTTGATTTATTTTAGTGTTTATTAAAGCCAGAAAGTTGCCATTTGAAATGACTGTAGTGTTGTGCCATGTCTGTGATCTGTTTTTTTTAAATAAAAAAATAAACAACTGAATGAACATCCTCCAAGGCTGGTGATTACATAATTTTTTGCCAGGGGTTGTAGAATAGTTGGCAGACCATGTTAAATGCCCCTAAATACCCAAAGAATTTAATTCCAGAATCCTCCTTCAAGTGACCCCATTTTTTAAATAATACCCCTCTTGGAATTTATCTACAGTGTAGTGACAATTTTGTTTTTATGGGTGTTTTCCAGAAACAAGCAGCAGTGGATGTTGCTGTGTGAACATTGCAAATCTGCCAGAATAGTGCCCATACATTGTAGTGCCCAATACATAGCAATGCTCCGTATGTTGTAGTGCGCAGTGTGCTTCTGAAAACTCGCACCCCTAAATTAAGCAGGCTCTCATCACTACAGAACTGCCAAACATGTGGATGCTAAATGTTGTTTAGGCACACTGTGAGGCTCAGAAGGTCGAGGTGCATCTGGATTTCTTTTGTGGGGTGAGGAGCCATAGCGCTTTTTGAGAGCCTTTGTGCTAACAGTAATGTGGAAGCCCCCTATATTTCTGTTAACATATGACGGACCTGAGTGCTCACTTGCTCTTTGTTGAATGAGTTGAAGCTTTTGTTGGGAACATTTTGCATAACATTTTGGATCACATTTATCCTGTGCTCTAAGCTGAGCACTTACATCAGAGTTTCCATCTAAATCTCCTAATGGCATGCTTAAGATGAAACCCTGAGGAATCTATTCACTATAATGAGGCACCAGAGTTACTCTGGACTCCATCTGTCCTCTGTTCAGAGGTGTCCTTTTCAGAGGTGCACAAAACTGTGGTCGTACGCACTTTTATGCACACTTAAAAAGACGGACACAGCTGGATCATAGGTCAGATAGTGCCCACAATGCCTCCATCTGCCTCATTATAGGGAATCTTCCATCTGGGGTTCTGTCTGAATCACATATTTCAGAGATTTACATGGAAACCTGGCTGCAAGTTCTCAGCGCAGAGCGCAGGATATGAATGTGTGCCGTACCTTAATGCGATCTTTGGGAGGCAGATTAAACAAATCAACAGCAGGCCAAGAATTGGTTTCATTTATCTTTTACGCCATTCCTCTTTGACAGCTAGAATTTTTTCTATATACCCACTGACAGTGTCATGTGATGGCTTGTTTATTTTTTAAGGGACAAGTTGTTGTTTTTATTGGTATTATTTTCGGGCACATAACATTTTTTCCAATATTTGGGAGGCAAAATTAAAAATCCAGCAATTCGGGAATTGTTTTTGTTTTTTTATGCAGTTCTGCATGTGGTAAAATTGATAAGGCAGCTTTATTCTTTGGGTCAGTACAATTACAGCGATATCATGTTTAGATTATTTTTTTGTTTTGCTGCTTTTACACAAAAATTATTTTATAGAAAAAAATTGTTTTTACATCTCTATATTCTGAGATCTATAATTGTTTTCATTTATCTGCTGAATGAGCTGTATGTCAGCTTGTTTTTTTTTACAGTACAAGATGATGTTTTCAGCTGTACCATTTTTTATTTCCATTTAATTTTTTAATTGCCTTTTATTCCACTTTTTTTTGTCAGCATGATGAAAAAGCGTGATTTTTAAAAAAAATTTGTATGGTGTTCATTGAAGGGGTTAACTAGTGTCACAGTATTATAGGTTGGGTCGCTCCAGAGGCGGCAATACCAAATATATGTACTTTTTTTTTTTTAACATAAGCATGTGTATTTATTGGTATAATTTTTTTTTCTTTATTCTGTATATTGTGATTTAAAAAAAAATATTTTTACTTTTTTTATTATTGTTTTACTTAGTCCCTCTATGTGACTTTAACTTTTTGTTACTCTGATTGCTGGTGTAATGGATTGCAATGCACCAGCATAGCAATGCTTTATACCTTTCAATGCTGCACTGACAGAAGCCTGACGTGAATAGCCCCCATAAAATATCATGTATCTGTGTGCTATCAATGAAAAAAAAACACAACAGCACACGAACGACAACATTGGCGTGTGAATAAAAGCCTCATTGTGTGTCCCAGCAGTTGTACCACATGGACATGGAAGAGCCAGGTGCTGTAGTTTATGGAGATGTTCCTCCTAGAGGCAGTACATTCAGAGATTACCCAGGTACATCCCATGATGGAGCATGACAATTTGCTTTGTACATACATATACACTGAAAAACCTCTGTTCTACTCATCAGTCATTTGTTGTATATCTCATTGGTATTTCATAATGTCTGCAGTGGGGAAAGATAGAGATAGAAACAGATAATTGGGCCAATATCACCAATAACAAGAATTTCTGCCAGTTTTATGGATCCATCTGCTAAGAGCATTATTGAATGTGCTGCTGAGCGTATTATTGTTAATACTGCAGTGGTAAACTCCAATAATTAGCAGAAATTGTTTTACACAGAAAAAGCATTTGCTGAAGCAGCATTGTTTCTTTCCTTATTGTGAATAAATCTTCATGAGCAAAATAAACTTTACATTGCAGAAGATAAGCTAGATATACAAAGAAAACCTACAAGACCATAATATTCCAAGTATATATATATGTATATATATATATATATATATATATATATATATATATATATACTATTGAACCCGAGCATTTATATTGGTATATGGTCTCCATCCTGTCATGTGCTGCTCCATCCTGCGCCTCCATTCTGACATGTGCTGCTCCGTCCTGCACCCCCGTTCTGTCATGTGCTGCTCTATTCTGTCATGTGCTGCTCCCATCCTGCGCTCCCGTTCTGTCATGTTCTGCTCCCATCCTGCGCCCTGTTCTGTAATTTGCTGCTCCCATCCATATTCCCGATACGCTGCTCCATAAAGGTTTATGGCCCCCATAAGATGCTCCATAGTATATGCCCCCCGTACACTGCTCCATAAAGGTTTATGGCCCCCATAAGATGCTCCATAGTATATGCCCCCGTACACTGCTCCATAAAGGTTTATGGCCCCCATAACATGCTCCATAGTATTATATGCCCCATACACTGCTCCATAAAGGTTTATGGCCCCCATAACATGCTCCATGGTATTATATGCCCCGTACACTGCTCCATTATGGTTGATGGCCCCATAAGATGCTCCATGGTATTATATGCCCCCGTACACTGCTCCATTATGGTTGATGGCCCCATAAGATGCTCCATGGTATTATATGCCCCCGTACACTGCTCCATTATGGTTGATGGCCCCCTTAAAATGCTCCATGGTATTATATTCCCCCGTACACTGCTCCATTATGGTTGATGGCCCCATAAGATGCTCCATGGTATTATATGCCCCCGTACACTGCTCCATTATGGTTGATGGCCCGATAAGATGCTCCATGGTATTATATGCCCCCGTACACTGCTCCATTATGGTTGATGGCCCCATAAGATGCTCCATGGTATTATATGCCCCCGTACACTGCTCCATTATGGTTGATGGCCCCCATAAGATGCTCCATGGTATTATATGCCCCCGTACACTGCCACATTATGGTTGATGGCCCCATAAGATGCTCCATAGTGTATGCCCATATGCTGCTCCATTATGGTTTATGGCCCCCATAAGATGCTCCATTGTATATGCCCCCGTACACTGCTCCATTATGGTTGATGGCCCCATAAGATGCTCCATAGTGTATGCCCCATATGTTGTGAATTCTGTGGCAGAGTTCACTCCTGTGGTCACAAGTGGTACTTCGGCTGATTCTCTCTGGGATCTTCCGTTTGTGGAGGAAAGTGGTACTGCAGCTTCTGAGTTTCCTCCCTCAGGTGATCTGGTGAGCTCGTTAGCTTCTTCTCTACTTAACTCCACCTGATGCTTTGATCTATGCTTCCTGTCAATGTTTCAGTGTGGGACTTGTTTTTTCCCTGGATCATTCCTGTAGCCTGCTGCTCTGCAAAGCTAAGTTTTGCTTATGTTATTTTGTTGCTATTTTTCTGTCCAGCTTGCTTTATTGGTTTTTCTTGCCTGCTGGAAGCTCTGAGACGCAGAGGGACCACCTCCGTACCGTTAGTCGGTGCGGAGGGTCTTTTTGTCCCCTCTGCGTGGTTTTTTATAGGTTTTTGTGCTGACCGCAAAGTTATCTTCCCTATCCTCGTTCTGTTCAGCTAGTCGGGCCTCACTTTGCTAAATCTGTTTCATCTCTATGTTTGTGTTTTCATCTTACTCACAGTCATTATATGTGGGGGGCTGCCTTTTCCTTTGGGGAATTTCTCTGAGGCAAGGTAGGCTTATTTTTCTATCTTCAGGATTAGCTAGTTTCTCAGGCTGTGACGAGGCGCCTAGGTTCTGGTCAGGAGCGCTCCACGGCTACCTTTAGTGTGGTTTGATAGGCTTAGGGATTGCGGTCTGCAGAGTTCCCACGTCTGAGAGCTCGTTCTATTATTTTGGGTTATTGTCAGTTCACTGTATGTGCTCTGACCTCCATGTCCATTGTGATTCTGAATTGCCTTTCATAACAGTACAGGAAGCCAAAAGTGCTAATGATTCTCAATAGAGGGAAAAAAGAAGTTCTGAGACCATTTTTTTTTCCTTTGCACTGTGTTTTGTCTTTTTTTTCCCCTAGACATTTGGGTGGTTCAGGACACAGGTGTAGCAATGGACATTAAAGGTCTGTCTTCATGTGTGGATCAGCTCACGGCAAGAGTTCAAAATATTCAAGATTTTGTGGTCCAGAATTCTTTGCTTGAACCGAGAATTCCTATTCCAGACTTGTTTTTTGGAGATAGAACTAAATTTCTGAGTTTCAAAAATAATTGTAAACTATTTCTGGCTTTGAAACCTCGCTCTTCTGGTGACCCAATTCAACAGGTTAGGATCGTCATTTCCTTTTTGCGCGGCGACCCTCAGGACTGGGCGTTTTCTCTTGCGTCAGGAGATCCTGCATTGAGTAATATCGATGCGTTTTTCCTGGCGCTTGGGTTGCTGTACGATGAGCCTAATTCAGTGGATCAGGCAGAAAAAAATTTGCTGGCTCTTTGTCAGGCTCAGGATGAGATAGAGGTATATTGTCAGAAATTTAGAAAGTGGTCAGTGCTCACTCAATGGAATGAATCTGCGCTGGCAGCAATATTCAGAAAGGGTCTCTCTGAAGCCCTTAAGGATGTCATGGTGGGATTTCCTATGCCTTCTGGTTTGAATGAGTCTATGTCTTTGGCCATTCAGATCGGTCGACGCTTGCGTGAGCGTAAACCTGTGCACCATTTGGCGGTATTACCTGAGCTTAAACCTGAGCCTATGCAGTGTGATAGGACCTTGACCACAGTTGAACGGCAAGAACATAGACGTCTGAATGGTCTGTGTTTCTACTGTGGTGATTCCACTCATGCTATCTCTGATTGTCCTAAGCGCACTAAGCGGTTCGCTAGGTCTGCCACCATTGGTACTGTACAGTCTAAATTTCTTCTGTCCGTTACCTTGATCTGCTCTTTGTCATCATATTCTGTCATGGCATTTGTGGATTCAGGCGCTGCCCTGAATTTGATGGACTTGGAATATGCTAAGCGTTGTGGGTTTTTCTTGGAGCCCTTGCAGTGTCCTATTCCATTGAGAGGAATTGATGCTACGCCTTTGGCCAAGAATAAGCCTCAATACTGGACCCAGCTGACCATGTGCATGGCTCCTGCACATCAGGAGGTTATTCGCTTTCTGGTGTTGCATAATCTGCATGATGTGGTCGTGTTGGGGTTGCCATGGCTACAAGCCCATAATCCAGTATTAGATTGGAAATCCATGTCGGTGTCCAGCTGGGGTTGTCAGGGGGTACATGGTGATGTTCCATTTCTGTCAATTTCGTCATCCACTCCTTCTGAGGTCCCAGAGTTCTTGTCTGATTACCGGGATGTATTTGATGAGCCCAAGTCCAATACCCTACCTCCGCATAGGGATTGTGATTGTGCTATCAATTTGATTCCTGGTAGTAAATTCCCAAAAGGTCGATTGTTTAATTTGTCCGTGCCTGAGCACACCGCTATGCGCAGTTATGTGAAGGAATCCCTGGAGAAGGGGCATATTCGCCTGTCATCGTCGCCATTAGGAGCAGGGTTATTTTTGTAGCCAAGAAGGATGGTTCGCTGAGACCTTGTATAGATTACCGCCTTCTTAATAAGATCACGGTTAAATTTCAGTACCCCTTGCCATTGTTATCTGATCTGTTTGCTCGGATTAAGGGGGCTAGTTGGTTCACAAAGATAGATCTTCGTGGTGCGTATAATCTGGTGCGAATTAAGCAAGGTGATGAATGGAAAACTGCATTTAATACGCCCGAGGGTCATTTTGAGTATCTCGTGATGCCGTTCGGACTTGCCAATGCTCCATCAGTGTTTCAGTCCTTTATGCATGACATCTTCCGAGAGTACCTGGATAAATTCCTGATTGTGTACTTGGATGACATTTTGGTCTTCTCGGATGATTGGGAGTCTCATGTGAAGCAGGTCAGAACGGTTTTTCAGGTCCTGCGTGCTAATTCTTTGTTTGTGAAGGGATCAAAGTGTCTCTTTGGTGTGCAGAAGGTTTCATTTTTGGGGTTCATCTTTTCCCCTTCTACTATCAAGATGGATCCTGTTAAGGTCCAAGCCATCCATGATTGGACTCAGCCGACATCTCTGAAAAGTCTGCAAAAGTTCCTGGGCTTTGCTAATTTTTATCATCGCTTCATCTGCAATTTTTCTAGTATTGCTAAACCATTGACCGATTTGACCAAGAAGGGTGCTGATGTGGTCAATTGGTCTTCTGCTGCTGTGGAAGCTTTTCAGGAGTTGAAGCGTCGTTTTTCTTCTGCCCCTGTGTTGTGTCAACCAGATGTTTCTCTTCCGTTCCAGGTCGAGGTTGATGCTTCTGAGATTGGAGCAGGGGCTGTTTTGTCGCAGAGAGGTTCTGGTTGCTCAGTGATGAAACCATGCGCTTTCTTTTCCAGGAAGTTTTCTGCTGCTGAGCGTAATTATGATGTGGGCAACCGAGAGTTGCTGGCCATGAAGTGGGCATTCGAGGAGTGGCGTTATTGGCTTGAAGGAGCTAAGCATCGCGTGGTGGTATTGACTGATCATAAGAACTTGACTTATCTCGAGTCTGCCAAGCGCTTGAATCCTAGACAAGCTCGTTGGTCGTTGTTTTTTGCCCGTTTTGACTTTGTGATTTCGTACCTTCCGGGCTCTAAAAATGTGAAGGCGGATGCTCTGTCTAGGAGTTTTGTACCCGACTCTCCGGGTTTATCTGAGCCGGCGGGTATCCTCAAGGAAGGAGTAATTGTGTCTGCCATCTCCCCTGATTTGCGGCGGGTGCTGCAAAAATTTCAGGCTAATAAACCTGATCGTTGCCCAGCGGAGAAACTGTTTGTTCCTGATAGGTGGACGAATAGAGTTATCTCTGAACTTCATTGTTCGGTGTTGGCTGGTCATCCTGAAATCTTTGGTACCAGAGAGTTAGTGGCTAGATCCTTTTGGTGGCCCTCTCTGTCGCGGGATGTGCGTGCTTTTGTGCAGTCCTGTGGGATTTGTGCTCGGGCTAAGCCCTGCTGTTCTCGTGCCAGTGGGTTGCTTTTGCCCTTGCCGGTCCCGAAGAGGCCTTGGACACATATCTCTATGGATTTTATTTCTGACCTTCCCGTTTCTCAAAAGATGTCAGTCATTTGGGTGGTCTGTGATCGCTTTTCTAAGATGGTCCATCTGGTACCCTTGTCTAAATTGCCTTCCTCCTCTGATTTGGTGCCTTTGTTCTTCCAGCATGTGGTTCGTTTGCATGGCATTCCAGAGAATATTGTTTCTGACAGAGGTTCCCAGTTTGTTTCGAGGTTTTGGCGAGCCTTTTGTGGTAGGATGGGCATTGACTTGTCTTTTTCCTCGGCTTTCCATCCTCAGACTAATGGCCAGACCGAGCGAACCAATCAGACCTTGGAAACATATCTGAGGTGCTTTGTTTCTGCTGATCAGGATGACTGGGTGTCCTTTTTGCCTTTGGCTGAGTTCGCCCTTAATAATCGGGCCAGCTCGGCTACCTTGGTTTCACCGTTTTTCTGCAATTCTGGGTTCCATCCTCGTTTCTCTTCTGGACAGGTTGAGTCTTCGGACTGTCCTGGTGTGGATACTGTGGTGGACAGGTTGCAGCAGATTTGGACTCAGGTAGTGGACAATTTGACCTTGTCCCAGGAGAAGGCTCAACTTTTCGCTAATCGCAGACGCCGTGTGGGCCCCCGACTTCGTGTTGGGGATCTGGTTTGGTTATCTTCTCGTCATATTCCTATGAAGGTTTCCTCTCCTAAGTTTAAACCTCGTTTTATTGGTCCGTATAGGATTTCTGAGGTTCTTAATCCTGTGTCTTTTCGTCTGACCCTTCCAGATTCTTTTCCCATACATAACGTATTCCATAGGTCATTGTTGCGGAGATACGTGGCACCTATGGTTCCATCTGTTGAGCCTCCTGCCCCGGTTTTGGTGGAGGGGGAATTGGAGTATATTGTGGAGAAGATTTTGGATTCTCGTGTTTCAAGACGGAAACTCCAGTATCTGGTTAAATGGAAGGGTTATGCTCAGGAGGATAATTCCTGGGTTTTTGCCTCTGATGTCCATGCTCCCGATCTTGTTCGTGCCTTTCATGTGGCTCATCCTGGTTGGCCTGGGGGCTCTGGTGAGGGTTCGGTGACCCCTCCTCAAGGGGGGGGTACTGTTGTGAATTCTGTGGCAGAGTTCACTCCTGTGGTCACAAGTGGTACTTCTGCTGATTCTCTCTGGGATCTTCCGTTTGTGGAGGAAAGTGGTACTGCAGCTTCTGAGTTTCCTCCCTCAGGTGATCTGGTGAGCTCGTTAGCTTCTTCTCTACTTAACTCCACCTGATGCTTTGATCTATGCTTCCTGTCAATGTTTCAGTGTGGGACTTGTTTTTTCCGTGGATCATTCCTGTAGCCTGCTGCAAAGCTATGTTTTGCTTATGTTATTTTGTTGCTATTTTTCTGTCCAGCTTGCTTTATTGGTTTTTCTCGCCTGCTGGAAGCTCTGAGACGCAGAGGGACCACCTCCGTACCGTTAGTCGGTGCGGAGGGTCTTTTTGTCCCCTCTGCGTGTTTTTTTTATAGGTTTTTGTGCTGACCGCAAAGTTATCTTCCCTATCCTCGTTCTGTTCAGCTAGTCGGGCCTCACTTTGCTAAATCTGTTTCATCTCTATGTTTGTGTTTTCATCTTACTCACAGTCATTATATGTGGGGGGCTGCCTTTTCCTTTGGGGAATTTCTCTGAGGCAAGGTAGGCTTATTTTTCTATCTTCAGGATTAGCTAGTTTCTCAGGCTGTGACGAGGCGCCTAGGTTCTGGTCAGGAGCGCTCCACGGCTACCTTTAGTGTGGTTTGATAGGCTTAGGGATTGCGGTCTGCAGAGTTCCCACGTCTCAGAGCTCCTTCTATTATTTTGGGTTATTGTCAGTTCACTGTATGTGCTCTGACCTCCATGTCCATTGTGATTCTGAATTGCCTTTCATAACACCCATATGCTGCTCCATTATGGTTTATGGCCCCCATAAGATGCTCCATTGTATATGCCCCCGTACACTGCTCCATTATAGTTGATGGCCCCATAAGATGCTCCATAGTGTATGCCCCATATGCTGCTCCATTATGGTTTATGGCCCCCATTATATGCTCCATTGTATATGCCCCCGTACACTGCTCCATTATGGTTGATGGCCCCATAAGATGCTCCATGGTATTATATGCCCCCGTACACTGCTCCATTATGGTTGATGGCCCCATAAGATGCTCCATGGTATTATATGCCCCCGTACACTGCTCCATTATGGTTGATGGCCCCATAAGATGCTCCATGGTATTATATGCCCCCGTACACTGCTCCATTATGGTTGATGGCCCCATAAGATGCTCCATGGTATTATAAGCCCCCGTACACTGCTCCATTATGGTTGATGGCCCCATAAGATGCTCCATGGTATTATATGCCCCCGTACACTGCTCCATTATGGTTGATGGCCCCATAAGATGCTCCATGGTATTATATGCCCCCGTACACTGCTCCATTATGGTTGATGGCCCCCATAAGATGCTCCATGGTATTATATGCCCCCGTACACTGCTCCATTATGGTTGATGGCCCCATAAGATGCTCCATGGTATTATATGCCCCCGTACACTGCTCCATTATGGTTGATGGCCCCCATAAGATGCTCCATGGTATTATATGCCCCCGTACACTGCCACATTATGGTTGATGGCCCCATAAGATGCTCCATAGTGTATGCCCCATATGCTGCTCCATTATGGTTTATGGCCCCCATAAGATGCTCCATTGTATATGCCCCCGTACACTGCTCCATTATGGTTGATGGCCCCATAAGATGCTCCATAGTATATGCCCCGTATGCTGCTGTAATATATAAAAAAAAATACCATACTCACCTATCGTCGCTGGGCGCCGAGTGCTCGGGGGCCTGAGCAGGCGGGGACACCAGCGCGTTGTGGGGGTCAGGTGCCGGAGTCGCAGCTCGCTCAGGCCCCCGACACTTGCTATATTCACCTGGCCCTGATCCAGCGCTGCGTCCGCTCCGTGTTCCGGCTCCTCTGGCTGTGACTGGTCAGTCAGAGGGCGGCACACATTAAGCGCGTCATCGCGCCCTCTGAACTGTGAATGTCACAGGCAGAGGACCCGGGAGACGGAGCCGCACGCAGCGCTGGAACGGGGGACAGGTGAATATACTTACCCTCCTGGCGCGTCCCTGCTATCCGTTGGAGATCACGGTGTACGTTCAGTGTTTGCGCATACCGCGATCTCCTGGGAACGTCACTCTGTGGGGTCCAGACTGCGCCGGCGCTTGCTCAGTCTATAAAGGCTTCGGACAGAGTGACGCTCCCAGCGTTATATTATAGATATATACATACACACACACACACGCATCACTCATCACACACACAGTACTGACATGTTACGTTTTAGGCAGGTGTGGATAAAATACTGCAGAGTAAGAATGCCTTAAAAATAGAAGTACTATATAAGGCTGTGTGCACACGTTGCATTTTTTAGCATTTTTTTCGCTATAAAAACGCATAAAAAATGCATACATATGCATCCTATCATTTAGAATGCATTCTGCAATTTTGTGCACATGATGCGTTTTTTTCCCGCAAAAAAAACGCTTTGCGGTAAAAAACGCAGCATGTTCATTAATTTTGCGTTTTTTTGCGTTTTTCCCACGTTTTTCCCGCTATATAATGCATTGCGAAAGCTCCGGGTAAAAACGTCAAAAAAAGCGCATGTAGATTTCTTGCAGAATATGTCCGGTTTTCTTCAGGAATTTTTTGCAAGAAATTCTTACATGTGCACGTACCTTTAATGGTTTATTTTGATCAGTCAACAAAATTAAAAGTGAACAGATAAATGAAAAATCTGAATCGCCTTTTCCCTTCAAAACAACCCCTTCGCCCATAAGACTATTTTCACCTTCATGACCAGGCCAATTTTTTTCAGTTCTAACCACTGTCACTGTGAGGGCTCATACTCACTTGCGAGAAACTCGGATGAGTCTCGCATGTTAATACCCGGAACTGCACCCGGCACTCAGGAGCGGAGCTGTGGCTGCATGTATTGCTATGTGGCCGCACGCTCCGATCTGAGTGCCGGCAGCAGCGCGGGGTATTGCGAGACTCATCCGAGTTTCTCGCAAGTGAGTATGAGCCCTGATTCTGAGACTGTTTTTTTCGTGACTTGTTGTACTTCATAATTGTGGTAAAATTTCTTTGATATGACTTGCACTTATTGTGAAAAAAAATCGGAAAATTTAGAAAATGATAAAAAAAATTAATTTTTATGCCCTTAAATCAGGGAGTTTTGTCACACAAAATAGTTAATAAATAACATTTCGCACATGTCTACTTTACATCAGCACAATTTTGAATCATTATTTTTTTGCTAGGAAGTTAGAAGGGTTAAAAGCTGACCAGCGATTTCTCATTTTTTACAACAAAATTTACACACGTGGTCAAAATTGTTGGTACCCCTCGTTTAATGACAGAAAAACCCACAATGGTCACAGAAATAACTTGAATCTGACAAAAGTAATAATAAATAAAAGATCTATGAAAATGAACATAATGCATAACACACTGCGGGGCTGGGATTCAGTAGCTGGGTGGCCGCACTGCCCGCACAGGTGCAGTCTGCAACCCAGCAGGTGAGGTCAGACGGCCAATGTTCAATGCGCCTGCCCCAGGCAGAAGAGAACAGCGCAGGCGCCGGATTTCAGAGAAAAACAGTGCTGAGGGGGCGGCGACCAGCGCCCCAGAAGATATGACTGACGGCAGTTGGGCGCTTCAAAGAGGGGGGTTCAGACCTGCCTCCAGGTCTAACGAAAGGTATTTGGGCAAAATTATAAATACCTTTATTTTGGGAATAACAGCAACAAAAACTAAAAGAGCCACCTTGGTAGAATGCAGCTTTACTGCTCTTTTAGTTTATAACGGCTGGAGGGGGTGACAGTGTCCCTTTAAATCAAGGTGTGTCCACTAACTAGCATCACAGAAGTCTACAATTTCGGAATCGGTGAGTGGGCCTGTATATAGGGCTACGAATACTCACTGTGCTGTTTGGTGACATGGTGTGTATCACACTCAACATGGACCAGAGGAAGCGAAGGAAAGAGTTGTCTCAGGAGATTGGAAAGAAAATTATAGACAAACATGTTAAAGGTAAAAGTTATAAGACCATCTACAAGCAGCTTGATGTTCCTCTGACTAAATATTATTCAGAAATGTAAGATCCATGGGACTGTCATCAACCTCCATGGACGTGGCCGCAGGAGTAAAATTGATGACAAATCAAAGAGACGGATAATACGAATGATAACAAAAGAGCCCAGAATAACTTCTAAACAGATTAAAGGTGAACTTCAAGCTCAAGGAACATTAGTGTCAGATCGCACCATCCATCGTTGTATGAGCCAAAGTGGACAACCAAGGAGGACACCATTGTTGAAAAAAATCATAAAAAAAACAGACTGGAATTTACCACACTACATGTTGTCAAGCCACAAAGATTTTGGGAGAATGTCCTATGGACAGATGAGACAAAAATGGAACTTTTTGGCAAGGCACATCAGCTCTATGATCACAGACGGAAAAATGAAGCATATCAAGAAAACACTGTGCCTACTGTGAAACATGGAGGAGGCTCTGTTATGTCCTGGGGCTGCTTTGCTGCACCTGGCGCATGGTGTCTAAATTCTGTGCAGGGTACAATGAAATCTTAAGACTATCATGGTATTCTAGAGAGAAAGTTGCTGTCCAGTGTCAGAAAGCTTGGTCTCAGTCGCAGGTCATGGGTCTTGTAACCGGTTAATAACCCAAAACATACAGCTAAAAACACCCAAGAATGGCTAAGAGGAAAAGAATGGCCTATTCTGAAGTGGCCTTCTATGAGCCCTGACCTAAATCCTATTGAGCATCTTTGGAAAGAGCTGAAACATGCTGTCTGAAAAAGGCAACCTTCATGTCACGGACCGCGTGACCGACCTATCGCAGACAGTACACGCGTCCGGTATGGTGCCACGCTGGATGTGGATGGCAGCGCCCGGAGAATGAGGTAGCCTGACCTCTGAAACGCAGGACCTGCGGCACGTGACTGCAGGGGGAGGGGCCGAGGCGGGCCAGCCACGGGAGCTCACGGATAGCTGAGCAGAATGCAGCAGAGACTAACAGGAAAGGTAAAAAGTGAGGAAGCCGACAAGCACACACACAAAAGGGGTAAACCGGTACATGCAGAAGTCAGAAAACCGGGCGGGCAATACGGGTACCAAGGGCAGAGACAGAAGGGTAGTCAAGGATCAAGCCGGAGTCAATCAACCGTAGAACCAAACAGCACAGTACCAAATCAACAGGCAAGAGCAACATGGGGGACAGACCAGGTCAGCAACAGGATATAATCTCACAGGGCAGGCACAAGCACACAAAAACACCAGGGTCAACTAACTCAGCCGAGGGCAGGAGTATAACTGACAAGGATTCGAGCTAACCGAGGCTATAAAAAGCCCTCCCAGATCCAGAGACAGGCCAAAATAATTAACCCCTGGCACGTCAGTCCAAAAGCTTCCGTAGGATCATGACACTTCAAATACGAGACAACTGGAGCAGTTTGCTCTTGAGGAGTGGGCCAAAATACCTGTCGAGAGATGCAGAAGTCTTATTGACAGTTACAGGAATAGTTTGATTGCAGTGATTGCCTCAAAAGGGTTGTGCAACAAAATATTAAGTTAAGGGTACCATAATTTCTGTCCAGGCCTATTTCATGAGTTTTTTTTTTTTTTTATTCTGTGCAAGCATGGTTGAAAAGCAATGTCTGACTTTCATTTGTTCATTTTCATAGATCTTTTATTTATTATTATTTTTGTCAGATTTAAGTTATTTCTGTGACCATTGTGGGTTTTACTGTCATTAAACGAGGGGTACCAACAATTTTGACCACGTGTGTATACGGATGCTAACTACGGTTTAGGCACTCTGGGGCTCAGAAGGGAGGGGGCATTATGATTTGGGAGTGCAGAATTTGCTGGATTTCTTTTGGGGGCGATGAGCCATAGCACTTTTCCAGAGCCTTTGTGCTACCAGTAATATGGAAACCCCCTATATTTCCATTAACAGATGAAGGACCAGAGTGGGGACTTGCTTTTTTTTGGATTCAAATGAAGCTTTTGTTAGGAACATTTTACATAATGTTTTGGATCACAGTTATCTGGAGCTCTACGCTGAGCACTTACTTTGCAGCTTCCATCTAAATCTCTGAGTGACGTGATTCAGATGAAACCTCTGAAGGATCCATTCACTATAATGAGGCAGCAGAGTTACTCTGGTCTCCGTCTGGCCTCTGTTCAGCGTTTGTCTCATCTTTCCAGAATTGCACAAAACTGAGGTCAACACCACATTTATGTACGCCTAAAAAAATGCACACCGCTGGATCACAGGTCAGATGGCATTCACAGTGCCTCCATCTGCCTCATTATAGGGAATCTTCCTGACAGAGGTTTCGACTGAATCATGCATTTCAGAGATTAACACGGAAACCCAGCTGTAAGCGCTCAGCGTAGAGTGCAGGATAAATGTGTGCCGAGCCTTACTGCCATCTTTGGTAGGCAGAATGAAAAAAACACAGCAGGTGAATTGGTTTTACTTATTTTTTTACACTGTTGCTTGTGCAGTATAAGTGATTAGGCAACTTTATTCTTCGGGTCAGTGCGATTACAGGGATACCAGAACATGCAGCATTACCTTACACAACCCTTGCATACAACACTGTACTGATTGAAGGTCTGTATGCTAAAATATCATTTATTTGAAGCAAAAAGTCTCTTCAATGGGCCAGAGTTTCTACATCTTACTGTATGTAGAAAAGAGGCACACACAGAACTCATATATAACAAAGAAATCTCTATTGAGACACAACATTAATAAAAGCAGTAAAAAGCACGTGGACCAGGGTTACTCAGTAGTGCCCCTGAAGAAGGCATGCCGCCGAAACACGTGTAGGGGTTGTGGCACCATAGCTGACTGCAGGTAAACTATTTTACTATATCTCTGTCAGCACTGTTTAATGCAATTACTGTTAGCACCTTGGTTTTTCTCCTGATGTTAGGGAGTCTTATGCACTATGCACTTTTTAAATGACTCAGTATAAACAGGCCACACTTGTTGCATTACAAGTTCATGTTATCATGTATAATTATCCTTAATTTGTTTTTGCTGTTCTTATCATGACTTATCATGAGCAAGGCTGTGGGCCACAAATCATTTTGGCTCATTACTGAGTGTACTGGTCCACGTGCTTTTTTACTGCTTTTATTAACCCCTCTGTGACCTTAGACGTACTATCCCGTCGAGGTGCCCTGGGCTTATCTGACCCTGGACGGGATAGTACGTCATAGCCGATCGGCCGCGCTCACGGGGGGAGCGCGGCCGATCGCGGCCGGGTGTCAGCTGCTTATCGCAGCTGACATCCGGCACTATGTGCCAGGAGCGGTCACGGACCGCCCCCGGCACATTAACCCCTGGCACACCGCGATCAAAGATGATCGCGATGTGCCGGCGGTGCAGGGAAGCACCGCGCAGGGAAGGGGCTCCCTGCGGGCTTCCCTGAGCCCCCCGCAGCAACGCGATGTGATCGCGTTGCTGCGAGGGTCTCCTCACCTCCCTCCCTGCTCGAGCCCCGGATCCAAGATGGCCGCGGATCCGGGTCCTGTAGGGAGGGAGGTGGCTTCACAGAGCCTGCTCAGAGCAGGCACTGTGAAGGCTGCAGCGCTGCATGTCAGATCAGTGATCTGACAGAGTGCTGTGCAAACTGTCAGATCACTGATCTGTGATGTCCCCCCCTGGGACAAAGTAAAAAAGTAAAAAAAAAATTTTCCAAATGTGTAAAAAAAATAAAAAAAAATATTCCAAAATAATGAAAAAAAAAAAAAAATATTATTCCCATAAATACATTTCTTCATCTAAATAAAAAAAAAAAACCAATAAAAGTACACATATTTAGTATCGCCGCGTCCGTAACGACCCGACCTATAAAACTGTCCCACTAGTTAACCCCTTCAGTAAACACCGTAAGAAAAAAAAAAAAAAAACGAGGCAAAAAACAACGCTTTATTATCATACCGCCGAACAAAAAGTGGAATAACACGCGATCAAAAGGACAGATATAAATAACCATGGTACCGCTGAAAGCGTCATATTGTCCCGCAAAAAAAGAGCTGCCATACAGCATCATCAGCAAAAAAATAAAAAACTTATAGTCCTGAGAATAAAGCGATGCAAAAATAATTATTTTTTCTGTAAAATAGTTTTTATCGTATAAAAGCACCAAACCATAAAAAAATTATATAAATGAGGTATCGCTGTAATTGTACTGACCCGAAGAATAAAACTGATTTATCAATTTTACCAAACGCGGAACGGTATAAACGCCTCCCCCAATAGAAATTCATGAATAGCTGGCTTTTGGTCATTCTTCCTCACAAAAATCGGAATAAAAAGCGATAAAAAAATGTCACGTGCCCAAAAATGTTTTCAATAAAAACGTCAACTCGTCCCGCAAAAAAGAAGACCTCACATGACTCTGTGGACCAAAATATGGAAAAATTATAGCTCTCAAAATGTGGTATTGCAAAAAATATTTTTTGCAATAAAAAGGGTCTTTCAGTGTGTGACGGCTGCCAATCATAAAAATCCGCTAAAAAACTCGCTATAAAAGTAAATCAAACCCCCCTTCATCACCCCCTTAGTTAGGGAAAAATAAAAAAAAATGTATTTATTTCCATTTTCCCATTAGGGCTAGGGTTAGGGCTAGGGTTAGGGCTAGGGCTAGGGTTAGGGCTAGGGTTAGGGCTAGGGTTAGGGCTAGGGCTAGGGTTAGGGCTAGGGTTAGGGCTAGGGCTAGGGTTAGGGTTAGGGCTAGGGTTAGGGCTAGGGGTAGGGCTAGGGTTAGGGTTAGGGTTAGGGCTAGGGTTAGGGCTAGGGTTAGGGCTAGGGTTAGGGTTAGGGTTAGGGTTAGGGCTAGGGTTAGGGCTAGGGTTAGGGTTGGGGCTACAGTTAGGGTTGGGGCTAAAGTTAGGGTTAGGGTTTAGATTACATTTACAGTTGGGAATAGGGTTGGGATTAGGGTTAGGGGTGTGTCAGGGTTAGAGGTGTGGTTAGGGTTACCGTTGGAATTAGGGTTAGGGGTGTGTTTAGATTAGGGTTTCAGTTATAATTGGGGGGTTTCCACTGTTTCGGCACATCAGGGGCTCTCCAAACACGACATGGCGTCCGATCTCAATTCCAGCCAATTCTGCCAAACAACTTTTGTGGACCAATTTCTCCTGTTACCCTTGGGAAAATACAAAACTGGGGGCTAAAAAATAATTTTTGTGGGAAAACAAAAAGATTTTTTATTTTCACGGCTCTGCGTTATAAACTGTAGTGAAACACTTGGGGGTTCAAAGTTCTCACAACACATCTAGATAAGTTCATTGAGGGGTCTAGTTTCCAATATGGGGTCACTTGTGGGGGGTTTCTACTGTTTAGGTACATTAGGGGCTCTGCAAACGCAATGTGACGCCTGCAGACCAATCCATCTAAGTCTGCATTCCAAATGATGCTCCTTCCCTTCCGAGCCCTCCCATGCGCCCAAACGGTGGTTCCCCCCCACATATCGGGTATCAGCGTACTCAGGACAAATTGGACAACAACATTTAGGGTCCAATTTCTCCTGCTAACCTTGGAAAAATACAAAACTGGGGGCTAAAATATAATTTTTGTGGAAAAAAAAAAAATTTTTATTTGCATGGCTCTGCGTTATAAACTGTAGTGAAATACTTGGGGGTTCAAAGCTCTCACAACACATCAAGATGAGTTCCTTAGGGGGTCTACTTTCCAAAATGGTGTCACTTGTGGGGGGTTTCTACTGTTTAGGTACATTAGGGGCTCTGCAAACGCAATGTGACGCCTGCAGACCATTCCATCTAAGTCTGCATTCCAAATGGCGCTCCTTCCCTTCCGAACCCTCCCATGCGCCCAAACGGTGGTTCCCCCCCACATATGGGGTATCAGCGTACTCAGGACAAATTGGACAACAACTTTTGGGGTCCAATTTCTCCTGTTACCCTAGGGAAAATACAAAACTGGGGGCTAAAAAATAATTTTTGTGGGAAAAAAATTTTGTTTTATTTTTATGGCTCTGCATTGTAAACTTCTGTGAAGCCCTTGGTGGGTCAAAGTGCTCACCACACATCCAGATAAGTTCCTTAGGGGGTCTACTTTCCAAAATGGTGTCACTTGTGGGGGGTTTCAATGTTTAGGCACATCAGTGGCTCTCCAAACGCAACATGGCGTCCCATCTCAATTCCTGTCAATTTTGCATTGAAAAGTCAAACGGCGCTCCTTCCCTTCCGAGCTCTCCCATGCGCCCAAACAGTGGTTTACTGCCACATATGGGGTATCAGCGTACTCGGGACAAATTGGACAACAACTTTTGAGGTCCAATTTCTTCTCTTACCCTTGGAAAAATAAAAAATTGGGGGCAAAAATATAATTTTTGTGAAAAAATATGATTTTTTATTTTTACGGTTCTGCATTATAAACTTCTGTGAAGCACTTGGTGGGTCAAAGTGCTCACCACACCTCTAGATAAGTTCCTTAGGGGGTCTACTTTCCAAAATGGTGTCACTTGTGGGGGGTTTCAATGTTTAGGCACATCAGTGGCTCTCCAAACGCAACATGGCGTCCCATCTCAATTTCTGTCAATTTTGCATTGAAAAGTCAAACTGCGCTCCTTCCCTTCCGAGCTCTCCCATGCGCCCAAACAGTGGTTTACTGCCACATATGGGGTATCAGCGTACTCAGGACAAATTGGACAACAACTTTTTTTGGTCCAATTTCTCCTGTTACCCTTGGTAAAATAAAACAAATTGGAGCTGAAGTAAATTTTTTGTGTAAAAAAGTTAAATGTTCATTTTTATTTAAACATTCCAAAAATTCCTATTAAACACCTGAAGGGTTAATAAACTTCTTGAATGTGGTTTTGAGCACCTTGAGGGGTGCAGTTTTTAGAATGGTGTCACACCTGGGCATTTTCTATCATATAGACCCCTCAAAATGACTTCAAGTGAGACGTGGTCCCTAAAAAAAAATGGTGTTGTAAAAATGAGAAATTGCTGGTCAACTTTTAACCCTTATAACTCCCTAACAAAAAAAAAATTGGTTCCAAAATTATGCTGATGTAAAGGAGACATGTGGGAAATGTTACTTATTAAGTATTTTGTGTGACATATCTCTGTGATTTAATTGCATAAAAATTCAAAGTTTGAAAATTGCGAAATTTTCAAAATTTTCGCCAAATTTCCGTTTTTTTCACAAATAAACGCAGGTACTATCAAAGAAATTTTACCACTATCATGAAGTACAATATGTCACGAGAAAACAATGTCAGAATCACCAGGATCCGTTGAAGCGTTTCGGAGTTATAACCTCATAAAGGGACAGTGGTCAGAATTGTAAAAATTGGCCTGGTCATTAACGTGCAAACCACCCTTGGGGGTAAAGGGGTTAATGTTGTGTCTCAATAAAGAGTTCTTTGTTACAGTATATATGAGTTCTGTGTGCACTTTTGTCTATATGCTCTGATCCTTTATGACACTGCACTATACTATTTTAGCAGTCCTGCATATATATTTTTTTATGCCTCTCTATGCTTTATTCTATCTGTTTTACAAATACACAGGTTTCGTGGGGGAACTCGCGCTCACACTTATAGGTGGGCACTTTGCACAAGAATGTTTTTCTTCCCCCATTTGTGATAATCACCGGACACATATTTGCTCCATTACTTTAGAATAATAAACAGTGGGGGAAATATTTAACCTGACCCATAATTATCTCCATAATATTGAACATTTGGTGCAATAATTCTGGAGTCGTCTTCAGATATGCCCAAAATGTTCCAAATGTTGTCTTGACGTTTTCTTCTCTTCTCACCTTCGCTCCCTGATGTTGGCACTCCGGGCTCTGTTTCCATAGCAGCTAATCAGAACTCTATTTGTGGGTCAGTGCAACCGCGCACGCTTACAGGCATCACTATGCAGACAGCAAGCAGCACAGCAACCGGAGATTGAGGGGAGAAATCATTCCTCATTATGTCTTGTAATGCGCAAACCCTCACGGGTCGCTGAACAGACCCATATCCAAGGAGCACAGCCAACATTTGGATTACTGTTAATCTGTACAATAGGAGAAAAGACAAAACCGTGAAAAAAAGAACAATTGACCCATCTCCTCTCCCTCACAGGTAAAATATTATCAGTAGTCAAAGGTAGCATGATTATAAAAATTTGACCAGCGCATTCAGCGTTTGCCCCCAGCACATACTCTGCTGGTCTGTGCAATGAGTCTTAAAGCTAATCTGCCACCAAAACACACTTCCTTAGAAAATCATAGTGGCAGCTGCTGAATCCGCTTCATTTCTGTAACTGAGGTTCTGCGCATGATACTGTATCTCCTGTATAACCAACGTGGCGCTCAGTTTACACAGTGTGCTCGCCTTAGGAATCAATTTTTGGAAACCCTAGAGACAGTAACATAGTTTAGGAGGGATGAGGGGGAGTTTGCCACATGCATTAGCATGATCCAGGATGGCAGGACCAGCCCCAAGTGATTCTTCACTGAGTGGCCAGCAAGCGCTGCTTCTACTAGCAGCACGTGGGAGCAATGAGTGCCCAGCAAGCACTAGCTTTATTTAGGGTAAGGCAGTCTGGTTGCTGCTGTCAGCATTACCTGTGCAAAGTGCAAGAGTAGGCATAACGGTCATCAGCTACTGTGCTCTGCATAGGAAGCGA
This sequence comes from Ranitomeya imitator, assembly GCF_032444005.1. Taxonomy (NCBI): domain Eukaryota; kingdom Metazoa; phylum Chordata; class Amphibia; order Anura; family Dendrobatidae; genus Ranitomeya; species Ranitomeya imitator. The sequence goes on from NC_091289.1 coordinate 58,973,114, forward strand.
TCAAGGTGCAGAGTGCAGCAGCTTGACAAATTCATTTTGACTGCTGCGCTCTGTTGCATAGGCAGCAATAGAGATACTGTATGACAGACTCTGCAGTTCTAAGTAAATAAAAACTAAGGCCCCGATTCACCAAGACCTGTCTTGACGAGGGGGCGTATTGGAGTGAGCCGCTTGTGAATCATTACAAGGTTTTAAATGAATCCAACACGTCAGGAAAGTGGCGTGCACCTTGCCAGAATTCTTACTCCAGTCATGAATTAGATGAGCTGTAGCATCACACCTCCTCCCATCTCTGCCACTTGGACTGAAAATGCCAAAAGTGCAAAATTTTTGTGTAGCTCTGCATTGCGCAAAAATTTAGCGACTTTTTAAAGAGATTTACACCAGAATTCTGGGGTAAGTCGTTGATGACTCAGGGCCAAAGAGACAAGATTGGTGACATTTTGAACAGGGCTCAGGGCGCTAGTCTCAGGACACACAGGTAGGCAGTGGCACAATCCTCAATCTGGAGAATAAACTCAAGGCACACTGAGTAGAGCAGCCAGAGACTGCCATGTTTTGCAGATCAAGCTAAACAGTCAGATTACAGCGCAGTAGGACACGGAGAATTAGAAATATGGGTAAGGAGAGGTTGGGTCAAAAGTGGGGTCAATATTCTGTTGGATTTTCTGTCCAAAAAAAAGATTTGTTGCATTAATGAGGAAATTAAACCCAGGGGGCCCACTGATTATGTTATTATTACGGCTCTTCGGGTTCAATATTGTGTTCATTTGGAACTGAAAAAAAATCCTCTTACATGCAGAACTTTTTCTTCAGTTCTAATAACTGGAACACAACAGAATCCAAAGGGGCCCCCAAAAACGAATGGGCCCCTATGCTTATGTGTATAACTGATACAAATTACTTTGCACTTGAATACCATATTTTCCTCTAAGCTGTACAGGCAAATGGAATGTACGGAAATGTGAACTCAGCCTTATTTTAATTGCATCAGTATTTTCTTACTTAAAAAAAATAGAATTAGTCTTACTGGTAATTCGGTTTCTAGGAACCTTCTACAACAGCAGCATCGGAGGATGTCTCCCCGCCCTAATGGGGGACAGGAAACACATGGCGGTTAAATACCCCTCCCCTTCCTGCAGCCACCAGTGATTTTTCTGGACACACTAGCATGAATAGTTACCACCAAAGTGCAGGAATCATCCAATAAGAAAATCAGATAGGGAGGGAAATTAGTGCTGTCGTGGAAGGTTCCTAGAAACCGAATTACTGGTAAGACTAATTCTATTTTCTCTAGTCACCTTCCACGACAGCAGGATTGGAGCAATACCAACAACTAATTTCTTAGGGAGGGACTACAGCCTGCAGAACTCGTCTGCCAATGTTAAATCCCTACTAAACTTAGTCTGTAGTGTCTGGTAAACGTATGGACAGAAGACCAGGCGGCGGCTCTGCATATCTGCTAAGTAGATGCGTCCCCTCTCTCTGCCCACGATGCTGATACTTAACGTGTAGAATAAGCCTTCAGTGATGCAGGAGGAGATAGACTCTGTGATGAGTATGCCAGGCAGATAGCTTGTTTGATCCAATTGGCGACCTTATTCTTAGCCGCCATCTTGCCCTTTTGTCCTGAGGGCTGAATGAATACGTTTTGGTCAATCCTCCTGCCATTTGTTTGTTGGACGTAGTAGAGAACCACCCTGCGAACATCAAGGGTGTGAAAGGCTTCTTCCTTCGTTCTTCTTTCGTATTAGAAGGATCTGGGCAGAATGAGGGTAGCTCCATATCCTAACCTCTATGAAAGACCAAGACTACTTTAGGCATAAAGAAGGAATCTAATTGGAGAATAATGCTATCTGCAGGAACTGTTAAGTAGGGCTCCTGTATTGATAGGGCCTGCAGCTCCCTTACATGACTAGCGGTAGTAATTGCTTACGAGAAAGACAGTTCTAAGGGTAAGGTTTTTAAACTCATGGATGACGGGTTCAAATAGATCTTTGGTTAAACTGTTAAGCACCAGATTTAAATTCCAGGAGGGAATTTGGCTATGAAGCCTAGGTCGGATTCTAGCCGCTGAGGTCATGATACACTTAAACTAGTGATGACAAGCCAAGTTCTGGTCAAAGAAAGAGCTAAGAGCTGACACCTGTACTTTCAGGGTACTAGGTGTAAGACCTAGATCCAGCCCCTTTTGAAGAAAATGCAGAATCTGTGCAATGACAAGATGAAAGGGATCGGGAACATTCGGAGAACACCAGGACGAGAATTTCTTCCAAACCTTGCCATAAATGGCGTTGGTTATTGGCTTCCTACTATTCTGGAGAGTTTGCATCACTTCATCTGAAAGCCCTTTAGCTTTTAGGATTCTGGCTTCAGCAGCCAGGCCGCAAGATTCAACCTGTGAAGGTCCGGGTGTACAAGGGGGCCCTGGTGAAGGTGGTCGACTCCCCAGGATAGAAGTAGCAGACATTCCTGTGCCATGTCCATCAAAGCGCTGTACCAACTTCTTCCTGGCCACATGGGAGCGGTCAGAATTGTGGTTACCTAACCTGACCGTATCTTCTGTAGTGTCCTTGCTAGAATCGGGATTGGTGGGAAGGCATAGGCCAGGTTGAACCTCCAAGGGTGAGAAAAGGCGTCTATTCCTCGTGCTCCATCCGTGGGACTGAAAGAAAAGAATGCCTTCACCTTAGTGTTCTGGCCAGTGGCAAATAGATCCACATCCGGAATCCCCCATCTCGACACAAGGGATAGAAAGACTGCTTGGTCCAGGCACCATTCCCCTGGCTGGACATCCTTTCTGCTGAAGAAGTCCGCCTGGACATTGACGGACCCCTTTAAATGGATTGCTGTGATGGACCGAAGATGTTTCTCTGCCCAGGAAAAAATTCTGCAGCGATTGATTTTCAGCTGGCGTTTTTCGTGCCTCCCTGGTGTCGGAGGTAGGCCACTGTGGTCATATTGTCGGAATAGACACGTACATGATGACCTTGGACAAGGGCAGATGCGGCTTTCAACGCCTCCTCTACTGCCTTCAGTTCTCTGAGGTTCGAGGAACTGGATCTGTTGTCTTGGGCCCATAACCCCTGGAAGTGGGTTCACGCTACCACAGCGCCCCAGCCTCTCTGACTGGCGTCTGAAGTATCTTCAGGGGAAGCTGATCCCAGCTGACTCCCTGTTGGAGGTAGTTTAGCCACCATGAAAGAGAAGACTTCACATGACCGGGAAAGGGAACTGGTCAGAGAATTTTTATGCCTTTTCCAAGACAGAAGAACAAGTCTGGAGGACTCGTGTATGGGCTAGAGCTAAGGAAACTGCCTGGATGCATGATGTCAGCAATCCCAGGATAGACACAGAGTCCCTCAGAGTAGGAGCCCTCTGGCCTCTGAACTTGGAGATCCTCTGAAAAAGATCAAGTTGACAATCTATGGGCAAGAAGGATGCTCTTTTCCCTGAATCCAAGAGAATTCCAGGAATTTCTTTCTTGATGAAGGATGAAGACCTGACTTCTCCAAATTTGGGATCAGCCCTGGGATTCCAGGATCTCAGAGGTTTTGCCACATCTAAATTTAGACGAGGGATAGATGATGTGACGACGAGAAAGTCGTCTTGATACGAAATGATGCATATCCCCTGATGACGAATGAAGATTATTGCTTCTGCCATAATCTTGGTAAATACCCGCAGCGCTGATGAAATGCCGAATGGGAGGACATTGAATTGGTATATTAAAGAAGTTGTCCACTACAATAAATGTTTTTTTTTTTTTCATAAATCTTGCTATTATGTGCCACTGAAAACATCCACTGTGTTTATTTTAGCAATATAACCTTTTATCATGCTGTAGCAGCACATCTTCAGTGCTGGATCCAGCTCTCATGGGGTTAATCGACAACTTCCTTTCTCCTGAGTTATTGTGCTCTAATACTACAAGTTCCATGATGCATTGCACTGGCCACTTAGGCTACGTTCACATTTGCGTTCTGCTGGGCTGCGTCGGGCGCAGCCGCGGCGACGCATGCGCCATGCGCCCCTATATTTAACATGGGGGGCGCATGGACATGCGTAGTGCTGCGTTTTGCGACGCATGCGTTTTTTTTGCCGCAAGCGTAGGGCGCAGAGGACGCAGCAAGTTGCATTGTTTTTGCATCCAAAATTCGGCAAAAAAGGACGCATGCGTCGCAAAACACTGCGTTTTAGCGTGCGATTTGTTGCATTTTTGTTTGCGTTGTGCGTTGCGTCTCCGACGCAACATCGCACAACGCAAATGTGAACGTAGCCTAAGCTCGAACCTACCACACCCACTCCAAAACACACCCAAACTCCTCCCTCCTCTCCCTCCAAAAAGATTTGTGATGTCATTTCTGTCCAACCTCCTCTTTTACATTTGTCCAACCCACACTCCATTACACACAGATAGATAGATAGATAGATAGATAGATAGATAGATAGATAGATAGATATGTAGCTATATATCTATGTCTATTTACATAGTTATGTCCATATCCATGTTTCTAAACCCCTTCACCCCTGGAGCTTTTTTCGCTTTTTAGTTTTCGTTTATCGCTCCCCTTCTTTCCAGAGCCATAATTTTTCCGTCAATATGGCCATGTGAGGGCTTATCTTTTGCGGAACAAGTTCTACTTTTGAACGACACCATTGATTTTACCATGTCGTGTAACAGAAAATGTGAAAAAAATTCAAAGTGCGATGAAATTGCAAAAAAAGTGCTATCCCACACTTGTTTTTTGCTTGGCCTTTTTGCTAGGTTCACTAAATGCTAAGGCTGTGTGCATACTGTGCGGATTTGATTGCAGATCCCCAGGGTTTTTTTGCTGCACAGAATTGCATCAAATCCGCAGTGTAGTGCACAACCAATGTAAGTCTATCGGAGCCGCAGACTTGTTCTGCACATGCTACGGAAAAAGCCGCACCGGAACGCAGCTTTTTTTTTCCGCAGTATGTCACTTCTTTTGTGTGGAACTGCAGCGTTTCTGCACCCATAGACTTGCATTGAGTCGGGCACATCCGCAGCAAAACCGCAGATGTAAAAAAGATGTGCAGTTTTGCTGCAGATGTGGGTCCGAGAAACGCTGCAGTTTGGGAGGAGGGAAGTGTGTGGACAATGACTGTGTGTGCGGGGCTGTTCGGGTGTGTGCGGGGTCCGCGGGCTGTTCGGATGTGTGCGGGACTGTTCGGATGTGTGCGGCGCTGTGCGGGACTGTGCGGGACTGTTCGGGTGTGTGCGGGGCTGTGCCTGGCTGTTCGTGTGTGTGCGGGGCTGTGTAGGTGTGCGCGGGACTGTTCAGGTGTGTGCGGGGGGTCTTTTGGGGTGTGTGTACAGGCATCATCCGATGGGACTACAAGTACGCAGCATCCAATCTGCAGCTAATTCGGATGTAATCCGGACAGTGGACACGCACCCTACACTATCCATACATCTATCAATAGATATATCTATCCAGATATATCTATAGATAGATATATGAATAGATAGATGTATGCATCTATAGATCTGTCTATATGTAGATCTGTCTATCCATTTCATCTATCATCTATCTGTCTATCTGTGTGTAATTGAGTGTGGGTTGGACAAATGTAAAAGAGGAGGTTGGACAATAATGACATCACAAATCTTTTTTTTGTTCAATAATACATCTTTAGTTAGCTTTCAAAAACGCATACATAACCGCACAAAAACCGCACAAAAAAAATTAAAAAATGCATCAAAACCGTGCAAAAAATGCACCAAAAAATGTATCAAAACTGCATCAAAAATGCATCAAAACTGCAACAAAAACTGCATCAAAACTGCAGCAAAAACTGCATCAAAAATGCATGAAAACTGCACCAAAACTGCATCAAAACCACACCAAAAACTGCATCAAAACTGCACCAAAAACTGCATCAAAACCGTACCATAAACTGCATCAAAACCGCACCAAAAACTGCATCAAAACCGCACCAAAAACTGCATCAAAACCGCACCAAAAACTGCATAGAAAAGACTCAAAAACATGAATCAAAACCACGCCAAAAAATGCACTAAATACTGCAGCAAAATCTGAATCAAAACCGCGCAAAAAATGCACCAAAACTGCACCAAGAACTGCATCAAAACTGCACAAAAAAACTGGAAAAAAAAGTGAAAAAATGCATAAGAAACGCAGCTGTGTTTTCTGCAAGGAGATGCAGATTTTGTGCAGAAAATTCTGCACCCAAATCTGCAACGCGTGCACACAGCATAAAACTGACCTGCCGTTATGATTCTCCAGGTCATTAAGAGTTCATAGACACCAAACACGTCTAGGTTATTTTTTATCTAAGTTGTGAAAAAAAAATTCCAAACTTTGCTAAAAAGAAATAAAATAATTGCGGCATTTTCCGATACCAGTAGCGTCTATATTTTCTGAGATATCGGGTCGGGTGAGGGCTAATTTTTTGCGTTTTTAATGATACCACTTTTGTGCAGATACGTTCTTTTGATCGCCCGTTATTGCATTTTAATGCAATGTCGCGGCGACCAAAAAACCATAATTTTGGCTTTTGTTTTTTTTCTCTCGCTACGCCGTTTAGCGATCATGTACATTTTTTTTTGTATTGAAAACAGCTGACATGTTGCGGCTTTGAAGTGGGCTCACCGCCGAAGCCCACCTCAAAGCGAGGGATACTGCCAGCTGACGTACTATTCTGTCAGCTGGCAGATGAACAATATGCTGCAGTTAAAAAAAAAACGGAAAAAATGGCGTGGGCTCTCGCTCAATTTTCTGCGCCAGAGGGGGAAAGCAGACGGCCGGGGGCCAATATTTGTAGCCTGGGAAGGGGGTAATACCCAGGGCCCTTCCGAGGCTATGAATATCAGCCAGCAGCTGTCTGCGTAGCTTTTACTGGCTGTTAAAATAGGGGGATCCCCCATAAAATGATGTGGGGTCCCCCTGTATTTTATAGCCAGAAAGGCTACGCAGACAGCTGCAGGCTGATATTCATAGCCTAGAGAGGGGCCATGGATATTGGCCCCTTCGGCTACAAATACCAGTCCGCAGCCGCCCCAGAAATGGCGCATCTGTTAGATGAGGCACTTAGTCCCTCTCTTCCCACTCCCGTGTAGCGGTGGGATATGGGGTAATAAGGGGTTAATGTCACCTTGCTATTGTAAGGTGACATTAAGCCGGGTTAATAACGGAGAGGCGTCAATAAGACGCCTATACATTATTAATCCAATACTAGTAAATGGTTAATAAAACACACACATTAGGAAAAAAGTATTTTAAGATTCTTAATTTAACCATACTTACCATACTTCAGCGCCTGCAAAAATTGTAAAATAATAAACCGCATACTACCTGTCCGCCGTAGTCCAATTAATAACGAGTGTCCCACGACGATCTCCCATATAGAACAGTGACATTGGGTGATGTCACTGCTCTATAGGACCCTCAGTGACACACTGACAGGAGACAGTGGCTCCTGCAGTGCATCACTAAGAGGTTACCTTAGGACAAAGTCTAACTTTATGGCAATTGCTGCGTGGGAAAATTTCTCATACAGCAATGCCAAAAGTGAGACTAGGGACTATTTTCTCACAGCGACGTAGGAATACAGTGTGGGGAATACATTGTGGAAGGATACCTTCCATCATTGTATTCCTGGAGCCCCTGGAGAGCGGTCGCATCAGCTGATGCTGCTCTCCACGGGAGATCGTTGTGGACACTCGTTTTAATTGAATATCTGCGGATCAGGGAGTACAGTGTTAATTATTTTAATATTTTTTATAGGTGACACTGGCTTCAGGGATCAAAGTGACAAGTGATGGTGAGTATGTACTCTATGTTTAATGTACTGTATGTCTATATGTATGTTGTATGTATGTACTGTATGTGGCATGTTGCATGTCATATGTTGCATGTCGTATGTTGCATGTCGCTTGCCGCATGTTGAATGTTGTCACATGTCGCATGTTGCATGTAGCATGGTGCATGTCGCATGTTGTCGCATGGTGCATGTTGTCGCACGGTGCATGTCGCAGCATGGTGCATGGCGCATGTCGTCGCATGGTGCATGCCGCATGGTGCAGCATGGTGCAAGTCGTCGCATGATGCATGTCGTCACATGGTGCATTTTGTTGCATGGTGCATGTCGTCGCATGGTGCATGTCGTCGCATGGTGCATGTCGTCGCATGGTGCATGTCATTGCATGGTGCATGTCGCCGCATGGTGCATGTCGTCGTATGGTGCATGTCGTCACATGGTGCATGTCGCATGGTGCATGTCGTTGCATGGTGCATGTCGCATGTTGTCGCATGGTGCATGTTGTCGCAGCATGGTGCATGTAGCATGGTGCATGTCGTCGCATGGTGCATGTCGCATGGTGCATGTTCTGTATGTTGTATGTCTGTATGTTATATGTATGTACTGTATATGTGTGTTGTTGTTTTTTTTTACATTCAACACATTAGCCAGTTGATGGGACTACTACTGTCCCATCATTGGCTAATGTGTCACTCACTGTCACTGTAGCAGGTAGAGCCCGATGGGACTTTTAGTCCCATCGGACAATGCCTGCACACAGAGACACACACCAATGACCCCACCGCACAGCTCTGCAGACCCCCCGCCCGCACACTCCAGCACCTTCGGCAGATTCACCGCACAGACCCTCACCCTTTTCTCCTTCCTCCATCATTGCCTTCTCTTCCACCTCCATCATTGCCCTCTTTCCCACCTCCATCATTGCCCTCTCCCCACCTCCATAATTGCTTTCTCTCCCTCCTTCATCATTGCCTTCTCTCCCACCTCTATCATTGCCTTTTTCGCCACCTACATCATTGCCTTCTCCTCCACCTCCATCATTGTCCTCTCCCCCACCCACTTCATTGCACCCCCTCCAAAACCATGTTTTAGCAAATCTAAAGCAAAATGTCCAGTTCGTGATCCCGTTTCTTCTGCTACTTTGTGCTGCTCTTATATTCTCTTTAATGAGAATGTCAGACGTTTTATAGTGCTTTACTAATTTTAATTTGTTTGCACTGAGCTTTTGTAGCACACAAAAATAGCATTTGAAGACACAAAACACCACAGCTGAAGCTCCTTGGGAATGCAGTACCAAACCATGTTCCACTGTATGGCATCTCCGTCAGCCACTGCATTATGGATACAGTATGTGCTTACTTTGAAGCAATGCTACTAGAGAAAAATAATGTTGCAATGTGTTCAAGATTGCCTTCTCATACATCTCCATCATTGTTCTCCTCCACCTGCATCATTGCCTTCTCCCCCACCTCCATCATTGCCTTCTCCCCCACTTCCATCATTACCCTCTCCCCATGTCCATCATTTCCTTCTCTCCCACCTCCATCATTGCCTTCTCCCCTACCTCCATCATTGTCCTCTCCCGATCTACATCATTGCCCTCCACCCACTCCAAAACCATGTTTTATCAACACTATAGCAAAATGTCCAGTGGGTGATCCAGTTTCTTCTGCTACTTTGTGCTGCTCTTATATTCTCTTTAATTGAGAATGTCATACATTTTATAGCGCCTTAATAATTAGAGTTTGCCTGCAGTTTTTGTAGCACACAAAAATAGCATTTGAAGATACAAAACACCACAGCTGAAGCTCCTTGGGAATGCAGTACCAAACCATTGGCTACTCATGTACCACTTTATGGCATCTCCGTCTGCCACTGCATTATGGATATGTGCTTACTTTGAAGCAATGCTACTAGAAAAAAAGTAATAACACAAATCCCAAAGTCATATCAGCAGTCTGGGTAAAAACACATGTGTGTTATATATCTCCAGACAAATTATATCCGCTCCATACAATACACATGGAAACAGGAGAACACGGAGCATATGGTAAAGGTATATATAAACATAATCTTTATTGATATACACATTAAAAACAAGCATCAGTAATACAACAGGTGCACGTATTCTAATCAATAGCAAAAGGGGGAATACCGCCCCTCTGTGACCCCCATATAAAACAATTGCTACACAAAGGGAATAAAGAAAGACCCCATGTGCTAATTAGTTGTGACAATGGTAAACCAATCTGTAAACAATGTGTCCAGTAATCCAGTCAAAGGGACTGGACTCAAGTAACAATAGTAAATAATCCCTACAGCAAAAACATGTGTGAAGGGTCAGCTTACCAACACACGGGGGAGACAGAGGAGAGAGACAGAGGAGAGTCCCGCTGGAAAAATTACCCCGACGCGCGTTTCGCGGCGCTGACATCCCCTTGAGGAAGCGGCGTGTATTCCCCCTTTTGCTATTGATTGGAATACGTGCATCTGTTGTATTACTGATGCTTGTTTTTAATGTGTATATCAATAAAGAATATGTTTATATATACCTTTACCATATGCTCCGTGTTCTCCTGTTTCCATGTAGAAAAAAGTAATGTAATATGTGTTCAAGACTCATATAGCAACAAAGGCGTATGCAGTGTGGTAGATCGGCTCAGTAAGCTGCACACAGAGGTAGACACAGAAACGCTATCTCTTTAAATCTTCCACTGGTTTATTAAAGGTACTGCATAAATCAGTGTAGCGTTAGCAAAACAAACAGGGTCTTCCTCAACTCACAGGAAAAGAAAAACATAACTTATGGCACAATCTGAGTTGCTGCTCAGATCCGCCGCTCAGGAACAAACAACAAAACTTCAGTTGTCCTTATCATGAAAACACAGCTCTGGAGCTTGCACCTCCAGACACTCAACACCCATACCCAGAAGGCTGTGTATTTATCCTCTGGACTCCTCCCACTGTACAGAGCCCTAAACATGGCCAATTAACCCCTATCAGCACTTAGTGTGCTGGAGTGTTTGCCTAGGTTCATATCACTGAAGCTAACAACCACAGTTCACATATCTCCCCTCCAGTACTTTGCCAGTGACTGTCACAGTAGGTACAGTAAAGCCCCACATATATAGGTGCCTAAGTACAGCTCCTTAACACTCTGAGGTTGTACCAAGCTATAACCATGTGCATCAGTCCTAAGATGTGCTACTTTAAAAGGAATCAGTCACCAGATTTTTTCCAACTGGGAACAGCATATTGCAGAGACAAATATCCCAATTCCAGTGATCTGTCACTTACTGGGCTGCTTGCTGTAGTTTTAGCAGCAGGAGATTATCACTAGAGGGCCAGGAAACCTGCTGCCATATTGTGCTCCATATTCATGAGCTCTGTATAGCTCCACCCCCACCAGTAATTGGCAGGTTTCTGCCTATACACAGTACACACGGAAAGCTGCAAATCAGTGGTGTGGGCGGGGTTATACACAGCTCAGCATTTAGAGAACTGCTACATCTGCAGCACTGAAAATAGCAATCAGCCAAGCAAGTCATACATCACTGAAATTAGGGTTTCTGCCCCTAGATCATGGTGCTCTTAGGCCGGCGTCACACTAGAGAGAAATACGGACGAGGGAGAGGCGCAAAAACAACGCATTGCACATGAACTAATGTTTCTTCATGGGGCAGCTTCCATCAGCCATATATTTCTCAACCATATTTTATGGGCTGAGAAAATTGCAGCATGCTGCGATTGTCAGCATATTCTGCAAAAACTCCACCAATGAAAGTCTATGGGGGCAAGAAAAGTACGGATTACACACGGACCAGCAGTGTGACTTGCGAGAAATACGCAAGACTGTGCCGGGTGACAGGAAATGGGCCAAGCCGTTATCAGGAAGCTTAGCTTAGACATGCTAATTAACTCAAAAACCGCTCCAGACATCCCAGAAGAACGCCTCCACGGAGTCCTGCAGCATGTCTTCCTTCATCAATGTGGAGATGTTTCTTGTTCTGGTCCAAGAAAGGCCAGAGCTATGGGACCAAAGGGATGCACACTACTCCAACCGGGCCAGAAAATAGGCGGCATGGAGGATATGTGGGCTACTTTTCCCTGATTTTGCAGACTGTCCATGTGAAGGACAGCAACAAATAAGTAAGTTCACTCATGTTTTGAAAATAATATTATGAACTGCTTTAAATAACAGGTTTTCACACTATCCCTTTAAATCCTAGTATGATGTGTTAATTAATTACTTATTATTGATGAAGATTATGTTTTAAAAATACAGCTTACTAGGCCACATGACTATGTAAAATCTCACTAAACTGTTGATCCACTGTGGGCAATGTCCTTACATTTTATTGTCTGTCATTGCAGTGGAAGATGTTATGAGACGCTGGCGCAGCATCCGCAATCAGTGTAGGTGGGAACGCCAGCAGCGGGCCAGGAGTGGGGCTTCCGCACCAACAAAGCGGAAGTACATTTATTATGATCGCCTTGCTTTTCTGGATCCTAGTATGGATCTCAGATCGTAAGTTCATACATCACACCACATTACACATACAGTTAGGGCCAGAAATATTTGGACAGTGACACAAGTTTTGTTATTTTAGCTGTTTACAAAAACATGTTCAGAAATACAATTATATATATAATATGGGCTGAAAGTGCACACTCCCAGCTGCAATATGATAGTTTCCACATCCAAATCGGAGAAAGGGTTTAGGAATCATAGCTCTGTAATGCATAGCGTCCTCTTTTTCAAGGGACCAAAAGTAATTGGACAATGGACTCTAAGGGCTGCAATTAACTCTGAAGGCGTCTCCCTCGTTAACCTGTAATCAATGAAGTAGTTAAAAGGTCAGGGGTGGATTCCAGGTGTGTGGTTTTGCCTTTGGAAGCTGTTGCTGTGAGCAGACAACATGCGGTCAAAGGAACTCTCAATTGAGGTGAAGCAGAACATCCTGAGGCTGAAAAAAAAAGAAAAAATCCATCAGAGAGATAGCAGACATGCTTGGAGTAGCAAAATCAACAGTTGGGTACATTCTGAGAAAAAAGGAATTGACTGGTGAGCTTGGGAACTCAAAAAGGCCTGGGCGTCCACGGATGACAACAGTGGTGGATGATCGCCGCATACTTAATTTGGTGAAGAAGAACCCGTTCACAACATCAACTGAAGTCCAGAACACTCTCAGTGAAGTAGGTGTATCTGTCTCTAAGTCAACAGTAAAGAGAAGACTCCATGACAGTAAATACAAAGGGTTCACATCTAGATGCAAACCATTCATCAATACCAAAAATAGACAGGCCAGAGTTAAATTTGCAGAAAAACACCTCAAGAAGCCAGCTCAGTTCTGGAAAAGTATTCTATGGACAGATGAGACAAAGATCAACCTGTACCAGAATGATGGGAAGAAAAAAGTTTGGAGAAGAAAGGGAACGGCACATGATCCAAGGCACACCACATCCTCTGTAAAACATGGTGGAGGCAACGTGATGGCATGGGCATGCATGGCTTTCAATGGCACTGGGTCACTTGTGTTTATTGATGACATAAGAGCAGACAAGAGTAGCCGGATTAATTCTGAAGTGTACCGGGATATACTTTCAGCCCAGATTCAGCCAAATGCTGCAAAGTTGATTGGACGGCGCTTCATAGTACAGATTGACAATGACCCCAAGCATACAGCCAAAGCTACCCAGGAGTTCATGAGTGCCAAAAAGTGGAACATTCTGCAATGGCCAAGTCAATCTCCAGATCTAAACCCAATTGAGCATGCATTTCACTTGCTCAAATCCAGACTTAAGACGGAAAGACCCACAAACAAGCAAGACCTGAAGGCTGCGGCTGTAAAGGCCTGGCAAAGCATTAAGAAGGAGGAAACCCAGCGTTTGGTGATGTCCATGGGTTCCAGACTTAAGGCAGTGATTGCCTCCAAAGGATTTGCAACAAAATATTGAAAATAAAAATATTTTGTTTGGGTTATGTTTATTTGTCCAATTACTTTTGACCTCCTAAAATGTGGAGTGTTTGTAAAGAAATGTGTACAATTCCTACATTTTCTATCAGATATTTTTGTTCAACCCTTCAAATTAAACGTTACAATCTGCACTTGAATTCTGTTGTAGAGGTTTCATTTCAAATCCAATGTGGTGGCATGCAGAGCCCAACTCGCGAAAATTGTGTCACTGTCCAAATATTTCTGGCCCTAACTGTATGTATTTTATGGTCATATGCTTTATAATGTTTTTTTCTTCAAACTTTCATAACAGAACTCAGTCCAACCTCACTGAGAGGGAGACAGGGTCGGATTCTGAGGCTATTATCGATCCGGTCAGGGAAGGTGAAGAGGTGGCTGGCCCATCTTCTCAGCTGCATCCCTCAAGCTCCTCCTGCACCAGCACCAGAAGCTCCTCCTGCACCAGCACCAGAAGCTCCTCCTGCACCAGCAGCTCCTCCTGCACCAGCACCAGAAGCTCCTCCTGCACCAGCAGCTCCTCCTGCACCAGCACCAGAAGCTCCTCCTGCACCAGCACCAGAAGCTCCTCCTGCACCAGCAGCTCCTCCTGCACCAGCACCAGAAGCTCCTCCTGCACCAGCACCAGAAGCTCCTCCTGCACCAGCACCAGAAGCTCCTCCTGCACCAGCACCAGAAGCTCCTCCTGCACCAGCACCAGAAGCTCCTCCTGCACCAGCACCAGCAGCTGCACCAGCACCAACAGCAGCACCAGCACCCATCAGCCTGGAAGTAGCAGCCCTACTGTTCCTCTGGAGGCCTCCCCACAACCTACTGTCATATCCCCCTGTGGGCGACGAAGGCGAGATATCCCTGCCTCAGATACCAGGAGGCATGTTGATACGGGGGTTTTGAATTATCTGGCCAGGGCTGCCCAAGATGAGGGTGAGGAGGCATACTCCCTAAGTCTGACCCAGTACCTTCGTCCCCTACCCCGTGTGGTGAGGCTACGTGCGAGAGGGTGCATTCAGATCCTTATTGACGCATGCACACCCCCCTATACCCAATATGAGGTCTTTGAATTCTTGGAGAGGTGGCAGCTGTCACCCCGTAATCTGATGAGACTTCAAGCAAACCCACAAGTTCATGGTCAACAGGGATCTGATGCACCTCCTCCACGGGTGCCTACACCTCAACCCATTCCACCCCAAAACCAACCATGGCCACAACAGGCCCAAATGGCATCCTATCCCCAACCTGCTCAATATGGCCACTTGTACAGACCCAGTGTTGGAGGCTGGTCCCAACCTGGGTTTGGACAACATGGCCATATTGGGGGGTATGAGAAAAAAACGCTATACGGATGCCATACGGAGGATTACATGTGCAAAATACGCTGCCACACCTTGCCTACGGATGACATACGAATCACTGTTCAGGGAACATTTCGGTGTATTTGGTCCGTAAAAAACGGACCGTATTTTTATATGTTAGGTCTGACCCCAGCCTTAGACTGAGTAGAAAAAAAAGTGGTGACTAATTCCCTTTTAAGAAAGTGCATGGCAAATGTAATGGGTCTGTTTTTGAATTTGGTTAGAGAAAATACTGGTGAAAATTCACAATTCTACATTTATCTATGTAGCTGCTTTTCAGTGGTCTCAGACTGGCCCCACTTGTGCGCAGGCAGTGTACAGTAAGTGAATGTGCCCAGCGCACACAAACACAGAGTATTAATTCACGATTATCTGGACATTCGCTATATACATTCAGCTACTTTCCAGCACCTGCAAAGAAATGGAGGCAGTAAGATAGCCGAGAAGCGGTCACGTTGATAAATCACATGTCCGCTGCCATCTTACACTGAATGGAAGCACTGACTGCTGGTCTAAAATGTTTACACAGCAAATAAATGGGCAGCTGGGTCTGTTAACGATATCGTTGCTTTTTGTGACGTAGCAACGATATCGTTAAGGAAATCGTTATGTGTGACAGCGACCAACGATCAGGCCCCTGCTGGGAGATCGTTGGTCGCTGAGGAAAGTCCAGAACTTTATTTCGTCGCTGGATCTCCCGCTGACATCGCTGAATCGGCGTGTGTGACGCCGATCCAGCGATGTCTTCACTGGTAACCAGGGTAAACATCGGGTTACTAAGCGCAGGGCCGCGCTTAGTAACCCGATGTTTACCCTGGTTACCAGCATAAACGTTAAAAAAACAAACACTACATACTTACCTTCAGCTGTCTGTCCCCGGCGCTCTGCTTCTCTGCACTCTTCCTGCATCCTGTGTCAGCGCCGGCCAGCCGGAAAGCACAGCGGTGACGTCACCGCTCTGCTTTCCGGCTGACCGGCGCTGACAGTGCAGAGGAAAGCACAGCGCCGGAGGACAGACACGGAAGGTAAGTATGTAGTGTTTGTTTTTTTAACGTTTACGCTGGTAACCATGGTAAACATCGGGTTACTAAGCGCGGCCCTGCGCTTAGTAACCCGATGTTTACCCTGGTTACCGGGGACCTCGGGATCGTTGGTCGCTGGCGAGCTGTCTGTATGACAGCTCTCCAGCGACCAAATAGCGACGCTGCAGCAATCGACATCGTTGTCGGTATCGCTGCAGCGTCGCTTAGTGTGGAGGTACCCTAAGGCGATGCACAGAGGTCATACAGGACATGTAGATAGTTATACGTGTATCATTACACTTTAGCAGCTTATTGCTTTTTCAGATCTTTTCCCATAGTGTCCATCCCCTTTAACATCACATATTTTTACAATTATTCCATATTACAAAGTGTATGGAAATACAGTACAGACCAAAAGTTTGGACACACCTTCTCTTTTAAAGATTTTTCTGCATTTTCATGGCTATGAAAATTGTAAATTCACACTGAAGGCATCAAAACTGTGAATTAACACATGTGGAATTATATACTTAGAATACTATACTTACTATAGGTCAGAGGAAATTCAAGTTCAAACAAATAACCTATAATCCTCAATTGTATATAAAACAATACCTTTATTAAATATTAATAAAACCATAAACACAGCCACAAGCATAACACAACAGACAACCATGCTCTCTAAATATACCCTATCAGGGGACACTTAGTGCCTACTACCTATCAGTGGAGGTTGGCACCCTAGACACAATCGAGACTGGCGCCCCCACTCAACGTCGGCTGACCCTAAATCTCCTGTTACTGCCCTACATATGTGTCACATCTGGGCTCACAGATACTCGACAGGAGGTAGTTGGGTAGAGATATCTATAGCCAATATTGCCTATTAACAAATCAGGCATAAAAAATTGATAGGGTGAGAGACACAGACAAACAAGGTGCAAAACAGTGCAAAAATAAAGTGCTAACGTGAACAAAAAATCCTTGCTACACTGCTCCCTATACTCGGTTCCTGCCTTGCTGTGGGGGTTGGCACCCTACTGAACAGCGGAAATTGCGCCCCCACTCCACGTCGGCTATCCCTTGGATTCCCTATGGGTAGCTATAAGAATAATATAGCAAAAAGAAGGTAATGAACCACTCACTGAAAAAATGGGTGCCCAAAGAATTATGTATAAAAAAGCAAAAAGGGAAACCTAAAATATAACATTTAATAAATACTAATTAAAAAACTATACGACACAACAATACATATAATGACAAACTCATGTATTGACCAACAGGTCAATCAGACAGAGAACTGATAAACAGTCCAAAGAGAAAAAAACAGTAGTAAATTTGGAACCCTACACAACCTTCAGGGCTTATTATCGTAATATGCACCCAGTCAGGTAAAGCAGAGGAAACCAACATAACAAGTATGTACTACTGTGAAAAAAATATAACTTGAGGTTCTATATAAGGTGAACGGGGAAAATACCACTATCTATCACCAATAAGAAACCTTCAAATACATGGGGATACACATAAAGCTACTGGAACAATCTCACCCAGATGTGATGCTGCAGCATATTGAAATGTGCTCCCCATGTCAAAATCAGAGTCCTATGGATCAGGTTCCGACCGTCTAAGATCCGTTGGACTCCCGGACCACTTCCTGCGTAAAAGACCACCTCCCTACGCGTTTCATCTCAGGGAAGAATCCTCAGGGGACACGGCAGTCAGTACGTGGTCAGGATTTGATGGAGTGCTCAACCGAGACAAAAAATCTCCAGGGAGCCTCTCAACGTTGAGAGGCTCCCTGGAGATTTTTTGTCTCGGTTGAGCACTCCATCAAATCCTGACCACGTACTGACTGCCGTGTCCCCTGAGGATTCTTCCCTGAGATGAAACGCGTAGGGAGGTGGTCTTTTACGCAGGAAGTGGTCCGGGAGTCCAACGGATCTTAGACGGTCGGAACCTGATCCATAGGACTCTGATTTTGACATGGGGAGCACATTTCAATATGCTGCAGCATCACATCTGGGTGAGATTGTTCCAGTAGCTTTATGTGTATTCCCATGTATTTGAAGGTTTCTTATTGGTGATAGATAGTGGTATTTTCCCCGTTCACCTTATATAGAACCTCAAGTTATATTTTTTTCACAGTAGTACATACTTGTTATGTTGGTTTCCTCTGCTTTACCTGACTGGGTGCATATTACGATAATAAGCCCTGAAGGTTGTGTAGGGTTCCAAATTTACTACTGTTTTTTTCTCTTTGGACTGTTTATCAGTTCTCTGTCTGATTGACCTGTAGCTATAAGAATGGCAGAAAAAATATGCCTAGTAGTAAACTCAATATGTCATAATATACAAGACAAAAATGTGTACAAAGAACAAATATGATCTAAAGTCGACAGCAGGCTAACTATGTACAGTAAAGATATATCAGCAGACAACAAGGTATGCAAGTCATTAAGAGAACAACATGATATATCTCAATGACCAAAAGGGCTTCAATTTTGCATAGAGATAAAGGCCCCATTCATGATTATTTATATCAGATACCATATGGTCAATCAGTATGGCCAGAACCGCTTAAACCTCATAAGTCTGTCAGTGTACATAGGTAATGGTACGGTAAAGCAGTGAGCAAGGATCCATACATCCATGGCCTCCTGATGATCCGTGAAGGTGAAACGCGTTGAGGCGTACTATGACATCTTCTGGATGATGAGTATTACTCCTTGCTCACTGCTTTACCGTACCATTACCTATGTACACTGACAAAATTGAAGCACTTGAAGCTGTCGACTTTAGATCATATTTGTTCTTTGTACACATTTTTGTCTTGTATATTATGACTTATTGAGTTTACTACTAGGCATATTTTTTCTGCCATTCTTATAGCTACCCATAGGGAATCCAAGGGATAGCCGACGTGGAGTGGGGGCGCCATTTCCGCTGTACAGTAGGGTGCCAACCCCCACAGCAAGGCAGGAACCGAGTATAGGGAGAAGTGTAGCAAGGATTTTTTTTTTTTGGTTCACGTTAGCACTTTATTTTTGCACTGTTTTGCACCTTGTTTGTCTGTGTCTCTCACACTATCAATTTTTTATGCCTGATTTGTTAATAGGCAATATTGGCTATAGATATCTCTACCCAACTACCAACTGTCGAGTATCTGTGAGCCCAGATTTGACACATATGTAGGGCAGTAACAGGAGATTTAGGGTCAGCCGACGTTGAGTGGGGCGCCAGTCTCGATTGTGTCTAGGGTGCCAACCTCCACTGATAGGTAGTAGGCACTAATATGATATGGTATATTTAGAGAGCACGGTTGTCTGTTGTGTTATGCTTGTGGTTGTGATTATTGTTGTGAATTCTGCTTTTGGGCTCCCTCCGGTGGTTGTAGATGGTAACGCAGTTGTCTCTGGGCTGCAGTCTTGGACAGGTGTATCCGCTAATTGCAATTCTGACTGGGCTATTTAGCTTTGCAGGACTCTTTAGTCCTGGCCAGTTGTCAATGTTTCTTTGGAAGTGTTGGATCTCTGCCTGGCCTCTCCTGCTCATCTGCCAGCTCAGCAAAGATAAGTGTCTGTTTCTTTTTCTGAAGTACACATGCTGTGTGCTTGTTTTCAGTGCTGATCTTTTGTTTCTATTTGTCCAGCTTAGACTGTGTCAGTTGTTTTTCTCAGTCTGGTTGGATTCTCTGGAGTTGCAGATATACTCTCCACATCTTTAGTTAGGTGGTGGAGTTTTGTATTTTCTGCTGTGGATATTTTTGTAGTATTTTTATGCTGACCGCTTAGTATCCTGTCCTGTCCTTTTCTATTTAGCTAGAAGTGGCCTCCTTTGCTAAGCCTGTTTTCTGCCTGCGTGTGTCTTTTCCTCTCCAACTCACAGTCATTATTTGTGGGGGGCTGCCTATCCTTTGGGGGTCTACTCTGAGGCAAGATAGTTTTCCTATTTTCATCTTTAGGGGTATTTAGTCCTCCGGCTGTGTCGAGGTGTCTAGGTTTTGTTAGGCACACCCCACGGCTACTTCTAGCTGCGGTGATAAGATCAGGGTTTGCGGTCAGTATAGTTACCACCTACTCCAGTGAAGGTTTTCATGCTGCTCCAAGGCCACCTAATCATAACAGTACAACTGGCCCACAATGAGTTAAATGCATCTCAGAAGAAGGGAGGAAAGGTCTTGAGCCATTTTTTTTCTTCAGTCTACTTTGTCTTCTCCTCCCTCTTAATCTCTGGGTGGCTGAAGAGCCTTGTGCTAGCATGAATGTTCCGGAATTAGTTTCTCGTGTAGACCAGCTTGCTGCTAGGGTACAGGGTATTTCTGATTACATTGTTCAGACTCCGGCTTTAGAACCAAAAATTCCTACTCCTGATTTGTTCTTTGGTGACAGGTCCAAATTTTTGAGTTTTAAAAACAACTGTAAACTGTTTTTTGCATTGAAACCTCGATCCTCCGGTGATTCTATTCAACAGGTTAAAATCATCATCTCCCTGCTGCGTGGTGATCCACAGGATTGGGCATTTTCCCTGGAATCTGGGGATCCTGCTTTGCTTAATGTAGACTCCTTCTTTCAGGTGTTAGGATTACTGTATGATGAACCTAATTCGGTGGATCAAGCTGAGAAGACCTTCTTGGCCCTGTCTCAGGGGCAAGAGGCGGCTGAATTGTATTGTCAGAAATTCAGAAAATGGTCTGTGTTGACTAAATGGAATAATGATGCTTTGGCAGCAATTTTCAGAAAGGGTCTTTCTGAATCCGTTAAAGATGTTATGGTGGGGTTTCCCACACCCTCCAATCTGAGTGATTCTATGTCTCTGGCCATTCAGATTGACCGGCGCTTGCGGGAGCGCAGAACTGTGCGCGCTATGGCGTTATCCTCAGAACAAATTCTTGAGCCTATGCAGTGTGATAAGATTCTGTCTAAAACAGAACGACAAGGTTTCAGACGTCTCAATAGGTTGTGTTATTATTGTGGCGACGCTTCCCATGTCATTTCTGTCTGCCCTAAGCGGACAAAGAGGATCGCCAGTTCATTTACCATCTGTACTGTACAACCTAAATTTCTGTTATCTGTGTCCTTGATCTGTTCATTGTCATCATTTTCTGTCATGGCGTTTGTGGATTCAGGCGCCTTGAACTTAATGGACTTTGACTTTGCTAGGCATTGTGGTTTTCCCTTGCAGCCTTTGCAGAACCCGATTCCTTTAAAGGGCATTGATGCTACACCCTTGGCTAAAAATAAGCCCCAGTTTTGGACACAGGTGACCATGCGCATGGCGCCAGCCCATCAGGAAGATTGTCGATTTCTGGTGTTACATAATTTGCATGATGCTATCGTGCAGGGTTTTCCGTGGTTACAGGTACATAATCCTGTTTTGGATTGGAAGTCCATGTCTGTGACTAGTTGGGGTTGTCAGGGGGTTCATAATGATGTTCCCTTGATGTCAATCGCCCCTTCAAGCTTGAGGAGGCTAATTTGCATATTCCAGGTGCCTTCTGGGAAAAGCGAAGAGTCTCCCTAAGCTAGAAGATCGTTGGGTACAGCCGGGACCAGCTGCTTGGAAAGAATCACCAAACCAGGGATTCAAGCTTGAGAATGCTAATTTGCATATTCCAGGTGCCTTCTGGGAAAAGCGAAGAGTCTCCCTAAGCTAGAAGACCGTTGGGTACAGCCGGGACCAGCTGCTTGGAAAGAATCACCAAACCAGGGATTCAAGCTTGAGGAGGCTAATTTGCATATTCCAGGTGCCTTCTGGGAAAAGCGAAGAGTCTCCCTAAGCTAGAAGACCGTTGGGTACAGCCGGGACCAGCTGCTTGGAAAGAATCACCAAACCAGGGATTCAAGCTTGAGGAGGCTAATTTGCATATTCCAGGTGCCTTCTGGGAAAAGCGAAGCGTCTCCCTAAGCTAGAAGACCGTTGGGTACAGCCGGGACCAGCTGCTTGGAAAGAATCACTAAACCAGGGATTCAAGCTTGAGGAGGCTAATTTGCATATTCCAGGTGCCTTCTGGGAAAAGCGAAGCGTCTCCCTAAGCTAGAAGACCGTTGGGTACAGCCGGGACCAGCTGCTTGGAAAGAATCACCAAACCAGGGATTCAAGCTTGAGGAGGCTAATTTGCATATTCCAAGTGCCTTCTGGGAAAAGCGAAGCGTCTCCCTAAGCTAGAAGACCGTTGGGTACAGCCGGGACCAGCTGCTTGGAAAGAATCACCAAACCAGGGATTCAAGCTTGAGGAGGCTAATTTGCATATTCCAGGTGCCTTCTGGGAAAAGCGAAGCGTCTCCCTAAGCTAGAAGACCGTTGGGTACAGCCGGGACCAGCTGCTTGGAAAGAATCACCAAACCAGGGATTCAAGCTTGAGGAGGCTAATTTGCATATTCCAGGTGCCTTCTGGGAAAAGCGAAGCGTCTCCCTAAGCTAGAAGACCGTTGGGTACAGCCGGGACCAGCTGCTTGGAAAGAATCACCAAACCAGGGATTCAAGCTTGAGGAGGCTAATTTGCATATTCCAGGTGCCTTCTGGGAAAAGCGAAGCGTCTCCCTAAGCTAGAAGACCGTTGGGTACAGCCGGGACCAGCTGCTTGGAAAGAATCACCAAACCAGGGATTCAAGCTTGAGGAGGCTAATTTGCATATTCCAGGTGCCTTCTGGGAAAAGCGAAGCGTCTCCCTAAGCTAGAAGACCGTTGGGTACAGCCGGGACCAGCTGCTTGGAAAGAATCACCAAACCAGGGATTCAAGCTTGAGGAGGCTAATTTGCATATTCCAGGTGCCTTCTGGGAAAAGCGAAGCGTCTCCCTAAGCTAGAAGACCGTTGGGTACAGCCGGGACCAGCTGCTTGGAAAGAATCACCAAACCAGGGATTCAAGCTTGAGGAGGCTAATTTGCATATTCCAGGTGCCTTCTGGGAAAAGCGAAGCGTCTCCCTAAGCTAGAAGACCGTTGGGTACAGCCGGGACCAGCTGCTTGGAAAGAATCACCAAACCAGGGATTCAAGCTTGAGGAGGCTAATTTGCATATTCCAGGTGCCTTCTGGGAAAAGCGAAGCGTCTCCCTAAGCTAGAAGACCGTTGGGTACAGCCGGGACCAGCTGCTTGGAAAGAATCACCAAACCAGGGATTCAAGCTTGAGGAGGCTAATTTGCATATTCCAGGTGCCTTCTGGGAAAAGCGAAGAGTCTCCCTAAGCTAGAAGACCGTTGGGTACAGCCGGGACCAGCTGCTTGGAAAGAATCACCAAACCAGGGATTCAAGCTTGAGGAGGCTAATTTGCATATTCCAGGTGCCTTCTGGGAAAAGCGAAGAGTCTCCCTAAGCTAGAAGACCGTTGGGTACAGCCGGGACCAGCTGCTTGGAAAGAATCACCAAACCAGGGACTCAAGCTTGAGGAGGCTAATTTGCATATTCCAGGTGCCTTCTGGGAAAAGCGAAGAGTCTCCCTAAGCTAGAAGACCGTTGGGTACAGCCGGGACCAGCTGCTTGGAAAGAATCACCAAACCAGGGACTCAAGCTTGAGGAGGCTAATTTGCATATTCCAGGTGCCTTCTGGGAAAAGCGAAGAGTCTCCCTAAGCTAGAAGACCGTTGGGTACAGCCGGGACCAGCTGCTTGGAAAGAATCACCAAACCAGGGACTCAAGCTTGAGGAGGCTAATTTGCATATTCCAGGTGCCTTCTGGGAAAAGCGAAGAGTCTCCCTAAGCTAGAAGACCGTTGGGTACAGCCGGGACCAGCTGCTTGGAAAGAATCACCAAACCAGGGACTCAAGCTTGAGGAGGCTAATTTGCATATTCCAGGTGCCTTCTGGGAAAAGCGAAGAGTCTCCCTAAGCTAGAAGACCGTTGGGTACAGCCGGGACCAGCTGCTTGGAAAGAATCACCAAACCAGGGACTCAAGCTTGAGGAGGCTAATTTGCATATTCCAGGTGCCTTCTGGGAAAAGCGAAGAGTCTCCCTAAGCTAGAAGACCGTTGGGTACAGCCGGGACCAGCTGCTTGGAAAGAATCACCAAACCAGGGACTCAAGCTTGAGGAGGCTAATTTGCATATTCCAGGTGCCTTCTGGGAAAAGCGAAGAGTCTCCCTAAGCTAGAAGACCGTTGGGTACAGCCGGGACCAGCTGCTTGGAAAGAATCACCAAACCAGGGACTCAAGCTTGAGGAGGCTAATTTTTATATTCCAGGTGCCTTCTGGGAAAAGCGAAGAGTCTCCCTAAGCTAGAAGACCGTTGGGTACAGCCGGGACCAGCTGCTTGGAAAGAATCACCAAACCAGGGACTCAAGCTTGAGGAGGCTAATTTGCATATTCCAGGTGCCTTCTGGGAAAAGCGAAGAGTCTCCCTAAGCTAGAAGACCGTTGGGTACAGCCGGGACCAGCTGCTTGGAAAGAATCACCAAACCAGGGACTCAAGCTTGAGGAGGCTAATTTGCATATTCCAGGTGCCTTCTGGGAAAAGCGAAGAGTCTCCCTAAGCTAGAAGACCGTTGGGTACAGCCGGGACCAGCTGCTTGGAAAGAATCACCAAACCAGGGACTCAAGCTTGAGGAGGCTAATTTGCATATTCCAGGTGCCTTCTGGGAAAAGCGAAGAGTCTCCCTAAGCTAGAAGACCGTTGGGTACAGCCGGGACCAGCTGCTTGGAAAGAATCACCAAACCAGGGACTCAAGCTTGAGGAGGCTAATTTGCATATTCCAGGTGCCTTCTGGGAAAAGCGAAGAGTCTCCCTAAGCTAGAAGATCGTTGGGTACAGCCGGGATCAGCTGCTTGGAAAGAATCACCAAACCAGGGACTCAAGCTTGAGGAGGCTAATTTGCATATTCCAGGTGCCTTCTGGGAAAAGCGAAGAGTCTCCCTAAGCTAGAAGATCGTTGGGTACAGCCGGGACCACCTGCTTGGAAAGAATCACCAAACCAGGGACTCAAGCTTGAGGAGGCTAATTTGCATATTCCAGGTGCCTTCTGGGAAAAGCGAAGAGTCTCCCTAAGCTAGAAGATCGTTGGGTACAGCCGGGACCAGCTGCTTGGAAAGAATCACCAAACCAGGGACTCAAGCTTGAGGAGGCTAATTTGCATATTCCAGGTGCCTTCTGGGAAAAGCGAAGAGTCTCCCTAAGCTAGAAGATCGTTGGGTACGGCCGGGACCAGCTGCTTGGAAAGAATCACCAAACCGCGCGCCTTAAGGCGCGCAAATTTTTGCCTGTAGGACATTAATGCAAGAAAGTTTGGCTGAGTAGATTACACAAGAAGGAAAACACACAGCAAGTCAGCAGGATCTAGGAGCAACATGGCAGATGTGACAACCTACATGGTGAGCTGCAGCATGTGCTACATGTTCACAGATCGACCAGAAGAAGAATTAAATTTCACCTGTCAGAAGTGTAGACTAGTGGCCCTTTTAGAAGAAAAGGTGCGGGGTCTGGAAGAAAGAATAGCAACTTTGAAACTCATCAAAGAGAATGAAGACTTTCTAGACAGAACAGAAGCATCTCTACTGGTCACAGAAGGTGAAAAAAGTGTCAGAGAACCTCCAAAAGCAGATGAGTGGAAGCATGTGACCAATAGAAGCAAGAAGACCATGGAGAAATCACCAACCACACAACTGAAGAACCGATATCAAATCTTTGTAGAGGATGAAGATGGCACACCTAAGGATGAAGCAATACCAGCAAGCAAAAAAGAAAAGGGCACACAGCAACAAGTGACAGCAAAAAGTACAGCCAAGAAGCAACGAAGAGTGGTGGTGGTGGGAGACTCACTACTGAGAGGCACAGAAGCAGCCATCTGCAGACCGGACATAACTGCAAGAGAAGTATGCTGCCTTCCAGGTGCGATGATCCAGGATGTGACCGATAGGATACCAAAGCTCTTCAACTCCAAGGACGTCCACCCATTTCTTCTGATACATGTCGGCACCAATGACACGGCAAGGAAGGACCTACCGACAATCTGCAAAGACTTTGAAGAGTTGGGGAAGAAAGTAAAGGAACTGGATGCACAGGTAGTTTTTTCTTCTATCCTTCCAGTAGACGGGCATGGCACCAGGAGATGGAACAGGATCCTTGATGCAAACAACTGGCTAAGACGATGGTGCAGACAACAAGGATTCGGATTCCTGGACCACGGTGTGAATTACTTGTACGATGGACTCCTCGCCAGAGACGGACTACACCTCAACAAACCTGGGAAACACACATTCGCCAGAAGACTCGCTACACTCATCAGGAGGGCGTTAAACTAGAAGAAGAGGGGACGGGAAGAAAAACATTAGACTTGAACAAAGAAGATCCAGGAAAACATACTCAGAAGGGAGGTAAGAACATTTCTAAAACAATCCACAGCGAGGAGATTGGAACAAAACAAAATCCTCTAAACTGCATGCTCGCAAACGCCAGAAGCCTGACAAACAAGATGGAAGAACTAGAAGCAGAAATATCTACAGGTAACTTTGACATAGTGGGAATAACCGAGACATGGTTAGATGAAAGCTATGACTGGGCAGTTAACTTACAGGGTTACAGTCTGTTTAGAAAGGATCGTAAAAATCGGAGAGGAGGAGGGGTTTGTCTCTATGTAAAGTCTTGTCTAAAGTCCACTCTAAGGGAGGATATTAGCGAAGGAAATGAGGATGTCGAGTCCATATGGGTCGAAATTCATGGAGGGAAAAATGGTAACAAAATTCTCATTGGGGTCTGTTACAAACCCCCAAATATAACAGAAACCATGGAAAGTCTACTTCTAAAGCAGATAGATGAAGCTGCAACCCATAATGAGGTCCTGGTTATGGGGGACTTTAACTACCCGGATATTAACTGGGAAACAGAAACCTGTGAAACCCATAAAGGCAACAGGTTTCTGCTAATAACCAAGAAAAATTATCTTTCACAATTGGTGCAGAATCCAACCAGAGGAGCAGCACTTTTAGACCTAATACTATCTAATAGACCTGACAGAATAACAAATCTGCAGGTGGTCGGGCATCTAGGAAATAGCGACCACAATATTGTACAGTTTCACCTGTCTTTCACTAGGGGGACTTGTCAGGGAGTCACAAAAACACTGAACTTTAGGAAGGCAAAGTTTGACCAGCTTAGAGATGCCCTTAATCTGGTAGACTGGGACAATATCCTCAGAAATAAGAATACAGATAATAAATGGGAAATGTTTAAGAACATCCTAAATAGGCAGTGTAAGCGGTTTATACCTTGTGGGAATAAAAGGACTAGAAATAGGAAAAACCCAATGTGGCTAAACAAAGAAGTAAGACAGGCAATTAACAGTAAAAAGAAAGCATTTGCACTACTAAAGCAGGATGGCACCATTGAAGCTCTAAAAAACTATAGGGAGAAAAATACTTTATCTAAAAAACTAATTAAAGCTGCCAAAAAGGAAATAGAGAAGCACATTGCTAAGCAGAGTAAAACTAATCCCAAACTGTTCTTCAACTATATCAATAGTAAAAGAATAAAAACTGAAAATGTAGGCCCCTTAAAAAATAGTGAGGAAAGAATGGTTATAGATGACGAGGAAAAAGCTAACATATTAAACACCTTCTTCTCCACGGTATTCACGGTGGAAAATGAAATGCTAGGTGAAATCCCAAGAAACAATGAAAACCCTATATTAAGGGTCACCAATAGTGTTGAGCATTCCGATACCGCAAGTATCGGGTATCGGCCGATATTTGCGGTATCGGAATTCCGATACCGAATTCCGATACTTCCCGCGTATCGGATACCGGAATCGGAAGTTCCCAGAATTCAAACTGAACGCAGCAGCCAATGAGGAATGATTGGAAGTGTGGGCACATCCTGTTTAGCATGGTGGGCATGTAAGTACTGGCAAGGCTTGGATTGGCTGCTGAAATTATGTCACTCTGCACTATAAAAAACGCTGCCGCCATTTTGCGCTCACTCTGCTGTGATTTCAGTTAGGGACAGGACGCTGTGTTCTAACTGAGGGCCAGTCGAGCTAGCTAATTGCTTTATTTTCCTTTCCAAAGGCTAATTTAGCAAAACGCTGTGTGTTCTTCACTGTTCACCTTGCTCTTGCCTTGCAGCGCTGTTTTAACAGCGTTCTGCAAGGTCTCTGTGTGTGTGTGTGTGTGCAGCTCACTCTGTAGTCTGTGTGCAGCCATATACCCGGTTGTATTCAGCTCAGGGGGGGTTCACACTGCCTCACACAGTTGTCCTTTTTTGCTCTTAGTGCAGCCTGCTGCACATTTTTTCTCAAATTTCCTATTAGTGTTTTTCCACCAGTCTCCAGCTCTATTGTGGAAAAACACTACATAGGATAATCTAGAGGGGGGTTTTTGGGCCTTGCAGCGCCGTTTACGGCTGTCTGCACGGTCTCCGTGTGAGCCCAGCTCGCCCTGTAGTCTGTGTGCAGCCATAGCCGGTTGGATTCAGCTCAGGATTCGTTACTGGCTCATACCTTGAGAAAAATTTTACTTTTTTTGAAATAGTGCAGCCTGTTTAAAATTTGAAAAAAAAAAATTCCTATTAGTGTCTTTCCACTCGTATCCAGCTAAATAGTGGAAAAACACTATATAGGATAACCTAGAGGAGGGTTTTTTGGCCTTGCAACGCAGTTTACGGCTGTCTGCACGGTCTCCGTGTGAGCCCAGCTCGCCCTGTAGTCTGTGTGCAGCCATAGCCGGTTGGATTCAGCTCAGGGTTCGTTACTGGCTCATACCTAGAGAAAAATTTTACTTTTTTCAAATAGTGCAGCCTGTTTAAAATTTGAAAAACAAAAATTCCTATTAGTGTCTTTCCACTCGTATCCAGCTAAATAGTGGAAAAACACTATATAGGATAACCTAGAGGAGGGTTTTTTGGCCTTGCAGCGCCGTTTACGGCTGTCTGCACGGTCTCTGTGTGAGCGAAGCTCGCCCTGTAGTCTGTGTGCAGCCATAGCCGGTTGGATTCAGCTCAGGGTGCGTTACTGCCTCATACCTTGAAAAACAATTTCCTTTTTTTCAAATAGTGCAGCCAGTTTAAAATTTGAAAAAAAAAATTCCTATTAGTGTCTTTCCACTCGTATCCAGCTAAATAGTTGAAAAACACTATATAGGATAACCTAGAGGAGGTTTTTTTGGCCTTGCAGCGCCGTTTACGGCTGTCTGCACGGTCTCCGTGTGAGCCCAGCTCGCCCTGTAGTCTGTGTGCAGCCATAGCCGGTTGGATTCAGCTCAGGGTTCGTTACTGCCTCATACCTTGAGAAAAATTTAACTTTTTTTCAAATAGTGCAGCCTGTTTAAAATTTGAAAAAAAAAATTCCTATTAGTGTCTTTCCACTCGTATCCAGCTAAATAGTGGAAAAACACTATATAGGATAACCGAGAGGAGGGTTTTTTGGCCTTGCAGCGCCGTTTACGGCTGTCTGCACGGTCTCCGTGTGATTTAAACTAGCTCTGTAGCCCGATCTGCATCAAAAAAAAAGTTAAGTTCACCAAACACAACTTAACACTTGTGTAGGCCACATTTGAAAAATAATAAAGTTTAGTCCACAATTTACAACATTAGTGTTTCTTACACCTGTTAGGAGGAGCATTTCAGGAATAAGCACACTAAGGCCTTAGTACTTTTCTGCTTATCTTTATCTGTCAACCAAGATGAAGAGGGCAGGGAGTAAGGCACGTGGGCGTGGGCGCGGAGCAGGGAGAGGAGCAGGGAGAGGACGTGGTGATTCTGTGCCTGCTGCGGGCGCCGGTGACTCGTCGTCACTCAGTTTCAGCAGGGAACAGTCCTTCATGCGCAGCTTTGTCGGAGAGCGCCGTGCACCGCTGCTACGTGAAGACCAAATTGAAGCCGTTGTCGGGTGGATGGCAGCTAACGCCTCGGCATCGACTTCAGTTAGTGCCACATCCTCTCAGGCACAGAGCACTGGAGAGCAGCCATCTGTCTCTTCACCACCTGCCAAATTGGCCAGGCAGTCAGAGAGCCCAGGACAGGAGCCGTCTCTACTTCTGTTCTCTGAATCTCTTGGCTTGGAAACAGGGGGCCAGCCAAGCAGCATTGGAGAAATGGAAGAAGAGGCAGTGTGCAGTGATGCCCAAAAGCTTTATCTCTCTGACTCTGAAGAGGCAGGTGGGCCAGTGCCTCCGGTGACCACAGCGCAGTATGCATCTGATGATGAAACTCAGGTGCCGCTTTCTGATGCGTACTGTGCTGCCGAGACTACCCAGGAGGAGCAGTTGGTGGCAGAGGGTAGTGGAGATGATGAGGTCCTTGACCCATCGTGGCGTGAGGAACAGGAAGGTGGTGGGAGCAGCTCTGAGGAAGAGCTTCCCCTTACGGGCCAAAGAGGGAGAGGGAGGGGGAAGACTGCGGAGCCTGTAGCCTCCACTTTGGCACCCGTTAGGAGCCTGTCTCTTTCCAAAGCCAAAAAGGGTGCTCCCAAGACTTGCAGTGCCTGGTCCTTTTTTGACACAGTTGCAGATGACATTTGTTTTGTCAAATGCAAGCTGTGTCATCAGAAAGTAAAAAGAGGTAAAAGTGTCAGCAACCTCAATACCACAAATATGTGGAAACATGTGCGGAACAGGCACGCGGTGGAGTTACAGAAACACAGTGAAGACGTAGGCCAACCAACAGCGGCAGCTACCACCTCTTCATCTCGTGTTGCCTCTTCCTCCACTGTTGTCCAGAGACCTAGTGTAATTCCACCCACAGCACCACCTTCCCAGTCATCCTCACACTCCCAGTCTACTCTACAGCCATCGGTAGTCCAGGCATGGGAGAAAAGGCGGGCATTCTCGGCCAACCACCCCCGAGCACAGGCTCTGAATGCAGGCATTGCCAAACTGTTGTCCCTGGAAATGCTCTCGTTCAGGCTGGTGGAGACTGACAGCTTCCGTGACTTGATGGCATTGGCAGTCCCACAGTACAAGGTGCCCAGCCGCTTTTACTTCAGCAGGCAGGCTGTCCCTGCCCTGCACAGGCATGTTGAGGCAAACATAAAACATGCGCTACTGAACGCCGTCAGTAGCAAGGTCCACCTCACCACCGATGCGTGGACCAGTCATCATGGACAGGGGCGATATGTTTCCCTCACTGCCCATTGGGTTAATGTTGTTGAGCCAGGTACAGATCGTGCGAGTGGCGCAGGACGTGTCCTGCCCACTCCAAGGATTGCAGGAATCCAGTCTGTACGCATCGACTCCTCCTCTTATACCAGTTCCTCTGATTCCTCTCTGCAGGATCCGTCACAGTCCACCTCCACATGGACCCGTGAACGTTTACCTATGACCGACATGAGCACAGCCGTGGCCAAACGTCAGCAGGCCGTCTTGAAACTAGTTTCATTGGGGCATCGAAGCCACACAGCGCAGGAGCTCTGGAATGCCATCAAGCAGGAGAGCGATGTGTGGTTACTGCCAGCGAATCTCCAGCCAGGCATGGTAGTGTGTAACAATGGCCGAAATCTGGTGGCAGCTTTGGCCCTTGGCAACCTCACTCACATCCCATGTCTGGCACATGTGCTCAATTTGGTTGTGCAGAGTTTTCTGAGGGACTATCCGGATGTTGATGCCCTGCTGCACAAGGTCCGCCTAGAGTGTGCTCACTTGCGGCGTTCCAGCTTGGCCAGATCCCGCATTGCTGCTCTGCAGCGCCGATTCCGCCTTCCGGAACACCGCATCATATGTGACCTACCTACCCGGTGGAATTCCACGTTACATATGTTGGAGCGGTTGTGTGAGCAGCAGCAAGCAGTTATGGAGTACCAGCTGCATCAGGCGCAAAGAAGTCGCAGTCAGCGCCGATCAGACTTCACAACCACAGAGTGGGCCACTATGAAGGACGTCTGCCAGGTTTTGCGTCCTTTTGATTATTCCACGCGGATGGCAAGTGCAGATGATGCACTAGTCAGCATGACTGTCCCCCTTATCTGCCTGCTTCAGCAAACTTTGCAAGGGTTAAGGGATGATGTGGTGGAAGAGGTGGAGGATGAGGAGTCACCTTTTCCATCAGCTTCTGGAGAGTCAGCGCCACATGGTTCCTCACAAAGGGGTACGCAGGGGCCAATTTGTGAGGAGGATGAGGAGGAGTCAATGGAGGAGGAAGAGCTCCGTCCAGAGGAGGGAGCGACACAATTGTCCAGTGGTCAGTGTGTACAGCGAGGGTGGGGTGATGACGAGCGGGCAGAGATCATGTCTCAAGCAGGGGACAGCGTTTCTGGGCCAGTTGGCACTCTGCAGCACATGGTGGATTTCATGCTGCAGTGCCTGAGAAACGACCGCCGCATCGACCACATTCTCAACATGCCTGATTATTGGGTGTTCACCCTCCTCGATCCTCGCTACCGGGACAACGTCCAAAACCTCATCCCTGCGTTGACCCGGGAGCGTAAATTGCGGGAGTACCACGACACACTGGTGAATTCCATCATCTTCTCCTGTCCAACTGAGAGGAGTGCTGCTAGTGCTTTACAAAGCAGCTCAGTGCGTCGAGGCAGTGGGGGAGGCTCTGCCCAAAGAGGGAGCAGAAGCAGTGCCTCTGCCCAAGGCAAGCCCAGTATGGCACAACTCTGGCACACTTTTGTGTGCCCGCCCCAAATGTCTACACCATCACCGGCGGCTCCAGTCAGCAGGAGGCAACGGTTCCGTCAGATGGTGACAGACTACATGGCTTGCCCTCTTACTGTACTCCCAGACGGCTCTTCCCCGTTCAAGTTTTGGGTCTCTAAGCTGGATACATGGCCAGAGCTAAGCCAGTATGCATTGGAGGTGCTGGCTTGCCCTGCGGCTAGTGTCTTATCGGAACGTGTCTTTAGTGCCGCAGGTGGTGTACTAACAGACTGTCGCATGCGACTATCCTCCGATAACGTTGACCGGCTTACTTTCCTGAAAATGAACCAGGCCTGGATCTCGCAGGAATTTGCCACTCCTCTGCCTGATTAAGTAATTGGGTGTCATCCAGGTCTCCTGCTGTGTTCATCTTTCTACCACCTGAACTGCTATTCCTGGGCTCCAACACCGCCAGTTGCAGCTCAGAAGTGCAGGCTGCACAGTAAAAACATACGACCCAGTGTTATTGGGTTTCAGTAACGTCAGCTGATCCCCAGCTGTGTAGCCGGCAATGTGTCCTGCAACCGCCACGCTGGCACAACAACCTAAATGTAAGGGAACCTGTCCCCCCCCCCCCGTCGTTTGTTACTGAAAGAGCCATCTTGTGCAGCAGTAATGCTGCACAAGGAAAAGGTAGCTCTTTTTTTTTAGCTCTTTGCACACGCAGAACTTAACACTTATAAAATGTGTTCACTGATACCGTTATACCGTCCCGGAGCTGGGACTTTCCTTCGTAATGTGACGCAGCACAGCCGTCATTCCTACCCCCTTGGTGCCATGCGCTGCCTCCTCAGCGTTGTTTTAAGCTGTCACGGAGCCTGCGCTGTTCTGTTATCCCTTGGGCATGCCCTATTTGCGCTGCCTGTCTTCTGACATAATTTGGTGTCAGGCTGGCTGCGCCTGTGCGGCCGCGCTGCCCGAGATCCCGCCTCGCAGTGTCTTCTGATTGAGTCACACTGCGGGCCTGGGATCCATGGGCATGCGCAGTGCATATCTTCCCCTCGGGCTCTCGCTCATTTCCCTCCGCCTTCTTTAGACTGTGCGCCGTCAGCTGATCCCTAGCATGCCACGGCCGTGACACCGCACAGTCTGAAGAAGAGGGAAGGAGGGGAGTGAGAGTCGAGGTTATGCACTGTGCATGCCCATGGTTCCAAGGCCCGCAGTGGGATTACGTTAGACGAGACTGCGAGGTGGGATCTGGAGCAGCGTGGACGCACAGGCACTGACAGCCTGACACCAAATTATGTCAGAAGACAGGCAGCGCTAATTGGGCATGGCCAAGGGCTAACAGAACAGCGCAGGCTCCGTGACAGCTTAAAACAACGCTGAGGAGGCAGCGCACGGCATCAAGGGGATAGGAATGACAGCTGTGCTGTGTCCCATTACGAAGGAAATTCGCACCTCCGGAACGGTTTAACGGTATAAAGGGACACATTTTTAGTGTTTACTTCGGTGTTTGCAAGGAGCATAATTAAAAGAGCAACCTTTTCCTTTTGCATCCTTAGTGCTGCCCAAGATGGCTCTTTCAGCTACAAACGTCTTGGGGGGGGGGGGGGGGTTAAAGGTTTCCTTTCAACTTGCTCCAATCAGGCTTCGGCCTACACTCTGTTCCTCTGCTCCTCCTGCTGTCCCTGGGCTCTAACACCGCCAGTTGGTGCCTGGAAGTGCTGTGTGCACAGTCAACAGTCGCTCCTCTGTTATTGGGGTTCAGTAACGTCAGCTGATCCCCAGCTGTGTGTGCGGCAATACCTCCAATCTGCTCCTCCTGCTGTCCCTGGGCTCTAACACCGCCAGTTGGTGCCTGGAAGTGCTGTGTGCACAGTCAACAGTCGCTCCTCTGTTATTGGGGTTCAGTAACGTCAGCTGATCCCCAGCTGTGTGTGCGGCAATACCTCCAATCTGCTCCTCCTGCTGTCCCTGGGCTCTAACACCGCCAGTTGGTGCCTGGAAGTGCTGTGTGCACAGTCAACAGTCGCTCCTCTGTTATTGGGGTTCAGTAACGTCAGCTGATCCCCAGCTGTGTGTGCGGCAATACCTCCAATCTGCTCCTCCTGCTGTCCCTGGGCTCTAACACCGCCAGTTGGTGCCTGGAAGTGCTGTGTGCACAGTCAGCAGTCGCTCCTCTGTTATTGGGGTTCAGTAACGTCAGCTGATCCCCAGCTGTGTGTGCGGCAATACCTCCAATCTGCTCCTCCTGCTGTCCCTGGGCTCTAACACTGCCAGTTGGTGCCTGGAAGTGCTGTGTGCACAGTCAACAGTCGCTCCTCTGTTATTGGGGTTCAGTAACGTCAGCTGATCCCCAGCTGTGTGTGCGGCAATACCTCCAATCTGCTCCTCCTGCTGTCCCTGGGCTCTAACACCGCCAGTTGGTGCCTGGAAGTGCTGTGTGCACAGTCAACAGTCGCTCCTCTGTTATTGGGGTTCAGTAACGTCAGCTGATCCCCAGCTGTGTATCCGGCAACGTGTCATGCGACCGCCACGCTGGCACAACTAAAATGTAAGGGGACCTGTCCCCCCCCCCTAGGCGTTTGTTACTGAAAGAGCCACCATGTGCAGCACTAATACTGCACAAGGGAAAGGTCGCTCTTGAAATTATGCTCCTTGCAAATGCTGAACTACACACTCATGTAATGTGTCCCCTCACACCGTCCAACCGTCCCGGAGGTGGGACTTTCCTTTGTAATGTGACGCAGCACAGCCGTCATTGCTACCCCCTTGGCACCGTGCGCTGCCTCCTTAGCGTTGTTTGATTCCGTCATGGACCCTGCGCTGTTATGTTATCCCTTGGCCATGCACAGTTTGCGCTGCCCGTCCTCTGACATTATTTGTTGTCGTCCTGGCTGCGCCTGTGCGTCCACGCTGCCCGAAATCACACCTCGCAGTGTCGTCTAATGTGATCCCACAGTGGGCCTGGTATCCATGGCCATGCGCAGTGCATATACTAGCCTCTCACTCCCCTTCTTCACGCTTCTTCAGACTAGGCGGCGTCAGCTGATCCCTAATAGCATGCCACGGCCGTGACGCCGCACAGTCTGAAGAAGCAGGAAGGAGGTGAGTAAGAGGCGATGATATGCACTGCGCATGCCCATGGATCCCTGGCCCGCAGTGGGACTACATTAGATGACACTGCAAGGTTGGATCTCGGGCAGCTTGGACGCACAGGCACTGCCAGCCTGACACCTACATGATGCAGAAGACGGGCACCGCTAACTGTGCATGGCCAAGGGATAACATTACAGCGCGGGCTCCGTGACAGAACCAAACAACGTTGAGGAGGTGGCGCCCGGCACCAAGGGGGTTGGAATGACGGCTGTGCTGTGTCACATTACAAAGGAAAGTCCCACTTCCGGGATGGTTTGACGGTGTGAGGGGACACATTATATGAGTGTGTACTTCAGCGTTTGCAAGGAGCATAATTTTCGGAGCCACCATTTTCCATGTGCAGTATTACTGCTGTACAAGATGGCTCTTTCAGCAACAAATGCCTGGGGGGGGGGGGGGTTAAAGGTTCCCTTTCAACTTGCTCCACTGCAGGCTTCGGCCTACACTCTGCTCCTCTTTGATTCCCTGGGTTTCAACACTGTCAGTTGCCACCTGGAAGTGTTGTCTACACAGAAAAAACACTA
Organism: Ranitomeya imitator; assembly: GCF_032444005.1. Lineage (NCBI taxonomy): Eukaryota > Metazoa > Chordata > Amphibia > Anura > Dendrobatidae > Ranitomeya > Ranitomeya imitator. Next base: position 59,009,457 of record NC_091289.1, read on the forward strand.
GGTGATGTGTCAGTGGGGTTCAGCACCGCCAGCTGTTCCCCTGCTGTGTAGTCGGCAACGTGTCCAGCACAAGCCACGCTGCCACAACAGAACAAAAGCTGCCACCAGTGCAGGCTTCGGCCTACACTCTGCTCCTCTCCTCCTCCTGCTGACCCTGGGCTCAAACACCGCTAGTTTTTGCCCGGAAGTGCTAGCTGCACAGAGAAAAACACCAGCCAATGTGTTAGTGGGGTTCAGCAACGCCAGCTGTTCCCCTGCTGTGTAGCCGGCAACGTGACCTGCAAACGCCACGCAGGCACATGAACTGAAATTGAAGGGAACCTGGCCCCACCCCCCCAGGTGTTTCTATGTATAACAGCCACCTAGTACAGCAGTACTGCTGCATTTGTACAAGGTGGCTGACTTTTTCTCCTTGCCCACGTGGAACTCAACACGTACAAAATGTGTCTCATTGAGACCATTCCACTGTCCCTGAGGTGTGACTTTCCTTTCTAATGATACGCAGCACCCCCCTTGGTAGCGTTTCCCGTCTTTTGTCATCATGGTTAGCTGGCTGCGCCTGTGCATCCGCCTTGCTAGAAACAACGCCCCTCGTTGTCATATTTATTTTGTCAGCGAGGGTGTGGTTTATGGGCACGAGCAGTGCATATGTTCGCCTGTCTTAACTCATCTCCTTCCGCCTTCTTCAGACTATGCGGTCTCCTGGCCGTGGTAGGCAATAAGGGATCAGCTAAGGCCGCCCAGTCTGGAGCAGGTGTAAGGACATGTGTAAGCGGCAAACCTATTTACTGCACAAAGCCACGAATCCCAGCCACGCAGTGTGATTTTTTGAAAACACACTGTGGGTCTGGGATTCATGTCCATCGCTAACCGCAACGGCCGAAATGAAATGAGGTCAGAAGACAGGAAGCGCTCACAGCGCATGGCCAAGGGATCACAATAGCGCAGACTCCTGTACAGCAAATAACAACGCTCAGGAATCTGCGCCCAGTACCTAGGTGCAAATTTTGACACCTGTGCTGCGTCTCCTTAAAAAGACAAGTCACGCCTCCACAACTGTTTGACAGTATAATGGGCTAAATAGTGTACGTGTTTTAGTCAGCGTGTGCAAGGAGCAAAACAAATAGAGCAACCTTTTACTTGTGCAGCATTAATGCTGCACAAGGTGTGGCTCTTGTACCTTGCAACACCTGAGGGGGGTTAAAGGTAACCTTTGAAATTGGTTCAACTAGGCTTCGGCCTACACTCTTCTCCTCTCCTGCTGACCCTGGGCTCAAACACCGCTAGTTTTTGCCCGGAACTGCTAGCTGCACAGAGAAAAACACCAGTCAATGTGTTAGTGAGGTTCAGCACTGCCAGCTGTTCCCCTGCTGTGTAGTCGGCATCGTGTCCAGCACAAGCCACGCTGGCACAACTGACCAAAAGCTGCCACCAGTGCAGGCTTCGGCCTACACTCTGCTCCTCTCCTCCTCCTGCTGACCCTGGGCTCAAACACCGCCAGTTTCTGCCCGGAAGTGCTAGCTGCACAGAGAAAAACACCAGCCAATGTGTTAGTGGGGTTCAGCATAGCCAGCTGTTCCCCCGCTGTGTAGCCGGCATCGTGTCCAGCACAAACCACGCTGGCACAACTGACCAAAAGCTGCCACCAGTGCAGGCTTCGGCCTACACATTGCTCCTCTCCTCCTCCTGCTGACCCTGGGCTCTAACACCGCCAGTTTTTGCCCGGACATGCGAGCTGCACAGAGAAAAACACCAGTCAATGTGTCAGTGGGGTTCAGCACCGCCAGCTGTTCCCCTGCTGTGTAGCTTGCAACGTGACCTGCAAACGCCACGCAGGCACATGAACTGAAATTGAAGGGAGCCTGCCCCCCACCCCCAGGTGTTTCTATGTAAAACAGCCACCTTGTACAGCAGTACTGCTGCATTTGTACAAGGTGGCTGACTTTTTCTCCTTGCCCACGTGGAACTCAACACGTACAAAATGTGTCTCATTGAGACCATTCCACTGTCCCTGAGGTGTGACTTTCCTTTCTAATGATACGCAGCACCCCCCTTGGTAGCGCTGCCCGTCTTTTGACATCATTGGTTAGCTGGCTGCGCCTGTGCGTCTGCCCTGCTCGAAACAACGCCCCTCGGTGTCTTATTTTTTTGAACAGCGAGGGTGTGATTGATGGGCATGTGCAGTGCATATGTTTGCCTGTGTTCACTCATCTCCTTCCGCCTTCTTCAGACTGGGTGTCCTCATGGCCGCGGCAGGCGATAAGGGATCAGATGAGGCCGCCCAGTCTGAAGCAGGTGTAAGGACATGTGTGAGCGTCAAACATATTTACTGAACAAGGCCACGAATCCCAGCCACGCAGTGTGATTTTTTGAAAACACACTGTGGGTCTGGGATTCATGTCCATCGCTAACCGTAACGGCCAACATTAAATGAGGTCAGAAGACAGGAAGCGCTCACAGCGCATGGCCAAGGGATCCCAATAGCGCAGACTCCTGTACAGCAAAAAACAACGCTCAGGAATCTGCGCACAGCAGCTAGGTGTAAATTTTGACACCTGTGCTGCATCTCCTTAAAAAGACTAGTAGTCACACCTCCACTACTGTTTGACAGTACAATGGGCTAAATAGTGTACGTGTTTTATTCAGCGTGTGCAAGGAGCAAAATTAAATAGAGCAACCTTTGACTTGTGCATCATTAATGCTGTTCAAGGTGTGGCTCTTGTACCTTGCAACACCTGAGGGGGGGGTTAAAGGTAACCTTTGAAATTGGTTCAACTAGGCTTCGGCCTACACTCTGCTCCTCTACTCCTCCTGCTGACCCTGGGCTCAAACACCGCTAGTTTCTGCCCGGAACTGCTAGCTGCACAGAGAAAAACACCAGTCAATGTGTTCGTGGGGTTCAGCACCGCCAGCTGTTCCCCTGCTGTGTAGTTGGCATCGTGTCCAGCACAAGCCACGCTGGCACAACCGACCAAAAGCTGCCACCAGTGCAGGCTTCGGCCTACACTCTGCTCCTCTCCTCCTCCTGCTGACCCCGGGCTCAAACACCGCCAGTTTCTGCCCGGACATGCTAGCTGCACAGAGAGAAACACCAGCCAATGTGTTAGTGGGGTTCAGCACCGCCAGCTGTTCCCCTGCTGTGTAGTCGGCATCGTGTCCAGCACAAGCCACGCTGGCACAACTGACCAAAAGCTGCCACCAGTGCAGGCTTCGGCCTACACTTTGCTCCTCTCCTCCTCCTGCTGACCCTGGGCTCAAACAACGCCAGTTTCTGCCCGGACATGCTAGCTGCACAGAGAAAAACACCAGCCAATGTGTTAGTGGGGTTCAGCACCGCCAGCTGTTCCCCTGCTGTGTAGCTGGCAACGTGTCCTGCAAACGCCACGCAGGCACATGAACTGAAATTGAAGGGAGCCTGCCCCCCACCCCCCCAGGTGTTTCTATGTATAACAGCCACCTTGTACAGCAGTACTGCTGCATTTGTACAAGGTGGCTGACTTTTTCTCCTTGCACACGTGGAACTCAACAAGTACAAAATGTGTCTCATTACAGACCATTACAATGTCCCTGAGGTGTGACTTTACTTTTTAATGACACGCAGCACCCCCATTGTTAGCGCTGCCCGTCTCCTGACATCATTGGTTGGCTGGCTGTGCCTGTGCGTCCCCCCTGCCCGACACAACGCCCCCCGTTGTCTCATATATTTTGACTGCGAGGGTGTGATTGATGGGCACGAGCAGTGCATATGTTCCCCTGTCTTCACTCCCCTCCTTCCGCCTTCTTCTGACTGTGCGGCCTCATGGCCGCGGCATGCGATAAGGGATCAGCTGAGGCCGCCCAGTCTGAAGCAGGTGTAAGGACATGTGTGAGCGGCGAACATATTTACTGCACAAGGCCACGAATCCCAGCACCGCAGTGTGACTTTAGGAAAAGCCACTGTGGGTCTGGGATTTATGGCCATCGTTAACTGCACCGGCCAACATGAAATGAGGTCATGAGACGGCCTGCACTAACAGGGTATTGCCAAGGGATAACACAAGAGCGCAGTTTCCTGTACTGCAAATAACAACGGTAAGGAATCTGCGCACAGCACCTAGGTGTAAATTTGTACACCTGTGCTGCGTCTCCTTAAAAAGACTAGTAGTCACGCCTCCACTACTGTTTGACAGTATAATGGGCTAAATAGTGTACGTGTTTTATTCAGCGTGTGCAAGGAGCAAAATTAAATAGAGCAACCTTTGACTTGTGCATCATTAATGCTGTTCAAGGTGTGGCTCTTGTACCTTGCAACACCTGAGGGGGGGGTTAAAGGTAACCTTTGAAATTGGTTCAACTAGGCTTCGGCCTACACTCTGCTCCTCTACTCCTCCTGCTGACCCTGGGCTCAAACACCGCTAGTTTCTGCCCGAAACTGCTAGCTGCACAGAGAAAAACACCAGTCAATGTGTTCGTGGGGTTCAGCACCGCCAGCTGTTCCCCTGCTGTGTAGTTGGCATCGTGTCCAGCACAAGCCACGCTGGCACAACCGACCAAAAGCTGCCACCAGTGCAGGCTTCGGCCTACACTCTGCTCCTCTCCTCCTCCTGCTGACCCCGGGCTCAAACACCGCCAGTTTCTGCCCGGACATGCTAGCTGCACAGAGAGAAACACCAGCCAATGTGTTAGTGGGGTTCAGCACCGCCAGCTGTTCCCCTGCTGTGTAGTCGGCATCGTGTCCAGCACAAGCCACGCTGGCACAACTGACCAAAAGCTGCCACCAGTGCAGGCTTCGGCCTACACTTTGCTCCTCTCCTCCTGCTGACCCTGGGCTCAAACAACGCCAGTTTCTGCCCGGACATGCTAGCTGCACAGAGAAAAACACCAGCCAATGTGTTAGTGGGGTTCAGCACCGCCAGCTGTTCCCCTGCTGTGTAGCTGGCAACGTGTCCTGCAAACGCCACGCAGGCACATGAACTGAAATTGAAGGGAGCCTGCCCCCCACCCCCCCAGGTGTTTCTATGTATAACAGCCACCTTGTACAGCAGTACTGCTGCATTTGTACAAGGTGGCTGACTTTTTGTCCTTGCCCACGTGGAACTCAAAACGTACAAAATGTGTCTCATTGAGACCATTCCACTGTCCCTGAGGTGTGACTTTCCTTTCTAATGATACGCAGCACCCCCCTTGGTAGCGCTTCCCGTCTTCTGACATCATTGGTTGGCTTGTTGCGCCTGTGCGTCCGCCCTGCCTGAAACAATGCTCCTCGTTGTCTTATTTTGACTGCGAGGGTGTGATTGATGGGCACGAGCAGTGCATATCTTCACCTATCTTAACTCATCTCCTTCCGCCTTCTTCAGACTGTGCAGCCTCATGGCCGCGGCATGCGAGAAGGGATCAGCAGAGGCCGCCCAGTCTGAAGCAGGTGTAAGGACGTGTGTGAGCGGCCAAAATATTTACTGCTCAAGGCCACGAATCACAGCACCGCAGTGTGACTTTATGAAAAGGCACTGTGGGTCTGGGATTTATGGCCATCGTTAACCGCACCAGCCAACATGAAATGAGGTCATAAGATGAAATGAGGTCATAAGACGGGCAGCTCTAACAGGGCATTGCCAAGGGATAACACAAGAGCGCAGACTCCTGTACAGCAAATAACAACGCTCAGGAAGCTGCGCCAAGCACCAAGGCGTTATTTGGGACACCTGTGCTGCGTCTCCTTAAAAAGCCAAGTCACGCATCCCCTACAGTTTGACTGTAGAATGGGCTAAATTGTGTACGTCTTTCATTCAGCGTGTGCAAGTAGACAAATTAATAGAGCAACCTTTCACTTGTGCAGCATTAATACTGCACAAGGTGTGTCTCTTGTACTTTGTAACACCTGAGGGGGGGTTAAAGGTTTCCTTTGAAATTGGTTCAAATAGGCTTCGGCCTACACTCTGCTCCTCTCCTCCTCCTCCTGCTTTAACACGGGCTCTAACATCGCTAGTTTTTGACCGCAAGTGCTAGCTGCACAGAGAAAAACACACGCCATTGTGTTAGTGGGGTTCAGCAACGCCAGCTGTTCCCCCACTGTGTAGCCGGCAAAGTGTCCTGCAAACGCAACGCAGACACAAAGCTGCCTCCAGTGCAGGCTTCGGCCTACACTCTGCTCCCCCTGCTTACCCTTAGCTCCAACACCGCTAGTTGGGGCTCTAGGAAGACAATCTTTAATAGGCAACGCATCTGGGTTCCAGCACCGCCAGCTGGTTCTCGGCAGTGTTCTTGTCACAGGTACTCCCTCGTGCCAAGCCTGGTTTCAGCACCGTCAGCTGTTTCCGGGTTGTGTCAAGCTCACTGAGACGCCTATGCTTGCCCCGTCGTGGTGCGGTCGGGTTAGCCAACTCCAGGGTGCCTCCAGTTTAGGAGCTTCCTATGTGGGCTGCGTGAACTGGTAGTCAAGGCTGGTTCTGTAGTGCCAGTAGGCCCAGCTCCCCCTGTAGGACTGTTGGGGTTCGGTAACTGCGGCTGCCTCGCGGCCTAGCTGTTCTCTCCTCTCCTGTGGGCCTTGGGGTCCACCACCTGGTTCCAGCACCGTCAGCTGGTTCCGGGCCGAGCCTTTGGCTTAGGTGCCTCCTCCTGGGTATCCGAGTTCCGCCAACGTCAGGCGGTCCTTGGTAGTGCTTTTAAGCGCGGGCACCTACAGCTTAGTAACCGGGTTCCAGCACCGCCAGCTGGTCCTCGGTCGTGCCATTGGCTCTTGCACACTGGGGCAACGCATCTGGGTTCCAGCACCGCCAGCTGGTTCTCGGCAGTGTTCTTGTCACAGGTACTCCCTCGTGCCAAGCCTGGTTTCAGCACCGTCAGCTGTTTCCGGGTTGTGTCAAGCTCACTGAGACGCCTATGCTTGCCCCGTCGTGGTGCGGTCGGGTTAGCCAACTCCAGGGTGCCTCCAGTTTAGGAGCTTCCTATGTGGGCTGCGTGAACTGGTAGTCAAGGCTGGTTCTGTAGTGCCAGTAGGCCCAGCTCCCCCTGTAGGACTGTTGGGGTTCGGTAACTGCGGCTGCCTCGCGGCCTAGCTGTTCTCTCCTCTCCTGTGGGCCTTGGGGTCCACCACCTGGTTCCAGCACCGTCAGCTGGTTCCAGGCCGAGCCTTTGGCTTAGGTGCCTCCTCCTGGGTATCCGAGTTCCGCCAACGTCAGGCGGTCCTTGGTAGTGCTTTTAAGCGCGGGCACCTACAGCTTAGTAACCGGGTTCCAGCACCGCCAGCTGGTCCTCGGTCGTGCCATTGGCTCTTGCACACTGGGGCAACGCATCTGGGTTCCAGCACCGCCAGCTGGTTCTCGGCAGTGTTCTTGTCACAGGTACTCCCTTGTGCCAAGCCTGGTTTCAGCACTGTCAGCTGTTTCCGGGTTGTGTCAAGCTCGCTGAGACGCCTATGCTTGCCCCGTCGTGGTGCGGTCGGGTTAGCCAACTCCAGGGTGCCTCCAGTTTAGGAGCTTCCTATGTGGGCTGCGTGAACTGGTAGTCAAGGCTGGTTCTGTAGTGCCAGTAGGCCCAGCTCCCCCTGTAGGACTGTTGGGGTTCGGTAACTGCGGCTGCCTCGCGGCCTAGCTGTTCTCTCCTCTCCTGTGGGCCTTGGGGTCCACCACCTGGTTCCAGCACCGTCAGCTGGTTCCGGGCCGAGCCTTTGGCTTAGGTGCCTCCTCTTGGGTATCCGAGTTCCGCCAACGTCAGGCGGTCCTTGGTAGTGCTTTTAAGCACGGGCACCTACAGCTTAGTAACCGGGTTCCAGCACCGCCAGCTGGTCCTCGGTCGTGCCATTGGCTCTTGCACACTGGGGCAACGCATCTGGGTTCCAGCACCGCCAGCTGGTTCTCGGCAGTGTTCTTGTCACAGGTACTCCCTCGTGCCAAGCCTGGTTTCAGCACCGTCAGCTGTTTCCGGGTTGTGTCAAGCTCACTGAGACGCCTATGCTTGCCCCGTCGTGGTGCGGTCGGGTTAGCCAACTCCAGGGTGCCTCCAGTTTAGGAGCTTCCTATGTGGGCTGCGTGAACTGGTAGTCAAGGCTGGTTCTGTAGTGCCAGTAGGCCCAGCTCCCCCTGTAGGACTGTTGGGGTTCGGTAACTGCGGCTGCCTCGCGGCCTAGCTGTTCTCTCCTCTCCTGTGGGCCTTGGGGTCCACCACCTGGTTCCAGCACCGTCAGCTGGTTCCAGGCCGAGCCTTTGGCTTAGGTGCCTCCTCCTGGGTATCCGAGTTCCGCCAACGTCAGGCGGTCCTTGGTAGTGCTTTTAAGCGCGGGCACCTACAGCTTAGTAACCGGGTTCCAGCACCGCCAGCTGGTCCTCGGTCGTGCCATTGGCTCTTGCACACTGGGGCAACGCATCTGGGTTCCAGCACCGCCAGCTGGTTCTCGGCAGTGTTCTTGTCACAGGTACTCCCTTGTGCCAAGCCTGGTTTCAGCACTGTCAGCTGTTTCCGGGTTGTGTCAAGCTCACTGAGACGCCTATGCTTGCCCCGTCGTGGTGCGGTCGGGTTAGCCAACTCCAGGGTGCCTCCAGTTTAGGAGCTTCCTATGTGGGCTGCGTGAACTGGTAGTCAAGGCTGGTTCTGTAGTGCCAGTAGGCCCAGCTCCCCCTGTAGGACTGTTGGGGTTCGGTAACTGCGGCTGCCTCGCGGCCTAGCTGTTCTCTCCTCTCCTGTGGGCCTTGGGGTCCACCACCTGGTTCCAGCACCGTCAGCTGGTTCCAGGCCGAGCCTTTGGCTTAGGTGCCTCCTCCTGGGTATCCGAGTTCCGCCAACGTCAGGCGGTCCTTGGTAGTGCTTTTAAGCGCGGGCACCTACAGCTTAGTAACCGGGTTCCAGCACCGCCAGCTGGTCCTCGGTCGTGCCATTGGCTCTTGCACACTGGGGCAACGCATCTGGGTTCCAGCACCGCCAGCTGGTTCTCGGCAGTGTTCTTGTCACAGGTACTCCCTCGTGCCAAGCCTGGTTTCAGCACCGTCAGCTGTTTCCGGGTTGTGTCAAGCTCGCTGAGACGCCTATGCTTGCCCCGTCGTGGTGCGGTCGGGTTAGCCAACTCCAGGGTGCCTCCAGTTTAGGAGCTTCCTATGTGGGCTGCGTGAACTGGTAGTCAAGGCTGGTTCTGTAGTGCCAGTAGGCCCAGCTCCCCCTGTAGGACTGTTGGGGTTCGGTAACTGCGGCTGCCTCGCGGCCTAGCTGTTCTCTCCTCTCCTGTGGGCCTTGGGGTCCACCACCTGGTTCCAGCACCGTCAGCTGGTTCCGGGCCGAGCCTTTGGCTTAGGTGCCTCCTCCTGGGTATCCGAGTTCCGCCAACGTCAGGCGGTCCTTGGTAGTGCTTTTAAGCGCGGGCACCTACAGCTTAGTAACCGGGTTCCAGCACCGCCAGCTGGTCCTCGGTCGTGCCATTGGCTCTTGCACACTGGGGCAACGCATCTGGGTTCCAGCACCGCCAGCTGGTCCTCGGCAGTGTTCTTGTCACAGGTACTCCCTCGTGCCAAGCCTGGTTTCAGCACCGTCAGCTGTTTCCGGGTTGTGTCAAGCTCACTGAGACGCCTATGCTTGCCCCGTCGTGGTGCGGTCGGGTTAGCCAACTCCAGGGTGCCTCCAGTTTAGGAGCTTCCTATGTGGGCTGCGTGAACTGGTAGTCAAGGCTGGTTCTGTAGTGCCAGTAGGCCCAGCTCCCCCTGTAGGACTGTTGGGGTTCGGTAACTGCGGCTGCCTCGCGGCCTAGCTGTTCTCTCCTCTCCTGTGGGCCTTGGGGTCCACCACCTGGTTCCAGCACCGTCAGCTGGTTCCGGGCCGAGCCTTTGGCTTAGGTGCCTCCTCCTGGGTATCCGAGTTCCGCCAACGTCAGGCGGTCCTTGGTAGTGCTTTTAAGCGCGGGCACCTACAGCTTAGTAACCGGGTTCCAGCACCGCCAGCTGGTCCTCGGTCGTGCCATTGGCTCTTGCACACTGGGGCAACGCATCTGGGTTCCAGCACCGCCAGCTGGTTCTCGGCAGTGTTCTTGTCACAGGTACTCCCTCGTGCCAAGCCTGGTTTCAGCACCGTCAGCTGTTTCCGGGTTGTGTCAAGCTCGCTGAGACGCCTATGCTTGCCCCGTCGTGGTGCGGTCGGGTTAGCCAACTCCAGGGTGCCTCCAGTTTAGGAGCTTCCTATGTGGGCTGCGTGAACTGGTAGTCAAGGCTGGTTCTGTAGTGCCAGTAGGCCCAGCTCCCCCGTAGGACTGTTGGGGTTCGGTAACTGCGGCTGCCTCGCGGCCTAGCTGTTCTCTCCTCTCCTGTGGGCCTTGGGGTCCACCACCTGGTTCCAGCACCGTCAGCTGGTTCCGGGCCGAGCCTTTGGCTTAGGTGCCTCCTCCTGGGTATCCGAGTTCCGCCAACGTCAGGCGGTCCTTGGTAGTGCTTTTAAGCGCGGGCACCTACAGCTTAGTAACCAGGTTCCAGCACCGCCAGCTGGTCCTCGGTCGTGCCATTGGCTCTTGCACACTGGGGCAACGCATCTGGGTTCCAGCACCGCCAGCTGGTCCTCGGCAGTGTTCTTGTCACAGGTACTCCCTCGTGCCAAGCCTGGTTTCAGCACCGTCAGCTGTTTCCGGGTTGTGTCAAGCTCACTGAGACGCCTATGCTTGCCCCGTCGTGGTGCGGTCGGGTTAGCCAACTCCAGGGTGCCTCCAGTTTAGGAGCTTCCTATGTGGGCTGCGTGAACTGGTAGTCAAAGCTGGTTCTGTAGTGCCAGTAGGCCCAGCTCCCCCTGTAGGACTGTTGGGGTTCGGTAACTGCGGCTGCCTCGCGGCCTAGCTGTTCTCTCCTCTCCTGTGGGCCTTGGGGTCCACCACCTGGTTCCAGCACCGTCAGCTGGTTCCGGGCCGAGCCTTTGGCTTAGGTGCCTCCTCCTGGGTATCCGAGTTCCGCCAACGTCAGGCGGTCCTTGGTAGTGCTTTTAAGCGCGGGCACCTACAGCTTAGTAACCGGGTTCCAGCACCGCCAGCTGGTCCTCGGTCGTGCCATTGGCTCTTGCACACTGGGGCAACGCATCTGGGTTCCAGCACCGCCAGCTGGTTCTCGGCAGTGTTCTTGTCACAGGTACTCCCTCGTGCCAAGCCTGGTTTCAGCACCGTCAGCTGTTTCCGGGTTGTGTCAAGCTCACTGAGACGCCTATGCTTGCCCCGTCGTGGTGCGGTCGGGTTAGCCAACTCCAGGGTGCCTCCAGTTTAGGAGCTTCCTATGTGGGCTGCGTGAACTGGTAGTCAAGGCTGGTTCTGTAGTGCCAGTAGGCCCAGCTCCCCCTGTAGGACTGTTGGGGTTCGGTAACTGCGGCTGCCTCGCGGCCTAGCTGTTCTCTCCTCTCCTGTGGGCCTTCGGGTCCACCACCTGGTTCCAGCACCGTCAGCTGGTTCTCGGCAGTGTCTTTTGCTCTTGTACCTTCTGCTCCCCATCCTGGTTCCAGTACCGTCAGCTGGTTCCGGGCAGAGCCTTTGGCTTAGGTGCCTCCTTCTGGGTATCCAAGTTCCACCAACGTCAGGTGGTCCTTGGTAGTGCTTTCAGGCACGGGTACCTCCTGCTTAGTAACCGGGTTCCAGTAACGTCAGCTGGTCCTCGGTAGTTCCATTGGCTCTTGGACCTTCGGCTACCCATCCGGGTTCCAGTACCGTCAGCTGGTTCTCGGCAGTGTCTTTTGCTCTTGTACCTTCTGCTCCCCATCCTGGTTCCAGTAACGTCAGCTGGTTCCGGGCAGAGCCTTTGGCTTAGGTGCCTCCTTCTGGGTATCCGAGTTCCGCCAACGCCAGGCGGTCCTTGGTAGTGCTTTTTAGCACGGGTACCTCCTGCTTAGTAACCGGGTTCCAGTAACGTCAGCTGGTCCTCGGTAGTTCCATAGGCTCTTGAACCTTCGGGTAGCCATCCGAGTTCCAGTTCCATCAGCTGGTTCTTGGCATTTTCTCAGCCTTCTTGTACCTTCTGCTACATTTCCAAGTTTAAGACCCTAAAGTCGACGACCCGGAAGACCACCCCGATGACGACGACCCGGAAGACCACCCCGATGACGACGACAACGACCCGGAAGACCACCCCGATGACGACGGCGGAGACGACGACGGCGGAGACGACGACGGCTGAGACGACGACGGCGGAGATGACGACACTGGAGACGACGACCCTGGAGACGACGACATGGAAGACCGAGAAGCAGATGAACAAGAGGCTGCAGAACAAAGAGCAGAAGAACATTAAGCATAAGACTTAATATCAGAGCAAAAGATATTATCTAAATTATATGCAGAAGAAGACTAAGCAGTGTATGGGGGTGAGTCCGTTCCTCCTCGTGGTGCCCCTGGATAAAGCCTGATGCTGCAGGCCAAACTGAACGCGGACAAATGTAACTTTTGTGACTGGCAGAACGGAAGGTGTAATCTTCCAACTTTTATAGATAACAACTACGGGAATGCCTGTCACAAATGAGAATATGATGAAGAAGTAGAATAGGAAGAATAATAACAGTGGAATAAAAAGAATATGTAGAATAGGAAGAATAATAATAGTTGAATAAAATGAATATGAAGAATATAATAAAAAAAAAAAATAGGTAGAAGATGAAGAAGAAGATGAATAAGGTGAAGAAGAAGTTCATGTCAAAGATGCTGATGATGATGAAGATGAAAGTGTGGGAAAAGTAAAAAAAAAAAAGAAAAAAAAGAAGGGGAAGGGCGCGGAATAGTGAAACATCAATATCTGACAAAATAAAAAAAAATTTACATACTCAATATCTTTTTCACTCCGAACGTCTTTAAAAAAACAAAAACATGCTATTCTATTTGATTGGGCTAAACCTCATTGCCTTTAATGTCTCCGCCACCTCCCACAATACATCCTACATTATTCTTAGTTGTTTTCCTTGATGTAGAATGAACCTACAAGGAAAGAAAGGGTTTATTTTAATTCCGATATTTTGGTCCCATTGACTTGCATTGGGATCGGGTATTGGTATCGGCGATATCCGATATTTTTTGAATATCGGCCGATCCCAACCGATACCGATACTTTCCGATATCGGAAGGTATCGCTCAACACTAGTCACCAATCTAACCCAAGAAGAGGTGCGAAACCGGCTAAATAAGATTAAAATAGATAAATCTCCGGGTCCGGATGGCATACACCCACGAGTACTAAGAGAACTAAGTAATGTAATAGATAAACCATTATTTCTTATTTTTAGGGACTCTATAGCGACAGGGTCTGTTCCGCAGGATTGGCGCATAGCAAATGTGGTGCCAATATTCAAAAAGGGCTCTAAAAGTGAACCTGGAAATTATAGGCCAGTAAGTCTAACCTCTATTGTTGGTAAAATATTTGAAGGGTTTCTGAGGGATGTTATTCTGGATTATCTCAATGAGAATAACTGTTTAACTCCATATCAGCATGGGTTTATGAGAAATCGCTCCTGTCAAACCAATCTAATCAGTTTTTATGAAGAGGTAAGCTATAGGCTGGACCACGGTGAGTCATTGGACGTGGTATATCTCGATTTTTCCAAAGCGTTTGATACCGTGCCACACAAGAGGTTGGTACACAAAATGAGAATGCTTGGTCTGGGGGAAATTGTGTGTAAATGGGTTAGTAACTGGCTTAGTGATAGAAAGCAGAGGGTGGTTATAAATGGTATAGTCTCTAACTGGGTCGCTGTGACCAGTGGGGTACCGCAGGGGTCAGTATTGGGACCTGTTCTCTTCAACATATTCATTAATGATCTGGTAGAAGGTTTACACAGTAAAATATCGATATTTGCAGATGATACAAAACTATGTAAAGCAGTTAATACAAGAGAAGATAGTATTCTGCTACAGATGGATCTGGATAAGTTGGAAACTTGGGCTGAAAGGTGGCAGATGAGGTTTAACAATGATAAATGTAAGGTTATACACATGGGAAGAAGGAATCAATGTCACCATTACACACTGAATGGGAAACCACTGGGTAAATCTGACAGGGAGAAGGACTTGGGGATCCTAGTTAATGATAAACTTACCTGGAGCAGCCAGTGCCAGGCAGCAGCTGCCAAGGCAAACAGGATCATGGGGTGCATTAAAAGAGGTCTGGATACACATGATGAGAGCATTATACTGCCTCTGTACAAATCCCTAGTTAGACCGCACATGGAGTACTGTGTCCAGTTTTCGGCACCGGTGCTCAGGAAGGATATAATGGAACTAGAGAGAGTACAAAGGAGGGCAACAAAATTAATAAAGGGGATGGGAGAACTACAATACCCAGATAGATTAGCGAAATTAGGATTATTTAGTCTAGAAAAAAGACGACTGAGGGGCGATCTAATAACCATGTATAAGTATATAAGGGGACAATACAAATATCTCGCTGAGGATCTGTTTATACCAAGGAAGGTGACGGGCACAAGGGGGCATTCTTTGCGTCTGGAGGAGAGAAGGTTTTTCCACCAACATAGAAGAGGATTCTTTACTGTTAGGGCAGTGAGAATCTGGAATTGCTTGCCTGAAGAGGTGGTGATGGCGAACTCAGTCGATGGGTTCAAGAGAGGCCTGGATGTCTTCCTGGAGCAGAACAATATTGTATCATACAATTAGGTTCTGTAGAAGGACGTAGATCTGGGGATTTATTATGATGGAATATAGGCTGAACTGGATGGACAAATGTCTTTTTTCGGCCTTACTAACTATGTTACTATGTTACTATGTTCTTCCTCTTCTCAAATTCCGGAGTTTTTGTCTGATTTTCAGGATGTATTCGATGAGCCCAAGTCCAGTTTCCTTCCACCGCACAGGGACTGCGATTGTGCTATTGACTTGATTCCAGGCTGTAAGTTTCCTAAGGGCCGACTTTTTATCCTGTCTGTACCTGAACATGCCGCCATGCGGAGCTATATTAAGGAGTCTTTGGAGAAAGGGCATATTCGGCCATCTTCTTCACCGTTGGGAGCGGGGTTCTTTTTTGTTGCTAAAAAAGATGGTTCCTTAAGACCCTGTATTGATTATCGCCTCTTGAATAAGATTACGGTCAAGTTTCAATACCCTTTACCTTTGCTTTCCGATTTGTTTGCTAGGATTAAGGGAGCTAGTTGGTTTACTAAGATTGACCTTCGGGGGGTTTATAATCTTGTTCGTATAAAGCAGGGTGATGAATGGAAAACTGCGTTTAACACGCCCGAAGGCCATTTTGAATACCTTGTGATGCCATTCGGACTCTCTAATGCTCCATCTGTTTTTCAGTCCTTCATGCATGATATCTTCCGGAATTATCTTGATAAATTCTTGATTGTATATTTGGACGATATTTTGATTTTTTCCGATGAATGGGAGTCTCATGTGCAGCAGGTCAGGATGGTATTTCAGATCCTTCGTGACAATGCCTTGTTTGTGAAAGGGTCTAAGTGTCTTTTTGGGGTGCAGAAGTTCTCCTTTTTGGGCTTTATTTTTTCTCCCTCGTCTATAGAGATGGATCCGGTTAAGGTTCAGGCCATTCATGATTGGATTCAGCCCACATCCGTGAAGAGCCTTCAGAAATATTGGGGTTTTGCTCATTTTTATCGCCGTTTCATTGCTAATTTTTCCAGCGTGGTTAAACCCTTGACTGATTTGACGAAGAAGGGCGCTGATGTGGCGAATTGACCCTGCGGCTGTCTCTGCCTTTCAGGAACTTAAACGTCGTTTTACTTCTGCTCCTGTGTTGCGTCAACCGGATGTTTCTCTTCCGTTTCAGGTTGAGGTTGACGCTTCTGAGATTGGGGCAGGGGCTGTTTTGTCTCAGAGGGATCCTGTTGGTTCCTTAATGAAACCGTGTGCCTTCTTTTCCCATAAGTTTTCGCCTGCTGAACGCAATTATGATGTCGGCATTCGGGAGTTGTTTGCTATGAAGTGGGCGTTTGAGGAGTGGCGACATTGGCTTGAGGGTGCTAAGCACCGTATTGTGGTCTTGACCGATCATAAGAATCTGATTTACCTCGAGTCTGCCAAACGGTTGAATCCTAGACAGGCTCGATGGTCCTTGTTTTTTTTCCCGTTGTGATATCGTGGTCTCGTACCTTCGGGTTCTAAGAATATTAAGGCTCATGCCCTCTCTAGGAGTTTTTTGCCTGATTCTCCTGAGGTCTTGGAACCGGTCGGTATTCTGAAAGAAGGGGTGGTCCTTTCTGCCATTTCTCCTGATTTACGATGGGTTCTTCAGGAATTTCAGGCTGACAAACCTGACCGTTGTCCTGTGGGGAAACTTTTTGTTCCTGACAGGTGGACTAGTAGAGTGATTTCTGAGGTTCACTGTTCCGTGTTGGCTGGTCATCCTGGCATTTTTGGTACCAGAGACTTGGTTGGTAGGTCCTTTTGGTGGCCTTCTTTGTCGCGTGATGTGCGTTCTTTTGTGCAGTCCTGTGGGACTTATGCGCAGGCCAAGCCTTGTTGCTCCCGTGCTAGTGGGTTGCTTTTGCCTTTGCCGGTCCCTGAGAGGCCCTGGACGCATATTTCTATGGATTTTATTTCCGATCTTCCTGTTTCCCAGAGGATGTCGGTTATCTGGGTTGTTTGTGACCGATTCTCTAAGATGGTTCATTTGGTGCCTTTGCCTAAATTGCCTTCTTCTTCTGATTTGGTTCCGTTGTTTTTTCAGCATGTGGTCTGTTTGCATGGTATTCCGGAGAATATTGTGTCCGACAGAGGTTCCCAGTTTGTTTCTAGGTTTTGGCGGGCCTTTTGTGCCAAGCTGGGCATTGATTTGTCTTTTTCTTCTGCATTTCATCCTCAAACAAACGGCCAGACCGAGCGAACTAATCAGACTTTGGAGACTTATTTGAGATGCTTTGTGTCTGCTGATCAGGATGATTGGGTGGTTTTTTTGCCATTGGCCGAGTTTGCCCTTAATAATCGGGCTAGTTCGGCTACTTTGGTTTCGCCTTTCTTTTGTAATTTTGGTTTTCATCCTCGTTTTTCTTCTGGGCAGGTTGAGCCTTCTGACTGTCCTGGTGTGGATTCTGTGGTTGACAGGTTGCAGCAGATTTGGGCTCATGTGATGGACAATTTGGTGTTGTCTCAGGAGGAGGCTCAACGTTTTGCTAACCATCATCGGTGTGTTGGTTCCCGGCTTCGGGTTGGGGATCTGGTTTGGTTGTCTTCCCGTCATGTTCCTATGAAGGTTTCTTCTCCTAAGTTTAAGCCTCGGTTTATTGGTCCTTATAGGATTTCTGAGATTATTAATCCGGTGTCTTTTCGTCTGGCGCTTCCGGCCTCTTTTGCTATCCATAATGTCTTCCATAGATCTTTATTGCGGAAATATGTGGAGCCCGTTGTTCCCTCTGTTGATCCTCCGGCCCCTGTGTTGGTTGATGGGGAGTTGGAATATGTTGTTGAGAAGATTTTGGATTCCCGTTTTCCGAGGCGGAAGCTTCAGTATCTTGTCAAATGGAAGGGGTATGGCCAGGAGGATAATTCTTGGGTTTTTGCCTCTGATATCCATGCCGCTGATTTGGTTCGTGCCTTTCATCTGGCTCATCCTGATCGGTCTGGGGGCTCTGGTGAGGGTTCGGTGACCCCTCCTCAAGGGGGGGTACTGTTGTGAATTCTGCTTTTGGGCTCCCTCCGGTGGTTGTAGATGGTAATGCAGTTGTCTCTGGGCTGCAGTCTTGGACAAGTGTATCCGCTAATTGCAATTCTGACTGGGCTATTTAGCTTTGCAGGACTCTTTAGTCCTGGCCAGTTGTCAATGTTTCTTTGGAATTGTTGGATCTCTGCCTGGCCTCTCCTGCTTATCTGCCAGCTCAGCAAAGATAAGTGTCTGTTTCTTTTTCTGAAGTACACATGCTGTGTGCTTGTTTTCAGTGCTGATCTTTTGTTTCTGTTTGTCCAGCTTAGACTGTGTCAGTTGTTTTTCTCAGTCTGGTTGGATTCTCTGGAGTTGCAGATATACAGTTAGGGCCAGAAATATTTGGACAGTGACACAAGTTTTGTTATTTTAGCTGTTTACAAAAACATGTTCAGAAATACAATTATATATATAATATGGGCTGAAAGTGCACACTCCCAGCTGCAATATGATAGTTTCCACATCCAAATCGGAGAAAGGGTTTAGGAATCATAGCTCTGTAATGCATAGCGTCCTCTTTTTCAAGGGACCAAAAGTAATTGGACAATGGACTCTAAGGGCTGCAATTAACTCTGAAGGCGTCTCCCTCGTTAACCTGTAATCAATGAAGTAGTTAAAAGGTCAGGGGTGGATTCCAGGTGTGTGGTTTTGTGTTGTGAATTCTGTGGCAGAGTTCACTCCTGTGGTCACAAGTGGTACTTCGGCTGATTCTCTCTGGGATCTTCCGTTTGTGGAGGAGAGTGGTACTGCAGCTTCTGAGTTTCCTCCCTCAGGTGATCTGGTGAGCTCGTTAGCTTCTTCTCTACTTAACTCCACCTGATGCTTTGATCTATGCTTCCTGTCAATGTTTCAGTGTGGGACTTGTTTTTTCCCTGGATCATTCCTGTGGCCTGCTGCTCTGCAAAGCTAAGTTTTGCTTATGTTATTTTGTTGCTATTTTTCTGTCCAGCTTGCTTTATTGGTTTTTCTCGCCTGCTGGAAGCTCTGAGACGCAGAGGGACCACCTCCGTACCGTTAGTCGGTGCGGAGGGTCTTTTTGTCCCCTCTGCGTGGTTTTTTATAGGTTTTTGTGCTGACCGCAAAGTTATCTTCCCTATCCTCGTTCTGTTCAGCTAGTCGGGCCTCACTTTGCTAAATCTGTTTCATCTCTATGTTTGTGTTTTCATCTTACTCACAGTCATTATATGTGGGGGGCTGCCTTTTCCTTTGGGGAATTTCTCTGAGGCAAGGTAGGCTTATTTTTCTATCTTCAGGATTAGCTAGTTTCTCAGGCTGTGACGAGGCGCCTAGGTTCTGGTCAGGAGCGCTCCACGGCTACCTTTAGTGTGGTTTGATAGGCTTAGGGATTGCGGTCTGCAGAGTTCCCACGTCTCAGAGCTCGTTCTATTATTTTGGGTTATTGTCAGTTCACTGTATGTGCTCTGACCTCCATGTCCATTGTGATTCTGAATTGCCTCTCACAACAGTTTTGCATTTGGATGCTGTTGCTGTAAGCAGACAACATGCGGTCAAAGGAACTCTCAATTGAGGTGAAGCAGAACATCCTGAGGCTGAAAAAAAAGAAAAAATCCATCACAGAGATAGCAGACATGCTTGGAGTAGCAAAATCAACAGTTGGGTACATTCTGAGAAAAAAGGAATTGACTGGTGAGCTTGGGAACTCAAAAAGGCCTGGGCGTCCACGGATGACAACAGTGGTGGATGATCGCCGCATACTTAATTTGGTGAAGAAGAACCCGTTCACAACATCAACTGAAGTCCAGAACACTCTCAGTGAAGTAGGTGTATCTGTCTCTAAGTCAACAGTAAAGAGAAGACTCCATGACAGTAAATACAAAGGGTTCACATCTAGATGCAAACCATTCATCAATACCAAAAATAGACAGGCCAGAGTTAAATTTGCAGAAAAACACCTCAAGAAGCCAGCTCAGTTCTGGAAAAGTATTCTATGGACAGATGAGACAAAGATCAACCTGTACCAGAATGATGGGAAGAAAAAAGTTTGGAGAAGAAAGGGAACAGCACATGATCCAAGGCACACCACATCCTCTGTAAAACATGGTGGAGGCAACGTGATGGCATGGGCATGCATGGCTTTCAATGGCACTGGGTCACTTGTGTTTATTGATGACATAAGAGCAGACAAGAGTAGCCGGATGAATTCTGAAGTGTACCGGGATATACTTTCAGCCCAGATTCAGCCAAATGCTGCAAAGTTGATTGGACGGCGCTTCATAGTACAGATGGACAATGACCCCAAGCATACAGCCAAAGCTACCCAGGAGTTCATGAGTGCCAAAAAGTGGAACATTCTGCAATGGCCAAGTCAATCTCCAGATCTAAACCCAATTGAGCATGCATTTCACTTGCTCAAATCCAGACTTAAGACGGAAAGACCCACAAACAAGCAAGACCTGAAGGCTGCGGCTGTAAAGGCCTGGCAAAGCATTAAGAAGGAGGAAACCCAGCGTTTGGTGATGTCCATGGGTTCCAGACTTAAGGCAGTGATTGCCTCCAAAGGATTTGCAACAAAATATTGAAAATAAAAATATTTTGTTTGGGTTATGTTTATTTGTCCAATTACTTTTGACCTCCTAAAATGTGGAGTGTTTGTAAAGAAATGTGTACAATTCCTACATTTTCTATCAGATATTTTTGTTCAACCCTTCAAATTAAACGTTACAATCTGCACTTGAATTCTGTTGTAGAGGTTTCATTTCAAATCCAATGTGGTGGCATGCAGAGCCCAACTCGCGAAAATTGTGTCACTGTCCAAATATTTCTGGCCCTAACTGTACTCTCCACATCTTTAGTTAGGTGTTGGAGTTTTGTATTTTCTGCTGTAGATATTTTTGTAGTATTTTTATGCTGACCGCTTAGTATCCTGTTATGAAAGGCAATTCAGTACTACAATGGACATAGCGGTCAGAGCACATACAGTGATCTGACAATAACCCAAAATCATAGAACGAGCTCTGAGACGTGGGAACTCTGCAGACCGCAATCCCTAATCCTCTCCAAACAACACTAGAGGCAGCCGTGGATTGCGCCTAACTATGCCTATGCAACTCGGCACAGCCTGATAAACTAACTAGCCTGAAGATAGAAAATAAGCCTACCTTGCCTCAGAGAAATACCCCAAAGGAAAAGGCAGCCCCCCACATATAACGACTGTGAGTTAAGATGAAAAGACAAATGTAGAGATGAAATAGATTCAGCAAAGTGAGGCCCGACTTTCTTAACAGATCGAGGATAGAAAAGGTAACTTTGCGGTCTACACAAAACCCTAAAGAACACCACGCAAAGGGGGCAAAAAGACCCTCTGTACCGAACTAACGGCACGGAGGTACACCCTTTGCGTCCCAGAGCTTCCAGCAACAAATTATACAAGCTGGACAGAAAAAATAGCAAACAAATAGCAAAGAAGAACTTAGCTATGCAGAGCAGCAGGCCACAGGAATGATCCAGGGAAAAGCAAGTCCAACACTGGAACATTGACAGAAAGCCAGGATCAAAGCATTAGGTGGAGTTAAGTAGAGAAGCACCTAACGACCTCACCAGATCACCTGAGGGAGGAAACTCAGAAGCCGCAGTACCACTTCCCTCCACCAACAGAAGCTCACAGAGAGAATCAGCCGAAGTACCACTTGTGACCACAGGAGGGAGCTCTGCCACAGAATTCACAACAGTTTCCTGTCCTGTCCTTTTCTATTTAGCTAGAAGTGGCCTCCTTTGCTAAGCCTCTTTTCTGCCTGCGTGTGTCTTTTCCTCTCCAACTCACAGTCATTATTTGTGGGGGGCTGCCTATCCTTTGGGGGTCTACTCTGAGGCAAGATAGTTTTCCTACAGTTAGGTCCATATATATTTGGACAGAGACAACATTTTTCTAATTTTGGTTATAGACATTACCACAATTAATTTTAAACAAAACAATTCAGATGCAGTTGAAGTTCAGACTTTCAGCTTCCATTTTAGGGTATCCACATTAAAATTGGATGAAGGGTTTAGGAGTTTCAGCTCCTTAACATGTGCCACCCTGTGTTTAAAGGGACCAAAAGTAATTGGACAGATTACATTATTTTAAATAAAATGTTCATTTTTAGTACTTGGTTGAAAACCCTTTGTTGGCAATGACTGCCTGAAGTCTTGAACTCATGGACATCACCAGATGCTGTGTTTGCTCTTTTTTGATGCTCTTCCAGGCCTTCAATGTGGTGGTTTTCAGTTGCTGTTTGTTTGTGGGCCTTTCTGTCTGAAGTTTAGTCTTTATCAAGTGAAATGCATGCTCAATTGGGTTGAGATCAGGTGACTGACTTGGCCATTCAAGAATATTCCACTTCTTTGCTTTAATAAACTCCTGGGTTGCTTTGGCTTTATGTTTTGGGTCATTGTCCATCTGTAGTATGAAACGACGACCAATCAGTTTGGCTGCATTTGGCTGGATCTGAGCACACAGTATGTCTCTGAATTCCTCAGAATTCATTTGGGTGCTTCTGTCCTGTGTCACATCATCAATAAACACTAGTGACCCAGTGCCACTGGCAGCCATGCATGCCCAAGTCATCCCACTTCCTCCGCTGTGTTTTACAGATGATGTGGTATGCTTTGGATCATGAGCTGTACCGCGCCTTCGCCATAGTTTTCTCTTTCCATCATTCTGGTAGAGGTTGATCTTGGTTTCATCTTTCCAAAGAATGTTCTTCCAGATCTGTGCTGGCTGTTTTAGATTTTTTTTTAGCAAAGTCCAGTCTAGCCTTTTTCTTCTTGATGCTTATGAGTGGCTGCACCGTGCAGTGAACCCTCTGTATTTACCTTCATGCAGTCTTCTCTTTATGGTAGATTTGGATATTGATACGCCGACCTCCTGGAGAGTGTTGGTCACTTGGTTGGCTGTTGTGAAGGGGTTTCTCTTCACCATGGAGATTATTCTGTGATCATCCACCACTGTTGTCTTCCGTGGGCGCTCAGGTCTTTTTGCATTGATGGGTTCACCAGTGCTTTCTTTCTTTCTCAGGATTTACCAAACTGTAGATTTTGCCACCTCTAATATTGTAGCAATTTCTCGGATGGGTTTTTTCTGTTTTCGCAGCTTAAGGATGGCTTGTTTCACCTGCATGGAGAGCTCCTTTGACCGCATGTTTACTTCACAGCAAAACCTTCCAAATGCAAGCACCACACCTCAAATCAACTCCAGGCCTTTTATCTGCTTAATTGAGAATGCCATATCGAAGGGATTGCCCACACCTGTCCATGAAATAGCCTTGGAGTCAATTGTCCAATTACTTTTGGTCCCTTTAAAAACCTGGTGGCACATGTTAAGGAGCTGAAACTCCTAAACCCTTCTTCCAATTTTAATGTGGATACCCTCAAATGAAAGCTGAAAGTCTGAACTTCAACTGCATCTGAATGGTTTTGTTTAAAATTAATTGTGGTAATGTCTGTAACCAAAATTAGAAAAATGTTGTCTCTGTCCAAATATATATGGACCTAACTGTATTTTCATCTTTAGGGGTATTTAGTCCTCCGGCTGTGTCGAGGTGTTTAGGTTTTGTTAGGCACACCCCACGGCTACTTCTAGTTGCGGTGATAAGATCAGGGTTTGCGGTCAGTATAGTTACCACCTACTCCAGTGAAGGTTTTCATGCTGCTCCAAGGCCACCTAATCATAACAGTTTATGGTTTTATTAATATTTAATAAAGGTATTGTTTTATATACAATTGAGGATTATAGGTTATTTGTTTGAACTTGAGTTATATACTTTACAAAAAAGTGTGAAACAACTGGAAATATGTCATATTCTAGGTTCTTCAAAGTAGCCACCTTTTGCTTTGATGACTGCTTTGCACGCTCTTGGCATTCTCTTGATGAGCTTCAAGAGGTAGTCATCGGGAATGGTTTTCACTTCACAGCTGTGCTCTTTCAGGTTTAATAAGTGGGAATTCTTGCCTTATAAATGGGGTTGGGACCATCAGTTGTGTTGTGCAGAAGTCTGGTGGATACACAGGTGATAGTCCTTCTGAAAAGACTGTTAGAAATTGTATTATGGCAAGAAAAAAGCAGATAAGTAAAGAAAAACGAGTGGCCATCATTACTTTAAGTAATCACAGTCAGTCAGTCCGAAAAATTGAGAAAACTTTGAAAGTGTCCCCAAGTGCAGTTGCAAAAACCATCAAGCGCTACAAAGAAACTGGCTCACGTAAGGACCGCCCCAGGAAAGGAACACCAAGAGTCACCTCTACTTCTCAGGATAAGTTTATCCGAGTCACCAGCCTCAGAAATCGCAGGTTAACAGCAGCTCAGATTAGAGACCAGGTCAATGCCACACAGAGTTCTAGCAGCAGACACATCTCTACAACAACTGTTAAGAGGAGACTTTGTGCAGCAGGCATTTATGGTAAAATAGCTGCTAGGAAACCACTGCTAAGGACAGGCAACAAGCAGAAGAGACTTGTTTGGGCTAAAGAACACAAGGAATGGATATTAAGCCAGTGGAAATCTGTGCTTTGGTCTTCAAAATTGAAGGCATACCGAACCAGCATGGCTACCACAGCATCTTGCAGCATGCTATTCCATCCGGTTTGCGTTTAGTTGGACTATCATTTATTTTTCAACAGGACAATGACCCCAAACACACCTCCACGCTGTGTAAGGGCTATTTGACCCAGAAGGAGAGTGATGGGGTGCTGCGCCAGATGACCTGGCCTCCACAGTCACCAGACCTGAACCCAATCGAGATGGTTTGGGGTGAGCTGGACCGCAGAGTGAAGGCAATAGGGCCAACAAGTGCTAAGCATCTCTGGGAACTCCTTCAAGATTGTTGGAAGACCATTCCCGGTGACTACGTCTTGAAGCTCATCAAGAGAATGCCAAGAGTGTGCAAAGCTGTCATCAAAGCAAAGGGTGGCTACTTTGAAGAACCTAGAATATAAGACATAATTTCAGTTGTTTCACACTTTTTGTTAAGTATATAATTCCACATGTGTTAATTCATAGTTTTGATGCCTTCAGTGTGAATGTACAATTTTCATAGTCGTGAAAATACAGAAAAATCTTTACATGAGAAGGTATGATGTCCAAACTTTTGGTCTGTACTGTATATGTGGCAAAAATGGCAGAAAAAGTCCAGACTTGCAAAAAGTCCCGTGAACAGGATAGAGGGAGGGCTTTGTAAAAACCGTACCCCGAAAGTGTGTTTTTGTGCCTGTTTCCTAGCCCTCATGGGTCAGACTCTAAAGTCCCAAATTTTAAGTTCTATTTTTTGGTAAGTACGAAAGCTTTCAACAATACACAATGTACAATGCAGGCATACCCCCCAGTCCCAGAATTGAAGCCCCTTTTCTGTTGTGTGGCTGGATATCCATTGTAAGGCCATGTTCACACATGGTGCATTTATTTAAGATTTTCTGGGTGGAATCTGCACAAAAATGGAGAAACATCAGGTTTAACCCCTTTTCCCCCAAGGGTGGTTTGCACGTTAATGACCGGGCCAATTTTTACAATTCTGACCACTGTCCCTTTATGAGGTTATAACTCTGGAACGCTTCAACGGATCCCAGTGATTCTGACATTGTTTTCTCGTGACATATTGTACTTCATGACAATCATAAAAATTCTTTGATAGTACCTGCATTTATTTGTGAAAAAAACGGAAATTTGGCGAAAATTATGAAAATTTCGCAATTTTCCAACTTTGAATTTTTATGCAATTAAATCACAGAGATATGTCACACAAAATACTTAATACGTAACATTTCCCACATGTCTACTTTACATCAGCACAATTTTGGAACCAAAATTTTTTTTTGTTAGGGAGTTATAAGGGTGAAAAGTTGACCAGCAATTTCTCATTTCTACAACACCATTTTTTTTTAGGGACCACATCTCATTTGAAGTCATTTTGAGGGGTCTATATGATAGAAAATACCCAAGTGTGACACCTTCTAAAAACTACACCCCTCAAGGTGCTCAAAACCATATTCAAGAAGTTTATTATAATAATAATAATAATAATAATAATTATAATATTAACCCTTCTGGTGCTTCACAGGAATTTTTTGAATGTTTAAATAAAAATGAACATTTAACTTTTTTTCACAAAAAATGTAATTCAGCTCCAATTTGTTTTATTTTACCAAGGGTAATGTTTGGGTGCATGGCAGAGCTCGGAAGCGAAGGAGCGCCATTTGACTTTTCAATGCAAAATTGACTTGAATTGAGATGGGACGCCATGTTTCGTTTGGAGAGCCCCTGATGTGCCTAAACATTGAAACCCACCACAAGTGACACCATTTTGGAAAGTAGACCCCCTAAGGAACATATCTAGAGGTGTGGTGAGCACTTTTACCCACCAAGTGCTTCACAGAAGTTTATAATGTAGAACCGTAAAAATAAAAAATCATATTTTTTCACAAAAATTATCTTTTTGCCCCCAATTTTTTATTTTCCCAAGGGTAAGAGAAAAAATTGGACCCCAAAAGTTGTTGTACAATTTGTCCTGAGTACGCTGATACCCCATATGTGGGGGTAAACCACTGTTTGGGCGGATGGGAGAGCTCGGAAGGGAAGGAGCGCCGTTTGACTTTTCAATGCAAAATTGACAGGAATTGAGATGGGACGCCATGTTGCGTTTGGAGAGCCACTGATGTGCCTAAACATTGAAACCCCCCCACAAGTGACACCATTTTGGAAAGTAGACCCCCTAAGGAACTTATCTAGAGGTGTGGTGAGCACGTTTGACCCACCAAGTGCTTCACAGAAGTTTATAATGCAGAACCGTAAAAATAAAAAATCATATTTTTTCACAAAAATTATCTTTTCGCCCCCAATTTTTTATTTTCATAAGGGTAAGAGAAGATATTGGACCCCAAAATTTGTTGTCCAATTTGTCCTGAGTGCGCTGATACCCCATATGTGGGGGGAAACCACTGTTTGGGCGCATGGGAGAGCTCAGAAGGGAAGGAGCTCCATTTGGATTGCAGACTTAGATGGAATGGTCTGCAGGTGTCACATTGCATTTGCAGAGCCCCTAATGTACCTAACCAGTAGAAACCTCCCACATGTGACACCATTTTGGAAACTAGACCCCCTAAGGAACTCATCTAGATGTGTTGTGAGAGCTTTGAACCCCCAAGTGTTTCACTACAGTTTGTAACGCAGAGCCGTGAAAATGTAAAAACAAAACTTTCCCCAAAAAATTATTTTTTAGCCCCCAGTTTTGTATTTTCCCAAGGGTAACAGGAGAAATTGGACCACAAAAGTTGTTGTCCTATTTGTCCTGAGTACGCTGATACCCCATATGTTGGGGTAAACCCCTGTTTGGGCACAAGGGAGAGCTTGGAAAGGAAGAAGCACTGTTTTACTTTTTCAACGCAGAATTGGCTGGAATTGAGATCGGACGCCATGTCGCGTTTGGAGAGCCCCTGATGTGCCTAAACAGTGGAAACCTCCCAATTATAACTGAAACCCTAATCCAAACACACCCCTAACCCTAATCCCAACAGTAACCCTAACCACACCTCTAATCCTGACACACCCCTAACCCTAATCCCAACCCTATTCCCAACTGTAAATGTAATCTAAACCCTAACTGTAACTTTAGCCCCAACCCTAACCCTAACTTTAGCCCCAACCCAAACTGTAGCCCTAACCCTAGCCCTAACCCTAGCCCTAACCCTAGCCGTAACCCTAGCCCTAACCCTAACCCTAGCCCTAACCCTAGCCATAACCGTAACCCTAGCCCTAACCCTAGCCCTAACCCTGGCCCTAGCCCTAACCCTTGCCCTAACCCTAGCCCTAGCCCTAACCCTAGCCCTAACCCTAGCCCTAATGGGAAAATGGAAATAAATACATTTTTTTAATTTTTCCCTAACTAAGGGGGTGATGAAGGGGGGTTTGATTTACTTTTATAGTGGGGTTTTTAGCGGATTTTTATGATTGGCAGCCGTCACACACTGAAAGACGCTTTTTATTGCAAAAAATATTTTTTGCGTTACCACATTTTGAGAGCTATAATTTTTCCATATTTTGGTCCACAGAGTCATGTGATGTCTTGTTTTTTGCGGGACGAGTTGACGTTTTTATTGGTAACATTTTCGGGCACGTGACATTTTTTTATCGCTTTTTATTCCGATTTTTGTGAGGCAGAATGACCAAAAACCAGCTATTCATGAATTTCTTTTGGGGGAGGCGTTTATACCGTTCCGCGTTTGGTAAATTTGATAAAGCAGTTTTATTCTTTGGGTCAGTACGATTACAGCGACACCTCATTTATATCTTTTTTTATGTTTTGGCGCTTTTATACGATAAAAATTATTTTATACAAAAAATAATTATTTTTGCATCGCTTTATTCTGAGGACTATAACTTTTTTATTTTTTTGCTGATGATGCTGTATGGTGGCTCGTCCTTTGCGGGACAAGATGACGTTTTCAGCGGTACCATGGTTATTTATATCTGTCATTTTGATCACGTGTTATTCCACTTTTTGTTCGGCGGTATGATAATAAAGCGTTTTTTGCCTCGTTTTTTTTTTTTTCTTACGGTGTTTACTGAAGGGGTTAACTAGTGGGCCAGTTTTATAGGTCGGGTCGTTACGGACACGGTGATACTAAATATATGTACTTTTATTGTTTGTTTATTTATTTAGATAAAGAAATGTATTTATGAGATTAATATTTTTTTTTTTTTCATTATTTAGGAATATTTTTTTTTTTTTTACACATTTGGAAATTTTTTTTTAAACTTTTTTACTTTGTCCCGAGGGGGACATCACAGATCGGTGATCTGACAGTTTGCACAGCACTCTGTCAGATCACCGATCTGAGAGCAGTGCAGGCTGCTTCACAGTGCCTGCTCTGAACAGGCTCTGTGAAGCCACCTCCCTCACTGCAGGACCCGGATCCGCGGCCATTTTTGATCCGGGTCTGGAGCAGGCAGGGAAGGAGGTAAGACCCTCGCAGCAACGCGATCACATCGCGTTGCTGCGGGGGGCTCAGGGAAGCCCGCAGGGAGCCCCCTCCCTGCGCGATGCTTCCCTGCACCGCCGGCACATCGCGATCATGTTTGATCGCAATGTGCCGGGGGTTAATGTGTCGGGAGCGGTCCGTGACCGCTCCTGGCACATAGTGCTGGATGTCAGCTGCAATAGGCAGCTGACACCCGGCCGCGATCGGCCGCGCTCCCCCCGTGAGCGCCGCCGATCGCGCTGGACGTACTATCCAGTCGGTGGTCATAGGGGCCCACCCCACCTCGACGGGATAATACGTCCGATGTCAGAAAGGGGTTAAGGAAACCAAACAATTTTCCATAGATCAATAGTAAAACTGGATATAAGAAATGTTGGAATACATTCTATTACAGATCCTGCCTTTCTTCACGGACCAGATTCCTCTCCCATTTCCTGCACTCATTACTCACTCTAAATTCAATGGTAAAAATTCACACAACTGAGTTTACTATTAAACCCGATGCTGGATACACAGATACACTGCTTACTACTTCAGCATAATGTCAGCTTGTCTGTATGTGAGAGATAGGGGAGCCGAAGCTCCTCATTTTCCTGTGCGTAACATCAGAACAGCAATTCTTCAGTCACCACTGAAGGAGGCGATGGGAAAGGAATCTGAAAAGTGGAGTTCGTTTTTTTTTCATCAGCGTTACTGATTGATGGAAAGTCGTTTAACCCCTCTGTGACCTTACACGTACTATCCCGTCGAGGTGCCCTGGGCTTATCTGACCCTGGACGGGATAGTACGTCATAGCGATCGGCAGCGCTCACGGGGGGAGCGCCGCCGATCGCGGCCGGGTGTCAGCTGCTTATCGCAGCTGACATCCGGCACTATGTGCCAGGAGAGGTCACGGACCGCCCCCGGCACATTAACCCCTGGCACACCGCGATCAAACATGATCGCGATGTGCCGGCGGTGCAGGGAAGCACCGCGCAGGGAGGGGGCTCCCTGCGGGCTTCCCTGAGCCCCCCGCAGCAACGCGATATGATCGCGTTGCTGCGGGGGTCTTACCTCCCTCCCTCCCTGCTCTAGCCCCGGATCCAAGATGGCCGCGGATCCGGGTCCTGCAGGGAGGGAGGTGGCTTCACAGAGCCTGCTCAGAGCAGGCACTGTGAAGGCTGCAGCGCTGCATGTCAGATCAGTGATCTGACAGAGTGCTGTGCAAACTGTCAGATCACTGATCTGTGATGTCCCCCCCTGGGACAAAGTAAAAAAGTTAAAAAAAAAAATTCCAAATGTGTAAAAAAAAATAAAAAAAAATTCCAAAATAATGAAAAAAAAAAAAATATTATTCCCATAAATACATTTCTTCATCTAAATAAAAAAAAAAACAATAAAAGTGCACATATTTAGTATCGCCACGTCCGTAACAACCCGACCTATAAAGCTGTCCCACTAGTTAACCCCTTCAGTAAACACCGTAAGAAAAAAAAGAAAAAAACGAGGCAAAAAACAAAGCTTTATTATCATACCGCCGAACAAAAAGTGGAATAACACGCGATCAAAAAGACAGATATAAATAACCATGGTACCGCTGAAAACGTCATCTTGTCCCACAAAAAACGAGCCGCCATACAGCATCATCAGCAAAAAAATAAAAAAGTTATAGGCCTGAGAATAAAGCGATGCCAAAATTATTATTTTTTCTGTAAAATAGTTTTTATCGTATAAAAGCGCCAAAACATAAAAAAATGATATAAATGAGGTGTCGTTGTAATCGTACTGACCCGAAGAATAAAACTGCTTTATCAATTTTACCAAACGCGGAACGGTATAAACGCCTCCCCCAAAAGAAATTCATGAATAGCTGGTTTTTGATCATTCTTCCTCACAAAAATCGGAATAAAAAGCGATCAAAAAATGTCACGTGCCCGAAAATGTTTTCAATAAAAACGTCAACTCGTCCCGCAAAAAACAAGACCTCACATGACTCTGTGGACCAAAATATGGAAAAATTATAGCTCTCAAAATGTGGTATTGCAAAAAATATTTTTTGCAATAAAAAGCGTCTTTCAGTGTGTGACGGCTGCCAATCATAAAAATCTGCTAAAAAACTCGCTATAAAAGTAAATCAAACCCGCCTTCATCACCCCCATAGTTAGGGAAAAATAAAAAAAATGTATTTATTTCCATTTTCCCATTAGGGCTAGGGTTAGGGCTAGGGTTAGGGTTAGGGTTAGGGTTAGGGCTAGGGCTAGGGTTAGGGCTAGGGTTAGGGCTAGGGTTAGGGCTAGGATTAGGGCTAGGGTTAGGGCTAGGGTTAGGGCTAGGGTTAGGGTTGGGGCTACAGTTAGGGTTCGGGTTGGGGCTAAAGTTAGGGTTAGGGTTTAGATTACATTTACGGTTGGGAATAGGGTTGGGATTAGGGTTAGGGGTGTGTCAGGGTTAGAGGTGTGGTTAGGGTTACCGTTGGAATTAGGGTTAGGGGTGTGCTTAGATTAGGGTTTCAGTTATAATTGGGGGGGTTTCCACTGTTTCGGCACATCAGGGGCTCTCCAAACGCGACATGGCGTCCGATCTCAATTCCAGCCAATTCTGCATTGAAAAAGTCAAACAGTGCTCCTTCCCTTCCGAGCTCTCCCCTGTGCCCAAACAGGGGTTTACCCCAACATATGGGGTATCAGCGTACTCAGGACAAATAGGACAACAACTTTTGTGGTCCAATTTCTCCTGTTACCCTTGGGAAAATACAAAACTGGGGGCTAAAAAATAATTTTTGTGGGAAAACAAAAAGATTTTTTATTTTCACGGCTCTGCGTTATAAACTGTAGTGAAACACTTGGGGGTTCAAAGTTCTCACAACAAATCTAGATAAGTTCATTGAGGGGTCTAGTTTCCAATATGGGGTCACTTGTGGGGGGTTTCTACTGTTTAGGTACATTAGGGGCTCTGCAAACGCAATGTGACGCCTGCAGACCAATCCATCTAAGTCTGCATTCCAAATGATGCTCCTTCCCTTCCGAGCCCTCCCATGCGCCCAGACGGTGGTTCCCCACCACATATCGGGTATCAGCGTACTCAGGACAAATTGGACAACAACATTTAGGGTCCAATTTCTCCTGCTAACCTTGGAAAAATACAAAACTGGGGGCTAAAATATAATTTTTGTGGAAAAAATTTTTTTTTTATTTGCACGGCTCTGCGTTATAAACTGTAGTGAAATACTTGGGGGTTCAAAGCTCTCACAACACATCAAGATGAGTTCCTTAGGGGGTCTACTTTCCAAAATGGTGTCACTTGTGGGGGGTTTCTACTGTTTAGGTACATTAGGGGCTCTGCAAACGCAATGTGACGCCTGCAGACCATTCCATCTAAGTCTGCATTCCAAATGGCGCTCCTTCCCTTCCGAGCCCTCCCATGCGCCCAAACGGTGGTTCCCCCCCCACATATGGGGTATCAGCGTACTCAGGACAAATTGGACAACAACATTTGGGGTCCAATTTGTCCTGTTACCCTAGGGAAAATACAAAACTGGGGGTAAAAAATAATTTTTGTGGGAAAAAAATTTTGTTTTATTTTTATGGCTCTGCATTATACACGTCTGTGAAGCCCTTGGTGGGTCAAAGTGCTCACCATACATCCAGATAAGTTCCTTAGGGGGTCTACTTTCCAAAATGGTGTCACTTGTGGGGGGTTTCAATGTTTAGGCACATCAGTGGCTCTCCAAATGCAACATGGCGTCCCATCTCAATTCCTGTCAATTTTGCATTGAAAAGTCAAACGGCGCTCCTTCCCTTCCGAGCTCTCCCATGCGCCCAAACAGTGGTTTACTGCCACATATGGGGTATCAGCATACTCAGGACAAATTGGACAACAACTTTTGAGGTCCAATTTCTTCTCTTACCCTTGGAAAAATAAAAAATTGGGGGCAAAAATATAATTTTTGTGAAAAAATATGATTTTTTATTTTTACGGTTCTGCATTATAAACTTCTGTGAAGCACTTGGTGGGTCAAAGTGCTCACCACACCTCTTGATAAGTTCCTTATGGGGTCTACTTTCCAAAATGGTGTCACTTGTGGGGGGTTTCAATGTTTAGGCACATCAGTGGCTCTCCAAACGCAACATGGCGTCCCATCTCAATTTCTGTCAATTTTGCATTGAAAAGTCAAACGGCGCTCCTTCCCTTCCGAGCTCTCCCATGCGCCCAAACAGTGGTTTACTGCCACATATGGGGTATCAGCGTACTCAGGACAAATTGGACTTTTGGGGTCCATTTTCTCCTGTTACCCTTGGTAAAATAAAACAAATTGGAGCTGAAGTAAATTTTTTGTGTAAAAAAGTTAAATGTTCATTTTTATTTAAACATTCCAAAAATTCCTATTGAACACCTGAAGGGTTAATAAACTTCTTGAATGTGGTTTTGAGCACATTGAGGGGTGCAGTTTTTAGAATGGTGTCACACTTGGGTATTTTCTATCATATAGACCCCTCAAAATGACTTCAAATGAGATGTGGTCCCTAAAAAAAAAAATGGTGTTGTAAAAATGAGAAATTGCTGGTCAACTTTTAACCCTTATAACTCCCTAACAAAAAAAAAATTTGGTTCCAAAATTATGCTGATGTAAAGGAGACATGTGGGAAATGTTACTTATTAAGTATTTTGTGTGACATATCTCTGTGATTTAATTGCATAAAAATTCAAAGTTTGAAAATTGCGAAATTTTAAAAATTTTCGCCAAATTTCCGTTTTTTTCACAAATAAACGCAGGTACTATCAAATAAATTTTACCACTATCATGAAGTACAATATGTCACGAGAAAACAATGTCAGAATCACCAGGATCCGTTGAAGCGTTCCAGAGTTATAACCTCATAAAGGGACAGTGGTCAGAATTGTAAAAATTGGCCTGGTCATTGACGTGCAAACCACCCTTGGGGGTAAAGGGGTTAAAGGGAACCTGTCACCCCCAAAATCGATGGTGAGTTAAGCTCACCGTCATCAGGGGCTTATCTACAGCATTCTGTAATGCTGTAGATAAGCCCCCGATGTAACCTGAAAGAGGAGAAAAAGACGTTAGATTATACTCACCCAGGGGCGGTCCTGCTCCGATGGATGTCTCAGGTCCGTAACAGCACTCCCATCTTCATTCCATGACATCCTCTTCTGGTCTTCACTCCGCGGCTCCGGTGCAGGCGTACTTTGTCTGCCCTGTTGAGGGCAGAGCAAAGTACTGCAGTGCGCAGGCGTTGGAAAGGTCAGAGAGGCCCGGCGCCTGCGCACTGCAGTACTTTGCTCTGCCCTCAACAGGGCAGAGTACGCCTGCGCCGGAGCCGCGGCGTGAAGACCATAAGAGGACGTCATGGAATGAAGATGGGAGGCACCGGAGCGGACCTTAGACACCCATATGACCGGACCACAGCAGGACCGCCCCTGGGTGAGTATAATCTAACCTCTTTTTCTCCTCTTTCAGGATACATCGGGGGCTTATCTACAGCATTACAGAATGCTGTAAATAAGCCCCTGATGACGGTGAGCTTACCTCACCATCGATTTTGGGGGTGACAGGTTCCCTTTAAGAATTGTAGGTATAGCGTTAACCCCTTCCTGACATCTCTCATACAGTACAGGTATATTGCATGTCTGGTGCAGGTGTATAGAGAAGCTGAATCTGCTCCATGCACAGTGGGTGCTGGCAGTGTTATGCAGCCAGCACCTGTTGCTATGTCTGAGCACTGCTGTTTAACCCCATAAATTCTACCATCAATCAATGACAATGGCATTTAACTCTTTCCCGACATTGGAGATACTGGTCTCTCATTAATGATACAGGCTCAGAATCTGCCTCTAACAGCAGCAAGCTGAGCTCTATCCACCTCTGACAGCGACATCACATGGTGCAGGTAGGGGGGTGCGCTGCTATACGTGCTCATCGCACCCCCCCAACATGGCTGCTGGGTTCCAATGGATTGCCATAGCAGTTGGGGGTCTGCCTCACCACTACCCCTGAGAAGAGCAGCCTCTGGCTGACGTTCATAGGAGACAGTGATTTTTACTACATACAGAACGATGGCTCAGTGGTGAGCACAGCAGCCTTTGCAGCGCTGGAGTTCTGGGTTCAAGCCCCACTCAGGAAAACATCTGCAAAGAGCTTGTATGTTCTCTCCGTGTTTGCGTGGGTTTCCTCCCACATTTCAAAAACATACTGATATATATGTTTGCGCTATATAAAGATTATTTTTACCGCAATATTGCAGAATCTACTATATAATTGTCTACGAGTCACTTCCATCTTTCTGTCTGTCTTTCTGTCACGGATATTCATTGGTCGCAGCCTCTGTCTGTCATGGAATCCAAATCGCTGATTGGTCGTGGCAAAATGCCCACGACTATTGCCACGACCAATCAGCGACGGCCACAGTCCGGCGGCAATATGGATGCTCTTTCCTCCCCGCAGTCAGTGCCCGCTCCATACTCCTCTCCAGTCATCCAGTCAGCCCTCACACAGGGTTAATACCAGCGTTACCGGAGCGCGGTGTAACTGGCTATTAACCCTGTGTGACCAACTTTTTACTATTGATGATGCCTATGCAGCAATATACTACGTGACTGGGCAATATTCTACGTGACTGGGCAATATTCTACGTGACTGGGCAATATACTACGTTGCTGGGCAATATACTACGTGGCTGGGCAATATACTACGTGGCTGGGCAATATACTACGTGGCTGGGCAATATACTACATGGCTGGGCAATATACTACGTGACTGGGCAATATACTACGTGGCTGGGCAATATACTACGTAGCTGGGCCATATACTACGTCGCTGGGCCATATACTACGTGACTGGGCAATATACTACGTGGCTGGGCAATATACTACGTGGCTGGGCAATATACTACGTGGCTGGGCAATATACTACATGGCTGGGCAATATACTACGTGGCTGGGCAATATATTACGTAGCTGGGCCATATACTACGTCGCTGGGCCATATACTACGTGACTGGGCAATATACTACGTGACTGGGCAATACAGGTCCTTCTCAAAAAATTAGCATATAGTGTTAAATTTCATTATTTACCATAATGTAATGATTACAATTAAACTTTCATATATTATAGATTCATTATCCACCAACTGAAATTTGTCAGGTCTTTTATTGTTTTAATACTGATGATTTTGGCATACAACTCCTGATAACCCAAAAAACCTGTCTCAATAAATTAGCATATTTCACCCATCCAATCAAATAAAAGTGTTTTTTAATAACAAACAAAAAAACCATCAAATAATAATGTTCAGTTATGCACTCAATACTTGGTCGGGAATCCTTTGGCAGAAATGACTGCTTCAATGCGGCGTGGCATGGAGGCAATCAGCCTGTGACACTGCTGAGATGTTATGGAGGCCCAGGATGCTTCAATAGCGGCCTTAAGCTCATCCAGAGTGTTGGGTCTTGCGTCTCTCAACTTTCTCTTCACAATATCCCACAGATTCTCTATGGGGTTCAGGTCAGGAGAGTTGGCAGGCCAATTGAGCACAGTAATACCATGGTCAGTAAACCATTTACCAGTGGTTTTGGCACTGTGAGCAGGTGCCAGGTCGTGCTGAAAAATGAAATCTTCATCTCCATAAAGCATTTCAGCCGATGGAAGCATGAAGTGCTCCAAAATCTCCTGATAGCTAGCTGCATTGACCCTGCCCTTGATGAAACACAGTGGACCAACACCAGCAGCTGACATGGCACCCCACACCATCACTGACTGTGGGTACTTGACACTGGACTTCGGGCATTTTGGCATTTCCTTCTCCCCAGTCTTCCTCCAGACTCTGGCACCTTGATTTCCCAATGACATGCAAAATTTGCTTTCATCAGAAAAAAGTACTTGGGACCACTTAGCAACAGTCCAGTGCTGCTTCTCTGTAGCCCAGGTCAGGCGCCTCTGCCGCTGTTTATGGTTCAAAAGTGGCTTTACCTGGGGAATGCGGCACCTGTAGCCCATTTCCTGCACACGCCTGTGCACGGTGGCTCTGGATGTTTCCACACCAGACTCAGTCCACTGCTTCCTCAGGTTCCCCAAGGTCTGGAATCGGTCCTTCTCCACAATCTTCCTCAGGGTCCGGTCTCCTCTTCTCGTTGTACAGCGTTTTCTGCCACATTGTTTCCTTCCAACAGACTTACCATTGAGGTGCCTCGATACAGCACTCTGGGAACAGCCTATTTGTTGAGAAATTTCTTTCTGGGTCTTACCCTCTTGCTTGAGGGTGTCAATGATGGCCTTCTTGACATCTGTCAGGTCGCTAGTCTTACCCATGATGGGGGTTTTGAGTAATGAACCAGGCAGGGAGTTTATAAAAGCCTCAGGTATCTTTTGCATGTGTTTAGAGTTAATTAGTTGATTCAGAAGATTAGGGTAATAGGTCGTTTAGAGAACCTTTTCTTGATATGCTAATTTATTGAGACAGGTTTTTTGGGTTATCAGGAGTTGTATGCCAAAATCATCAGTATTAAAACAATAAAAGACCTGACAAATTTCAGTTGGTGGATAATTAATCTATAATATATGAAAGTTTAATTGTAATCATTACATTATGGTAAATAATGAAATGTAACACTATATGCTAATTTTTTGAGAAGGACCTGTATACTACGTGGACATGCATATTCTAGAATACCCGATGCGTTAGAATCGGGCCACCATCTAGTATATTATAAGCAGCCAGTCAATCGCAGATTTAAATCTGTAAGAACTAAAAAAATAAAAGTGAAAAGTGGACAAATAAGTGGGAAAAATACTAAAAAAAAAATAAAAATTCGAAATCACCTCCCTTTTTTCCCAGTTAAAAATAAACGTGTTTGTAAACGTACCCCAAAATGGTGACAATAAACATGTCAGTCACCATGCAAAAAACAAGCAAACACCTCCAGCAATGGAAAAATCAAAAGTTAACAATTTTTTTTTTGTTAGGGAGTTATAAGGGTTAAAAGTTGACCAGCGATTTCTCATTTTTACAACACCATTTTTTTTTAGGGACCACATCACATTTGAAGTCATTTTGAGGGGTCTATATGATAGAAAATAACGAAGTGTGACACCATTCTAAAAACTGCACCCCTCAAGGTTCTCAAAACCACATTCAAGATGTTTATTAACCCTTTACATGCTTCACAGGAACTGAAACAATGTGGAAGGAAAAAATGAACATTAAACTTTTTTTTGCAAACATTTTACTTCAGAACCATTTTTTTTTTATTTTCACAAGTGTAAAAACAGAAATGTAACCATAAATTTTGTTGTGCAATTTCTCCTGAATACGCCGATACCCCATATGTGGGGGTAAACCACTGTTTGGGTGCACCGCAGAGCTTGGAAGTGAAGGAGCGCCGTTTGAGTTTTTCAATGCAGAATTGTCTGGAATTGAGATCGGACGCCATGTCACGTTTAGAGAGCCCCTGATGTGCCTAAACAGTGGAAACCCTCCACAAGTGACACCATTTTGGAAACTAGACCCCTTACGGAACTTGTCTAGATGTGTGGTAAGCACTTTGAACCCCCAAGTGCTTCACAGAAGTTTATAACGTAGAGTCGTGAAAATAAAAAATCGCATTTTTTCTGCAAAAATGATTTTTTATCCCCAAATTTTTATTTTCACAAGGGTAACAGGAGAAATTAGACCATAAAAATTGTTGGTAAATTTCTCCTGAGTACGTCGATACTCCATATGTGGGGGTAAACCACTGTTTGGGCGCACCGCAGAGCTTGGAAGAGAAGGAGTGCCGTTTTACTTTTTCAATTTAGAATTGGCTGGAATTGAGATCGGACGCCATGTCGCATTTGGAGAGCCCCTGATGTGTCTAAACAGTAGAAACCCCCCACAAGTGACCCCATTTTGGAAACTAGACCCCCCAAGGAACTTATCTAGATATGTGGTGAGAACTTTGAATGTCCATGTGCTTCACAGAAGTTTATAATGCAGAGTCGTGAAAATATATATATTTTTTCCACAAAAAAAGATTTTTTAGCCCCCAAGTTTTTATTTTCACAAGGGTAACAGGAGAAATTGGACCCCAAAAGTTGTTGTCCAATTTGTCCTGAGTATGCTGGTATCCCATATGTGGGGGTAAACCACTGTTTGGGCGCACGGCAGAGCTCGGAAGGGAAGGAGTGCCATTTTGGAATGCAGACTTTGATAGAATTGTCTGCGGCGTTATGTTGCGTTTGCAGAGCCCCTGATGTACCTAAACAGTAGAAACCCCCCACAAGTGACCCCATTTTGGAAACTAGACCCCCCAAGGAACTTATCTTGATATGTGGTGAGAATTTTGTATGCACAAGTGCTTCACAGAAGTTTATAATGCAGAGTCGTGAAAATAAAAAATATTTTTTTTTCCACAAAAAAGATTTTTTAGCCCCCAAGTTTTTATTTTCACAAGGGTAACAGGAGAAATTGGACCCCAAAAGTTGTTGTCCAATTTATCCCGAGTACGCTGATGCCCCATATGTGGGGGTAAACCACTGTTTGGGCGCACGGCAGAGCTCAGAAGGGAGGGAGCACCATTTGACTTTTTGAGCGCAAAATTGGCTGTCGTGTTTGGAGACCCCCTGATGTACCTAAACAGTGGAAACGCCCCAATTCTAACTCCAACCCTAAACCCAACACACCCCTAACCCTAATCCCAACCCGATCCATAATCCTAATCACAACCCTAACCCCAAAACAACCCTAATCTCAACCCTAACCATAACCCTAATCAAAACCCTAAATCCAACACACCCCTAATCCTAATCTCAACCCTAACCTCAAACCTAACCCTAATCCCAATACACCCCTAACCCTAATCCCAACATTAACCATAATCCCAAGCCTAACCTTAATCCCAAATGTAACCCTAATGCCAACCTTAATACAAACCCTAATCCCAACTCTAACCCTAACTTTAGCCTCAATCCTAGCCCTAACTTTAGCCCCAACCCTAGCCCTAACTTTAGCCCCAACCCTAACTTTAACGCCAACCCTAGCCCTAACTTTAGCCCCAACCCTAGCCCTAACTTTAGCCCTAACCCTAAATTTAGCCCCAACCCTAACTTTAACCCTAACTTTAGCCCCAACCCTAGCCCTAAGGCTACTTTCACACTTGCGTCGTGTGGCATCCATCGTTTTGGACAAAAAACAGATCCTGCAAATGTGCCCGCAGGATGTCTTTTTTTGCCCATAGACTTGTATTGCCGACCGATGGCCACACGTCGCGTCCGTCGTGCACTGGATTAGTTGTGTTTTGGCGGACCGACGTCACAAAAAAAATGTTCAATGTAACCTTTTTTTTGTACGTCGCATCCGCCATTTCCGCTCATGCGTGGCCGTAACTCTGCCCCGTCCTCCCCAGGACATAGACTGGGCAGCGGATGCATTGAAAAACTGCATCCGCTGCCCACGTTGTGCACAATTTTCACAACGTGCGTCGGTACGTCGGGCCGACGCATTGCAACAGCCCCGTACCGACGCAAGTGTGAAAGAACCCTAACCCTAATTTAGTCCCAACCCTAATTTTAGCCCCAACTCCTTTCTCCTGCCAGCCGGCAGATGGCAGCAGATGGCGGGCGCACTGCGCCCGCCATTTTCTTTACAGATGAATTAGCCGGCGGGCAGGAGGGGACGCAGGAGGACCCAGGGACACCGGTAAGTATGATAGGGTCCCCGAATCCCCCTATTTCTCTGTCCTCTGATGTGCGATCACATCAGAGGACAGAGAATGACCGATCGCTTTTTTTTGCGACCGCCGGTAAACAGTTAATTACCGGCGATCGCCAAACAGGGGTCGGTTCTTACCGACCCCGATCATGTTCTTTGGGGTCTCGGCTACCCCCGGCAGCCGAGACCCCAAAGATCCTCCGGGTGCCGGTCCGCGGGCGCACTGCGCATGCGCTCGCAATTTTTTGGCCGGAAGATGGTGGCGCCCATCGGGAGCCACGAGGAGCACCGGGGGAGACAGGTGAGTATTGGGGGCTATCGGGAACCCCATTTCTCTGTCCTCTGATGTGCAATCACATCGGAGGACAGAGAAATTAAAAGGGAAATCACGTTTTTTTTTGCGATCGCCGGTAAACGGTTAATTACTGGCGGTCGCAACTTGGGGGTCGGTAAACCCCCCCCGAATCATGTTCTCTGGGGTCTCGGCTACCCCCGGCAACCGAGACCCCAGAGAAAATCCGACTCTGCGGGGCGCTATTCACTTTTTCCACAGCGCTGTTAATTAACGGCGCTGGGGTTTAAGTACCCTTAACTGCCGCCGTTAAAAGGCGTATCGGTGGTCGTTAAGGGGTTAATATACCCACTGGCCACCAGTGTTCTTCACACTCAGCTCTATGGCCTGGATTCATTAAGAGTGGAGGTTTTCATGCTGGTCTTGATGAGGGGTTAGGGTGGAGCGTGATGCCCCCGATTCAGTAAGAGGCGCACACCTGTTAATGAGTGAGATGGGTCACAAGTGGTGGGCGCCTCGTCATAAATCTTACTCCAGTTGAGGTACACCACCGCTCTTCAGCTGGGTGA
The DNA here is from genome assembly GCF_032444005.1 of Ranitomeya imitator. Taxonomy (NCBI): domain Eukaryota; kingdom Metazoa; phylum Chordata; class Amphibia; order Anura; family Dendrobatidae; genus Ranitomeya; species Ranitomeya imitator. The sequence continues at coordinate 59,050,539 of NC_091289.1, forward strand.
AAACACCAAGAGTTGCAACCTTTTTGCACAAAAGAATTGTGATGTTTCAAAGCTTTTTATTCCAGATTTTTGGCATTTTCGTGTTTCTATTATACTTTTCCGCTGATTGTTCCCCTCTTGGTTTTGACTTACAAATACTGAACGTGTGCACGTAGCCTACTCCGGAGAGTCTGAATTACCATCATGCGACTCACTCAGGAGAGGAGGAGAACGGTGTTGGATGCTGGAGACGACGGCCATCGGTGAGTGTGTTATCACTCCGAAACGACACTAATATTATTTACACTGGTTTAAAAAAAAACAACAAACAGCTAACAGGAGTGCTTCTTTAAAGGGAATCTGTCACCCCCCCCACGATGTATCCTGAAAGAAAGACAAGTTAGATTATACTCACCCAGGGGCGGTCCGGGGCCTCCCATCTTCATAGGATGTCGTCCTCTTCTTTGCTTCTGTTACGGCGCAGGCGTACTTCTCTGTCCTGTTGAGGGTACAGCAAAGTACTGCAGTGCGCAGGCACCGGGAAAGGTCAGAAAGGCCCGGGGAATGTGCACTGCAATACTTTGCTATGCCCTCAAGAGGAGCTGCAGCGTCAAGGCAAGAAGAGGACGTCATTGTAAGAAGATGGGAGGCCCCGAACCGGACTGCAACGCCCATCGGATCGGACCGTGACGCCCATCAGACCGGACCGCAGTGGGACCGCCCCTGGGTGAGTATAATCTAACCTCTTTTTCTCATCAGGTTACAATCTAGAATGCTGTAGATAAGCCCCTGATGCCAGTGGGCTTAGCTCACCTTCGATTTCTGGGGTGATGGGTTCCCTTTAATAATAATAAAAAAACATATTTGGAATTGCCTGATCTATAAAGATATAAAAAGGATGAATCCGATTGCTAAACGGCGTAATGAGAAAAAGTAAAAATGCCAGAGTCATGTTTATGTGGTCACTGCAACATTGCATTAAAATGCAGTAACGGGCGATGAAAAGAACGTATCTGCACCAAAATGGTGTCAATAAAAACGTCATCTCGGCACGCAAAAAATAAGCCCTCACCTGACCCCAGATCACGAAAAATGGAGACGCTACGAGTATCGGAAAATGACACAAACTTTTTTTAGGCAAAATCTGGATTCTTCTTTTTCACCACTTAGGCCTCTTTCACACTTCCGTTTATTTAGATCCGTCACAATGCGTCGTTTTGGGAAAAACAACGCATCCTGCAAATTTGCCCCAGACTTGTATTACTGACGGATCGTGATGTATGGCCACACGTTGCGTCCGTCGTGCACTGCATGCGTCGGGTTTTGGCGGCCCGTCGTCTCGGAAAAACGTTCAAAGGAATGTTTTTCTGTACGTCGCATCCAGTTTTCCCATCTGCGCATGCCAAGCAGGAAATGTCTCTCTCTGACTTTCCTGCCCGGCAACGCTTCCATCGGTACATTGCGCCGACGCTTCGTGATGGGCGACTACTGACGGAAGTGTGAAAGAAGCCTTAGATAAAAGAGAACCTAGACATGTTAGGTGTCTGTGAACTCGTAATGACCTGGAGAATCATAATGGCAGCTCAGGTTTAGCATTTAGTGAACATGGTAAAAAAGCCAAACAAAAAACAAGTGTGGGATTGTGCTCTTCTTTTTCAATTTCACAGCACTTAGAATTTTTTCCATTTTCCGGTACACGACATGGTAAAACCAATGGTGTCCTTCAAAAGTACAACTTGTCCCGCAAAAAAATAAGCCCTCACATGGCCGTATTGACGGAAAAAGAAATAAGTTATGGTTCTGGGAAGGAGGGGAGCGAAAAATGAAACCGCAAAACTTAAAAAAAAGCTCCAGAGGTGGCATCTCTCCAAGACAGGACAGCCCCTTTAAGGGTGCAACACAAACTTTTTTTACCACCTAAATAATAATAATACCATCCCCATACAAGTTGGGGTTTGCCATAATTCCCGCGAGATGCAGAAAACAGCACAAATACCGACTGCGGGTTTCCTGATTTCCCGCACATCCATGACACACACGGTGCCTCAGGGCCGCCATCAGGGCATTACAGCCATTACTGCTGTATGGGGCCCGGTCAGCAGCAGTACACAGAGGGGCCCGCAGATCCGGGGCCCCACTGTTGTGCTTCTACTGATCGGGCCCCATCATGTAGTAAAATACTGTGCACTGCGGCGCTGGGGCCCGGGAGCCTTCTTGGAGCTGTGCACGGCCGTCTCACCTAGTCGGCTGCACAGCTCCTGCTCGGCTGTAGCTAGAATGTATGGGCTCCCTGCAGGTCCTGACTACAGCCCATACATTCTAGCCGTCTCAGTAGTGAATGTGCTAGAATGTAGGGGCTCCTGTCAGGTCCTCTCAGCAGCCCATACATTCTAGCTGCTGCTTCACTGCTGGAAACACTAGACGCCCCGGGAACGACTGAGGTAAGTATAAAAAACATTTTTGTTTTTTTAATAGGTGAGGTGAGGTGGGGGGGAGTGAGACTGCAGATGATGGGGTGTGTTTTAGGGAGTACTGTACATGATGAAATAATAGGGGGCTGCAAATGATAAAGTGTATTTGAGGGGGTACTACACATGAAATGATTGGGGCTGCAAATGAAGTAAGGGGGACTGCAGATGAAGTGAAGGGGGGATAGGGGACTGCAAATGATGATGTGGGGGTGATGGGGACTGCAAATGATGTGGGGGGACTGCAAATGATGTGGGGGTGATGGGGACTGCAAATGATGTTGGGGGACTGCAAATGATGTGGGGGTGATGGGGACTGCAAATGATGTGGGGGTGATGGGGACTGCAAATGATGTGGGGGTGATGGGGACTGCAAATGATGTTGGGGGACTGCAAATGATGTGGGGGTGATGGGGACTGCAAATGATGATGTGTGGGGGATGGGGACTGCAAATGATGTTGGGGGACTGCAAATGATGATGTGGGGTGATGGGGACTGCAAATGATGTGGGGGTGATGGGAACTGCAAATGATGTGGGGGTGATGGGGACTGCAAATGATGATGTGGGGGTGATGGGGACTGCAAATGATGTTGGGGGACTGCAAATGATGATGTGGGGGTGATGGGACTGCAAATGATGATGTGGGGGTGATGGGGACTGCAAATGATGTGGGGGTGATGGGGACTGCAAATGATGTGGGGGTGATGGGGACTGCAAATGATGTTGGGGGACTGCAAATGATATGGGGGTGATGGAGACTGCAAATGATGTGGGGGTGATGGAGACTGCAAATGATGATGTGGGGGTGATGGGGACTGCAAATGATGTTGGGGGACTGCAAATGATGATGTGGGGGTGATGGGGACTGCAAATGATGTTGGGGGACTGCAAATGATGATGTGGGGGTGATGGGGACTGCAAATGATGTGGGGGTGATGGGGACTGCAAATGATGTGGGGGTGATGGAGACTGCAAATGATGATGTGGGGGTGATGGGGACTGCAAATGATGTTGGGGGACTGCAAATGATGATGTGGGGGTGAGGGGGACTGCAAATGATGTGGGGGTGATGGGGACTGCAAATGATGTGGGGGTGATGGGAACTGCAAATGATGTGGGGGTGATGGAGACTGCAAATGATGTGGGGTGATGGAGACTGCAAATGATGATGTGGGGGTGATGGGGACTGCAAATGATGTTGGGGGACTGCAAATGATGATGTGGGGGTGATGGGGACTGCAAATGATGTTGGGGGACTGCAAATGATGATGTGGGGGTGATGGGGACTGCAAATGATGTGGGGGTGATGGGGACTGCAAATGATGTGGGGGTGATGGAGACTGCAAATGATGATGTGGGGGTGATGGGGACTGCAAATGATGTTGGGGGACTGCAAATGATGATGTGGGGGTGATGGGGACTGCAAATGATGTTGGGGGACTGCAAATGATGATGTGGGGGTGATGGGGACTGCAAATGATGATGTGGGGGTGATGGCAACTGCAAATGATGTGGGGGGACTGCAAATGATGATGTGGGGGTGATGGGGACTGCAAATGATGTGGGGGTGATGGGAACTGCAAATGATGTGGGGGTGATGGAGACTGCAAATGATGTGGGGGTGATGGAGACTGCAAATGATGATGTGGGGGTGATGGGGACTGCAAATGATGTTGGGGGACTGCAAATGATGATGTGGGGGTGATGGGGACTGCAAATGATGTGGGGGTGATGGGGACTGCAAATGATGTGGGGGTGATGGGAACTGCAAATGATGTGGGGGTGATGGAGACTGCAAATGATGATGTGGGGGTGATGGGGACTGCAAATGATGTTGGGGGACTGCAAACGATGTGGGGGTGATGGGGACTGCAGATGATGATGGGGGGTGATGGGGACTGCAAATGATGTGGGGGGACTGCAAATGATGATGTGGGGGTGATGGGGACTGCAAATGATGTGGGGGTGATGGGGACTGCAAATGATGATGTGGGAGATGGGGACTGCAAATGATGTGGGGGTGATGGGAATTGCAAATGATGTGGGGGGGATGGGGATAGGTAATGATGTGGGAGTGATAGGGACTGCAGATGATGAAGTGTGTTTGAGGGGGTTCTGCACATGATGAAATGATAGGGGGCTGCAAATGATGAAGTAAGGGGGACTGCAGATGAAGTGACGGGGGGGATAGGGGACTAAATGATGATAGGGGACTAAATGATGAAGTGGGGGTGATGGGGACTGCACATGAAGTGAGTGTGAGGGACGTGGACAGCAATTGAATTGAACTTGGGGGTGGGAAGAGCAAATGATGTATTGAAGGTGGGGAGAGCAAATAATGAATTTTGAGGGTGGGGAAGATCAATTGATAATGAATAGAGGGTGGGAGAGAGAGAAGACGTGGCAATGAATTGAGGCAGAAGGGGCATGTAACTATAATGAATTGGGGTAAGGGTTAGAGCGGGAGGTACATAGTGGGTTCGTTGAGGATAAAGTAACTGGTAATAAATTGGAAGAATACAGGTGCTAATTAATTTATATATTAAATGAGGAAAGTGGCTATATACAGATAGTGGGGGCACAGTGGCGGATTATAATTTATATTTGGAATGGTGGGTTGCATAATAACCAATTATATATTAATGGTGGGTGAACGTCTGTAGTCAGATGTGTAGTGTAGAAGAAAGGGAAAAAATGGGGAATGTGCTCTGGAAGCGGTGCTCTAGATAACTGTGTTATTTTATGCAGATGAGACGAGTCCTGGCAGAAAGAAGTGATAGCGGTCTGCGCTGGATTAAAAAGAAACGCAAAGATGAAGGACTTTAGCTAGAGACGTCACTGGTGAGTATGTTACCTGTACACTGACACCATACACTGTATACTGTATACAGTGCTCCTGTGTATAATGTCACTGGCGATCACTATACTATCTGTACACTATACACTATATACAGAGCTCCTTTGTATAATGTCACTAGTGATTGCTGTATTACATGTACACTGTACCCTATATACAGAGCTCCTGTGTATAATGTCACTAGTGATCACTATATTATCTGTACACTATACACTATATACAGAGCTCCTGTGTATAATGTCACTAGTGATCGCTGTATTACATGTACACTATACACTATATACAGAGCTCCTGTGTATAATGTCACTAGTGATCGCTGTATTACATGTACACTGACACTATATGAAGAGCTCCTGTGTATAATGGCATCGGCGACCACTGTATTACCTGTACACACACTGCATACTAAGTACAGATCTCCTGTGTATAATGGCACTTATGGTGATAGTATTTTTTTTTTTATTAATGATCAGTATTGTACTATTCAGTCACAATGTGGTGGTAATATGTTGTCCGGCCATGGTGTAGCGGTATTTGTTCCTTGTATGTGCTATTATTCGGTCACTGTGTGGTGGTAATATGTGGTCTGTTCATGTTGTGTTGGTATTTGTTCCTTGTATGTAGTTGGTCACCATGTGATGGTAATATGTGGTCTGGACATGCTGCGGTGGTATTTGTCCCTTGTATGTGATATTGTTCAGTCACTGTGGTGGTAATATGTGGTCTGCACATGGTGTGGCGGTATTTGTTCCTTGTAGATAGTATTATAGGTCACTATGTGGTGATAATATGGTGTCTGGTCATGGTGTTGTGGTATTTGTCCCTTGTATGTGGTATTATTGGTCAATTGAAAAATAAATAAAAATACACCTAAATTGTATTGCATATTTTAACAAATGTTTAATAGATTAGAGTAGAGTAGGGCTCGGCCAAAAGAGTCTACCTTGTTGTCGTCTCAAATTTAAAAAAACCTTTTGGCCAAAACAAAAGCTGCTGGCTATGTGTTTGATCTGGTAATGGGAACTGTTAATGTGTGATTTGTGAGAAGTGGAGTTTTGGCAAGAGACAGCGGTGGGGCTGTTGACAGTTCGAGGGGTGGAGGCGGGGCTGGGGTGGAGCCTGGGCGGAGTCTTAAGGGGCCCTGAAAATTTTGCCAGTATGGGGCCCTGAAATTCCTAGTGGCAGCCCTGCGGTGCCTCGTATGTATGTTGAAATAAAAGAAGAAAAACACAGGCCCGTTCTGAACGGGTTAACAGCTGCCGGCCGCACAGGAGATGGCACGGCCATGGCAGCGCCCGGTGCGGTCTGAGGCGCACACTTCCCACTCTGCAGCCACCAGTGACCGGGACACGTGGGAGGAGCGGCCGCAGGTCACGTGCTGTGCACTCAGTGTCGCGGGAACACAACTTGTGGGCGTGTCCTCTCAGTGCGTCTATAAATAAGACCCGCCCAGCGCCGTCGCCCTCTCTTCTATCCCAGGCAGGAGACGCGATGGTGAGTGCGGCCCACTGTGAATCCGGCCTGTAGACCGACCATCCTGGCTCCGGCCCGGCTGTGCGCCTCATGCTTGTGCACGGGTGAGCCGCCCGGCGAGTGCGCGGCCTTCATGTCCTGCGTGCCGGCGGTGAAGGCCGCCGCTGATATATAGGGGCCTGGACGTGACCGCCGCCGTGTCAGTCAGTCTGCTCCTCCGCTCCCATTGTGCTGGGTAACGAGTGTTGCTCGTCCTGTGTGATGGGGGCGCGCTGCGGCTCGGCACTCCGCCGGTACTCGCTGCTCCGCTCCCGTCCGGGCCGTGTCGGTAACATCGGTTTCATGCTTTCTCCTCTAGTCTCACCGGAAGTTCTCCGCTCCCAGGCACGGGTCCCTGGGCTTCCTACCACGCAAGCGCAGCAAGAGGCATCGTGGCAAGGTGAAGAGCTTCCCCAAGGATGACGCGAGCAAACCCATCCACCTGACGGCGTTCCTGGGCTACAAGGCCGGCATGACCCACATCGTGCGGGAGGTGGACAGGCCGGGCTCCAGTGAGTATTGTGGGCTCTGCTGCCTGCCATCTGTAGGCCGACACCGGGGATCAGGCCCCCCCCCCACCCCATCATATAGGGCTAGTGTAGTGTATGTGTATATATATACTGCTGCCTGCCATCTGTAGGCCGACACCGGGGATCAGGCCCCCCCCACCCGATCATATAGGGCTTGTGTAGTGTGTGTATGTATATATATATATATATATATATATATATATATATACACTTATGCTGCTGCCTGCCATATATATACTGCTGCCTGCCATCTGTAGGCCGACACCGGGGATCAGGCCCCCTCCCCACCCGATCATACAGGGCTTGTGTGTGTATATGTATATATATCCTTGTAGCAGCAGGTGGTGCACATGGAGCCGCTCAGCAGTGTGGCATGTAGGCGTATGGGAAAACTTGGTAGAACTCATTAAATATTAGTGTGAATTTTCAACTTCCTGCTCATTTGGGGGCTTATCCATCAAGAAGAGGGTGGAACTAGACACTGATTAAAGGGAATCTGTCACCAGATCTTTACTGCCCCAGCTGAGAGCAGCATGATGTGGGGGCAGAGACCCTGATTCCAGTTGTTACTTGCTGGACATTTTCATAGTCCGTTTTCTCTTCCCCAAATCTACCAGTTCTCTGAATGCTGGTCCTTGCATTTCCCCACCCACACCACTGGCAGTTTTCTGTCCCATGTGCAGGGCTGCCATTCTGTGTGTGTGGGGGGGGGCAAGGTTATACAGAGCTCATGAATTTGGAGCAGGTCCTCTAAACTTGTAGTAATCTGAGCAAACGGGGATTTTACCAAAACTACACAATGGGAGTCGAGTTAGTGACTTCACTAGAATCGGGGTCGTCTTCTCTACATTCTGGTGCTATGAGATTGGGTGGGACGGACCTTCCCTTTAATGACCATTACATGGGTGTAGAGGAAAGTTTGAGTAACCAGGACCGTCCCTGTCAGTGCTGAGCCCAGAATGAGACTGCTGGCTGCAAATCAAGGGCATGTTCCCTATATATCTGTAGAGTCTTGTGCCCACAGAAGTCAGGCCTAATATTTATCAATGTCTGGCTAATCTTGGCTACGTAGTGTTTCTGCACAATTTAGTAGCACTGTGTAAGTACTGTGAGCCCTCGCAGACAGGGTCCTCCCTCCTTATGTACCTGTGTGACTTGTTTTTTGCTTGTTTAATGTATTTGTCTATATTTGCCCCCTTTTCACATGTAAAGCGCCATGGAATAAATGGCGCTACAAAAATGCATAATAAGGTGTCAAAGGGAACCTGTCACCCCCAAATTTGCGGGTTAGGTAAGCCCACTGGCATCAGGGGCTTATCTACAGCATTCTGGAATGCTGTAGATAAGCCCCCGATGTATCCTAAAAGATGAGAAAAAGATGTTAGATTATACTCACCCAGGGGTGGTCCGGCGCCTCCCATCTTCATCAGATGACGTCCTCTTCTGGTCTTCACGCTGCGGCTCCAGCGCAGGCGTACTTTTTCTTCCCTGTTGAGGGCAGAGCAAAGTACTGCAGTGCGCGGGCGCTGGACCTCTCTGACCTTTCCCGGCGCCTGCGCACTGCAGTACTTTGCTCTGCCCTCGACAGGGAAGACAAAGTACGCCTGCGCTGGAGCCGCAGCGTGAAGACCAGAAGAGGACGTCATCTGATGAAGATGGGAGGCGCCGGACCAACAGCGGGACCACCCCTGGGTGAGTATAATCTAACATCTTTTTCTCATCTTTTAGGATACATCGGGGGCTTATCTACAGTATTCCAGAATGCTGTAGATAAGCCCCTGATGCCAGTGGGCTTACCTCACCCGCAATTTTCGGGGTGACCGGTTCCCTTTAAATTACCTATGTTTTTGTTTAAAGAGCTATACATGATGAAACCTTTTCGACGGGCGGACTGATAGACTTCCTATGGTGGTCTCTGCTGAATGTCGATTGCTGACTGTAGCTCTACATCTGTGTTTTTTTTTTTTTTTTTTACAAGTTTTGTTTTTGTATCTGGCAAATTACCAGTCTGTAACAAGTGACCCTTGTTATGTACATTGACGAGTAATTGACAACTTTATGAAAGATTTCATGTCAAAGTGGATCTGTCAGTAGGTTTTTTGGTCTGAGTGCAGGAAAATGTAGAGGCAGATATACTGATTCCAGTGATTGCCCTTGGAGATGAGTGGATGGCTTTGTGCATCTCCAGTCCATAGTCCAGTGCTCACAGAACAGAAGCTAGCTCAGCTTGAGTGAATCCAGACTGGAGGACTCCGTAAGCCCAGGAACTTTACGCCTCTCCTATCCACATCCTGGACCTGGGTTGCACAAACTGATGTGCTCGCCTCTTAATCATTCACTGGGCTGCTTGCTGCAGATTTGGTAAAATCTCCAATTTATCTGCTGTAAGCTCTACCAGTTCTCTGAATGCTGAGCTCTGTATAACCAACACCCACCACCCACACAGTTTTCGGTGTACACTGCATAGGCAGAAAGCTGCTAATCTGTGATGGGTGCAGGGTTGTACAGAGCTCATTAATATGGAGGTAAAAACGTTTGATAAAACAGAAGCGGCTGAAGAGTGACACTGGCATCTGGGTCTCTGCCCCTACATCATGCTGCACTCCGATTGAGTGTCAAAAAACTGCTGACATTGCAAATTTTAAAGGGAATCAGTGCTTATTGACTGAGTTACAGGATATCACTAAGTGTTAGCACAGTTTCTGGGTAATCACCTGGCAGATTTTTCTATTGCACATTTTGCAGGTCACTTTAACACTTTAATTTGCATGAAGAATGGTGAAATCCACGATGAGTCTGCAAAAGGCATGCTTTGGTAGCAATCCACAACCATGTCATCTTGCATGAAACTCTGTATGCTCCTGGGTGATTTATTGGACCATTTTGAAATGGCGCAGGGCAATGTCCATAGAAGTCTGTTGCTGCTGAACTTAATTGTTTTCTCCCGAGTTTGTATGGTCTATGTACAAAGACTAGGAGAAAAATCTTCAGTGACCTGTACACCTTTTTATTTTTTTTATATTATAGAGGTGAATAAGAAAGAAGTTGTGGAGGCAGTGACTATTGTGGAAACCCCCCCTATGGTCATTGTTGGAATTGTGGGATACGTCCAGACTCCACGTGGTCTTCGCAGCATTAAGACCATCTTTGCTGAGCACATCAGTGACGAATGCAAGAGGCGCTTCTACAAGAACTGGTAAGACACTGCTACTTCAGGTATTCTGGAGGGTGGTTGATATAATGCAATTCATGGTCTCGAAAAGGAAGAGCATAGATTGAAGATGTTATAGTGAAGTTGTAATTTGTTTTTGATTTCAAGGCATTCTGTCAGCACAGAATGATTGGTTAAACCCAGTACAGGTGCTCAGTGCTTTGCGGCAGATCCAAACCTTTTCATACACCTTCCCACCAGCTAATTTTCCCCCTATCCCCATTCTCCCCCTTATTTGATTGACAGCTCTAGCTTCATGGGGCCAGAGAAAGGAGGAGATAGATGGAAACCAAGCATATGGGAAGGTGTAGTTAAATGATTGGCCTCACCTTGAAGCACTGAGCACCTGTACTTGCTTCAAACCGTCATGCTGTGCGGAGTCCCTTTAAATGGTAACTGTAGGGATCAGTAGAAGGCAATGGAAGATCCATTGTAAAACTGTTTTAATCTCCACTTAATGAGCCACCTCTTCATCTGTGCTTTGCTTCTTGATCTCACCATTCACTATGGTGGAGGGTGGGGGCAGCCAGCACAGAGATCCTCCTCCTCCACCACCTATTTTATTGGGAGGCAAGGGGGTAGGAAGACTTGAGAAGCAGAGGGAGACAAAGATCGTGCTGAGCCTTCTAACAAGTCTCTTGCCTCACCCTAGTTTTTCTTCATTGATTAGTGTTGCTGTATTTCCTCCCTACTGCTGCTTATGTGCTACCACAGGATTACCTGTGTGTATGTGAGAAATCACAGCAGCTGTTCTACTCCCACCAGCTCAGTTAGTTACAAATTTAGGGCTCTCCCAGAGAGGAACATTCATGAAAATGCAGTATACAAGTCACATAATGACCAGAGATGAGGGTCTTCCTCATGTACACACTAGACTGCCTATTCTGTAAAGTGACATGAACGTACAGTTCCCTTTTAAGCATCCTAACTGTTGTGGCATTTTGCGATAACTCCCTGATGTATAGTCAGACAGCCTCTTACATGCTTATTTAATGTGCTGCAAGGATCTGTTAACTTTTTTTGACCTTCATTTGCTAGTATTAATTTACATGGAATGAACATTGGCAGCTCCTCTCAGCTCTGGCCTTGTCTGCCTCTGTCTGATGAGCTCCAGGCTCCGCTTGCTGGCTGAAAATCTCCTTTGAAGCCATGCAATGAGCCAAACACCTGGAATGGTTTGGTGCCTTCCGCTCTTGTCCTTTCATTGGGGCATGATGAGGGTCCACTCCAACTTGCATGCTCTGCCATTGAAGGTATAAATCCAAGAAGAAGGCCTTCACCAAGTACTGCAAGAAGTGGCAAGATGAAGAAGGCAAGAAGCAACTGGAGAAAGACTTTGCAAGCATGAAGAAATACTGCCAGGTCATCCGAGTCATTGCCCATACACAGGTATGTGCTAGTTATTGCATGTTAGTCTGTTCTAGATCTAGTCTACTGTAGCCTTCAAAAACCCACAGCAGCATTTATGGGAATTTAAAATGTAACTTTTATTACAGGATACAGATAAGTCCCATACACAAGAACCACAAAACTACAAATTCACATTGAGCACCAACACAAGTATAGGGCATTCCAGCTGTAGGCTACATTGTGACCCAAGTCTAGTACTGTGTGTTTAAAGGGAATTGTCACCAAGGTTTGCCACCTAATCTTAGCAGTATAATAGAGACATACCTTGATTAGTGATATCACTTACTGGGCTGTTTGCTGTAGTTTTCATACTTTCTTGTTGATGAAATAGATTTTCTCAATGGGGGACTAGTAAACCTCTTGCCAAATAGTCAATCATATTTTTGTGTTCTGTATAAGTTTGTAGTCACCACTAATGAACAGCTCTGTGTACACTGTGCATAGGCAAAAAGCTGCCAATCAGTGGTGGGGTTATACAGAACTCTGCATTCATAACATCTGCAGCAGATAAAAATGGGTTTTTATTAAGACTGCAGTAATCTGCCCAGCAAATGATACATCACTGGGATCAGGGTCTCTGCCCCTGATGGGGGTAGCAAGAACCTGGGGACAGATTCAATTTTTGATTGTGATCAGACAATCATTGAATGGTAGACAGGCTTGCCTACTGTAAATGTCACTCAGTATAAGCCGAAGTCTAGCGACCATCTGATAGCCCCCTTTAGTGCAGGGAAGGCTTAAAGATGTAGTCAACTATTTTAGCATTGATGTTCTATCCTTGGAACGATCAGCTGCTATCTGTCGGTGGCTGCTGCTAGCCATGAGTAGTCGCCTGCCTATTCCATAGGAGGCGGATGAGTAGTACCCTGCAGCGGCCAATATGGGAAGACTGCCAGCTCCGCAGGTGAGTACTCGTGGCTGGCAGCAGCCACTGACAGATAACAGCTGATCATCCCACAGACAGGACATCAATGCTAAAGTAGAGGACTACATCTTTAAGCCTTCCCTGCACTAAAGGGGGGCTATCCGCAAGTGAGTGCTGATGGCTGCCATCGGTAACGGCTGATCGGGGATGCCAGGTGTCGGACCCTGACCGATCAAACATTGATTTATTCTAAGGATAGGACATCAATGACATAATGGGCAACCAACTTTAATAGTGTTTTCCAAGGAAAGTGCTTCCTCGCATTGCAAGGGCAAAACCAATCGGTCCTCTATAATGGACACCGAACAATGTCCTTCAGACATGTTAACTCCCAATCGCTTTCATTTTGAGATTATGCATAATCTTATCAGGGAAATTGTAATAGAGTAGAAGTGGGGGGTTCTACTGATGATCTCAGCTTGCTCAAGCTACGTGCAACCTGGCATTCTGGCTACCCATGGACCGAATATATATATATGATGCTACATGAGTTTGCCATTGAGAACCGTAAATGACACAGGACTTGGGCGTTATCAGATCTTGAGACCAAATGATGAGATTCTCGACGGGCGGACAGATGATTGTTTCTGCAATCTTTGCTGAGTGTCGATTTTTCTGACTTGTACTCCTATTGATCTGAATCAGGTTGGAGCCTTTGCAAATTTTTAAGTAGAATTTAAAGCTTTACCTTTTGACCTTGTAAGATGCGTCTGCTGCCCCTGCGTCAGAAGAAGTCTCATCTCATGGAGATCCAGGTGAACGGAGGGACAATCGCAGAGAAGGTGGACTGGGCTCGTGAGAAGCTGGAGCAGCAGGTGGCAGTGTCTGGCGTTTTTGGTCAGGATGAAATGATTGACGTCATTGGAGTCACCAAGGGAAAAGGCTACAAAGGTGAGGCTGAAGGGTCTGCCACTTTCTATAATGGGTGATGTGGGGTTGGACAAAACAGTTTTTCCTTAATCTGGTCAGGAACCGTGACTTGCTGTACTGAACTTATGTGGTTTAGTTTGTTCTGTGATGAGGTCATGGAATAAGCACTGGGCACGGTGCCTGATAACGCTGAAGAATTATTCCATGCTGCCTTCCTTCTGAGAACAAGATGACGTAAGGCTACTAAAAAGACCTGTGTAACTAATCTACTAACCTGTTTTTTTTTTTTTTTCTTCCCACCCAGGTGTGACTAGCCGGTGGCATACAAAGAAGCTGCCACGTAAGACTCATAGAGGTCTCAGAAAGGTTGCTTGTATTGGAGCTTGGCATCCTGCCCGTGTTGCCTTCTCTGTGGCTCGTGCTGGCCAGAAAGGTTATCACCACCGCACGGAGATCAACAAGAAGGTATGTGATGTTAAAGTTGACCGTACTTTGTGGGTTTTTTTTTTTTTTAACAGTTAAACTAAAGTTTTGCTTTTCTTTCAGATCTACAAGATTGGGCAAGGCTACCACTCAAAAGATGGGAAACTTGTGAAGAGCAATGCTTCAACCGACTATGATCTGTCAGACAAGAGTATCAACCCATTGGTAAGCTCACTTTATGGTAGTGTTGTCAAACTAGTGGTTCTTGCCAATGGCTAGCCTGCATGTATTTAGAGTGAAGACTTTGTTACCTTGATAGATTGTTTTGAACTCCATGGGGAATAGGGGTAAGCGTGAGTATTTGCTTGTCTCACGGAGCAATGCATTTTGTCATGGATGATATACCCAAGATAAGAAAATTATCTCAAAAGAACATTAAAAAATGTTTGTGCAAAATAACCTGCACTACAGGTGGCTGTCCGTAGGTCTATATCACTGACTGTCCTATGATGAAGCAATGGAATCCGCACTGGACAGTGCCTGAAAACCATGATTAAGACTTCCATGCTGCCTTCCTTCTGAGGACTGTGGTACCTGGTAGCAATCATTGCATTGCCCTTGGGTCACATTCAGACTGTACTGTAGTCATATTAATGCTGCCTAACTTGTAATCTGATTAAACCCCACTGGACTGCAATCAGTAGGCGTTAATTGTATCTCTGCTTGAAAATACACCCGGCTTTACCCTAAAGGTACCGTTGCACTAAACGACTTGCCAACGATCACGACCAGCGATACCACCTGGCCGTGATCGTTGGTAAGTCGTTGTGTGGTCGCTGGGGAGCTGTCACACAGACAGCTCTCTCCAGCGACCAACGATCCGGGGAACGACTTCAGCATCGTTGAAACTGTCTTCAACGATGCCGAAGTCCCCGGGTAACCAGGGTAAACATCGGGTTACTAAGTGCAGGGCTGCGCATAGTAACCCGATATTTACCCTGGTTACCATTGTAAAAAAAAAAGTACATACTTACATTCCGATGTCTGTCACGTCCCCCGCCGTCAGCTTCCCTGCACTGACTGTCAGTGCCGGCCGTAAAGCAGAGCACAGCGGAATGTAAGTATGTACTGTTTTTTTTTGTTTTTTTTTAACTTTTACAATGGTAACCAGGGTAAATATCGGGTTACTAAGCGCGGCCCTGCACTTAGTAACCCGATGTTTACCCTGGTTACAGGTGAACACATCGCTAGATCGGCGTCACACACGCCGATCTAGCGATGACAGCGGGGTGATCAGCGACCAAATAAAGGTCCTGATCATTCACCAATGATCTCCCAGCAGGGGCCTGATCGTTGGTCGCTGTCACACATAAAGATATCGTTAGCGGCATAGTTGCTACGTCACAAAAAGCGTGACGTTGCAATGATATCCTTAACGATATCGTTGTGTGAAGGTACCTTTAGTCTGACCTTTTAAGTCTATAATATGAAGATTGTCATGTGCAATAAATCCCCTTTTAATCCATGGCCCCCTTTTCCCATAGGTATGCTTTGTAGCTAATCACTGAAGATTGTCATGTAGGCATTGGTTTTTATGGTAACTTGTGTATTTTTTCCATGACCTTCACAATACTCAATTAGTCACTCTTCAAATCTTCTTAGGGTGGCTTTGTTCATTATGGAGAAGTAAAGAACGACTTCATCTTGCTGAAGGGCTGTGTTGTTGGGACCAAGAAACGAGTCCTTACCCTACGCAAATCCCTCCTGGTGCAGACCAGCCGTCGTGCATTGGAGAAGATCGACCTCAAGTTTATCGACACAACATCCAAATTTGGACATGGCCGTTTCCAGACTGCAGAAGAAAAGAAGGCTTTCATGGTATGAATTTGTAAACTATTTGCATCCCTGGCATTATCTAGCAAATTTGCTTACAGTATTGGGCTGGCTTTTTATTTGAAGTGTCCTAACTTAATTTACAGAAACGTAGCACTGCTGTGCTCTGAATTATCTTGGTTAACTGTTGGCATTCCTCACTTTGAACATATTGTCCAGCAGAGTGTAAACATCTGTTCGTGTATCCCTCTTATACATAAAGGTGTATGATTTGCCACACACTGAGCTCTGTCAACACTAAGATTAAATGTATAGTTTAAATGTAATCTCACGCGCTGTACTAACCTAAAGTCTTTATCCCACAGGGTCCACTCAAGAAAGACCGCTTGGCGAAGGAGGAAGCATAAGTCTGACCGTATATTGTGCCATCTACCACCTGGGCTACACTGCTGCATTTATGGATTTCTTATTAAATTCTATGAAACAATTCATGTGTCTTTTGCTTACTGAGTACATCAGTTTGTGGCATTTTAAAAATTATGTACATTTGGCTTTAGGGTGGTTGGACATGTGAAGCATGTGGGTTTTACTGGGCTTCCCTGTACATGACGTGGGTGGCTGAATGGTAAAACTGCGTGTACTGAATACATTCGTAATTTTTATTTTTTTTCCTGCATCTAACAATTTCATATGGAAAACCCACTCCTTAAACTGTGTACCCACAAGAGGAATAGAATTGTTGCAGCTTTCAAACATACCGTAGATCTTTTTTCTATTCGCCACGACAGCACCCACTAGAGAGAGGGGATCCGCCCCTAGGAACAGGAAACCTACAGAGAGATAAAAGGGGCGGCCCCCCCTCGCTCCTCAGTTGGTTTCCTGTTCCCAAGGAGGGAACCCTCAGAGAGAATCTCTGCAGCTAAGAAGAGGAAAAGCTCGCCTGGAACACAGCCTGTACGTCTCTGTTGAGCGACAGGGGCCCTAGAGCGAGCATCAGAGACGGGGGTTCCTGTTGGTTCCCCCCTCATCTGGATACATCAGCATGCCGGGATTACAACAGTCTCCCTGTTGGGAGACCGTTGGTTTTTGCTCCACCGCCTAAAGAATCCCCGTCAGCACACCAAGTAAGTGTCGCTATAGAAAGCGCTTACCCTCCGGCCACAGTGGGGCATGAACGGCCGCGGTAGCAGGAGCTTCTCTTCCTCTGCAGCATAGAAGGAAGACGCGCGAGCGCACATGCAGGCGCTGTATGGTCGGCGTACCCGGATGTAAAGAGCAACTTCCGGGTATGCGGGGTCAGCTGAGCATGCTGGCGTGGACGCCTTGGCGCTCAACAGCGGTGGAGAGGACCAATAAAGTTGGTCAGGTAAAAAAAAAAAAAAAAGGGGAGGAAAGATGGGGGCGTGTATCCCTTGTAAGAACGGCTCTATATAAGGCTGGAGACACATGGCACTGTGCGCACCATGTCGTCTCAGGAAGATATTGAGCGCCCACTGGAGGTTGTAATCCTGCCTAGTGGTGATGCTAATAAGAAAATCAGCGGACACTCAAAAATGAGTGATTCCACGGATAAATCGGGGAAAAAATCGTCCCGTTCCAAACCCCAGGCCGGCCAGACAACTCTGCAGCCGGTATATATTTTGTTTTCCGGATAAGTGTATATATAGCTTCATATCTCTTACAGTAGTCTCCTCTGCTTGTGTCTTTTTTATAGGCTAAGCGGACGTCAAAATCTAAACATAAGCAATGTAAGATATGTAATGAGCCCCTACCTGACTCGTATATTAAGGAGCTATGTCAACATTGCATTGATAACACTTTACAGCAGGAGAGTTCGGTCAGGATGAATGACATACGTCTCATGATCCGAGAAGAGCTTCAGTCCTTGAGGGGTAGTCCGGCGGTTAATATGGAAAGGAGAAGTAGAAGGACTCTTTCACCTATAGCCGACACATCAGCAGAAAGTGGAGAGGTGGACTCAGACATCTCTCAGAGATTGGATTCCTCGGAGGAGGAAGATTATGTCTGTTTTCCTACAGACAATGTAAATAATTTGGTTAAAGCTGTAAGAGGAACAATGGGGGTGTCAGAGTCTAAAGATCCCCAGACACCACAGGACATCATGTTCGCAGGTTTATCGCAGCGAAAGGGCCAAGTATTCCCTGTGAATCAGGCCATTAAAGACCTTGTTAAAAAAGAATGGGCTAAAGGACAGAAGGGCTTTGTACCGGTATCATGTAAGAGGCGGTACCCCTTTGATGATGAGGACTTGGCAGTTTGGTCTAAAATTCCTAAAGTGGATGCGGCTGTAGCATCAACTTCTCGCCGATCCTCCTTACCCGTAGAGGATGCGGGCTCCTTGCCTGACCCCATGGATAGAAAATCAGACGCTCTGCTTAAGAGGTCATGGGAAGCTTGTGTCACGGCATTTAAACCGGCGATCTCAGCCACGTCCACTAGTAGATCTATGCTGGTCTGGCTGGAACAGTTGGACCAAAATATTAAGAGTGGTGTATCTAGGGAGAAACTACGTGCCTCTATTCCTTTGATTAAGGGGGCGGCAGCCTTCATTTCTGATGCCTCTATAGACTCTCTCCGCCTAGCAGCCAGAACAGCCAGCCTCACTAATACGGCACGGCGCGCTTTATGGTTAAAGAATTGGAAAGGGGATGCCCAGTCCAGGGCTAAATTGTGTACTATACCCTGCCAGGGTGAGTACCTCTTTGGAACGGTCTTAGACGAAATTCTCACTAAGGCAGGTGAAAGGAAGAAGGGGTTCCCTAATCCCTTTATTCCTTCTTACAGAAGGGCGTTCAAGAAGCCACCATTCGGAAGGAAGGGAGGCTTCAGGGACCGATGGAATAACAAGGATTTCAAACAAAGAGGAAATTTGTTCAATAAGCGCCCCTTCAAGCCAGCAGATAAATTCCGCTGATTATATTTCACCGGTGGGAGGAAGACTAAAACAATTTAGTAGGCAGTGGAAAGACATAACGGTTAATCCATGGGCCATTGATTTAATATCTTCAGGCCTCACATTAGACTTTATTAGAAGGCCTCCGGACTCCTTCCTCCTTACCACCTTAAGATCCAGGCCTCAACAAGAGGCACTTGAAACCGAAGTTAAATCCCTCTTACTCAAACAAGTGCTGGTAGAGGTTCCATCTTCCCAGATAGGGAGGGGATTTTACTCTCCCTTATTTCTGATTAGTAAGCCTGATGGCTCTTTCAGAACTATAATTAACTTGAGAAAACTGAACTCCTTTATAAGACCCAAAACATTTAAAATGGAATCCATACGTTCGGCCATAAAAAATCTATTTCCAAACTGTTACATGGTAGTATTGGATCTAAAAGATGCTTATTACCATATTCCTATACACCATTTACATCAGCAATTTCTTCGAGTAGCAGTTTGTATAGAAGGGCAAATTCGTCATCTACAATACCGGGCAATGCCCTTCGGTTTATCTATGGCCCCAAGGGTTTTTACTAAATTGCTACTGGAAGTAATGTCCTTTTTACGGATAAAAGATACCTTGGTCATTCCGTATTTGGATGACCTATTGATTGTAGGTAAGAACTCCCTACAGTGTGAGCAGAGGTTACAGGAGGTAGTGTCATCCTTACAAAACCTGGGCTGGCTGGTTAATTGGGAAAAATCTAGACTCCAGCCAGTAACGTGTCAGAAATTCCTTGGGCTCCTTCTAGATTCAGTTGACCAGATTTGCAAGCTTCCTGAGGATAAGAAAACTTCCATATTCGATAAAGTGTCCTTAGCGATCAGAAAGCGTAGTATGTCATTAAGGAATGTCATGTCACTACTAGGTTCTCTAACATCGTGCATTCCTGCGGTCCAGTGGGCGCAGTTCCATACTAGGCATCTACAAAAATTTGTATTGGATGAGGACATTAAAAATAGAGGATGTCTGGATAAAACAGTTTTCCTAACGTCAGAAGTAGTACACTCCCTTATGTGGTGGTTGAATCGGAAAAATCTCTCGAGAGGGGTTCTATGGGTAATCACCCCTTCTAGTATAGTGACCACAGACGCTAGTCCTGAAGGCTGGGGGGCACATTTTCAGGATCAATGGGTCCAGGGTATTTGGTCCAGTTCAGAACTTAATAATTCCTCAAATGTCAAAGAGTTGAGGGCTATATACTACTCCCTACTTCACTTTCTTCCTCAGCTCAGCGGCTCACACACAAGAGTATTCTCCGACAACACCACTGCGGTGGCGTATCTGAACCATCAAGGAGGTACAAGGTCGGACAAACTCAGAGAAGTGGCTTCAGACATCATGGAGTTGGCCGAAGGTCATCTGCTATCCTTGTCAGCAGTGCACATCAGGGGCATAGACAATTTTCATGCCGATTTCCTCAGCCGTCACACTCTTCATCAGGGAGAATGGATGCTGAACAGGAAGATTTTCAGATTAATAACAGCTCGATGGGGTGTTCCTCAAATAGACTTGTTTTCCACAAGAGCCAACCGTCAGGTCAGGAGGTTTGCCTCTCTATGCAGGGAGGACAAGCCGGACATACTCGATGCCCTCCAGGTACCATGGACATTCGACCTGGCCTATGCTTTCCCCCCATGGAATCTATTACCTATAGTAATAAGAAAAATAAGGGAGGAAGGCGCAAGAGTTCTGTTAATAGCCCCATTCTGGCCCAAAAGGCCATGGTTCTCATGGCTGAGGGCGATGTCAGTGTCAGACCCGTGGATTCTGCCTCAGTCCAAGGACTTGCTCTCTCAGGGACCATTCCTCCATCCTCAGGCAAAGGGCATGAACCTGACTGCCTGGAGTTTGAGAGGCAGTTACTAAGTATAACGGGGTTTTCTAGTGGGTTAATTAACACTCTTATGAAGAGTAGAAAACCTTCAACTACTAGAATTTATGTTAGAATTTGGAGAAAATTTCTTCAATTCCATACTGCACAACTTTCATCTGAAGTTCCTATATTTCCAGTGTTGGAATTTCTACAAAGGGGTTTGGAATTAGGACTCTCCGTAAGCACTCTGAAGGTCCAGGTTTCAGCTTTAGGAGCTCTTTTTAATTATGATGTTGCGGGTAATAGGTGGATATCCCGATTCATATCTGCCTGTGAGCGTTCAAGACCAATTAGCATACCGCAGGTTCCTCAGTGGGATTTATCCATAGTCCTGGAAGCATTGACACAGCCACCGTTTGAGCCTCTCCATACAGCCTCACTAAAAAATATTTCTTTGAAAACGGTATTGTTAGTGGCATTAGTTTCTGCTAGAAGAGTGAGTGATCTCCAGGCATTATCTATAGATCCTCCCTTTTTATCTGTAACATCAGATAGGATAATTTTGAAAACAGACCCTTGTTATCTTCCTAAAGTAGCCACTACTTTTCATAGAACCCAGGAGATCTTGTTACCTACCTTTTATGAGAACCACTCAACTCCAGAAGAAGTAAAACTTCATACTCTAGATGTAAAAAGAATTGTGCTAGCCTATTTAGAGAGAACCAGGGACTGGAGGAAGAGTAGGGCTCTCTTTGTGTCTTTCCAGGGTAAAACCAAAGGTACCAGAGTGACAAAGAACACATTATCTCGCTGGATCAGAGAGGCCATAATCCTGGCGTATAAAGCTGGAGGTAGAGATCCTCCGATGCATATAGGAGCACACTCTACAAGAGCCTTGTCGACTTCCTGGGCAGAAAGGGCGAATGTGCCAATAGACCTTATATGTAAGGCTGCAACTTGGTCTTCACCTAATACATTCTATAAACATTATAGATTAGATCTATCCTCTGCTTCTGATCTGACTTTTGGGGTATCGGTCCTTGACTCAGTAAACCCACCCAGTCTATAGTCTCTGAAATTCTCTCTAGTGGGTGCTGTCGTGGCGAATAGAAAATACCGGATTACGTACCGGTAATGCTCTTTTATAGAGCCCACGACAGCACCCTTTCACATCCCTCCCTTTTCTGTATATAGTCGCACGTGGTGCTTCTTTGGTGAGGTGTAAATATTAGAAGAAAGTAACATAAGGTTGTAAATATGTATATATATGTATGGATATACCTGAACCTGTTAACTAAAACCTGGCGGCGGTTCCTCCTATTCTCTGTAAAACAACTGAGGAGCGAGGGGGGGGGCCGCCCCTTTTATCTCTCTGTAGGTTTCCTGTTCCTAGGGGCGGATCCCCTCTCTCTAGTGGGTGCTGTCGTGGGCTCTATAAAAGAGCATTACCGGTACGTAATCCGGTATTTTTTTTGTGTGTGTGTGCTCACAAACGTTCTTTAATCCCTGTTCTGACAACTTTGCTGGAAACGGGAAGACTCAGTGTCACTGAAGTTAACGGGAAGGTGCCATCAAAAAATTTTGTTTTCCAGCAAATGAAAAATGTAAAGAATTATTGTTAACATTTTGTTAAATATCATTTGTTTATAATTTAGTAAAATTTGAAAAATTTTGAAAGGTTTGGCATTTCCACTTTTAAACACTAGAGGGAGCAGCTACTGAAATTGGACAAAATCCAGTGTACAACTAGCTCACATTACTGCACTGCAGTAATTATGGGCGGAGTCTGCTGATGTGTGTGATGTCACTCTCTCCTCCCCTTCTGTGTGTTTGCTAAGGGATTAGAGCCGATGAGATTTAGGAACACATTGAACAGCCATTTTGTTAGTGACTGCAAAGTTATACTGACAAGTAGACAGAGGATGGCAGGCAGCAAGGATTCTGTGAGATATATGGTGGAGGGAGCAGGGTGACGGCAGCACAGAGTATTTCAGTCTAGCAGTGTGCTGGTCTATGGGGGGCACCCTGTTATGTGCCGGAGCAGCCAGGGATTTACATAGAACGCTGTCTTTTATACACATGGATGGACCGTCTGCTCCACAAAAATCCAAGAAACATTTTTGCTGGTTGATGGTCTGTTCTGATCCAGACAATGCATGCAAAGACCCCATTCCCCTCCTCAGATCTTGTCCTGGCAATGTGTGAAAGCGAGGCGACAGGTGCAATTGGGGTTACGCTGGGAAGCAGGCTGAGGGGAAATGTAGCCATATAGTAACAATAAAAATGAGCCTGGGACCCCTCTATTCAGCTGCCTTGCCAGCCCTCCACTGACTGCACTTAACTGGAGGTTATGCTGCCCCCTCTATTATCCCAGACCCACGTGCAGGTTCTCAGCCAGAACCACCCTAGAATGGGTCCTTTATTCGGACTCCCATGACAGCACTACGAGAGAGGGGATCCGCCCTTAAGGAACAGGAAACCTACAGATACAAAAAGGGCAGTACCTCTCCCATGCATCAAACAAAGAAAAAAATAAAGAAAAAAATGGTGCTGCACAGCCTCACTCCTTTAAGTAAATCAATCGCGGTGGGTGGAAAAAATCTGACTTCAGCAATGGAGGTGCCGTTTCGCCCTGATCCAAGCGCTTCTACGGGTCTGGGGGACAGAGTCCCTTTAAGTTGGCAGCTAGAGCGGCAGGACTTTCTAATGCTGCAAGGAGAGCCCTATAGTTGAAATGCTGGCCAGGCAAAAGCAAGGCTCTGCGCTATCCCTTGTAAAGGCGAGTATTTATTTTGGCCTACCCTGGATGAACTCCTGGAGAAAGCAGGAGATAAGAAAAAATTTCCCAATTTATTCAATGCATATCATCGTCCCTTCAACAAGAGAAGGTTCAATCGAGGAGTGAAGCGCGCGCCTTCTCACCGGGTAGAGATCGATCCAGATGGGATGATAAGCGAAAACGAGGTACAGGTTTCATGTTTTGCCGTAACCCGACAGAGCAAAAAACAGGATCAATGACTAGAAATCCCGGTGGGAGGGAGACTTGCATTTCTCGGCAGAATGGTCGAGAATCTCAAACAGCGTTTGGATAAAAGACACTGTTTCCCATGATCTCAAACTTGAATTTGTTCATACTCCGCGGGACAAATTCAAGTTAACACCCTGGCGCTCATCTCCCACTGAACAATTCGCCCTAGAAGAAGAAGTGAGGACTCTTTGCTCTAAAAATTTTCTGGTAGAAGTGCCATATTCTCAGGCAGGGAAAGTGTTTTACTCTCCCCTATTCCTAATCCAAAAACCGGATAAGACTTATAGAACCATTATAAATCTTAAGGGTCTCAATAAGTTTTTGGTAAAACATACTTTCAAAATGGAGTCCATCAATTCGACAATAAAAATGCATTTCAACAACTGTTTTATGGTGGTAGTGGATTTGAAAGATGCCTACTATCATGTACCCATTCATGCTGATTTCCAACGATACCTGAGGGTAGCAGTGCTAATGGAGGGAAGGATTCAACATTTTCAGTTCAGGGCACGCCCCTTCGGGATAACTTCTGCTCCTAGAGTGTTCACTAAAATAATCGCTGAAGTCATGGCACATTTAAGGGAATCAAATATCCTTATAATCCCCTACTTAGATGATTTCCTTATTGTAGGGAATTCGGTAGATCACTGTCTGTCACAATGGGAGATTACTAAAGCTAAACTAGAACACCTGGGTTGGATCATAAACTTCGAAAAATCTAAGTTACAGCCCCTAAATATTCAAAAATTCCTGGGATTAATGTTGAATTCAGTAACACAGCAGTGTTTTCTCCCAATAGAAAAGATAGATCTGATTCAGAATTATGTATTAAAAGCAATTAATACACCCTCCATGACACTTCGGCAAGCAATGTTCCTACTTGGGTCACTCACATCTTGCATTCCAGCAGTTAAGTGGGCTCAGTTCCACACCAGATCCCTACAAAAAGAGTTAAATGGGAAATTAGCGTTGGGGCCAATAACATTGGATTCCCTTAGGTGGTGGTTAGATAAACAAAATTTATCAGCAGGGGTTCCCTGGATAGTAGATGTCACCCAGGTGATAACCACAGATGCCAGCTCTTCGGGGTGGGGAGCCTATATGGGGGACATGGTAGTCCAGGGGCAATGGGAACCCTTCACAACATTCTCATCCAACCAAAGGGAGTTGTTGGCGGTTGAATTGGCTGTTAAAAAATTCCTCATATATCTGCAGGGCCAACACGTCAGAATTCTGTCGGACAACAGAGTTGCAGTCGCTTATATAAACCGGCAAGGGGGAACATGTTCCGAGACATTAATGCAGATCACAGATCGCTTGTTCCAGGTGGCAGGGCTCAATTTTCAATCTTTGACAGCTCTCCACATCAAAGGAAAAGAGAATGTGACAACAGATTTCCTCAGCCGAAATGTATTAAAGCAATGAGAGTGGTCTCTCAACGAGGACATTTTCAATCTTATTGTCCACAGATGGGGTCAGCCAGTGGTGGATCTGTTCGCCACCAGAAGCAACAGAAAAGTAAAACTTTTTTGCTCTCTAAATCCCAGGGAGAATTCCCTGGCGGTGGACGCGTTTCTAATAAAATGGGATTTTCCAGTGGCTTATGCCTTCCCACCGCTGAACCTGATACCTCTAATTGTGAGGAAAATCAGGGAAGATCGAGCAAAAGGCATCCTTATCGCCCCCTTTTGGCCCAGAAGAACCTGGTTTGCCTGGCTCAAGACAATGTCCGTATCGGTTCCCTGGGTACTGCCAGAGATCCCGAACTTGCTTTCTCAGGGACCGATATCCCATCCACAAGTGGCAGCGCTCCATTTAACGGTGTGGAGTTTGAATGGTCATTATTAGTAGAAAAAGGCTTCTCTCCAAACTTACCCGTATATACTCGAGTATAAGCCGACCCGAGTATAAGCCGACCCCCCTAATTTTGCCACAAAAAACTGGGAAAACTTATTGACTCGAGTATAAGCCTAGGGTGGAAATGCAGCATTTACCGGTGAATTTCAAAAATAAAAATAGATCATTATTTCCCCATAGCTGTGCCATATAGTGCTCTGCATGTTCATTATTGCCCCATAGCTGCCATATAGTGCTCTGTACCGTTCATATTGCCCCATATCTGTGCCCCATATAGTGCTCTGCACCGTTCATATTTCCCCATAGCTGTGCCATATAATGCTCTGCACCGTTCATATTGCCCCATAGCTATGCTATATAGTGCTCTGCACCGTTCATATTGCCCCATAGCTGTGCCATATAGTGCTCTGCACCGTTCATATTTCCCCATAGCTGTGCCATATAGTGCTCTGCACCGTTCATTATTGCCCCATAGCTGTACCATATAGTGCTCTGCACCGTTCAGTATTGCCCCTTAGCTGTGCCATATAGTGCTCTGCACCGTTCATATTGCCCCATAGCTGTGCCATATAGTGCTCTGCACCGTTCATATTGCCCCATAGCTGTGCCCCATATAGTGCTCTGCACCGTTCATATTTCCCCATAGATGCTCCACATAAAGCTCTGCCATTGCTGCTGCTGCAATAAAAAAAAAAAAAATGCCATACTCACCTCTCTTGCTTGCAGCTCCCGGCGTCCGGTCCCGGCGACTCTATGCTCTGACTGATCAGGCAGAGGGCGGCGCGCACACTATACGCGTCATCGCGCCCTCTGACCTGCACAGTCAGAGCGGAGAGACGCCGGGAAGATGGAGCGGCGCCCGGCGGCTGGATCGTGGACAGGTGAATATGCGATACTTACCTGGTCCCAGCGTCCGGCTCCTTCTCCCGGTCAGCTGTCTTCGGTGCCGCAGCTTCTTCCTCTATCAGCGGTCACCGGCACCGCTGATTAGAGAAATGAATATGCGGCTCCACCCCTATGGGAGGTGGAGCCGCATATTCATTTCTCTAATAAGCGGTCCCACGTGACCGCTGAACAGTGGAAGAACTGCAGCACCAAAGACTGTGGGACAGGCGGGGAGCGCCAGGATCGCTGGAAGCAGGTAAGTATGCCTCAGCGCCCTCACCCCCTCACCCGCCGACCCTGCCACCCACCTTGACTCGAGTATAAGCCGAGAGGGGCACTTTCAGCCCAAAAATTTGGGCTGAAAATCTCGGCTTATACTCAAGTATATACAGTAGTAGAGACGCTCCTAAAGAGTAGAAAGCAAATAACTACGAAAATCTACTCTAGGACTTGGAGGAAGTTCTTGACCTGTTCAAAATTTAATATCCAAGAAGGGGTGCCGATACAACAAATTTTAGAGTTTCTGCAGAAGGGGTTTGAGTTAAAACTCTCTACTAGTACCCTTAGAGTACAGGTCTCAGCCCTGGGTGCTCTGTTTTCCTGTAATATAGCTAACAACTATTGGATAGCGAGGTTTATGAAGGCAGTTAGTAGAACTAGACCAGTGTATAAAGGCAGAACAGTTCCGTGGGATCTAAATTTAGTTCTGTTCTCTCTAACAAAACCCCCCTTTGAACCTCTACAAGAGGCCTTGATCAAAATGTTGACACTTAAGACAGCCTTCTTGATTGCCATATCCCCAATCCTGCGAGCTGAGGTTATCCAGGCGCTTTCCAGACTTCCGGACAGGGTAGTCCTTAGACCAGACCCAGCATATCTGCCGAAGGTAGCGACACGTTTTCATAGATCGCAGGAGATAGTTTTGCCATCTTTTATTCCTAATCCCTCTAATCCTAAAGAGCAGGAGCTTCATACGTTAGACGTTAGGAGATCTCTTCTACAGTATATTTCAGCCACTGATAATTGGAAGAAAGATGGAGCACTGCTTCTTTCCTTCCAAGGTCCAAGAAAAGGGTGTAGAGTATCGAAATATTCATTGGCTAAATGGGTTAGGGAAACCATCTCTCTAGCTTATACAGCAGATGGGGGGCCAGCTCTGCAGAATCTAAAGGCACATTCCACCCGGGCCATGGCGTCACCTTGGGCAGAAAGATCTGGAGTATCAGTGGAACAAATATGTAAGGCGGCCACATGGTCATCCCCTTCCACATTCTTTAAGCACTATTGGTTGGATTTGGGGTCCTCCTCTGATCTCTCCTTCGGGTTAAGGGTGCTACAAACTATAGTCCCTCCCTAAGGTAGCTTACATCTCTGTAAATCTCTCGTAGTGCTGTCATGGGAGTCTGAATAAAGCATTAAGCTACTTACTGGTAGCGGCATTTTTCGGAGGCCCATGACAGCACCCTTAGTTCCCTCCCTATTCACGTGGGGGTTGCACTTCCTAATATGTATATAGGTCGATATGTAGATCTCACGTGTTGGTGTCTAGTTACAATATAATAGGATGTTTTTCAAAATGTATATAATGTATATTTGTGTACCACTAACCGCGGTAGTCCTCTCAGGCTCTAAAATACAACTGATGCATGGGAGAGGTACCGCCCTTTTTGTATGTATCTGTAGGTTTCCTGTTCCTTAAGGGCGGATCCCCTCTCTCGTAGTGCTGTCATGGGCCTCCAAAAAAAGGCCGCTACCAGTAAGTAGCTTAATGCTTTCTGAAGATAATACTGCCATAGTGTTCTCACATAATACCGCCATATAGATCACACACAATACCGCCATATACTTATCACATACAGTCATAGATCACACACAATACCACCAAGTAGATCACAAAACCACCGTATAATTCTCACATACTACTGCCACATAATCACACATCCCACAGTATAGTTCTCATAATACCGTCATATAGTTTTCACATCATTCCACAATACTGATCAAACATAATACCACCAAATAGATCACATATAATACTGTCATATAGATCACACAATGCCATAATACAGATCACACAATACATGGCATCATCTGTGATCTATATGGCAGTATTATGTAGTAAATATATATGGCGGTATAATGTGTGGTCTTTATGGGAGTATTATGTGATAAATATACAGTACAGACCAAAAGTTTGGACACCTCATTTAAAGATTTTTCTGTATTTTCATCACTATGATAATTGTACATGCACACTGAAGGCATCAAAACTATGAATTAACATATGTGGTATTATATACTTAATTTCAGTTGTTCACACTTTTTTTGTTATGTCTTATATTCTAGGTTCTTCAAAGTAGCCACCTTTTGCGTTGATGACTGCTTTGCACACTCTTGGCATTCTCTTGATGAGCTTCAAGAGGTAGTCACCGGGAATGGCTTTCAATTCACAGGTGTGCCCTGTCAGGTTTAATAAGTGGAATTTCTTGCCTTATAAATGGGGTTGGGACCATCAGTTGGGTTGTGCAGAAGTCTGGTGGATACACAGCTGATAGTCCTACTGAATAGACTGTTAGCTGCTTTTTTTCTTGCCATAATACAAATTCTAAGTAAATAAAAACGAGTGGCCATCATTACTTTAAGAAATGAAGGTCAGTCAGTCTGAAAAATTGGGAAAACTTTGAAAGTGTCCCCAAGTGCAGTGGCAAAAACCATCAAGCTCTACAAAGAAACTGGCTCACATGAGGACCACCCCAGGAAAGGAAGATCAAGAGTCACCTCTGCTTCTGAGGATAAGTTTATCCGAGTCACCAGCCTCAGAAATCGCAGGTTAACAGCAGCTCAGATTAGAGACCAGGTCAATGCCACACAGAGTTCTAGCAGCAGACACATCTCTACAACTGTTAAGAGGAGACTTTGTGCAGCAGGCCTTTATGGTAAAATAGCTGCTAGGAAACCACTGCAAAGGACAGGCAACAAGCAGAAGAGACTTGTTTGGGCTAAAGAACACAAGGAATAGACATTAGATCAGTGGAAATCTGTGCTTTGTTCTGATGAGTCCAAATTTGAGATCTTTGGTTCCAACCACCGTGTCTTTGTGCGACGCAGAAAAGGTGAATGGATGGACTCTACATGCTGGTTCCCACCGTGAAGCATGGAGGAGGAGGTGTGATGGTGTGCGGGTGCTTTGCTGGTGACACTGCTGGAGATTTATTCAAAATTGAAGGCATACTGAACCAGCATGGCTACCACAGCATCTTGCAGCGGCATGCTATTCCATCCGGTTTGCATTTAGTTGGACCATCATTTATTTTTCAACAGGACAATGACCCCAAACACACCTCCAGGCTGTGTAAGGGCTATTTGACCAAGAAGGAGAGTGATGGGGTGCTACGCCAGATGACCTGGCCTCCACAGTCACCAGACCTGAACCCAATCGAGATGGTTTGGGGTGAGCTGGACTGCAGAGTGAACGCAAAAGGGCCAACAAGTGCTAAGCATCTCTGGGAACTCCTTCAAGATTGTTGGAAGACCATTCCGGGTGACAACCTCTTGAAGCTCATCAAGAGTATGCAAAGCAGTCATCAAAGCAAAAGGTGGCTACTTTGAAGAACCTAGAATATAAGACATATTTTCAGTTGTTTCACACTTTTTTGTTAAGTATATACAGTGGGGCAAAAAAGTATTTAGTCAGTCAGCAATAGTGCAAGTTCCACCACTTAAAAAGATGAGAGGCGTCTGTAATTTACATCATAGGTAGACCTCAACTATGGGAGACAAACTGAGAAAAAAAAATCCAGAAAATCACATTGTCTGTTTTTTTAACATTTTATTTGCATATTATGGTGGAAAATAAGTATTTGGTCAGAAACAAAATTTCATCTCAATACTTTGTAATATATCCTTTGTTGGCAATGACAGAGGTCAAACGTTTTCTGTAAGTCTTCACAAGGTTGCCACACACTGTTGTTGGTATGTTGGCCCATTCCTCCATGCAGATCTCCTCTTGAGCAGTGATGTTTTGGGCTTTTCGCTTGGCAACACGGACTTTCAACTCCCTCCAAAGGTTTTCTATAGGGTTGAGATCTGGAGACTGGCTAGGCCACTCCAGGACCTTGAAATGCTTCTTACGAAGCCACTCCTTCGTTGCCCTGGCGGTGTGCTTTGGATCATTGTCATGTTGAAAGACCCAGCCACGTTTCATCTTCAATGCCCTTGCTGATGGAAGGAGGTTTGCACTCAAAATCTCACGATACATGGCCCCATTCATTCTTTCATGTACCCGGATCAGTCGTCCTGGCCCCTTTGCAGAGAAACAGCCCCAAAGCATGATGTTTCCACCACCATGCTTTACAGTAGGTATGGTGTTTGATGGATGCAACTCAATATTCTTTTTCCTCCAAACACGACAAGTTGTGTTTCTACCAAACAGTTCCAGTTTGGTTTCATCAGACCATTGGACATTCTCCCAAAACTCCTCTGGATCATCCAAATGCTCTCTAGCAAACTTCAGACGGGCCCGGACATGTACTGGCTTAAGCAGTGGGACACGTCTGGCACTGCAGGATCTGAGTCCATGGTGGCGTAGTGTGTTACTTATGGTAGGCCTTGTTACATTGGTCCCAGCTCTCTGCAGTATATTCACTAGGTCCCCCCGCGTGGTTCTGGGATTTTTGCTCACCGTTCTTGTGATCATTCTGACCCCACGGGGTGGGATTTTGTGTGGAGCCCCAGATCGAGGGAGATTATCAGTGGTCTTGTATGTCTTCTATTTTCTAATTATTGCTCCCACTGTTGATTTCTTCACTCCAAGCTGGTTGGCTATTGCAGATTCAGTCTTCCCAGCCTGGTGCAGGGCTACAATTTTGTTTCTGGTGTCCTTTGACAGCTCTTTGGTCTTCACCATAGTGGAGTTTGGAGTCAGACTGTTTGAGGGTGTGCACAGGTGTCTTTTTACACTGATAACAAGTTTAAACAGGTGCCATTACTACAGGTAATGAGTGGAGGAAAGAGGAGACTCTTAAAGAAGAAGTTACAGGTCTGTGAGAGCAAGAAATCTTGATTGTTTGTTTCTGACCAAATACTTATTTTCCACCATAATATGCAAATAAAATGTTAAAAAAACAGACAATGTGATTTTCTGGATTTTTTTTTTCTCAGTTTGGCTCACATAGTTGAGGTCTACCTATGATGTAAATTACAGACGCCTCTCATCTTTTTAAGTGGTGGAACTTGCACTATTGCTGACTGACTAAATACTTTTTTGCCCCACTGTAATTCCATATGTGTTAATTCACAGTTTTGAGGCCTTAAGTGTGAATGTACAATTTTCATAGTCATGAAAATGCAGAAAAATCTTTAAATAAGGTGTGTCCAAACTTTTGGTCTGTATTGTATATGGCGGCATTATATGTGATCCATATGGCATTGTGCTGGTCTAGGGGGTCACAGAGAGATGTATGGTGGAGGGAGCAAGGTGACAGGAGCACAGAGTATTTCAGGAGAGCAGCGTGCTGGTGTATGGGGGGAGTGTGCTCACACAACTGTATACTTAGCCTTTACTGGCTATTACAATGGGGGACCCCCCCAAAAAAAAGATGTGACGTCCCCCTATAATAACCAGTAAACGCTATGCAGACTGACATTAATAGCTTAGGAAGGGGCCATGGATATGGTCCCCCCACAGGCTAAAAACATCAGCTCTCAGCCGCCTATTAGGCTTGGTTCACATTGCGTTCAGGGGCAACGTTAAACGGAGTGCGTTACACCGCGGCATAACGCGGTGTAATGTACTCCGTTAATGCTGCCATTGAATGCAATGTCGGACGCATCGCCTAGTGCGCTAGTGATGCGCCGTCATTGAGTGACGGACCCGAGACGCTGGCTGCAGTGTTTCCGGGTCCGTCACAGCTACCCCCGATGCTAGCAGAAGCTCCATCTGCGCTAGCGTGATGTAGCGCAGGCACTTGCGCTAGCAGCAGCCCGTTAGCGTATGTGCTGAACGGGCTGCTGCTAACCGAATGTGACCCTAGCCTTAGATGCGCCTTTTCTGGCGCTTTGCCTGGCAATTCCCACTTGCTCTGTAGCGGTAGCAAGTGGGATTCATATTTGGGGGGTTGATGTCACCTTTGTTAATCTTAATTAAACCATACTTACCGAACGCATAATCCCCGACTCCCTCGTCTCCTGCAACAAATATAATAAACCAAAATGGGGAAAGACATGCAGGGGGGGAGAGGTGTGCATAGGAGGGAGAGCGACCCATGGAGAGACATGCAGGGGGGAGAGGAGTGCATAGGAGGGAGAGCGACCCATGGAGAGACATGCAGGGGGGAAAGGAGTGCATAGGAGGGAGAGCGACCCATGGGGTGAGAGAAGTGTATAGGAGAGGATTAGATATGGACTGCTGAGCTGTGTATCTAATACTTTCCTGTGTATTTAAACCTGTCCTGTGTTTCTAACTACTGAGCTGTGTATCTAATCCTGTCCTGTGTGATACTGACTGCTGAGCAGTGTATCTAATCCTCTCCTGTGTGATACTGACTGCTGAGCAGTGTATCTAATCCTGTCCTGTGTGATACTGACTGCTGAGCAGTGTATCTAATCCTGTCCTGTGCGATACTGTCTGCTACACAGGACAGGATTAGATACCCAGGACAGGATTAGATACACAACTCACCAGTCAGTATCACACAGGACAAGATTAGATACACAGGACAAGACTAGATACACAGGACAGAGGTAGCAGTGGTAGGTGGTATATATAGGAGCAGGTAGAAGTAGGTGGTATATATAGGGGCAGGTAGCATTGGTAGGTGGTATATATATAGGGGCAGGTAGCATTGGTAGGTTGTGTATATAGAGGGGCAGGTAGCAGTGGTAGGTGGTATATAGAAGCAGGTAGTAGTGGTAGGTGGTATATAGAGGCAGGTAGCAGTGGTAGGTGGTATATAGAAGCAGGTAGAAGTAGGTGGTATATAGGGGAAAGTAGCAGTGGTAGGTGGTATATATAGGGGCAGGTAGAAGTAGGTGGTATATATAGGGGCAGGTAGCAGTGGTAGGTGGTATATATAGGGGCAAGTAGCAGTGGTAGGTGGTATATATAGGGGCAGGTAGCAGTGGTAGGTGGTATATATAGGGACAGGTAGCAGTGGTAGGTGGTATATATAGGGGCAGGTAGCAGTGGTAGGTGGTATATATAGGAGCAGGTAGAAGTAGTAGGTGGTATATATAGGGGCAGGTAGCAGTGGTAGGTGGTATATATAGAGGCAGGTAGCAGTGGTATATAGGGGCAGGTAGCAGTGGTAGGTGCATAATAAAAAAAAACGTACTTACCTTCCCTCCTCTCCCAGGAAGTGCTGCATCCTGTTCAGGGCAGAGCAGTGTGACGATCTCCCTTCTATGCTCTGAAGAGGTCGACAGTGAGCAGTGATTGCAGCCTCTACTGTAATACTAAGTACAGGCTGCAATCACCGCTCCTCGCTGCAGATACTTACCCCGGACCCTCGCTTCACAGCAGCAGCTTCTCCCCGATAGCTCCTGCCATCGCACGCACTGAGCTGTGTGTGCGATGACAGGAAAATAAAGCCCAGAGCTTTGGGCTACAACAAAATGGCCGAGATCTCATCCCACAGCTGTGACCTAGCAGCCCAGTGGGCGTGCCCAAGTCACAGCTAAGAAGCAGGAGGAGCGGCCTCAATGTAAGGGATGCGGTCGGAGTCCAACCGCAGTCTCTTATGCCCATTGCTGCCGTAAGTGAGGTGTGCAAGTGTCGTGCCCAGACACTTATTTAACATAAAGTACAACGTCTCATTAAAAAACATTCTCAGAATCAATGGGATCTGTTGTAACGTTCCAGAGTTATTACCACATAAAGTGACTCTGGTCAGAATTGTAAAAATTTGGCCTGGTCAGGAAGGTGAAAACAGACTGGAGTGGTAAGTGTTTAATACCAGAGTTCTTTCACCAGGAGGAGCTCTGCTTTCAGCATTTTTTTTCAAACAGACCTCATCCTATGATGAGGTTTTGTTGAGTTTGTGATGCTGCAGAATTCCTGCATCTATTATTTTAATTATGTTACTTTGTTTTTTTATTGCATTTTTTACGCTGCATTTTTTGTCTCTTTCATGTGTTATGCTTTAAATAAAGCTGCTTTGTTTTTCATACTTCCTTTGTTTTGGCTTTTGACAAAACTTTATTGAAATACATAGGTGCAGATTACATGCGTTTCCGCCAAAGAAACGCTCTAAAAATGCTTATGCAATTTTTTTTTTTTTTTTACCTGCCGATTTTTCCCATCTGATTTAAGTGTATGGGGAAAATCCACACAGAAAACTCAGTGAGACCGCAAGGGAAATTGACATGCAGGTCCGTTTATGCTGGGTAAAAGGTGCAGGCGGTAAATGTATGCAGCGTCCTACCCCCAGCGTCCAGATGTTACAGCATAGTGGATGGGATTTCACACAGACACACAGTGCACAGACACCCACTACTCTCCCGCAGAGATGGACATGCGGTGCATCTTTCCAGACTGCAGCATGTCTATCTTGCGGAGATGCCACGGAGCATCACTAACTCAGAAGGACGGCAGAGTGATAAATCATTACTGATCATGATCCAATGTAGAAGAGTCCCTGATGAACCAGAGTGGAATACAGCTGACTGGAAATGCATAGGCACAAACATGTCTTACAGGTCTGAGAAATCAGGACTTTACAGTAGTGGTCTAATAGGCAACCTATTAGCCTACATTCACACACAACGGTTATGCTGCAGCATTTAACCTGTAAGAGCATATAGAAAGATAACAAAGACAATGTGACAGAAAGTTCTAACCACGTGTCCACCAAATGGAAATAAACCATTAGAAGGTCCAGTGCAATAGAACATACAAGAAAAAAGCAAATAAGGAACCAAGATGAAGTAAAATTAGTATTTATTTATCAAAATATTTAAAACATTATTTAAATTACAATAAAGATGCAGAGCAAAATGAAGATGGTGAACCAGCGATGAAAGTCACTGATAGAGTAGAACCACAGGTCTGAGGCATAAAGATCTATCCAAGATACCTATAGTGAATCATAAATAGTTCCCATGTATATCCAGTAGGTAATTAGAGTAAAAAAATAAAATCTAAAGAGAATCAACCTAAAGAAAGAAGGACTTGTGAGTAGAGACTAATAACAATTACCTCGGACCCGCAGTGCCACGACTCCTACGCGCGTTTCGGCTTTGTGCCTTCTTCCGGGGAAGAAGTCACTCTATTGGTGACTTTCATTTCTGGTTCACCCTCTTCATTTTGCTTTGCATCTTTATTGTAATTTAAATAATGTTTTAAATATTTTGATAAATAAATACTAATTTTACTTCATCTTGGTTCCTTATGGGTTTTTAACCTGTGTTCCTCCTATCTGTTTCCGTATGCAATCACTGTGTCTCACTATCACTGCCTGTGTCTGCTACAAGATGGGGCAGAGGGTCATTTACAGACTGATGTGAAACAGCTTTCTGGTTTTTCATCTGTTTTTGAGGGATCCCTATAGTGTTAAATGACTGTCTTCTCAGATGAGAATAAAAAAGTTGAGAATAGTACAAGCTCGAAGTTTAACAAAGGACATATAGGTCTGTTAAAAAAAAAATATAAATGGTTTTATAAAATTATGATTGAGAAAAACTGATGTGCGAATACAGTTTAATAAACAAATTTCTGGTTGACCTGGGGGCATTATTAGGCATTATTAGGCTCCCAGCTGCGATGGTAACTGATCAAGTCACTGTGGAGTCAATGGGCTAACAGGGCTCATTCAGACGTCATTTTCCATCAGTGTAAGTAAACCAGGAGTGGAACATACAGGGAAAATGTAACTGAAATATTGACACCCATTCTGTGTTTTTGGAGACACTCCTGATTTTGGCCTACAAACACTGATGAAAAATCACTGAAGTCTGTATGAGCCCTAATGCAAACATCTGTACAAATTAGTCCTATCTATGTCTGAAATGCACAGACTGGCCACGGCTCTGCCGACCCAAGCGTCGCTACCTCATAGAAATTTAGGAATCTGGCATGGTCAAGTCGGGAGACCCGCGGCCAGTCCATGCATTATGGACCGAGATAGAACTGATGTGCATGGGCATCTACATGAGCCCTTATCCTTCTCCCTGTGTTGAAAACTTTAACCCCTTAGCGACCGCCGATACGCCTTTTAACGGCAGCAGTTAAGGGTACTTATTCCTCAGCGCCGCTTTTTAACGGCGCTGAGAAATAAATGTATTGCGCTTCCCAGCATTGGAATTTCTCCGGGGTCTTGGCTACCGGGGGTAGCAGAAACCCCGGAGAACCTGATTCGGGTGGGTACCGACTCCAGTGTTGCGATTGCCGTTATTCACTGTATAACGGCGACCGGAAAAAAAAAGTCAGAATTCCCATTAACAGTGCCTTGCGAAAGTATTTGGCCCCCTAAAACTTTTCAACCTTTTCCCACATATCATGCTTCCAAGATACCAAATGTAAATTTTTGGTGAAGAATCAACAAGTGGAACACAATTGTGAAGTTGAACAAAATTTATTGGTTATTTTAAATTTTTGTGGAAATTCAAAAACTAAAAAGTGGGGCGTGCAATATTATTCGGCCCCTTTACTTTCAGTGCAGCAAACTCAATCCAGAAGTTCATTGTGGATCTCTGAATGATCCAATGTTGTCCTAAATGCCTAATGATGATAAATATAATCCACCTGTGTGTAATCAAGTCTCTGTATAAATACACCTGCTCTGTGATAGTCTCAGGGTCTGTTTGAGGAACAGAGAGCATCATGAAGACCAAGGGACACAACAGGCAGGTCTGTGATACTGTTGTGGAGAAGTTTAAAGCCAGATTTGGGTACAAAATGATTTCCAAAACTTTAAACATCCCAAGGAGCACTGTGCAAGCGATGATATTGAAATGGAAGGAGTATCATACCACTGCAAATCTACCAAGACCTGGCCATCCCTCTAAACTTTCATCTCAAACAAGGAGAAGACTGAACAGAGATGCAGCCAAGAGGCCCATGATCACTCTGGATGAACTGCAGAGATCTACAGCTGAGGTGGGACAGTCTGTCCATAGGAAACCAATCAGTCGTACACTGCACAAATCTGGCCTTTATGGAAGAGTGGCAAGAAGAAAGCCATTTCTCAAAGATATCCATAAAAAGTGTCATTTAAAGTTTGCAACAAGCCACCTGGAGACACACCAAACATGTGGAACAAGGTTCTCTGGTCAGACGTATCCAAAATCTAACTTTTTGGCAACTATGCCCAACGATATATTTGGTGTAAAGGCAACACAGCTCATCACCCTGAACACACCATCCCCACTGCCAAACGTGGTGGCAGCATCATGGTTTGGGCCTGCTTTTCTTCAGCAGGGACAGGGAAGATGGTTAAAATTGATGGGAAGATGGATGGAGCCAAATACAGGACAATTCTTGAAGAAAACTTGTTGGAGTCTGCAAGAGACCTGAGACTGGGATGGAGATTCCACAGGAGGCGGAATAAAATGTGATTTTTTTTTCACCAACGCTTGAGGCGCTGTCTTTTCTGCTACTTGGTATGGACTTTCTTTCGGGATGAACTCCCTGGTTTTGACATGCGTCCTAAATAGTGTCCCGTAGGACCCTGGCTATATGAGATGCGGTTTAACTTATAATTTTTCATTGACTATTTGGGACGGAGATTTGTCTTCCAACAAGACAATGATCCCAAACATAAAGCAAAATCTACAATGGAATGGTTCACAAATTAACGCATTTAGGTGTTAGAATGGCCAAGTCAAAGTCCAGACCTCAATCCAATCGAGGATCTGTGGAAAGAGCTGAAAACTGCTGTTCACAAACGATCTCCATCAAACCTCACTGAGCTCGAGCTGTTTGCCAAGGAAGAACGGGCAACAATTTCAGTCTCTCGATGTACAAAACTGATAGAGACATGCCCCAAGCGACTTGCAGCTGTCATCGCAGCAAAAGGTGGTGTAACACAGTATTAAGTTAAAGGGGCCGAATAATATTGCATGCCCCACTTTTCAGTTTTTGAATTTCCACAAAAATTTAAAATAACCAATAAAGTTCATTCAACTTCACAATTGTGTTCCACTTGTTGATGATTCTTCACCAAAAATTTACATTTGGTATCTTTATGTTTGAAGCATGATATGTGGGAAAAGTTTGAAAAGTTCCAGGGGGCCGAATACTTTTGCAAGGCACTGTATCTCTCTCTCCTCTGATGTGATCTAGCACGTCAGAGAGAAAAATAGGGTCTCCCAAGCCCCTGGTACCTGCGATGCCCCCTGGTCCCTCTTGCTATGTTCCCTATTATGGACCTGGTGGTTAGGAGCACCTGGAACGACCTGATGGTTAAACTACCACAGAACAAGCTCTGGGAAGTGGGAGCTCTGCTGACCGCAACCCCTAATCCTATCACACACACTAGAAATAGCCGTGGAGCGTACCTAACTCGGCCTAGACGCCTCTTCACAGCCTAAGAGCTAACTAGCCCTAGAGATAGAAAATAAAGCCTACCTTGCCTCAGAGAAATTCCCCAAAGGAAAAGGCAGCCCCCCACATATATTGACTGTGAGTTAAGATGAAAGACACAAACACAGGAATGAAACAAGTTTCAGCAAAGGGAGGCCAGACTAACTAAACAGACTGAGGATAGGAAAGGTATCTTTACGGTCAGCACAAAAAACTACAAAAGACCACGCAGAGTGTGCAAAAAGACCTCCGCACTGACTCACGGTGCGGAGGTGCCACTCTGCATCCCAGAGCTTCCAGCTAGCAAGGCAAAATCATGATAGCAAGCTGGACAAGAAAACAAAGAACAAATAATAAACTAGCAGGGACTTAGCATCTGCTGGAGTAGACAGGTCACCCGAAAGATCCAAGAGCGAACTGAACCAGTACAAGAACATTGACAGCTGGCATGGAGTAACGATCTGAGTGGAGTTAAATAGAGCAGCCAGCTAAAGAATAAACTACGTCACCTGTGGAAAGAACCTCAGAAGCAGCAGCTCCACTCACAGCCACCAGAGGGAGTCCATGGACAGAACTCGCCGAAGTACCATTCATGACCACAGGAGGAAGTTCGATAACAGAATTCACAACAGTACCCCCCCCCCTTGAGGAGGGGTCACCGAACCCTCACCAGAGCCCCCAGGCCGATTAGGACGAGCCAAATGAAAGGCACGAACTAGATTGGCAGCATGAACATCAGAGGCAAAAACCCAGGAATTATCTTCCTGACCATAACCCTTCCACTTGACCAGGTACTGGAGTTTCCATCTCAAAATACGAGAATCCAAAATCTTTTCCACCACATACTCCAACTCCCCCTCGACCAACACCGGGGCAGGAGGATCAACGGAGGGAACCATAGGCGCCACGTATCTCCGCAATAACGACCTATGGAACACATTATGGATGGCAAAAGAAGCTGGAAGGGCCAAATGAAATGACACAGGATTGAGAACTTCAGAAATCTTATATGGACCAATGAAACGAGGCTTAAACTTAGGAGAGGAAACCTTCATAGGAACATAACGAGACGACAACCAAACCAAATCCCCAACACGAAGTCGGGGACCAACACAGCGCCGGCGGTTAGCAAAACGTTGAGCCTTCTCCTGGGACAATGTCAAATTGTCCACCACATGAGTCCAAATCTGCTGCAACCTGTCCACCACAGTATCCACACCAGGACAGTCCGAAGGCTCAACCTGCCCTGAAGAGAAACGAGGATGAAAACCAGAATTACAGAAAAACGGCGAAACCAAAGTAGCCGAGCTGGCCCGATTATTAAGGGCGAACTCAGTCAAAGGCAAGATTAAATGCTGTTTTCCATTCATCGCCCTGTTTAACACGCACAAGATTATACGCCCCTCGAAGATCTATCTTGGTGAACCAACTAGCCCCCTTAATCCGAGCAAACAAATCAGACAGCAGCGGCAAAGGGTACTGAAATTTGACTGTGATCTTATTAAGAAGGCGGTAATCAATACAAGGTCTCAAAGAACCATCCTTCTTGGCCACAAAAAAGAACCCTGCTCCCAACGGTGATGACGACGGGCGAATATGACCTTTCTCCAAGGATTCCTTTATATAACTCCGCATAGCGGCGTGCTCTGGCACAGATAAATTGAACAGTCGGCCCTTAGGAAACTTACTACCAGGAATCAAATTAATAGCACAATCGCAATCCCTATGAGGAGGTAGGGCACTGGATTTGGGCTCATCAAATACATCCCGGTAATCCGACAAAAATTCAGGGACTTCAGAAGGAGTGGAAGGCGAAATTGACAGCAATGGAACATCACCATGTACCCCTTGACAACCCCAGCTGGACACAGACATAGATTTCCAATCCAATACTGGATTATGGACCTGTAGCCATGGCAACCCCAAAACGACCACATCATGCAGATTATGCAACACCAAAAAGTGAATATCCTCCTGATGTGCAGGAGCCATGCACATGGTCAATTGAGTCCAGTACTGAGGCTTATTCTTGGCCAAAGGCGTAGCATCAATTCCTCTCAATGGAATAGGATACTGCAAGGGCTCCAAGAAAAAACCACAGCGCCTGGCAAACTCCAAGTCCAT
Source organism: Ranitomeya imitator (assembly GCF_032444005.1). Taxonomy (NCBI): domain Eukaryota; kingdom Metazoa; phylum Chordata; class Amphibia; order Anura; family Dendrobatidae; genus Ranitomeya; species Ranitomeya imitator. Next base: position 59,091,746 of record NC_091289.1, read on the forward strand.
CAAATTCAGGGCAGCGCCTGAATCCACAAATGCCACAACAGAATAGGACGACAAAGAGCAAATCAGAATAACGGACAAAAGAAATTTAGACTGTACCGTACCAATGGTGGCAGAGCTAGCGAACCGCTTAGTGCGCTTAGGACACTCGGAAATAGCATTAGTGGGATCTGTTGTGAATTCTGTGATCAAGCTCCCTCCTGTGGTCACGAGTGGTACTGCGGCTTCTGAGTTTCCTTCCTCAGGTGATGAGGTTAAGTCGTTAGGTGCTGCTCTATTTAACTCCACCTAGTGCTTTGATCCTGGCCTTCAGTCAATGTTCTAGTATTGGTCTTGCTTCCTCCTGGATCGTTCCTGTGGCCTGTCTGCTCAGCATAAGCTAAGTTCTGCTTGTGTTACTTTTGTTGCTATATTTTCTGTCCAGCTTGCTTTTTTGGTTCTGCTTGCTTGCTGGAAGCTCTGAGACACAGAGGGAGCACCTCCGTACCGTTAGTCGGTGCGGAGGGTCTTATTGCCCCTCTGCGTGGTTGTTTGTAGGTTTTTGTGTTGACCGCAAAGCTATCTTTCCTATCCTCGGTCTATTCAGTAAGTCGGGCCTCACTTTGCTAAATCTATTTCATCTCTGAGTTTGTATTTTCTTCTTAACTTACAGTCATTATATGTGGGGGGCTGCCTTTTCCTTTGGGGAATTTCTCTGAGGCAAGGTAGGCTTATTTTTCTATCTTCAGGACTAGCTAGTTTCTCAGGCTGTGCCGAGTTGCATAGGGAGTGTTAGGCGCAATCCACGGCTACCTCTAGTGTGGTTTGATAGGTTTAGGGATTGCGGTCAGCAGAGTTTCCACGTCTCAGAGCTCGTCCTATGTTTTGTGGTTTTTGTCAGGTCACTTGTGCTCTGAACTTCAAGGTCCATTGTGGTTCTGAATTACCTATTCATAACAGGAATCACCACAGTAAAAACACAGCCCATTCCGACGTCTGTGTTCTTGCCGTTCAGCTCTGGTCAAAGTCCTATCACATTGCATAGGCTCAGGCCTATGCTCAGAGAATACCGCCAAATGGTGCACAGCTTTGCGCTCCCGCAAGCGCCGATCGATCTGAATGGCCAAGGACATAGACTCATTCAGACCAGCAGGCGTGGGAAATCCCACCATGACATCCTTAAGGGTTTCAGAAAGACCCTTTCTGAAAATTGCCGCCAGGGCACACTTATTCCACTGAGTAAGCACAGACCACTTTCTAAACTTCTGACAGTACACCTCCGCTTCATCCTGACCCTGACACAAAGCCAGCAAGATTTTCTCTGCCTGATCCACTGAATTTGGTTCATCATAAAGCAATCCAAGCGCCAGAAAAAACGTATCTACATCACGCAATGCAGGATCTCCTGGCGCAAGGGAAAATGCCCAGTCTTGAGGGTCACCATGCAACAAAGAAATAATGATTTTTACTTGTTGAACGGGGTCACCAGAGGAGCGGGGTTTCAAAGCAAGAAACAGTTTACAATTATTTTTTAAATTCAGGAACTTAGATCTATCCCCAGAAAACAAATCAGGAATTGGAATTCTAGGCTCTAACATCGGATTTTGAACCACAAAATCTTGAATGTTTTGTACCCTTGCAGTGAGATGATCAACACAAGAGGACAGACCTTGAATGTCCATATCTACACCTGTGTCCTGAACCACCCAGAGGTTAAGGGGAAAAGAAAGACAAAACACACTGCAGAGAAAAAAAAATGGTCTTAGAACTTCTCTTATCTCTCTATTGAGATACATTAATACTTTGGGCCAGCTGTACTGTTATGGACCTGGTGGTTAGGAGCACCTGGAACGACCTGATGGTTAACCTAACATAGAACAAGCTCTGGGAAGTGGGAGCTCTGCTGACCACAACCCCTAATCCTATCACACACACTAGAAATAGCCGTGGAGCGTACCTAACTCGGCCTAGACGCCTCTTCACAGCCTAAGAGCTAACTAGCCCTAGAGATAGAAAATAAAGCCTACCTTGCCTCAGAGAAATTCCCCAAAGGAAAAGGCAGCCCCCCACATATATTGACTGTGAGTTAAGATGAAAGACACAAACACAGGAATGAAACAAGTTTCAGCAAAGGGAGGCCAGACTAACTAAACAGACTGAGGATAGGAAAGGTATCTTTGCGGTCAGCACAAAAAACTACAAAAGACCACGCAGAGTGTGCAAAAAGACCTCCGCACCGACTCACGGTGCGGAGGTGCCACTCTGCATCCCAGAGCTTCCAGCTAGCAAGGCAAAATCATGATAGCAAGCTGGACAAGAAAACAAAGAACAAATAATAAACTAGCAGGGACTTAGCATCTGCTGGAGTAGACAGGTCACCCGAAAGATCCAAGAGCGAACTGAACCAGTACAAGAACATTGACAGCTGGCATGGAGTAACGATCTGAGTGGAGTTAAATAGAGCAGCCAGCCAAAGAATAAACTACGTCACCTGTGGAAGGAACCTCAGAAGCAGCAGCTCCACTCACAGCCACCAGAGGGAGTCCATGGACAGAACTCGCCGAAGTACCATTCATGACCACAGGATGGAGTTCAATAACAGAATTCACAACAGTTCCCCGACCCTTGGCATCTTCAAGAAAAAAATGGTGGGCACATGAGCAGTGCACCCGGCAAGATCTGCCGGCTGGCACCCGGCAACAATAGATTTCTCCTATTGGTTAATTTTGATCACTGTGATAGATCCTATCACAGTGATCAAAATAAAAAAATAGTAAATCAAACCCACCTTTATCACCCACTCAGGTAGAAATAATAAAATGAGAAAATGTATTTCCATTTTTCCGTTGGAGTTATAGCTAGGGTTGGGGTTATAGATGGGGTTACATCTATAACCCCTAGGCTAGGCTAGGCTTATAGCTAGGGTTAGGGTTGGATTAGGGATGTGTTGGGGTTAGAGTTGTGTTGGGGTTAGGGTTATGGTTAGGGTTGGGATTAGGGTTAGTGGGGTGTGTTGGGGTTAGGGCTGTGTTAGGTATTTAGTTAGAATTGGGGGGGTTTCCATTGTTTAGGTACTTCATGGGGTCTCCAAATCCGTCATTGTGCCCGCTATTGATTTCAGCCAATTTTGGGTTCAAAAAGCCAAACAGTGCTGCCTCCCTTCTGAGCCCTACCCAAATAGTAGCTTTCCCCTACATACAAGATATTGGCGTACTGAGGAGAAATTACACAACACATTTTGTGGTCCATTGTCTCCTGATACCTTGTAAAAATAGAAAAGTTTGGTTCGAAAGTAAATTTTTTGTGAAAAAAGTAAAATGTTCATTTTTTCTTTCCACATTGCTTTAGTTCTTGTAAAGCACCTAAAGGGTTAATAAACTTATTGAATGTGGTTTTGCATACCTTGAGGGGTGCAGTTTTTAGAATGGTATCACTATTGGGTATTTTCTGTTATATTGACCCCCCAAACTCATTTCCAATGTGAGGTGGTCCCTAAAAAATGGTTTTGTTAATGTTGTTAGAAAAATGAGAAATCGCTGGTCAACTTTTAATCCTTATAACGTCCTAACAAAAAGAAGTTGTGTTTTCTAAATTGTGCTGATTTAAAGATAACATGCGGGAAATGTTATTTATTAACTACTTTGTGCGATTTGACTATGATTTAAAAGCACAAAGATTAAAAGTTTGAAAATTGCAAAATTTTCAAAATTTTTGCCAAATTTCCGTTTTGTTCATAAAAAAAACGCAAGATACAGTACAGACCAAAAGTTTGGACACACCTTCTCATTTAAAGATTTTTCTGTATTTTCATGACTATGAAAATCGTACATTCACACTGAAGGCATCATTTTATATATTATATATATATATATATTTATATATTTATATATATATATATTTTATATATTTTATATTCTAGGTTCGTCAAAGTAGCCACCTTTTGCTTTCATGACTGCTTTGCACACTCTTGGCATTCTCTTGATGAGCTTCAAGAGGTAGTCACTGGGACTGATTTTCACTTCACGAGTGTGCCCTGCCAGATTTAATTAGTGGGATTTCTGGCCTTATAAATGGGGTTGGGACCATCAGTTGTGTTGTGCAGAAGTCTGTTGGATACACAGCTGATAGTCCTACTGAATAGACTGTTAGAATTTGTATTATGGCAAGAAAAAAGCAGCTAAGTAAAGAAAAACATGTGGCCATCATTACTTTAAGAAATGAAGGTCAGTCAGTCCGAAAAATTGGGAAAACTTTGAAAGTGTCCCCAAGTGAAGTTGCAAAAACCATCAAGCGCTACAAAGAAACTGGCTCACATGAGGACCGCAACAGGAAAGGAAGACCAAGAGTCACCTCTGCTTCTGAGGATAAGTTTATCCGAGTCACCAGCCTCAGAAATCGCAGGCTAACAGCAGCTCAGATTAGAGACCAGGTCAATGCCACACAGAGTTCTAGCAGCAGACACATCTCTACAACAACTGTTAAGAGGAGACTTTGTGCACCAGGCCTTCATGGTAAAATACAGTTATATGAAAAAGTTTGGGCACCCCTATTAATCTTAAGCTTAATGTTTTATAAAAATTGTTTTTTTTGCAACAGCTATTTCAGTTTCATATATCTAATAACTGTTGGACACAGTAATGTTTCTGCCTTGAAATGAGGTTTATTGTACTAACAGAATATGTGCAATCTGCATTCAAACAAAGTTTGACAGGTGCATAAGTATGGGCACCCTTATCATTTTCTTGTTTTAAATACTCCTACCTACTTTTTACTGACTTACTAAAGCACTTTTTTTGGTTTTCTAACCTCATTGAGCTTTGAACTTCATAGCCAGGTGTATGCAATCATGAGAAAAGCTACTTAAAGTGACCACTTGCAAGTTGTTCTCCTGTTTGAATCTCCTCTGAAGAGTGGCATGATGGGCTCCTCAAAACAACTGTCTTATGATCTGAAAAAAAAGATTATTCAACATAATTGTTCAGGGGATGGATACAAAAAGCTGTCTCAAAGATTTAACCTGTCAGTTTCCACTGGGAGGAGCATAGTAAGGAAATGGAAGAACACAGGTACAGTTCTTGTTAAGGCCAGAAGTGGCAGGCCAAGAAAAACATCAGAAAGGCAGAGAAGAAGAATGGTGAGATCAGTCAAGTACAATCCTCAGACCACCTCCAGAGAGCTGCAGCATCAACTTGCTGCAGATGGTGTCACTGTGCATCGGTCAACTATACAATGCACTTTGCACAAGGAGAAGCTGTATGGGAGAGTGATGTGAAAGAAGCCGTTTCTGCAAGCACGCCACAAACAGAGTCGGCTGAGATATGCAAAAGCACATTTGGAGAAGCCAATTTCTTTTTGGAAGAAGGTCCTGTGGACTGATGAAACCAAGATTGAGTTGTTTGGTCATGCAAAAAGGCATTATGCATGGAGGCCAAAAAACAGCATTCCAAGAAAAACACTTGCTACCCAAAGTAAAATTTGGTGGAGGTTCCATCATGCTTTGGGGCTGTGTGGCCAATGCCGGCACCAGGAATCTTGTTGAAGTTGAGGGAGGCATGGATTCCTCTCAGTATCAGCAGATTCTTGACAATAATGTTCATGAATCAGTGACAAAGTTGAAGTTTCGCAGGGGATGGATCTTTCAGCAAGACAATGATCCAAAACACCGCTCCAAATCTACTCAGGCATTCCTGCAGAGGAACAATTACACTGTTCTGGAATGGCCATCCCAGTCCCCAGACCTGAATATCATTGAACATCTGTGGGATCATTTGTAGAGGGCTGTCCATGCTCGGCGACCATCAAACTTAACTGAACTGAAATTGTTTTGTAAAGAGGAATGGTCAAAAATACCTTCATCCAGGATCCAGGAACTCATTAAAAGCTACAGGAAGCGACTAGAGGCTGTTATTTTTTGCAAAAGGAGGATCTACTAAATATTAATGTCACTTTTCTGGTGGGGTGCCCATACTTATGCACCTGTCAAATTTTGTTTGAATGCAGATTGCACATTTTCTGTTAGTACAATAAACCTCATTTCAAGGCAGAAACATTACTGTGTCCAACAGTTATTAGATATGAAACTGAAATAGCTGTTGCAAAAAAAACAATTTTTTATAAAACATTAAGCTTAAGATTAATAGGGGTGCCCAAACTTTTTCATATAACTAGCTGCTAGAAAACCACTGCTAAGGACAGGCAACAAGCAGAAGAGACTTGTTTGGGCTAAAGAACACAAGGAATGGACATTAGACCAGTGGAAATCTGTGCTTTGGTCTGATGAGTCCAAATTTGAGATCTTTGGTTCCAACCACTGTGTCTTTGTGCAACGCAGAAAAGGTGAACGGATGGACTCTACAAACCATTCCCGGTGACTACCTCTGGAAGCTCATCAAGAGAATGCCAAGAGTGTGCAAAGCAGTCATCAAAGCAAAAGGTGGCTACTTTGAAGAACCTAGAATATAAGACATATTTTCAGTTGTTTCACACTTTTTTGTTAAGTATATAATTCCACACGTGTTAATTCATAGTTTTGATGCCTTCAGTGTGAATTTACAATTTTCATAGTCATGAAAATACAGAAAAATCTTTAAATGAGAAGGTGTGTCCAAACTTTTGGTCTGTACTGTATAACAAAGAAATGTTACCACTAACATGAAGTACAATATGTCACGAAAAAACATTCTCAGAGTCAGCTGGATACGTTGAAGCGTTCCAGAGCTATAACCTCATAAAGTGACAGAGGTCAGAATTGTAAAAATTGAAATTCAAGGGAAAAGAAAGCGGTCACTAGGGAGCGCTGTGAGGGTCACAGTTACAATTGAAAGCAAAAGGTCCACCGCAGCTCCAGCCGTTAACCTTCTAGGAGGATACAAAATGCAGTAAATAGTAATAACGGTCCTAGGAGCGCTGGGAATGAGACCAAAACAAGGATTTTAGTGTTGAACCACAACGCGTTTCAACGGTTAAACCGTCTTCATCAGGTGGAAGTTTATTAATGGAGAGCAGGAAGGGGTATTTAAACAAATAGCAACCAATAAAATTTGCAGTCAGCAGGTCACATGATAAGAACAAGTCACATGATAAAATAGTAAGGTCACATGGTAAAAACACAATAGGAACAAAACTATGTATATATCAAAAAAGATTAAATAAAGCCCCTAGACCTGATTAAAATATAAAACATGGTAAAATGCAAAAAATAAGACAACATATAATAAAATTACACTATAAAAACACTATAAAATGATTAAAAACAGAGAAATCACTTGTTAACCCTTTCAATGGTAAGATTTAACCCTTCAGGTGCCAGAGTCCCCAATTTAAAAATCCAGAAACCTTCCCTATTAATCAAGCTCCCATACCGATCAGATACATTTTCTGGTATAAAATCTATAATCGTCAGTTTCAGAGATTCTAAATTTTTTTGGTGCTTGGTTAAAAAATGCTATGCAACATAAAACCATTCCTAATATTTTGGCGATGCTTGTTCAGTCTTGCGTGCATGGTCTGTATAGTCCGTCCAAACATATTGGAGCCCACATCCGCATTCTATTAGATATACTACAAATGAGGATTGACAGTTGACATGGTAGTTGATTCTGTAATTAATATTAGTAGTATTGGATGTGAATTCTTTAACACCATTTCTGATGGAGTTACAACATAGACATTTTGCAGATCTGCAGGCAAAACAGCCGGGATTTTTTGTTAGCTGGGTCGCGGATGTGGCACTGGGGCTAATAACTGTATTGCTGGGTGCAACTAGGTTGCGGAGTGTGCGATTCCGCCTATAAATTATTCTGGGGTGGGTAGGGATGTGACCTGAGAATATCGGGTCACCTTCCAATATGAACCAATATTTCTTCAAAAGTCTCTGGATAGTGGCATGAGATTGATTAAAGGTTGTAACCAAGCTCCACTTAGCAAATTCAGAGGTCACAGATTTAGCCCGTATGGGCAGTATTGGCGCATAAGAAAAAATTGCACAAGAGACAAGGATTTTTTTGAAGAGGCCAAAGTCTTAGAGCAACGTTTTTTACAAAAAGGCTACCCTAAAAAACTGGTTCAAAGACGCCCTTTCTAAAACAGGAATATTGTCCCAATATGAATGTATACAGAAAATTAAAAGTAAAACTAGTCGGGGTGCTAAATCCGTGACCTCTGAATTTGCCAAGTGGAGCTTGGTTACTACCTTTAATCAATCTCATGCTACTATCCAGAGACTTTTGAAGAAATATTGGTTCATATTGGAAGGTGACCCGATATTCTCAGGTCACATCCCTACCCACCCCAGAATAATTTATAGGCGGAATCGCACACTCCGCAACCTAGTTGCACCCAGCAATACAGTTATTAGCCCCAGTGCCACATCCGCGACCCAGCTAACAAAAAATCCCGGCTGTTTTGCCTGCAGATCTGCAAAATGTCTGTGTTGTAACTCCATCAGAAATGGTGTTAAAGAATTCACATCCACACAAAAAAGAAAAGAAGAGGTGTCCCGCTATATACCAGGGTGTGCAGGTTTATATTATATATTTGTATTTTACATTATATATGTGAATGTGGACCAAGTTTCTTATGTACTATTGTTTTTAAGTATGTTTTATGGTTTTTTGAAGTTGCTGTTTGTTAATAAAATTCCTGTTGTTATATTTTGTACATTTTCATTTATTTGTTTTGTGGTGTGCATTCGTTTGAGTGGCTTCTTTTCTTTTTTGTGTAGATTTACGATATTAGCCGCTTGTTTGCACCCCGTTTGGTGTTTTGCACCATTCAATATTGGTAGTGCGCTCTTTCTATCCTATTGTAAAGAATTCACATCCAATACTACTAATATTAATTACAGAATCAACTACCATGTCAACTGTCAATCCTCATTTGTAGTATATCTAATAGAATGCGGATGTGGGCTCCAATATGTTTGGACGGACTATACAGACCATGCACGCAAGACTGAACAAGCATCGCCAAAATATTAGGAATGGTTTTATGTTGCATAGCATTTTTTAACCAAGCACCAAAAAAATTTAGAATCTCTGAAACTGACGATTATAGATTTTATACCAGAAAATGTATCTGATCGGTATGGGAGCTTGATTAATAGGGAAAGTTTCTGGATTTTTAAATTGGGGACTCTGGCACCTGAAGGGTTAAATCTCACCATTGAAAGGGTTAACAAGTGATTTCTCTGTTTTTAATCATTTTATAGTGTTTTTATAGTGTAATTTTATTATATGTTGTCTTATTTTTTGCATTTTACCATGTTTTATATTTTAATGAGGTCTAGGGGCTTTATTTAATCTTTTTTGATATATACATAGTTTTGTTCCTATTGTGTTTTTACCATGTGACCTTACTATTTTATCATGTGACTTGTTCTTATCATGTGACCTGCTGACTGCAAATTTTATTGGTTGCTATTTGTTTAAATACCCCTTCCTGCTCTCCATTAATAAACTTCCACCTGATGAAGACGATTTAACCGTTGAAACGCGTTGTGGTTCAACACTAAAATCCTTGTTTTGGTCTCATTCCCAGCGCTCCTAGGACCGTTATTACTATTTACTGCAGAATTGTAAAAATTGGCTTGGTCACTAAGTACAAAATTGGCTCTGTCAGCCTTAGGCTGCCGTCACACTATCAGTATTTGGTCAGTATTTTACATCAGTATTTGTAAGCCAAAACCAGGAGTGGAACAACTAGAGGAAAAGTATAATAGAAACATATGCACCACTTCTGTATTTATCATCGACTCCTGGTTTTGGCTTATAAATACTGAGGTAAAATACTGACCAAATACTGAATGTGTGAACGTGGCCTAAGGCTGATAAACGTCCGGCATTTGCAGACTGCCTTCTGAGATAATCATGAAGTAACTGAACACAAATGAATTAACCATACTTTATGGGGTAATCCACTACTGTACGACCCCATATGAATGGGTGCTGACTTAAAGGAGAAATAAAAGCACATTTACCTCCTGGACCAGCGCTGCTCTGAGTGCTGTGAGTCCTGCGATCTCACAACGCTGTTTATACTGCAGTCTTCACAGTTGATCTATCTGAACAACCCCATAGGCTGCCGTCACACTATCAGTATTTGGTCAGTATTTTACATCAGTATTTGTAGCCAAAACCAGGAGTGGGTGATAAATACAGAAGTGGTGCATATGTTTCTATTATACTTTTCCTCTGATTGTTCCACTCCTGGTTTTGGCTACAAATACTGATGTAAAATACTGACCACTTACTGCTAGTGTGACGGCAGCCATATGATGAACTGGGAGGGCTGCAGACTTTCAACAGTCAGTGAGGGTCTGCAGTGGTCACGTGATGTAAAGCAATGTAACAGCACTCAGAGCAGAGGAGCGGCACACTGAGGGCATTCATAAGGGGTTATACTACTGTGGACAACCCCTTTAAGTTATCTTTTAATGACTTTGGGAAAAAATACAAGTGTGTATAAAGTTATCTATATAGTGGCCTATCTTTTCACAGCTTAACCAAAATATCATCATGCTGTAATATTTTTCACCACTAGATGGCAGTCTCACATTAAAATAAAGTTGGCATTCGTCTGCCATGAGATGTACTACCCAGTAATTAGCAGAATAGGATGGGGGAAGTCATCCAACATCTGGGTGTAGAGGTGTGCATTGCACAGGCTACAGTTAATGTAGCATGAATTTTACTTTCCTGTTCTCACGGCACTTACCAGCCACCAGGTCATATTACATATCAATTCACGTTAAACACAATAGGATTAAATACTGTAATACTGGTGGCACTGACATGCTTAATCATTTCATCCCTGAAGCAATTGGTATTATACATAGCATTACATCAGAAGTGAGATTTGCTTCTATAAGCGTGGAGTTTTTTTTAATATATATATATATATATATATATATATATATATAACTATTGAAATGTTACTAAAGATTTGCTTTCCGTTGTGCTTTTTACCTTTGAAGCTCTTTCTCTAACAATTATATATAGTTTCCTGTGTCCCGTTTTGATCAGAAAGATGTTACCTGCATTTTAAAGGGAACCTCCCAGCACATTTTTGCATATTTTTTGAAAAAGGGAAAGAGGTATAAAGTTTGCGGCGCACATAGTGCGCCTTGGCAATTGTTAGGCCACACCTCTGACCACACCCATTTCACAACTAGCCACACCTATATCCACGTCCCAACCACACCCATTTAGCACTGCTGATCACACTGTTTCATATACTATAATTATAAACAAAAATAAATATGGCCACACAGTGCTCCATACTGTATAATGGCCACACATGATGCTCCATACTGTATAATGGCCACACATGATGCTCAATACTGTATAATGGCCACACATGATGCTCCATACTGTATAATGGCCACACATGATGCTCCATACTGTATAATGACCGCACATGATGCTCAATACTGTATAATGGCCACACATGATGCTCCATACTGTATAATGGCCACACATGATGCTCCATACTGTATAATGGCCACACATGATGTTCAATATTGTATAATGACCGCACATGATGCTCAGTACTGTATAATGGCCACACATGATGCTCCATACTGTATAATGACAGCACATGATGCTCAATACTGTATAATGGCCACACATGATGCTCCATACTGTATAATGGCCACACATGATGCTCCATACTGTATAATGGCCACACATGATGCTCCATACTGTATAATGGCCACACATGATGCTCCATACTGTATAATGGCCACACATGATGCTCCATACTGTATAATGACCCCACATGATGTTCAATACTCTATAATGGCCCCACATGATGCTCAGTACTGTATAATGGCCACACATGATGCTCCATACTGTATAATGACAGCACATGATGCTCAATACTGTATAATGGCCACACATGATGCTCCATACTGTATAATCGCCACACATGATGCTCCATACTGTATAATGGCCAAACATGATGCTCCATACTGTATAATGGCCACACATGATGCTCAATACTGTATAATGGCCCTGCATGATGCTCAATACTGTTATGAACAGGTAATTCAGAAGCACAATGGACCTTGAAGTTCAGAGCACACAAAGTGACCTGACAATTGCCAAAAACATAGGACAAGCTCTGAGACGTGGAAACTCTGCTGACCGCAATCCCTAATCCTATCACACCACACTAGAGGTAGCCGTGGATTGCGCCTAACGCTCCCTATGCAACTTGGCACAGCCTGAGAAACTAACTAGCCCTGAAGATAGAAAAATAAGCCTACCTTGCCTCAGAGAAATTCCCCAAAGGAAAAGGCAGCCCCCCACATATAATGACTGTGAGTAAGATGAAAATACAAACACAGAGATGAAATAGATTTAGCAAAGTGAGGCCCGACTTACTGAATAGACCGAGGATAGGAAAGATAGCTTTGCGGTCAACACAAAAACCTACAAACAACCACGCAGAGGGGCAAAAAGACCCTCCGTACCGACTAACGGTACGGAGGTGCTCCCTCTGCGTCTCAGAGCTTCCAGCAAGCAAGAAAAACCAATTAAGCAAGCTGGACAGAAAAATATAGCAAACAAAAGTAACACAAGCAGAACTTAGCTTATGCAGGAAGACAGGCCACAGGAACGATCCAGGAGGAAGCAAGACCAATACTAGAACATTGACTGGAGGCCAGGATGAAAGCACCAGGTGGAGTTAAATAGAGCAGCACCTAACGACTTAACCTCATCACCTGAGGAAGGAAACTCAGAAGCCGCAGTACCACTCTCATCCACCAAAGGAAGCTCATAGACAGAACCAGCCGAAGTACCACTCACGACCACAGGAGGGAGCTTGGCCACAGAATTCACAACAGTACCCCCCTTCCTTGAGGAGGGGTCACCAAACCCTCACCAGAGCCCCCAGGCCGACCAGGATGAGCCACATGAAAGGCACGAACCAGATCGGCAGCATGGACATCAGAGGCAAAGACCCAGGAATTATCCTCCTGACCATAACCTTTCCACTTAACCAGATACTGGAGTTTCCGTCTCGAAACACGAGAATCCAAAATCTTCTCCACTATATACTCCAATTCCCCTTCAACCAAAACCGGAGCAGGAGGATCAATAGATGGAACCACAGGTGCCACGTATCTCCGCAACAATGACCTATGGAACACGTTATGGATGGAAAATGAAGCTGGAAGAGTCAAACGAAAAGACACAGGATTAAGAACCTCAGAAATCCTATATGGACCAATGAAACGAGGCTTAAATTTAGGAGAGGAAACCTTCATGGGAATATAACGAGATGACAACCAAACCAAATCCCCAACATGAAGTCGGGGACCCACACAGCGCCTGCGGTTAGCGAAACGTTGAGCCTTCTCCTGGGACAAAGTCAAATTGTCCACTACATGAGTCCAAATCTGCTGCAACCTATCCACCACAGTATCCACACCAGGACAGCCTGAAGACTCAACCTGCCCTGAAGAGAAACGAGGGTGGAACCCAGAATTGCAGAAAAATGGCGAAACCAAAGTAGCCGAGCTGGCCCGATTATTAAGGGCGAACTCAGCCAAAGGCAAAAAGGACACCCAATCATCCTGATCAGCAGAAACAAAACATCTCAGATATGTTTCCAAGGTCTGATTGGTTCGTTCAGTCTGGCCATTTGTCTGAAGATGGAAAGCCGAGGAAAAAGACAAATCAATGCCCATCCTAGCACAAAAGGCTCGCCAAAACCTCGAAACAAACTGGGAACCTCTGTCAGAAACGATGTTCTCTGGAATGCCATGTAAACGAACCACATGCTGGAAAAACAATGGCACCAAATCAGAGGAGGAAGGCAATTTAGACAAGGGCACCAAATGGACCATCTTAGAGAAGCGATTACAAACCACCCAATTGACCGACATTCTTTGAGAGACGGGGAGATCCGAAATAAAATCCATAGAGATATGTGTTCAAGGCCTCTTCGGGACCGGCAAGGGCAAAAGCAACCCACTGGCACGAGAACAGCAGGGCTTAGCCCGAGCACAAATCCCACAGGACTGCACAAAAGAACGCACATCCCGCGACAGAGACGGCCACCAAAAGGATCTAGCCACCAAATCTCTGGTACCAAAGATTCCAGGATGACCAGCCAACACCGAACAATGAACCTCAGAGATAACTTTATTCGTCCACCTATCAGGGACAAACAGTTTCTCCGCTGGGCAACGGTCAGGTTTATCAGCCTGAAATTTTTGCAGCACCCGCCGCAAATCAGGGGAGATGGCAGACAAAATTACCCCCTCTTTGAGAATACCCGCCGGCTCAGGCAAACCCGGAGAATCGGGCACAAAACTCCTAGACAGGGCATCCGCCTTCACATTTTTAGAGCCCGGAAGGTACGAAACCACAAAGTCAAAACGGGAGAAAAACAGCGACCAACGAGCCTGTCTAGGATTCAACCGTTTGGCAGACTCGAGATAAGTCAAGTTTTTGTGATCAGTCAAGACCACCATGCGATGCTTAGCTCCTTCAAGCCAATGACGCCACTCCTCGAATGCCCACTTCATGGCTAGCAACTCTCGATTGCCAACATCATAATTTCGCTCAGCAGGCGAAAATTTCCTGGAAAAGAAGGCGCATGGTTTCATCACCGAGCAATCAGAACTTCTCTGCGACAAAACAGCCCCTGCTCCAATTTCGGAAGCATCAACCTTGACCTGGAACGGAAGCGAAACATCTGGCTGGCACAACACAGGGGCAGAAGAAAAACGACGCTTCAACTCCTGAAAAGCTTCCACAGCAGCAGAAGACCAATTGACCACATCAGCACCCTTTTTGGTTAAATCAGTCAACGGTTTAGCAATACTAGAAAAATTATTGATGAAGCGACGATAAAAATTAGCAAAGCCCAGGAACTTCTGCAGACTCTTCAGAGATGTTGGCTGAGTCCAATCATAAATGGCCTGAACTTTAACAGGGTCCATCTCGATAGTGGAAGGAGAGAAAATGAACCCCAAAAATGAAACCTTCTGAACACCAAAGAGACACTTAGACCCCTTCACAAACAAAGAATTAGCACGCAGGACCTGGAACACCATTCTGACCTGCTTCACATGAGACTCCCAATCATCCGAGAAGACCAAAATATCATCCAAGTATTCAATCAGGAATTTATCCAGGTACTCTTGGAAGATGTCATGCATAAAGGACTGAAACACTGATGGAGCATTAGAAAGCCCGAATGGCATAACCAGGTACTCAAAATGGCCTTCGGGCGTATTAAATGCTGTTTTCCATTCATCGCCCCGTTTAATACGCACAAGATTATACGCACCACGAAGATCTATCTTGGTGAACCAACTAGCCCCCTTAATCCGAGCAAACAAATCAGACAGCAGCGGCAAGGGGTACTGAAATTTGACCATAATTTTATTTAGAAGGCGGTAATCAATACAAGGTCTCAGCGAACCATCCTTCTTGGCCACAAAAAAGAACCCCGCTCCCAATGGCGACGATGACGGGCGAATATGACCCTTCTCCAAAGACTCCTTCACGTAACTCCGCATAGCGGCGTGCTCAGGTAC
Source organism: Ranitomeya imitator (assembly GCF_032444005.1). NCBI lineage: Eukaryota > Metazoa > Chordata > Amphibia > Anura > Dendrobatidae > Ranitomeya > Ranitomeya imitator. The sequence continues at coordinate 59,107,275 of NC_091289.1, forward strand.
AGATAAATTAAACAGTCGACCTTTAGGAAACTTACTACCAGGAATCAAATCGATAGCACAATCACAATCCCTATGCGGAGGTAGGGCATTGGACTTGGGCTCATCGAATACATCCCGGTAATCAGACAAGAACTCTGGGACCTCAGAAGGGGTGGATGACGAGATGGACAGAAATGGAACATCACCATGTACCCCCTGACAACCCCAGCTGGACACAGACATTGATTTCCAATCTAATACTGGGTTATGGACTTGTAGCCATGGCAACCCCAACACGACCACATCATGCAGATTATGCAACACCAGAAAGCGAATATCCTCCCGGTGCGCAGGAGCCATGCACATGGTCAGCTGGGTCCAATACTGAGGCTTATTCTTGGCCAAAGGCGTAGCATCAATTCCTCTCAATGGAATAGGACACTGCAAGGGCTCCAAGACAAACCCACAGCGCCTGGCAAACTCCAAGTCCATCAAATTCAGGGCAGCGCCTGAATCCACAAATGCCATGACAGAATAGGAAGACAAAGAGCAGATCAAAGTAACGGACAAAAGAAATTTCGACTGTACCGTACCAATGGTGGCAGACCTAGCGAACCGCTTAGTGCGCTTAGGACAATCGGAGATAGCATGAGTGGAATCACCACAGTAGAAACACAGCCCATTCTGACGTCTGTGTTCTTGCCTTTCAGCTCTGGTCAAAGTCCTATCGCACTGCAGAGGCTGAGGTTTATGCTCAGATAATACCGCCAAATGGTGCACAGATTTACGCTCACGCAAGCGTCGACCGATCTGAATGGCCAAAGACATAGACTCATTCAGACCAGCAGGCATAGGAAATCCCACCATGACATCCTTAAGGGCTTCAGAGAGACCCTTTCTGAAAATAGCTGCCAGCGCACATTCTTTCCATTGAGTGAGCACGGACCACTTTCGAAACTTCTGACAATAAATCTCTATCTCATCCTGATCCTGACACAGGGCCAGCAAATTTTTCTCTGCCTGATCCACTGAATTAGGTTCATCGTACAGCAATCCGAGCGCCAGGAAAAACGCATCAATATTACATAATGCAGGATCTCCTGGCGCAAGGGAAAATGCCCAGTCTTGAGGGTCGCCACGTAATAAATAAATAATGATTTTAACTTGTTGAACTGGGTCACCAGAGGAGCGGGGTTTCAAAGCCAGAAATAGTTTACAATTATTTTTAAAATTCAAAAACTTAGTTCTATCTCCAGAAAATAACTCAGGAATAGGAATTTTAGGTTCTAACATAGGATTCTGAACCACTAAATCTTGAATATTCTGTACATTTATAGCGAGATTATCCATCAAAGAGAACAGACCCTGAATGTCCATGTCCACACCTGTGTTCTGAACCACCCTGATGTAAAGGGGAAAAGAAAGACAGAACACAGTGCAAAGAAAAAAAAATGGTCTCAGAACTTCTCTTTTCCCTCTATTGAGAAGCATTAGTACTTTGGGCCTCCAGTACTGTTATGAACAGGTAATTCAGAACCACAATGGACCTTGAAGTTCAGAGCACACAAAGTGACCTGACAATTGCCAAAAACATAGGACAAGCTCTGAGACGTGGAAACTCTGCTGACCGCAATCCCTAATCCTATCACACCACACTAGAGGTAGCCGTGGATTGCGCCTAACGCTCCCTATGCAACTCGGCACAGCCTGAGAAACTAACTAGCCCTGAAGATAGAAAAATAAGCCTACCTTGCCTCAGAGAAATTCCCCAAAGGAAAAGGCAGCCCTCCACATATAATGACTGTGAGTAAGATGAAAATACAAACACAGAGATGAAATAGATTTGGCAAAGTGAGGCTCGACTTACTGAATAGACCGAGGATAGGAAAGATAGCTTTGCGGTCAACACAAAAATCTACAAACAACCACGCAGTGGGGCAAAAAGACCCTCCGTACCGACTAACGGTACGGAGGTGCACCCTCTGCGTCTCAGAGCTTCCAGCAAGCAAGAAAAACCAATTAAGCAAGCTGGACAGAAAAATATAGCAAACAAAAGTAACACAAGCAGAACTTAGCTTATGCAGGAAGACAGGCCACAGGAACGATCCAGGAGGAAGCAAGACCAATACTAGAACATTGACTGGAGGCCAGGATCAAAGCACCAGGTGGAGTTAAATAGAGCAGCACCTAACGACTCAACCTCATTACCTGAGGAAGGAAACTCAGAAGCCGCAGTACCACTCTCATCCACCAAAGGAAGCTCATAGACAGAACCAGCCGAAGTACCACTCACGACCACAGGAGGGAGCTTGGCCGCAGAATTCACAACACATTACTGTATAATGGCCCCACATGATGCTCCATACTGTATAATGACCCCACATGATGCCCCATACTGTATAATGACCCCACATGATGCTCAATACTGTATAATGCCCCCTCCCATCTTGTATGCGTGGCTCATCTCCCTCCCATCCTATATGCATGGCTCATATTCCCCCCCCTCCTCCTGTATGCATGGCTCATATTCCCCCCCCTCCTGTATGCATGGCTCATATTCCCCCCTCCTGTATGATGGCTCATATCCCCCTTCCTGTATGCATGGCTCATAATCCCCCCCCACCTCCTGTATGCATGGCTCATATTCCACCACCGTCCCCCTCCTGTATGCATGGCTCATAATTCCCCCCCCGCATGCATGGCTCATAGCCCTCCTTCTGTATGCATGGCTCATAATTTCCCCCCCTGTATGCATGGCTTATATTCCCCCCCTCCTGTATGCATGGCTCATAATTCCCCCCCACCTCTTGTATGCATGGCTCAATCCCCCCGTATGCATGGCTCATCTCTCCACCCCCCCACTCCTTCTCCCATGGCTCTGCTCCCCGTCCTCTTTCTTCCCCCAGTCCCTCATACTCACCTGTCCCACACCGTGTGGCCGCGCCGACATCCCTCTGGCTCTGTCCCGGCTCCCGGCGCAGCACCTTCTTCCTAAGTGAGTGGTCATGTGGTACCGCTCATTAAGGTCATGAATATGCACATATTCATGACCTTAATGAGCGGTACCACGTGACCGCTCACTCAGGACGCGCTACTGTCGCTGAGACCAGGCAGCGCTGGAGCAGGGTGAGTATCGTCTTCAAGGAGGGAGGGTGGGAGGCAGGCAGGCAGGCGGGCGGGGGGCAGGCGGGGGAGGGGGGTGGTCAGTCGGGAGGTGACCCAGGACTTTAAAAAAAAAAAACCTTGCTCAGGTGCCGCCCCCCCGCATCGTCCCCGACCTAGGCACGTGCCCTCGAGTGCCTAGTGGCAAATACTGCCCTGTGTGGAGACACATTTTCCCTAGTAAAAAATGATTCGTTTTGTGCCAGTCTAGTACAGAATCATATGCAAATCAGGCTGGAAGTGCACTGGGGGAGGGTCAATGCACCTGGATGGCTTTACTACACTGTGCTGCTATGAAGCAGTAGCATACAGTAATTTTTCGCCATGTGACCTGTGTCATGATCAATGTCGCCACCTAAATGTCGAAAAAGTGACAGCGTGGACATAAGTTCTTTGACATTTTTCCCTGAAATTGGATGCATTTTTTTGCGGTGGACTCTGCTCAGTTGGCAGTAATTTAAAGGGTTTGTCCAGGTTTGTGACTTAGAATGACTGCAGACTTCTGAATCTTGCACCGCGCATTGTTATGACTCTCCAGTGCCGGCAGCAACAGCAGGTGGACATGTGACCACAATTATACAATTTGCATATTTCCAGCCACATACCAACAATACAAGTGAGGCTGGACACGTATAGTCTGAGTGTGGCCAAAAGTATTCAGATTTGCATAATTTCAGTCATATGATTGTCCTCTCTCACCCAGAGGTGTATCTAGGTTTCCTGGGACGCGAGGCAAGAATTCAGTTTAACCCTACACCCACAAGCACATATGCGATTTGCATAATCACTGTCACGTGCTGACTAGCTGCTCTTTCTAATTCTCTCAATGTTCAGTGAAAAACTGAGAGAAGTAGGAAGAGAAGATCGTTGTCTCGACAGTGAGTATATTACACTGTTAGTATAGGTTACAGGACGTCATTTTATAATTAAAGGGCTTGTCCAGGTCTGATATGCAAGTCTGCTGTCACTCTATGTGCCGGGATTCTTCTGAATTCTCACAGCGCATGCACTGCTCACTGTTAGGATTCTCCCTTGCACAAGTATGTGATTTGTATGCTTCTGGCCACATTCTGACTAGACGTGTTCTTTCTCGCTCAATTCATTTTCATTGAGGGAGGCCACACATGTGTAGTCAGCACGTGACCGCATGTATGCAAGTCGCCAGCTTGTAAGAATACTGAACGAGTGCAGCCTGCACTTTGTAAATTTCAGAAATCAGCAGTCATATAGGATGAATGCAGAGTCACCACAAACTTAAACAACCCCTTTAATGTTCCTAATAGAATTAAAGTATGAGAAATAGTATGACAAAAAACATTTACATCCAGGTACCTTATAGATGACGTCTCTGTAGCCGTTCATTCTCTTTCTCTTTCCTTTCTTCATCTTTTCTGGGTACCATGATAAGTTTTCTCATCCACAGATTTTATCCGCAGACTTCCATCTTCTCCGGACTTTTGCAGTGCAGCACATCCCGGTACGATGCCCTTAAAGATAGTAGTGACATTATAATGCTCCTGAATAAAAATATCTGCCCTATGCTGAGCCCCTGAATTAATAATTGTCCTTCACCATATTCCCTGCACAAAATATGACCCCCCACTGTCCCTTTTACATGCTCTCCACACTGCCCTCTCCTTTCCATACTGGCCCCCTTTTCACAGCATCAACTCACACTGTGTTTCCCCTGTAGGGCCCTGTCTCTATAGTGTGCCCCCTCGCCACACTCCCTCTGCTTGGCTTACTATTCCTACCTGACTATGTCCTTACACTATCCCCCCATGCCACCCTCTCACTCTTCATACTGCTTCTTCACTCGTTCCCCCAACTCTCCATACTGTGTTCCCACTCATCCCATCACTTTTGCTCCCCATACTGTGTCCGCATACATTTTCCCCTCACTCCTAATTCTGTGTCCGCACCCACCCTCAACTCATCATAATGTGTCCGCACCCATCTCCCCACTCACCATACTGTGTCTGCTATATCCCCCACTCACCATAAGGTGTCTGGACCCATCCCCCCACTCACCATACTGTGTCTGCACCCATCCCCATACTGTTTCCTCACACATAACTCCCATTTCCCACCTTGTTCTTCATAGTGTCTTCAAATTTCTCCCACTCCCCATATTGTGTCTGCACCTGTTTTCTTTGCTCCCCAAACTTGTGTTGCCAGCTCTTCCCCCATTAAGCTAAGGCTATGTGCACATGTTCAGGATTTCTTGCAGAAATTTCCTGAGCAAAACAGCACATTTTCTGCAAGAAATCCGCGTGCGTTTTTTGCGCGTTTTTCTCGCGTTTTTACCGCGTTTTTGGTGCTTTTTTTTGCAGATTTTTTCGGAGGTTCACAATGCAATAATATAGTGGAAAATCCGCAAAAAATCAGCAAAATTAATGAACATGCTGCGTTTTTTACCGCGATGCGTTTTTTTTCGCGGAAAAAATGCATCATGTGCACAAAAATTGCGGAATGCATTCTAAATGATGGGATGCATAATGTATGTGGTTTTGTTTCGCATTTTTATAGCGTTTTTATAGTGAAAAAACTCCAAAGAAACGCAAAAAATCTGCAACGTGTGCACACAGCCTAAATCTCCACCACATAGTAAATCTGAAAAATGGGAGTACAATTGTTCACTGGGAGCTGGCCCGCTGCACCTTCTGTGAGCTGGCTGTCATTTGCTCCTTTAGCACAAGTTGAAATTTCTTTCCTATTTTATACTACCTTTGGGGAGTTATACTTTAGGCCAGTATTTTGTACCTTTGAATTTTTTTTATTTTTCATTATTATGTGTCTGCATAGCGCTTGATGTTTGCAGGATAAGTGCATATATTTTGGTACCATTTTATGGTACAGACACTCTGTGAAACAGTGAAATTGCATCACCAAAAAGGAAAAGTTGTGAAATTATGCAAATCACTAGATGGATAGACACATTAGGGTGCTGTTACGGGTTTACCATGAGAGACAGAGGTCAGAAGACCACGGTTTCTGATTCCACGTACTACTGCAGTGATTAGAATCAGTTGGATATAAAATAGGAAAATGGAAAGAGGGGGGAGAGCGCAGATTCTAAGTGCAGAAACTAGATTCAAATGTATGTTACACAAGTCCTATTTGCACTAAACTTTTTGATGTCTTTTTAGACTTGTCTATAATTCCACTGAGTGAATTAATTGTTGTTCCCTCTTCCCAATTTGCAGCACAATCCTGGGCACTTGTGAAGACACTCAAGGTGTTTCAATAGGAAGCCGCATGTCTAGTTGTTCTCCAGACAGTGTGCACTCCAGGAACACAGTGGATAGGATACGATGATATATTCCAAAACAGAGAACAACTACACATACTGGTTAGAATCACTTCGCCATCATATTAAATGGTGCAGGTTTCTTCTAGCAGTGCTGGGGTTAAATCTGTTCAGTTGAGAGCCTCTGAAGATTTCCTGCTTTGATCTCAGCTGTTCAGTGTTGGCCACTTCACTCTGCTATTTATACTCTCCAATGGCAATCAGAATAGCCAGTGTTAGTTTTATACTGCCTGGTCTGGAGTTGGAGGTGTTTGTTGAGGAGGCATTTCAAGTGTTAACCCCTTTCTGACATCGGGTGTAATAGTACGCCGATGTTGGACTGCCTCCCTTTGATGTGGGCTCTGACGCTGAGCCCACATCTTTTCCAGCACATGTCAGCTGTTTTGAACAGCTGACATGTGCCTCTAACAGCCGCGGGTGGAATCACGATCCACCCATGGCTGTTAACTAGTTAAACCATTATGGTTGTCATTGCCGGACTGCTATAAGCACCGCCCGGTGGTCAGTGCTCATGACAAGTGAGAAATTCTGCTACATACAGGTGATCTGATCATCGCCTGTATCCTGTATATAGCAGAGCCGATCCGTTTATGGCAGCTTCTAAAAAAATGTTTTTAAAAATATTACAAAAATAAAAAATATATAAAAGTTCAAATCACCCCCCTTTCACCACATTCAAAATAAAACAATCAAAACAATTAAAAAAAGCATATTTGGTATCGTCGTGTTCAGAATCCCCTGATCTATCAATATAAAAAAAATTAACCCGATCGCTAAACGGCATAATGAGAAAAAAAGTCAAAATGCCAGAATTGTGGTTTTTTGGTTGCCGCGTCATTGCATTAAAATGCAATAACGGGTGATAAAAAGATTGTGTCTGCACCAAAATGGTATCATTAAAAACATCAGCTCGTCGCACAAAAAAATAAGCCCAACCCGAGATCACAAAAAAATTGAGTCTCACTGACATATATATATATATATATATATATTCTATGTGTACACATTTATTCTACCTATTCTATTGTAAGCTGTCAGTGTGATTTTACTGTACACCGCACTGAATTGCCGGCTTTTCTCTCGAACGGCGCTGCGTATTCCTCGCAAGTCACACTGCTGGTGTGATCCATATTTTTGGGGCTTCCATAGACTTTCATTGACGTTTTATTTGCGCAATACGGTGACAAACGCAGCATGCGATTTTCTACGGCCGTAGAACACTGTATAATACTGATCTGTAAAATACGGCAGATAGGAGCAGGGGCATAGAGAATAATTGGGACGTATGTTATGCGAGTTTTACGGACGTAGTTTCTGCGCTCTTACGTCCGTAAAACTCGCTAGTGTGACGCCGGCCTTACACCACTCAATCAGTGCATATTGTGTGTGGCCATGGTCCACATGTTATCGCTTGTTGTACATTGACCAGAAGATTATTGCTGGAATTATACGCTGTTTTTTACTGTGTTTTTGTCAGGGTACATTTATCTCTTGTGCATGCTGATATAGTTTAATGCATAAAAGAATAATCTAATTCAACTTCATCAGATTTTGGCAGCAAAACCTGATACATGCATTTTTTGCAGCATTTTTTGTACGTACTACCTATTGCTTTCAATGGGTGAAAAACACTGCAAAACGCTGAAAGAAGTGACATGCTGCATTTTGCAAAAAACACAGCTCTGACAAAACAGTCAGGAAAAAAACGTAGTTGTGTGCGTGAGATTTCAGAAATCTCAGACTTTGCTGGTACTGTGAAACACTGCTGAAAATTTTCATAAAAAAGCATCAAAAAACGCTGCAAAAACTCAGGGTGAACATAGCCTGACAATTCAGCAGTCACATAAGATGCCTGTAGACTTTTGTCCTGAGTCTTGACAACCCGTTTAATAGATAATAAAGTGTATTTCTAAGTAATAAAAGCTTATTTTTGGAGATAGGGGCACTTTATTTTCTAGCTATTTACCTAGGTTACAGTCTGTACCTCCCCAGGCTTTAATCTCCCTCCCTCTAGGATTGTAGGCAGCAGCCTTTGCTGTGAGTTGTGTTGCGGAGGATAGAAGAATTTTTGTGGGTACATCTCTGCATGCTGTTCTCCTTTATAGGCACACGCCTGAAGTCAGGACATATTGTAGCCCTGACCTCCCGGGACAGTGGAAGATCTCACCCAATGCGGGACTGTCCTATTGGATCCAGGACCATTGGGAGATATGGCACTTAAACTGTAAAAAAACATTTAAATACATCTTTTTGGATGTTGTGTTAATGAGCTATTGAGTAGCCGGGATTTCACAATCTGGTTTTAATTAGTAGAAAAAAGTCTGAGTGATACATTCCCTTTATGCTGCCCGGACAACAGCTACTCCTGCCGGCTCTCCATTTACAGGCATGCTTGGCTTGGCTGAGTGTGCATATTTTTTTGATGTGAAGATGGAGAATAAGCCAAAATCTGACACAAATAGTCAGGAATATTAAAATCCAACAAAGGCTTATTGTTCTTTTCCTGACATCTGCCATTATTGTAGGTTCTCTCGAAATCCTACAAATTTTATCTATCGTGTTTGTCAATGGTAAACTAGAATTCTGATTATTGAGGCCTATTGTATACAGACAGGATATACAATTTAAAGTGTCACTATTTATTACCATATATTAAGCAACTTTACCCATTGAGAATAGAGAAGCATTACTCATTTATAATTGTTAGTTTGGTAAACATATATTTTTGGAGTGTTGCACTTCCTTTTTATGGAGAAATTATCTATTGACACTCAGCTGCAGTGAGGAAATAGTAGGAACGCTTGTACATTACATTATCACGGGAAGTGAGAAATAATCAGTTTAACACTCTGCCTACCCACCATGTTCAGATATAGAAACCCAGGAAAGACAGAAACTTCTCCTTACACAATGTTCTGTCATCGGTAACAAACCACAAAACATTTGCAAACCACTTAAAGTATATTTATATGTACAGCTCTGGCAAAAATTAAGAGACCACCACATCAAAACCCTGTCATGGGCAGCCCAATCTCCAGACCTGAACCCCATTGAAAGCGGAATGTAACCAAGAGGATGATGGATAGTCACAAGCCATCAAACAAAGAAGAACTGCTTACATTATTGCGCCCGGAGCAGTGTGATAGACTGGTGGAAAGCATGCCAAGACGCATGGAAGCTGGGATTAAAAATCATGGTTATTCCACAAAATATTGATTTCTGAACTCCTCCCGAGTTAAAACATTAGCATTGTTGTTTCTAAATGATTATGAACTTGTTTTCTTTCCATTATTTGAGGTCTGAACACAGTTTTTTTAGTTTTTTTACCATTTTTCTTTGTCAGAAAAAAATACAGGAAATCCTCCCTTTATTCATTGCTGGGCTCCAATATGGCAGCTGGAAACCATGTGAAACACAAGCTTACACTGTCCTCACTTCCTTCTGACTACCATTGGTCCTAGCTAAGAGTTAGTCCTGCCCCTTCCTCACTTATACCAGTGCTCCCCACATGTTCACTCACAGCTGACCAGCGGTGGATACCGCGACACTAATGACTGCACGCTGGCACCCCCACCCACCCAGGTGAGCTTTTGAACCCCTTCCATACCACAATTTTTACTTGCACTGGTTTGGACCAAATTTTATGGCTAGTCATTTTCTTTATTAGGTACTATCTTAGGGCAGTCCCACACGTCCAGATAATTCCGGTACCGGAAAAATCGGTACCGGAATTATCCGTGTCCGTGTGCCCGTGCGTTTCTGTGGCACATCAGTGTGGCACACGTGTGCCGCCCGTGTGCCCACTGGGTACCACACGCACCGTGCGGGAGACAGCGCTAAAGATTAGCGCTGTCCCCTGCATCTGGTGCTGAAGCCGCCATTCATTTCTTCCCTGCAGCAGCGTTTGCTGTAGAGAAGATATGAATATTCCTTTTTTTTTTGTTTCTCGTGTTTAAAATAAATATCCATGACCCCAACCCCCTCCCACCCCCGGTGCGCCTGCCCGTTGTTCTTAAAATACTCACCCGGCTCCCTCGCTGGCTGGCGCTGCTTCCTGTCCTGGCCGCACCTTCTACTGTATGTGTGGTCACGTGGGGCCGCTCATTTACAGTAATGAATATGCGGCTCCACCCCTATGACCGCTCATACAGTAGAAGGTGCGGCCAGGACAGGAAGCGGTGCCAGCCAGCGAGGGAGCCGGGTGAGTATTTTAAGAACAGCGGGCGGGCGCACAGGGGGTGGGAGCGGGAAGATATGAATGGGGCTTCAGCACCAGTGTGTCAGTGGCTCCGGTATGTGAAGAAACTGTCACCTCACGTACCGGAGCCACTGACGTGTGAAACCGGCCTTATACAGGCTCCATGCCCTGCACCTAATGCATGACCAGACACATTTAAGGCGGTAGGCCACTTTTTTTTTCTTCCTTATATATCCTGGTGTTCTTACTTCTGCTAATTTACCTTTATAGACTATGGTGTCACTCCTATTATTGCACTAAACACGATTAACCATTATACTGCAGTCCTGTATGTCTCATTCTCATCTTTTCTACCAGATATTATATTCTCATTTGTTTATAATATTTTCATTTTGTGCAATTTAATGGTCATTTTCATGCCACATTAAACGGATCTGATTGTTCAATTTTGACATGACCTCATGTCTAGATTATTCCTTGTCTCGCTAGATTGCCCAATCATGTATATACTTTATGCTTTTTTATGTTGTTGTTGTAATTTCTTTCATAAGACATTTTCATTGTCAATCATATTTTGTATATATTTTTTCCACTTATAGTTACTGATGAAGGCCAGTGAGGCCGAAGCGTCTATATTATTTTCTGGCTGCATTAAAAAAAATTCAAAAATATTCTAGAAGTTGAGTGCCAAGTTTTCTTTATTATAACATTATCAAGAGACACCTTATGGAGTCGGCAAAATTACTGAATTTTCAGACTTTTGTTGCTTTACGAATATTTTACTCCCTACTAGAGATGGCTATGGTGTGTATAGCTTTATGATTTTTCAGACATTGCAGATCATTAGAAGATAATAGATTGCTGAGTAAACAATTGATTTACTTCTTTATTTGATAGTGCCCAAGAGAAAGATTTGCGAACCAACAGGGATCTTGATGTATTTTTATTCAGGCTCAATTGTAAGAGCTAATTCAGATGTCCAACTTTTATGAGGAAATTTTACTGATTATTCTGATCAGACTTTGATTAGAGTTTGATCAGAGTGTGGCCTGAGTCTCATCTGATTTTCTCGTACTTGGAGAAATTAAGAAAAAAAATTTCTCAACCTTCTCAATTCTGACAGTCCATGAAAATCAAACCGCACTTGGATATCATCTGAGTGTAGTCCAATTTTTCCACAGACCCATTAACTTGCATTGCTGATTTTGCTCTAACATTCATATCAACATTGGACATGTCTCCGATATGTTCCGGGGACCACAGAGTCTGAGGAAAAAAATCAGACATGTGAATTGCCCTATAGACTATGACAGGTGCGAATGCTATCCAAGAAAATCACGTACACAAAAATCGGACATCTAAATGAGGCCTAAGTTTGTAAATGTATTTACTTAAAGGGAACCTGTCACCTGATTTTGGCGGGACAGGTTTGCGGTCACATGGGCGGGGTTTTCGGGTGTTTGATTCACCCTTTCCTTACCCGCTGGCTGCATGCTGGCCGTAATATTGGGTTGAAGTTCATGCTGTGTCCTCCGAAGTACACGCCTGTGCAAGGCAATCTTGCCTTGTGCACACGCAGTATGCTTTGCCCAACTGCGGGCAAAGCCGAAAAGTATTAGTGCGCATGCAGCCAGCGGGTAAGGAAAGGGTGAATCAAACACCCGAAAACCCCGCCCATATGACTGCAAACCTGTCCCGCCAAATTCAGGTGACAGGTTCCCTTTAATAATGAAGGGAAATTGGTGCTACTGAACAGTTTGAACCCAATATTGGGTTGAGTGCAGATGTTGCTAATTTGCCATCTACCGCTAACCTGCGATTGCAGCTGGAATCCAGAAAGTTGAATACTTTGTCTCCTGGGAACCTCTACTGGGCTCTTCTGGTACACCATTTCTATCAAAAGCCTAATCCTCTGGCAACAAGAGAGGAGGTAATCCCTTGTACTCTACAGGCTGCCTCCACACCTATTGATGGACTAAGAGGAGCAGAGGTAACCCAATACCCTACATTCACCTCTTGACTAAAGACCATATTCTGCATAAGATGGACTGACTGCAAAGTAAAAAACATGATACCTATTTGGATCATTGCAGCCTTGTTGTCTAGGCTCCCAGTTAATATGGAAGCAACCCATGCTGCTACGTCATATCCTGCACTCCCCCATCTGGGGTTCAGACATTTCCTCTGTGGCCCCTAAGATTTTAAATCCCGTTTGGCTAATTACTGTTATTTAGTGCCCTATCTGACCAACACACAAGAGCTCGCAGCTTTAGCCATCATTACCTTATTTCATATTCCCGCAATCCGTTCCCCTCTCTACCACAGAAGATGTGAAGGGGAAATGATGCTGTTTTTCTGAACTACCAGCGGTCGATTTCAGAGTCTCTCCATCCTATGAGGTATGCTCTACTTTTAAGGTGAAGACAGTCCTTAGTCTCCACTGTCTTCACTTCCGAGGTACTTGGCTATAAACACGCAGAGTTTACAAAAGTCTACGCAACTCTAGGCTCATACATTCTTCTCACTACGATAACCTCAACGTTAAGCGAATAAAGCTTGGGATAAAGACTGAGATCCTCAAACAGTTTGTTGTCTTCCTGGCACTCGAGTATCGACATATCGAGAATCCGGTTGATAGATTACAGAGAGGAGCAGATGAGGATCCGGTAACCAGTCATGATGTACTTTACCACCAATGACAAAGTTAGAGGTTGGTGGAAGGTTCTTAAACATTATTGTGACTTTTGTGAAATATTACCTGTACCTCATATAACCAGAGAGGCATTGGGATATTATTGGGGAAATGAGGATGAATGGGTTTGTGTTCTTAAAAACCTGGGCGACATCTTTGTTGGCTACATCCTCTCTTGCAGGGGTCTCAAATTTGGCTGGGTATATGTGCCGCACATATTAAATGTAAATTTGAAGGGCCGCATGCTTTGTATAACGATATTTTTAGTGATACCATATTTTTTTGTATGCACCTTTTGATAGTGATTTTTTTTTACATTTTTGGCATTTTATTATTTTTTTTCGTTTAAATTACATTCATTTTATGGGTTATGGTACAGTTTTATAGCTTGAATCATTCCGGGTGCAGCAGTAACAAATGTGGACTTTATTGTTTACTTTAGTTTATACATAAAACATTTTAATTGTCCTCCCAAAATGTCATACTTTATTTTATTTTTATTTTTTTTTAACATTTTTATTTCCTTTTTTTGTGTTCCCTAATTGGCTGCATACAGTAATTTTGTTTTACAATTAGCACCATATAGTAATTCGGACCGATACCTTATAGCAATGTCCCCATCTTGTAGTAGTTTCCCTATCTTTGTAATGTGCCCATCCTGGTCCCTATTTTGTATTAATGTCCCATCCTGGTCCTCATCATGTAGTAATGTCCCATCCTGGTCCCTATCTTGTAGTAGTGTCCCATCCTGGTCCTCATCATATAGCAATGTCCAATCCTGATCCTCATCATGTAGTAATGTCCCATCCTGGTCCCTATCTTGTAGTAATGTCCCATCCTGGTCCTCATCTTGTAGTAATGTCCCATCCTGGTCCTCATCTTGTAGTAATGTCCCATCCTGGTCCCTATCTTGTAGTAGTGTCCCATCCTGGTCCTCATCTTGTAGTAATGTCCAATCCTGGTCCTCATCTTGTAGTAGTGTCCCATCCTGGTCCTCATCTTGTAGTAGTGTCCCATCCTGGTCCTCATCTCGTAGTAATGTCCCATCCTGGTCCTCATCTTGTAGTAGTGTCCCATCCTGGTCCTCATCTTGTAGTAATGTCCCATCCTGGTCCTCATCTTGTAGTAATGTCCAATCCTGGTCCTCATCATGTAGTAATGTCCAATCCTGGTCCCTTTTTTAAATATTTTTAGAAAGTACCCACCCTTGTCCCGATCTCGTAGTAATGTCCCATTCTGTCCCCCATCATGTAGTAATTTCCCCAATTTTTCCACGCTTCTCATAAACCTTATAAAAAATCCTGCTTACCTGACCTCTGCTCCCTCAGCGAACATCATCCTGTCCTCTTCTCCCTCGCTGCTTGGGAGGCGCATGGCAATGACGTCATTGGCTGCTCACGTTGGCCTGCCGATGTCAGCTGCCAGCTTCTGAATGGCGGATGGCTCATATTTGTATTGTTGCACAGAGATCTTCAAGTGAATATGCTTCAAATCAAAAAATGGATCCATTTCAAATGAAAAAGAATGGCATGCTAATTACCGGATCTATGTATTCCATAAACTTCAATATTAAAAAACGGATTCAGCAGAGATCAGATACTTAAAAACTAAGTAAAAAGTTATGTATGCACAACATTTTTGCCAACAGATTGCTGCTGGATCTATAGAGTATCTACAGTAGAATAAAAATTTACAGGTCTCATAAAATAGCGACACAATCCAAATCTTATAAGTTTGGTACCACGGTATTCATACTGACATGAAGAATTATGGTATGTTCCCAGGTCGTTTTACCTAAGAAATCCTAAGAAGTTTTAAGGGAACCTGTTTGTTCGGCTCTCCATGCATGTGTTGTGACTGTCACACAGCCGCAACACATGCAGCTGCGGCGCCGAACAGCTGATTATCGGGAGCGCTCCAGGTCCAGGTTCCGAGGCAGCTATTTGGTAAGCGCTATAGCTATTCAGATAAGTGCTTATCCAAAGCTATTCGATCAACACTACGTCTGTTATATGATAACTGTGATACATTTCACACTGTCGCATCTTGAACATGTTTGTTTTGTCTTGTTACATATCTCCTTTATTATTGATGTAATTTCACCATGCTGTTATTTGTTATGAATTTTCACTTGCTTTATGTTGTGGGCCATGTAATCTTTCAGAATGCATTATACATCTACTCACTGGAAATGAATTGTGTAAGGAAGGAAGAATAAAAACCTAAAATAATTTTCAATTATGTTCAGATATAGAAAAATAAATTGCATCAGTAAGAAAAAAAGTAAAGAAAGAATCAGAAATATAGAAAGGGTGAGGGGTAAGGGAGCTTAAAAATAGAATGTATCATTGGTTTGGTTGAGCGTTGCTGTTCTTGTGTTCTCTTTGGTAGCAGCTTGTCTCCTTGCCAAACACAAGGATCAGCTGATCTTTTCCTCCCCTGACATCATTTTTCGAGAGAGAGCTGAGAGGTCCCCATAGACATTAGCCAATCAAGGTCATCTCTGAAATGGATCCATCCTGTCTAAGTTCTGATAAGGATATAAACAACACGAGCAGGTAGAAGGCTTCAAAGTGGAGGAAAAAAGTTGGTAAATCTGCAATGCTGGTTCACTATTTACAATAGAGATCCAAAGGCGGTGAAGAGATGTCAATGTGGTTTTAATCTCAACACATTTTGAAGTTAGAAAACTTTTCCTCAGGAGAACGACAATAGTTCTACACAACAGACTATTGTTGTTTCCCTGAGGAAGATGTTTGCTAACTTCAAAGCGCACTGAGCTTAAAACCACATTGGCATCTCTTCTCCGCTTTTGGATTATTATTGTGGATACTAAACCAGTAGCGCAGATTAACCAACTTTTTTCCTCTACCCAATGTTTCGTAAGTGGTGGAACCACTGTGCCATGGACCGAGGAGAGCCTGGACGGGTGTGACTAGGCAAACACCTGACTCTTCGCTAGAGCCCCTGATGGTGGGGTTAGACTTGGCAACAGATGGACCCAGGGTGTTACTCCAAAACAGACCTCAAACACTTGCAGCTGACCCCCAAAGGGGCAGGTAGTTGGAACGGCCAGGAATGGGAACTCTTGCATGGAACAGACAGGCACGGCAGGTATGGCTGGAGTACAGACTGGCATGACAGGTATGGCTGCTATACAAACAGGCATGGCATGTGCAGGCAGTTATGGCTGGTATACTGACTTGCACAGACAGGTGCAAATGGTATACAGGCAGGTGCGGCAAATGCAGATTCATGCTGGCGGGCACGGCTGATATGCAGGCAGGTAAGTGCTGTTAGGCACGGCTGGAATACAGGAACACACAGCAGCTATGGGAAGACAGGTACAGACAGGAATTGACATGGACAAGCAGGGACAGGCAGGTACAGGGGACCTGAGAACTAGCAAGCGTGCAACACGGCAGAATGAACACATGGCTCAGGCACCTCCCATCAGGTGGAGGTGCCTTAAATTATGTGTCTCACAGCCATTGGCTGGGGACACTTTAGTATGGCTGGTATAAAGGCTGGCATGGCTGGTTTACAGGTGGGCACAGCAGGTGCAGGCAGGAACAGCAAGCACAGCTGGTGTACAGGCAGTACAGGCAGGTACTGGAAGACAAACTAGAATAAGGGACATGAGAACTAGCAAGCATGCAACAAGCAGAGTACACATGTTGCTCAGGCACCTCTTAACATGTTGAGGTGTCTTAAATTATAAATGTCTCCCAGCCACTGTCTGTGGACACTTTAGGATGGTGTGCATTGTCCCTTTAAGAGAGCGAAAGCAAGAGCGCCCTAAGTACAGTCACTGGGGATCTGAGAGCTGTGCGCATACCCTGGACAGCAGCAGGAAGAGGAAGAAGTGTGGGAAGGGGACCGTGAGTGAGTCAGCATCCCTGGGAAGAAGGGAAGCGTGCAGGGACGCTGGCACTACACCCAAAACATGTCTGGCATCTTCCTGAAATCCTTTCAGCTTTCCGATTTAGTTGTGTGCGTCTTAATAGGAGAAAATGCCAAAAGAATGGGGATGTCACTTCTTTTAACCACTTGGCAATTTGAGAAACCTGAAGAGTTCAAAAGACATTCAAAAGCTTGAACATATGCACATCAAGATGTTTTTCATAAAAATGCATCTTATCATTATTCTGAGCATTTTCTTATTGTTGTTTCAGGCGGTTTCTAATTCAAAATCTGCCTGAAAAACTTGTTGTATGCACATATCCTAAGTCCTCATTAGGTGGTTCACTCTACAATACATTCACACAAGGATGGTGAAAAAGTTAATTTCAATGATAGTACAATTTTAATCAAGAGCTATTGTAAAACTTCTTGATATCTCAAATTAAATAAATAAATAGGGGAAATAAAAAATTGCAATGGTGGATGGAGCCTTTATGCTACAACATGAGCACATTTTGGATGGGATCCAAGGTTTATATTACTGTATATACTCAAGTATAAGCCGAGATTTTCAGCCCAAATTTTTGGGCTGAAAGTGCCCCTCTCGGCTTATACTCGAGTCACGGTAGCGGTGGGGTCGGCGGGTGAGGGGGAGAGGGCGCTGAGGCATACTTACCTAGTCCCAGCGATCCTGACGCTCCCCGCCTGTCCCACGGTCTTCGGTGCTGCAGCTTCTTCCCCTCTTCAGCGGTCACGTGGGACCGCTCATTAGAGAAATGAATAGGCGGCTCCACCTCCCATAGGGGTGGAGCCGCCTATTCATTTCTCTAATCAGCGGTGCCGGTGACCGCTGATAGAGGAAGAGGCTGCAGCACAGAAGACCGTGGGACAGGCGGGGAGTGTCAGGATCGCTGGGACTAGGTAAGTATGTCATATTCACCTGTCCACGTTCCAGCTGCCGGGTGCCGCTCCATCTTCCCGGCGTCTCTCCGCTCTGACTGTGCAGGTCAGAGGGCGCGATGACGCATATAGTGTGCGGGAGCTGCAAGCAAGAGAGGTGAGTATGTGTGTTTTTTTTTTATTGCAGCAGCAGCGGCACAGATTTATGTGGAGCATCTATGGGGAAATATGAATGGTGCAGAGCACTGTATGGGGCACAGCTATGGGGAAAAATGAACGGTGCAGAGCATATATGGGGCACAGATATGGGGCAATAATGAACGGTGCAGAGCACTATATGGGGCACAGCTATGGGACAAAAAAGAACGGTGCAGAGCATATATGGGGCACAGCTATGGGGCAATAATGAACAGTGCAGAGCACTATATGGGGCACAGATATGGGGCAATATGAACGGTGCAGAGCACTATATGGGGCACAGATATGGGGAAATATGAACGGTGCAGAGCACTATATGGCACAGATATGGGGCAATATGAACGGTGCAGAGCATATATGGTGCACAGATATGGGGCAATATGAACGGTGCAGAGCACTATATGGCAGAGCTATGGGGCTATATGAACGGTGCAGAGCACTATATGGCACAGATATGGGGAAATAATGAACGGTGCAGAGCACTATATGACACAGCTATGGGGAAATAATGAACGGTGCAGAGCACTAAATGGCACAGCTATGGGAAAATATGAATGGTGCAGAGCACTATATGGCACAGCTATGGGGAAATAATGAACGGTGCAGAGCACTATATGGCACAGCTATGGGGAAATATGAACGGTGCAGAGCACTATATGGCAGAGCTATGGGGAAATAATGATCTATTTTTATTTTTGAAATTCACCGGTAAATGCTGCATTTCCACCCTAGCCTTATACTCGAGTCAATAAGTTTTCCCAGTTTTTTGTGGCAAAATTAGGGGGGTCGGCTTACACTCGGGTCGGCTTATACTCGAGTATATACGGTATTCATTCCTAGTATAATGTCACTTTTCGTTTTACACTAAGCCAACATATGTTACCTGCATCTTCCAGCTCATGTCACCATACCGTACTATCTAAGAGTTCTAAGATGTAATCTGATAATTTCCTTGCTACCCTTAGAACAGCAAAGAAAATTATTACTCTGTAACTTTAATAATTTTATACTTAAGGATTACACTTAAATATAATAATACATTTACAGCCAGAGGGCTTGTAATTCAAAGCAAAAGGAATCATGTTTCATTTGGCAGTTTAATATGTCATCCCGAATCATGAACATGTTGGCTCAGTACATTATATCATTATTACATGGCCCTGGGATTCTTCTTTTTTTGTCTTTCTTCCCTTATCTGGATGTTGGGCAGAGCTCAGTGAGACTGAGGCAGAAAGTATGTACAAGAAGGTTTGTGTTGGTTCATGGTTTATTTCTCAAGGGCATTTTGGCTGCATTACAGTGAGAATGACAGGTTCCATCTCATGGATTAGCCTTTGATCAATAAGGATGATAATACACAGGTGTTTTAAGTGAAAAATCCTTCCTTCACTTCCTTTGGTGTGAACCCAACAGCTGTGATGCTTTATTCTGCACGGGTGAGCCACACCACAGTTTTCTTGACTGCTGTGCTACCTGAGCACACAATAGTAACTATGCAGTGGTGTACTATTAATAGCAGAAGACTACAAGGCCACTGTGGGGCCCTTGAGTCAGGGGGTGTCCCAGTACCAGGCATCCCCCCCATCTGGTGTCCCAGTACCAGGCATCCCCCCACCTGGCATCACAGTTTCAACGGTATCTGCATCCTGAATGCAGATAAAGTTGAAAAGAAATGATGGAACAGGGACTTCATCCATCAGTCTCCCAGTGCAAGTGAGCTATGACGTCTCAGCACAGCAGGCGCAATGATGTCACTACATCACATAACACTGTTCGTAACGCTGTTTCACTTCTTCAATACAAAAAGTGAAACACATATATAGAGTCATTACAAACAGAGTGATCTGTTTCAAGTGTTTATTTCTGTTAATGTTGATGATTATGGCTTACAGCAAATGAAAACCCAAAAGTGATTATTTCAGTACATTAGAATACTTTATAACATCAGCCTGAAAAATGATTTTAAAATCCGAAATGTTGGCCTACTGAAATGTATGTTCAGTAAATGCACTCAATACTTGGTCAAGGCTCCTTTTGCATCAATGCGGCGTGGCATGGAGGCGATTAGCCTGCGGCACTGCTGAGGTCTTATGGAGCTAGGTTGCTTTGATAGCAGCCTTCAGCTCCTCTGCATTTTTGGGTCTGGTGTCTCTCATCTTCCTCTTGACAATACCCCACAGATTCTATATGGGGTTAAGGTCAGGTGAGTTTGCTGGCCAATCAAGCACAGTGATACTGTCATTTTTAAACCAGGTATTGGCACTTTTGGCAGTGTGGACAGGTGCAAGTCCTGCTGGAGAATTAAATTTCCATCTCCAAAAAGCTTGTCGGCAGAGGGAAGCATGAAGTGCTCTGAAATTTCCTCGTAGATGGCTGCGCTAAAGTTGGACTTGATAAAACACAGTGGACCTAACCCAGCAGATGAGATGGCTCATCAAACCATCACTGATTGTGGAAACTTCACACTAGACCTCAAGCGGCTTGGATTATCTGTTTCTCCCCTCTTCCTCCAGACTCTGGGACCTTGATTTCCAAATGAAATGCAAAATTTATTTTCATCTGAAAACAACACCTTGGGCTACTGAGCAACAGTCCATTTCTTTTTCTCCTTGCCCAGGTAAGACTCTTCTGGCGTTGTCTATTGGTCATGAGTGTCTTGATACAAGGAATGTGACACTTGTAGCCCATGCCCTGGATACATCTGTGTGTGGTGGCTGTTGAAGCAATGACTCCAACAGCAGTCCACTCCTTGTGAATCTCCCCCAAATTTTTGAATAACCTTTTCGTAATAATCCTTTCAAGGCTGCGGTTATCCCCGTTGCTTGTGCACCTTTTTCTACACTTTTTTCTTTCACTCAACTTTACGTTAATATGCTTGGATACAGCACTTGGTGACCAGCCAGCTTCTTTACCAATGACCTTTTGTGGCTTACCTTCCTTGTGGAGTGTGTCAATGACTGCTGTGAGGCAGTGACCGGTGTCATATGCGAGGGTCGCTATGTATCCCACAGGATGTGCTTAGAAGCATATTAGATCCGCTGGAGTGCCCTGTGCTCACAGCAGGTTGCCTGTGAGACACAGGGAAGAATAAAAGTGAGTGTGAACTGGGTCAAGTTATTTGACCCAGAAATTATTCAGGAAAACCCGGTGTGGGCTTTTATTTTTGAAATGGACTGCAGGAAGGTAGTGGGGCCGGTCCGTTTCTTCCAGCCCAGATCTTATAGTGGCCCATGGCAAGAGAGTTTGGGTGTGTCAGTATTGGTCTGGGAATCAGACCTAGCAGGAGGCTTATGAGGAGCTCTTTCCGTGTGGAGCAACACGGGCCAGGCAGAGCCTAAAAAGCCAGACACCCCAGCGTACACGGTGGTGTAATATGTTCACGGCAACGGATTGTGGACTGTCTTTGTTTTTCCCGGCTGCGTACCGAAGGACTTGCTTGCTTATGTTTTCGGCTTGTGAGTATGCTATAAAATAAACAAGACTTTATTTTGAACTTTATATGGGTCACTGCCTTCTCACTGCACAGCAAGGACATCGCTGCATCACACTGCCTTTTGGACATCTGTCAAGTCAGCAGGCTTCCCCATGATTGTGGAGCTACTGAAACAGACTGAGGGACCTTTTAAACACTTAGGAAGCCTTTGGTGGTGTTTTTTTGTTAATTATTCTAATTTACTGGTATAATGACTTTTGGGTTTTCATTGGCTGTAAGCCATAATCAAGATTAACAGAAATAAACACTTGAAATAGATCACTCTGTTTGTAATGACTCTATATAATAATAATATTATTATTTATTTATATAGCACCACTAATTCCATGGTGCTGTACATGAGAAGGGGTTACATCAAAATACAAATATCACTTACAGTAAACAAAACTAACAATGACAGACTGGTACAGAGGGAAGAGGACCCTGCCCTTGCGGGCTTACATTTTACAGGATTATGGGGAAGGAGACAGTAGGTCGAGGGTTGCAGTAGCTCCGATGGTGTTGAGGTGGCCGTGTGGTCATTAAGGCTGTAAGCTTCTTTCAGGTTTATTTTGAAGGATCCAAATCCGGTGGATAACCGAATGTGTTGGGGCACAGAATTCCAGAAGGTGGGGGATATTCAGGAGAAGTCTTGGAGGCGATTGGGTGAGGAGCAAATAAGCAAGGAGGAGAGAAGGAGGTCTTGGGAGGACCGGAGATTACGTGAGGGAAGATATTGAGAGATTAGTTCGGAAATATACAGAGGAGAAAGGTTATGGATGGCTTTGTAGGTCAGTGTTAGTAGTTTAAAATGGATACGCTGGGAAATTGGGAGTAAGTGAAGGGATTTGCAAAGAGGGGAAGCAGGAGTGTAGCGAGGAGAGAGATTAATTAGTCAGGCAGCAAAGTTAAGGACGGACTGGAGGGGAGCGAGAGTGTTAAAAGGTAGGCCACAGAGGAGGATGTATATGAGTTTCACTTGTTGTATTGAAGAACTGAATTAAATTAACATTTTACCCTTCGCCATGACAGCACCCACTGGAGAGATAGGGATCTGCCCCAAGGAACAGGAAACCTACAGAGAAATAAAAGGGGGCGGTCCCCCTCTCCTCAGTTTAGGTTTCCTGTTCCCAGGAGACAGGATCTCTGGATCTCACGGATTCTCAGAAACCTTACCTGGGCCAGAAGCATCCGCCTGTGCGGTGTCTGCGGGAACGGCAGGGGATGTGGTCCAGAAGCAGCGTCAGGGGAGACTCCGTTAGACGGCTCCCCCCTTGTCTGTCCGGTGCACATGATGGCTGGGTCCGGGGAGAGGCCGCCCGGTCTCACTGTGGAATGCTGCGGGGAGGTGCGGCCTGAAAGGAGCCTGGAAGCGGGCCGACATATGGGGGTCCGGGATCCATTGCATGATCCCCAGCGGCAGCCGGAACACCACTCCTTAAGCGCAGGGCCGAGGTAAGAGCGCGGCCGCACATGTGGGGAGCGGTGTAAACCACCATTACCCGCCCGGAAGTGATTGCAGTACTTCCGGGGCATTCATCAGCGGTGGGGGAAAGCGCGGTTCGCGCATGCGCAGTTCACCGCAAAAAAAAAATCATCAAACCGGATCTTTTCTGCCTATAAATGGGGGATGGTTGCGAGCACACAGGCGATGCAACATGTCATCTCCAGGCAAGACGGTGGACCCAGCAGGTGATGCAGCCAGCAGGAGGTCCTCAGATGCCAGCCGCAGGAGCGATGCCACGGATTCAAGATCCAGGAAGATGCTTCAGCCACCGTACAGCTTCACTGGGTGAGTGTAAAATCCCTCTGCCTATAAATCTGACACTCTTTTCCGCAATATCTTCCTCACCCAGGCCAAAAAGAAACAAAAATCTAAGCACAAACAGTGTGCATTATGTGACAAACCTCTCCCAGATTCCCACCTCAAAAAGCTCTGCAACCAATGTATTACCGAAACAATGCAGAGTCCATCTATGTCGGTTACAGATATACGGGCCATAATTAGGGAAGAGTTACAGGCCATTACACAAGCCAGTGCACCCCCTAAGAAGTCCAGTAAAGAGAAGGCAGTATCCAGCTCTGAGTCTGATGAGGAAGGCGTCATCCACTCAGACTCCTGGCATGCGTCATCCTCTTCCTCAGAACAATCTGACATTGAAGGTCGGGCTTGTTTTCCCCTTGATGGGGTTGACAACCTAGTAAAGTCCATCAGGAATACAATAGGTTGTGAGGATACAAAAGACGACCAAACTGCACAAGACATCATGTTTGCAGGGTTGGCAGGAAGAGAAGAGCCTTTCCAGTAATTCCTGCCGTTAAGGCACTAATAAAGAGGGAGTGAGAAAAACAGGACCAGATAGGTTTTCTCCCGTCAGCCTCCAAAAGGAAGTACCCCTTTAGTGACGAGGAATTAATTTCATGGACTAAGATTCCTAAAGTGGACGCAGCAGTGGCCTCCACTTCAAAACAATCAGCTTTACCAGTCGAGGATGCAGGCCTACTCTCTGATCCTCTAGATCGGAAAGCGGAATCGTCACTGAAAAGATCATGGGAAGCTTCCACGGGCATATTTAAACCAACAATTGCCAGCACGTGCACAGCTAGATCCATGCTAGTTTGGATTGATCAGTTAGATCAACAGATCGAACAGGGGGTCTCCAGACAAAAATTGTGGGATGCAATACCATTAATTAGAGGAGCAGCATCATTCATGGCCGATGCGTCAGCTGACTCTCTACGCCTCGCAGCAAGATCGGCAGGTCTAGTAAATAATGCCAGACGTGCATTGTGGATGAAGAGCTGGAAGGGGGATACACAATCAAAAGCTAAGATCTGTGCTATTCCGTGCGAGGGTGAGTTTCTATTTGGAAAAGCGTTGGATGAGATCCTCAAAAAAGCAAAAGAGAGGAAAAAAGCCTTCCCTGACCCCTCAATTCCTTTCTATAGGAAGACCTTTAGGAGGAGACCGTTCGGGAAAAGAACACAAAACGAAAGACCGTCGCGGTGGGCCACAAGAGAGGGAACACAGAGTGGCACTATGTTT
This sequence comes from Ranitomeya imitator, assembly GCF_032444005.1. Taxonomy (NCBI): domain Eukaryota; kingdom Metazoa; phylum Chordata; class Amphibia; order Anura; family Dendrobatidae; genus Ranitomeya; species Ranitomeya imitator. Next base: position 59,132,135 of record NC_091289.1, read on the forward strand.
AAAGGGCCCCCCTTCCGTAGAGACAATAAATATTAAAGCACCAGTCACCCCAGTAGGGGGTAGGTTAAAATTTTTCTTTCCCCAATGGCAAAAAATTACGTCAAATTCCTGGGTTCTAAATATTATTAAAGAAGGAATGAAAATAGAATTCCTCCAAATTCCCCATGATTCTTTTGCTTTAACAGCCCTTTCCTCACCAATACAACAAAGGGCCCTTGAACTGGAAATTCAAAGTCTCATAGTTAAAAATGTCTTAGTTAGGGTGCCAAAGGGACAATAGGGTAGAAGGTTCTACTCTCCGTTATTTTTAATCCCTAAACCCGATGGTTCATTTCGGACAATTATAAATCTTAAAAAACTCAATACGTTTATTAAAAATTATACGTTTAAAATTGAATCTATTAGATCTGCCATTAAGCTCCTTTATCCAAATTGTAAAATGGGCGGTATTGATTTAAAGCAAACCTGGGCAAAGTGCGGCCCACGGGCCACATCCGGCCCTCTGGCTGTCTAAGTCTGGCCCACAGACAGAGACAACCGTGGGGCTGGAAAACCAGAGGTCTCCGGGCCGCACCATGTCCACCCGCTCACAGTCTCCATCTGTACTGACTTCTTTGACTTCTTCATCGTGTCAGCTGCGTACTGCGGAGAGTCAGCGCACCAGTCAGGGAAAGAAGCAGAGCCCTGGGGAACGGGACTGAGGTGAGAATGTGGTGTTTTTTTTTCATGTGTATGGGATGTTTGGATGGGTATGGGGGGAGGTTATGGGTGCGACACACTGCACATGGGGCTACACGCTGCACATGGGGCGACGCGCTGCGCATGGGGGCGATGCGCTGCACATGGGGGCAATGTGCTACGCATGGGTGTGACATGCTGCACATGGTGCTGCATATGGGAGTGACGTGTCGCATATAAGGTGCTGTTGAGGGGCTCATATGATATATAAGGGGATGTCAGCATACTTAATTATGCTCAATATTAAGTGATACTATTAATATAATTATCAATAATATAATAATTCTAATATATTAATATTCATATTGAGTAGAATTAATTTTGGCCTATTGGTTCGGCCCTCCACAACGGTGGCAGTCTCACATGTGGCCCCTCAGGAAAATTAATTGCCCACCCCTGATTTAAAGGATGCCGACTACCATCTCCCTATTCATAACAGATATCAAAAATACTTAAGAGTGGCAGTAACTCTTGAGGGGGAGATTCATCATTTCCAGTACACGGCCATGCCCTTTGGTCTCTCCACAGCACCGAGGATCTTCACCAAAGTAATGTTAGAGGTGATGGCCTACCTTCGCCAAAAGGACACCTTAATCATCCCCTATTTAGATGATTTTTTAGTTGTAGGAAATTCGTCCCTTCAGTGTGCTGAACGGTTAACTGACACTGTCTCATCCTCAAAAGACCTGGGCTGGATCATCAACTCCGAAAAATCCAGACTCATCCCACTTTCTCTCCAGACATTTTTAGGGTTCAATCTAGACTCCACAAAACAAAAATGTCTACTCCCACAAGTAGTATTGAAAGATAGGAGACAAAAAAAGCGCAAATAGGGTCTTATCCCCAGGATTGTTTCTGATCAATTGTGAGAGAACTGCTCACCTGGTAGTACACAGTACAAGCGTGTAGTTTGTCAGCTGCTGCAGATCCACAGGTCGGCGCTGCGACCTCTCAGAACCGTTATAATAGATGAAATGTGGATTACATCCGCGCTGCTGCGACAAATAATAGATCCAGATATACTTGTAAGATGTTCGGGTGGTTTATTCAACGCGTTTCGAAGCTCATGGCTTCTTCAGGAAGTTTCCACACAAAGATATATCTTTGTGTGGAAACTTCCTGAAGAAGAAGCCATGAGCTTCGAAACGCGTTGAATAAACCACCCGAACATCTTACAAGTATATCTGGATCTATTATTTGTCGCAGCAGCGCGGATGTAATCCACATTTCATCTATTATAACGGTACTCCCACAAGTAAAAATATCTCTAATAGAGGAGAAAGTAGCAGCGGCCATTCACAAACCCCAAATGTCCCTGAGGGCAGGAATGTCCTTATTAGGATCCCTTTCCTCCTGTACTCCAGCCGTTCAGTGGGCACAACTTCATACCCGAACGTTGCAACACCAAATACTTCAGGAACAGAGGAAATTCCTAGGGTACCTCGAATCAAAAATAACATTATCAGAGAAGGTATTATCTTCCTTGTTGTGGTGGCTAGATAATAAGAACTTAACGGGAGGTGTCCCTTGGGTGATAATAACATCCCACACGGTAACCACTGATGCTAGTCCCCACGGGTGGGGCGCACACATGGGGGATAAATTCTGCCAGGGAATATGGAATAAAGATGAGATTGTATATTCATCAAATTTAAAAGAGTTGAATGCAGTAAACTATGCACTGCGTCAATTTTTTTCCCACAGCTACGAGGAAATCATGTCAGAATCTGTTCAGACAACACTACGACAGTGGCGTATTTAAACAAACAAGGCGGCACACGATCAGACGCTCTAATGTCTTCCGCAAAGAGTACCTTAATCCTGGCCGAAAAGCATCTGTTGTCCCTCTCTGCGGTCCACATCAAAGGAGAGAGCAATCAACAAGCAGACTTTCTAAGTTGACACACTCTACATCAAGGAGAATGGTGTCTAAATCCTCACATATTCCACAAAGTAACATTGTTGTGGGGCAGGCCCCAGATAGACCTGTTTGCTACGAAACAGAACAGACAAGTCCAGAAATTTGCATCTCGGTCCCGTGCAGACCACCCGGACATTCTAGATGCTCTTCAAACACCCTGGCAATTCAAGCTGGCATATGCCTTCCATCCGATAATTCTGCTTCCACAAGTAATACGGAAGATCAGGGAAGAACAGGCCAGGATAATATTGATAGCACCATTCTAGCCCAAAAGACCATGGTTCTCATACCTGCAGTCAATGTCGGTGACAGATCCATGGGTCCTCCCCTCAATCCCAGACCTTCTCTCTCAGGGACCTTTCTTCCACCCTCAAGTGGACAGCCTCCGCTTGACGGCCTGGAATTTGAAAGGCAGATATTAAATTCCAGGGGGTTCTCGAAAGGCTTAATTGATACACTCCTGCTTAGCAGGAAACCATCTACAACAAAAATTTATACCAAAATATGGAAAAAGTTTCTTCAGTTCCATACAGGTTCAAACCCCTCTGAAGTCCCAATAAAATCTATCCTAGAATTTCTACAGAAAGGGAAAGAGTTAGGTCTGTCGGTTAACACACTAAAAGTTCAGGTGTCCGCTCTGGGTGCTCTCTATGGCCATAATATTGCTGGCAATAAATGGGTATCCCGCTTCATCACGGCCTGTGAACGAGTTACTCCTGTCCACATACCTAGAATAGCTCCTTGGGACTTAAAACTAGTCCTAGACTCTCTAGCGGAACCTCCGTTTGAGCCCATAGACACAGTTTCTCTAAAACACTTGTTGCTAAAAACAGCCTTCTTAGTAGCCTTAACATCGGCTAGAAGAGTCAGCGACATTCAGGCCTTGTCGATAGAACAACCTTACCTTCTCACATTTCATGACAGACTAGTTTTAAAACCAGACCCCTTATACCTTCCTAAGGTAGCAGGCAAATTCCACAGGTCACAAGAAATACACGTTCCTACTTTCTTTAAAGACCCCTCTACTCCTGAAGAACAAAAATTTCACACTCTAGATGTCAGGAGAGTAGTTTTGCAATATATTGAAAAAACTAGTAGTTGGAGGCAGAGTAGGGCTCTGTTCATATCCTTTCAGGGCAAAAAGAAGGGGTATGGAGTCACAAGAGCAACATTATCCAGGTGGATAAGGGATGCTATCCGGTTGACCTATTCCATGAAAAATAAAGAACCTCCGTAGGGCATCAAAGCACAATCCACCAGAGGCATGGCTTCCTCCTGGGCCGAAAAAGGGAACGTTCCAATTGAGGACATATGTAAGGCCGCAACATGGTTGGCTCCTTCCACTTTCTATAATCACTACAGGCTTGATCTTTCATCAGACTCTAACCTACACTTTGGCAGGACTATCCTCAGCACGGTGGTCCCCCCCTAGGTGTTGGTCTCTGGAAATCTCTCCAGTGGGTGCTGTCATGGCGAAGGGTAAATTACTGGATTACTTATGGTAATGCTCTTTTAATGAGTCCATGACAGCACCCAGTCACATCCCTCCCTAATAAATAAAAGCCAGTGTAATTACTTCTATGAAGTTTATAACCTGATGATATATTGTAATATTTGACTAATACTGGCGGTCCTCCGGGTACTCTGAAATTAAACTGAGGAGAGGGGGACCGCCCCCTTTTATTTCTCTGTAGGTTTCCTGTTCCTTGGGGCGGATCTCTATCTCTCCAGTGGGTGCTGTCATGGACTCATTAAAAGAGCATTACCGTAAGTAATCCGGTTATTTTTGACGATATTCTAATTTTTTGAGAAGCACCTATACATATTTTTGTGATTTAAAAAACTATAATTTTTACAGTTTTTTTATTTAGTCCCTGTGTGGGACTTTCACTTTTAGCCGTCTGGTCACTGTTATAAAGCAAAGCATTGCAATGCATGAGCATTGCAATGCTTTATAAACTGTCAGTTCTGCTCTCACCAAAGCTTGTTAGACCATTCTCTGAGAATGGTCTAACAAGCATGCTAGCCTGAAGACCCGGATTTCGTCATGACGACCTTGGGTCACCATGACAACGATCGGGCTCTCACGATGCGTCTTGGGATCGCTGATAGGAGGGTAAAGAGAGCTCCCTCCCTCTCTCTGTCATCTAAATGCTGCAATTGATATTGATTTCAGTATTTAGGCACACATGGCAGTGAGAGCCGGGTGACAGCTCTTAGAATGGCTGAACACCCGGCAGTGATCGCGCGCGCACAGTTCCTGAATCACCATAACATATCCATACATCCAAGGTTGGGAAGTCCCCAACCTGGATGTATGGATACAGTTAAGGTCAGGAAGGAGTTAATGCAGTTGGACACTTCATTGGGCATTTTAATGGAATTTCATTGTTGTGGATACATGGTTATTGAACCACAAAACAGGCAAATAAGAGAACAGTCCCTTCCACTGATTTGCCGAGATAAGAGCAGCTGTGACTTCAGAGCTTCCAGGGGCGACTACCCCCACCTGTGGCACACACAGAGGGGAGATAACAACAAGCTTAGAAAGCTGAAAGTCCATTGAGGTACAAGGCCAGGTGAACGGAGGGTCACAATCTGGCTTCTCCGAACATCTCCATTGAGCCAGGTGACTGGTGGGTCCCAATCCTGGCTTTCTCAAATGTATCCATGGGTTCAGTGATGGTCAATGAAGCAGATCTATATTTTTTTCAGCCAGGGCCGTGGTCCCCTAAGCTGGCATCCTGTACAATGTCACATCTGTTTCCCTCATGATATCCCTATGCTTTAACATCATATCTCTATCCTATAGAGTGCTCCTGGCTGTGGTTTTGTAAAGGGTCTCTGGTTCTTTGGATCTCTGGATCTCTTGGATATATTGTTATAGAGGCATATCCCCTTTATATAGCTCAAAACTGTTGTCCTTCAAGCCAGCAACTAGAGGTCAAGAGGAAGATGTGCTAAGACTAAATTGCACTGTTTGACTACTTAATAAATTTGCACAGTTTTTACTCCTCTGTTTTGAAAGTCAACAAGCCACAGGACATACTAACCCCTTTGCAACCTTGGGTTTTTCTGTTTTTGAGTTTCCGTTTTTTGCTCCCCTTCTTCCCAGAGCCATAACTTTTTTTATTTTTCAGTCAATATGGCCATGTGAGGGCTTGTTTTTTGTGGGACGAGTTGTACTTTTGGACGACACCAATGGTTTCGCCATATAGTTTACTGGAAAATGGGAAAAAAATTCAAAGTGGGGTGAAATTGCAAAAAAAGTGCAATTCCACAACCGTTTTTTGTTGTGCTATTTTCTATGTTCAATAAATCCTAAAACTGACTTGCCATTATGATTCTCCAGGTCATTACGAGTTTGTATATACCAAACATTTCTAGGTTCTTGTTTATTTAAGTAATGAAAAAAATTCCAAAGTTTCTTAAAAAAAAAGTTGCGATTTTCCGAGACCAGTAGAGTCTCCATTTTCCGTGATTTGGGGCTGGGTGAAGGATTGCTTTTTGCGCGCCCAGCTGACATTTTTATTTATACCATTTTGGTGTAAGTATGATCTTTTGATCACCGTTATTGTATTTTAATACAATGTTGCAGAGACCAAAAAAACATAATCCTGGAGTTTTTACGTTTTTTCTCATTACTCCGTTTACCAATCGGATTAATTCTTTTTATATATGGATTCTGAATGTGGCAAAACCCAATATTTGTATTTGTTTTCTTTTTTGTTTTCTTTTGAATGGGGGTGATTTAAACTTTTATGTATTTTTTATTTTTTTACATTTTTAAAAACATTTTTTTTTTAAACATTCACTTGCTTCTATAGTCTCCATGGGAGACTATAAATTGTGATCATCCTATCGTCTTTGCTACACAGAGCAGGGTATAGCTATCCAGCAATGACAACCACAGGGTTCTGATGCCAACCCATCAGTTACTTGCGGTCAAGTGACATGGGTGGGATTAGTGACACGCTTCCGGCGTGAGCATGTTAAATGCCGCAGTCCAGGATCGGACTGGTGTGTCTGGGGCCCACCAGGGGAATGGATGCTAAGGGCCCACCCTACAGCTATATGCAAATATCTGTCAGTAGTCATCCCCATTATAGTGGAGCATCGACTGTAAAACACAGGGGACTCCAGCACATCTACTGTGCGCCCCCATAACTGGGATGTACAATTACAGTATTTTACATTAAAGGTTCTATGGTTAAAACAAGTTATTACCGATCCATAGGCTCCACAGGAAAGGTGATCCCTTAGGTCTGACCATTAAAAACTGCACCGATCGGAAGAATGGGGAAGTTTTATCCCTGACAGGACACTTATCCCCATTTTAAAATGCAGCAGCAGTTCAGATGTCTGACTGCAGCTCCTTTCATTTTCTTGGGGCTTCTAGAAAAAAGCAAGAGCAGCGCTTGCAGCCACAGAGTGAATGAGTTGATCAGTGGTCAAGTCGGACATACCACTCCAGTCTAATGGGGATAAAAGGTCCACATTCTGCCGACTGGGTCTCAGCAGTCAGACCCCCCCCCCTCACCACCACCAATCAATACGTTATCAGTAATCCTGTGGAGAGATTATTACTTTTTTCACAGGAGAATCCCTGTAAGTGCATCTTTGACGCTGTGATCCAAGTATCTAATCTCTAATGGAAATAAAGAATCTTCTCCTAATTAATATCAGAGAGAACAGATGACTGCCATATACAACACAATCCACTATACCAAGACCAATAATACCCCATACAGGGAAGAAATACCACCACACCATGAACAGATCACATGGTGACTGAATAATACCAGCATATAGGCACCAAATAATGCCACATACAAGGAGAGATACCATCACACCATAACTAGACTACAAATTCCACCATATTAACTGAATAATACAACATACAGGGGATAAATATCACCATACCGTGACCAGACCACAAATTACCACCACATAGTGACCGAATAATACCACATATAGGGGATAAATACCACCCCACTGTAACCAGACCACATATTACCATCACATAGTGACTGAATACTACAATACTGATTATGAATACAAACCACAATACTAACAACACTGTTATTACCACCAGTGACATTATACACAAGAGCTATGTATATCCTGTCAGTGTACATGTAATACAGTGATTACAGGTGACATTATACACAGGAGCTCTGTATATACTGTCAGTGCGCATATAATACAAGGATCACCAGTGACATTATACACAGAAGCTCTGTATATACTGTCAGTGTACATGTAATACATGGATCACCAGTGACATTATATACTGGTGTTCTGTATATAGTGTCAGTGTACAGGTAATACAGTGATCACCAGTGACTTTATACACAGTAGCTCTGTATATAGTGTCAGTGTACAGGTAATACAGTGACCACCAGTGACATTATACACAGGTGTTCTGTCTATAGTATAGAGTATCAGTGTACAGGTAATACAGTGATCACCAATGACATTATACACAGGAGCTCTGTAAATAGTGTCAGTGCACAGGTAATACAGGGATCACCAGTGACACTATGCACAAGAGCTCTGTATATACTGTCAGTGTACAGGCAATACAGTGATCACCAGTGACATTATACACAGGAACTCTGTACACAGTATATAGTGTATAGTGTGCATGTACATGTAATACACTGACTCACCGGTGAGGTCTCTAGTTGAAGTCCTTCTAAACTTTTCTTCTTCAGCCAGCAAAGACCGCCATCACTTCTTCCAGCCAGGACTCATCTCTGCAAAAAATAACACACAGTCATCAAATTCTGATTGCTTCCAGATCACTTTCCCCACATTTTCCCTGACTTCTACTACATTAGATGAAGAAAAAAAGCGACGTAGTACCGCCCTGCACAGTAACAGGACCCCCATTTTGTTCCCTCTATGAAAAACTTGTCTAAAAAGTAAATTAAATTACAGTAGTAATAATGTCCCTAATTGGACCCGAAAGAAATTATGCTCTCCACTTGTCACCATAAACTAATGTAGCATGTTCCTCATTCTGGCCCCCAAACAGTAATTAAGTCCCTCATCCTGGCCCCCTTTATTTGATAAACTTGCCCAGCCTGGTCCCCTCTATTTTATAATATGCCACAGCCTGGTCCCTATGTCCCTTGTGCAGCCTGGCCCCCAGATATCCATCCTGCCCCCCAGCTATCCATACTGGCCCCCATATGTCCCTTGTCCTGCCCTCCCATATATCCATCCTGGTCCATTGTCTGGGCCTCCCCCCGATTAATCCATCCTGGCTCCCCCCATATATCCATCCTGATACCACTTATGTGGGATGATGGTCCCAACCCCATTTATAAGGCAAGAAATCCTACTTATTAAACCAGACAGGGCACACCTGTGAAGTGAAAACCATTTCCGGTGACTACCTCTTGAAGCTCATCAAGAGAATGCCAAGAGTGTGCAAAGCATTCATCAAAGCAAAAGGTGGCTACTTTGAATAACCTAGAATATAAGACATATTTTCAGTTGTTTCACACTTTTTTGTTAAGTATATAATTCCACATGTGTTAATGCATAGTTTTGATGCCTTCAGTGTGAATTTACAATTTTCATAGTCATGAAAATACATAAAAATCTTGAAATGAGAAGGTGTGTCCAAACTTTTGGTCTGTACTGTGTATATATATATATATATATATATATATATATATATATATATATATATATATATATATTATATATAGTGAGATAACACTACCTGAGTGGGTTGGGGAAACTTGCTTGGCAACGGGAATTAAAGCACTCAGGCATGGTTTCTCCACATAAACAGTCTATCCTGTTTATTAGTGCATGTAGAAAAGCCGCGGAGACACCATCACGTGTTTCTCAACGCAAGTAATAAATAGCCAGGTCTTTAACCGGGAAGGAACAACCATGGGAAGGGCAGCATCCAAAAAGGAAAACCACCTATGCCAAAACATGGTATCCATCCACAGACAGCTGTTTCGGGGTATTTGCCCCTCATCAGTGTGGAGTAGGAAACTGGCTATTAGGAGCAGTGCCTAGTAAAAGGACTATAAATATAAGGATGAATGACCTCGGGGAGATCAAAACATCCTTCCTTCCTTCCTGTGGATGGATACCATGTTTTGGCATAGGTGGTTTTCCTTTTTGGATGCTGCCCTTCCCGTGGTTTTTCCTTCCCGGTGAAAGACCTGGCTATTTATTGCTTGCGTTGAGAAACGCGTGATGGTGTCTCCACGGCTTTTCTACATGCATTTGCATATTTCACATAAGGGATGGGGGCAGTGTTCTGGATGACTGCGTTGAGAAACACGTGATGGTGTCTCCGCGGTGTTGGATGTTTTGATCTCCCCGAGGTCATTCATCCTTATGTTTATTATCCTGTTTATTAAGACTCATAAACCATGTCACAAACAGTTCATTATACACGTCAATAGAACACATTAACCACCGACAGTCTGTTCCAAAGGCAGCCCATAACCCCCTTTATCTGGAGTTACCTTACAGGAGCTCTGGCTCCACACACTGACTCCTGTTAGTGTTAGTTCCCAGGGGAAGATGCCTCACTGGGGTCACCGTCCTTGGTCCTTGTGACCAGGGCACCTCAGATAGTCCAGACCCGCAGTAGGAACTGTAGCTTCCCCAACACAGTAGCCGTCCCAGGCTCTGCAGATACAGCCTCTCCGTATAGAAAAATTATTTCAGAGCAATATATTAAAGTTCACACATAGGACAGGAAAACTCCCATAAATACATAAAAAATTTGAATATTTGGAGTCAAAATCTGTCATAAAGGTAAGTACAAAATATTTTTATTAATCCATAAACAAAATAGAGAAATCAGTAAAATCTATCAGTACAGAATTATATTCTATACGGTAGATAAAATTCAATGCAAAGGACACAGGGCAAAAAAGATGATCAGGAGAACATCACTGATCCCAGTATGTGATCGATAGGATCAAGTTCATAGGGCTGATAAGTAACTAAGTAATGTAAAAAGCCAATAAAAGGCAAACAGTATAATAAAAGGTTCAGGATTGATCCTTACCTATGTTGGTCACCGTGATGTCTCCTGACTACCAGCCCCCACGCGTGTTTCGCGTAGGCTTGTTTGGGGGGCTGTGGCTTCAAGTATGTCAGCTAGAATATATATATGGCTAGCACCAGCTGCTTCAAATGTGGGACACTTAGTATAGCACCAGTGGCGTATCCAGGGGGGGGCAGCTGGGGCATGTGCCCCGGGCGCAGCTGACAGGGGGGCGCCAGCGGGCCGCCTGATGTGATGCGGCATTGCAGCTGTCAAAAGCCAGGCTCCTCGTCGGCGGCATTCTGCCGGCCCCACAGACCAGTGAGATAATAGTCCCGTGCTGCTGCGCTAGTACCCAGCGGTTGCGGTTCGCTTTCTTGCCTTGTGAGACAAGAGGAGTCCCTTCCTTCTCTGTTTAAAGCCTGCTGCCTGCGCCCTGGGCCGGACCTTGACAACCGCTGAGAGGCGCTCTGACCGCCGCTGGCACTTCCGCATCAGGGAAGCGCCAGCAGCGGCTGACGTCATGGAGCGTGTGACAGGCTGCTGCTGCATCGTTCGTCGTTGCGCTGCAGCGCCGATGACTAGGTTCGTTCGCGGCCGCGGGTGTCCTGTGTGTTTAGTCAGTAGTCACTCACAGTGTGTAGGTGCTGTTGTTGCGTGGTTGGACGGTGACGTCGTCGGTGGTAGGTCAGGTCAGGGTCAGGACAGGTGCGTCGTGCTCCACTACTCCAGACCGCGGCCGCAGGGACCACCGGGTGACTCCAAGTTCCCCGATTGTCATAGGCAGCTACAGCCCACATCCCAAGAGACACTGTAATATACACTGCACAGCAGAACTGTGTTGGTGTGTTTGATTTTTCACAGGCAGCCGTGCTGAGATTGTGTGAGGTAGTCGAGCTGAGATTGTGTGAGGCAGCCGAGCTGAGATTGTGTGAGGCAGCCGAGCTGAGATTGTGTGAGGCAGCCGAGCTGAGATTGTGTGAGGCAGCCGAGCTGAGATTGTGTGAGGCAGCCGAGCTGAGATTGTGTGAGGCAGCAGAGCCAAGATTGATGCAGCAGGGCTGAGATGGTGTGATGCAGAGAGCTGTTATGTTCTGATGCAGCAGAGCTGAGATGGTCTGATGCAGCACAGCTGTTATGTTTTGATGAAGCAGAGCTGATATGGTATGATGCAGCAGAGCTGAGATGGTCTGATGCAGACCATCACAGCTCTGCTACATCAGACCATCACAGCTCTTCTTCATCAGACCATCACAACTCTGCTGCATCAGACCATCTCAACTTTGCTTCATCAGACCATCTCAGCTCTGCTGCATCACACCATCGCCGCTCTGCTTCATCAGACCATCTCAGCTATGCTGCATCAGAGCTGAAATGGTCTGATGAAGCAGAGCTGAGATTGTCTGATGAAGCAGAGCTGTGATGGTCTGATGTAGCAGAGCTGTGATGGTCTGATGTAGCAGAGCTGAGATGGTCTGATGAAGCAGAGCTGAGATTGTCTGATGAAGCAGAGCTGTGATGGTCTGATGTAGCAGAGCTGTGATGGTCTGATGTAGCAGAGCTGAGATAGTCTGATGCAGCAGAGCTGAGATGGTCTGATGCAGAAGAGATGTGATGATCTGATGTAGCAGAGCTGAGATTGTCTGATATTGTAGAGCTGAGTTTGTTAAGTGCCACCTATCTAAGTTTGTGAAATGTAGCAAACCTGAACCTGTCATTCACATGTAGCAGCTCTTGTAGTCCTGATATGTCAGATGTAGCAGAGCTACAGTTAATGTTCAAATGGGGGAGGTGGAGGGAGAGGTTTTAGGGGGGCGGGGGGGTGCCGAACTGATCCTTTGTCCCGGGTGCAGGAAAGGCTAGATACACCTCTGTATAGCACATGCGTGCGCGATGCGAGCACCGGAACCTGCATCACCGCATGGCTTCCCATGTGATTCGAGGGGTCAGGGAGCCATTCCCCTGGCAACCGTGACCCTCACACGTCGGGTGCCGGCAGGGATGCTCCAGAACACACACATCACGGCATGGGCACATGTCCTCAGAGCCAGGGTATCGAGAATATCAAAGTAAGTATACTATAACATTAAAACTATTCGTGATCTAATGAGTTCAAATCCATCAGAAAGTGCTGTGTGCATACATACAGTTGTGGCCAAAGGTATTGACACCCCTGCAATTCTGTCAGATAATACTCAGTTTCTTCCTGAAAATGATTGCAATCACAAATTCTTTGGTATTATTATCTTCATTTAATTTTTCTTAAATTAAAGAACACAAAAGAGAATGAAGAAAAAAGCAAAACATTGATCATTTCACACAAAACTTTTTTTGTGCCTTTTCTGGGGTGGCTGGGGGCAGGTGTTTTTAGCCAGGGGGGGGAAGGGGGGCAATAACCATGGTCCCTCTCTAGGCTATTAATATCTGCCCTCCGTCACTGGCTTTCCCACTCTAGTGGAGAAAATTTGTGAAGGAGATAGGAAAAGCTGGCAATTGAATTACCGGCTTTTCTGCTATCTAGCGCTATATGACATATAAACACACACATATATATATATGACTGTATATATGTTTTTAAGAATATTTGAGTCGATGGATCCATGATATGTCCATTTTGCAAGCCTGAGAGAATAAATCGCCGTACGGACGCTATACGGATGACACACGGATAAATTTGTGCGTAAAAATTGCATCCTCGCATTGAATACGGAATAGTGTTTTGGGACAATTACTGCGTATTACGGCCGTAAAAAACGGACCGTATTTACTTACGCCTAGTGTGACGCCGGCCTAAGAGTTAGTGTAGGTCTGCAACTGTTCAGTCCACATCTCCTGAGAAACCAACAGTCCTTTTTAGGGCTAATTCGTGGGTATCGAATTGCAGCTCTAGGTAGGCAGGGCGCAGCATATCCACATCAGTACAAGACTTGCAGGCACTGTACATGCATACATAGCTCCCACTGCACCCCTCCCAAAGCTCCATAACTGTCTGCTGCTGCTTATTTACTATATACCTAACTGCATATTTTTTTTCCCAAAAATTCACCATCCCCCCAACCCCAAAATATATACAGTCTGTAATGTCAGACTGAGGCCTGGTGTATCTGTTTGAAAATCATAGTTTGTCAGGCATACGTAGCATAGTTCTGTGTGCTAGCCTTGTTCAATTTAATTATTTTTTTTATAAATTCACCCAAAAGCCAAAAAAAAATAATACAGTCTGTTATGTCAGGCTGAGGGCTGGTGTTTCTGTTTTTGAAAAATCGTATTTCGGCAGGCATATGTAGCATAGTTCTGTTGGCTAGCCTTGTTACACTCTGTTTTTTTATTTTTAAAATCCTACAAAAACCTAAAAAAATTGAATACAGTCTGTTATGTCAGGCTGAGGGCTGGTGTTTCTGTTTTTGAAAAATCGAATTTCCGCAGGCATATGTAGCATAGTTCTGTTTGCTAGCCTTGTTACATTCTGTTTTTTTATTTTAAAAATTCTACAAAACCATAAAAAAAAGTTAATACAGTCTGTTATGTCAGGCTCAGGCCTGTTGTATCTGTGGTGGAAAAATTGGAGCTTTGCAGGCATAAGTTATATAGTTGTGTCTGCTAGCTTTGTTCTTTTTTTTTTTTTTTTTTTAATTCAACAAAACCCTAAAACATTTTTTAATACAGTCTGTTATGTCAGGCTGAGGCATGTTGTATCTGTGTTGGAAAAATCGTAGCTTGACAGGCATAAGTTTCATAGTTCTGTCTGCTGGCCTTGTTCCACTCTTTTTTTTTATTTTAAAAATTCTACAAAACCATAAAAAAGTAATACAGTCTGTTATGTCAGGCTGAGGCCTGGTTGTGTTTGAAAAATCGTAGCTTTGCAGGCATACTGATCAGATATAATTTAGCTCCAAATAAATACATTTGTGTTGATGTTTTGAAATAGTGCAGTATTCCATTTAAAATGGACAAGGAAAGGTGCTAGGGACAGGGAAGTGGACGTAACATAGTAACATAGTAACATAGTTAGTAAGGCCGAAAAAAGACATTTGTCCATCCAGTTCAGCCTATATTCCATCATAATAAATCCCCAGATAATAAATCCCCAGACGTGATGCTGAGGACGAGGTCGTGGCCAAGGTGAAAGTGGACCACAACAAAGACCCACATCTTCTCACTTGACCTTCCTGTCCCAGTTTCTAGGGGACCGCAGCACACCACTATTGAAGCCAGAGCAGAGTGAAACGGTTGTTGATTGGATAGCGGATAATGCTTCCAGTCACTTAGCCACCACCACCATGTCTTCCACATGGTCAAATCTGAGTGTGGCCCGGATATTCCTTGCCCTGATCCTCCTTCCTCCCACCATGCCGAGTGCCCTGAGACAACTGATCCCACAGTTGGACACTCTGAAGAGCTGTTCAGTTTTCCATTTCAAGATTCCAGACTCTCAGCCGGTAAACTTGAAGTGGGGACAGATGAGATCGCATGTAGCATTGCCCAAAGCTTTGACCAGCCCCGGTCACACGAAGGCGATGGTGGGAAAGTGTCACAAGAGGTGGATGATGATGAGACACAATTGGCAGAAAGTCAAGAGGAGGAGCAGGGTGCGGATGTGGAAGACAAGATGGTGGATGACATAATGACTGACCCAACCTGGCAGGAGGACATGCAGAGCGAGGACAGCAGCACACATGGGCAAGGAGGCATATCACCCCAACAGGCAGGAAGAAGCAGTGTGGTGGCCACAGACAGAAGGCGTGCATCCGTTCCCCGTAACACCAGCATGAGGGAAGTTGCCATTCCAACTGTTAGATATTCCCTAGTCTGGTTATTTTTTAAAGACTCTGCTGATAACCCCATACAGGTCATTTGCAGCACCTGCGATACCCGCATCAGCAGGGGTAGCAAAACTACCAGCCTGACCACCACCAGCATGATCAGGCACATGGCAGCAAAGCACCCAACTTTGTGGGCCAAACCCCAGGCTTCTGGAACACCGTCTGCAGGTGAGACCACTGCTTCTTCCACTGTTTTGCGTAGAAGCCAATCCCCAGTCCACCATGCATGTGAAGATGGCTCAAGCCCTGCGCCTGTTGTTGCCGACAGTCAAGAGGCACCATCATCAAGCTCGTCCACGTCTTTGTCCCAGCACAGCCTTCAATGGTTTATAACCCAGTCATTGGAACGCAAGCGTAAATACCCAGCCAATGCCCAACAGGCCACAGTCCTAAATTCTAACATTTCCCTTATGCTTGTGTTCGAAATGTTGCCTTTTAGGCTTGTTGAGATTGAAGCTTTCCCCAACCTGACGGCGGTGGCTGTCCCAAGGTACTCAGTCCCCAGTCGCCACTATTTCTCCCGGTGTGCCGTACCGGCATTACACCAGCATGTGTCCTACAACATTACCCATGCCCTCAACAATGCTGTTACAGGGAAAGTCCACCTAACCACGGACACATGGACAAGTGCTTGTGGTCAGGGACGGTACATCTCACTGACGGCACACTGGGTTAACATACTGGAAGCTAGTCGGACCTTGGGATGGAACACATCCTCCCCACGCTGAGGATTGCGGGCCCTATGTCAATCAGGGTTGCCCCCACAGTCTACAGCTCCTGCACTTCCTCCTCTTCAGCCTCCATCTCTGAAATCAACACATCAGTCAGAAGCTGGAATCACTGCAGCACCGCTTCAGCCAAGCGCAACAGGCTGTGATGAAGCTGATCTGCAGAGGTGACAAACTGCACAATGCTGAAGAGTTGTGGACAGCGCTGAAAGGGTAGTCAGATATTTGGATGAAACTGCTGAACCTACAACCAGGCATGGTCATGTGTGACAATGGCCGGAATCTGGTGGCGGCTCTGAGGCAAGGTGAGCTCACACACGTACCTTGCTTGGCCTATCTGCTTAACCTCGTGGTTCAACATTTTCTGAAAAGCTACCCGGAGCTGCCGGATCTGCTAGTGAAAGTACGCCGTCTGTCTGCCCATTTTAGAAAGTCAGCTACAGTTTCAGCCGCCCTTGCCATGCTTCAGCAGCATTTGCAGCTTCCGGCTCACCGACTGGTGTGTGATGTCCCTACGTGCTGGATCTCTACGCTGCATATGTTGGAAAGGATTTGTGAGCAGAAGAGGGCAGTTGTTGATTACCAACATCAACAAGGCTGTTGATATTCAGTTCAGACTCCACACATAAGACCTCAGGAGTGGACATGGATGTCAGACATATGTACCATCCTACAAAACTTTGAGGACTGCACCAAGATGGTGAGCGGCGATGACACCATAATTAGCATCACCATCCTGCTTCTCAGCATTCTGAAAACTTCTCTGCTCACAATTAAAGAGGATGCATTGCAGTCAGAGCATGAGGACATGGATAAAGGAACCATACAGGAGGATTACACTCAGCCCAGCCTCATGGCTTCCCAATGTGGATTGGTAGGCAATGAGGAAGAGGAGGAGGAAGAATAGGAGCTACTTTCATGCGCTATAGTCGGTACTACAAGCACAGCTGTCATACCATCTCTTCAGTGGGGTTAGCCTGAGGACAGGGAGGAGGAGGATGAGGATGAGAAGGAGGAGGACAGCATGGTCAATCGTCCTGTTGGCAGTCTGGCACGCATGGCTGACTTTATGTTGCACTGCGTTTCACGTGACCCTCGCATTATAAAAAATTTTGGTGACACTCATTACTGGTTGGTGACACTTCTAGACCCATGCTACAAAGAGAACTTTCAATCTCTTCTGCCAGAGGCAGAGGGGTGTACTAAAATGTTGCAGTACCAGAGGGCCCTTGTAGCGGAATTACTTAGAAAATTCCCATGTGAGAACGCTGGCAGCAGACATCAGAGTATGTTGTACAACCAAGGAGTCCAATTGAGAGAGACAGAAGTACAATCCAGCTCAGGCAGGGGAACAATGGCAAAGTTCTGGGACAGTTTTCTCAGACCCTCCCATCGTCCTGGGACAGAGGCAAGGGGTGCTGTCACAGGAAGTGCAATGTTTGGGAAGATGCTGAGGGAGTACCTTGCAGATCGTACAAATGTCTTCCGTGATTCCTCTGTGCCTTTTAATTATTGAGTATCCAAGCTTGACACATGGCATGAACTGGCTCTCTATGCCTTGGAGGTCCTGGCCTGCCCTGCTGCTAGCGTTCTGTCCGAGCGTGTTTTTAGTGCAGCTGGTGGATTTATAACAGATAAGCGCATCTACCTGTCAACTGAAAATGCTGACAGGCTGACTCTTATAAAAATGAACAAGGGCTGGATTGGGAAAGACTTCTGTACACCACCAAGTGAAAACAGCGAAACATAACCCCTATTACATTCTCTTTTTTTGGGGAGATGTATTCTCATGCACCTCTTCACAACCAGACATGGGTATACGCTTCCAGATTTGGTCTGTTTGTTATCAATATCCTCCTCCTTATCCTCATCCTCATCATCCACAACCACTAGATCACCAGGGTTAACGTGCTCTGTACTGTTATAGGCCACTGAATTTTTGGCAAGGGGTTTGTGACGGCACTAGTTTATTTATTAAAAAAGATACCCCCCATTGGGGAATTTTTTGTCAGCTCATGCACTCCATTACAAGTCTCAGAGACCCACACCCCTACATTGGGCCTACTTCTTAACTCGGTTTCCTGCAATGTCTCTTCCTTATCTCCGACTACATGACCTGGGTGAACGTGTTCTGTACTGTCATAGGCCGGTGAATTTTGGGCAAGGGGGCTGTGATGGAAATAATATATTTTTAAAAACGGTACCCCCATTGGTGAAACCACATCCTTGTTGGCAAAGACTTAATAACATTTGTGTACCTTAAAGAGCTCACTTGAAAAGCTCCTTTTTGTGTTGCCTGGTTGCTGACATTGGACACAGTATACTTCAAATAAATTTGATAAAGCAATGCTGTTAGTTTGGCTCAGTAGTTCATTACAAATATTTCTTTGTCTACTATATTAGTTTCTCTCTTTGAGAGCCATAACTTTGGCTGCATCAAATGGTAAGAGTTCAATACAAAAAAGTGATGGGTGAGTGCTTGTAGATGCAGAGGACTTAATCAATTTTGGCTGAGATAACTTGTATGAGGGAGACTGCATGATCTTTCTTTCTAGAATAATGAACAGGAATAATAATAAATGCTCTTTTTTATCCATAAAGTAATTATTTGAAAGGATGTCAGATTATCTATTGTGTCTCCAATATTTACTACACAGCCGAACGGAACAGTTATGGAAAATTGAGCATGGTCACAGTTATTTTTTAGAACATCTTCACATTCTTGCAAGTCTCACTTTTATTTCCGGAATACAAAGTAGCAGCTATTTTTAACATTACTTACCTATAGATACTGGTCAAGAAGATTGTCATGATAATCCAGATTACTCAATGGGTTAAGCTTAAGTTTTTCTAGAGAGGCTGAATATGGATATGATTGCTGTTAATAGTGTAGTGCGAATACACAAATGGCGATTTGGAATCCAGATTGAAATATACCGAGGTATACACAGAGGTGACAGACAATGCTCATAGTGACACAATTTTGAGAAATGTTTGTTTATTCACTTCACAAACAGTTCTAAGCTTCTATGTGTCTGTTGTTTGGCATTGTAAAACATTAAGGTTTACTGAACCTCTGCCTGTGGTGGTTTTATCTAAATCCTTGTGGCTTTTATATTCTAAGGTAGGGTTGAGCAAAACGGGTCGGCCATTTTCAGAAGTCGCCGACTTTTGGCAAAGTCGGGTTTCATGAAACCCGACCCGACCCCTGTGTGGGGTCGACCATGAAGTCGGCGATCTTCTGAATCTGGTATCTGAATTCCGATCCCGAGTTCCGATATGTTTGTAATATCGGAAATCGGTATCAGAATCCATATTTCAGTGTAAAATAAAGAATTAAAATAAAAAATATTGCTATACTTACCCTCTGACGCGCCCTGGTACTAACCGGCAGCCTTTCTTCCTTCGAATCAAGGTGAGTATATACCTAATAGGAATATACTCACCCTCGGACGCGCCCTGCTTCTTTCCGGCAGCCTTCCTTCCTAAGAATCAGCGCTTGCAAGACCTTGCGGTGACGTCGTGGCTTGTGATTGGTCGCGCGAGCGGTCACATGGGCGGTCGCGCGACCAATCACAAGCCGCGACGTCACCGCAAGGTCCTGCAAGCGCTGATTCGAAGGAAGGAAGGTTCCCGGTTAGTACCAGGGTGCGTCCGAGGGTGAGTATAGCGATATTTTTTATTTTAATTCTTTATTTTACACTTAAATATGGATCGCAGGGCCTGAAGGAGAGTTTCCTCTCCTTCAGACCCTGGGAACCATTAGAAACCCAATACACTGCATTGGGTTTCGAGTTTCGGCCGACCCCGACTTTTTTATAGGATTGGCCGATTTCACTCGACCCGACTTTTGGAAAAGTCGGGTTTCGTGAAACCCGACCTGATTCTATAAAAGTAAAAGTCGCTCAACCCTATTCTAAGGGTTTATGGCCCCTCAACTGATGACTCCATGATATCTCAGTTTCATCTGACCTTGAAAGCTGGCCAATTGAAAGGCTGGGTGAAACTAGATTTGCTACATAGTGTAAATCACTATATAAAACCAGAGAAACATGACTAAGACAGATGCCAAAACTGGGGTACCTGTACATGTATAGTGTGCTCATTTGGCCTCTTTTACACTTCCGTCTTTTAGTTCCCGTTGAAATCCATAGATTTTTGAAAAATCAGGATCCAGCAAATTTTTCTACTGGACCCTGTTTTTTCCCATAGACTTGTATTAGCGACAGATTGTGATGGATGGCATCCACTTCACCCGTCGTGCACTGGATCCGTCGGAAAATCGCTGTCCATCGGGCGGAGAAAACGTTTAGAGGAACGTTTTTTTCTGCAAGTCGGAAAATCGCCCAGTGACGGGTCCTGCGCTGCCCATCATTGGCTATAATGGAAGCCTATGGGTGCAGAATCTGTCACTGACTGTGAAAAGCAGGAGTCCAGCGACGGGTTCCGTCTTTTGAAACTGAGCATGCGTGAAAGAATTTCCAGTCAGGGAAATTCTTTCTTGCTAACTCTCTCTCTTTTTACTATTGATGCTGCCTATGCAGCATCAATAGTAAAAGATGTAATGTTAAAAATAAAAAAAAATAAATAAAAAATCGCAATATTCTCACCTTCCCGCGTCCTACGCAGCATTACCGATGCTCCCGGCAGCTAGCGTTTCCATGGATGCATTGCGAAATGACCCGATGACTTTGCAGTCTCGCGAAACCGCACGTCATCAGAGGTCATTGCACGCAGGGCATTACTGGGAACAGTAGCTCCAGGCGCGGACTGGCCCAGGTGGCAGGAATGCATATGCCCCCCGGGCCGGTGCCTAAGCAGCTGCACAGGGCCGCTGGAGGACTAGCAGTAGCAGTGATTGCAATACATAGCGCCACCTGTAGTGCGCGGTGGCGTCATCCCGCCAGCAGCCGACATGTAGGCTGCAGGGGTATGTGATGAGCAGGCTCCTGTGCGGCGCTGCCACTCTGAGGGAGAAAGCCAGCAGCAATCAAGATGAAAGGTCAGCAACTCAGCATACCTCCTGTGTGTGCACGGAGCTCCGGCTTCTCCTGCTCTTATCTGCTATCCCGGCAGAGAAGGAGAGAGAGGGGAGGTGCCCGGACAGTGCAGAACTGTGAGCAGGAGAAACTGAAGAGCTGCACATGGACATCAGCCGCCCCTGCACCACAGAGGAGATTGTGTGATGTGTGTATGAGCCTGGTATCTGGTGTGTTGTGTATGTGATGGCTGCGTATGAGTGATGGCTGCGTATGTGTGATGGCTGCATGTATGTGATGGCTGCATGCATGTGTGTGATGGCTGCGTGACCAGGGGCGGATTATAAGAGGGTCAATATGGGTGGTAGCCCAGGGCCAAGTGCTGTGGGGGGGGCCCTGGGCTACGGCACAGATTGCCCGCCGCCATCAGGGCATTACTGCCTGTGCCCTGACTGGCGTATCATTTATGGGCCCAGTTGGCAGAGAGAGGGGGCCCCTGATTGTCCTGGCTACCCACAGTGGAGTATATACAAATTAATCAGAGTAAGTGTCTTCCTACTCCTACCTACCCGTCCTGTGTTTGCACCTTTTAAAATAGCACTTTAGTTTTTCTTGCAAGTTATTGCAATTATACCCATTACATCATATGTACATTATGGCACCTTAGGCACATTGCACTTTTTTCACTTTTTATTCAACTGTGAATTTTTTATATATGTATTTTTGATATTTGCAATAGGTGGTAGGACTGAGCAGTGACCTTATGTTGATCTAGACTATAACAGCCAGTTGAATTGGGGCACGTAGTAGCAATTTGGTTACATATATATTGGTATTTAATTATTACTATTTATTTTTCCTTGTAATTTTATGTGTGGAATTTAATAAAATTATATTTTATATGATTATATCCTTGTCTTGATTAATTTTTGGATTTTTTTCCATGGGAAGAGCTTGATTTTTTTAGGGCCATGATGGGGAATATTATTACCATAGGGGCTAATTAACCCCTTCATGACCCAGCCTATTTTGACCTTAAAGACCTTGCCGTTTTTTGCAATTCTGACCAGTGTCCCTTTATGAGGTAATAACTCAGGAACGCTTCAACGGATCCTAGCGGTTCTGAGATTGTTTTTTTGTGACATATTGGGCTTCATGTTAGTGGTAAATTTAGGTCAATAAATTCTGCGTTTATTTGTGATAAAAACGGAAATTTGGCGAAAATTTTGAAAATTTCGCAATTTTCACATTTTGAATTTTTATTCTGTTAAACCAGAGAGATATGTGACACAAAATAGTTCATAAATAACATTTCCCACATGTATATTTTTACATCAGCACAATTTTGGAAACAAAATTTTTTTTTGCTAGGAAGTTATAAGGGTTAAAATTTGACCAGCGATTTCTCATTTTTACAACGAAATTTACAAAACCATTTTTTTTAGGAACCACCTCACATTTGAAGTCAGTTTGAGGGGTCTATATGGCTGAAAATACCCAAAAGTGACACCATTCTAAAAACTACACCCCTCAAGGTACTCAAAACCACATTCAAGAAGTTTATTAACCCTTCAGGTGCTTCACAGCAGCAGAAGCAACATGGAAGGAAAATATGAACATTTAACTTTTTAGTCACAAAAATTATCTTTTAGCAACAATTTTTTTATTTTCCCAATGGTAAAAAGAGAAACTGAACCACAAAAGTTGTTGTCCAATTTGTCCTGAGTACGCTGATACCTCATATGTGGGGGTAAACCACTGTTTGGGCGCACGGCAGGGCTTGGAAGGGAAGGAGCGCCATTTGACTTTTTGAATCAAAAATTGGCTCCACTCTTTAGCGGACACCATGTCACGTTTGGAGAGCCCCCGTGTGCCTAAAAATTGGAGCTCCCCCACAAGTGACCCCATTTTGGAAACTAGACACCCCAAGGAACTTATCTAGATGCATAGTGAATACTTTGAACCCCCAGGTGCTTCACAAATTGATCCGTAAAAATGAAAAAGTACTTTTTTTTCACAAAAAATTCTTTTAGCCTCAATTTTTTCATTTTCACATGGGCAACAGGATAAAATGGATCCTAAAGTTTGTTGGGCAATTTCTCCTGAGTACACCAATACCTCACATGTGGGGGTAAACCACTGTTTGGGCACATGGTAAGGCTCGGAAGGGAAGGAGCGCCATTTGACTTTTTGAATGAAAAATTATCTCCATCGTTAGCGGACACCATGTCGCGTTTGGAGAGCTCCTGTGTGCCTAAACATTGGTGCTCCTCCACAAGTGACCCCATTTTGGAAACTAGACCCCCCAAGGAACTTATCTAGATGCCTAGTGAGCACTTTAAACCCTCAGGTGCTTCACAAATTGACCTGTAAAAATGAAAAAGTACTTTTTTTTCACAAAAAAATTCTTTTTGCCTCAATTTTTTCATTTTCACATGGGCAATAGGATAAAATGGATCATAAAATTTGTTGGGCAATTTCTCCCGAGTACGCCGATACCTCATATGTGGGGGTAAACCACTGTTTGGGCACTCGGCAGGGCTCGGAAGGGAAGGCGCGCCATTTGACTGGAAAATTAGCTCCAATTGTTAGCGGACACAATGTCGCGTTTGGAGAGCCCCTGTGTGCCTAAACATTGGAGCTCCCCCACAAGTGACCCCATTTTGGAAACTAGACCCCCCAAGGAACTTATCTAGATGCATATTGAGCACTTTAAACCCCCAGGTGCTTCACAGAAGTTTATAACGCAGAGCCATGAAAATAAAAAATAATTTTTCTTTCCTCAAAAATGATTTTTTAGCCTGGAATTTCCTATTTTGCCAAGGGTAATAGGAGAAATTGGACCCCAAATGTTGTTGTCCAGTTTGCACTGAGTACGCTGATACCCCATATGTGGGGATAAACCCCTGTTTGGGCGCACGGCAGGGCTCGGAAGGGAAGGCACGCCTTTTGGCTTTTTAAATGGAAAATTAGCTCCAATCATTAGCGGACACCATGTCACGTTTGGAGAGCCCCTGTGTGCCTAAACATTGGATATCCCCCAGAAATGTCCCCATTTTGGAAACTAGACCCCCAAAGGAACTAATCTAGATGTGTGGTGAGGACTTTGAACCCCCAAGTGCTTCACAGAAGTTTATAACGCAGAGCCATGAAAATAAAAAAAAAAATTATTTTCTCAAAAATGATATTTAGCCTGCAATTTTTTATTTTCCCAAGGGTAACAGGAGAAATTTGACCCCAAAAGTTGTTGTCCAGTTTCTCCTGAGTACGCTGATACCTCATATGTGGGGGTAAACCACTGTTTGGGCACATGCCGGGGCTCGGAAGTGAAGTAGTGACGTTTTGAAATGCAGACTTTGATGGAATGCTCTGTGGGCGTCACGTTGCGTTTGCAGAGCCCCTGATGTGGCTTAACAGTAGAAACCCCCCACAAGTGACCCCATTTTGGAAACTAGACCCCGAAAGGAACTTATCTAGATGTGTGGTGAGCACTTTGAACCCCCAAGTGCTTCATAGAAGTTTATAATGCAGAGCCGTTAAAATAATAAATACATTTTCTTTCCTCAAAAATAATTATTTAGCCCAGAATTTTTTATTTTCCCAAGGGTTACAGGAGAAATTGGACCCCAAAGTTGTTGTCCAGTTTCTCCTGAGTACGCTGATACCCCATGTGTGGAGGTAAACCACTGTTTGGGCACACGTCGGGGCTCAGAAGGGAAGTAGTGATTTTTTAAATGCAGACTTTGATGGAATGGTTTGCGGGCGTAACGTTGCGTTTGCAGAGCCCCTGGTGTGCCTAAACAGTAGAAACCCCCCACAAGTGACCCCATTTTAGAAACTAGACCCCCCAAGGAACTTATCTAGATATGTGGTGAGCACTTTGAACTCCCAAGTGCTTCACAGACGTTTACAACGCAGAGCCGTGAAAATAAAAAATCATTTTTCTTTCCTCAAAAATGATGTTTTAGCAAGCATTTTTTTATTTTCTCAAGGGTAACAGGAGAAATTGGACCCCAGTAATTGTTGCGCAGTTTATCCTGAGTATGTTGGTACCCCATATGTGGGGGTAAACCACTGTTTGGGCACACGTCGGGGCTCGGAAGTGAGGGAGCACCATTTGACTTTTTGAATACGAGATTGGCTGGAATCAATGGTGGCGCCATGTTGCGTTTGGAGACCCCTGATGTGCCTAAACAGTGGAAACCCCTCAATTCTACCTCCAACACTAACCCCAACACACCCCTAACCCTAATCCCAACTGTAGCCATAACCCTAATCACAACCCTAATTCCAACCCTAACCCTAAGGCTATGTGCCCACGTTTCGTGTGAGATTTTTCAGCATCATTTTTGAAAAATCCGCGGGTAAAAGGCACTGCGTTTTACCTGCGGATTTTCCGCGGATTTCCAGTGTTTTTTGTGCGGATTTCACCTGCGGATTCCTATTGAGGAACAGGTGTAAAACGCTGTGGAATCCGCACAAAGAATTGACATGCTGCGGAAAATACAACGCAGCGTTTCCGCGCGGTATTTTCCGCACCATGGGCACAGCAGATTTGGTTTTCCATAGGTTTATATGGTACTGTAAACCTGATGGAACACTGCTGCGAATTCGCAGCGGCCAATCCGCTGCGGATCCGCAGCCAAATCCGCACCGTGTGCACATAGCCTAATTCTAAAGGTATGTGCACACGCTGCGGAAAACGCTGCGGATCCGCAGCAGTTTCCCATGAGTTTACAGTTCAATGTAAACCTATGGGAAACAAAAATCGCTGTACACATGCTGCGGAAAAACTGCACGGAAACGCAGCGGTTTACATTTCGCAGCATGTCACTTCTTTGTGCGGATTCCGCAGCGGTTTTACAACTGCTCAAATAGAAAATCGCAGTTGTAAAACCGCAGTGAAATGCGCAGAAAAAACGCGGTAAATCCGCCATAAATCCGCAGCGGTTTAGCACTGCGGATTTATGAAATCCGCAGCGGAAAAATCCGCAGAGGACCAGAATACGTGTGCTCATACCGAAACCCTAACCCTAACCCTAGCCCTAACCCTACCCCTAACCCTACCCCTAACCCTACCCCTAACCCTAACCCTAGCCCTAACCCTAACCCTTTTCTAACATTAGTGGAAAAAAAATTCTTTATTTTTTTATTGTCCCTACCTATGGGGGTGACAAAGGGGGGGGGTCATTTATTATTTTTTTTATTTTGATCACTGAGATATAATCTATCTCAGTGATCAAAATGCACTTTGGAACGAATCTGCCGGCCGGCAGATTCGGCGGGCGCACTGCGCATGCGCCCGCCATTTTGGAAGATGGCGGCGCCCAGGGAGAAGACGGACGCTGTTGTGAATTCTGTGGTCGAGCTCCCTCCTGTGGTCACAAGTGGTACTTCGGCTGATTCTGTCTATGGGCTTCCGTTGGTGGATGTGAGTGGTACTGCGGCTTCTGAGTTTCCTTCCTCAGGTGATGAGGTTAAGTCGTTAGGTGCTGCTCTATTTAACTCCACCTAGTGCTTTGATCCTGGCCTCCAGTCAATGTTCTAGTATTGGTCTTGCTTCCTCCTGGATCGTTCCTGTGGCCTGTCTGCTCAGCATAAGCTAAGTTCTGCTTGTGTTACTTTTGTTTGCTATATTTTCTGTCCAGCTTGCTATATTGGTTTTTTCTTGCTTGCTGGAAGCTCTGAGACGCAGAGGGAGCACCTCCGTACCGTTAGTCGGTGCGGAGGGTCTTTTTGCCCCTCTGCGTGGTTGTTTGTAGGTTTTTGTGTTGACCGCAAAGCTATCTTTCCTATCCTCGGTCTATTCAGTAAGTCGGGCCTCCCTTTGCTAAATCTATTTCATCTCTGTGTTTGTATTTTCATCTTACTCACAGTCATTATATGTGGGGGGCTGCCTTTTCCTTTGGGGAATTTCTCTGAGGCAAGGTAGGCTTATTTTTCTATCTTCAGGGCTAGCTAGTTTCTCAGGCTGTGCCGAGTTGCATAGGGAGCGTTAGGCGCAATCCACGGCTACCTCTAGTGTGGTGTGATAGGTTTAGGGATTGCGGTCAGCAGAGTTCCCACGTCTCAGAGCTCGTCCTATGTTTTTTGGTTATTGTCAGGTCACTTTGTGTGCTCTAAACTTCAAGGTCCATTGTGGTTCTGAATTACCTATTCATAACAGTACTGGAGGCCTAAAGTACTATGCTTCTCAATAGAGGGAAAAAAGAAGTTCTGAGACCGTTTTTTTTTCTTTGCACTGTGTTTTGCCTTTTTTTTCCCCTAGACATTTGGGTGGTTCAGGACACAGGTGTAGTGATGGACATTAAAGGTCTGTCTTCATGTGTGGATCATCTCACTGCAAGAGTACAAAATATTCAAGACTTTGTGGCTCAGAATTCTATGTTAGAACCAAGAATTCCTATTCCTGATTTGTTTTCTGGAGATAGAGCTAAATTTCTTAGTTTCAAAAATAATTGCAAACTATTTCTGGCGTTGAAACCTCGCTCCTCTGGTGACCCAGTTCAACAAGTTAAGATCATTATTTCTTTATTACATGGCGACCCTCAAGACTGGGCATTTCCCCTTGCGCCAGGAGATCCTGCATTATGTAATATTAATGCGTTTTTTCTGGCGCTCGGATTACTGTACGATGAACCTAATTCAGTGGATCAGGCAGAGAAAAATTTGCTGGCTCTGTGTCAGGGTCAGGATGAGATTGAGATTTATTGTCAGAAGTTTAGAAAGTGGTCCGTGCTCACTCAAGGGAATGAATGTGCGCTGGCAGCTATTTTCAGAAAGGGTCTCTCTGAAGCCCTTAAGGATGTCATGGTGGGATTTCCTATGCCTGCTGGTCTGAATGAGTCTATGTCTTTGGCCATTCAGATCGGTCGACGCTTGCGTGAGCGTAAATCTGTGCACCATTTGGCGGTATTATCTGAGCATAAACCTGAGCCTCTGCAGTGCGATAGGACTTTGACCAGAGCTGAAAGGCAAGAACACAGACGTCAGAATGGGCTGTGTTTCTACTGTGGTGATTCCACTCATGCTATCTCCGATTGTCCTAAGCGCACTAAGCGGTTCGCTAAGTCTGCCACCATTGGTACGGTACAGTCGAAATTTCTTTTGTCCGTTACTTTGATCTGCTCTTTGTCTTCCTATTCTGTCATGGCATTTGTGGATTCAGGCGCTGCCCTGAATTTGATGGACTTGGAGTTTGCTAGGCGCTGTGGGTTTATCTTGGAGCCCTTGCAGTGTCTTATTCCATTGAGAGGAATTGATGCTACGCCTTTGGCCAAGAATAAGCCTCAGTATTGGACCCAGCTGACCATGTGCATGGCTCCTGCGCACCAGGAGGATATTCGCTTTCTGGTGTTGCAAAATCTGCATGATGTGGTCGTGTTGGGGTTGCCATGGCTACAAGTCTATAACCCAGTATTAGATTGGAAATCAATGTCTGTGTCCAGCTGGGGTTGTCAGGGGGTACATGGTGATGTTCCATTTCTGTCTATCTCATCATCCACCCCTTCTGAGGTCCCAGAGTTCTTGTCTGATTACCGGGATGTATTCGATGAGCCCAAGTCCAATGCCCTACCTCCGCATAGGGATTGTGATTGTGCTATCGAGTTGATTCCTGGTAGTAAGTTTCCTAAGGGTTGACTGTTTAATTTATCTGTACCTGAGCACGCCGCTATGCGGAGTTACGTAAAAGAATCCTTGGAGAAGGGTCATATTCGCCCGTCGTCATCGCCATTGGGAGCAGGGTTCTTTTTTGTGGCCAAGAAGGATGGTTCGCTGAGACCTTGTATTGATTACCGCCTTCTAAATAAAATCACGGTCAAATTTCAGTACCCCTTGCCGCTGCTATCTGATTTGTTTGCTCGGATTAAGGGGGCTAGTTGGTTCACCAAGATAGATCTTCGTGGTGCATATAATCATGTGCGTATTAAACGGGGCGATGAATGGAAAACTGCATTTAATACGCCCGAGGGCCATTTTGAGTACCTAGTTATGCCATTCGGACTTGCCAATGCTCCATCAGTATTTCAGTCCTTTATGCATGACATCTTCCGAGAGTACCTGGATAAATTCCTGATTGTATACTTGGATGATATTTTGGTCTTCTCGGATGATTGGGAGTCTCATGTGAAGCAGGTCAGAATGGTGTTCCAGGTCCTGCGTGCTAATTCTTTGTTTGTGAAGGGATCAAAGTGTCTCTTTGGTGTTCAGAAGGTTTCATTTTTGGGGTTCATTTTTTCCCCTTCTACTATCGAGATGGACCCTGTTAAGGTCCAGGCCATTTATGATTGGACTCAGCCGACATCTCTGAAGAGTCTGCAAAAGTTCCTTGGCTTTGCTAATTTTTATCGTCGCTTCATCTGTAATTTTTCTAGTATTGCTAAACCATTGACCGATTTGACCAAGAAGGGTGCTGATGTGGTCAATTGGTCTTCTGCTGCTGTGGAAGCTTTTCAAGAGTTAAAGCGTCGTTTTTCTTCTGCCCCTGTGTTGTGTCAGCCAGATGTTTCGCTTCCGTTCCAGGTCGAGGTTGATGCTTCTGAAATTGGAGCGGGGGCTGTTTTGTCGCAAAGAAGTTCTGATTGCTCGGTGATGAAGCCATGCGCCTTCTTTTCCAGGAAGTTTTCGCCTGCTGAGCGAAATTATGATGTTGGCAATCGAGAGTTGCTGGCCATGAAGTGGGCATTCGAGGAGTGGCGTCATTGGCTTGAAGGAGCTAAGCATCGCGTGGTGGTCTTGACTGATCACAAGAACTTGACTTATCTCGAGTCTGCCAAACGGTTGAATCCTAGACAGGCTCGTTGGTCGCTGTTTTTCTCCCGTTTTGACTTTGTGGTTTCGTACCTTCCGGGCTCTAAAAATGTGAAGGCGGATGCCCTGTCTAGGAATTTTGTGCCCGACTCTCCGGGTTTGCCTGAGCCGGCGGGTATTCTCAAAGAGGGAGTAATTGTGTCTGCCATCTCCCCTGATTTGCGGCGGGTGCTGCAAAAATTTCAGGCTAATAAACCTGATCGTTGCCCAGCGGAGAAACTGTTTGTCCCTGATAGGTGGACGAATAAAGTTTTCTCTGAGGTTCATTGTTCGGTGTTGGCTGGTCATCCTGGAATCTTTGGTACCAGAGATTTAGTGGCTAGATCCTTTTGGTGGCCGTCTCTGTCGCGGGATGTGCGTTCTTTTGTGCAGTCCTGTGGGATTTGTGCTCGGGCTAAGCCCTGCTGTTCTCGTGCCAGTGGGTTGCTTTTGCCCTTGCCGGTCCCGAAGAGGCCTTGGACACATATCTCTATGGATTTTATTTCGGATCTCCCCGTCTCTCAAAAAATGTTGGTCATTTGGGTAGTTTGTGATCGCTTCTCTAAGATGATCCATTTGGTACCCTTGTCTAAATTACCTTCCTCCTCTGATTTGGTGCCATTGTTCTTCCAGCATGTGGTTCGTTTACATGGCATTCCAGAGAACATCGTTTCTGACAGAGGTTCCCAGTTTGTTTCGAGGTTTTGGCGAGCCTTTTGTGCTAGGATGGGCATTGATTTGTCTTTTTCCTCGGCTTTCCATCCTCAGACAAATGGCCAGACTGAACGAACCAATCAGACCTTGGAAAAAAATATCTGAGATGTTTTGTTTCTGCTGATCAGGATGATTGGGTGTCCTTTTTGCCGTTGGCTGAGTTCGCCCTTAATAATCGGGCCAGCTCGGCTACTTTGGCTTCGTCGTTTTTCTGCTATTCTGGGTTCCATCCTCGTTTCTTTTCAGGGCAGGTTGAGTCTTCGGACTGTCCTGGTGTGGATACTGTAGTGGACAGGTTGCAGTGGATTTGGATTCATGTAGTGGACAATTTGACCTTGCCCCAGGAGAAGGCTCAACGTTTCGCTAATCGCAGACGCTGTGTGGGTCCCCGACTTCGTGTTGGGGATTTGGTTTGGTTGTCATCTCGTTATATTCCTATGAAGGTTTCCTCTCCTAAGTTTAAGCCTCGTTTCATTAGACCGTATAGGATTTCTGAGGTTCTTAATCCTGTGTCTTTTCGTTTGACCCTTCCAGATTCTTTTTCCATCCATAACGTATTCCATAGGTCATTGTTGCGGAGATACGTGGCACCTATGGTTCCATCTGTTGATCCTCCTGCCCCGGTTTTGGTGGAGGGGGAGTTGGAGTATATAGTGGAGAAGATTTTGGATTCTCGTGTTTCGAGACGGAAACTCCAGTATCTGGTTAAGTGGAAGGGTTATGGTCAGGAAGATAATTCCTGGGTCTTTGCCTCTGATGTCCATGCTGCCGATCTTGTTC
Organism: Ranitomeya imitator; assembly: GCF_032444005.1. NCBI lineage: Eukaryota > Metazoa > Chordata > Amphibia > Anura > Dendrobatidae > Ranitomeya > Ranitomeya imitator. The sequence goes on from NC_091289.1 coordinate 59,163,640, forward strand.
GTGCCTTTCATATGGCTCATCCTGGTCGGCCTGGGTGCTCTGGTGAGGGTTCGGTGACCCCTCCTCAAGGGGGGGGTACTGTTGTGAATTCTGTGGTCGAGCTCCCTACTGTGGTCACAAGTGGTACTTCGGCTGATTCTGTCTATGGGCTTCCGTTGGTGGATGTGAGTGGTACTGCGGCTTCTGAGTTTCCTTCCTCAGGTGATGAGGTTAAGTCGTTAGGTGCTGCTCTATTTAACTCCACCTAGTGCTTTGATCCTGGCCTCCAGTCAATGTTCTAGTATTGGTCTTGCTTCCTCCTGGATCGTTCCTGTGGCCTGTCTGCTCAGCATAAGCTAAGTTCTGCTTGTGTTACTTTTGTTTGCTATATTTTCTGTCCAGCTTGCTATATTGGTTTTTTCTTGCTTGCTGGAAGCTCTGAGACGCAGAGGGAGCACCTCCGTACCGTTAGTCGGTGCGGAGGGTCTTTTTGCCCCTCTGCGTGGTTGTTTGTAGGTTTTTGTGTTGACCGCAAAGCTATCTTTCCTATCCTCGGTCTATTCAGTAAGTCGGGCCTCCCTTTGCTAAATCTATTTCATCTCTGTGTTTGTATTTTCATCTTACTCACAGTCATTATATGTGGGGGGCTGCCTTTTCCTTTGGGGAATTTCTCTGAGGCAAGGTAGGCTTATTTTTCTATCTTCAGGGCTAGCTAGTTTCTCAGGCTGTGCCGAGTTGCATAGGGAGCGTTAGGCGCAATCCACGGCTACCTCTAGTGTGGTGTGATAGGTTTAGGGATTGCGGCGGTCAGCAGAGTTCCCACGTCTCAGAGCTCGTCCTATGTTTTTTGGTTATTGTCAGGTCACTTTGTGTGCTCTAAACTTCAAGGTCCATTGTGGTTCTGAATTACCTATTCATAACAGTACTGGAGGCCTAAAGTACTATGCTTCTCAATAGAGGGAAAAAAGAAGTTCTGAGACCGTTTTTTTTTCTTTGCACTGTGTTTTGCCTTTTTTTTCCCCTAGACATTTGGGTGGTTCAGGACACAGGTGTAGTGATGGACATTAAAGGTCTGTCTTCATGTGTGGATCATCTCACTGCAAGAGTACAAAATATTCAAGACTTTGTGGCTCAGAATTCTATGTTAGAACCAAGAATTCCTATTCCTGATTTGTTTTCTGGAGATAGAGCTAAATTTCTTAGTTTCAAAAATAATTGCAAACTATTTCTGGCGTTGAAACCTCGCTCCTCTGGTGACCCAGTTCAACAAGTTAAGATCATTATTTCTTTATTACATGGCGACCCTCAAGACTGGGCATTTCCCCTTGCGCCAGGAGATCCTGCATTATGTAATATTAATGCGTTTTTTCTGGCGCTCGGATTACTGTACGATGAACCTAATTCAGTGGATCAGGCAGAGAAAAATTTGCTGGCTCTGTGTCAGGGTCAGGATGAGATTGAGATTTATTGTCAGAAGTTTAGAAAGTGGTCCGTGCTCACTCAAGGGAATGAATGTGCGCTGGCAGCTATTTTCAGAAAGGGTCTCTCTGAAGCCCTTAAGGATGTCATGGTGGGATTTCCTATGCCTGCTGGTCTGAATGAGTCTATGTCTTTGGCCATTCAGATCGGTCGACGCTTGCGTGAGCGTAAATCTGTGCACCATTTGGCGGTATTATCTGAGCATAAAACTGAGCCTCTGCAGTGCGATAGGACTTTGACCAGAGCTGAAAGGCAAGAACACAGACGTCAGAATGGGCTGTGTTTCTACTGTGGTGATTCCACTCATGCTATCTCCGATTGTCCTAAGCGCACTAAGCGGTTCGCTAAGTCTGCCACCATTGGTACGGTACAGTCGAAATTTCTTTTGTCCGTTACTTTGATCTGCTCTTTGTCTTCCTATTCTGTCATGGCATTTGTGGATTCAGGCGCTGCCCTGAATTTGATGGACTTGGAGTTTGCTAGGCGCTGTGGGTTTATCTTGGAGCCCTTGCAGTGTCTTATTCCATTGAGAGGAATTGATGCTACGCCTTTGGCCAAGAATAAGCCTCAGTATTGGACCCAGCTGACCATGTGCATGGCTCCTGCGCACCAGGAGGATATTCGCTTTCTGGTGTTGCAAAATCTGCATGATGTGGTCGTGTTGGGGTTGCCATGGCTACAAGTCTATAACCCAGTATTAGATTGGAAATCAATGTCTGTGTCCAGCTGGGGTTGTCAGGGGGTACATGGTGATGTTCCATTTCTGTCTATCTCATCATCCACCCCTTCTGAGGTCCCAGAGTTCTTGTCTGATTACCGGGATGTATTCGATGAGCCCAAGTCCAATGCCCTACCTCCGCATAGGGATTGTGATTGTGCTATCGAGTTGATTCCTGGTAGTAAGTTTCCTAAGGGTTGACTGTTTAATTTATCTGTACCTGAGCACGCCGCTATGCGGAGTTACGTAAAAGAATCCTTGGAGAAGGGTCATATTCGCCCATCGTCATCGCCATTGGGAGCAGGGTTCTTTTTTGTGGCCAAGAAGGATGGTTCGCTGAGACCTTGTATTGATTACCGCCTTCTAAATAAAATCACGGTCAAATTTCAGTACCCCTTGCCGCTGCTATCTGATTTGTTTGCTCGGATTAAGGGGGCTAGTTGGTTCACCAAGATAGATCTTCGTGGTGCATATAATCATGTGCGTATTAAACGGGGCGATGAATGGAAAACTGCATTTAATACGCCCGAGGGCCATTTTGAGTACCTAGTTATGCCATTCGGACTTGCCAATGCTCCATCAGTATTTCAGTCCTTTATGCATGACATCTTCCGAGAGTACCTGGATAAATTCCTGATTGTATACTTGGATGATATTTTGGTCTTCTCGGATGATTGGGAGTCTCATGTGAAGCAGGTCAGAATGGTGTTCCAGGTCCTGCGTGCTAATTCTTTGTTTGTGAAGGGATCAAAGTGTCTCTTTGGTGTTCAGAAGGTTTCATTTTTGGGGTTCATTTTTTCCCCTTCTACTATCGAGATGGACCCTGTTAAGGTCCAGGCCATTTATGATTGGACTCAGCCGACATCTCTGAAGAGTCTGCAAAAGTTCCTTGGCTTTGCTAATTTTTATCGTCGCTTCATCTGTAATTTTTCTAGTATTGCTAAACCATTGACCGATTTGACCAAGAAGGGTGCTGATGTGGTCAATTGGTCTTCTGCTGCTGTGGAAGCTTTTCAAGAGTTAAAGCGTCGTTTTTCTTCTGCCCCTGTGTTGTGTCAGCCAGATGTTTCGCTTCCGTTCCAGGTCGAGGTTGATGCTTCTGAAATTGGAGCGGGGGCTGTTTTGTCGCAAAGAAGTTCTGATTGCTCGGTGATGAAGCCATGCGCCTTCTTTTCCAGGAAGTTTTCGCCTGCTGAGCGAAATTATGATGTTGGCAATCGAGAGTTGCTGGCCATGAAGTGGGCATTCGAGGAGTGGCGTCATTGGCTTGAAGGAGCTAAGCATCGCGTGGTGGTCTTGACTGATCACAAGAACTTGACTTATCTCGAGTCTGCCAAACGGTTGAATCCTAGACAGGCTCGTTGGTCGCTGTTTTTCTCCCGTTTTGACTTTGTGGTTTCGTACCTTCCGGGCTCTAAAAATGTGAAGGCGGATGCCCTGTCTAGGAGTTTTGTGCCCGACTCTCCGGGTTTGCCTGAGCCGGCGGGTATTCTCAAAGAGGGAGTAATTGTGTCTGCCATCTCCCCTGATTTGCGGCGGGTGCTGCAAAAATTTCAGGCTAATAAACCTGATCGTTGCCCAGCGGAGAAACTGTTTGTCCCTGATAGGTGGACGAATAAAGTTTTCTCTGAGGTTCATTGTTCGGTGTTGGCTGGTCATCCTGGAATCTTTGGTACCAGAGATTTAGTGGCTAGATCCTTTTGGTGGCCGTCTCTGTCGCGGGATGTGCGTTCTTTTGTGCAGTCCTGTGGGATTTGTGCTCGGGCTAAGCCCTGCTGTTCTCGTGCCAGTGGGTTGCTTTTGCCCTTGCCGGTCCCGAAGAGGCCTTGGACACATATCTCTATGGATTTTATTTCGGATCTCCCCGTCTCTCAAAAAATGTTGGTCATTTGGGTAGTTTGTGATCGCTTCTCTAAGATGATCCATTTGGTACCCTTGTCTAAATTACCTTCCTCCTCTGATTTGGTGCCATTGTTCTTCCAGCATGTGGTTCGTTTACATGGCATTCCAGAGAACATCGTTTCTGACAGAGGTTCCCAGTTTGTTTCGAGGTTTTGGCGAGCCTTTTGTGCTAGGATGGGCATTGATTTGTCTTTTTCCTCGGCTTTCCATCCTCAGACAAATGGCCAGACTGAACGAACCAATCAGACCTTGGAAAAAAATATCTGAGATGTTTTGTTTCTGCTGATCAGGATGATTGGGTGTCCTTTTTGCCGTTGGCTGAGTTCGCCCTTAATAATCGGGCCAGCTCGGCTACTTTGGCTTCGTCGTTTTTCTGCTATTCTGGGTTCCATCCTCGTTTCTTTTCAGGGCAGGTTGAGTCTTCGGACTGTCCTGGTGTGGATACTGTAGTGGACAGGTTGCAGTGGATTTGGACTCATGTAGTGGACAATTTGACCTTGCCCCAGGAGAAGGCTCAACGTTTCGCTAATCGCAGACGCTGTGTGGGTCCCCGACTTCGTGTTGGGGATTTGGTTTGGTTGTCATCTCGTTATATTCCTATGAAGGTTTCCTCTCCTAAGTTTAAGCCTCGTTTCATTAGACCGTATAGGATTTCTGAGGTTCTTAATCCTGTGTCTTTTCGTTTGACCCTTCCAGATTCTTTTTCCATCCATAACGTATTCCATAGGTCATTGTTGCGGAGATACGTGGCACCTATGGTTCCATCTGTTGATCCTCCTGCCCCGGTTTTGGTGGAGGGGGAGTTGGAGTATATAGTGGAGAAGATTTTGGATTCTCGTGTTTCGAGACGGAAACTCCAGTATCTGGTTAAGTGGAAGGGTTATGGTCAGGAAGATAATTCCTGGGTCTTTGCCTCTGATGTCCATGCTGCCGATCTTGTTCGTGCCTTTCATATGGCTCATCCTGGTCGGCCTGGGTGCTCTGGTGAGGGTTCGGTGACCCCTCCTCAAGGGGGGGGTACTGTTGTGAATTCTGTGGTCGAGCTCCCTACTGTGGTCACAAGTGGTACTTCGGCTGATTCTGTCTATGGGCTTCCGTTGGTGGATGTGAGTGGTACTGCGGCTTCTGAGTTTCCTTCCTCAGGTGATGAGGTTAAGTCGTTAGGTGCTGCTCTATTTAACTCCACCTAGTGCTTTGATCCTGGCCTCCAGTCAATGTTCTAGTATTGGTCTTGCTTCCTCCTGGATCGTTCCTGTGGCCTGTCTGCTCAGCATAAGCTAAGTTCTGCTTGTGTTACTTTTGTTTGCTATATTTTCTGTCCAGCTTGCTATATTGGTTTTTTCTTGCTTGCTGGAAGCTCTGAGACGCAGAGGGAGCACCTCCGTACCGTTAGTCGGTGCGGAGGGTCTTTTTGCCCCTCTGCGTGGTTGTTTGTAGGTTTTTGTGTTGACCGCAAAGCTATCTTTCCTATCCTCGGTCTATTCAGTAAGTCGGGCCTCCCTTTGCTAAATCTATTTCATCTCTGTGTTTGTATTTTCATCTTACTCACAGTCATTATATGTGGGGGGCTGCCTTTTCCTTTGGGGAATTTCTCTGAGGCAAGGTAGGCTTATTTTTCTATCTTCAGGGCTAGCTAGTTTCTCAGGCTGTGCCGAGTTGCATAGGGAGCGTTAGGCGCAATCCACGGCTACCTCTAGTGTGGTGTGATAGGTTTAGGGATTGCGGTCAGCAGAGTTCCCACGTCTCAGAGCTCGTCCTATGTTTTTTGGTTATTGTCAGGTCACTTTGTGTGCTCTAAACTTCAAGGTCCATTGTGGTTCTGAATTACCTATTCATAACAGTACTGGAGGCCTAAAGTACTATGCTTCTCAATAGAGGGAAAAAAGAAGTTCTGAGACCGTTTTTTTTTCTTTGCACTGTGTTTTGCCTTTTTTTTCCCCTAGACATTTGGGTGGTTCAGGACACAGGTGTAGTGATGGACATTAAAGGTCTGTCTTCATGTGTGGATCATCTCACTTCAAGAGTACAAAATATTCAAGACTTTGTGGCTCAGAATTCTATGTTAGAACCAAGAATTCCTATTCCTGATTTGTTTTCTGGAGATAGAGCTAAATTTCTTAGTTTCAAAAATAATTGCAAACTATTTCTGGCGTTGAAACCTCGCTCCTCTGGTGACCCAGTTCAACAAGTTAAGATCATTATTTCTTTATTACATGGCGACCCTCAAGACTGGGCATTTCCCCTTGCGCCAGGAGATCCTGCATTATGTAATATTAATGCGTTTTTTCTGGCGCTCGGATTACTGTACGATGAACCTAATTCAGTGGATCAGGCAGAGAAAAATTTGCTGGCTCTGTGTCAGGGTCAGGATGAGATTGAGATTTATTGTCAGAAGTTTAGAAAGTGGTCCGTGCTCACTCAAGGGAATGAATGTGCGCTGGCAGCTATTTTCAGAAAGGGTCTCTCTGAAGCCCTTAAGGATGTCATGGTGGGATTTCCTATGCCTGCTGGTCTGAATGAGTCTATGTCTTTGGCCATTCAGATCGGTCGACGCTTGCGTGAGCGTAAATCTGTGCACCATTTGGCGGTATTATCTGAGCATAAACCTGAGCCTCTGCAGTGCGATAGGACTTTGACCAGAGCTGAAAGGCAAGAACACAGACGTCAGAATGGGCTGTGTTTCTACTGTGGTGATTCCACTCATGCTATCTCCGATTGTCCTAAGCGCACTAAGCGGTTCGCTAAGTCTGCCACCATTGGTACGGTACAGTCGAAATTTCTTTTGTCCGTTACTTTGATCTGCTCTTTGTCTTCCTATTCTGTCATGGCATTTGTGGATTCAGGCGCTGCCCTGAATTTGATGGACTTGGAGTTTGCTAGGCGCTGTGGGTTTATCTTGGAGCCCTTGCAGTGTCTTATTCCATTGAGAGGAATTGATGCTACGCCTTTGGCCAAGAATAAGCCTCAGTATTGGACCCAGCTGACCATGTGCATGGCTCCTGCGCACCAGGAGGATATTCGCTTTCTGGTGTTGCAAAATCTGCATGATGTGGTCGTGTTGGGGTTGCCATGGCTACAAGTCTATAACCCAGTATTAGATTGGAAATCAATGTCTGTGTCCAGCTGGGGTTGTCAGGGGGTACATGGTGATGTTCCATTTCTGTCTATCTCATCATCCACCCCTTCTGAGGTCCCAGAGTTCTTGTCTGATTACCGGGATGTATTCGATGAGCCCAAGTCCAATGCCCTACCTCCGCATAGGGATTGTGATTGTGCTATCGAGTTGATTCCTGGTAGTAAGTTTCCTAAGGGTTGACTGTTTAATTTATCTGTACCTGAGCACGCCGCTATGCGGAGTTACGTAAAAGAATCCTTGGAGAAGGGTCATATTCGCCCGTCGTCATCGCCATTGGGAGCAGGGTTCTTTTTTGTGGCCAAGAAGGATGGTTCGCTGAGACCTTGTATTGATTACCGCCTTCTAAATAAAATCACGGTCAAATTTCAGTACCCCTTGCCGCTGCTATCTGATTTGTTTGCTCGGATTAAGGGGGCTAGTTGGTTCACCAAGATAGATCTTCGTGGTGCATATAATCATGTGCGTATTAAACGGGGCGATGAATGGAAAACTGCATTTAATACGCCCGAGGGCCATTTTGAGTACCTAGTTATGCCATTCGGACTTGCCAATGCTCCATCAGTATTTCAGTCCTTTATGCATGACATCTTCCGAGAGTACCTGGATAAATTCCTGATTGTATACTTGGATGATATTTTGGTCTTCTCGGATGATTGGGAGTCTCATGTGAAGCAGGTCAGAATGGTGTTCCAGGTCCTGCCTGCTAATTCTTTGTTTGTGAAGGGATCAAAGTGTCTCTTTGGTGTTCAGAAGGTTTCATTTTTGGGGTTCATTTTTTCCCCTTCTACTATCGAGATGGACCCTGTTAAGGTCCAGGCCATTTATGATTGGACTCAGCCGACATCTCTGAAGAGTCTGCAAAAGTTCCTTGGCTTTGCTAATTTTTATCGTCGCTTCATCTGTAATTTTTCTAGTATTGCTAAACCATTGACCGATTTGACCAAGAAGGGTGCTGATGTGGTCAATTGGTCTTCTGCTGCTGTGGAAGCTTTTCAAGAGTTAAAGCGTCGTTTTTCTTCTGCCCCTGTGTTGTGTCAGCCAGATGTTTCGCTTCCGTTCCAGGTCGAGGTTGATGCTTCTGAAATTGGAGCGGGGGCTGTTTTGTCGCAAAGAAGTTCTGATTGCTCGGTGATGAAGCCATGCGCCTTCTTTTCCAGGAAGTTTTCGCCTGCTGAGCGAAATTATGATGTTGGCAATCGAGAGTTGCTGGCCATGAAGTGGGCATTCGAGGAGTGGCGTCATTGGCTTGAAGGAGCTAAGCATCGCGTGGTGGTCTTGACTGATCACAAGAACTTGACTTATCTCGAGTCTGCCAAACGGTTGAATCCTAGACAGGCTCGTTGGTCGCTGTTTTTCTCCCGTTTTGACTTTGTGGTTTCGTACCTTCCGGGCTCTAAAAATGTGAAGGCGGATGCCCTGTCTAGGAGTTTTGTGCCCGACTCTCCGGGTTTGCCTGAGCCGGCGGGTATTCTCAAAGAGGGAGTAATTGTGTCTGCCATCTCCCCTGATTTGCGGCGGGTGCTGCAAAAATTTCAGGCTAATAAACCTGATCGTTGCCCAGCGGAGAAACTGTTTGTCCCTGATAGGTGGACGAATAAAGTTTTCTCTGAGGTTCATTGTTCGGTGTTGGCTGGTCATCCTGGAATCTTTGGTACCAGAGATTTAGTGGCTAGATCCTTTTGGTGGCCGTCTCTGTCGCGGGATGTGCGTTCTTTTGTGCAGTCCTGTGGGATTTGTGCTCGGGCTAAGCCCTGCTGTTCTCGTGCCAGTGGGTTGCTTTTGCCGGTCCCGAAGAGGCCTTGGACACATATCTCTATGGATTTTATTTCGGATCTCCCCGTCTCTCAAAAAATGTTGGTCATTTGGGTAGTTTGTGATCGCTTCTCTAAGATGATCCATTTGGTACCCTTGTCTAAATTACCTTCCTCCTCTGATTTGGTGCCATTGTTCTTCCAGCATGTGGTTCGTTTACATGGCATTCCAGAGAACATCGTTTCTGACAGAGGTTCCCAGTTTGTTTCGAGGTTTTGGCGAGCCTTTTGTGCTAGGATGGGCATTGATTTGTCTTTTTCCTCGGCTTTCCATCCTCAGACAAATGGCCAGACTGAACGAACCAATCAGACCTTGGAAAAACATATCTGAGATGTTTTGTTTCTGCTGATCAGGATGATTGGGTGTCCTTTTTGCCGTTGGCTGAGTTCGCCCTTAATAATCGGGCCAGCTCGGCTACTTTGGCTTCGTCGTTTTTCTGCTATTCTGGGTTCCATCCTCGTTTCTTTTCAGGGCAGGTTGAGTCTTCGGACTGTCCTGGTGTGGATACTGTAGTGGACAGGTTGCAGTGGATTTGGACTCATGTAGTGGACAATTTGACCTTGCCCCAGGAGAAGGCTCAACGTTTCGCTAATCGCAGACGCTGTGTGGGTCCCCGACTTCGTGTTGGGGATTTGGTTTGGTTGTCATCTCGTTATATTCCTATGAAGGTTTCCTCTCCTAAGTTTAAGCCTCGTTTCATTAGACCGTATAGGATTTCTGAGGTTCTTAATCCTGTGTCTTTTCGTTTGACCCTTCCAGATTCTTTTTCCATCCATAACGTATTCCATAGGTCATTGTTGCGGAGATACGTGGCACCTATGGTTCCATCTGTTGATCCTCCTGCCTCGGTTTTGGTGGAGGGGGAGTTGGAGTATATAGTGGAGAAGATTTTGGATTCTCGTGTTTCGAGACGGAAACTCCAGTATCTGGTTAAGTGGAAGGGTTATGGTCAGGAAGATAATTCCTGGGTCTTTGCCTCTGATGTCCATGCTGCCGATCTTGTTCGTGCCTTTCATATGGCTCATCCTGGTCGGCCTGGGTGCTCTGGTGAGGGTTCGGTGACCCCTCCTCAAGGGGAGGGTACTGTTGTGAATTCTGTGGTCGAGCTCCCTACTGTGGTCACAAGTGGTACTTCGGCTGATTCTGTCTATGGGCTTCCGTTGGTGGATGTGAGTGGTACTGCGGCTTCTGAGTTTCCTTCCTCAGGTGATGAGGTTAAGTCGTTAGGTGCTGCTCTATTTAACTCCACCTAGTGCTTTGATCCTGGCCTCCAGTCAATGTTCTAGTATTGGTCTTGCTTCCTCCTGGATCGTTCCTGTGGCCTGTCTGCTCAGCATAAGCTAAGTTCTGCTTGTGTTACTTTTGTTTGCTATATTTTCTGTCCAGCTTGCTATATTGGTTTTTTCTTGCTTGCTGGAAGCTCTGAGACGCAGAGGGAGCACCTCCGTACCGTTAGTCGGTGCGGAGGGTCTTTTTGCCCCTCTGCATGGTTGTTTGTAGGTTTTTGTGTTGACCGCAAAGCTATCTTTCCTATCCTCGGTCTATTCAGTAAGTCGGGCCTCACTTTGCTAAATCTATTTAATCTCTGTGTTTGTATTTTCATCTTACTCACAGTCATTATATGTGGGGGGCTGCCTTTTTTCTTTGGGGAATTTCTCTGAGGCAAGGTAGGCTTATTTTTCTATCTTCAGGGCTAGCTAGTTTCTCAGGCTGTGCCGAGTTGCATAGGGAGCGTTAGGCGCAATCCACGGCTACCTCTAGTGTGGTGTGATAGGTTTAGGGATTGCGGTCAGCAGAGTTCCCACGTCTCAGAGCTCGTCCTATGTTTCTTGGTTATTGTCAGGTCATTTTGTGTGCTCTAAACTTCAATGTCCATTGTGGTTCTGAATTACCTATTCATAACAGGACGGACCCCGGCAGGATCGGTAAGTATGATGGGGTGGGAGGGAGCACGGGGGGGGGGGGGGGGAAAGGGATCAGAGCATGGGGGGGTGGATCGGAGCGCGGGAGGGGTGGAACGGAGCACGGGGGTGGTGGAACGGAGCACGGGGGGGTGGAACGGAGCACGGAGGGGGGTGGATCGGAGTGCAGGGGGGGTGATTGGAGCACAGGGAGGGTGATTGGTGCACGGGGGGAGCGTACAAGAGCACGGGAGGAGCGGAGCACATGACGGGGGGGAGCCGGAGCAGTGTACCGGACAGATCGGAGGGCTGGGGGGGCGATCGGTGGGGTGGGGGCACATTAGTGTTTCCAGCCATGGCCGATGATATTGCAGCATCGGCCATGGCTGGATTGTAATATTTCACCAGTTATAATAGGTGAAATATTACAGATCGCTCTGATTGGCAGTTTCACTTTCAACAGCCAATCAGAGCGATCGTAGCCACGGGGGGGTGAAGCCACCCCCCCTGGGCTAAACTACCACTCCCCCTGTCCCTGCAGATCGGGTGAAATGGGAGTTAACCCTTTCACCCGATCTTCAGGGACGCGATCTTTCCATGACGCCACATTGGCGTCACAGGTCGGATTGGCACCGACTTTCATGACGCCTACGTGGCGTCAAAGGTCGGGAAGGGGTTAAGGGATATTATTACTGCAGTGATGTATTTATTTTATTTTTTGAGTATACTGTTTTAAATGGGGGGGCGGTCCTGTTACTGTGCAGAGTGACACTATGTCGCCTTTTTTTCTTCATGTGGTGAGGTGTAGAAGTTGTGAAAAATTAAGTAATGTGTTCTGCAAGCGGAGCTTGAGATAACTGTGTTATTTCCTGCAGAAACGAGTCCTGGCTGGAAGAAATGATGGCGGTCTGTGCTGGATGAAAGATGGAGTTCACCTAGAGACGTCACTGGTGAGTCAGTGTTACCTATACACTGACACTATACACTGTATACTATATACAGAGGTCCTGTGTACAATGTCACCAGTGATCACTGTATTACCTATACATTATATACAGATCTCTTGTGTATAATGTCACCAGTGATCACTGTATTACCCGTACATTATATACAGAGCTACTGTATTGAACAAGGCCCAAAACATTTAGGTTTATTGGCATATATGTTCAGATGGATGTTTACTCTGTTATGGATTATGACCCCATATCGGGCTATTTGTCTCCTCAGCACATATCCAACATAGACATGCTTCACGCATGCGCAGTGTTGGCCCTGCGTCTGGGGGGGCCCGGATGCGTTGCTATGGCGGTGGGTGGTGATGACATCAGCCCTCGCCCTCGCCGCCTGCATCGCAGGCCGGGCTCCCCTGTCACGGGGCGGCACACCATGCGAGGCACTGCATCTACTGAACGACCGATTCCTTCTTCCAATTATCTTGCACCTAGGTACCTTCCTTATCCAGGCGCGGATGCACTCCGTGCATGCACTGCGCCGGCCGGATGCCGGGGCAGGCTTCGGTGTGTTGCCTCGGTGATGGGAGGTGATGACGTCTGTCCTCCCTCCCATCGCTAACGCCACACGCCGGGCCGCTTTGTCACGGGGCGGGGCATCATGCACGGAAGTGCGCCGATTCGCTGACCAGACCCCCATCTCCGCCGATAAATACCTAGGACTCTTAGCCTTCCTTTACGCCTCCTGACGAAGCCGTGGGTGGCGAAACACGCGTCGAGGCAGCACGTGTCCAACGGACACAGCGGTATATTAGGATCACCATGTCCCAAGGTAAAGACAACATATTTTGTTACCTATAGTGCCAGACTCTGGATTTAATTAAACCACTAGTATGAGATAGCGGCCATTGCTGGGCCTCACTGGGCTACTGCGTATAGTGAAGCTTGCTGGTCATTTGTAACAATACTTAGATTTAGCTCTGTTTACCCAGTGAATAGCCATGAACATTAGATTCAGCCCAGGCTGTTAGACCTAGAATCCTATCTATTGCCAGTTCTACGCAGTCACTAACTCTGTTTGGGCTTTGCTGGGTGACTGATTATAATTGTGAGCACCAGTGACTGTTCACCACAGCAATATATAGCCCCTTCTATACTACTGATTAGAGTTGAGCGACCTTGACCTTTTTAGAGTCGAGCCGGGTTTCGCGAAACCCGACTATCTCAAAAGTCGGGTCGAGTGAAATCGGCCGATTATGACGTAAAGTCGGGATCGACCGAAACACGAAACCCAATGCAAGTCAATGGGGCAGCATAGTCGGCAGTGAGTGGGGGCCAGGAAAACACCTAGAGTGCCCATTTTAATGTCAAAACCATCCATTCTTCTTAATGAAGCTTGTCAAGCGTAATTTACCTTATAATAATTGGAAGGCATTTGAAATTGGGGGTCATTTGGCTAAAGTTGTGGTGGGTAGGGCTGGTTCAAGTAATTAGTGGGCCCAGGAAATCTGGACCACGTCACGGCAGTGGAGCAGGGAGAGGTAAGTATTTCAACTTTGCAAGTGCTGTGATCCTGAGCAAGCAGGGGGGGCCCACTCGTTGGCATTGGCACTGGCACAGGGCCCCTCAAAGTACAGCGGTGTGTTTGCACGGCGGGGGCGCCTCCCACCGGCAGCAACACTTTTGCGTACTATGAGAGGCCCTGTGCCAGTGACGTCGCCAACTAGTATTCCTCCCCCCACCTGATGAAGGAACCTGCACTTTCATCTGCACCTTCCTCTTTGTCCCCGTGTAAGGTGGTATGGTATGCGGGAAGAGCAACCTGACTTTCAGCAGGGTCACAATGTTGTTGTGTAGCGTGCACGGGGAATGTTGCGTTATGGGTCAATGTACCAGCAGACTCATCTATCACTGGCTGGGCAATGGGCAGGATGAGGAGGAAACACAGATATAGGCCCAAAGAATAAAGTTGGCTAAATGCAGTTCAAAATTGGTAACACAGGAATAACCAGGGGGCATTGCAGTGGAGGACAACTGGAATGAGAGGCTGACACAGAGAGTAGGCCCAAATCAGTAAGTAGTCGAAATGCAGTTCAAAATTGGCAACCGTAGTAAACAGGCGGCACAGCTTTGTTCAGTGGAGGAGAACAGCAAGGAGTGGCAGACACCGATAGTAGGCCCCAACCCAACTAGTAGGCCAAATGCAGTCTAACATTAACAACTACTTAACGAGCGCCTGAAAACGGAATTTCAGGACAGGAAACCAGGAGAACAGCAAGGAGCGGCAGACACTGTTAGTAGGCCTCAAACCAACTAGTACGCCAAATGCAGTTGTTCCATTTAACCACAATTTAACGAGAGCCTGAAGATAGAAGCTCAGGAAAGGCAACCTGGAGAACACCTTGGAGTGGAACACACCATCTCTCTCCACCCCATACCCATTTTGTAGGCCTAATGCTGTGTAGTTTTCTACAACTACTAAACGAGAGTCGGAAGACCGAAGCAATGGCAAGGCAACCTGGGGAACACCTTGGAGTGTAACACACCATCTCTCTCCACCCGATACCCATTTTGTAGGCCTAATGCTGTGTAGTTTTCTACAACTACTAAACGAGAGTCGGAAGATCGAAGCAATGGCGAGGAAACCTGGAGAACACCTTGGAGTGTAACACACCATCTCTCTCCACCCCATACCCATTTTGTAGGCCTAATGCTGTGTAGTTTTCTACAACTACTAAACGAGAGTCGGAAGACCGAAGCAATAGCAAGGCAACCTGGGGAACACCTTGGAGTGTAACACACCATCTCTCTCCACCCAATACCCATTTTGTAGGCCTAATGCAGTGTAGTTTTCTACAACTACTAAATGAGAGTCAGAAGACCAAAGCAATGGCAAGGCAACCTGGGGAACACCTTGGAGTGTAACACACCATCTCTCTCCACCCGATACCCATTTTGTAGGCCTAATGCAGTGTAGTTTTCTACAACTACTAAACGAGAGTCGGAAGACCGAAGCAATGGCAAGGCAACCTGGGGAACACCTTGGAGTGTAACACACCATCTCTCTCCACCCCATACCCATTTTGTAGGCCTAATGCAGCCTACTTTCCGACAACTACTAAACGAGAGCATGAAGATCGAAGCTCAGGAAAGGCAACCTGGAGAACACCTTGGAGTGGAACACACCATCTCTCTTCACCCCATACCCATTTTGTAGGCCTAATGCTGTGGAGTTTTCTACAACTACTAAACGAGAGTCAGAAGACCGAAGCAATGGCAAGGCAACCTGGGGAACACCTTGGAGTGTAACACACCATCTCTCTCCACCCGATACCCATTTTGTAGGCCTAATGCAGTGTAGTTTTCTACAACTACTAAACGAGAGTCGGAAGACCGAAGCAATGGCAAGGCAACCTGGGGAACACCTTGGAGTGTAACACACCATCTCTCTCCACCCCATACCCATTTTGTAGGCCTAATGCAGCCTACTTTCCGACAACTACTAAACGAGAGCATGAAGATCGAAGCTCAGGAAAGGCAACCTGGAGAACACCTTGGAGTGGAACACACCATCTCTCTCCACCCCATACCCATTTTGTAGGCCTAATGCAGTGTAGTTTTCTACAACTACTAAACGAGAGTCGGAAGACCGAAGCAATGGCAAGGCAACCTGGGGAACACCTTGGAGTCGAACACACCATCTCTCTCCACCCCATACCCATTTTGTAGGCCTAATGCAGTGTAGTTTTCTACAACTACTAAACGAGAGTCAGAAGACCGAAGCAATGGCAAGGCAACCTGGGGAACACCTTGGAGTGTAACACACCATCTCTCTCCACCCGATACCCATTTTGTAGGCCTAATGCAGTGTAGTTTTCTACAACTACTAAAAGAGAGTCGGAAGACCGAAGCAATGGCAAGGCAACCTGGGGAACACCTTGGAGTGTAACACACCATCTCTCTCCACCCCATACCCATTTTGTAGGCCTAATGCAGCCTACTTTCCGACAACTACTAAACGAGAGCATGAAGATCGAAGCTCAGGAAAGGCAACCTGGAGAACACCTTGGAGTGGAACACACCATCTCTCTCCACCCCATACCCATTTTGTAGGCCTAATGCTGTGTAGTTTTCTGCAACTACTAAACGAGAGTCAGAAGACCGAAGCAATGGCAAGGCAACCTGGGGAACACCTTGGAGTGTAACACACCATCTCTCTCCACCCGATACCCATTTTGTAGGCCTAATGCAGTGTAGTTTTCTACAACTACTAAACGAGAGTCGGAAGACCGAAGCAATGGCAAGGCAACCTGGGGAACACCTTGGAGTGTAACACACCATCTCTCTCCACCCCATACCCATTTTGTAGGCCTAATGCAGCCTACTTTCCGACAACTACTAAACGAGAGCATGAAGATCGAAGCTCAGGAAAGGCAACCTGGAGAACACCTTGGAGTGGAACACACCATCTCTCTCCACACCATACCCATTTTGTAAGCCTAATGCAGTGTAGTTTTCTACAACTACTAAACGAGAGTCGGAAGACCGAAGCAATGGCAAGGCAACCTGGGGAACACCTTGGAGTGGAACACACCATCTCTCTCCACCCCATACCCATTTTGTAGGCCTAATGCAGTGTAGTTTTCTACAACTACTAAACGAGAGTCGGAAGACCGAAGCAATGGCAAGGCAACCTGGGGAACACCTTGGAGTGGAACACACCATCTCTCTCCACCCCATACCCATTTTGTAGGCCTAATGCAGTGTAGTTTTCTACAACTACTAAACGAGAGTCGGAAGACCGAAGCAATGGCAAGGCAACCTGGGGAACACCTTGGAGTGTAACACACCATCTCTCTCCACCCCATACCCATTTTGTAGGCCTAATGCAGCCTACTTTCCGACAACTACTAAACGAGAGCATGAAGATCGAAGCTCAGGAAAGGCAACCTGGGGAACACCTTGGAGTGTAACACACCCTCTCTCTACACCACGGAAGGGCTGATTCTTAGGAAGGAAGGCTGTCGGAAAGAAGCAGGGCGCGTCCGAGGGTGATTATATTCTTATTAGGTATATACTCACCCTCGGACGCGCCCTGCTTCTTTATTTGTAATGAATGTTTATTTGCAATGTGGTTTTGACTTACTCTATTTTTTTGGTAAATAATGATTTTATTATTTTCATTGTTTTACATCTTCTTGGCAATAATATAAAGAAGACGCGACAGGACAACACTCGGTGGATGCCATATCTGTGTTTTAAATTGAAAAAAACTTTCAGTTAACTACTTGCAGGAGAAAGTTATTGTTGCTGGTGGCCATTTTTAGTACTGTACCAGATTTTTGTTGTATGTGTTTGTTTTTAATGTTAAAATGTCTGCATTTGATATCTCTCCAGTATTTTCTTTTTTATAAGCAAAATACTTATTTTTATATTTTCTGATGTTGGTTCAAGGGGTACACGGGCAGCAGTAGACAGGTCAGTGGAGGCCTAGTGGAAGGAGGGACCGCAGACAGGCTTCGAAGCCCTAACATAATAAATTGGCCTGGCTGTAGGCAATTTACAATTGGTTCCAGGGGAACACGGGCGGCAGTAGACAGGTCAGTGGAGGCCTAGTGGAAGGAGGGACCGCAGACAGGCTTCGAAGCCCTAACATAATAAATTGGCCTGGCTGTAGGCAATTTACAATTGGTTCCAGGGGAACACGGGCGGCAGTAGACAGGTCAGTGGAGGCCTAGTGGAAGGAGGGACCGCAGACAGGCTTCGAAGCCCTAACATAATAAATTGGGCTGGCTGTAGGCAATTTAAAATTGGTTCCAGGGGAACCCGGGCAGCAGTAGACAGGTCAGTGGAGGCCTAGTGGAAGGAGGGACCGCAGACAGGCTTCGAAGCCCTAACATAATAAATTGGGCTGGCTGTAGGCAATTTAAAATTGGTTCCAGGGGAACCCGGGCAGCAGTAGACAGGTCAGTGGAGGCCTAGTGGAAGGAGGGACCGCAGACAGGCTTCGAAGCCCTAACATAATAAATTGGGCTGGCTGTAGGCAATTTAAAATTGGTTCCAGGGGAACCCGAGCAGCAGTAGACAGGTCAGTGGAGGCCTAGTGGAAGGAGGGACCGCAGACAGGCTTCGAAGCCCTAACATAATAAATTGGGCTGGCTGTAGGCAATTTAAAATTGGTTCCAGGGGAACCCGGGCAGCAGTAGACAGGTCAGTGGAGGCCTAGTGGAAGGAGTGACCGCAGACAGGCTTCGAAGGCCTAACATAAGAAAAATGTCAATACAATGGTATTGACAGTGCCAGGCATTGAAGGATGTCAGCGCATAGACTAAACATTGGTGGAGCTGTGAGAGAAAATTTTGCAAGTGGTAGAGCACTGTTTGACCTGGGGGGGGGGGGACTGTCTTGTGGCCGGCGGTACAGGCCCAGGGCCCCTCATATTACAACGGTGTGTCTGACGTTGGGTGCGCACCACCACCGCCAGACACTTTATTGTACTATGAGGGACCTAGTGGCAGTGCCGTCGACCAAAAGCGGGCACACCCACCTCTTCAGACAAACAGTACTCTCACGGGTGCTGGCGCCAAGTGGCGATACCACGGCCCCGTGTGGGGACTTTGGCCATTTAGGGAGGTGTTAACATGTCGGATGCTGGACAATCAGGTGCTGCAAATTACGAGATTGGAAAAGTCGTTCAGAATAGTCCACAGGCAAGACCTTTACATAGGAAAGCTAGGTGTCAGCCGGGCAAGGTGGGGCAAAAGATTTTGAAATCCAGTTGTGGTTCATTTTAATGAAGGTTAGATCATCTACATTTTGGGTAGCCAGACGAGTCCTTTTTTCTGTTAGTATTGAACCTGCAGCACTGAATACTCTTTCTGATAGGACACTAGCTGCCGGGCAAGCAAGCTCCTGCAATGCATATTCTGCCAATTCTGGCCAGGTGTCTAATTTTGATGCCCAGTAATCAAATGGGAATGACGGTTGAGGGAGAACGTCGATAAGGGATGAAAAATAGTTAGTAACCATACTGGACAAATGTTGTCTCCTGTCACTTTGAATTGATGCTGCAGTACCTGTCCTGTCTGCGGTCATAGCAAAATCACTCCACAACCTGGTCAGAAAACCCCTCTGGCCAACGACACTTCTGATTTCTGCCCCTCTAACACCTCTGGTCTGCTGGCCCCTGCAGCTCGTGTTAGAACGATCACGGGCGCTGTGTGCAGGGAATGCCAGAAGCAAACGGTCAACAAGAGTTGATTGTTTGGTTGCTAATATTAGTTCCAAGTTCTCATGTGGCATTATATTTTGCAATTTGCCTTTATAGCGAGGATCAAGGAGGCAGGCCAACCAGTAATCGTCATCGTTCATCATTTTTGTTATGCGTGTGTCCCTTTTGAGGATACGTAAGGCATAATCCGCCATGTGGGCCAAAGTTCCAGTTCTCAAATCTGTGGTTGTGCTTGGTTGAGGGGCAGTTTCAGGCAAATCCACGTCACTTGTGTCCCTCCAAAAACCAGAACCCGGCCTTGCCGCGCCAACAATTTCCACTGGCCCCGGAAAAGCTTCCTCATTAAAAATATAATCATCCCCATCATCCTCCTCGTCCTCCTCCTCCTCTTCGCCCGCTACCTCGTCCTGTACACTGCCCTGGCCAGACAATGGCTGACTGTCATCAAGGCTTTCCTCTTCCTCAGCTGCAGACGCCTGATCCTTTATGTGCGTCAAACTTTGCATCAGCAGACGCATTAGGGGGATGCTCATGCTTATTATGGCGTTGTCTGCACTAACCAGCCGTGTGCATTCCTCAAAACACTGAAGGACTTGACACCTGTCTTGAATCTTCGACCACTGCACACCTGACAACTCCATGTCTGCCATCCTACTGCCTGCCCGTGTATGTGTATCCTCCCACAAAAACATAACAGCCCGCCTCTGTTCACACAGTCTCTGAAGCATGTGCAGTGTTGAGTTCCACCTTGTTGCAACGTCTATGATTAGGCGATGCTGGGGAAGGTTCAAAGAACGCTGATAGGTCTGCATACGGCTGGAGTGTACGGGCGAACGGCGGATATGTGAGCAAAGTCCACGCACTTTGAGGAGCAGGTCGGATAACCCCGGATAACTTTTCAGGAAGCACTGCACCACCAGGTTTAAGGTGTGAGCCAGGCAAGGAATGTGTTTCAGTTGGGAAATGGAGATGGCAGCCATGAAATTCCTTCCGTTATCACTCACTACCTTGCCTGCCTCATGATCTACTGTGCCCAGCCACAACTGCGTTTCTTTCTGCAAGAACTCGGACAGAACTTCAGCGGTGTGTCTGTTGTCGCCCAAACACTTCATAGCCAATACAGCCTGCTGACGTATGCCAGTAGCTGCCCCATAATGGGAGACCTGGTGTGCAACAGTGGCAGCTGCGGATGGAGTGGTTGTGCGACTGCGGTCTGTGGACGAGGTCTCGCTTCTGCAGGAGGACGAGGAGGAGAAGGAGGGGGTGCGAATGGCTACAGCCAACTGTTTCCTAGACCGTGGGCTAGGCAGAACTGTCCCAAACTTGATGTCCCCTGTGGACCCTGCATCCACCACATTTACCCAGTGTGCCGTGATGGACACGTAACGTCCCTGGCCATGCCTACTGGTCCATGCATCTGTTGTCAGGTGCACCTTTGTGCTCACAGATTGCCTGAGTGCATGGACGATGCGCTCTTTAACATGCTGGTGGAGGGCTGGGATGGCTTTTCTGGAAAAAAAGTGTCGACTGGGTAGCTCGTAGCGTGGTACAGCGTAGTCCATCAGGGCTTTGAAAGCTTCGCTTTCAACTAACCGGTAGGGCATCATCTCTAACGAGATTAGTCTAGCTATGTGGGCGTTCAAACCCTGTGTACGCGGATGCGAGGTTAAGTACTTCCTTTTTCTAACCATAGTCTCATGTAGGGTGAGCTGGACTGGAGAGCTGGAGATCGTGGAACTAGCGGGGGTGCCGGTGGACATGGCAGACTGAGAGACGGTGGGAGATGGTATTGTTGCCGCCGGTGCCCTAGATGCAGTGTTTCCTACTACGAAACTGGTGATTCCCTGACCTTGACTTCTTTGGCCTGGCAAAGAAACCTGCACAGATACTGCAGGTGGTGCAGAAAATGGTGGCCCTACACTGCCGGAAGGGATGTTGCGTTGATGACTAGCTTCATTGGCCGAGGGTGCTACAACCTTAAGGGACGTTTGGTAGTTAGTCCAAGCTTGCAAATGCATGGTGGTTAAATGTCTATGCATGCAACTTGTATTGAGACTTTTCAGATTCTGCCCTCTGCTTAAGGTAGTTGAACATTTTTGACAGATGACTTTGCGCTGATCAATTGGATGTTGTTTAAAAAAATGCCAGACTGCACTCTTTCTAGCATCGGATACCTTTTCAGGCATTGCAGACTGAGCTTTAACCGGATGGCCACGCTGTCCTCCAACAGGTTTTGACTTTGCCACGCGTTTTGGGCAAGATACGGGCCCGGCAGATGGAACCTGTTGCGATGTTGATGCCTGCTGCGGCCCCTCCTCCTCCGCTTCAGAACTGCTGCCGCCTGCACCCTGTTCCCCCAATGGCTGCCAATCGGGGTCAAGAACTGGGTCATCTATTACCTCTTCTTGTAGCTCGTGTGCAACTTCGTCTGTGTCACCTTGTCGGTCGGTGGTATAGCGTTCGTGATGGGGCAACATAGTCTCATCAGGGTCTAATTCTTGATCAGCACCCTGCGAGGGCAATGTTGTGGTCTGAGTCAAAGGACCAGCATAGTAGTCTGGCTGTGGCTGTGCATCAGTGCACTCCATGTCAGATTCAACTTGTAATGGGCATGGACTGTTAACTGCTTCACTTTCTAAGCCAGGGACGGTATGTGTAAAGAGCTCCATGGAGTAACCCGTTGTGTCGCCTGCTGCATTCTTCTCTGTTGTTGTTTTTGCTGAAGAGGACAAGGAAGCGACTTGTCCCTGACCGTGAACATCCACTAACGACGCGCTGCTTTTACTTTTACCAGTTTCACGAGAGGAGGCAAAAGAGCTAGAGGCTGAGTCAGCAAGATAAGCCAAAACTTGCTCTTGCTGCTCCGGCTTTAAAAGCGGTTTTCCTACTCCCAGAAAAGGGAGCGTTCGAGGCCTTGTATAGCCAGACGACGAACCTGGCTCCACAGCTCCAGACTTAGGTGCAATATTTTTTTTCCCACGACCACCTGATGCTCCACCACTACCACTACCCTCATTACCAGCTGACAATGAACGCCCCCGGCCACGACCTCTTCCACCAGACTTCCTCATTGTTTTAAAAACGTTACCAAACTAACGGTATTTGTTGCTGTCACACAACTTACACGGTGAGCTATAACTTCAGTATGATTTAGCTACCCCTTTACAGGTGGGTGAGACCACAACGAAAATCAGGCACAATGTTACACACTCTGTTGTTGGTGGCAACAAATGAGAGAGATGCCACACACGCAGGACTGTCACTGAAGCGCAAATGTAAATATTAATCTCCCACTGATTTGTGTTTTTTTTTTTAAAAAGGAGACTTTAGAAAAAAAAAAATAAAAATGATTTTTTAAGGAAGAATT
The DNA here is from genome assembly GCF_032444005.1 of Ranitomeya imitator. Lineage (NCBI taxonomy): Eukaryota > Metazoa > Chordata > Amphibia > Anura > Dendrobatidae > Ranitomeya > Ranitomeya imitator. The sequence goes on from NC_091289.1 coordinate 59,186,115, forward strand.
TATAAACCAAATAAAATGAAATGATTTTTTCAGGGAGAATTTAGAAAACAAATAAAACAAAAAATAGGCTTTCTAGGGCCCACTGAGTGAGAGAGGACGCACACAGGAGTCAGGAGTGGCACACAAGCCCAGAGGCCAATACTTATCTCCCACTGATTGATTAAGTGATTTTTTCAGGTAGATTTTGGAACCCAAATCAAGCAAAAAAATTAATAGGCTTTCTATGGCCCACAATTGGAGAGAGAGAGATGGCACACCCAGGAGTCAAGACTGGCACACAAGCAGAAAGGGCAATATTAATCTCCCACTGATTTGTTTTTTTTTTTTTTTTTTCAGGGAGACTTTAGAAAAAAAAAATACAAAAAAAAATGATTTTTTTCAGGAATAATTTAGAAACCAAATAAAATAAAATGATTTTTTCAGGACGAATTTAGAAAACAAATAAAAAAAAAATTGGCTTTCTAGGGCCCACTGAGTGAGAGAGGACGCACACAGGAGTCAGGAGTGGCACACAAGCCCAGAGGCCAATACTTATCTCCCACTGATTGATTAAGTGATTTTTTCAGGTAGATTTTGGAACCCAAATCAAGCAAAAAAATTAATAGGCTTTCTATGGCCCACAATTGGAGAGAGAGAGATGGCACACCCAGGAGTCAAGACTGGCACACAAGCAGAAAGGGCAATATTAATCTGCCACTGATTTGTTTTTTTTTGTTTTTTTTCAGGGAGACTTTAGAAAAAAAAAATACAAAAAAAATGATTTTTTTCAGGAATAATTTAGAAACCAAATAAAATAAAATGATTTTTTCAGGGAGAATTTAGAAAACAAATAAAACAAAAAATAGGCTTTGTAGGGCCCACTGAGTGAGAGAGGACGCACACAGGAGTCAGGAGTGGCACACAAGCCCAGAGGCCAATATTTATCTCCCACTGATTGATTTAGTGATTTTTTCAGGTAGATTTTGGAACCCAAATCAAGCAAAAAAATTAATAGGCTTTCTATGGCCCACAATTGGAGAGAGAGAGATGGCACACCCAGGAGTCAAGACTGGCACACAAGCAGAAAGGGCAATATTAATCTCCCACTGATTTGATTTTTTTTTTTTTTTCAGGTAGACTTTAGAAATAAAAAAAAACAAAAAAAATGATTTTTTCAGGAATAATTTAGAAACCAAATAAAATAAAATGATTTTTTTCTGGGAGAATTTAGAAAACAAATAAAACAAAAAATAGGCTTTCTAGGGCCCACTGAGTGAAAGAGGACGCACACAGGAGTCAGGAGTGGCACACAAGCCCAGAGGCCAATATTTATCTCCCACTGATTGATTTATTGATTTTTTCAGGTAGAATTTAGAACCCAAATCAACCAAAAAAATAAATAGGCTTTCTATGGCCCACTATTTGTGAGAGAGATGGCACGCTCAGGACTGGCACACAAGCCCAGAGGCCAATATTAATCTCCCACTTTTTTTTTTTTCCAGGGAAAATTTATAAACCCAATAAAAAAAATAATAAATAGGCTTTCTATGGCCCACTATCTGAGAGAGAGAGATGGCACGCTTAGGACTGGCACACAAGCCCAAAGGCCAATATTAATCTCCCACTGATTGATTTATTGATTTTTTCAGGTAGATTTTGGAACCCAAATCAAGCAAAAAAATAAATAGGCTTTCTATGGCCCACAATTGGAGAGAGAGAGATGGCACACCCAGGAGTCATGACTGGCACACAAGCAGAAAGGGCAATATTAATCTCCCACTGATTTGATTTTTTTTTTTTTTCAGGGAGACTTTAGAAAAAAAAAAATGAATTTTTCAGGAAGAATTTAGAAACAAAATAAAATAAAATGATTGTTTCAGGGAGAATTTAGAAAACAAATGAAAAAAAAAATAGGCTTTGTAGGGCCCACTGAGCGAGAGAGGACGCACACAGGAGTCAGGAGTGGCACACAAGCCCAGAGGCCAATATTCATCTCCCACTGATTGATTTAGTGATTTTTTCAGGTAGATTTTGGAACCCAAATCAAGCAAAACAATTAATAGGCTTTCTATGGCCCACAATTAGAGAGAGAGAGATGGCACACCCAGGAGTCAAGACTGGCACACAAGCAGAAAGGGTAATATTATTCTCCCACTGATTTGTTTTTTTTGTTTTTTTTCAGGGAGACTTTAGAAAAAAAAAATACAAAAAAAATGATTTTTTTCAGGAATAATTTAGAAACCAAATAAAATAAAATGATTTTTTCAGGGAGAATTTAGAAAACAAATAAAACAAAAAATAGGCTTTGTAGGGCCCACTGAGTGAGAGAGGACGCACACAGGAGTCAGGAGTGGCACACAAGCCCAGAGGCCAATATTTATTTCCCACTGATTGATTTAGTGATTTTTTCAGGTAGATTTTGGAACCCAAATCAAGCAAAAAAATTAATAGGCTTTCTATGGCCCACAATTGGAGAGAGAGAGATGGCACACCCAGGAGTCAAGACTGGCACACAAGCAGAAAGGGCAATATTAATCTCCCACTGATTTGATTTTTTTTTTTTTTCAGGTAGACTTTAGAAATAAAAAAAAACAAAAAAAATGATTTTTTCAGGAATAATTTAGAAACCAAATAAAATAAAATGATTTTTTTCTGGGAGAATTTAGAAAACAAATAAAACAAAAAATAGGCTTTCTAGGGCCCACTGAGTGAAAGAGGACGCACACAGGAGTCAGGAGTGGCACACAAGCCCAGAGGCCAATATTTATCTCCCACTGATTGATTTATTGATTTTTTCAGGTAGAATTTAGAACCCAAATCAACCAAAAAAATAAATAGGCTTTCTATGGCCCACTATTTGTGAGAGAGATGGCACGCTCAGGACTGGCACACAAGCCCAGAGGCCAATATTAATCTCCCACTTTTTTTTTTTTCCAGGGAAAATTTATAAACCCAATAAAAAAAATAATAAATAGGCTTTCTATGGCCCACTATCTGAGAGAGAGAGATGGCACGCTTAGGACTGGCACACAAGCCCAAAGGCCAATATTAATCTCCCACTGATTGATTTATTGATTTTTTCAGGTAGATTTTGGAACCCAAATCAAGCAAAAAAATAAATAGGCTTTCTATGGCCCACAATTGGAGAGAGAGAGATGGCACACCCAGGAGTCATGACTGGCACACAAGCAGAAAGGGCAATATTAATCTCCCACTGATTTGATTTTTTTTTTTTTTCAGGGAGACTTTAGAAAAAAAAAAAATGAATTTTTCAGGAAGAATTTAGAAACAAAATAAAATAAAATGATTGTTTCAGGGAGAATTTAGAAAACAAATGAAAAAAAAATAGGCTTTGTAGGGCCCACTGAGCGAGAGAGGACGCACACAGGAGTCAGGAGTGGCACACAAGCCCAGAGGCCAATATTCATCTCCCACTGATTGATTTAGTGATTTTTTCAGGTAGATTTTGGAACCCAAATCAAGCAAAACAATTAATAGGCTTTCTATGGCCCACAATTAGAGAGAGAGAGATGGCACACCCAGGAGTCAAGACTGGCACACAAGCAGAAAGGGTAATATTATTCTCCCACTGATTTGTTTTTTTTGTTTTTTTTCAGGGAGACTTTAGAAAAAAAAAATACAAAAAAAATGATTTTTTTCAGGAATAATTTAGAAACCAAATAAAATAAAATGATTTTTTCAGGGAGAATTTAGAAAACAAATAAAACAAAAAATAGGCTTTGTAGGGCCCACTGAGTGAGAGAGGACGCACACAGGAGTCAGGAGTGGCACACAAGCCCAGAGGCCAATATTTATTTCCCACTGATTGATTTAGTGATTTTTTCAGGTAGATTTTGGAACCCAAATCAAGCAAAAAAATTAATAGGCTTTCTATGGCCCACAATTGGAGAGAGAGAGATGGCACACCCAGGAGTCAAGACTGGCACACAAGCAGAAAGGGCAATATTAATCTCCCACTGTTTTTTTTTTTTTTTTTTTTTTTCAGGGAGACTTTAGAAAAAAAAAAAAATGATTTTTTCAGGAATAATTTAGAAACCAAATAAAATAAAATGATTTTTTCAGGGAGAATTTAGAAAACAAATAAAACAAAAAATAGGCTTTCTAGGGCCCACTGAGTGAGAGAGGACGCACACAGGAGTCAGGAGTGGCACACAAGCCCAGAGGCCAATATTTATCTCCCACTGATTGATTTATTGATTTTTTCAGGTAGAATTTAGAACCCAAATCAACCAAAAAAATAAATAGGCTTTCTATGGCCCACTATTTGTGAGAGAGATGGCACGCTCAGGACTGGCACACAAGCCCAGAGGCCAATATTAATCTCCCACTTTTTTTTTTTTTTTCCAGGGAAAATTTATAAACCCAATAAAAAAAATAATAAATAGGCTTTCTATGGCCCACTATCTGAGAGAGAGAGATGGCACGCTTAGGACTGGCACACAAGCCCAAAGGCCAATATTAATCTCCCACTGATTGATTTATTGATTTTTTCAGGTAGATTTTGGAACCCAAATCAAGCAAAAAAATAAATAGGCTTTCTATGGCCCACTGAGAGGTGGCACACACAGGAGTAAGGAGTGGCACACAAGCCCTGAGGCCAATATTTTTCTCCCACTGATTGATGTAGTGATTTTTTCAGGTAGATTTTAGAACCCAAATCAAACAAAAAAATAAATAGGCTTTCTATGGCCCACTGAGTGAGAGATGACACAGACAGGGATGGCACTCTAGCAGAAATGCCAATCTTAATCTCCCACAAAAAAAAAAAAAAAAATAGGAACTGTCCTTCAATTACTATCTCCCTGCAGTAATCTCAGCCAGGTATGGCAGGCAGCAATAAGGAGTGGACTGAGGCACAAATTAAATAAAAAGTGTGGACAAACAAACAAGATAGCTGTGCAGAAAGGAAGGAACAAGAGGATTTGTGCTTTGAAAAAAGCAGTTGGTTTGCACAGCGGCGTACACACAGCAATGCAGCTATCAGGGAGCCTTCTAGGGCAGCCCAATGAGCTACAGCGCTGAGGGAAAAAAAAATGTAGCTTCCACTGTCCCTGCACACCGAAGGTGGTGTTGGGCAGTGGAAATCGCTACAGCACAAGCGGTTTGGTGGTTAATGGACCCTGCCTAACGCTATCCCTGCTTCTGACGAAGCGGCAGCAACCTCTCCCTAAGCTCAGATCAGCAGCAGTAACATGGCGGTCGGCGGGAACGCCCCTTTATAGCCCCTGTGACGCCGCGGACAGCAAGCCAATCACTGCAATGCCCTTCTCTAAGATGGTGGGGACCAGGACCTATGTCATCACGCTGCCCACACTCTGCGTTTACCTTCATTGGCTGAGAAATGGCGCTTTTCGCGTCATTGAAACGCGACTTTGGCGCGAAAGTCGCGTACCGCATGGCCGACCCCGCACAGGGGTCGGATCGGGTTTCATGAAACCCGACTTTGTCAAAAGTCGGCGACTTTTGAAAATGTTCGACCCTTTTCGCTCAACCCTACTACTGATAGCTAGGACTTTGACATCTACTTTCAGCATATATTACAAACTTACTACCGTATTTTCTGGCTGTTTATCTCATAGTGTGTATGCCGCTGTGCCCGCTGGGACACGTTTTTTCTTTTTTTTTTTCTTTTTCTTTTTCTCTTTTGTCTTATTGTTACTATCTATGCAGTCCATCTGCTGGTACTGACAATATTTTAGCTGTTTTTCACTGAATACCCGTTGTTCTGATTATGTTCTTGTTCTATTTTTGTATTGACTATATTGAATAAAATTATACTTATTTATTCTAAAAATGATCCCCTTTCCTTTATTTTGGTATCCACTATTGAACTATATTATAGGACAGTCATTTATTCTATTGTCCGATTACACTAGTATTAGGACCCAATTAGTCGCTTTTTATAGCACCTGTCGGTAAAAAAGGCCCAAAACAGTCTAGTCGAAATGTGGCTGGGAATACATATATTGCATGATTGTGGTCACAAGACCACCTGTTGCCGGCACCAGAGAATCTTCACAGCGCACAGTGCGCACGATATGAGGATTCACACATAGTGACTGTAGACATGTAGCATAAGATCCGACGACCCCTTTAAGGATGAGCCGCTCCTCATGGGCCACTGCTGTCTGCTTGCCCCCCAGGCCAAAATTTGCCAGTCAGCCCTTGAGTAGCTCCCGGGAACATCGGTAACGCTGAGCAGGACGCTGGAAGGTGAGAATATTGCGATTTTTTTTTTTAAAATATTTATTTATTTTTAACCTGGGTTTTGTTGTATTTGCGTTTTCGCTGCAGAAAATAGCTGCGAAGACCCATACATAACAGGTGCACATAGCCTCGACGGGTTCATCAGAAAAACGGGCCCAGTGCACCCGTTTTTTACAATCTGCACAGGATCCGTCATTTCAACATTTTGACGGATCCTGTGCAGATTGTAAAAACGGAAGTGTGAAAGAAGCCTAATTGGGGATGCCCTTGCAATGTAGGTAATCTCCCAGGGGTTCTCTTTCTTGGTGTTGCTTCTCTGATATTCCAGACGGATGATGTTTAAAAGCCTCTTGGTAATGATGTAAGTCTACAGTAAGTAGTTAATCTTTATATATACGTAATCATTATATGTATTTAATCCAAATATGTACTTAACCTTTGTATGTTAACACATAAAAAAGTGTACGCCCTCATACTATTCAATCATACTATTCCTTGAATTTTGTACTTTGAAGTAAAATTGCATTGTATTGCAAGTATTAGCTATCTTTAAAGCCATATCTGAACCTTAGTGTTAAAAACTTGGCAAATAAAATTTCCAAATTCTCCTGTAAATCATTCTGCAAAGAGGGAACCATCATACCATTAAAAAAGATAAAAAGTTGATCGTCCTTCAATATATTGCATCCTGCTCTCAACATATGGTCGGGATTCCATTACCATTTGAAAAACAAGAATGGGTTTGACATCTTGAGGTTTCATGGTACCCATTTTTTTTTTTCAAAATAACAGTCTCCTGTCTCCAATCACGTCATTCAGACTGCATTGTTGGGTATTCTCAAAAGGTTAACTGAAAACAGACATCATTTTCTGTCACATTAGTAAACTGTGAAGTCTTGCAAGGATTTAAAGTAATCTGTTTCACTCGCTTTTGGACTAATTGGTTATATTTTTATCAGCCATAACGCTGAAGTGTTAGCAAGTTTTGGTGGAAGAGAAAAAAAATTATTTTCCTTTTTTTTTCCTTGCAGTCTGTTCTCCTTAACTCTGTGTGATTTTGTATGTGATTTTTAATTTGAACATTGAGAAATTGATTTGGTAAGGGAAGAACGCACTTTTCTGACATTTCCAGGATTGGTATGTTCTCACTTATAGAATGTCACTTACTGGACTTTCTGCAGTTAGACGTACTCACGGAATAATGTGAGATTCCTGCTGCATATAGAGGCAGATTCCATGCTCGGTTTCTGTTCCCACTTATGGACATTTCATTTACTAGACTTTCTGCAGTCAGACGTACTCACGGAATAATGTGAGGTTCCTACTGCATAAAGAGGCAGATTCCGGGCTTGGTCTCTGTTCTCACTTATTTGATATGTCACTTACTGAATTTTCTGCAGTCAGATGTACTCACGGACTAATTTTAGTTTCCTGCTGCATAAATAGGCAGTTTCCGGGCTAGGTTTCTGTTCTCACTTATGGACATGTCACTTACTGGACTTTCCGCAGTCAGATGTACTCACGGAATAATGTGAGTTTTCTGCTGCATAAAGAGGCAGATTCCTGGCACGTCTCGGTTCTCACTTATGGACCTGTTACGTACTGGACTTTACGCAGTCAGATGTACTCATGGAATATTGTGAGTTTCCTGCTGCATAAAGAGGCAGATTCCGTGCTTTGTCTCTGTTCTCACTTATGGACATGTCACTTACTGAATTCTCCGCAGTTAGATGTACTCACGGAATAATTTGAGTTTCCTGCTGCATAAATAGGAAGTTTCCGGGCTAGGTCTCTGTTCTCACTTATGGACATGTCAATTGCTAGACTTTCCGCAGTCAGATGTACTCACAGAATAATGTGAGGTTACTACTGCATAAAGAGGCAGATTCCAGGTTAGGTATCTGTTCACACTTATGGATATGTCACTTACTGGACTTTCCACAGTCAGACGTACTCATGGAATAATGTGAGTTTCCTGCTGCATAAAGAGGAAGAATCCTGGCACGATGTTGGTTCTAACTTATGGACATGTCACTTACTGGACTTTCCGCAGTCAATTGTACTCACGGAATAATGTGAGTTTCCTGCTGCATAAAGAGGCAGATTCCGTGCTCGGTCTCTGTTCTCACTTATGAACATGTCACTTACTGGAATTTCCGCAGTCAGATGTACTCACGGAATAAGGTGAGTTTCCTGCTGCATAAAGAGGCAGATTCCTGGCACGTCTCGGTTCTCACTTATGGACCTGTTACGTACTGGACTTTACGCAGTCAGAAGTACTCATGGAATATTGTGAGTTTCCTGCTGCATAAAGAGGCAGATTCCGTGCTTTGTCTCTGTTCTCACTTATGGACATGTCACTTACTGAATTCTCCGCAGTTAGATGTACTCACGGAATAATTTGAGTTTCCTGCTGCATAAATAGGAAGTTTCCGGGCTAGGTTTCTGTTCTCACTTATGGACATGTCAATTACTAGACTTTCCACAGTCAGATGTACTCACAGAATAATGTGAGGTTACTACTGCATAAAGAGGCAGATTCCAGGTTAGGTATCTGTTCACACTTATGGATATGTCACTTACTGGACTTTCCGCAGTCAGACGTACTCATGGAATAATGTGATTTTCCTGCTGCATAAAGAGGAAGAATCCTGGCACGATGTTGGTTCTAACTTATGGACATGTCACTTACTGGACTTTCCGCAGTCAGATGTACTCACGGAATAATGTGAGTTTCCTGCTGCATAAAGAGGCAGATTCCGTGCTCGGTCTCTGTTCTCACTTATGAACATGTCACTTACTGGAATTTCCGCAGTCAGATGTACTCACGGAATAATGTGAGTTTCCTGCTGCATAAAGAGGCAGGCAGATGATAATGTGTGCCACTGCCACTTTCTGCCACTTACATTGTGTTGTTTTATGCACAGGGCCTGAGGTTTGGTTTAGTCTCCCCCCCAAAAAAGTGAGATTCAAATGATCACAAAGTGGATATATTTCAGTCCTGTTAGTTTGTGGTATATCAGCCAGCCACTTTCTGCCACTTACATTGTGTTGTTTTATGCACAGGGCCTGAGGTTTTGGTTTAGTCTCCCCCCTAAAAAAGTGAGATTCAAATTATCACAAAGTGGATATATTTCAGTCCTGTTAGTTTGTGGTATATCAGCCAGCCACTTTCTGCCACTTACATTGTGTTGTTATATACACTGGGCCTAAGTTGTGGTTCAGTCTCCCAAAAAAAGAGGGGAGATTCAAATTCTCACAAAGTGGATATACTTCTGTCCAGAGGGGGGGCTGTATGGGGCGCAGCTAAAAGGAGGCCCCCACATGACTGCGTTGCCATGGGAGCAGTGCAGTAGGTTTTCTTTTAAAAAATAAAGGTGTTATTGAGTAAAGGAGCCCGGGGATTGGAAGAGTAGGATTTGGGGTGGGGATTTATGCAAAAAGGGAGGTGGGGGCTTGGGAAAGTGCGGGAAAAGGGGAGATCAGTTACCTTAGACGGGCGAAGTGAGTGGACCTGCTGCCACATCCCTCTCACCATGTCTTCTGTGGACAGCCTGGTAGCTCAGCTTCGTCGGGAGGCCAGTTCCAGGAGGGCCGGATGGCTGGAGGAGCAGCTCACAGGGCTGCTCGGAGGCAGTGGGAGCCAGGACAGCGGGAGCCGGGTCAGCAGAACCAGGCGGTCTAGGCCGCCAGACAGGCTGTCCCCCGACACTACACCGCGCGGCAGGCGCAGGCCGCGGAGCCCCTCCAGGGACCCTGCGGGGGCTGGGGGACGCGGCCGATCCACCTTGCCCGCCCCCTCCCCCGGCAGGAATCCACCTGGCGGCCCTGCCGGCGCGAGGCGGCGCGGTGCTGGGCGAGCGGTGCAGACGCGGCAGGACGCCGGCGCTGCACAGGATGTCAGGGCCGCACTTCCGGTGCTGCCTAGCAGAGGGCGCGGCGGCGCCGCAGCACCGATAGCAGCAGCTTCTACCCGCCGGGGAGCACCTCCCGCGGTGGCGGCAACACGAGCAGGGGGACGGGGAAGGAGCCCAGCGGCGGCGGCAGCATCCACCAGGCAGGAGCCGGGGAGAATCGCGGCGGGCGCAATTGCGGCGGGGGCACCCGGATCCCATCCCCCCAGTGCACCTGGCTCTGCGACAGGATGGCAGAGCAGACTATCGGGCAGGACAGCGGCGGCATCACGGCAAGGAGCGGGTCGTGGTCGGGCCGCAGGAGCGGCGTCCAGAGGAGACAGTCCAGCGGCTGGAGGCAGAGGAATCACGGAGCCGGACAGATCCAGATCCAGCAGGAGGTCGAGGGACCGGTCGCCTTCGCCAGTCTCGGTCCCCCCTGGTGACGTGGAGGCCAGGGGCGCGGGCCTGGGGCAGATGAGCGGCAGCGATGATTCCGGGAACGAACATCGCGACGAAATGGACCAGCACCTTCTTGTTTGGCAACGTTTTTTGGAAGGCTATAATGGCAGGTCGCTTATTCAGCAGGAGGATCTGAATGCTTTTGATTGCGAGATCTACACAGACGCAGCAGGTGGAGTTGGTTATGGGGCCTACTGTGGAGGAAAATGGAGCGTCGGGGTGTGGCCAGAGGATTGGCGAAAGAAGGGGCTCACCAAGAATTTGGCATTGTTGGAGTTGTTCCCGATTGTGGTGTCAGTGTTTGTTTGGGGTGACAGCTTTCGTGATCGGCGAGTACGTTTCCATTGCGATAACTCGAGCGTGGTGGCCGTGATTAACAGCTTATCTTCTTCTTCCCCTCCAGTAATTAGGTTGGTCAGGGAGTTGGTACTGAGATGCTTGGAGTTGAATGCATGGATTACGGCGGTGCACGTGCCAGGAGTTCAGAACAATATAGCTGATGCTTTGTCTCGTTTGCAGTGGGACCGATTCCGGGATTTGGCTCCAGATTCGGAGGCGGCAGGAGCAGCATGTCCTTTGCATCTGTGGCAGGTGGTTACGGAAGGGGAGGCCGATTGATCCAAGCCTCGGTGTCAAACAGGACATGGTCAGATTATGCGGCGTCATGGGCCATGTGGGAAAGTTGGTTGTTTCAATGCGGCTCGGCTGAGTCAGATAGCAACAGGGCAATGGCGTTATTGGCACTGGTAGGTAAGGTCGTGGAGTGGGGTTGGTCCGTGTCTAGGTTAAACAAGTTTATAGCAGGTTTGGCTTTTGGTTTTCAGTTGCAAGGATTGAGGGACGTCACAAAGGACTTTGTTATACGGCAGGTGTTGAAAGGTTTTCGTAAGGGTAATTCGACTTTTGATAAGCGCAGGCCCATTTCTTTTGGGTTGTTGCAGCGGTTGGGGGAGGCCTTGGGCGTAATTTGTTCATCTCAGTTTGAGGTGGTACTGTTTCAATTGGCCTTTTCTCTAGCGTTTTTTGGTGCTTTGCGTCTGGGTGAATTGGTTTCCCCGAGCAAGGACAGGTCAGGTGGTCTTTTGGCGGAAGATGTGGTTTTTTGGGAAGGGGGAGTTGCCTTTTGGATAAGGCGTTCAAAGACGGATCAGCTAGGTAGGGGAAAGAAAGTAGTGCTAGGAAGGGTGGCGGGTAGCGGGATGTGTCCGCAACGCTGCTTAGAGGCATATTGGAATTTGTCATCAGTCAGGTCAGGCCCTCTGTTGCAACACCAAGAGGGGGATTTCTTGTCACGTTTCCAGTTTGTAGCCATTTTGAAGAAGGGCTTGGGTTTGCTGGGTGTTAACCCGGAAAATTTCGGCTCGCATTCTTTTAGGATTGGGGCCGCATCTGAGGCCGATGGTTTGGGCCTTGGGCCGGAGGTGATCAAGAAAATAGGCAGATGGAGTTCTAATCGTTACCTGTCTTATGTGCGGCATTAAATCAACAATGCGGGGTGAAGAGGGACGTCTTTGTGGATTGTTAATTATGGTTGTGTTTTTCAGGTCGTACCCCTCTTTTGGCGTGGATTGTCGGACACTCTTTCGTTTATTGGGGCGCCCTCCGGGCCGATGCGCGCGCGAATGGTAGGCAACTGGGTTTCGGCCGAGAGGCAGTGATCATCCGTTGGATGGGGACTCGTGGTATGTCGTGGCGTAGTTTTTTGCCGGAATTCTCCCGCGCCGCCCGTCTGGATCGCCCTCCGGATATTTTAGTGGTTCACTTGGGGGGTAATGATTTGGGGGCAAAACCCGTGAGGGAACTCATTCGGGATATCCGTTATGACTTGTTGAGGCTGTGGGTATCTTTTCCCGGTATGCTGACTGTGTGGTCAGACATTGTGCCGCGGAAGACGTGGCGGGAGGCCCGTTCCCATAAAGGGATTAACAGAGCCAGGGTAAAATTGAACAGGATGGTGGCGAGTTTTGTGTCCCGGAATGGGGGTATTGCCGTGAGGCATTTCGAGCTGGAGGCCGGGGTCGGTAATTTTTGGAGGGATGATGGAGTGCATCTTAACGAGATCGGGATGGATTTATGGGCGCTCGGTCTACAGGAAGGAGTTGAAAGAGCTTTGGCGGTGGTGGGGCACTCACGAGCCTGAGGTGGTCAGGGCTGTTCGTGTGTGGCGGGGGGTGGGGTTCTTGGAGTTGGTGATGATGCTGATAGGGTTGATCTGGCTTTTGGTACGGGCTCTGGACGGGGTGTTTACCTCGGGAGCTTTGTGGTTGGTTTGCCCGAAATGGGTTACATGGTGCCCTCGAGCTGGTGGTTACGGCTGAGGGTAAATACGTGTTTTTTTGTAAAAATTTTGGGTAGGCTCTCTGCCTATTATGAGCCAGATTTTTTAGCTCCAAGAGCCCCCCCCTCGAGGTTTTATATATTTACTGTTTACATGTTGTTATTTATGTATTTGTTTGTTAATAAAATGGCCGCTGTGGCCAAATTATCCAAAAAGAAATTAACGTGGTGGTGTGTTTTCCTGGGTAATAGATGGCGGGGTTAAGAGGGGCAAGGTAGTTGGGGGTGGGGGGGGATGCTTTACGGAAAGGATCCTTTATTGGCCATACGCGGTCAAGAGGGGGGGCTGTATGGGGCGCAGCTAAAAGGAGGCCCCCACATGACTGCGTTGCCATGGGAGCAGTGCAGTAGGTTTTCTTTTAAAAAATAAAGGTGTTATTGAGTAAAGGAGCCCGGGGATTGGAAGAGTAGGATTTGGGGTGGGGATTTATGCAAAAAGGGAGGTGGGGGCTTGGGAAAGTGCGGGAAAAGGGGAGATCAGTTACCTTAGACGGGCGAAGTGAGTCCCTCCCACCCTCCCTGTTTTAGCGGTTCTATGAGGCAACGTAGCTTTAGGCAAGATCGGCGAGTTCGTCAATTCTTAAGGTAAAAAAAAAAAAAAAAAAAAAAAAGGGGTCTTTTGAATTATATTTCTTTTCTGTTGATTTATTGAAGGCAAGCATTCTGTATTATTGTCACAGTGGCGTTGGCGGGGGGTGGGGTTCTTGGAGTTGGTGATGATGCTGATAGGGTTGATCTGGCTTTTGGTACGGGCTCTGGACGGGGTGTTTACCTCGGGAGCTTTGTGGTTGGTTTGCCCGAAATGGGTTACATGGTGCCCTCGAGCTGGTGGTTACGGCTGAGGGTAAATACGTGTTTTTTTGTAAAAATTTTGGGTAGGCTCTCTGCCTATTATGAGCCAGATTTTTTAGCTCCAAGAGCCCCCCCCTCGAGGTTTTATATATTTACTGTTTACATGTTGTTATTTATGTATTTGTTTGTTAATAAAATGGCCGCTGTGGCCAAATTATCCAAAAAGAAATTAACGTGGTGGTGTGTTTTCCTGGGTAATAGATGGCGGGGTTAAGAGGGGCAAGGTAGTTGGGGGTGGGGGGGGATGCTTTACGGAAAGGATCCTTTATTGGCCATACGCGGTCATGTTAGTTTGTCGTATATCAGCCAGCCACTTTCTGCCACTTAGATTGCGTTGTTATATAAACTGGGCCTAAGTTGTGGTTCAGTCTCTCAAAAAAAAGGGGAGATTCAAATTCTCACAAAGTGGATATACTTCTGTCCTGTTAGTTTGTCGTATATCAGCCAGCCACTTTCATCCGCTTACATTGTGTTGTTTTTTGCACAGGGCCTGATTTTTTTGTTCAGTCTCCCCCCCCAAAAAAGGGAGATTTAAAATCTCAACACGTTTATATACACCTTCTACCTTGTTTTACAGTACCATATAACTGTTGTTATTTTGGTTAGATTTTCCAAAAAATGAGGAAGTCAGGTGGAAGAGGCCGTGGGCGGTGGTTGCGAGCTGGTACTGATGGTGGTGGTGCTGCATCTGGTGGTAGTGGCAAAAGCACAATAGCACCTAAGGCTGGAGGTGTTGAGCCAGCGTCATCGTCTGGCTATACAAGGCCTCGAAGGTTCCCTTATCTGGGAGTAGGAAAACGGCTTTTAAAGCCAGAGCAGCAGGAAAAAGTTTTGGCTTTCCTTGCTGACTCAGCCTCTAGCTCTTTCGCCTCCTCTTCAGAAAGTTCCAAATATAAAAGCAGCGAGTCATCAGTGGATGCTCTCGGTCAGGAACAAGACGTTTCCTTGTGTCGTTCACCCAAACCAAAAGTGAAGGATGCGTCAGGCAACACTACAGGTTACTCCATGGAGCTCTTTACACATACCGTGCCTGGGTTAGAACGGGAAATTGTTAACTGCCCATTACAAGATGAATCAGACATGGAGTGCACTGATGCACAGCCACAGCTAGATTATAATGCTGTTCCATTGACTCAGATCACTACATTGCCCTCGCAGTGTACTGAGCCAGAATCTGACCCTGATGAGACTATGGTGCCCCATCCTGAACGCTATAGCACCTTACACGGTGACACAGAGGAAGGTGCACATGACATTGAAGAGGAGGTGATAGATGACCCAGCTGTTGACCCAGATTGGCAGCCATTGGGGGAAGAGGGTGCCGCTGCCAGTAGCTCAGAAGCGGAGGAGGATGATCTGCAGCAGCCATCTACATTGCAACAGCTGTCATCTGGCAGGTCCGTATCAGGCCAAAAACGTTTGTTAAAAACAAAAACAGTTTTAGGACAGCGTGGCCCTATGGTGAAAGTAGCACAGCGTGCAATGCCTGAAAAGGTATTCCATACTAGGAAGAGTGCAGTGTGGCAATAATTTAACCAAGATCCGAATGATCAGTCAAAAGTTATCTGTAAGAAATGCTCAAAGACCTTTAGCAGAGGGTAGAATCTTCAAAATTTAAATACAACGTGCATGCTTAGACATTTAGCCCGCATGCACTTGCAAGCCTGGACTAACTACTGAACGTCCCGTACTATTGGTGCACCTGCTCTTAATGAAGGTAGTCAGCAACGCTATATTGCTTCCCTCACTGTAAGCCCACCGGTTAGGACACCACCAGCAGCAAATGTGGAGGTATCGTTGCAAGGCCAAAGCAGTCAGGGAATCACAAAGTTATTGGTAGGAACCACTGTATGTAGGCCAACATCGAGAATACCATCACCAACCCTCTCTCAATCCGCCATGTCCACCACCACCACCGCTAGTTTCACCATATGCACCTCTCCAGTCCAGCTCACCCTACAAGAGACTCTCGTTAGGAAAAGAAAGTACTCATCCTCTTATCCACGTACACAGAGTTTGAACGCCCACATTGCTAGACTAATCTCGTCAGAGATGATGCCCTACCGGTTGGTTGAATGCGAAGCTTTCAAAGCCCTGATGGCCTATGCAGTACCACGCTATGACCTACCCAGTCAACACTTCTTTGCGAGAAAAGCCATCCCAGCCCTCCACCAGCATGTAAAAGACCACATTGTCCATGCACTGAGGCAGTCAGTCAGTAGAAAGATGCACCTCACAACAGATGCATGGACCAGTAGGCATGGCCAGGGACATTACATGTCGATCACGGCACACTGGGTTAATGTGGTGGATGCAGGGTCTGCAGAGGACAGCCATAGTGGGACAGTTCTGCCTAGCCCACGGTCTAGGAAACAGTTGGCTGTAGGCATTCGCCACCCCTCCTCCTCCTCCAGAAGCGAAAGGTCATCCACAGAGTGCAGTTGCACGACCACTCCATCCGCAGCTGACAGTGTTGCACACGAGGTGTCCCATTATCGAACAGCTAGTGGTAAGCGTCAGCAGGCTGTGTTAGAAATGAAGTGTTTGGGCGACAACAGACACACCGCGGAAGTACTGGCCGAGTACTTGCAGCAACAAACTCAGTCATGGCTGGGCAGTGTACATCTTGAGGCAGGCAAGGTAGTCAGTGATAGCGGAATTAATTTTATGGCTGCCTTAGCCCTTTCAGAACTTAAACACATACCTTGCCTGGCTCAAACCTTGAACCTGGTGGTGCAGTGCTTCCTCAAAAATTATCCGGAGTTACCAGCCCTGCCCCTGAAGGTGCGAAGACTTTGCTCGCACATCCGCCGGTTGCCCGTACACTCTAGCTGTATACTGAACCATTAGCGATCGCTGAATCTTCCCCAGCACTGCCTAATAATCGATGTTGCAACAAGGTGGAACTCCACACTGCACATGGTTCAGAGGCTGTGCGAACAGAGGCGTGCTGTGATTAATTTGTGGGAGGATACACATACACGGGCAGGCAGTTGGATGGCAGACATTGAGTTGTCTGGTGTGCAGTGGTCGAAGCTCAAAGACCTCTGTCCAGTCCTTCAGTGTTTTGAGGAATGCACACGGCTGGTAAGTGCAGACGACGCCATCATAAGCATGAGCATCCCACTAATGCATCTGCTGATGCAAAGTTTGACGCACATTAAGGAGCAGGCGTCTGCAGCCGAGGAGGAGGGAAGCCTTGATGACAGTCAGCAATTGTCTGCTCAGGGAACTCTCCTGGACAAGGTGGCAGACGAAGAGGAGGATGATGAGGAGGATGATGGGGATGAATATTTATGGGAGGAGGATGCTTCTCAGGGGGCAATAGAAACTGATGGCATTGCAAGGTCAGGTACAGGGTTTTTGTGGGACACAAGTGATGTTGATTTGCAAGAAAGTGCTCCTCAACCCAGCACAAGCAGTGAATTGACACCTGGATCATTGGCCCACATGGCTGAGTATGCCTTGCGTATCCTAAAAAGGGACCCCGGCATTATCAAATGATGACCGATGACGATTACTGGTTGGCCTGCCTCCTGGATCCACGATATAAAGGAAAATTACAAAATATCATGCCACATGAGAACCTTGAGCAAATATTGGCTACCAAACAAGCAACTCTTGTAGACCGTTTGGTTCAGGCATTCCCAGCACACAGCGACGGTCATGGTTCTCACACGAGCCGTAGGGGGCAACATGGCAGAGGTGATAGAGGTGCACAAATCAGAAGTGGCTTTGGACAGAGGGGTTTTGTGACCATGTTGTGGAGTGATTTCGCTATGACCGCTGACACGACAGGTAGTGCTGCATCGATTCAAAGTGACAGGAGACAGCATTTGTCCAGTATGGTTACGAACTACTTTTCCTCCCTTATCGATGTTCTCCCTCACAGGTCATTCCCCTTTGATTACTGGGCATCTAAAATAGACCTGGCCTGAATTGGCAGAATATGCATTACAGGGGCTCGCTTGCCCTGCTTCTAGTGTGCTATCAGAAAGAGTCTTCAGTGCTGCTGGTTCAATACTGACCAAAAAAAGGACACGTCTGGCTACCCAGAATGTTGATGATCTAACCTTCATTAAAATGAACCAATCATGGATTTCAAATTATTTTGCCCCACCTTCTCCTGCTGACACGTAGCTTGCCTGAAAAATGTCTTGCTTTGGCCTCCTCTTACTGACTTCTCCAATTCCGCCATTTGCAGTTGCTGAATGTCCACCATATGCCATTTTTATACCTCCCTAAATGGGCTGACTCCCCCCACAGGGCCGTGGTCACCACCTGGCGCAAGCACCCATGCGAGTGCCGTTTGCCTGGACAGGTGGGTGCGCCCACTCTTGGGCGACGCACTGGCACAGGGTCCTTCATAGTACAATGAAGTGTCTCTGACGGTGGTGGTGCACAACCAACGCCAGAAACACCGTCGTAATATGAGGGGCCCTGTGCCAGTACCGCCGCTCCACCACTGTGTAGTCTGTGCTGTTAAATCCTTCAATGGCACTGCCAATACAAATTTGTTGAAATGATAGATGATAGTAAAAATATATAGGAGCCCTGGCCTCCATTTAGACCAGTTAACACTTTGCGCCTACTACCACTGTCTGCTACTGAGCAGAGGAGCCCACCCCAGAACCTAGCTATGCCGCCTGTTTAGTCCTGTTACCAATTTTGATCTGCTTTTAGCCTACTTCTGCATTTGAGCCTACTAACTGTGTCTGCGCCACTCATTACAGTTGTCCTCCACTGAACAAAGCTAGGCCGCCTGTTTAGTCCTGTTACCAATTTTGAACTGCATTTAGCCTACTTTTTTAGCTGGGCCTACTAACTGTGTCTGCGCCACTCATTACAGTTGTCCCCACTGAACAAAGCTATGCTGCCTGTTTAGTCATGTTACCAATTTTGAACTGCATTTAGCCTACTTTTGTATTTGGGCCTTCTAACTGTTTCTGCACCACTCATTACAGTTGTCCTCCACTGAACAAAGCTAGGCAGCCTGTTTAGTTCTGTTACCATTTTTGAACTGCATTTAGCCTACTTTTGTATTTGGGCCTACTAACTGTGTCTGCGACACTCATTACAGTTGTCCTCCACTGAACAAAGCTAGGCCGCCTGTTTAGTCCTGTTACAAATTTAGAACTGCATTTAGCCTACTTTTTTATTTTGGGCCTATATCTGTGTTTCCTCCTCATCCTGCCCATTGCCCAGCCACTGCTAGATGAGTCTACTGGCACATTGACCCAGACCACTACATTCCCCTTGCACTCTACACAGCCAGAATCTGACCCTGCTGAAAATCAGGTTCCCCTTCCCGCATACTGTACCACCTTACACGGGGACAAAGAGGAAGGTGCAGATGAAAGTGCAGGTTCCTTCATCAGGTGGGGGGGCTGTTGTGAATTCTGTGGCAGAGCTCCCTCCTGTGGTCACAAGTGGTACTTCGGCTGATTCTCTCTGTGAGCTTCCGTTGTTGGAGGAGAGTGGTACTGCGGCTTCTGAGTTTCCTTCCTCAGGTGATGAGGTTAAGTCGTTAGGTGCTGCTCTATTTAACTCCACCTAGTGCTTTGATCCTGGCCTCCAGTCAATGTTCTAGTATTGGACCTGTTTCCTCCTGGATCGTTCCTGTGGCCTGCTGCTCTGCATAGCTAAGTTCCGCTTCTGCTATTTTGTTTGCTGTTTTTTTCTGTCCAGCTTGCTTATTTGTTTTTCTTGCTTGCTGGAAGCTCTGGGACGCAGAGGGTGTACCTCCGTGCCGTTAGTTCGGTACGGAGGGTCTTTTTGCCCCTTTGCGTGGTGTTTTGTAGGGTTTTGTGTTGACCGCAAAGTTACCTTTCCTATCCTCGCTCTGTTTAGTAAGTCGGGCCTCACTTTGCTAAATCTATTTCATCTCTACGTTTGTCTTTTCATCTTAACTCACAGTCATTATATGTGGGGGCTGCCTTTTCCTTTGGGGTATTTCTCTGAGGCAAGGTAGGCTTATTTTCTATCTTCAGGCTAGCTAGTTTCTCAGGCTGTGCCGAGTTGCATAGGGAGCGTTAGGCGCAATCCACGGCTGCCTCTAGTGTTGTTGGAGAGGATTAGGGATTGCGGTCAGCAGAGTTCCCACGTCTCAGAGCTCGTTCTATGTATTTGGGTTATTGTCAGATCACTGTATGTGCTCTGACTTCTATGTCCATTGTGGTACTGAATTACCTCATCATAACAGTACTGGAGGCCCAAAGTACTAATGATTCTCAATAGAGGGAAAAAAGAAGTTCTGAGACCATTTTTTTTTCTCTGCACTGTGTTTTGCCATTTTTTTCCCCTAGACATTTGGTTGGTTCAGTACACAGGTGTAGCGATGGACATTAAAGGTCTGTCTTCATGTGTGGATCAGCTCTCGGCAAGAGTACAAAAGATTCAAGACACTATTGATCAGAAATCTGTGTTAGAACCAAGAATTCCTATTCCTGATTTGTTTTTTGGAGATAGAACTAAATTTCTGAGTTTCAAAAATAATTGTAAACTATTTCTGGCTTTGAAACCTCGCTCCTCTGGTGACCCAGTTCAACAAGTTAGGATCATTATTTCTTTTTTACGTGGCGACCCTCAGGACTGGGCATTTTCTCTTGCACCAGGAGATCCTGCATTAAGTAATATCGATGTGTTTTTCTTGGCGCTCGGATTGCTGTACGATGAACCTAATTCAGTGGATCAGGCAGAGAAGAATTTGCTGGCTCTGTGTCAGGCTCAGGATGATATAGAGGTATATTGTCAGAAATTTAGAAAGTGGTCCGTACTCACTCAGTGGAATGAAGGTGCGCTCGCAGCTATTTTCAGAAAGGGTCTCTCTGAAGCCCTTAAGGATGTCATGGTGGGATTTCCTATGCCTGCTGGTCTGAATGAGTCTATGTCTTTGGCCATTCAGATCGGTCGACGCTTGCGTGAGCGTAAATCTGTGCACCATTTGGCGGTATTATCTGAGCATAAACCTGAGCCTATGCAGTGCGATAGGACTTTGACCAGAGTTGAACGGCAAGAACACAGACGTCTGAATGGGCTGTGTTTCTACTGTGGTGATTCCACTCATGCTATCTCTGATTGTCCTAAGCGCACTAAGCGGTTCGCTAGGTCTGCCACCATTGGTACAGTTCAGACAAAATTTCTTTTGTCCGTTACCTTGATCTGCTCTTTGTTATCTTATTCTGTCATGGCATTTGTGGATTCAGGCGCTGCCCTGAATTTGATGGACTTGGAGTATGCTAGGCGTTGTGGGTTTTTCTTGGAGCCCTTGCAGTGTCCTATTCCATTGAGAGGAATTGATGCTACGCCTTTGGCCAAGAATAAGCCTCAGTATTGGACCCAGCTGACCATGTGCATGGCTCCTGCACATCAGGAGGTTATTCGCTTTCTGGTGTTGCATAATCTGCATGATGTGGTCGTGTTGGGGTTGCCATGGCTACAAGTCCATAATCCAGTATTAGATTGGAAATCCATGTCTGTGTCCAGCTGGGGTTGTCAGGGGGTACATGGTGATGTCCCATTTCTGTCTATTTCGTCATCCACCCCTTCTGAGGTTCCAGAGTTCTTGTCTGATTACCGGGATGTATTTGATGAGCCCAAGTCCGATACCCTACCTCCGCATAGGGATTGTGATTGTGCTATCGATTTGATTCCTGGTAGTAAATTCCCAAAAGGTCGACTGTTTAATTTATCTGTACCTGAGCACGCCGCTATGCGGAGTTATGTGAAGGAGTCCTTGGAGAAGGGGCATATTCGCCCGTCATCGTCGCCATTAGGAGCGGGGTTCTTTTTTGTGGCCAAGAAGGATGGTTCGCTGAGACCTTGTATAGATTACCGCCTTCTAAATAAGATCACAGTTAAATTTCAGTACCCCTTGCCGTTGTTATCTGATTTGTTTGCTCGGATTAAGGGGCTAGTTGGTTCACCAAGATAGATCTTCGTGGTGCGTATAATCTTGTGCGTATTAAGCGAGGCGATGAATGGAAAACTGCATTTAATACGCCCGAGGGCCATTTTGAGTATCTAGTAATGCCATTCGGACTTGCCAATGCTCCATCAGTGTTTCAGTCCTTTATGCATGACCTCTTCCGAGAGTACCTGGATAAATTCCTGATTGTGTACTTGGATGACATTTGGATCTTCTCGGATGATTGGGAGTCTCATATGAAGCAGGTCAGAACGGTGTTTCAGGTCCTGCGTGCTAATTCTTTGTTTGTGAAGGGATCAAAGTGTGTTTTTGGTGTTCAGAAGGTTTCATTTTTGGGGTTCATCTTTTCCCTTTCTACTATCGAGATGGACCCTGTTAAGGTCCAAGCCATCCATGATTGGACTCAGCCGACATCTCTGAAAAGTCTGCAAAAGTTTCTGGGCTTTGCTAATTTTTATCATCGCTTCATCTGCAATTTTTCTAGAATTGCTAAACCATTGACCGATTTGACCAAGAAGGGTGCTGATGTGGTCAATTGGTCTTCTGCTGCTGTGGAAGCTTTTCAAGAGTTGAAGCGTCGTTTTTCTTCTGCCCCTGTGTTGTGTCAACCAGATGTTTCGCTTCCATTCCAGGTCGAGGTTGATGCTTCTGAGATTGGAGCAGGAGCTGTTTTGTCGCAGAGAAGTTCTGATTGCTCGGTGATGAAACCATGCGCCTTCATTTCCAGGAAGTTTTCGCCTGCTGAGCGAAATTATGATGTTGGCAATCGAGAGTTGCTGGCCATGAAGTGGGCATTCGAGGAGTGGCGTCATTGGCTTGAAGGAGCTAAGCATCGCGTGGTGGTCTTGACTGATCATAAGAACTTGACTTATCTCGAGTCTGCCAAGCGGTTGAATACTAGACAGGCTCGTTGGTTGCTGTTTTTTGCCCGTTTTGACTTTGTGATTTCGTACCTTCCGGGCTCTAAAAATGTGAAGGCGGATGCTCTGTCTAGGAGTTTTGTGCCCGACTCTCTGGGTTTATTTGAGCCGGCGGGTATTCTCAAAGAGGGAGTAATTGTGTCTGCCATCTCCCCTGATTTGCGGCGGGTGCTGCAAAAATTTCAGGCTAATAAACCTGATCGTTGCCCAGCGGAGAAACTGTTTGTCCCTGATAGGTGGACGAATAAGGTTATCTCTGAGGTTCATTGTTCGGTGTTGGCTGGTCATCCTGGAATCTTTGGTACCAGAGAGTTAGTGGCTAGATCCTTTTGGTGGCCATCCCTGTCGCGGGATGTGCGTTCTTTTGTGCAGTCCTGTGGGATTTGTGCTCGGGCTAAGCCCTGCTGTTCTCGTGCCAGTGGGTTACTTTTGCCCTTGCCGGTCCCGAAGAGGCCTTGGACACATATCTCTATGGATTTTATTTCAGATCTTCCCGTCTCTCAAAAGATGTCAGTCATTTGGGTGGTCTGTGATCGCTTCTCTAAGATGGTCCATTTGGTACCCTTGTCTAAATTACCTTCCTCCTCTGATTTGGTGCCATTGTTCTTCCAGCATGTGGTTCGTTTACATGGCATTCCAGAGAATATCGTTTCTGACAGAGGTTCCCAGTTTGTTTCGAGGTTTTGGCGAGCCTTTTGTGCTAGGATGGGCATTGACTTGTCTTTTTCCTCGGCTTTCCATCCTCAGACTAATGGCCAGACCGAACGAACCAATCAAACCTTGGAAACATATCTGAGATGCTTTGTTTCTGCTGATCAGGATGACTGGGTGTCCTTTTTGCCTTTGGCTGAGTTCGCCCTTAATAATCGGGCCAGCTCGGCTACCTTGGTTTCGCCGTTTTTCTGCAACTCTGGGTTCCATCCTCGTTTCTCTTCAGGGCAGGTTGAGTCTTCGGACTGTCCTGGTGTGGATACTGTGGAAAACAGGTTGCAGCAGATTTGGACTCATGCAGTGGACAATTTGACCTTGTCCCAGGAGAAGGCTCAACGTTTCGCTAATCGCAGACGCCATGTGGGTCCCCGACTTCGTGTTGGGGATTTGGTTTGGTTATCTTCTCGTCATATTCATATGAAGGTTTCCTCTCCTAAGTTTAAACCTCGTTTCATTGGTCCATATAGGATTTCTGAGGTTCTTAATCCTGTGTCTTTTCGTCTGACCCTTCCAGATTCTTTTTCCATACATAACGTATTCCATAGGTCATTGTTGCGGAGATACGTGGCACCTATGGTTCCATCTGTTGATCCTCCTGCCCCGGTTTTGGTGGAGGGGGAGTTGGAGTCTATTGTGGAGAAGATTTTGGATTCTCGTGTTTCAAGACGGAAACTCCAGTATCTGGTTAAGTGGAAGGGTTATGCTCAGGAAGATAATTCCTGGGTCTTTGCCTCTGATGTCCATGCTCCCGATCTTGTTCGTGCCTTTCATTTGGCTCATCCTGGTCGTCCTGGGGGCTCTGGTGAGGGTTCGGTGACCCCTCATCAAGGGGGGGGTACTTTTGTGAATTCTGTGGCAGAGCTCCCTCCTGTGGTCACAAGTGGTACTTCGGCTGATTCTCTCTGTGAGCTTCCGTTGGTGGAGGAGAGTGGTACTGCGGCTTCTGAGTTTCCTTCCTCAGGTGATGTGGTGAAGTCGTTAGGTGCTGCTCTATTTAACTCCACCTAGTGCTTTGATCCTGGCCTCCAGTCAATGTTCTAGTATTGGACCTGTTTCCTCCTGGATCGTTCCTGTGGCCTGCTGCTCTGCATAGCTAAGCCAGTAATACTCTTAAAGGGACACTGTCACCTGAATTTGGAGGGAACAATCTTCAGCCATGGAGGCGGGGTTTTTGGGTGTTTGATTCACCCTTTCCTTACCCGCTGGCTGCATGCTGGCTGCAATATTGGATTGAAGTTCATTCTCTGTCCTCCATAGTACACGCCTGTGCAAGGCAAGATTACCTTGTTCAGGCGTGTACTACGGAGGACAGAGAATGAACTTCAATCCAATAGTGCAGCCAGCGGGTAAGGAAAGGGTGAATCAAACACCCCAAAACCCCGCCTCCATGGCTGAAGATTGTTCCCTCCAAATTCAGGTGACAGTGTCCCTTTAAGTTTCCCATTCTTGGGCCTCATTTGTCCTTTTATATAGGACCTTTAGTCAGTCAAAATTCCTATACGCAGTAATATTATTTAATTTGTCTTGTGCATACAGCATGAAGTTCTAATCTGTTTTCCATCTATTTATCTACAATGAATTGTGTAATCTCTCTCACCTGTTATGAATTCTCATTTTTAACAATTCAACTTAATATGCTTTAACATGTATGTCTGCAGTGTGACTTCAGACATATTTGTGCCATCTGTCTCCCTCCCTGTCTAGTTGTCTTTCTCAATAAGGCTATTGTTCTGGGATGGTATCCACAGCCTGCTGCTGTGCTAAAATTACACCCCAGGACTTGAGCTATGTCTGAGAATTTAGCTTAAGTCAGAGTTTAGGTACCAGACATAGTATAAGAATGGGTAAGGCTTCACCAATATGTACATGCTCTCAGAATATCTGCCAATGTGCAAGTACTGACCTTGGTATTGCTATGGTTGCATCTTCAGGATTTGATGATGATTTTGGTGCGGATTTTGCACCTAAATTTTAATGTTGCCCGTTAACGTTCAAGATCCATTTATATGCTCCAGAGAAAAAATTCATGTGGAATTTTGGCAGTGCCAAGGGAAAACAAAATATCACCATGCATTTTCTTCTCTCAGATTTTGCATGGAAAAGCTGCAGATTCGTTCCGATAAATGACATGTAGATGCACAGTGGAAATCTAATTCTGTGGCCAAATATTTCTTTCATGCCATATTGTTCAGAGATGCACATCAAGTATACAACATGTAAAATGTATCTGGATGCCTGAATTTCATATTTTCTTAAGCTTTTTGAACAGCTCAGTTACAAACCATTGAAATTAATATAGTATTGATTGACTCCCTTCCCTTTGTTGTCTTCTTTGAATTATCATTACATTGTGGCTGTTGGAATTTACATCTACTTAACCATAAGAACGTTATTATTCAAAAGTGAGAGAAGGCTTTTTGTGGTGCTAGTTCTGTGCCTGTCAGTCATGTTCTTTTAAACTAAAGTTTGGAAACCACTTTTTTCAACCACTTTTTCATGAAAAAAGCACTCACATTAACATTTTTATCTTCTTAATATATCGCGATAATCATATTATATAACACTGTGCACTTACAATTGCTCATTTTGCCTTTCTACCCCACTAATTCTTCTCTATGTAGAAACAGGAAGTCTCTATTCCATGCATGAGTTATCCCCCTTTTCAATTCCTGACCCAGCTGCTCTCCACCCCCACCATGGAATTTTTGAAGTTATGACTAGTGTTGAGCATTCCGATACCGCAAGTATCGGGTATCGGCCGATATTTGCGGTATCGGAATTCCGATACCGAATTCCGATACTTCCCGCGTATCGGATACCGGAATCGGAAGTTCCCAGAATTCAAACTGAACGCAGCAGCCAATGAGGAATGATTGGAAGTGTGGGCACATCCTGTTTAGCATGGTGGGCATGTAAGTACTGGCAAGGCTGTGATTGGCTGCTGAAATGATGTCACTCTGCACTATAAAAAACGCTGCCGCCATTTTGCACTCACTCTGCTGTGATTTCAGTTAGGGACAGGACGCTGTGTTCTAACTGAGGGCCAGTTGAGCTAGCTAATTGCTTTATTTTCCTTTCCAAAGGCTAATTTAGCAAAACGCTGTGTGTTCTTCACTGTTCACCTTGCTCTTACCTTGCAGCGCTGTTTTAACAGCGTTCTGCAAGGTCTCTGTGTGTGTGTGTGTGTGTGCAGCTCACTCTGTAGTCTGTGTGCAGCCATATACCAGGTTGTATTCAGCTCAGGGGGGGTTCACACTGCCTCACACAGTTGTCCTTTTTTGCTCATAGTGCAGCCTGCTGCACATTTTTTCTCAAATTTCCTATTAGTGTTTTTCCACCCGTCTCCAGCTAAATTGTGGAAAAACACTACATAGGATAACCTAGAGGGGGGTTTTTGGGCCTTGCAGAGCCGTTTACGGCTGTCTGCACGGTCTCCGTGTGAGCCCAGCTCGCCCTGTAGTCTGTGTGCAGCCATAGCCGGTTGGATTCAGCTCAGGGTTCGTTACTGGCTCATACCTTGAGAAAAATTTTCCTTTCTTTCAAATAGTGCAGCCTGTTTAAAAATTTAAAAAAAAATTCCCTATTAGTGTTTTTCCACCCGTCTCCAGCTAAATAGTGGAAAAACACTACATAGGATAACCTAGAGGGGGTTTATTGGGCCTTGCAGCGCCGTTTACGGCTGTCTGCACGGTCTCTGTGTGAGCGCAGCTCGCCCTGTAGTCTGTGTGCAGCTATAGCCGGTTGGATTCAGCTCAGGGTGCGTTACTGCCTCATACCTTGAAAAACAATTTCCTTTTTTTCAAATAGTGCAGCCTGTTTAAAATTAAAAAAAAAAAATTCCTATTAGTGTCTTTCCACCCGTCTCCAGCTAAATAGTGGAAAAACACTACATAGGATAACCTAGAGGAGGGTTTTTTGGCCTTGCAGCGCCGTTTACGGCTGTCTGCACGGTCTCCGTGTGATTTAAACTAGCTCTGTAGCCCGATCTGCACAAAAAAAAAAGTAAAGTTCATCAAACACAACTTAACACTTGTGTAGGCCACATTTGAAAAATAATAAAGTTTAGTCCACACTTTACAACATTAGTGTTTCTTACACCTGTTAGGAGGAGCATTTCAGGAATAAGCACACTAAGGCCTTAGTACTTTTCTGCTTATCTTTATCTGTCAACCAAGATGAAGAGGGCGTGGGCGCGGAGCAGGGAGAGGAGCAGGGAGAGGACGTGGTGATTCTGTGCCTGCTGCGGGCGCCGGTGACTCGTCGTCACTCAGTTTCAGCAGGGAACAGTCCTTCATGCGCAGCTTTGTCGGAGAGCGCCGTGCACCGCTGCTGCGTGAAGACCAAATTGAAGCCGTTGTCGGGTGGATGGCAGCTAACGCCTCGGCATCGACTTCAGTTAGTGCCACATCCTCTCAGGCACAGAGCACTGGAGAGCAGCCATCTGTCTCTTCACCACCTGCCAAATTGGCCAGGCAGTCAGAGAGCCCAGGACAGGAGCCGTCTCTACTTCTGTTCTCTGAATCTCTTGGCTTGGAAACAGGGGGCCAGCCAAGCAGCATTGGAGAAATGGAAGAAGAGGCAGTGTGCAGTGATGCCCAACAGCTTTTTCTCTCTGACTCTGAAGAGGCAGGTGGGCCAGTGCCTCCGGTGACCACAGCGCAGTGCGCATCTGATGATGAAACTCAGGTGCCGCTTTCTGATGCGTACTGTGCTGCCGAGACTACCCAGGAGGAGCAGTTGGTGGCAGAGGGTAGTGGAGATGATGAGGTCCTTGACCCATCGTGGCGTGAGGAACAGGAAGGTGGTGGGAGCAGCTCTGAGGAAGAGCTTCCCCTTACGGGCCAAAGAGGGAGAGGGAGGGGGAAGACTGCGGAGCCTGTAGCCTCCACTTTGGCACCCGTTAGGAGCCTGTCTCTTTCCAAAGCCAAAAAGGGCGCTCCCAAGACTTGCAGTGCCTGGTCCTTTTTTGACACAGTTGCAGATGACATTTGTTTTGTCAAATGCAAGCTGTGTCATCAGAAAGTAAAAAGAGGGGAAAAATGTCAGCAACCTCAATACCACAAATATGTGGAAACATGTGCGGACCAGGCACGCGGTGGAGTTACAGAAACAGACTGAAGATGTAGGCCAACCAACAGCGGCAGCTACCACCTCTTCAGCTCGTGTTGCCTCTTCCTCCAGCTCACGCACAGCTGGTTTGGCTTCCTCCCAGGATCGCCATGGAAGAACCTCTGGCACTGTTGTTAGTGGGGTTCAGCACCGCCAGCTGTTCCCCTGCTGTGTAGCCGGCAACGTGACCTGCAAATGCCACGCAGGCACATGAACTGAAATTAAAGGGAACCTGGCCCCACCCCCCCAGGTGTTTCTATGTATAACAGCCACCTAGTACAGCAGTACTGCTGCATTTGTACAAGGTGGCTGTTTTTTTATCCTTGCGCATGTAGAATTAAACACGTAAAATATGTGTCTCATTACAGACCATTACAATGTCCCTGAGGTGTGACTTTACTTTTTAATGACACGCACCACCCCCCTTGGTAGCGCTGCCCGTCTTCTGACATCATTGGTTGGCTGCCTGTGCCTGTGCGTCCGCCCTGCCCGACACAACCCCCCTCGTTTCATATATTTTGGCTGCGAGGGTGTGATTGATGGGCATGTGCAGTGCATATGTTCGCCTGTCTTAACTCATCTCCTTCCGCCTTCTTCAGACTGTGCGGCCTCCTGGCCGTGGTAGGCGATAAGGGATCAGCTGAGGCCGCCCAGTCTGAAGCAGGTGTAAGGACATGTGTGAGCGGCAAACATATTTACTGCACAAGGCCACGAATCCCAGCCACGCAGTGTGATTTTTTCCAAACACACTGTGGGCCTGGGATTCATATCCATTGCTAACCGCACCGGCCAACATGAAATGAGGTGAGAAGACAGGCATCGCTCACAGCGCATGGCCAAGGGATCACAATAGCGCAGACTCCTGTACAGCTAATACAATGCTCAGGAATCTGCGCCCACCACCTAGGTGTAAATTTTGACACCTGTGCTGCGTCTCCTTAAAAAGACAAGTCACGCCTCCACTACTGTTTGACAGTATAATGGGCTAAATAGTGTACGTGTTTTATTCAGCGTGTGCAAGGAGCAAACTAAATAGAGCAACCTTTTGCTTGTGCAGCATTAATGCTGCACAAGGTGTGGCTCTTGTACCTTGCAACACCTGAGGGGGGGTTAAAGGTTACCTTTGAAATTGGTTCAACTAGGCTTCGGCCTACACTCTGCTCCTCTCCTCCTCCTGCTGACCCTGGGCTCTAACACCGCTAGTTTTTGCCCGGAAATGCGAGCTTCACAGAGAAAAACAACAGCCAATGTGTTAGTGGGGTTCAGCACCGCCAGCTGTTCCCCTGCTGTGTAGCTGGCATCGTGTCCAGCACAACCCACGCTGGCACAACCGACCAAAAGCTGCCACCAGTGCAGGCTTCGGCCTACACTTTGCTCCTCTCCTCCTCCTGCTGACCCTGGGCTCTAACACCGCCAGTTTTTGCCCGGACATGCGAGCTGCACAGAGAAAAACACCAGTCAATGTGTCAGTGGGGTTCAGCACCGCCAGCTGTTCCCCTGCTGTGTAGCCGGCATCGTGTCTAGCACAAGCCACGCTGGCACAACCGACCAAAAGCTGCCACCAGTGCAGGCTTCGGCCTACACTTTGCTCCTCTCCTCCTCCTGCTGAACCTGGGCTCTAACACCGCCAGTTTTTGCCCGGACATGCGAGCTGCACAGAGAAAAACACCAGTCAATGTGTCAGTGGGGTTCAGCAACGCCAGCTGTTCCCCTGCTGTGTAGCTGGCAACGTGTCCTGCAAACGCCACGCAGGCACATGAACTGAAATTGAAGGAAGCCTGCCCCCCACCCCCAGGGGTGTCTATGTATAACAGCCACCTTGTACAGCAGTACTGCTGCATTTGTACAAGGTGGCAGACTTTTTCTCCTTGCCCACGTTTAATTAAACACGTACTAAATGTGTCTCATTGAGACCATTCCACTGTCCCTGAGGTGTGACTTTCCTTTCTAATGATACGCAGCACCACCCTTGTTAGCGCTGCCCGTCTTTTGACATCATTGGTTAGCTGGCTGCGCCTGTGCGTCTGCCCTGCTCGAAACAACGCCCCTCGGTGTCTTATTTTTTTGGACAACGAGGATGTGATTGATGGGCATGTGCAGTGCATATGTTTGCCTGTGTTCACTCATCTCCTTCCGCCTTCTTCAGACTGGGTGGCCTCATGACCGCGGCATGCGATAAGGGATCAGATGAGGCCGCCCAGTCTGAAGCAGGTGTAAGGACATGTGTGAGCGGCAAACATATTTACTGCACAAGGCCACGAATCCCAGCCACGCAGTGTGATTTTTAGAAAACACACTGTGGGTCTGGGATTCATGTCCATCGCTAACCGCAACGGCCGACATGAAATGAGGTCAGAAGACAGGAAGCGCTCACAGCGCATGGCCAAGGGATAACAAGAGCGCAGACTCCTGTACAGCAAATAACAACGCTCAGGAAGCTGCGCCCATGCACCAAGGTGTTATTTTCGACACCTGTGCTGCTTTTCTTTAAAAAGACAAGTCACGCCTCCACTACTGTTCTACAGTAGAATGGGCTAAATAGTGTACGTGTTTTATTCAGCGTGTGCAAGGAGCAAAATTAAGAGAGCAACCTTTTACTTGTGCAGCATTAATGATGCACAAGGTGTGGCTCTTGTACCTTGCAACACCTGAGGGGGGGTTAAAGGTTACCTTTGAAATTGGTTCAACTAGGCTTCGGCCTACACTCTGCTCCTCTCCTCCTCCTGCTGACCCTGGGCTATAACACCGCCAGTTGTGGCCTGGAAGTGCTAGCTGCACAGAGAAAAACACCCGCCAATGTGATAGTGGGGTTCAGCACCGCCAGCTGTTCCCCTGCTGTGTAGCCGGCATCGTGTCCAGCACAAGCCACGCTGGCACAACTGACCAAAAGCTGCCACCAGTGCAGGCTTCGGCCTACACTCTGCTCCTCTCCTCCTCCTGCTGCCCCTGGGCCCAAACACCGCTAGTTTTTGCCCGGAAATGCGAGCTGCACAGAGAAAAAAAACAGCCAATGTGTTAGTGGGGTTCAGCACCGCCAGCTGTTCCCCTGCTGTGTAGCCTGCATCGTGTCCAGCACAAGCCACGCTGGCACAACTGACCAAAAGCTGCCACCAGTGCTGGCTTCGGCCTACACTCTGCTCCTCTCCTCCTCCTGCTGACCCTGGGCTCTAACAACGCTAGTTTTTGCCCGGAATTGCTAGCTGCACAGAGAAAAACACCAGCCAATGTGTTAGTGGGGTTCAGCACCGCCAGCTGTTCCCCTGCTGTGTAGCCGGCAACGTGACCTGCAAACGCCACGCAGGCACATGAACTGAAATTGAAGTGAGCCTGCCCCCCACCCCCAGGTGTTTCTATGTATAACAGCCACCTTGTACAGCAGTACTGCTGCATTTGTACAAGGTGGCTGACTTTTTCTCCTTGCCCACGTGGAACTCAACACGTACAAAATGTGTCTCATTAGAGACCATTACAATGTCCCTGAGGTGTGACTTTCCTTTTTAATGACACGCAGCACCCCCATTGTTAGCGCTGCCCATCTTCAGACATCATTGGTTGGCTGGCTGTGCCTGTGCGTCCGCCCTGCCCGACACAACGCCCCTCGTTGTCTCATATATTTTGACTGCGAGGGTGTGATAGATGGGCACGAGCAGTGCATATGTTCGCCTGTCTTCACTCCCCTCCTTCCGCCTTCTTCAGACTGTGCGGCCTCATGGCCGTGGCAGGCAATAAGGGATCAGCTGAGGCCGCCCAGTCTGAAGCAGGTGTAAGGACATGTGTGAGCGGCGAACATATTTACTGCACAAGGCCACGAATCCCAGCACCGCAGTGTGACTTTATGGAAAGGCACTGTGGGTCTGGGATTTATGGCCATCGTTAACCGCACCGGCCAACATGAAATAAGGTCATAAGACGGCCTGCACTAACAGGGTATTGCCAAGGGATAACACAAGAGCGCACTCTCCTGTACTGCAAATAACAACGGTAAGGAGTCTGCGCCCAGCACCTAGGTGTAAATTTTGACACCTGTGCTGCGTCTTCTTCAAAAGAAAAGTCACGCCTCCACTACTGTTTGACAGTATAATGGGCTAAATAGTGTACGTGTTTTATTCAGCGTGTGCAAGGAGCAAAATGAAGAGAGCAACCTTAGACTTGTGCAGCATTAATGCTGTTCAAGGTGTTGCTCTTGTACCTTGAAACACCTGAGGGGGGGTTAAAGGTTTCCTTTGAAATTGGTTCAACTAGGCTTCGGCCTACACTCTGCTCCTCTCCTCCTCCTGCTGACCCTGGGCTCTAACACTGCCAGTTTTTGCCCGGATGTGCTAGCTGCACAGAGAAAAACACCAGCCAATGTGTTAGTGGGGTTCAGCACCGCCAGCTGTTCCCCAGCTGTGTAGCCGGCAACGTGACCTGCAAACGCAACGCAGGCACAACAGAACAAAAGCTGCCACCAGTGCAGGCTTCGGCCTACACTCTGCTCCTCTCCTCCTCCTGCTGACCCTGGGCTCTAACACCGCTAGTTTTTGCCCGGAAATGCGAGCTTCACAGAGAAAAATAACAGCCAATGTGTTAGTGGGGTTCAGCACCGCCAGCTGTTCCCCTGCTGTGTAGCCGGCATCGTGTCCAGCACAAGCCACGCTGGCACAACCGACCAAAAGCTGCCACCAGTGCAGGCTTAGGCCTACACTTTGCTCCTCTCCTCCTGCTGACCCTGGGCTCTAACACCGCTAGTTTTTACCCGGAAATGCGAGCTTCACAGAGAAAAACAACAGCCAATGTGTTAGTGGGGTTCAGCACCGCCAGCTGTTCCCCTGCTGTGTAGCTGGCAACGTGTCCTGCAAACGCCACGCAGGCACATGAACTGAAATTGAAGGAAGCCTGCCCCCCACCCCCAGGTGTTTCTATGTATAACAGCCACCTTGTACAGCAGTACTGCTGCATTTGTACAAGGTGGCTGACTTTTTCTCCTTGCCCACGTGGAACTCAACACGTACAAAATGTGTCTCATTGAGACCATTCAACTGTCCCTGAGGTGTGACTTTCCTTTCTAATGATACGCAGCAGCACCCTTGGTAGCGCTGCCCGTCTTCTGACATCATTGGTTGGCTGCCTGTGCCTGTGCGTCCGCCCTGCCACACACAACGCCCCTCGTTGTCTCATATATTTTGGCAGCGAGGGTGTTATTGATGGGCATGTGCAGTGCATATGTTCGCCTGTCTTAACTCATCTCCTTCCGCCTTCTTCAGACTGTGCGGCCTCATGGCCGCGGCATGCGATAAGGGATCAGATGAGGCTGCCCAGTCTGAAGTAGGTGTAAGGACATGTGTGAGCGGCAAACATATTAACTGCACAAGGGCACGAATCCCAGCCACGCAGTGTGATTTTTTCCAAACACACTGTGGGTCTTGGATTCATGTCCACCGCTAACCGCATCGGCCAACATGAAATGAGGTCAGAAGACAGGAAGCGCTCACAGCGCATGGCCAAGGGATAACAAGAGCGCAGACTCCTGTACAGCAAATAACAACGCTCAGGAAGCTGCGCCCATGCACCAAGGTGTTATTTTCGACACCTGTGCTGCTTTTCTTTAAAAAGACAAGTCACGCCTCCACTACTGTTTTACAGTAGAATGGGCTAAATAGTGTACGTGTTTTATTCAGCGTGTGCAAGGAGCAAAATTAATAGAGCAACCTTTTACTTGTGCAGCATTAATGCTGCACGAGGTGTGGCTCTTGTACCTTGCAACACCTGAGGGGGGTTAAAGGTTACCTTTGAAATTGGTTCAACTAGGCTTCGGCCTACACTCTGCTCCTCTCCTCCTCCTGCTGACCCTGGGCTCTAACACCGCCAGTTTTTGCCCGGACGTGCTAGCTGCACAGAGAAAAACACCAGCCAATGTGTTAGTGGGGTTCAGCACCGCCAGCTGTTCCCCAGCTGTGTAGCCAGCAACGTGACCTGCAAACGCCACGCAGGCACAACAGAACAAAAGCTGCCACCAGTGCAGGCTTCGGCCTACACTCTGCTCCTCTCCTCCTCCTGCTGACCCTGGGCTCTAACACCGCCAGTTTTAGCCCGGACATGCTAGCTGCACAGAGAAAAACACCAGCCAATGTGTTAGTGGGGTTCAGCACCGCCAGCTGTTCCCCTGCTGTGTAGCCGGCAACGTGACCTGCAAATGCCACGCAGGCACATGAACTGAAATTAAAGGGACCCTGTCACCCACCCCAAGGTGTTTCTATGTATAACAGCCACCTTGTACAGCAGTACTGCTGCATTTGTACAAGGTGGCTGACTTTTTCTACTTGCCCACGTTTAATTAAACACGGAAAAAATGTGTCTCATTACAGACCATTACAATGTCCCTGAGGTGTGACTTTCCTTTTTAATGACACGCAGCACCCCCCTTGTTAGCGCTGCCCGTCTTCTGACATCTTTGGTTGGCTGTCTGCGGCTGTGCGTCCGCCCTGCCTGATACCACGCTCCTCGTTGTCTTGCTTATTTTGACTGCGAGGGTGTGATTGATGGGCACGAGCAGTGGATATCTTCGCCTGTCTTTACTCCTCTCCTTCCGCCTTCTTTAGAAAGTGCGGCCTCATGGCCGCGGCATGCGAGAAGGGATCAGATGAGGCCGCCCAGTCTGATGCAGGTGTAAGGACATGAGGGACAGGCGACAAAATTTACTGCGCAAGGTCACGAATCCCAGCTCTGCAGTGTGACTTTATTAACAGACACTGCGGGTCTGGGTTTCATGGCCATCGCTAACCGCACTGGCCAACATGAAATGAGGTGAGAAGACAGGCATCGCTCACAGCGCATGGCCAAGGGATAACAAGAGCGCAGACTCCTGTACAGCAAATAACTACGCTCAGGAATCTTCGCCCAGCACCTAGGTGTAAATTTTGACACCTGTGCTGCATCTCCTTAAAAAGACAAGTCACGCCTCCACTACAGTTTGACAGTATAATGGCCTAAATAGTGTACGTGTTTTATTCAGCGTGTGCAAGGAGCAAACTAAATAGAGCAACCTTTTACTTGTGCAGCATTAATGCTGCACAAGGTGTGGCTCTTGTACCTTGCAACACCTGAGGGGGGGTTAAAGGTTACCTTTGAAATTGGTTCAACTAGGCTTCGGCCTACACTCTGCTCCTCTCCTCCTCCTGCTGACCCTGGGCTCTAACACCGCCAGTTTGTGCCCGGACGTGCTAGCTGCACAGAGAAAAACACCAGCCAATGTGTTAGTGGGGTTCAGCACCGCCAGCTGTTCCCCAGCTGTGTAGCCGGCAACGTGACCTGCAAACGCCACGCAGGCACAACAGAACAAAAGCTGCCACCAGTGCAGGCTTCGGCCTACACTCTGCTCCTCTCCTCCTCCTGCTGACCCTGGGCTCATAACACCGCCAGTTTTAGCCTGGAAGTGCTAGCTGCACAGAGAAAAACACCAGCCAATGTGTCAGTGGGGTACAGCACCGCCAGCTGTTCCCCAGCTGTGTAGCCGGCAACGTGCCCTGCAAACGCCATGCAGGCACATGAACTGAAATTGAAGGGAGCCTGCCCCCCACCCCCAGGTGTTTCTATGTATAACAGCCACCTTGTTCAGCAGTACTGCTGCATTTGTACAAGGTGGCTGACTTTTTCTCCTTGCCCACGTGGAACTCAACACGTACAAAATGTGTCTCATTGAGACCATTCCACTGTCCCTGAGGTTTGACTTTCCTTTGTAATTATACGCAGCACCCCCCTTGGTAGCGCTTCTCGTCTTTTGACATCATGGTTAGCTGGCTGCGCCTGTGCATCCGCCCTGCGTGAAACAACGCCCCTCGTTGTCTTATTTATTTTGTCAGCGAGGGTGTGGTTTATGGGCACGAGCAGTGCATATGTTCGCCTGTCGTCACTCATCTCCTTCCGCCTTCTTCAGACTGTGCGGCCTCCTGGCCGCGGCATGCGAAAAGGGATCAGCAGAGGCCGCCCAGTCTGAAGCAGGTGTAAGGACGTGTGTGAGCATCTAAAATATTTACTGCTCAAGGCCACGAATCCCAGCACCGCAGTGTGACTTTATGAAAAGGCAGTGTGGGTCTGGGATTTATGGCCATCGTTAACCGCAGCGGCCAACATGAAATGAGGTCATAAGACGGGCAGCGCTAACAGGGCATTGCCAAGGGATAACACAAGAGCGCAGACTCCTGTACAGCAAAAAACAACGCTCAGGAAGCAGCGCCAAGCACAAAGGCGTTATTTGGGACACCTATGCTGCGTCTCCTTAAAAATACAAGTCACGCCTCAACTACAGTTTGACTGTAGAATGGGCTAAATTGTGTACGTGTTGCATTCAGCGTGTGCAAGTAGACAAATTAATAGAGCAACCTTTTCTTGTGCAGCATTAATGCTGCACAAGGTGTGGCTCTTGTACTTTGTAACACCTGAGGGGGGGTTAAAGGTTACCTTTGAAATTGGTTCAACTAGGTTTCGGCCTACACTCTGCTCCTCTCCTCCTCCTGCTGACCCTGGGCTGTAACAACGCTAGTTTTTGCCCGGAAGTGCTAGCTGCACAGAGAAAAACTCCAGCCAATGTGTTAGTGGGGTTCAGCACCGCCTGCTGTTCCCCCACTGTGTAGCCAGCAAAGTGTCCTGCAAACGCAACGCAGACACAAAGCTGACTCCAGTGCAGGCTTCGGCCTACACTCTGCTCCTCCTGCTTACCCTTTGCTCCAACACCGCTAGTTGGGGCTGTAGGAAGACAATGTTTGATAGGCAAAGCATCCGAGTTCCAGCACCGCCAGCTGGTTCTCGGCAGTGTTTTTGTCACAGGTACTCCCTCGTGCCAAACCTGGTTTCAGCACCGTCAGCTGTTTCCGGGTTGTGTCAAACTAGCTGAGACGCCTATGCTTGCCCCGTCGTGTTGCAGTCGGGTTAGCCAACTCCAGGGTGCCTCCAGTTTAGGAGCTTCCTATGTGGGCTGCATGAATTGGTAGTCAAGGCTGGTTCTGTAGTGCCAGTAGGCCCAGCTCCCCCTGTAGGACTGTTGGGGTTCGGTAACTGCGGCTGCCTCGCGGCCTAGCTGTTCTCTCCTCTCCTGTGGGCCTTGGGGTCCACCACCTGGTTCCAGCACCGTCAGCTGGTTCCGGGCCGAGCCTTTGGCTTAGGTGCCTCCTCCTGGGTATCCGAGTTCCGCCAACGCCAGGCGGTCCTTGGTAGTGCTTTTAAGCGCGGGCACCTACAGCTTAGTAACCGGGTTCCAGCACCGTCAGCTGGTTCTCGGTCGTGCCATTGGCTCTTGCACACTGGGGCAACGCATCTGAGTTCCAGCACCGCCAGCTGGTTCTCGGCAGTGTTTTTGTCACGGGTACTCCCTCGTGCCCAGCCTGGTTCCAGCACCGTCAGCTGTTTCCAGGTACTGTCAAACTCACTGAGACACCTATGCGTTGCCCCGTCGTGTTGCAGTCAAGTTAGCCAACTCCAGGGTGCCTCCAGTTTAGGAGCTTCCTATGTGGGCTGCATGAATTGGTAGTCAAGGCTGGTTCTGTAGTGCCAGTAGGCCCAGCTCCCCCTGTAGGACTGTTGGGGTTCGGTAACTGCGGCTGCCTCGCGGCCTAGCTGTTCTCTCCTCTCCTGTGGGCCTTGGGGTCCACCACCTGGTTCCAGCACCGTCAGCTGGTTCCGGGCCGAGCCTTTGGCTTAGGTGCCTCCTCCTGGGTATCCGAGTTCCGCCAACGCCAGGCGGTCCTTGGTAGTGCTTTTAAGCGCGGGCACCTACAGCTTAGTAACCGGGTTCCAGCACCGTCAGCTGGTCCTCGGTGCCATTGGCTCTTGCACACTGGGGCAACGCATCCGGGTTCCAGCACCGCCAGCTGGTTCTCGGCAGTGTTCTTGTCACAGGTACTCCCTCGTGCCAAGCCTGGTTTCAGCACCGTCAGCTGTTTCCGGGTTGTGTCAAGTTCACTGAGACGCCTATGCTTGCCTCGTCGTGGTGCGGTCGGGTTAGCCAACTCCAGGGTGCCTTCAGTTTAGGAGCTTCCTATGTGGGCTGCGTGAACTGGTAGTCAAAGCTGGTTCTGTAGTGCCAGTAGGCCCAGCTCCCCCTGTAGGACTGTTGGGGTTCGGTAACTGCGGCTGCCTCGCGGCCTAGCTGTTCTCTCCTCTCCTGTGGACCTTCGGGTCCACCACCTGGTTCCAGCACTGTCAGCTGGTTCCGGGCCGAGCCTTTGGCTTAGGTGCCTCCTCCTGGGTATCCGAGTTCCGCCAACGCCAGGCGGTCCTTGGTAGTGCTTTTAAGCGCGGGCACCTACAGCTTAGTAACCGGGTTCCAGCACCGTCAGCTGGTCCTCGGTGCCATTGGCTCTTGCACACTGGGGCAACGCATCCGGGTTCCAGCACCGCCAGCTGGTTCTCGGCAGTGTTCTTGTCACAGGTACTCCCTCGTGCCAAGCCTGGTTTCAGCACCGTCAGCTGTTTCCGGGTTGTGTCAAGTTCACTGAGACACCTATGCTTGCCCCGTCGTGGTGCGGTCGGGTTAGCCAACTCCAGGGTGCCTCCAGTTTAGGAGCTTCCTATGTGGGCTGCGTGAACTGGTAGTCAAGGCTGGTTCTGTAGTGCCAGTAGGCCCAGCTCCCCCTGTAGGACTGTTGGGGTTCGGTAACTGCGTCTGCCTCGCGGCCTAGCTGTTCTCTCCTCTCCTGTGAACCTTCGGGTCCACCACCTGGTTCCAGCACTGTCAGCTGGTTCCGAGCCGAGCCTTTGGCTTAGGTGCCTCCTCCTGGGTATCCGAGTTCCGCCAACGCCAGGCGGTCCTTGGTAGTGCTTTTAAGCGCGGGCACCTACAGCTTAGTAACCGGGTTCCAGCACCGTCAGCTGGTCCTCGGTGCCATTGGCTCTTGCACACTGGGGCAACGCATCCGGGTTCCAGCACCGCCAGCTGGTTCTCGGCAGTGTTCTTGTCACAGGTACTCCCTCGTGCCAAGCCTGGTTTCAGCACCGTCAGCTGTTTCCGGCTTGTGTCAAGTTCACTGAGACGCCTATGCTTGCCCCGTCGTGGTGCGGTCGGGTTAGCCAACTCCAGGGTGCCTCCAGTTTAGGAGCTTCCTATGTGGGCTGCGTGAACTGGTAGTCAAGGCTGGTTCTGTAGTGCCAGTAGGCCCAGCTCCCCCTGTAGGACTGTTGGGGTTCGGTAACTGCGGCTGCCTCGCGGCCTAGCTGTTCTCTCCTCTCCTGTGGGCCTTCGGGTCCACCTCCTGGTTCCAGCACCGTCAGCTGGTTCCGGGCCGAGCCTTTGGCTTAGGTGCCTCCTCCTGGGTATCCGAGTTCCGCCAACGTCAGGCGGTCCTTGGTAGTGCTTTTAAGCGCGGGCACCTACAGCTTAGTAACCGGGTTCCAGCACCGTCAGCTGGTCCTCGGTGCCATTGGCTCTTGCACACTGGGGCAACGCATCCGGGTTCCAGCACCGCCAGCTGGTTCTCGGCAGTGTTCTTGTCACAGGTACTCCCTCGTGCCAAGCCTGGTTTCAGCACCGTCAGCTGTTTCCGGGTTGTGTCAAGTTCACTGAGACGCCTATGCTTGCCCCGTCGTGGTGCGGTCGGGTTAGCCAACTCCAGGGTGCCTCCAGTTTAGGAGCTTCCTATGTGGGCTGTGTGAACTGGTAGTCAAGGCTGGTTCTGTAGTGCCAGTAGGCCCAGCTCCCCCTGTAGGACTGTTGGGGTTCGGTAACTGCGGCTGCCTCGCGGCCTAGCTGTTCTCTCCTCTCCTGTGGGCCTTCGGGTCCACCTCCTGGTTCCAGCACCGTCAGCTGGTTCCAGGCCGAGCCTTTGGCTTAGGTGCCTCCTCCTGGGTATCCGAGTTCCGCCAACGCCAGGCGGTCCTTGGTAGTGCTT
This sequence comes from Ranitomeya imitator, assembly GCF_032444005.1. Taxonomy (NCBI): domain Eukaryota; kingdom Metazoa; phylum Chordata; class Amphibia; order Anura; family Dendrobatidae; genus Ranitomeya; species Ranitomeya imitator. The sequence continues at coordinate 59,226,391 of NC_091289.1, forward strand.
TTAAGCGCGGGCACCTACAGCTTAGTAACCGGGTTCCAGCACCGTCAGCTGGTCCTCGGTGCCATTGGCTCTTGCACACTGGGGCAACGCATCTGGGTTCCAGCACCGCCAGCTGGTTCTCGGCAGTGTTCTTGTCACAGGTACTCCCTCGTGCCAAGCCTGGTTTCAGCACCGTCAGCTGTTTCCGGGTTGTGTCAAGTTCACTGAGACGCCTATGCTTGCCCCGTCGTGGTGCGGTCGGGTTAGCCAACTCCAGGGTGCCTCCAGTTTAGGAGCTTCCTATGTGGGCTGCGTGAACTGGTAATCAAGGCTGGTTCTGTAGTGCCAGTAGGCCCAGCTCCCCCTGTAGGACTGTTGGGGTTCGGTAACTGCGGCTGTCTCGCGGCCTAGCTGTTCTCTCCTCTCCTGTGGGCCTTCGGGTCCACCTCCTGGTTCCAGCACCGTCAGCTGGTTCTGGGCCGAGCCTTTGGCTTAGGTGCCTCCTCCTGGGTATCCGAGTTCCGCCAACGCCAGGCGGTCCTTGGTAGTGCTTTTAAGCGCGGGCACCTACAGCTTAGTAACCGGGTTCCAGCACCGTCAGCTGGTCCTCGGTGCCATTGGCTCTTGCACACTGGGGCAACGCATCCGGGTTCCAGCACCGCCAGCTGGTTCTCGGCAGTGTTCTTGTCACAGGTACTCCCTCGTGCTAAGCCTGGTTTCAGCACCGTCAGCTGTTTCCGGGTTGTGTCAAGTTCACTGAGACGCCTATGCTTGCCCCGTCGTGGTGCGGTCGGGTTAGCCAACTCCAGGGTGCCTCCAGTTTAGGAGCTTCCTATGTGGGCTGCGTGAACTGGTAGTCAAGGCTGGTTCTGTAGTGCCAGTAGGCCCAGCTCCCCCTGTAGGACTGTTGGGGTTCGGTAACTGCGGCTGCCTCGCGGCCTATATGTTCTCTCCTCTCCTGTGGGCCTTCAGGTCCACCACCTGGTTCCAGCACCGTCAGCTGGTTCTCGGCAGTGTCTTTTGCTCTTGTACCTTCTGCTCCCCATCCTGGTTCCAGTACCGTCAGCTGGTTCCGGGCAGAGCCTTTGGCTTAGGTGCCTCCTTCTGGGTATCCAAGTTCCACCAACGTCAGATGGTCCTTGGTAGTGCTTTCAGGCACGGGTACCTCCTGCTTAGTAACCGGGTTCCAGTAACGTCAGCTGGTCCTCGGTAGTTCCATAGGCTCTTGAACCTTCGGGTAGCCATCCGAGTTCCAGTTCCATCAGCTGGTTCTTGGCATTTTCTCAGCCTTCTTGTACCTTCTGCTACATTTCCAAGTTGAAGACCCTAAAGTCGACGACCCGGAAGACCACCCCGATGACGACGACGACGACCCGGAAGACCACCCCGATGACGACGACGACGACGGCGGAGACGACGACGGCGGAGACGACGACGGCTGAGACAACGACGGCGGAGATGACGACACTGGAGACGACGACATGGAAGACCGAGAAGCAGAAGAACAAGAGGCTGCAGAACAAAGAGCAGAAGAACATTAAGCATAAGACTTAATATCAGAGCAAAAGATATTATCTAAATTATATGCAGAAGAAGACTAAGCAGTGTATGGGGGTGAGTCCGTTCCTCCTCGTGGTGCCCCTGGATAAAGCCTGATGCTGCAGGCCAAACTGAACGCGGACAAATGTAACTTTTGTGACTGGCAGAACAGAAGGTGTAATCTTCCAACTTTTATAGATAACAACTACGGGAATGCCTGTCACAAATGAGAATATGATGAAGAAGTAGAATAGGAAGAATAATAACAGTGGAATAAAAAGAATATGTAGAATAGGAAGAATAATAATAGTTGAATAAAATGAATATGAAGAATGTAATAAAAAAAAAAAAAAAAAGGTAAAGGATGATGAAGAAGATGAATAAGGTGAAGAAGAAGTTGATGTCAAAGATGCTGATGATGATGAAGATGAAAGTGTGGGAAAAGAAAAAAAAAAAAGAAAAAACAAGAAGGGGAAGGGCGTGGAATAGTGAAACATCAATATCTGACAAAATAAAAAAAAAAATTTACATAGTCAATATCTTTGTCACTCCGAACGTCTTAAAAAAAAACAAAAAACATGCTATTCTATTTGATTGGGATAAACCTCTATGACTTTAATGTCTCCGCCACCTCCCCAAATACATCTGGCATTATTCTTAGTTGTTTTCCTTCATGTAGAATGAACCTACAAGGCAAGAAAGGGTTTATTTTAATTCCGATATTTTGGTCCCATTGACTTGCATTGGGATCGGGTATCGGTATCGGCGATATCCGATATTTTTTGAATATCGGCCGATCCTATCCGATACCGATACTTTCCGATATCGGAAGGTATCGCTCAACACTAGTTATGACTCATGCAGGAAAAAGAGGCTTTATTTTTCTACATAGAGCTTAGAAGGATTCAGCTAGTTTTCATCATGTGATGTCATAGACCTAATGGAAAACAGGAGAATTATCTGGGTAGAAGAGCATAATGAGCAATTGTAAGTACACAGTGCTATATAATATGATGACTGCAATATAATAAGAGGATATTAAAACTTTGTTGGGAATGCTTATCTTAATGCTTTGCCTTTCCTTAGTCACAACATCACAATAATAGAGGATGTCTTTTTCTAGGACAGATTGAATTTATTTTCCAAAAATCAATTTTATTATTTTTTTTCACACTATATAGTAATACCAGTTCAGTGAATATTTTTTAAAAAGTTACCTTTTGCATAAAGAATAACTGTTTGGTTCAGAAAAGTCAGTAGTTTGTTTAACGACAGAACCCAAACCTGTAGCAACCCTCCCTCCACTGTCTCCTATGCATCATCATGGCTGATAAAAAATAATCATGGAATGACGCATCAATATCCAAATGATCTATTCAGAGAAGAGGACGAGTACTCTAGCTGTAGCAATCCTAAAAGTCAATATCGACCCTTTAAAGGCCACATGATTTAGGATAAGAAGCCAAACAAGAAACTACATTTGTAAGCACATGTTTTCAGATGTTTGCCTCTCTGCAGTGCAATGCAAGATATCTAATTTGGCTTGGTGAGAAGCCTATAACTGGTGGACTAACATTTCTCTTTCTGGAGAGTACTGTTGTGAATTTTGTTGTCGAACTCCCTCCTGTGGTCGTGAATGGTACTTTGGCGAGTTCTGTCCATGGACTCCCTCTGGTGGCTGTGAGTGGAGCTGCTGCTTCTGAGGTTCCTTCCACAGGTGACGGGATTTATCCTTTGGTTGGCTGCTCTATTTGGCTCCACTCAGATCGTTACTCCATGCCAGCTGTCAATGTTCCTGCATTTGTTCAGTTCGCTCTTGGATCTTTCTGGTGACCTGTCTACTCCAGCAGAAGCTAAGTTCCTGCCAGTTATTATTTGTTCATTGTTGCCTTGTCCAGCTGGATATCATGATTTTGCCTTACTAGCTGGAAGCTCTGGGATGCAGAGTGGCATCTCCGCACTGTTAGTCGGTGCGGAGGTCTTTTTGCGCACTCTGCGTGGTCTTTTGTAATTTTTTGTGCTAACCGCAAAGATACCTTTCCTATCCTCTGTCTGTTTAGGAAGTCTGGCCTCCCTTTGCTTCAACCTGTTTCATTTCTGCGTTTGTGACTTTCATCTTTACTCACAGTCAATATATGTGGGGGGCTGCATTTTCCTTTGGGGAATTTCTCTGAGGCAAGGTAGGCTTTATTTTCTATCTCTAGGGCTAGCTAGCTCTTAGGCTGTGAAGAGGCGTCTAGGGAGAGTCAGGAATGCTCCACGGGCTATTTCTAGTTGTTGTGATAGGATTAGGGGTTGCGGTCAGCAGAGCTCCCACATCCCAGAGCTTGTCCTGTGTCAGTTTAACCCTGCTGTTCTGTTCGGTCTGGGGAGACCTATTTTGAACTTTGGTATTTTTTGGGGTGTTCAAGATGCGGTTCTGAAACTTGTGGTTGATTGACTTAAATGAGGATGGGTCGGTCGGCCACGGGTTTCAGAGCCGCATCTTGAATATTTTAAAGAATATTGAAGTTCAAAGTCGGTCATTTTTGACCAACAGAACAGCAGGGTTAACTATCAGGTCGTGCCGGGTGCTCCTAACCACCAGGTCCATAACAGTACAGCTGGCCCAAAGTATTAATGCATCTCAATAGAGGGATAAGAGAAGTTCTGAGACCATTTTTTTTTCTTTGCACTGTGTTTTGTCTTTCTTTTCCCCTAAACCTTTGGGTGGTTCAGGACACAGGTGTAGATATGGACATTCAAGGTCTGTCCTCTTGTGTGGATCATCTCACTGCAAGGGTACAAAATATTCAAGATTTTGTGGTTCAGAATCCAATGTTAGAGCCTAGAATTCCTATTCCTGATTTTGTTTCTGGGGATAGATTTAAGTTCTTGAATTTCAAAAATAATTGTAAACTGTTTCTAGCTTTGAAACCCCCCTCCTCTGGTGACCCCGTTCAACAAGTAAAAATCATTATTTCTTTATTGCGTGGTGACCCTCAAGACTGGGCATTTTCCCTTGCGCCAGGAGATCCTGCATTGCGTGATGTTGATGCGTTTTTTCTGGCGCTTGGATTGCTTTATGATGAACCAAATTCAGTGGATCAGGCAGAGAAAATCTTGCTGGCTTTGTGTCAGGGTCAGGATGAAGCGGAGGTGTACTGTCAGAAGTTTAGAAAGTGGTCTGTGCTTACTCAGTGGAATGAGTGTGCCCTGGCGGCAATTTTCAGAAAGGGTCTTTCTGAAGCCCTTAAGGATGTCATGGTGGGATTTCCCACGCCTGCTGGTCTGAATGAGTCTATGTCCTTGGCCATTCAGATCGATCGGCACTTGCGTGTGCGCAAAGCTGTGCACCATCTGGCGGTATTCTCTGAGCATAGGCCTGAGCCTATGCAGTGTGATAGGACTTTGACCAGAGCTGAACGGCAAGAACACAGACGTCAGAATGGGCTGTGTTTTTACTGTGGTGAATCCACTCATGCTATCTCCGATTGTCCTAAGCGCACTAAGCGGTTCGCTAGGTCTGCCACCATTGGTACGGTACAGTCTAAATTTCTTTTGTCCGTTACTCTAATTTGCTCTCTGTCGTCCTATTCTGTTATGGCATTTGTGGATTCAGGCGCTGCCCTGAATTTGATGGACTTGGAGTTTGCCAGGCGCTGTGGTTTTTTCTTGGAGCCCTTGCAGTATCCTATTCCATTGAGAGGAATTGATGCTACGCCTTTGGCCAAGAATAAGCCTCAGTACTGGACTCAACTGACCATGTGCATGGCTCCTGCACATCAGGAGGATATTTGCTTTTTGGTGTTGCATAACCTGCATGATGTGGTCGTTTTGGGGTTGCCATGGCTACAGGTCCATAATCCAGTGTTGGATTGGAAATCTATGTCTGTGTCCGGCTGGGGTTGTCAGGGGGTACATGGTGATGTTCCATTGTTGTCAATTTCGCCTTCCACTCCTTCAGAAGTCCCTGAGTTTTTATCAGATTACCGGGATGTATTTGAAGAGCCCAAATCCGGTGCCCTACCTCCTCATAGGGATTGCGATTGTGCTATTAATTTGATTCCTGGTAGTAAGTTTCCTAAGGGCCGTCTGTTTAATTTATCTGTGCCAGAGCACGCTGCTATGCGGAGTTATATAAAGGAATCCTTGGAGAAGGGTCATATTCGCCCGTCATCGTCACCATTGGGAGCAGGGTTCTTTTTTGTGGCCAAGAAGGATGGCTCTTTGAGACCTTGTATTGATTACCGCCTTCTTAATAAGATCACAGTCAAAATTCAGTAACCTTTGCCGCTGCTGTCTGATTTGTTTGCTCGGATTAAGGGGGCTAGTTGGTTCACCAAGATAGATCTTCGAGGGGCGTATAATCTTGTGCGACTTAAACAGGGTGATGAATGGAAAACAGCATTTAATACGCCCGAGGGCCATTTTGAGTACCTGGTTATGCCATTCGGGCTTTCTAATGCTCTATCTGTGTTTCAGTCCTTTATGCATGACATCTTCCGAGAGTACCTGGATAGATTCATGATTGTATATTTGGATGATATTTTGGTCTTTTCGGATGATTGGGAGTCTCATGTGAAGCAGGTTAGAATGGTGTTCCAGGTCCTTCGTGCGAATTCCTTGTTTGTGAAGGGGTCAAAGTGTCTCTTTGGAGTTCAGAAGGTTTCATTTTTGGGTTTCATTTTTTCCCCTTCTACTATCGAGATGGACCCTGTTAAAGTTCAGGCCATTTATGATTGTACTCAGCCGACATCTGTGAAGAGCCTGCAGAAGTTTCTGGGCTTTGCTAATTTTTACCGTCGCTTCATCGCTAATTTTTCTAGTATTGCTAAACCGTTGACTGATGTGACCAAGAAAGGTGCTGATGTGGTCAATTGGTCCTCTGCGGCTGTAGAGGCTTTTCAGGAGTTGAAGCGTCGTTTTTCTTCTGCCCCTGTGTTGTGCCAGCCAGATGTTTCGCTCCCGTTTCAGGTCGAGGTTGATGCTTCTGAGATTGGAGCAGGGGCTGTTTTGTCGCAAAGAAGTTCTGATGGCTCGGTGATGAAACCCTGTGCCTTCTTTTCTAGAAAATTCTCGCCTGCTGAGCGCAATTATGATGTTGGCAATCGAGAGTTGTTGGCCATGAAGTGGGCATTCGAGGAGTGGCGACATTGGCTTGAAGGAGCTAAACATCGCGTGGTGGTCTTGACGGATCACAAGAATTTGACTTATATCGAGTCTGCCAAACGGTTGAATCCTAGACAGGCTCGATGGTCGCTCTTTTTCTCTCGTTTTGATTTTTTGGTTTCATACCTTCCAGGATCTAAGAATGTGAAGGCTGATGCCCTGTCAAGGAGTTTTGTGCCTGACTCTCCGGGTGTTCTGGAGCCGGCGGGTATTCTTAAAGAGGGGGTAATTTTGTCCGCCATCTCCCCTGATTTGCGGCGCGTGCTGCAGAAGTTTCAGGCTGATAGACCTGACCGTTGTCCAACGGAGAAACTGTTTGTCCCTGATAGATGGACTAGTAGAGTTATCTCTGAGGTTCATTGTTTGGTGTTGGCTGGTCATCCTGGAATCTTTGGTACCAGAGATTTGGTGGCTAGATCCTTTTGGTGGCCTTCTTTGTCACGGGATGTGCGTTTTTTTGTGCAGTCCTGTGGGACTTGTGCTCGGGCTAAGCCCTGCTGTTCTCGTGCCAGTGGGTTGCTTTTGCCCTTGCCGTTCCCGAAGAGGCCCTGGACGCATATTTCCATGGATTTTATTTCTGATCTCCCTGTTTCTCAAAGGATGTCGGTCATTTGGGTGGTTTGTGATCGCTTCTCTAAGATGGTCCATTTGGTACCCTTGTCTAAATTGCCTTTCTCCTCTGATTTGGTGCCATTGTTTTTCCAGCATGTGGTTCGTTTGCATGGCATTCCGGAGAACATCGTCTCGGACAGAGGTTCCCAGTTTGTTTTGAGGTTTTGGCGGTCCTTTTGTGCTAAGATGGGCATTGATTTGTCTTTTTCTTCGGCTTTCAGACTAATGGCCAAACCGAACAAACTAATCAGACTTTGGAAACATATCTGAGATGCTTTGTTTCTGCTGATCAGGATGATTGGGTGTCCTTCTTGCCTTTGGCTGAGTTCGCCCTTAATAATCGGGCCAGCTCGGCTACTTTGGTTTCTCCTTTTTTCTGTAATTCTGGTTTCCATCCTCGTTTCTCTTCAGGGCAGGTTGAGCCTTCGGACTGTCCTGGTGTGGATACGGTGGTGGACAGGTTGCAGCAGATTTGGACTCATGTGGTGGACAATTTGACATTGTCCCAGGAGAAGGATCAACGTTTCGCTAACCGCCGGCGCTGTGTTGGTCCCCGACTTCGTGTTGGGGATTTGGTTTGGTTGTCATCTCGTCATGTTCCTATGAAGGTTTCCTCTCCTAAGTTTAAGCCTTGTTTCATTGGGCCATATAAGATTTCTGAGGTTCTTAATCCTGTGTCATTTCGTTTGGACCTTCCAGCTTCTTTTGCCATCCATAATGTATTCCATAGGTTGTTGTTGCGGAGATACGTGGCGCCTATGGTTCCCTCCGTTGATCCTCCTTCCCCGGTGTTGGTCGAGGGGGAGTTGGAGTATGTGGTGGAGAAGATTTTGGATTCTCGTGTTTCGAGACGGAAACTCCAGTACCTGGTCAAGTGGAAGGGTTATGGTCAGGAAGATAATTCCTGGGTTTTTGCCTCTGATGTTCATGCTGCCGATCTAGTTCGTGCCTTTCATTTGGCTCATCCTGATCGGCCTGGGGGCTCTGGTGAGGGTTCGGTGACCCCTCCTCAAGGGGGGGTACTGTTGTGAATTCTGTTGTCGAACTCCCTCCTGTGGTCGTGAATGGTACTTTGGCGAGTTCTGTCCATGGACTCCCTCTGGTGGCTGTGAGTAGAGCTGCTGCTTCTGATGTTCCTTCCTCAGGTGACTTGATTTATCCTTTGGTTGGCTGCTCTATTTGGCTCCACTCAGATCGTTACTCCATGCCAGCTGTCAATGTTCCTGCATTTGTTCAGTTCGCTCTTGGATCTTTCTGGTGACCTGTCTACTCCAGCAGAAGCTAAGTTCCTGCCAGTTATTATTTGTTCATTGTTGCCTTGTCCAGCTGTATATCATGATTTTGCCTTACTAGCTGGAAGCTCTGGGATGCAGAGTGGCATCTCCGCACCGTTAGTCGGTGCAGAGGTCTTTTTGCGCACTCTGCGTGGTCTTTTGTAGTTTTTTGTGCTGACCGCAAAGATACCTTTCCTATCCTCTGTCTGTTTAGGAAGTCTGGCCTCCCTTTGCTGAAACCTGTTTCATTTCTGCGTTTGTGACTTTCATCTTTACTCACAGTCAATATATGTGGGGGGCTGCATTTTCCTTTGGGGAATTTCTCTGAGGCAAGGTAGGCTTTATTTTCTATCTCTAGGGCTAGCTAGCTCTTAGGCTGTGAAGAGGCGTCTAGGGAGAGTCAGGAACGCTCCACGGCTATTTCTAGTTGTTGTGATAGGATTAGGGGTTGCGGTCAGCAGAGCTCCCACATCCCAGAGCTTGTCCTGTGTCAGTTTAACTATCAGGTCGTGCCGGTTGCTCCTAACCACCAGGTCCATAACAGAGTACCAAACTTAGGTAAAGAGACTTATAGGCCATGCATTGCTCTTCTGGGATTTTAACCATGCAAATGGTCATTTCAGAGAGGAAGAGGACTTGATCTCTAGCCCCACCTATGGGATATTGCAATCCTAAAAGTCAGTATCGACCCCTTAATGAATCTTGCCAGTAAGTGTAATGTATAAGAATTAGATCTGTCTCTTTAAGAAAGCGAGGGCGGGAGTTGAGAGGAGTTTCAGTTTCAGTTCTGGCCTGAGGAGGAAATCTTATGCTGCTGTTATGATGTTGTGCTGGAGGAAAAGAGAAGAATAAAATACAGTTAAAGCTTACTCTCTCTTAAATTCCTTACACCGTGTGGACATTACAACTGGCGACGAGGATGGGATTGAATCACCTGCTACTGTGAGTACTGACCCCTGCTTTACTGCTTCACACGCCAGCGCCATGGCTGAATACTTGCACATGTTCCCACAGTTTGATATGACTGATGTCACTAATCTCTCTCATAACTGGAGAAAATGGTTAAATCGATTTGAGAATTTCCTGGAAGCAATAGATATAAAAGAGGAGAACAGAAAAAAAGCCGTGTTCCTGCATTGTGCGGGCACAGGAGTCTATGACATATACAGCACATTACCAGCAGCGGAGACAGACACGTACAGCAAATGCTCCAAAGCTCTCACTGACTACTTCAACCCTAAACAAAACATCAGATATGAAAGATACAAGTTCAGGATTGCTAAGCAGCTTCCAGAAGAATCCATAGACACCTATGTCACCCGGCTAAAAGAACTAGCACATGGGTGTGCATTTACTGACGTAGATGATGAAATCCTAACTCAAGTAATTGTCACCTGCTCGTCTAATACCATAAGGCGTAAAGCTCTGCAGCAGGATCTCTCTCTGCATGATTTACTCAAGATGGCCCGTGCTATGGAGATAGCAGATCATCAGGCAAGTGCAATGGAGAGTGGGGATAATTTACATGTGCATAATCTCAAACATAACAGTGCACAAGGCAAGCAGGCCCCGCAACAGAAGAAATGTTATAGATGTGGACAAGATTTCCCTCACCACATGAACAAATGTCCAGCTATAGGACAAACTTGCAGTAAATGTGGAAAAGGGAACCATTTTGCAGTTGTCTGCAAATCAGCGCCCAACAAGTCTCCTCTGCCAATTACAAAGCCTGCAAATATAAAAATGGTAAATCAGGATATAGGAGAAATGTCTGTGGCTGAGAACTATGTGTTCACGACTTCTGTCACTGGCTCAGTGCAGTCTCCATGTATTACACTCACCATCTGCAACACGGATATCACCTTTACAATAGATACAGGAGCTTCGGTGGATATCATAGACAGCAATACTTATGAACAGTTGAAAACAAAGCCAGTCTTACAGCAAGTGCATACTAAAATCTTCCCATATGGATCTAAAACACCTCTAGTTACAATGGGACAATTTGATGCTGAACTTAGCAATAAAGAAAATAGGCAGAAAACCACGTTTCACACATTACAAGGATCAGGAGGCTGTCTTCTCAGCTATCACACTGCCTTGAAGCTAGGACTCATCCAGATTGTTCATACCATAACCGACCCTGCGGACCTGGATGTACAAGCCATGGTGAATAGTTTTCCCTCCCTATTTAGTGGATTAGGAAAATTAAAGGACTCTCAAGTGCATCTTCATGTGGATGACAGTGTCCGTCCAGTAGCCCAGGCTCACAGGCGTATTCCATTTCACCTGAGAAAGAAGGTAGAACAGGAACTCCAATTACTCATGGATAGAGTTGAGCGACCTTGACCTTTTTAGAGTCGAGCCGGGTTTTGCGAAACCCGACTATGTCCAAAGTCGGGTCGAGTGAAATCGGCCGATTATGACGTAAAGTCGGGATCGACCGAAACACGAAACCCAATGCAAGTCAATGGGGCAGCATAGTCGGCAGTGAGTGGGGGCCAGGAAAACACCTAGAGTGCCCATTTTAATGTCAAAACCATCCATTCTTCTTAATGAAGCTTGTCAAGCGTAATTTACCTTATAATAATTGGAAGGCATTTGAAATTGGGGGTCATTTGGCTAAAGTTGTGGGGGGTAGGGCTGGTTCAAGTAATTAGTGGGCCCAGGAAATCTGGACCACGTCACGGCAGTGGAGCAGGGAGAGGTAAGTATTTCAACTTTGCAAGTGCTGTGAACCTGAGCAAGCAGGGGGGGCCCACTCGTTGGCATTGGCACTGGCACAGGGCCCCTCAAAGTACAGCGGTGTGTTTGCACGGCGGGGGCGCCTCCCACCGGCAGCAACACTTTTGCGTACTATGAGAGGCCCTGTGCCAGTGACGTCGCCAACTAGTATTCCTCCCCCCACCTGATGAAGGAACCTGCACTTTCATCTGCACCTTCCTCTTTGTCCCCGTGTAAGGTGGTATGGTATGCGGGAAGAGCAACCTGACTTTCAGCAGGGTCACAATGTTGTTGTGTAGCGTGCACGGGGAATGTTGCGTTATGGGTCAATGTACCAGCAGACTCATCTATCACTGGCTGGGCAATGGGCACGATGAAGTGGAAACACAGATATAGGCCCAAAGAAGAAAGTGGGCTAAATGCAGTTCAAAATTGGTAACACAGGAATAACCAGGGGGCATTGCAGTGGAGGACAACTGGAATGAGAGGCTGACACAGAGAGTAGGGCCAAATCAGTAAGTAGTCGAAATGCAGTTCAAAATTGGCAACCGTAGTAAACAGGCGGCACAGCTTTGTTCAGTGGAGGAGAACAGCAAGGAGTGGCAGACACCGATAGTAGGCCCCAACCCAACTAGTAGGCCAAATGCAGTCTAACATTAACAACTACTTAACGAGAGGCTGAAAATGGTATTTCAGGACAGGAAACCAGGAGAACAGCAAGGAGTGGCAGACACCGATAGTAGGCCCCAAACCAACTAGTACGCCAAATGCAGTTGTTCCATTTAACCACAATTTAATGAGAGCCTGAAGATAGAAGCTCAGGAAAGGCAACCTGGGGAACACCTTGGAGTGTAACACACCATCTCTCTCCACCCCATACCCATTTTGTAGGCCTAATGCTGTGTACTTTTCTACAACTACTAAACGAGAGTCGGAAGACCGAAGCAATGGCAAGGAAACCTGGGGAACACCTTGGAGTGTAACACACCATCTCTCTCCACCCCATACCCAATTTGTAGGCCTAATGCAGCCTACTTTCCGACACCTACTAAACGAGAGCATGAAGATCGAAGCTCAGGAAAGGCAACCTGGGGAACACCTTGGAGTGTAACACACCATCTCTCTCCACCCCATACCCATTTTGTAGGCCTAATGCTGTGTACTTTTCTACAACTACTAAACGAGAGTCGGAAGACCGAAGCAATGGCAAGGAAACCTGGGGAACACCTTGGAGTGTAACACACCATCTCTCTCCACCCCATACCCAATTTGTAGGCCTAATGCAGCCTACTTTCCGACACCTACTAAACGAGAGCATGAAGATCGAAGCTCAGGAAAGGCAACCTGGTGAAAACCTTGGAGTGTAACACAACCTGTCTCTACACCCCATACCAAATTTGTAGGCCTAATGCAGCGTAGTTTCCACCAACTACTAAACGAGAGCCGGAAGATCGAAGCTCATGAAAGGCAACCCGGGGAACACCTTGGAGTGTAACACAACCTCTCTCTACACCACGAAAGGGCTGATTCTTAGGAAGGAAGGCTGTTGTAAATAAGCATTGCGCGTCCGAGGGTGATTATATTCTTATTCGGTATCTACTCACCCTCGGACGCGCCATGCTTCTTGATTTGTAATTAATGTTTATTTGCAATGTGCTTTTGACTTACTCAATTATTTTTTAAATTATTGATTTTATTAAATTAATAGTTTAACATCTTATTGGAAATAATTTAAAGGAGACGCGACAGGACAACACTCGGTGGATGCCATATCTGTGTTAACAACTCCAAAAAACTTTCAGTTAACTTCTTGCAGGAGAAAGAAATTGTAGCTGTTGGACCTTTGTAGTACAGTTCCAGATATTTGTTGTGTGTTTGTTTTGATTGTTAAAATGTCTGCATTTGAGATCTCAACACGATCTTATTTTTTATAATCAAATTAATTTTTTAAATATTTTATTAGGTTGGTTCAAGGGGTACACGGGCCGCAGTAGACAGGTCAGTGGAGGCCTAGTGGAAGGAGGGACCGCAGATGCGCCACTGTTTCACCCATACACAATTAGTAGGCCTAATGCAGCGTAGTTTCCAACAGCTACTAAACGAGAGCCGGAAGATCGAAGCTCAGGAAAGGCAACCTGGGGAACACCTTGGAGTGTAACACAACCTCTCTCTACACCACGGAAGGGCTGATTCTTAGGAAGGAAGGCTGTTGTAAATAAGCATTGCGCGTCCGAGGGTGATTATATTCTTATTCGGTATCTACTCACCCTCGGACGCGCCATGCTTCTTGATTTGTAATTAATGTTTATTTGCAATGTGCTTTTGACTTACTCAATTATTTTTTTAATTATTGATTTTATTAAATTAATAGTTTAACATCTTATTGGAAATAATTTAAAGGAGACGCGACAGGACAACACTCGGTGGATGCCATATCTGTGTTAACAACTCCAAAAAACTTTCAGTTAACTTCTTGCAGGAGAAAGAAATTGTAGCTGTTGGACCTTTGTAGTACAGTTCCAGATATTTGTTGTGTGTTTGTTTTGATTGTTAAAATGTCTGCATTTGAGATCTCAACACGATCTTATTTTTTATAATCAAATTAATTTTTTTTATATTTAATGATGTTGGTTCAAGGGGTACACGGGCAGCAATAGACAGGTCAGTGGAGGCCTAGTGGAAGGAGTGACGGCAGACAGGCATCAAAGGCCTAACATTGGGCTGGCTGTAGGCAAGTTAAAATTGGTTCCAGGGGAACACGGCCATCAGTGGCCTGGTCAGTGTAGTTGTAGTTGAAAGAACGGGACGCAGACAGGCTTCGAAGGCCTAACATAATAACATAGGGCTGGCTGTAGGCAAGTTAAAATTGGTTCCAAGGGAACACGGCCATCAGTGGCCTGGTCAGTGTAGTTGTAGTTGAAAGAACGGGACGCAGACAGGCTTCGAAGGCCTAACATAACAAACTTGGGCTGGCTGTAGGCACTTTTAAATTTGTTCCAGGGGTACATGGGCAGCAGTGTATGGTCAGTGGAAGTCTAGTGGAAGGAGTGACCGCAGACAGGCTTCCAAGGCCTAACATAACAAACTTGGGCTGGCTGTAGGCACTTTTAAATTGGTTCCAGGGGTACACGGGCAGCAGTGGTCTGGTCAGTGGAAGTCTAGTGGAAGGAGTGACTGCAGACAGGCTTCGAAGGCCTAACATAACAAACTTGGGCTGGCTGTAGGCACTTTTAAATTTGTTCCAGGGGTACATGGGCAGCAGTGTATGGTCAGTGGAAGTCTAGTGGAAGGAGTGACCGCAGACAGGCTTCCAAGGCCTAACATAACAAACTTGGGCTGGCTGTAGGCACTTTTAAATTGGTTCCAGGGGTACACGGGCAGCAGTGGTCTGGTCAGTGGAAGTCTAGTGGAAGGAGTGACCGCAGACAGGCTTCCAAGGCCTAACATAACAAACTTGGGCTGGCTGTAGGCACTTTTAAATTGGTTCCAGGGGTACACGGGCAGCAGTGGTCTGGTCAGTGGAAGTCTAGTGGAAGGAGTGACCGCAGACAGGCTTCCAAGGCCTAACATAACAAACTTGGGCTGGCTGTAGGCACTTTTAAATTGGTTCCAGGGGTACACGGGCAGCAGTGGTCTGGTCTGTGGAAGTCTAGTGGAAGGAGTGACCGCAGACAGGCTTCGAAGGCCTAACATAACAAACTTGGGCTGGCTGTAGGCACTTTTAAATTGGTTCCAGGGGTACACGGGCAGCAGTGGTCTGGTCAGTGGAAGTCTAGTGGAAGGAGTGACCGCAGACAGGCTTCCAAGGCCTAACATAACAAACTTGGGCTGGCTGTAGGCACTTTTAAATTGGTTCCAGGGGTACACGGGCAGCAGTGGTCTGGTCAGTGGAAGTCTAGTGGAAGGAGTGACCGCAGACAGGCTTCCAAGGCCTAACATAACAAACTTGGGCTGGCTGTAGGCACTTTTAAATTGGTTCCAGGGGTACACGGGCAGCAGTGGTCTGGTCTGTGGAAGTCTAGTGGAAGGAGTGACCGCAGACAGGCTTCGAAGGCCTAACATAACAAACTTGGGCTGGCTGTAGGCACTTTTAAATTGGTTCCAGGGGTACACGGGCAGCAGTGGTCTGGTCAGTGGAAGTCTAGTGGAAGGAGTGACCGCAGACAGGCTTCCAAGGCCTAACATAACAAACTTGGGCTGGCTGTAGGCACTTTTAAATTGGTTCCAGGGGTACACGGGCAGCAGTGGTCTGGTCAGTGGAAGTCTAGTGGAAGGAGTGACCGCAGACAGGCTTCCAAGGCCTAACATAACAAACTTGGGCTGGCTGTAGGCACTTTTAAATTGGTTCCAGGGGTACACGGGCAGCAGTGGTCTGGTCTGTGGAAGTCTAGTGGAAGGAGTGACCGCAGACAGGCTTCGAAGGCCTAACATAACAAACTTGGGCTGGCTGTAGGCACTTTTAAATTGGTTCCAGGGGTACACGGGCAGCAGTGGTCTGGTCAGTGGAAGTCTAGTGGAAGGAGTGACCGCAGACAGGCTTCCAAGGCCTAACATAACAAACTTGGGCTGGCTGTAGGCACTTTTAAATTGGTTCCAGGGGTACACGGGCAGCAGTGGTCTGGTCAGTGGAAGTCTAGTGGAAGGAGTGACCGCAGACAGGCTTCGAAGGCCTAACATAACAAACTTGGGCTGGCTGTAGGCACTTTTAAATTGGTTGCAGGGGTACACGGGCAGCAGTGGTCTGGTCAGTGGAAGTCTAGTGGAAGGAGTGACCGCAGACAGGCTTCGAAGGCCTAACATAACAAAATTGGGCTGGCTGTAGGCACTTTAAATTGGTTCCAGGGGTACATGGGCAGCAGTGTATGGTCAGTGGAAGTCTAGTGGAAGGAGTGACGGCAGACAGTCTTCGAAGGCCTAACATAACAAAATTGGGCTGACTGTAGGCACTTTTAAATTGGTTCCAGGGTGACACGGCCAGCAGTGGCCTGGTCAGTGTAGTAGTTGTAGAAAGAAGGGACCGCAGACAGGCTTCGAAGGCCTAACATAACAAAAATGTCAAAACAATGGTATTGTCAGTGCCAGGCATTGAAGGATGTCAGCGCCTAGACTACACATTGGTGAAGCTGTGAGAGTTAATTTTGCTAGTGGTAGAGCACTGTTTGAGCTGGGGGGGGGAACTGTCTTGTGGCCGGCGGTACAGGCACAGGGCCCCTCATATTACAACGGTGTGTCTGACGTTGGGTGCGCACCACCACCGCCAGAGACACTTTATTGTACTATGAGGGACCCAGTGGCAGTGCCGTCGACCAAAAGCGGCCACACCCACCTCTTCAGACAAACAGCACTCTCAAGGGTCCAAGCGCAAAGTGGCGATAGCACGGCCCCGTGTGGGGAGTTTGGCCATTTCGTGAGGTGGAAACATGTCGTATGCTGGACAATCAGGTGAAGAAAATTACGAGATTGGAAAAGTCATTCAGAATAGTCCACAGGCAAGACCTTTTCATAGGAAAGCTAGGTGTCAGCCGGGCAGGGTGGGGCAAAAGATTTTGAAATCCAGTTGTGGTTCATTTTAATGAAGGTTAGATCATCTACATTTTGGGTAGCCAGACGAGTCCTTTTTTCTGTTAGTATTGAACCTGCAGCACTGAATACTCTTTCTGATAGGACACTAGCTGCCGGGCAAGCAAGCTCCTGCAATGCATATTCTGCCAATTCTGGCCAGGTGTCTAATTTGGATGCCCAGTAATCAAATGGGAATGACGGTTGAGGGAGAACGTCGATAAGGGATGAAAAATAGTTTGTAACCATACTGGACAAATGTTGTCTCCTGTCACTTTGAATTGATGCTGCAGTACCTGTCCTGTCTGCGGTCATAGAAAAATCACTCCACAACCTGGTCAGAAAACCCCTCTGGCCAACGCCACTTCTGATTTCTGCCCCTCTAACACCTCTGGTCTGCTGGCCCCTGGAGCTCATGTGAGAACGATCACGGGCGCTGTGTGCAGGGAATGCCAGAAGCAAACGGTCAACAAGAGTTGATTGTTTTGTTGCTAATATTAGTTCCAAGTTCTCATGTGGCATAATATTTTGCAATTTGCCTTTATAGCGAGGATCAAGGAGGCAGGCCAACCAGTAATCGTCATCGTTCATCATTTTTGTAATGCGTGTGTCCCTTTTGAGGATACGCAAGGCATAATCCGCCATGTGGGCCAAAGTTCCCGTTGTCAAATCTGCGGTTGTGCTTGGTTGAGGGGCAGTTGCAGGCAAATCTACGTCACTTGTGTCCCTCAAAAAACCAGAACCCGGCCTTGCCACGCCACCAATTTCCCGTGCCCCCGGGAAAGCTTCCTCATTAAAAATATACTCATCCCCATCATCCTCCTCATCCTCCACCTCCTCTTCGCCCGGTACCTCGTCATGTACACTGCCCTGACCAGACAATCGCTGACTGTCATCAAGGCTTTCCTCTTCCTCTGGTGCAGACGCCTGATCCTTTATGTGCGTCAAACTTTGCATCAGCAGACGCATTAGGGGGATGCTCATGCTTATTATGGCGTTGTCTGCACTAACCAGCCGTGTGCATTCCTCAAAACACTGAAGGACTTGACACATGTCTTGAATCTTCGACCACTGCACACCTGACAACTCCATGTCTGCCATCCTACTGCCTGCCCGTGTATGTGTATCCTCCCACAAAAACATAACAGCCCGCCTCTGTTCGCACAGTCTCTGAAGCATGTGCAGTGTTGAGTTCCACCTTGTTGCAACGTCTATGATTAGGCGATGCTGGGGAAGGTTCAAAGAACGCTGATAGGTCTGCATACGGCTGGAGTGTACAGGCGAACGGCGGATATGTGCGCAAAGTCCACGCACTTTGAGGAGCAGGTCGGATAACCCCGGATAACTTTTCAGGAAGCACTGCACCACCAGGTTTAAGGTGTGAGCCAGGCAAGGAATGTGTTTCAGTTGGGAAAGGGAGATGGCAGCCATGAAATTCCTTCCGTTATCACTCACTACCTTGCCTGCCTCAAGATCTACAGTGCCCAGCCACGACTGCGTTTCTTGCTGCAAGAACTCGGACAGAACTTCCGCGGTGTGTCTGTTGTCGCCCAAACACTTCATAGCCAATACAGCCTGCTGACGTATGCCAGTAGCTGCCCCATAATGGGAGACCTGGTGTGCAACAGTGGCAGGTGCGGATGGAGTGTTTGTGCGACTGCGGTCTGTGGACGAGCTCTTGCTTCTGCAGGAGGACGAGGAGGAGGAGGAGGAGGAGGGGGTGCGAACGGCTACAGACAACTGTTTACTAGACCGTGGGCTAGGCAGAACTGTCCCAAACTTGCTGTCCCCTGTGGACCCTGAATCCACCACATTTACCCAGTGTGCCGTGATGGACACGTAACGTCCCTGGCCATGCCTACTGGTCCATGCATCTGTTGTCAGGTGCACCTTTGTGCTCACAGATTGCCTGAGTGCATGGACGATGCGCTCTTTAACATGCTGGTGGAGGGCTGGGATGGCTTTTCTGGAAAAAAAGTGTCGACTGGGTAGCTCGTAGCGTGGTACAGCGTAGTCCATCAGGTCGTTGAAAGCTTCGCTTTCAACTAACCGGTAGGGCATCATCTCTAACGAGATTAGTCTAGCTATGTGGGCGTTCAAACCCTGTGTACGCGGATGCGAGGCTAAGTATTTCCTTTTTCTAACCATAGTCTCATGTAGGGTGAGCTGGACTGGAGAGCTGGAGATCGTGGAACTAGCGGGGGTGCCGGTGGACATGGCAGACTGAGAGACGGTGGGAGATGGTATTGTTGCCGCCGGTGCCCTAGATGCAGTGTTTCCTACTACGAAACTGGTGATTCCCTGACCCTGACTGCTTTGGCCTGGCAAAGATACCTGCACAGATACAGCAGGTGGTGCGCTAAATGGTGGTCCTACACTGCCGGAAGGGATGTTGCGTTGATGACTAGCTTCATTGGCCGAGGGTGCAACAACCTTAAGGGACGTTTGGTAGTTAGTCCAAGCTTTCAAATGCATGGTGGTTAAATGTCTATGCATGCAACTAGTATTGAGACTTTTCAGATTCTGACCTCTGCTTAAGGAAGTAGAACATTTTTGACAGATGACTTTGCGCTGATCAATTGGATGTTGTTTAAAAAAATGCCAGACTGCACTCTTTCTAGCATCGGATACCTTTTCAGGCATTGCAGACTGAGCTTTAACCGGATGGCCACGCTGTCCTCCACCAGGTTTTGGCTTTGCCACGCGTTTTGGGCAAGATACGGGCCCGGCAGATGGAACCTGTGGCGATGTTGATGCCTGCTGCGGCCCCTCCTCCTCCTCTGCTTCAGAACTGCTGCCGCCTGCACCCTGTTCCCCCAATGGCTGCCAATCGGGGTCAAGAACTGGGTCATCTAATAACTCTTCTTGTACCTCCTGCGCAACTTCGTCTGTGTCACCGTGTCGTTCGGTGGTATAGCGTTCGTGATGGGGCAACATAGTCTCATCAGGGTCTGATTCTTGATCAGCACCCTGCGAGGGCAATGTTGTGGTCTGAGTCAAAGGACCAGCATAGTAGTCTGGCTGTGGCTGTGCGTCAGTGCACTCCATGTCAGATTCAATTTGTAATGGGCATGGACTGTTAACTGCTTCACTTTCTAAGCCAGGGACGGTATGTGTAAAGAGCTCCATGGAGTAACCCGTTGTGTCGCCTGCTGCATTCTTCTCTGTTGTTGTTTTTGCTGAAGAGGACAAGGAAGTGACTTGTCCCTGACCGTGAACATCCACTAACGACGCGCTGCTTTTACTTTTACCAGTTTCACGAGAGGAGGCAAAAGAGCTAGAGGCTGAGTCAGCAAGATAAGCCAAAACTTGCTCTTGCTGCTCCGGCTTTAAAAGCGGTTTTCCTAATCCCAGAAAAGGGAGCGTTCGAGGCCTTGTGTAGCCGGACGACGAACCTGGCTCCACAGCTCCAGACTTAGGTGCAATATTTTTTTCCCCACGACCACCTGATGCTCCACCACTACCACTACCCTCATTACCAGCTGACAATGAACGCCCCCGGCCACGACCTCTTCCACTAGACTTCCTCATTGTTTTAAAAACGTAACCAAACTAACGTTATTTGTTGCAGTCACACAACTTACACGGTGAGCTATAACTTCAGTATGATTTAGCTACCCCTTTACAGGTTGGTGAGACCACAGCGAAAATCAGGCCCAATGTTACACACTCTTTTTTTGGTGGCTGCAAATTAGAGAGATGCCCCACACGCAGGACTGTCACTGAAGCACAAATGTTAATATTAATGTCACACTATTATTTTTTATTTTTTTTAATTTTTTTCAGGAACACTTTAGAAACCCCCCCCAAAAAAAAAAAAATAGATTTTTGCAGGGAGAATTTAGAAAACAAATGTAACAAACTATATGCTTTCTATGGGCCACTGAGTGAGAGATGACGCACACAGGAATCAGGAGTGGCACACAAGCCCAGAGGCCAATATTTTTCTACCAATGATTGATGGAGTTATTTTCTCTGGTAGATTTTAGAACCCAAATCAAGGAAAAAAAATATAGGCTTTCTATGGACCACAATTGGAGAGAGAGAGAGAGAGAGAGAGAGAGAGAGAGATGGCACACCCAGGAGTCAAGACTGGCACACAAGCAGAAAGGCCAATATTAATCTCCCATTTTTTTGGGGGGTTTGTTTTTTTTTTTTTTTCAGGGAGACTTTAGAAAAAAAAATAATAAAAAAAATATGATTTTATCAGGAAGAATTTAGAAACCAAATAAAATAAAATTATTTTTTCAGGGAGAATTTATAAAACAAATAAAAACAAAAATAGGCGTTCTATGGCCCACTGACTGAGAGATGACGCACACAGGAGTCAGGAGTGGCACACAAGCCCAGAGGCCAATATTTTTCTACCAATGATTGATGTAGTTATTTTCTCTGGTAGATTTTAGAACCCAAATCAAGGAAAAAAAATATAGGCTTTCTATGGACCACAATTGGAGAGAGAGAGAGAGAGAGAGAGAGAGAGATGGCACACCCAGGAGTCAAGACTGGCACACAAGCAGAAAGGCCAATATTAATCTCCCACTGTTTTTTTTGGTTGTTTTTTTTTTTTTTTTTTCAGGGAGACTTTAGAAAAAAAAATAATAAAAAAAATATGATTTTATCAGGAAGAATTTAGAAACCAAATAAAATAAAATGATTTTTTCAGGGAGAATTTATAAAACAAATAAAAACAAAAATAGGCGTTCTATGGCCCACTGACTGAGAGATGACGCACACAGGAGTCAGGAGTGGCACACAAGCCCAGAGGCCAATATTTTTCTACCAATGATTGATGTAGTTATTTTCTCTGGTAGATTTTGGAACCCAAATCAAGGAAAAAAAATATAGGCTTTCTATGGACCACAATTGGAGAGAGAGAGAGAGAGAGAGAGAGAGAGAGATGGCACACCCAGGAGTCAAGACTGGCACACAAGCAGAAAGGCCAATATTAATCTCCCACTGTTTTTTTTGGTTGTTTTTTTTTTTTTTTTTCAGGGAGACTTTAGAAAAAAAAATAATAAAAAAAATATGATTTTATCAGGAAGAATTTAGAAACCAAATAAAATAAAATGATTTTTTCAGGGAGAATTTATAAAACAAATAAAACCAAAAATAGGCGTTCTATGGCCCACTGACTGAGAGATGACGCACCCAGGAGTCAAGACTGGCACACAAGCAGAAAGGCCAATATTAATCTCCCACTGTTTTTTTTTTTCAGGGAGACTTTAGAAAAAAAAATAATAAAAAAAATATGATTTTATCAGGAAGAATTTAGAAACCAAATAAAATAAAATGATTTTTTCAGGGAGAATTTAGAAAACAAATAAAACCAAAAATAGGCGTTCTATGGCCCACTGACTGAGAGAGAGAGAGAGAGATGGAACGCTTAGTACTGGCACACAAGCCCAAAGGGCAATATTAATCTCCCTTTTTTTCCAGGGAGAATTTCTAAAACCCAAAAAAAAAAAAAAATAGGCTTTCTATGGCCCACTATTTGTGAGAGAGATGGCACGCTCAGGACTGGCACAGATGGCACGCTCAGGACTGGCACAGAAGCCCAGAGGCCAATATTAATCTCCCTTTTTTTCTGGGAGAATTTATAAAACCAAAAAAATATTTAAATAGGCTTTCTATGGCCCACTATTTGTGAGAGAGATGGCACGCTCAGGACTGGCACAGATGGCACGCTCACAACTGGCACACAAGCCCAGAGGCCAATATTAATCTCCCTTTTTTCAGGGAAAATTTATAAAACCAAAAAAAAAATTAAATAGGCTTTCTATGGCCCACTATTTGTGAGAGAGATGGCACGCTCAGGACTGGCACAGATGGCACGCTCACAACTGGCACACAAGCCCAGAGGCCAATATTAATCTCCCTTTTTTCAGGGAAAATTTATAAAACAAAAAAAAAAATTAAATAGGCTTTCTATGGCCCACTATTTGTGAGAGAGATGGCACGCTCAGGACTGGCACAGATGGCACGCTCACAACTGGCACACAAGCCCAGAGGCCAATATTAATCTCCCTTTTTTTCAGGGAGAATTTATAAAACCAAAAAAAAAATTAAATAGGCTTTCTATGGCCCACTATTTGTGAGAGAGATGGCACGCTCAGGGCTGGCACAGATGGCACGCTCAGGACTGGCACACAAGCCCAGAGGCCAATATTAATCTCCCTTTTTTTCAGGGAGAATTTATAAAACCCAAAAAAAAATAAAATAGGCTTTCTATGGCCCACTATTTGTGAGAGAGATGGCACACTCAGGACTGGCACACAAGCCCAAAGGCCAATATTAATCTCCCACTGTATTTTTATCAGGGAGAATTTATACACCCCACAAAAAAAAATACAGAAAAATGAAAAGGCTTTCTATGGCCCACTATGTGAGAGAGATGGCACACACAGGGATGGCACTCTAGCAGAAATGCCAAATTGCCAATCTTAATCTCCCACCAAAAAAAAAAAAAAAAAAAAAAACAGGGAATGTCCTACAATTACTATCTCCCTGCCTGCAGTAATCTCAGCCAGGTATGGCAGGCAGCTACTATCTCCCTGCCTGCAGTAATCTCAGCCAGGTATGGCAGGCAGCAATAAGGAGTGGACTGATGCACAAATGAAATAAAAAGTGTGGACAAACAAAAAAGATAGCTGTGCAGAAAGGAAGGAACAAGAGGATTTGTGCTTTGAAAAAAGCAGTTGGTTTGCACAGCGGCGTACACACAGCAATGCAGCTATCAGGGAGCCTTCTAGGGCAGCCCAATGAGCTACAGCGCTGAGGGAAAAAAAAAAAAAAAAAAAACTTCCACTGTCCCTGCACACCGAGGGTGGTGTTGGACAGTGCAAATCGCTGCAGCACAAGCGGTTTTGTGGTTAATGGACCCTGCCTAACGCTATCCCTGCTTCTGACAAAGCGGCAGCAACCTCTCCCTAAGCTCAGATCAGCAGCAGTAAGATGGCGGTCGGCGGGAACGCCTCTTTATAGCCCCTGTGACGTCGCAGACAGCAAGCCAATCACTGCAATGCCCTTCTCTAAGATGGTGGGGACCAGGACCTATGTCATCATGCTGCCCACACTCTGCGTTTACCTTCATTGGCTGAGAAATGGCGCTTTTCGCGTCATTGAAACGCGACTTTGGCGCGAAAGTCGCGTACCGCATGGCCGACCCCGCACAGGGGTCGGATCGGGTTTCATGAAACCCCGACTTAGCCAAAAGTCGGCGACTTTTGAAAATGTTCGACCCGTTTCGCTCAACCCTACTCATGGATGATGATGTCATTGAAACTGTTTCTGGTCCCAGTCCGTGGGTCTCTCCACTTGTGGTAGTTCCGAAACCAAAGACTCCAGAGCAGGTAAGACTATGTGTTGACATGCGCCTGCCCAACACTGCTATTCAAAGGGAAAGACACATCTCACCCACAATTGATGACATTATTCATTTATTAAATGGAGCAACTGTTTTTTCAAAGCTCGACCTCAATAAGGGCTATCATCAATTAGAATTGAGTCCAGAATCCAGATACTTAACAACATTTTCCACCCATGTGGGTCTCAGAAGATACAAAAGATTGACGTTTGGGGTCTGCTCAGCAGCAGAAATTTTTCAAGATACGATAAGGAGCGTCATTCAACACATTCCAAATGCCTTTAATTACAGTGATGACATACTGGTTTTTGGGAAAACTCAAGCTGAACATAATCGTGCTCTATATGCTATCTTTGAATGTCTGCTCTCTGCTGGACTCACTTTAAACAAAGAAAAATGCGAATTTGATAAAAATTCATTGGAGTTCTATGGTCACATTTTCTCGGCAGAAGGAGTACGACCTGATCCCAAGAAAGTGGAATCCATCAGAGCAGCTTCAATTCCACAGGATGCCAGTGAAGTGCGCTCTTTTCTTGGAATGGCAAGTTACTGTGCTAGATATATTCCAAATTTTTCGACAATCAGCACTCCATTAAGGGAACTTACGAAACAAAATTGCGTTTTTCAATGGTCCCAAGACTGTCAGGCCTCTTTTGAAACAATCAAAAACGAACTCTGCTCGACAACCACCATGGCCTATTTTGATCCAGCTCTTCGAACCGAACTGATTGTGGATGCTAGTCCCGTGGGACTGGGTGCAATTTTAGCACAATACAAGGATGACAATCAAAGTCCCCACATCATTTCTTATGCAAGTAAAAGCTTAACAAGCACTGAAAGAAAGTATTCACAACCTGAAAAAGAAAGCTTGGCAGTCGTCTGGGGATGTGAACACTTTCACTTATTTCTCTATGGCGCTCCCTTCACTATTGTCACAGATCACCAAGCTCTCCTTACAATTTTTGGAAATCCCCGAGCTAAAATGCCAGCACGGATTGAACGATGGGGTCTACGTCTACAGGACTATAATTACAAAATTGTTCACAAACCTGGAAAATACAGCAATCCGGCTGATTATCTCTCAAGACATCCCACGAATGATGATTTACCTGTGCATTCCTCCATTGAAGAATACATCCACTTTGTTGCAGCTCACGCCGTGCCAAAAGCACTTTCTGTTGATCAGTTTGTGAATACGACAACAAGTGACAAGACACTCCGTGCCTTAATACAAATTATCCAAAATAGAAGGTGGCATGAAATTCAAAAGAAAAAATTTCCTGAAGATGGGATTGATCTGAAAGAGTTAAAACTATTTTCAAATGTACGTGAGGAATTATCAGTCACTGAAGATCAACTCATCCTTCGTGGTACCAAACTGGTTGTACCTAAGGCCTTGCGCAACCAAGTCATACAGATAGCACACGAAGGTCATCTAGGAATTGTTGGCACAAAAAAGTTACTCAGAGAAAAAGTGTGGTTCCCAAATATGGATAAATTGGTGGAAGAGAAAATTGGACATTGCTCCACTTGTCAATTAATTACTCCATCATCAACTCTAGAGCCATTACAAATGTCTCCGTTACCCACTGCTGTATGGGAGGAAGTGGCAGTCGACATATATGGACCATTACCAAATGGCCAATACATTCTAGTAACAATTGATGAATATTCTAGATACCCTGTCATTTCATTCATCTCTTCAACGTCTGCTAATAGTGTCATACCAGAACTGGACGACATATTCTCTGCATATGGCATTCCAAGGGTGGTCAAAACAGATAATGGACCTCCATTCAATGGACATGTGTTTGCACAGTTTTCTGAATACTTGGGGTTCAGCCACAGAAAAATCACACCTTGCTGGCCGCAAGCTAATGGAATCGTAGAACGTTTCATGCGCACCATGGGGAAACGAATCAAGGCAGCTAGCCTGGAGCACACCCCACTGAAACAGTCACTATACAAATTCCTGCGCAATTACCGCAACACGCCACATTCCACCACTAATGCTGCGCCATCTCATCTAATGTTCAGCAGAACTCTTCGTACACGGATCCCTGATGTGACCAGTCATCCCTTACCAAATGACTCTTCAGTGCGATCAACGGATTTCTTTAACAAGCAAGCCATGAAACATTATGCAGACAGAAGGCGACGGGCACAGCCATGTGCCATCAAAAGAGGTGATATGGTTGTTGTGCGTCAAAAATCAACCAACAAAACCTCAGCTGTATATAGTCCTGCAAAATATAATGTTACTGAGAGAAAAGGCAGTATGGTCACGGCTGAGCGAGACGGACACTCCATCACTCGAAATTCCTCACATTTTAAAATCATACCGCAGAACAATGGTAATGAACTCCCACCAGTGGAAGATTTGATACCCGACGGTGGAGAGGACCAACAAGAGGTGACTGATCTGTCAGCACTGGACACCCCCAATGAACCCAGACATTACCCTACACGGGAAAGAAGGGCTCCATCGAGACTTATTGAAGAGATATAGTTTAAAAAAAAAGGGGAATAAGACAATACAGATATATGGTTTTTCTTGGACATTTTCATGTTGTTACATTGTCAATATTTGTTTTAGGTTGTTAATGTATATATATAAAAAAAAAAAAAGGGGGATGATGTAATGTATAAGAATTAGATCTGTCTCTTTAAGAAAGCGAGGGCGGGAGTTGAGAGGAGTTTCAGTTTCAGTTCTGGCCTGAGGAGGAAATCTTATGCTGCTGTTATGATGTTGTGCTGGAGGAAAAGAGAAGAATAAAATACAGTTAAAGCTTACTCTCTCTTAAATTCCTTACACCGTGTGGACATTACAGTAAGTGTCTGAAAAAGCAGCTTCTAGTTTGGCTTCTTATCCTAAATCATGTAGCAAGGCTCTTTAAAGGGTCAATTTAGACTTTAAGGATTGCTAAATCCAATAGCTGGCACTAGAGTTCCTGTCCTTTTCGTCTGTGAAGAGGTTCACTTTTTTATGTACGAGAAAAATCCCTACTGTCTTATTGTGGCCTAACACACAACTCTGAGCTTTCAGAAGTTTAAGGACATTTGTATTTCCAAATGTTTTTAGGTCCACTTAAAAGATTGAAAATCTTTGGAGATGGATCTTTTTTACTTAATTTTTTAATGTGGTTTTATAGCAAAAGGTCATTCCTTTATAAAGGCCACAAGTGCCTCACGGTACATGGAACTGCATCTGCAGCTGCTGATATAAGTGTCAGAATTATTGGTATCCTGATCAAAGGAGAGAAAGGAACAGAACAGTAGCAGTCTTCTCAGGCAAGGTGCAGAGCTTCCAAAAGACTGATTCAAAGGCTCTATCACACTAAAGAGCAGAAAGAGGATCAACAGAGGGAACAACGGGCTCCACATATTTCCGCAACAAAGATCTATGGAAGACATTATGGATAGCAAAAGAGGCCGGAAGCGCCAGACGAAAAGACACCGGATTAATAATCTCAGAAATCCTATAAGGACCAATAAACCGAGGCTTCAACTTAGGAGAAGAAACCTTCATAGGAACATGACGGGAAGATAACCAAACCAGATCCCCAACCCGAAGCCGGGAACCAACACAGCGACGTCGGTTAGCAAAACGTTGAGCCTCCTCCTGAGACAACACCAAATTGTCCACCACCTGAGCCCAAATCTGCTGCAACCTGTCAACCACAGAATCCACACCAGGAAAGTTAGAAGACTCAACCTGCCCAGAAAAAAAACGAGTATGAAAACCAAAATTACAAAAGAAAGGTGAAACCAAAGTAGCCGAACTAGCCCGATTATTAAGGGCAAACTCGGCCAATGGCAAAAAAGCCACCCAATCATCCTGATCAGCAGACACAAAGCATCTCAAATAATTCTCCAAAGTCTGATTAGTACGCTCGGTCTGGCCATTTGTCTGAGGATGAAATGCAGAAGAAAAAGACAAATCAATGCCCAGCCTAGCACAAAAGGCCCGCCAAAACCTAGAAACAAACTGGGAACCTCTGTCGGACAAAATATTCTCAGGAATACCATGCAAACGGACCACATGCTGAAAAAACAACGGAACCAAATCAGAAGAAGAAGGCAATTTAGGCAAAGGCACCAAATGAACCATCTTAGAGAACCGGTCACAAACAACCCAGCTAACGGACATCCTCTGGGAAACAGGAAGATCGGAAATAAAATCCATAGAAATATGCGTCCAGGGCCTCTCAGGGACCGGCAATGGCAAAAGCAACCCACTAGCACGGGAGCAACAAGGCTTGGCCCGCGCACAAGTCCCACAGGACTGCACAAAAGAACGCACATCACGTGACAAAGAAGGCCACCAAAATGACCTACCAACCAAGTCTCTGGTATCAAAAATGCCAGGATGACCAGCCAACACAGAACAGTGAACCTCAGAAATCACTCTACTAGTCCATCTGTCAGGAACAAACAGCTTCCCCACAGGACAACGATCAGGTTTGTCAGCCTGAAATTTCTGAAGAACCCGTGGTAAATCAGGAAAAATGGCAGAAAGGACCACCCCTTCCTTCAAAATACCGACTGGTTCCAAGACCTCAGGAGAATCAGGTAAAAAACTCCTAGAGAGGGCATCAGCCTTAATATTCTTAGAACCCGGAAGGTACGAGACCACGAAATCAAAACGAGAAAAAAACAAGGACCATCGAGCCTGTCTAGAAATTAACCGTTTGGCAGACTCGAGGTAAATTAGATTCTTATGATCGGTCAAGACCACAATACGGTGCTTAGCTCCCTCAAGCCAATTTCGCCACTCCTCAAACGCCCACTTCATAGCCAACAACTCCCGATTGCCGACATCATAATTGCATTCAGCAGGCGAAAACTTACGGGAAAAGAAGGCACACGGTTTCATTAAGGAACAAACAGGATCCCTCTGAGACAAAACAGCCACTGCCCCAATCTCAGAAGCGTCAACCTCAACCTGAAACGGAAGAGAAACATCCAGTTGACGCAACACAGGAGCAGAAGTAAAACAATGCTTAAGTTCCTGAAAGGCAGAGACAGCCGCAGGGGACCAATTCGCCATATCAGCGTCAAATCAGTCAAGGGTTTAACCATGCTGGAAAAATTAGCAATGAAACGGCGATAAAAGTTAGCAAAACCCAAAAATTTCTGAAGGCGCTTCACGGATGTGGGCTGAATCTAATCATGCATGGCCTGAACCTTAACCGGATCCATCTCTATAGACGAGGGAGAAAAAATAAAGCCCAAAAAGGAAATCTTCTGCACCCCAAAAAGACACTTAGATCCTTTCACAAACAAGGCATTGTCACAAAGGATCTGAAATACCATCCTGACCTGCTGCACGTGAGACTCCCAATCATCGGAAAAAATCAAAATATCGTCCAAATATACAATCAGGAATTTATCAAGATAATCCCGGAAGATATCATGCATGAAGGACTGAAAAACAGATGGAGCATTAGAGAGTCCGAATGGCATCACAAGGTATTCAAAATGGCCCTCGGGCGTGTTAAACGCAGTTTTCCATTCATCACCCTGCTTAATACGAACAAGGTTATAAGCCCCCCGAAGGTCAATCTTAGTAAACCAACTAGCTCCCTTAATCCTAGCAAACAAATCGGAAAGCAAAGGTAAAGGATATTGAAACTTGACCGTGATCTTATTCAAGAGGCGATAATCAATACAGGGTCTTAAGGAACCATCTTTTTTAGCAACAAAAAAGAACCCAACGGTGAGGAAGATGGCCGAATATGCCCTTTCTCCAAAGACTCCTTAATATAGCTCCGCATGGCGGTATGTTCAGGTACAGACAGGTTGAAAAGTCGACCATTAGGAAACTTACAGCCTGGAATCAAGTCAATAGCACAATCGCAGTCCCTGTGTGGTGGAAGGAAACTGGACTTGGGCTCATCGAATACATCCAGAAAATCAGACAAAAACTCCGGAATTTCAGAAGAGGGAGAAGGGGCGATAGACATCAGAGGAACATCATTATGAACCCCCTGACAACCCCAACTAGTCACAGACATGGACTTCCAATCCAAAACAGGATTATGTACTTGCAACCATGGAAAACCCAGCCTGATAGCATCATGCAAATTATGCAACACCAGAAATCGACAATCTTCCTGATGGGCTGGCGCCATGCGCATGGTCACCTGTGTCCAAAACTGGGGCTTATTTTTAGCCAAGGGTGTAGCACCAATGCCCCTTAAAGGAATAGGGTTCTGCAAAGGCTGCAAGGGAAAACCACAATACCTGGCAAACTCAAAGTCCATTAAGTTCAAGGCGGTGCCTGAATCCACAAACGCCATGACAGAAAATGATGACAATGAACAGATCAAGGACACAGATAACAGAAATTTAGGTTGTACAGTACTGATGATAAATGAACTGGTGATCCTCTTGGTCCGCTTGGGGCAGACAGAAATGACATGGGAAGCGTCGCCACAATAATATCACAACCTATTCTGACGTCTAAAACCTTGTCGTTCCGTTCTAGACAGAATCCT
This sequence comes from Ranitomeya imitator, assembly GCF_032444005.1. Taxonomy (NCBI): domain Eukaryota; kingdom Metazoa; phylum Chordata; class Amphibia; order Anura; family Dendrobatidae; genus Ranitomeya; species Ranitomeya imitator. Next base: position 59,257,095 of record NC_091289.1, read on the forward strand.
ATCACATTGCATTGAAAATGCCCAATCCTGTGGATCACCACGCAGCAGGGAAATTATGATTTTAACTTGTTGAATGGAATCACCGGAGGATCGAGGTTTCAATGCAAAAAATAGTTTACAGTTGTTTTTAAAACTTCAAAATTTGGACAAGTCACCAAAAAACAAATCAGGAGTATGTATCTTCGGTTCTAAAGCAGGAGTCTGAACAATGTAATCAGAAATACACTGTACTCTAGCAGCAAGCTGGTCTACACGAGAAACTAATTCCAGAACATTCATGCTAGCACAAGGCTCTTCAGCCACCCAGAGATAAAGAGGGAGGAAAAGACAAAACAGACTGGAGAAAAAAAAATGGCTCAAGATCTTTCCACCCTTCTTCTGAGATGCAATTAACTCATTGTTGGCCAGTAGTACTGTTATGATCAGGTGGCCTTGGAGCAGCATGAAAAGACCTTCGCTGGAACAGTGGTAACTTTACTGACCGCAAACCCTGATCCTATCACTGCAACTAGAAGTAGCCGTGGGGTGTGCCTAACCAGACCTAGACTCCTCGACACAGCCTAAGGACTAAATATCCCTAAAGATGGAAATTAGAAAACTCTCTTGCCTCAGAGTAGATCCCCAAAGGATAGGCAGCCCCCCACAAATAATGACTGTGAGTAGGAGAGGAAAAGACACACGCAGACAGAAAACAGGGATAAGCAAAGGAGGCACTTCTACCTAGATAGGAAAGGATAGTACAGGATACTATGCGGTCAGCATAAAACACTACAAAATATCCACAGCAGATAAATACAAAAACTCCACCACCTAACTAAAGATGTGGAGAGTATATCTACGACTCCAGCGAATCCAACTAGACTGAGAAAAACATCAGGCACAGTCTAGCAGGAACAAAATAGAAACAAGATAAGCACAGAAAATAAACGCACAGCAGTGTGTATAAAAAAATTAAGCAAACACTTATCTTAGCTGAATTGGCAGCAAGCAGGAGAGGCCAGGCAGGGAACCAACACTTCCAAAGGAACATTGACTACTGGTAAGGACTAATGAGTCCTGCAAAGCTAAATACCCCAGTCAGAATTGCAATTAGCCGAAACACCTGTCCAAAACTGCTGCTCAGGAATAACTGCATTATCATCAACAACCACCGGAGGTAGCCCAAGAGCATAATTCACAACAGGGGTCCCTGTCAGACATGGGAACGTGGCAGGTGCCTAGCGAACAGAACAGAATGTAACGGAACAGTGCCTGCACTACCTTGCGGCGGTATCCTAAGAAAGAGACACGAAGGGAAGGATATTGTGGAACAGTGTAAACGAGATCAAGCACAAAGGAGTACCAGTAGGAGTCATGCCGTGAGACTGAGGCAACATCCTACTGAGGCGCGTAGCCGGTGGCCGGAACACCGCGGGAGTAACTGACTCTAGGCCTTACTTCGAACTCCGCAGGACAGTTAATTATAGGTTGGCTGTCTACCTTAAATTTCCTAAGAAGACATAGGGGGCAACAGTGGGAGAGGGGTGCCTCTAGGGTCCCGGAAGACCTCCAGGCCTTCCGGTCATACGGGTGCGTCCTAGCCAAAACATACTGGGGGACAAGAAACTAGTAACATCTGGAACTAAAGAAGGAGAGAGAGCTGTAGAGAACGAACGAACGAGAACAGCAGTTGTGGGGACTATTCCGAATGCTCAGCAGGGTAGGTGTTATGAGAGGCAATTCAGTACCACAATGAACATAGCGGTCAGAGCACATACAGTGATCTGACAATAACCCAAAATCATAGAACGAGCTCTGAGACGTGGGAACTTTGCAGACCGCAATCCCTAATCCTCTCCAAACAACACTAGAGGCAGCTGTGGATTGCGCCTAACTCTGCCTATGCAACTCGGCACAGCCTGAGAAACTAACTAGCCTGAAGATAGAAAATAAGCCTACCTTGCCTCAGAGAAATACCCCAAAGGAAAAGGCAGCCCCCCACATATAATGACTGTGAGTTAAGATGAAAAGACAAACGTAGAGATGAAATAGATTCAGCAAAGTGAGGCCCGACTTTCTTAATAGAGCGAGGATAGGAAAGATAACTTTGCGGTCTACACAAAACCCTAAAGAAAACCACGCAAAGGGGGCAAAAAGACCCTCCGTACCGAACTAACGGCACGGAGGTACACCCTTTGCGTCCCAGAGCTTCCAGCAACAAATAAGACAAGCTGGACAGAAAAAATAGCAAACAAATAGCAAAGAAGAACTTAGCTATGCAGAGCAGCAGGCCACAGGAATGATCGAGGGAAAAACAAGTCCAACACTGGAACATTGACAGGAAGCCAGGATCAAAGCATTAGGTGGAGTTAAGTAGAGAAGCACCTAACGACCTCACCAGATCACCTGAGGGAGGAAATTCAGAAGCCGCAGTACCACTTACCTCCACAAATGGAAGCTCCCAGAGAGAATCAGCCGAAGTACCACTTGTGACCACAGGAGGGAGCTCTGCCACAGAATTCACAACAGTACCCCCCCCTTGAGGAGGGGTCACCGAACCCTCACCAGAGCCCCCAGGCTGACCAGGATGAGCCACATGAAAGGCACGAACAAGATCGGGAGCATGGACATCAGAGGCAAAAACCCAGGAATTATCTTCCTGAGCATAACCCTTCCATTTAACCAGATACTGGAGTTTCCGTCTTGAAACACGAGAATCCAAAATCTTCTCCACAATATACTCCAATTCCCCCTCCACCAAAACCGGGGCAGGAGGGTCAACAGATGGAACCATAGGTGCCAAGTATCTCCGCAACAATGACCTATGGAATACGTTATGTATGGAAAAAGAATCTGGGAGGGTCAGACGAAAAGACACAGGATTAAGAACCTCAGAAATCCTATACGGACCAATGAAATGAGGTTTAAACTTAGGAGAGGAAACCTTCATAGGAATATGACGAGAAGATAACCAAACCAGATCCCCAACACGAAGTCGGGAACCCACACGGCGTCTGCGATTAGCGAAACGTTGAGCCTTCTCCTGAGACAAGGTCAAATTGTCCACTACATAAGTCCAAATCTGCTGCAACCTGTCCACCACAGAATCCACACCAGGACAGTCCGAAGACTCAACCTGTCCTGAAGAGAAACGAGGATGGAACCTAGAATTGCAGAAAAATGGCGAAACCAAGGTAGCCGAGCTGGCCCGATTATTAAGGGCGAACTCAGCCAAAGGCAAAAAGGACACCCAGTCATCCTGATCGGCAGAAACAAAGCATCTCAGATATGTTTCCAAGGTCTGATTGGTTCGTTCGGTCTGGCCATTAGTCTGAGGATGGAAAGCCGAGGAAAAAGACAAGTCAATGCCCATCCTACCACAAAATGCTCGCCAAAACTTCGAAACAAACTGGGAACCTCTGTCAGAAACTATATTCTCCGGAATGCCATGTAAACGAACCACATGCTGGAAGAACAATGGCACCAAATCAGAAGAGGAAGGCAATTTAGACAAGGGTACCAGATGGACCATCTTAGAAAAGCGATCACAGACCACCCAAATGACTGACATCTTTTGAGAAACGGGAAGATCTGAAATAAAATCCATAGAGATATGTGTCCAAGGCCTCTTCGGGACCGGCAAGGGCAAAAGCAACCCACTGGCACGAGAACAGCAGGGCTTAGCCCGAGCACAAGTCCCACAGGACTGCACAAAAGCACGCACATCCCGCGACAGAGACGGCCACCAAAAGGATCTAGCCACTAACTCTCTGGTACCAAAGATTCCAGGATGACCAGCCAACACCGAACAATGAACCTCAGAGATAACTTTATTGGTCCACCTATCAGGGACAAACAGTCTCTCCGCTGGACAACGATCAGGTTTATTAGCCTGAAATTTTTGCAGCACCCGCCGCAAATCAGGGGAGATGGCAGACACAATTACTCCTTCCTTGAGGATACCCGCCGGCTCAGACAAACCCGGAGAGTCGGGCACAAAACTCCTAGACAGAGCATCCGCCTTCACATTTTTAGAGCCCGGAAGGTACGAAACCACAAAGTCAAAACGGGCAAAAAACAGCGACCAACGAGCCTGTCTAGGATTCAACCGCTTAGCAGACTCGAGATAAGTCAAGTTCTTATGATCAGTCAATACCACCACGCGATGCTTAGCTCCTTCAAGCCAATGACGCCACTCCTCGAATGCCCACTTCATGGCCAGCAACTCTCGGTTGCCCACATCATAATTTCGCTCAGCAGGCGAAAACTTCCTGGAAAAAAAAAGCGCATGGTTTCATCACTGAGCAATCAGAACCTCTCTGCGACAAAACAGCCCCTGCTCCAATCTCAGAAGCATCAACCTCGATCTAGAACGGAAGAGAAACATCTGGTTGACACAACACAGAGGCAGAAGAAAAACGACGCTTCAACTCTTGAAAAGCTTCCACCGCAGCAGAAGACCAATTGACCAAATCCGCACCCTTCTTGGTCAAATCGGTCAATGGTTTGGCAATACTAGAAAAATTGCAGATGAAGCGACGATAAAAATTAGCAAAGCCCAGGAACTTTTACAGACTTTTCAGAGATGTCGGCTGAGTCCAATCATGGATGGCTTGGACCTTAACAGGATCCATCTCGATAGTACAAGGGGAAAAGATGAACCCCAAAAATGAAACCTTCTGCACACCAAAGAGACACTTTGATCCCTTCACAAACAAAGAATTAGCACGCAGGACCTGAAAAACCGTTCTGACCTGCTTCACGTGAGACTCCCAATCATCCGAGAAGATCAAAATGTCATCCAAGTACACAATCAGGAATTTATCCAGGTACTCTCGGAACATGTCATGCATTAAGGACTGAAACACTGATGGAGCATTGGCAAGTCCGAATGGCATCACAAGATACTCAAAATGACCCTCGGGCGTATTAAATGCAGTTTTCCATTCATCGCCTCGCCTGATTCGCACCAGATTATACGCACCACGAAGATCTATCTTGGTGAACCAACTAGCCCCCTTAATCCGAGCAAACAAATCAGATAACAATGGCAAGGGGTACTGAAATTTAACCGTGATCTTATTTAGAAGGCGGTAATCTATACAAGGTCTCAACGAACCATCCTTCTTGGCTACAAAAAAGAACCCTGCTCCTAGTGGTGACGATGACGGGCGGATATGCCCCTTCTCCAGGGATTCCTTCACATAACTGCGCATAGCGGCGTGCTCAGGCACGGATAAATTAAACAGTCGACCTTTTGGGAATTTACTACCAGGAATCAAATTGATAGCACAATCACAATCCCTATGCGGAGGTAGGGTATCGGACTTGGGCTCATCAAATACATCCCGGTAATCAGACAAGAACTCAGGAACTTCAGAAGGGGTGGATGACGAAATTGACAGAAATGGAACATCACCATGTACCCCCTGACAACCCCAGCTGGACACTGACATGGATTTCCAATCTAATACTGGATTATGGGCTTGTAGCCATGGCAACCCCAACACGACCACATCATGCAGATTATGCAATACCAGAAAGCGAATAACCTCCTGATGTGCAGGAGCCATGCACATGGTCAGCTGGGTCCAGTATTGAGGCTTATTCTTGGCCAAAGGCGTAGCATCAATTCCTCTCAATGGAATAGGACACTGCAAGGGCTCCAAGAGAAACCCACAACGCTTAGCATACTCCAAGTCCATCAAATTCAGGGCAGCGCCTGAATCCACAAATGCCATGACAGAATACGATGACAAAGAGCAGATCAAGGTAACGGACAGAAGAAATTTTGACTGTACCGTACCAATGGTGGCAGACCTAGCGAACCGCTTAGTGCGCTTAGGACAATCAGAGATAGCATGAGTGGAATCACCACAGTAGAAACACAGCCCATTCAGACGTCTGTGTTCTTGCCGTTTAACTCTGGTCAAAGTCCTATCGCACTGCATAGGCTCAGGTTTAAGCTCAGGTAATACCGCCAAATGGTGCACAGATTTACGCTCACGCAAGCGTCGACCGATCTGAATGGCCAAAGACATAGACTCATTCAAACCAGCAGGCATAGGAAATCCCACCATGACATCCTTAAGGGCTTCAGAGAGACCCTTTCTGAACATAGCCGCCAGCGCAGATTCATTCCATTGAGTGAGTACGGACCACTTTCTAAATTTCTGACAATATACCTCTATCTCATCCTGACCCTGACAAAGAGCCAGCAAATTCTTTTCTGCCTGATCCACTGAATTAGGCTCATCGTACAGCAATCCGAGCGCCAGGAAAAACGCATCGACATTACCCAATGCAGGATCTCCTGGCGCAAGAGAAAATGCCCAGTCCTGAGGGTCAAAACCTGTTGAACAGGATCACCAGAGGAACGAGGTTTCAAGGCCAGAAATAGCTTACAATTATTTTTGAAACTCAGAAACTTAGTTCTATCTCCAAAAAAACAAATCAGGAATAGGAATTCTTGGTTCTAACATAGATTTCTGATCAATAGTGTCTTGAATCTTTTGTACTCTTGCCGAGAGCTGATCCACAAATGAAGACAGACTTCTAATGTCCATCGCTACACCTGTGTACTGAACCACCCTAATGTCTAGGGGGAAAAAAAGGCAAAACACAGTGCAAAGAAAAAAAAATGGTCTCAGAACTTCTTTTTTCCCTCTATTGAGAATCATTAGTACTTTTGGCTTCCTGTACTGTTATGAGAGGCAATTCAGTACCACAATGAACATAGCGGTCAGAGCACATACAGTGATCTGACAATAACCGAAAATCATAGAACGAGCTCTGAGACGTGGGAACTCTGCAGACCGCAATCCCTAATCCTCTCCAAACAACACTAGAGGCAGCCGTGGATTGCGCCTAACTCTGCCTATGCAACTCGGCACAGCCTGAGAAACTAACTAGCCTGAAGATAGAAAATAAGCCTACCTTGCCTCAGAGAAATACCCCAAAGGAAATGGCAGCCCCCACATATAATGACTGTGAGTTAAGATGAAAAGACAAACGTAGAGATGAAATAGATTCAGCAAAGTGAGGCCCGACTTTCTTAATAGAGCGAGGATAGGAAAGATAACTTTGCGGTCTACACAAAACCCTAAAGAAAACCACGCAAAGGGGGCAAAAAGACCCTCCGTACCGAACTAACGGCACGGAGGTACACCCTTTGCGTCCCAGAGCTTCCAGCAACAAATTAGACAAGCTGGACAGAAAAAATAGCAAACAAATAGCAAAGAAGAACTTAGCTATGCAGAGCAGCAGGCCACAGGAATGATCCAGGGAAAAACAAGTCCAACACTGGAACATTGACAGGAAGCCAGGATCAAAGCATTAGGTGGAGTTAAGTAGAGAAGCACCTAACGACCTCACCAGATCACCTGAGGGAGGAAATTCAGAAGCCGCAGTACCACTTTCCTCCACAAACGGAAGCTCCCAGAGAGAATCAGCCGAAGTACCACTTGTGACCACAGGAGGGAGCTCTGCCACAGAATTCACAACAGGTAGGACTACAACACAGAGGCGCTAGTGGTAGGCAACGATTTCCATCTGCGAAGGAAACTCTGGATGTGCCCATCGGACCGGCCGGTCTCAGATAGCCCTGTTAAACGTACTCTGGATTGAGGATCCTGAAGTCTACAGTAAAGAGGTAAAGAGACTGCAACCTTGTGTCCTCATTATTGACTGCACCTCACACCATCACCATCCACCTTACTGGGAAGCCCTGGGGACATACTTCACCTATGGGAAGGTATACCATCCATCTGCCATTCCATCACCCCAGCGGACCACACAGCAGCGTCGGTCACCCTGACCGAACACCACAGGTAGCGTCACGAACCCCTGACAAACTGCACCACCTTTATTGGACGCCCCTTAGAAGGGTCGCGGACCGGGTCTAGCTACCCTGACAGCCTCAGAACCGAACCAGAGAGGCCCGGTACCGAGAACTCGTGGCCCTGTGTTTGGGGGCGATCCAACTTGGCGTCACGAACAGGATCGTACTTAAGCCTGAGAAGCAGGTCATGTGTGCCTTGGAATTGTGATTGAAACGTGTTCGGACTGTGATTTATTGCAAAGACTGTGTATTGCTATCTGCCACGAGATTCCCGCCAAAACTGCCACCATTGCAGCGCCACGAGGAGCGCAGGAGAAGAAGAAGGGCGTGGAAGTGGGCGTGAAAGAACTGAAGAGCGCGAAAGATAATGGCCGCTCAGTCTAAATATTTCTGTACCTTGAGGACGTGTCCGTCAGCAGCTGAGATCCGCCTCCTGATCCTCAATGGAGGGCGGAGAAACAAGAAATGAAACCGCCCACGAAGGAGAGAGCGGGAAAAGGACAAGGAGGGAGAAGAACTAAACCACGTGGGAGACGTCATGGCCAGCCGACTGGGATCAGGATCGAAGTGTGGGGTCGGAGAAGAGGACTCCCCCAGCTACCCAGAGAGATACCGCGGCCAGGCGTCACCTGTTGGCCCCCACTTCCTGCAGGCCGGAGTGGACGAGCTCAGCGATCAACTCCGGCGGACGCAGCTGAGCACTGAGGCTGGGTGGAAGGAGACCGTCATCGGGGGCCTCACCAGACGTCTGTCGGAAGCCTCGTCTGGTCCGGAGCGAGAAAGAAGTTCCAGGGCTCCAAAGCCAGAAAGCAAGGCCTTGCCGGAAAGCGAGATACTGCAAACAGAGATGACAACGCCACAGCGCAAGGCCCCGCAGTCAGCGTTCCAGATCCCAGCGGAGACGGAGCAGGCCGGCACCGGAGGGACCGCATCTGAAGCAGGTATGAAGAACAACTCTGCCCCAGTGACAGAAGACCTACTGATAAGCTCCGTAGCAGCGCCACCTGCTGCTATGACTAAGACTAACTCTGAACTGACAAATCCTAATACTACTACCACAGTGGGCATTATTGCCGCTACTGAACCTACTACCAAAATTGACATTCGAACCCAGATGATACCTGAAAAACTGATTAGTGACATTGACACCGCATCGGATGAGAGGTCGAACACAGATCTTTCCAGGCCGGGAAGTGTTCGCTACAAACGGATGCCTTGCAATCTACTGTTGCGAGAATAAACCTCGGAAAACTGCAATTGTACATAGTTAACTCTTTGCTTTCCTTACCACTTTCTACTTAAACCCGTCCAGGGTTAACTCCTAGGGATCCCTTTGTTTACCCGGGATCCCTCTTCTTGTTTGTTTGTTCATCAGTGTTCTAAAAGACTGCCGGATCATGAACAGTGAATGATTCAAAACTGTATTGTATATAGTTTGCATGTTCTTAAAGGTGCTCCCTACTGGTTTTACAAGCGAATGAAGACTTTGCGAAGATAATGCTTCTGGACATGACGCAGAAGGTCTTGCTTTCAGTGGACTTGCAGACAGAGAGAATCTGCACTACGTTCTAGAAACGTGGGTCCCTCTTAAAGGGAATGTTGACATGTTGCCTTAGACAAGATCGAAACGTTAATAATGTTGAAAGTTAATAAAGTTTGATAATGTTAATAAAGATTGAGGACAGGAAAGCTTGAAGTGAACCCGTAGGGGTTAGAGAGAGAGAGCCCTCCTGAGAACCGTAGAATGAAGGTCGGAACAATGACAGTAGGCCCAGCCAAAGAGCTAGGCGGTCCTGCATTGGTGAAGCTAGAACGGAAAGAAAAGTTGAGTTATTTATATAGTATTTTATAGTAGGCCTTTAGTGGGATCAGCTTATATGCCCTTAAAGGAGAAGTTAACTTATTGTTCAGAGTTTGCACTTGGTAGAATACCCGGCTGGGTACTGAGAGTTATTTATAGTCAGAATGTTATTTAAAAATATTTAACCTTTGTTTTTGTTTGTAACATTCAAGTGTTCTCACCTCCCATAAAGGGAAGCATTATTCTAATTACCTGTTTTAAGCATTTAAAAATTTTGTATGTCTTTTGCTGCAATGTATTGTTGTTCTTCTTCCCAGTCCAGGAGTACTGGATTTAACCAGGGGGGAGTGCAGTGCCCCAGAGATCTGGTCGTTGCAGTATGACGCTCTGCCACTAAGGGGAGTGATGGTACGTCTGATGGCACTAAAGGAGTTCTCCTGACCAGGTATCAACAGAACACATTACACTTCACACTCCGGCCACTAGGGGGAGAAAAAGGCTTTATTTTTTGGGCCACTCCTCACACTGGTAAAACTAGGGGTTGGGGAGGAAGTTAGTCAGAAGCTGACTGGGTTGGATTCAGGCAACATCCCGTGGCAGGGGGTGTTGCAGGGAAAAGACACAGGGGGGTCCCTGTCAGGCGTGGGAACCTGGCAGGTGCCTAGCGAACAGAACGTAACGGAACCGCGCCTGCACTACCTAAGAAAGAGACACGAAGGGAAGGATATTGTGGAACAGTGTAAACGAGATCAAGCACAAAGGAGTACCAGTAGGAGTCGTGCTGTGAGACTGAGGCAACATCCTACTGAGGCGCGTAGCCGGTGGCCGGAACACCGCGGGAGTAACTGACTCTAGGCCTTACTTCGAACTCCGCAGGACAGTTAATTATAGGTTGGTTGTCTACCTTAAATTTCCTAAGAAGACATAGGGGGCAACAGTGGGAGAGGGGCGTCTCTAGGGTCCCGGAAGACCTCCAGGCCTTCCCGTCATACGGGTGAGTCCTAGCCAAAACATACTGGGGGACGAGAAACTAGTAACATCTGGAACTAAAGAAAGAGAGAGAGCTGTAGAGAACGACGAACGAGAACAGCAGTTGTGAGGACTATTCCGAATGCTCAGCAGGGTAGGACTACAACACAGAGGCGCTAGTGTAATGACATACCAGAACTGACCATATAAAATGACCATATTAATAAGGAAAACTCAAAATAGATATATGAAAACATAAGAGAACCAAGAGTTTTTAAATCCTAAAGTATAAGAAAAATATATATCCATAAATAATCACAAATGTCCAGAGAAATAACTATCAAAATACCTTTAATATTAATACAAAAAACACACACTAGACATAAAAGAAATACATACAATACAATACAATACACAGAGAAATCACTGGATAGGTCTAATGAACGATAACGCAAACTGGCGGGGGTGGGCAATCCTATAAAAAGAGGGGAGAGGTACTCAAAGATATAAATAAATAATATATCCCAGCAACCAAATATAAAAGCTGGAAGGCACAAGTGTGCACATATAAGAGTAACCACAGAATAACCCTCCTATAAATGGGGAACGACACCAAGGATCACGGGAGCTGCTTGATTACAAAAATAATCCATATGGCTAACTGATCATGCTCCCACGATTCCTAAGATAAAAGTGTAAATAGTGCATATATTCAGTAAATCATGTCTTACCCAGGAAAGCCAGACACCCACCACACAGGTACCCCAACGCGCGTTTCACCGCTGCTTCTTCAGGGGGCAGTCACAGAGGCACTAGTGGTAGGCAACGATTTCCATCTGCGAAGGAAACTCTGGATGTGCCCATCGGACCGGCCGGTCTCAGATAGCCCTGTTAAACGTACTCTGGATTGAGGATCCTGAAGTCTACAGTAAAGAGGTAAAGAGACTGCAACCTTGTGTCCTCATTATTAACTGCACCTCACACCATCACCATCCACCTTACTGGGAAGCCCTGGGGACATACTTCACCTGTGCGAAGGTATACCATCCAGCTGCCAATCCATCACCCCAGCGGACCCCACAGCAGCGTCGGTCACCCTGACCGAACACCACAGGTGGCGTCACGGACCCCTGACAAACTGCACCACCTTTATTGGACGCCCCTTAGCAGGGTCGCGGACCGGGTCTAGCCACCGTGACAGCCACAGAACCGAACCAGAGAGGCCCGGTACCGAGAACTCGTGGCCCTGTGTTTGGGGGCAATCCAGAACGACAGTTCATCATGAATTAGACGAGCTGCGGAATCACACACCTGTTGCGCTCACGTCCTGCTCCAAATTTTGCAACTTCAAGTCAATTTACACCAGAATTTTGCCATAATCATTTTGATGAATCAGGGCCAAAATCTCTGTGAAATTTGGGTCAATAAATCATATTTGTCTATGGAATCTCCCATTGTTTTTTTTTCCTCATGATGAGAAGCTAGAATACTAAAATTAAATAATCTCTTGGTTTGCAGGAGATGAGAAGAGGCTCAAGGATCGGGACTAGATCTTCTATGCCAGAATCCTGTCAAACTTGTCCCGGTTTATCTGCCAAGTAGTGTTGAGCGATACCTTCCGATATTCGGAAATATCGGTATTGGATTGGATAGGCCGATATCCAAAAAATATTGGATATCGCCGATACCAATGCAAGTCAATGGGACAAAAATATCAGAATTAAAATAAACCTTTTCTTTCCTTGTAGGTTAATTCTACATGAAGGAAAACAACTAAGAATAATGTAGGATGTACAGTTAGGGCCAGAAATATTTGGACAGTGACACAAGTTTTGTTATTTTAGCTGTTTTCAAAAACATGTTCAGAAATACAATTATATATATAATATGGGCTGAAAGTGCACACTCCCAGCTGCAATATGATAGTTTCCACATCCAAATCGGAGAAAGGGTTTAGGAATCATAGCTCTGTAATGCATAGCGTCCTCTTTTTCAAGAGACCAAAAGTAATTGGACAATGGACTCTAAGGGCTGCAATTAACTCTGAAGGCATCTCCCTCGTTAACCTGTAATCAATGAAGTAGTTAAAAGGTCAGGGGTGGATTCCAGGTGTGTGGTTTTGCATTTGGAAGCTGTTGCTGTGAGCAGACAACATGCGGTCTAAGGAACTCTCAATTGAGGTGAAGCAGAACATCCTGAGGCTGAAAAAAAAGAAAAAATCCATCAGAGAGATAGCAGACATGCTTGGAGTAGCAAAATCAACAGTTGGGTACATTCTGAGAAAAAAGGAATTGACTGGTGAGCTTGGGAACTCAAAAAGGCCTGGGCGTCCACGGATGACAACAGTGGTGGATGATCGCCGCATACTTAATTTGGTGAAGAAGAACCCGTTCACAACATCAACTGAAGTCCAGAACACTCTCAGTGAAGTAGGTGTATCTGTCTCTAAGTCAACAGTAAAGAGAAGACTCCATGACAGTAAATATAAAGGGTTCACATCTAGATGCAAACCATTCATCAATACCAAAAATAGACAGGCCAGAGTTAAATTTGCAGAAAAACACCTCAAGAAGCCAGCTCAGTTCTGGAAAAGTATTCTATGGACAGATGAGACAAAGATCAACCTGTACCAGAATGATGGGAAGAAAAAAGTTTGGAGAAGAAAGGGAACGGCACATGATCCAAGGCACACCACATCCTCTGTAAAACATGGTGGAGGCAACGTGATGGCATGGGCATGCATGGCTTTCAATAGAGTTGAGCGACCTTGACCTTTTTAGAGTCGAGCCGGGTTTTGCGAAACCCGACTATGTCCAAAGTCGGGTCGAGTGAAATCGGCCGATTATGACGTAAAGTCGGGATCGACCGAAACACGAAACCCAATGCAAGTCAATGGGGCAGCATAGTCGGCAGTGAGTGGGGGCCAGGAAAACACCTAGAGTGGCCATTTTAATGTCAAAACCATCCATTCTTCTTAATGAAGCTTGTCAAGCGTAATTTACCTTATAATAATTGGAAGGCATTTGAAATTGGGGGTCATTTGGCTAAAGTTGTGGGGGGTAGGGCTGGTTCAAGTAATTAGTGGGCCCAGGAAATCTGGACCACGTCACGGCAGTGGAGCAGGGAGAGGTAAGTATTTCAACTTTGCAAGTGCTGTGAACCTGAGCAAGCAGGGGGGGCCCACTCGTTGGCATTGGCACTGGCACAGGGCCCCTCAAAGTACAGCGGTGTGTTTGCACGGCGCGGGCGCCTCCCACCGGCAGCAACACTTTTGCGTACTATGAGAGGCCCTGTGCCAGTGACGTCGCCAACTAGTATTCCTCCCCCCACCTGATGAAGGAACCTGCACTTTCATCTGCACCTTCCTCTTTGTCCCCGTGTAAGGTGGTATGGTATGCGGGAAGAGCAACCTGACTTTCAGCAGGGTCACAATGTTGTTGTGTAGCGTGCACGGGGAATGTTGCGTTATGGGTCAATGTACCAGCAGACTCATCTATCACTGGCTGGGCAATGGGCACGATGAAGTGGAAACACAGATATAGGCCCAAAGAAGAAAGTGGGCTAAATGCAGTTCAAAATTGGTAACACAGGAATAACCAGGGGGCATTGCAGTGGAGGACAACTGGAATGAGAGGCTGACACAGAGAGTAGGGCCAAATCAGTAAGTAGTCGAAATGCAGTTCAAAATTGGCAACCGTAGTAAACAGGCGGCACAGCTTTGTTCAGTGGAGGAGAACAGCAAGGAGTGGCAGACACCGATAGTAGGCCCCAAACCAACTAGTACGCCAAATGCAGTTGTTCCATTTAACCACAATTTAATGAGAGCCTGAAGATAGAAGCTCAGGAAAGGCAACCTGGGGAACACCTTGGAGTGTAACACACCATCTCTCTCCACCCCATACCCATTTTGTATGGCCTAATGCAGTGTACTTTTCTACAACTACTAAACGAGAGTCGGAAGACCGAAGCAATGGCAAGGAAACCTGGGGAACACCTTAGAGTGTAACACACCCTCTCTCTACACCCCATACCCAATTTGAAGGCCTAATGCAGTGTAGTTTCCAAGAACTACTAAACGAGAGCCGGAAGATCGAAGCTCAGGAAAGGCAACCTGGGGAACACCTTGGAGTGTAACACACCCTCTCGCTACACCCCATACCCAATTTGAAGGCCTAATGCAGCGTAGTTTCCAACAACTACTAAACGAGAGCCGGAAGATCGAAGCTCAGGAAAGGCAACCTGGGGAACACCTTGGAGTGTAACAAACCCTCTCTCTACACCCCATACCCAATTTGTAGGCCTAATGCAGCGTAGTTTCCGACAACTACTAAACGAGAGCATGAAGATCGAAGCTCAGGAAAGGCAACCTGGGGAACACCTTGGAGTGTAACACACCCTCTCTCTACACCCCATACCCAATTTGTAGGCCTAATGCAGCGTAGTTTCCGACAACTACTAAACGAGAGCCGGAATATCGAAGCTCAGGAAAGGCAACCTGGGGAACACCTTGGAGTGTAACACACCCTCTCTCTACGCCCCATACCCAATTTGTAGGCCTAATGCAGCGTAGTTTCCGACAACTACTAAACGAGAGCCGGAATATCGAAGCTCAGGAAAGGCAACCTGGGGAACACCTTGGAGTGTAACACACCCTCTCTCTACACCCCATACCCAATTTGAAGGCCTAATGCAGTGTAGTTTCCAAGAACTACTAAACGAGAGCCGGAAGATCGAAGCTCAGGAAAGGCAACCTGGGGAACACCTTGGAGTGTAACACACCCTCTCGCTACACCCCATACCCAATTTGAAGGCCTAATGCAGCGTAGTTTCCAACAACTACTAAACGAGAGCCGGAAGATCGAAGCTCAGGAAAGGCAACCTGGGGAACACCTTGGAGTGGAACACACCATCTCTCTACACCCCATACCCAATTTGAAGGCCTAATGCAGAGTAGTTTCCAAGAACTACTAAACGAGAGCCGGAAGATCGAAGCTCAGGAAAGGCAACCTGGGGAACACCTTGGAGTGTAACACAACGTCTCTCTACACGACGGAAGGGCTGATTCTTAGGAAGGAAGGCTGTTGGAAATAAGCATTGCGCGTCCGAGGGTGATTATATTCTTATTAGGTATATACTCACCCTCGGACGCGCCCTGCTTCTTTATTTGGAATGAATGTTTATTTGCAATGTGGTGTTGACTTTCTCTATTATTTTGGTAATTAATGATTTTATTATTTTCATTATTTTGCATCTTCTCGGCAATAATATAAAGAAGACGCGACAGGACAACACTCGGTGGATGCCATATGTGTGTTTTCAATTTAAAAAAACTTTCAGTTAACTACTTGCAGGAGAAAGTAATTGTAGCTGGTGGCCATTTTTAGTACTGTACCAGATTAGAGTTGTGTGTTTGTTTTTAATGTTAAAATGTCTGCATTTGATATCTCACCAGTATTTTCTTTTTTATAAGCAAAATACTTATTTTTATATTTTCTGATGTTGGTTCCAGGGGTACACGGCCAGCAGTGCCCTGGTCAGTGTAGTAGTAGTTGAAAGAATGGACCGCAGACAGGCATCGAAGGCCTAAAATAATAACACATGGCTGTAGGCAATTTTAAATTGGTTCCAGGGGTACACGGACAGCAGTGGTGTGGTCAGTGGAGGCCTAGTGGAAGGAGTGACCGCAGACAGGCATCGAAGGCCTAAAATAATAACACATGGCTGTAGGCAATTTTAAATTGGTTCCAGGGGTACACGGGCAGCAGTGACCTGGTCAGTGTAGTAGTAGTTGAAAGAATGGACCGCAGACAGGCATCGAAGGCCTAAAATAAAAAAATTGGGCTGGCTGTAGGCAATTTTAAATTGGTTCCAGGGGTACACGGGCAGCAGTGGTGTGGTCAGTGGAGGCCTAGTGGAAGGAGTGACCGCAGACAGGCATCGAAGGCCTAAAATAATAACACATGGCTGTAGGCAATTTTAAATTGGTTCCAGGGGTACACGGGCAGCAGTGACCTGGTCAGTGTAGTAGTAGTTGAAAAAATGGACCGCAGACAGGCATCGAATGCCTAAAATAATAACACATGGCTGTAGGCAATTTTAAATTGGTTACAGGGGTACACGGACAGCAGTGACCTGGTCAGTGTAGTAGTAGTTGAAAGAATGGACCGCAGACAGGCATCGAAGGCCTAAAATAAAAAAATTGGGCTGGCTGTAGGCAATTTTAAATTGGTTCCAGGGGTACACGGACAGCAGTGGTGTGGTCAGTGGAGGCCTAGTGGAAGGAGTGACCGCAGACAGGCATCGAAGGCCTAAAATAATAACACATGGCTGTAGGCAATTTTAAATTGGTTCCAGGGGTACACGGACAGCAGTGGTGTGGTCAGTGGAGGCCTAGTGGAAGGAGTGACCGCAGACAGGCATCGAAGGCCTAAAATAATAACACATGGCTGTAGGCAATTTTAAATTGGTTCCAGGGGTACACGGACAGCAGTGACCTGGTCAGTGTAGTAGTAGTTGAAAGAATGGACCGCAGACAGGCATCGAAGGCCTAAAATAAAAAAATTGGGCTGGCTGTAGGCAATTTTAAATTGGTTCCAGGGGTACACGGGCAGCAGTGGTGTGGTCAGTGGAGGCCTAGTGGAAGGAGTGACCGCAGACAGGCATCGAAGGCCTAAAATAATAACACATGGCTGTAGGCAATTTTAAATTGGTTCCAGGGGTACACGGACAGCAGTGGTGTGGTCAGTGGAGGCCTAGTGGAAGGAGTGACCGCAGACAGGCATCGAAGGCCTAAAATAATAACACATGGCTGTAGGCAATTTTAAATTGGTTCCAGGGGTACACGGACAGCAGTGACCTGGTCAGTGTAGTAGTAGTTGAAAGAATGGACCGCAGACAGGCATCGAAGGCCTAAAATAAAAAAATTGGGCTGGCTGTAGGCAATTTTAAATTGGTTCCAGGGGTACACGGACAGCAGTGGTGTGGTCAGTGGAGGCCTAGTGGAAGGAGTGACCGCAGACAGGCATCGAAGGCCTAAAATAATAACACATGGCTGTAGGCAATTTTAAATTGGTTCCAGGGGTACACGGACAGCAGTGGTGTGGTCAGTGGAGGCCTAGTGGAAGGAGTGACCGCAGACAGGCATCGAAGGCCTAAAATAATAACACATGGCTGTAGGCAATTTTAAATTGGTTCCAGGGGTACACGGACAGCAGTGACCTGGTCAGTGTAGTAGTAGTTGAAAGAATGGACCGCAGACAGGCATCGAAGGCCTAAAATAAAAAAATTGGGCTGGCTGTAGGCAATTTTAAATTGGTTCCAGGGGTACACGGACAGCAGTGGTGTGGTCAGTGGAGGCCTAGTGGAAGGAGTGACCGCAGACAGGCATCGAAGGCCTAAAATAATAACACATGGCTGTAGGCAATTTTAAATTGGTTCCAGGGGTACACGGACAGCAGTGGTGTGGTCAGTGGAGGCCTAGTGGAAGGAGTGACCGCAGACAGGCATCGAAGGCCTAAAATAATAACACATGGCTGTAGGCAATTTTAAATTGGTTCCAGGGGTACACGGACAGCAGTGACCTGGTCAGTGTAGTAGTAGTTGAAAGAATGGACCGCAGACAGGCATCGAAGGCCTAAAATAAAAAAATTGGGCTGGCTGTAGGCAATTTTAAATTGGTTCCAGGGGTACACGGGCAGCAGTGGTGTGGTCAGTGGAGGCCTAGTGGAAGGAGTGACCGCAGACAGGCATCGAAGGCCTAAAATAATAACACATGGCTGTAGGCAATTTTAAATTGGTTCCAGGGGTACACGGGCAGCAGTGACCTGGTCAGTGTAGTAGTAGTTGAAAAAATGGACCGCAGACAGGCATCGAATGCCTAAAATAATAACACATGGCTGTAGGCAATTTTAAATTGGTTACAGGGGTACACGGACAGCAGTGACCTGGTCAGTGTAGTAGTAGTTGAAAGAATGGACCGCAGACAGGCATCGAAGGCCTAAAATAAAAAAATTGGGCTGGCTGTAGGCAATTTTAAATTGGTTCCAGGGGTACACGGACAGCAGTGGTGTGGTCAGTGGAGGCCTAGTGGAAGGAGTGACCGCAGACAGGCATCGAAGGCCTAAAATAATAACACATGGCTGTAGGCAATTTTAAATTGGTTCCAGGGGTACACGGACAGCAGTGACCTGGTCAGTGTAGTAGTAGTTGAAAGAATGGACCGCAGACAGGCATCGAAGGCCTAAAATAAAAAAATTGGGCTGGCTGTAGGCAATTTTAAATTGGTTCCAGGGGTACACGGGCAGCAGTGACCTGGTCAGTGTAGTAGTAGTTGAAAGAATGGACCGCAGACAGGCTTAGAAGGCCTAACATAACAAACTTGGGCTGGCTGTAGGCACTTTTAAATTGGTTCCAGGGGTACACGGGCAGCAGTGGTCTGGTCAGTGGAAGTCTAGTGGAAGGAGTGACCGCAGACAGGCTTCCAAGGCCTAACATAACAAACTTGGGCTGGCTGTAGGCACTTTTAAATTGGTTCCAGGGGTACACGGGCAGCAGTGGTCTGGTCAGTGGAAGTCTAGTGGAAGGAGTGACCGCAGACAGGCTTCCAAGGCCTAACATAACAAACTTGGGCTGGCTGTAGGCACTTTTAAATTGGTTCCAGGGGTACACGGGCAGCAGTGGTCTGGTCAGTGGAAGTCTAGTGGAAGGAGTGACCGCAGACAGGCTTCCAAGGCCTAACATAACAAACTTGGGCTGGCTGTAGGCACTTTTAAATTGGTTCCAGGGGTACACGGGCAGCAGTGGTCTGGTCAGTGGAAGTCTAGTGGAAGGAGTGACCGCAGACAGGCTTCCAAGGCCTAACATAACAAACTTGGGCTGGCTGTAGGCACTTTTAAATTGGTTCCAGGGGTACACGGGCAGCAGTGGTCTGGTCAGTGGAAGTCTAGTGGAAGGAGTGACCGCAGACAGGCTTCGAAGGCCTAACATAACAAAATTGGGCTGGCTGTAGGCACTTTAAATTGGTTCCAGGGGTACATGGGCAGCAGTGTATGGTCAGTGGAAGTCTAGTGGAAGGAGTGACGGCAGACAGTCTTCGAAGGCCTAACATAACAAAATTGGGCTGACTGTAGGCACTTTTAAATTGGTTCCAGGGTAACACGGCCAGCAGTGGCCTGGTCAGTGTAGTAGTTGTAGAAAGAAGGGACCGCAGACAGGCTTCGAAGGCCTAACATAACAAAAATGTCAAAACAATGGTATTGTCAGTGCCAGGCATTGAAGGATGTCAGCGGCTAGACTACACATTGGTGAAGCTGTGAGAGATAATTTTGCTAGTGGTAGAGCACTGTTTGAGCTGGGGGGGGGAACTGTCTTGTGGCCGGCGGTACAGGCACAGGGCCCCTCATATTACAACGGTGTGTCTGACGTTGGGTGCGCACCACCACCGCCAGAGACACTTTATTGTACTATGAGGGACCCAGTGGCAGTGCCGTCGACCAAAAGCGGCCACACCCACCTCTTCAGACAAACAGCACTCTCAAGGGTCCAAGCGCAAAGTGGCGATAGCACGGCCCCGTGTGGGGAGTTTGGCCATTTCGTGAGGTGGAAACATGTCGTATGCTGGACAATCAGGTGAAGAAAATTACGAGATTGGAAAAGTCATTCAGAATAGTCCACAGGCAAGACCTTTTCATAGGAAAGCTAGGTGTCAGCCGGGCAGGGTGGGGCAAAAGATTTTGAAATCCAGTTGTGGTTCATTTTAATGAAGGTTAGATCATCTACATTTTGGGTAGCCAGACGAGTCCTTTTTTCTGTTAGTATTGAACCTGCAGCACTGAATACTCTTTCTGATAGGACACTAGCTGCCGGGCAAGCAAGCTCCTGCAATGCATATTCTGCCAATTCTGGCCAGGTGTCTAATTTGGATGCCCAGTAATCAAATGGGAATGACGGTTGAGGGAGAACGTCGATAAGGGATGAAAAATAGTTTGTAACCATACTGGACAAATGTTGTCTCCTGTCACTTTGAATTGATGCTGCAGTACCTGTCCTGTCTGCGGTCATAGAAAAATCACTCCACAACCTGGTCAGAAAACCCCTCTGTCCAACGCCACTTCTGATTTCTGCCCCTCTAACACCTCTGGTCTGCTGGCCCCTGGAGCTCGTGTGAGAACGATCACGGGCGCTGTGTGCAGGGAATGCCAGAAGCAAACGGTCAACAAGAGTTGATTGTTTTGTTGCTAATATTAGTTCCAAGTTCTCATGTGGCATAATATTTTGCAATTTGCCTTTATAGCGAGGATCAAGGAGGCAGGCCAACCAGTAATCGTCATCGTTCATCATTTTTGTAATGCGTGTGTCCCTTTTGAGGATACGCAAGGCATAATCCGCCATGTGGGCCAAAGTTCCCGTTGTCAAATCTGCGGTTGTGCTTGGTTGAGGGGCAGTTGCAGGCAAATCTACGTCACTTGTGTCCCTCAAAAAACCAGAACCCGGCCTTGCCACGCCACCAATTTCCCGTGCCCCCGGGAAAGCTTCCTCATTAAAAATATACTCATCCCCATCATCCTCCTCATCCTCCACCTCCTCTTCGCCCGGTACCTCGTCATGTACACTGCCCTGACCAGACAATCGCTGACTGTCATCAAGGCTTTCCTCTTCCTCTGGTGCAGACGCCTGATCCTTTATGTGCGTCAAACTTTGCATCAGCAGACGCATTAGGGGGATGCTCATGCTTATTATGGCGTTGTCTGCACTAACCAGCCGTGTGCATTCCTCAAAACACTGAAGGACTTGACACATGTCTTGAATCTTCGACCACTGCACACCTGACAACTCCATGTCTGCCATCCTACTGCCTGCCCGTGTATGTGTATCCTCCCACAAAAACATAACAGCCCGCCTCTGTTCGCACAGTCTCTGAAGCATGTGCAGTGTTGAGTTCCACCTTGTTGCAACGTCTATGATTAGGCGATGCTGGGGAAGGTTCAAAGAACGCTGATAGGTCTGCATACGGCTGGAGTGTACAGGCGAACGGCGGATATGTGCGCAAAGTCCACGCACTTTGAGGAGCAGGTCGGATAACCCCGGATAACTTTTCAGGAAGCACTGCACCACCAGGTTTAAGGTGTGAGCCAGGCAAGGAATGTGTTTCAGTTGGGAAAGGGAGATGGCAGCCATGAAATTCCTTCCGTTATCACTCACTACCTTGCCTGCCTCAAGATCTACAGTGCCCAGCCACGACTGCGTTTCTTGCTGCAAGAACTCGGACAGAACTTCCGCGGTGTGTCTATTGTCGCCCAAACACTTCATAGCCAATACAGCCTGCTGACGTATGCCAGTAGCTGCCCCATAATGGGAGACCTGGTGTGCAACAGTGGCAGGTGCGGATGGAGTGTTTGTGCGACTGCGGTCTGTGGACGAGCTCTTGCTTCTGCAGGAGGACGAGGAGGAGGAGGAGGAGGGGGTGCGAACGGCTACAGACAACTGTTTACTAGACCGTGGGCTAGGCAGAACTGTCCCAAACTTGCTGTCCCCTGTGGACCCTGAATCCACCACATTTACCCAGTGTGCCGTGATGGACACGTAACGTCCCTGGCCATGCCTACTGGTCCATGCATCTGTTGTCAGGTGCACCTTTGTGCTCACAGATTGCCTGAGTGCATGGACGATGCGCTCTTTAACATGCTGGTGGAGGGCTGGGATGGCTTTTCTGGAAAAAAAGTGTCGACTGGGTAGCTCGTAGCGTGGTACAGCGTAGTCCATCAGGTCTTTGAAAGCTTCGCTTTCAACTAACCGGTAGGGCATCATCTCTAACGAGATTAGTCTAGCTATGTGGGCGTTCAAACCCTGTGTACGCGGATGCGAGGCTAAGTATTTCCTTTTTCTAACCATAGTCTCATGTAGGGTGAGCTGGACTGGAGAGCTGGAGATCGTGGAACTAGCGGGGGTGCCGGTGGACATGGCAGACTGAGAGACGGTGGGAGATGGTATTGTTGCCGCCGGTGCCCTAGATGCAGTGTTTCCTACTACGAAACTGGTGATTCCCTGACCCTGACTGCTTTGGCCTGGCAAAGATACCTGCACAGATACAGCAGGTGGTGCGCTAAATGGTGGTCCTACACTGCCGGAAGGGATGTTGCGTTGATGACTAGCTTCATTGGCCGAGGGTGCAACAACCTTAAGGGACGTTTGGTAGTTAGTCCAAGCTTTCAAATGCATGGTGGTTAAATGTCTATGCATGCAACTAGTATTGAGACTTTTCAGATTCTGACCTCTGCTTAAGGAAGTAGAACATTTTTGACAGATGACTTTGCGCTGATCAATTGGATGTTGTTTAAAAAAATGCCAGACTGCACTCTTTCTAGCATCGGATACCTTTTCAGGCATTGCAGACTGAGCTTTAACCGGATGGCCACGCTGTCCTCCACCAGGTTTTGGCTTTGCCACGCGTTTTGGGCAAGATACGGGCCCGGCAGATGGAACCTGTGGCGATGTTGATGCCTGCTGCGGCCCCTCCTCCTCCTCTGCTTCAGAACTGCTGCCGCCTGCACCCTGTTCCCCCAATGGCTGCCAATCGGGGTCAAGAACTGGGTCATCTAATAACTCTTCTTGTACCTCCTGCGCAACTTCGTCTGTGTCACCGTGTCGTTCGGTGGTATAGCGTTCGTGATGGGGCAACATAGTCTCATCAGGGTCTGATTCTTGATCAGCACCCTGCGAGGGCAATGTTGTGGTCTGAGTCAAAGGACCAGCATAGTAGTCTGGCTGTGGCTGTGCGTCAGTGCACTCCATGTCAGATTCAATTTGTAATGGGCATGGACTGTTAACTGCTTCACTTTCTAAGCCAGGGACGGTATGTGTAAAGAGCTCCATGGAGTAACCCGTTGTGTCGCCTGCTGCATTCTTCTCTGTTGTTGTTTTTGCTGAAGAGGACAAGGAAGTGACTTGTCCCTGACCGTGAACATCCACTAACGACGCGCTGCTTTTACTTTTACCAGTTTCACGAGATGAGGCAAAAGAGCTAGAGGCTGAGTCAGCAAGATAAGCCAAAACTTGCTCTTGCTGCTCCGGCTTTAAAAGCGGTTTTCCTAATCCCAGAAAAGGGAGCGTTCGAGGCCTTGTGTAGCCGGACGACGAACCTGGCTCCACAGCTCCAGACTTAGGTGCAATATTTTTTCCCCCACGACCACCTGATGCTCCACCACTACCACTACCCTCATTACCAGCTGACAATGAACGCCCCCGGCCACGACCTCTTCCACTAGACTTCCTCATTGTTTTAAAAACGTAACCAAACTAACGTTATTTGTTGCAGTCACACAACTTACACGGTGAGCTATAACTTCAGTATGATTTAGCTACCCCTTTACAGGTTGGTGAGACCACAGCGAAAATCAGGCCCAATGTTACACACTCTTTTTTTGGTGGCTGCAAATTAGAGAGATGCCCCACACGCAGGACTGTCACTGAAGCACAAATGTTAATATTAATGTCACACTATTATTTTTTTTTTATTTTTATTTTTTTCAGGAACACTTTAGAAACCCCCCAAAAAAAAAAAAATAGATTTTTGCAGGGAGAATTTAGAAAACAAATGTAACAAACTATATGCTTTCTATGGGCCACTGAGTGAGAGATGACGCACACAGGAATCAGGAGTGGCACACAAGCCCAGAGGCCAATATTTTTCTACCAATGATTGATGGAGTTATTTTCTCTGGTAGATTTTGGAACCCAAATCAAGGAAAAAAAATGTAGGCTTTCTATGGACCACAATTGGAGAGAGAGAGAGAGAGAGATGGCACACCCAGGAGTCAAGACTGGCACACAAGCAGAAAGGCCAATATTAATCTCCCACTGTTTTTTTTTTTTTTTTTTTTTTTTTTTTTTTTTTTTCAGGGAGACTTTAGAAAAAAAAATAATAAAAAAAATATGATTTTATCAGGAAGAATTTAGAAACCAAATAAAATAAAATGATTTTTTCAGGGAGAATTTATAAAACAAATAAAAACAAAAATAGGCGTTCTATGGCCCACTGACTGAGAGATGACGCACACAGGAGTCAGGAGTGGCACACAAACCCAGAGGCCAATATTTTTCTACCAATGATTGATGTAGTTATTTTCTCTGGTAGATTTTAGAACCCAAATCAAGGAAAAAAAATATAGGCTTTCTATGGACCACAATTGGAGAGAGAGAGAGAGAGAGAGAGAGAGAGAGAGAGAGAGAGAGAGAGATGGCACACCCAGGAGTCAAGACTGGCACACAAGCAGAAAGGCCAATATTAATCTCCCACTGTTTTTTTTGGTTGTTTTTTTTTTTTTTTTTTTCAGGGAGACTTTAGAAAAAAAAATAATAAAAAAAATATGATTTTATCAGGAAGAATTTAGAAACCAAATAAAATAAAATGATTTTTTCAGGGAGAATTTATAAAACAAATAAAACCAAAAATAGGCGTTCTATGGCCCACTGACTGAGAGATGACGCACCCAGGAGTCAAGACTGGCACACAAGCAGAAAGGCCAATATTAATCTCCCACTGTTTTTTTTTTTTTTTTTCAGGGAGACTTTAGAAAAAAAAATAATAAAAAAAATATGATTTTATCAGGAAGAATTTAGAAACCAAATAAAATAAAATGATTTTTTCAGGGAGAATTTAGAAAACAAATAAAACCAAAAATAGGCGTTCTATGGCCCACTGACTGAGAGATGACGCACACAGGAGTCAGGAGTGGCACACAAACCCAGAGGCCAATATTTTTCTACCAATGATTGATGTAGTTATTTTCTCTGGTAGATTTTAGAACCCAAATCAAGGAAAAAAAATATAGGCTTTCTATGGACCACAATTGGAGAGAGAGAGAGAGAGAGAGAGAGAGAGAGAGAGATGGCACACCCAGGAGTCAAGACTGGCACACAAGCAGAAAGGCCAATATTAATCTCCCACTGTTTTTTTGGTTGTTTTTTTTTTTTTTTTTTCAGGGAGACTTTAGAAATAAAAATAATAAAAAAAATATGATTTTATCAGGAAGAATTTAGAAACCAAATAAAATAAAATGATTTTTTCAGGGAGAATTTAGAAAACAAATAAAACCAAAAATATGCGTTCTATGGCCCACTGACTGAGAGAGAGAGAGAGATGGAACGCTTAGTACTGGCACACAAGCCCAAAGGGCAATATTAATCTCCCTTTTTTTTTCCAGGGAGAATTTCTGAAACCCAAAAAAAAAATAAAATAGGCTTTCTATGGCCCACTATTTGTGAGAGAGATGGGACGCTCAGGACTGGCACAGATGGCACGCTCAGGACTGGCACAGAAGCCCAGAGGCCAATATTAATCTCCCTTTTTTTCTGGGAGAATTTATAAAACCAAAAAAATATTTAAATAGGCTTTCTATGGCCCACTATTTGTGAGAGAGATGGCACGCTCAGGACTGGCACAGATGGCACGCTCACAACTGGCACACAAGCCCAGAGGCCAATATTAATCTCCCTTTTTTCAGGGAGAATTTCTAAAACCCAAAAAAAAAATAAAATAGGCTTTCTATGGCCCACTATTTGTGAGAGAGATGGGACGCTCAGGACTGGCACAGATGGCACGCTCAGGACTGGCACAGAAGCCCAGAGGCCAATATTAATCTCCCTTTTTTTCTGGGAGAATTTATAAAACCAAAAAAATATTTAAATAGGCTTTCTATGGCCCACTATTTGTGAGAGAGATGGCACGCTCAGGACTGGCACAGATGGCACGCTCACAACTGGCACACAAGCCCAGAGGCCAATATTAATCTCCCTTTTTTCAGGGAAAATTGATAAAACAAAAAAAAAAATTAAATAGGCTTTCTATGGCCCACTATTTGTGAGAGAGATGGCACGCTCAGGGCTGGCTGGCACAGATGGCACGCTCAGGACTGGCACACAAGCCCAGAGGCCAATATTAATCTCCCTTTTTTTCTGGGAGAATTTATAAAACCAAAAAAATATTTAAATAGGCTTTCTATGGCCCACTATTTGTGAGAGAGATGGCACGCTCAGGACTGGCACAGATGGCACGCTCACAACTGGCACACAAGCCCAGAGGCCAATATTAATCTCCCTTTTTTCAGGGAAAATTGATAAAACAAAAAAAAAAATTAAATAGGCTTTCTATGGCCCACTATTTGTGAGAGAGATGGCACGCTCAGGGCTGGCTGGCACAGATGGCACGCTCAGGACTGGCACACAAGCCCAGAGGCCAATATTAATCTCCCTTTTTTTCTGGGAGAATTTATAAAACCAAAAAAATATTTAAATAGGCTTTCTATGGCCCACTATTTGTGAGAGAGATGGCACGCTCAGGACTGGCACAGATGGCACGCTCACAACTGGCACACAAGCCCAGAGGCCAATATTAATCTCCCTTTTTTCAGGGAAAATTTATAAAACAAAAAAAAAAATTAAATAGGCTTTCTATGGCCCACTATTTGTGAGAGAGATGGCACGCTCAGGGCTGGCACAGATGGCACGCTCAGGACTGGCACACAAGCCCAGAGGCCAATATTAATCTCCCTTTTTTTCAGGGAGAATTTATAAAACCAAAAAAAAAAATAAATAGGCTTTCTATGGCCCACTATTTGTGAGAGAGATGGCACACTCAGGACTGGCACACAAGCCCAAAGGCCAATATTAATCTCCCACTGTATTTTTATCAGGGAGAATTTATACACCCCACAAAAAAAAATACAGAAAAATGAAAAGGCTTTCTATGGCCCACTATGTGAGAGAGATGGCACACACAGGGATGGCACTCTAGCAGAAATGCCAAATTGCCAATCTTAATCTCCCACCAAAAAAAAAAAAAAAAAAAAAACAGGGAATGTCCTACAATTACTATCTCCCTGCCTGCAGTAATCTCAGCCAGGTATGGCAGGCAGCTACTATCTCCCTGCCTGCAGTAATCTCAGCCAGGTATGGCAGGCAGCAATAAGGAGTGGACTGATGCACAAATGAAATAAAAAGTGTGGACAAACAAAAAAGATAGCTGTGCAGAAAGGAAGGAACAAGAGGATTTGTGCTTTGAAAAAAGCAGTTGGTTTGCACAGCGGCGTACACACAGCAATGCAGCTATCAGGGAGCCTTCTAGGGCAGCCCAATGAGCTACAGCGCTGAGGGGAAAAAAAAAAAAAAAAAAACTTCCACTGTCCCTGCACACCGAGGGTGGTGTTGGACAGTGCAAATCGCTGCAGCACAAGCGGTTTTGTGGTTAATGGACCCTGCCTAACGCTATCCCTGCTTCTGACAAAGCGGCAGCAACCTCTCCCTAAGCTCAGATCAGCAGCAGTAAGATGGCGGTCGGCGGGAACGCCTCTTTATAGCCCCTGTGACGTCGCAGACAGCAAGCCAATCACTGCAATGCCCTTCTCTAAGATGGTGGGGACCAGGACCTATGTCATCACGCTGCCCACACTCTGCGTTTACCTTCATTGGCTGAGAAATGGCGCTTTTCGCGTCATTGAAACGCGACTTTGGCGCGAAAGTCGCGTACCGCATGGCCGACCCCGCACAGGGGTCGGATCGGGTTTCATGAAACCCCGACTTAGCCAAAAGTCGGCGACTTTTGAAAATGTTCGACCCGTTTCGCTCAACCCTAGCTTTCAATGGCACTGGGTCACTTGTGTTTATTGATGACATAAGAGCAGACAAGAGTAGCCGGATGAATTCTGAAGTGTACTGGGATATACTTTCAGCCCAGATTCAGCCAAATGCTGCAAAGTTGATTGGACGGCGCTTCATAGTACAGATGGACAATGACCCCAAGCATACAGCCAAAGCTACCCAGGAGTTCATGAGTGCCAAAAAGTGGCACATTCTGCAATGGCCAAGTCAATCTCCAGATCTAAACCCAATTGAGCATGCATTTCACTTGCTCAAATCCAGACTTAAGACGGAAAGACCCACAAACAAGCAAGACCTGAAGGCTGCGGCTGTAAAGGCCTGGCAAAGCATTAAGAAGGAGGAAACCCAGCGTTTGGTGATGTCCATGGGTTCCAGACTTAAGGCAGTGATTGCCTCCAAAGGATTTGCAACAAAATATTGAAAATAAAAATATTTTGTTTGGGTTATGTTTATTTGTCCAATTACTTTTGACCTCCTAAAATGTGGAGTGTTTGTAAAGAAATGTGTACAATTCCTACATTTTCTATCAGATATTTTTGTTCAACCCTTCAAATTAAACGTTACAATCTGCACTTGAATTCTGTTGTAGAGGTTTCATTTCAAATCCAATGTGGTGGCATGCAGAGCCCAACTCGCGAAAATTATGTCACTGTCCAAATATTTCTGGCCCTAACTGTATTGGGAGGTGGAGGAGACATTAAAGGCATAGAGGTTTATCCCAATCAAATGGAATAGAAGGAATTAATTTTTTTTTAAGTCGTTCGGAGTTACAAAGATGTTGACTATGTTAAGATTGCTCTTCACCTTCTTTTTTACTTCTCCGACACTTTCTTCTTCATCATCCTCAGCAGCAGCAGCATCTTTTTCATCAACTTCTCCTTCACCTTATTCATCTTCTTCTTCACTTTCTTCCTATTATTCTTTTTTTTACATTCTTCATATTCTTTTTATTCAACTATTATTCTTCTTCATATTCTACTTCATCTTCTTCATATTCTTCTTCTTCATCATATTCTTGTGACAGGCATTCCTGTAATTGTTATCTATAAAAGTTTGAAGAGTACACCTTCCGTTCTGCCTGTCACAAAAGATTTACAACAGGATTTGTCCGCGTTCAGTTTGGCCTGCAACAGCAGGTTTTTTCCAGGGGCACCACGAGGAGGAACGGACTCACCCCCATACACTGCTTAGTCTTCTTCTGCTTATAATTTAGATAATATCTTTTGCTCTGATTTTTAGTCTTATGCTTAAAGGGACTCTGTCACCTGAATTTGGAGGGAACAATCTTTAGCCATAGGGGAGGGGTTTTCGGGTGTTTGATTTACCCTTTCCTTACCCGCTGGCTGCATGCTGGCTGCAATATTGGATTGAAGTTCATTGTCTGTCCTCCATAGTACACGCCTGCGCAAGCCAAGATTGCCTTGTGCAGGCATGTACTACGGAGGACAGAGAATGAACTTCAATCCAATATTGCAGCCAGCATGCAGCCAGCGGGTAAGGAAAGGGTGAATCAAACACCCGAAAACCCCACCCCTATGGCTGAAGATTGTTCCCTCCAAATTCAGGTGACAGAGTCCCTTTAATGTTTTTCTGCTTTTTGTTCTGCAGCTTCTTGTTCTTCTGCTTCTTGGTCTCCAGGGTCGTCGTCTCCAGGGTCGTCATCTCCGGGGTCGTCGTCTTCTTCAGGGTGGTCTTCAGGGTCGTCGTCTTTAGGGTCTTGAACTTGGAAAGGTAGCAGAAGGTACAAGAAGGCTGAGGAACTGCCGAGAACCAGCTGATGGTACTGGAACCCGGATGGCTACTCGAAGGTACAAGAGCCAATGGAACTACCGAGTACCAGCTGACAGTACTGGAACCCGGTTACTAAGCAGGAGGTACCCATGCCAGAAAGCACTACCAAGGACCACCAGATGTTGGTGGAACTCAGATACCCAGAAGGAGGCACCTAAGCCAAAGGCTCTGCCTGGAACCAGCTGACGGTACTGGAACCAGGATGGGGAGCAGAAGGTACAAGAGCCAAAGACACTGCCAAGAACCAGCTGACGGTGCTGGAACCCGGATGGGTAGCCAAAGGTACAAGAGCCAATGAAACTACCGAGGACCAGCTGACGGTACTGGAACCCGGTTACTATGCAGGAGGTACCCGTGCCAGAAAGCACTACCAAGGACCACCAGACATTGGTGGAACTCAGATACCCAGAAGGAGGCACCTAGGCCAAAGGCTCTGCCTGGAACCAGCTGATGGTACTGGAACTCAGGGGGACCTATTCAAGATTGACTTCTAAAGAACCAGCTAATGGTGCTGGAACTCAGATAGGCAGCAGAAGGTCCACATGAAAAAAAAATTGCAAGGCCGCGAGCCGACCGTAGTTACCGAAAACCCACAGTCCTACAGGGGGAGCTTGTCCTATTGGCACTACAGAACCAGCCTTGATTGCCAGTTCCCACAGCTTACATAGGAAGCACCTAAACTGCAGGCACCATAGAGTTGGCTAACCTGACCGCAACCCGACAGGACAACGTATTGGAGGAAAAGGGACCAAGACACTACCCGGAAACAGCTGGCGTGCTGGAACCAGGCTGGGCAGCAGGGAGTACTCGTGCCAAAGACACTTCTGAGCAGCAACTGGCAGTGTTGGAGCCCAGGGATTACAGGAGAAACAGAGTGTAGACCGAGGCCTAATTGGAGCAAGTTTCTAATCTGTAGTTGTGTGAGTGTGGAGGGAGCAGGAGCAATTGCTGGATACACAGCTGGGGATCAGCTGACGTTACTGAACCCCAAGACACTGGAGCAGGTGTTGACTGTGCAGACAGCACTTCCGAGCAGCAACTGGCGGTGTTGGAGCCCAGGGATTACAGGAGAAACAGAGTGTAGACTGAGGCCTAATTGGATCAAGTTGAAAGGGAACCTGTAACCTGTTGTGAATTCTGTGGCTGAATTCACTCCTGTGGTCACAAGTGGTATTGCAGCCTCTGGGCTTCCTCCCTCAGGTGTTTTGGTGAGCTCGTTGGCTGCCTTGCTATTTAACTCCACCTGAGTCTGTCTTCCTTGCTCCTTGTCAATGTTCCAGTGTTGGATCTGAGCTACTGCATCTTTCCTGTGGCCTGCTGCTCTGCTAGTTAAGTGTTTCTTTGTTTTTGTTTCCGTTTTTTCTGTCCAGCTGTGCTATTCTCTTTTGCTGGAAGCTCTGAGACACAAAGGGTGCACCGCCGTGCCGTTAGTTCGGCACGGTGGGTCTTTTTGCTCCCCTTTGCGTGGTTCTGCTTTAGGGTTTTTTGTAGACTGCATAGTTCTCTTTGCTATCCTCGCTCTGTCTAGAATATCGGGCCTCACTTTGCTGAATCTATTTCATTCCTACGTTTTGTCTTTTCATCTTGCTAACAGTCATTATATGTGGGGGGCTGCCTATTCCTTTGGGGTATTTCTCTGAGGCAAGTCAGGCTTGTATTTCTATCTTCAGGCTAGTCAGCTCCTCAGGCAGTGCCGAGTTGCATAGGTAGTGTTAGGCGCAATCCACTGCTGCTTTTAGTTGTGTGAGGATAGGTTCAGGTATTGCAGTCTGCAGAGATTCCACGTCTCAGAGCTTGTTCTATTGTTTTTTGGGTTATTGTCATATCACTGTATGTGCGCTGATTACTGCACACTGTGTTGCCTGATAGCACAGCATAACAGTACAAGGAGCCAAACCAATGATTCTCAATAGAGGGAAAAAGGAAGTCCTGACATCATTTTTTTTTCCTCAGCTCTGTCTTCAGTTTTTTTTTTGTTTTTTTTTCCCCTAGACATTAGAGTGCTTCAGGACACAGCTGTGGACATGGATATTCAGGCTCTGTGCTCCTCAATGGATAATCTCGTTATAAATGTACAAAAGATTCAAGATACAATTGATCAGAAATCTATGCTAGAACCAAGAATTCCTATTCCTGATTTGTTTTTTGGTGACAGAACTAAGTTCCTGAGCTTCAAAAATAATTGTAAGCTATTTCTGGCCTTGAAACCTCATTCTTCTGGTAATCCTATTCAACAGGTTTTGATTATTATTTCTTTTTTGCGCGGCGACCCACAGGGCTGGGCGTTTTCTCTTGCGCCAGGAGACCCTGCATTGAGTAATGTTGATGCGTTTTTCCAGGCGCTTGGATTGCTTTACGATGAGCCTAATTCAGTGGATCAGGCTGAGAAAAATTTGCTGGCTTTATGCCAGGGTCAGGATGATGTAGAAGTATATTGTCAGAAATTTAGGAAGTGGTCAGTACTCACTCTGTGGAATGAATCTGCACTGGCGGCTTGGTTCAGAAAGGGTCTCTCTGAAGCTCTTAAGGATGTCATGGTGGGATTTCCTATGCCTGCTGGTTTGAATGAGTCTATGTCCTTGGCCATTCAGATCGGTCGTCGCTTGCGCGAGCGTAAATCTGTGCACCATCTGGCGGTATTGTCTGAGAGTAAACCTGAGCCTATGCAGTGCGACAGGACTATGACTAAAGTTGAACGGCAAGAACACAGACGTCTGAACAGGCTGTGTTTCTACTGTGGTGATTCCACTCATGCTATTTCTAATTGTCCTAAGCGCACTAGGCGGTTCGATAGCTCTGCCGTCATTGGTACTGTACAGTCCAAATTCCTTCTGTCCATTACCTTGATATGCTCTTTGTCATCGTATTCTGTCATGGCGTTTGTGGATTCAGGCGCTGCCCTGAATCTGATGGATTTGGAGTATGCTAAACGTTGTGGATTTTTCTTGGAGCCTTTGCGGTGTCCTATTCCGTTGAGAGGAATTGATGCTACACCTTTGGCCAAGAATAAGCCTCAGTACTGGGCCCAGCTGACCATGTGCATGGCTCCTGCACATCAGGAAGTTATTCGCTTTCTGGTACTGCATAATCTGCATGATGTGGTCGTGTTGGGGTTGCCATGGCTACAAACCCATAATCCAGTATTAGATTGGAACTCTATGTCGGTAACCAGCTGGGGTTGTCAGGGAGTACATGGTGATGTTCCATTTTTGTCTATTTCGTCATCCATTCCTTCTGACATCCCAGAGTTCTTGTCTGACTTTCAGGATGTATTTGAAGAGCCCAAGTCCGATGCTCTACCTCCGCATAGGAATTGTGATTGTGCTATCAATTTGATTCCTGGTAGTAAATTCCCTAAGGGTCGTTTATTTAATTTGTCCGTGCCTGAACACACCGCTATGCGCAGTTATGTGAAAGAATCCCTGGAGAAGGGACATATTCGCCCATCGTCATCACCATTGGGAGCAGGGTTCTTTTTTGTAGCCAAAAAGGATGGTTCGCTAAGACCGTGTATTGATTACCGCCTTCTTAATAATATCACTGTTAAGTTTCAGTATCCCTTGCCATTGATATCTGACTTGTTTGCTCGGATTAAGGGGGCTAGTTGGTTTACTAAGATTGATCTTCGTGGTGCGTATAATCTGGTGAGAATCAGGCAGGGAGATGAATGGAAAACGGCATTTAATACGCCCGAGGGTCATTTTGAGTATCTGGTGATGCCGTTCGGACTTGCCAATGCTCCATCTGTTTTTCAGTCTTTTATGCATGACATTTTCCGTGAGTATCTGGATAAATTCCTGATTGTTTACTTGGATGACATTTTGATCTTCTCTGATGATTGGGAGTCTCATGTGAAGCAAGTCAGAATGGTTTTCCAGGTACTGCGTGCTAATTCCTTGTTCGTGAAGGGATCAAAGTGTCTCTTCGGTGTGCAGAAAGTTTCATTTTTGGGGTTCATCTTTTCCCCTTCTACTATCGAGATGGATCCGGTTAAGGTCCAGGCCATCCAGGATTGGACTCAGCCGACATCTCTGAAAAGTCTGCAGAAATTCCTGGGCTTTGCTAATTTTTATCGTCGCTTCATCTGTAATTTTTCTAGCATTGCCAGACCATTGACCGATTTGACCAAGAAGGGTGCTGATTTGGTTAATTGGTCTTCTGCTGCCGTGGAAGCTTTTCAGGAGTTGAAGCGTCGTTTTTGCTGTGCCCCTGTGTTGTGTCAACCAGATGTTTCTCTTCCGTTCCAGGTCGAGGTTGATGCTTCTGAGATTGGAGCAGGGGCGGTTTTGTCACAGAGAGGTTCTGGTTGCTCAGTGTTGAAACCATGTGCTTTCTTTTCCAGGAAATTTTCTGCTGCTGAGCGTAATTATGATGTGGGCAACCGAGAGTTGCTGGCCATGAAGTGGGCATTCGAGGAGTGGCGTCATTGGCTTGAGGGAGCTAAGCATCGCGTGGTGGTATTGACTGATCATAAGAATCTTACTTATCTCGAGTCTGCCAAGCGCTTGAATCCTAGACAGGCCCGTTGGTCATTATTTTTTGCTCGTTTTGATTTTGTGATTTCGTACCTTCCGGGCTCTAAAAATGTGAAGGCGGATGCTCTGTCTAGGAGTTTTGTGCCCGACTCTCCGGGGTTATCTGAGCCGGCGAGTATCCTCAAGGAAGGAGTCATTGTGTCTGCCATCTCTCCTGATTTGCGGAGAGTGTTGCAGAAATTTCAGGCTAATAAACCTGATCGTTGTCCGGCCGAGAAACTGTTCGTCCCTGATAGGTGGACTAGTAAAGTTATCTCTGAACTTCATTGTTCGGTGCTGGCTGGTCATCCAGGAATCTTTGGTACCAGAGAGTTAGTGGCTAGATCCTTCTGGTGGCCATCTCTGTCACGGGATGTGCGTGCTTTTGTGCAGTCCTGTGGGATTTGTGCTAGGGCTAAGCCCTGCTGTTCTCGTGCCAGTGGGTTGCTTTTGCCCTTGCCGGTCCCGAAGAGGCCTTGGACACATATTTCGATGGATTTCATTTCTGACCTTCCCGTTTCTCAAAAGATGTCGGTCATTTGGGTGGTCTGTGATCGCTTTTCTAAAATGGTCCATCTGGTGCCCTTGGTTAAATTGCCTTCCTCCTCTGATTTGGTGCCTTTGTTCTTCCAGCATGTGGTTCGTTTGCATGGCATTCCTGAGAATATTGTTTCTGACAGAGGTTCCCAGTTTGTCTCGAGGTTCTGGCGAGCCTTTTGTGGTAGGATGGGCATTGACCTATCTTTTTCCTCGGCCTTCCATCCTCAGACTAATGGCCAGACCGAACGAACCAATCAGACCTTGGAAACATATCTGAGATGTTTTGTTTCTGCTGACCAGGATGATTGGGTGTCATTTTTGCCGTTGGCTGAGTTCGCCCTTAATAATCGGGCCAGCTCGGCTACCTTGGTCTCTCCATTTTTCTGCAATTCTGGGTTCCATCCTCGTTTCTCTTCAGGACAGGTTGAGTCTTCGGACTGTCCTGGTGTGGATTCTGTGGTGGACAGGTTGCAGCAGATCTGGACTCAGGTAGTGGACAATTTGACCTTGTCCCAGGAGAAGGCTCAGCTTTTCGCTAATCGTAGACGCCGTGTGGGTCCCCGACTTCGTGTTGGGGATCTGGTTTGGTTATCTTCTCGTCATATTCCTATGAAGGTTTCCTCTCCTAAATTTAAACCTCGTTTTATTGGTCCGTATAGGATTTCTGAGATTCTCAATCCGGTGTCTTTTCGTCTGACCCTCCCAGACTCCTTTTCCATACATAATGTATTCCATAGGTCGTTGTTGAGAAGATACGTGGCACCTATGGTTCCATCTGTGGAGCCTCCTGCCCCTGTTTTGGTGGAGGGGGAATTGGAGTATATTGTGGAGACAATTTTGGATTCTCGTGTCTCTAGACGGAAACTCCAGTATCTGGTCAAATGGAAGGGTTATGCTCAGGAGGATAATTCCTGGGTTTTTGCCTCTGATGTCCATGCCCCAGATCTTGTTCGTGCCTTTCATGTGGCTCATCCTGGTCGGCCTGGGGGTTCTGGTGAGGGTTCAGTGACCCTCCTCAAGGGGGGGGTACTGTTGTGAATTCTGTGGCTGAATTCACTCCTGTGGTCACAAGTGGTATTGCAGCCTCTGGGCTTCCTCCCTCAGGTGTTTTGGTGAGCTCGTTGGCTGCCTTGCTATTTAACTCCACCTGAGTCTGTCTTCCTTGCTCCTTGTCAATGTTCCAGTGTTGGATCTGAGCTACTGCATCTTTCCTGTGGCCTGCTGCTCTGCTAGTTAAGTGTTTCTTTGTTTTTGTTTCCGTTTTTTCTGTCCAGCTGTGCTATTCTCTTTTGCTGGAAGCTCTGAGACACAAAGGGTGCACCGCCGTGCCGTTAGTTCGGCACGGTGGGTCTTTTTGCTCCCCTTTGCGTGGTTCTGCTTTAGGGTTTTTTGTAGACTGCATAGTTCTCTTTGCTATCCTCGCTCTGTCTAGAATATCGGGCCTCACTTTGCTGAATCTATTTCATTCCTACGTTTTGTCTTTTCATCTTGCTAACAGTCATTATATGTGGGGGGCTGCCTATTCCTTTGGGGTATTTCTCTGAGGCAAGTCAGGCTTGTATTTCTATCTTCAGGCTAGTCAGCTCCTCAGGCAGTGCCGAGTTGCATAGGTAGTGTTAGGCGCAATCCACTGCTGCTTTTAGTTGTGTGAGGATAGGTTCAGGTATTGCAGTCTGCAGAGATTCCACGTCTCAGAGCTTGTTCTATTGTTTTTTGGGTTATTGCCATATCACTGTATGTGCGCTGATTACTGCACACTGTGTTGCCTGATAGCACAGCATAACAGTAACCCCCCCAGACGTTTGTAACTAAAAGAACAACCTTGTGCAGCACTAATGTTGTACAAGGAAAAGGTGGCTTTTTTACTTATGCTCCTTGCACACGCTGAAGTTAACACTTATAAAAAGTGCCTCCTCATACCGTGAAACCGTCCTGGAGGTAGGACTTTGCTTCGTAATGAGACGCAGCACAGCCGTCATTCATACCCCCTTGGCGCCGGGTGCCGCCTCCTCAGCGTTGTTTGAATCTGTCCTGGTGCCTGCGCTGATATGTTGTCCCTTGGGCATGCGCAGTTAGCGCTGCCCATCTTCTAAAATCATTTGTTGTCAGGCTGACTGTGCGGGCGCGTTGCCTGATATCCCGCCCGCAGTGTCTTCTGATTAATTCACACTGCAGGGCTGGGATTCATGGGCATGCGCAGTGCATATCTTCGCCTCTCACTCATCTTCTTCCACCTTCTTCAGACTGTGCTGCGTCAGCTGATCCCTAAGTGCATGCCACGGCGATTAGGGATCAGCTGACACCGCACAGTCTGAAAAAGGCGGAGGGAGAAGAGTGAGAGGCAAAGATATGCACTGCTCATGCCCATGAATCCCAGCCCCACAGTGTAAATAAATCAGAAAACACTGCGGGGCGGGATCTCGGGTGGCGCGGCCGCACAGGTGTAGTCAGCCTGACATCAAATGATGTCAGAAGACGGGCAGCGCTAATTGCGCATGGCCAAGGGATAACATAACAGCGCAGGCTCTGGGACAGATTCAAACAACGCTCTGGAGGCGGCGCACGGTGCCAAGGGGGTATGAATGACAGCTGTGCCCCGTCTGATTAGGAAGGAAAGTCCCACCTCTGGGACTTTCTCGGTATGAGGGGACACATTTTGTAAGTGTTTAGTTCAGCGTATGCAAGGAGCATAACTAAAAGAGCCACCTTTTCCTTGTGCAGCATTAGTGCTGCACAAGGTGGCTCTTTTAGTTACAAACGCCTGGGGGGGACAGGTTCCCTTTAATTTCTATAGTAGTGTGAGTGTGGAGGGAGCAGGAGACATTGCCGGATACACAGCAGGGGATCAACTGACATTACTGAACCCCAATAACATGGCAGCAAGTGTTGACTGTGCAGACAGCACTTCTGAGCAGCAACTAGCGGTGTTGGAGCCCAGGGATTACAGGAGAAACAGAGTGTAGGCCGAGGCCTAATTGGAGCAAGTTTCAAATCTGTAGTAGTGTGAATGTGGAGGTAGCAGGAGCAATTGCCGGATACACAGCTGGGGATCAGCTGACGTTACTGAACCCCAAAACACTGGAGCAGGTGTTGATCATGCAGACAGCACTTTTGAGCAGCAACTGGTGGTGTTGGAGCCCAGGGTCAATGCTAGAAACTTAGTGGAGAAATTGCCGCACACACACAGCAGGGGAGCAGCTGGCGTTACTGAACCCCAATAACAGAGGAGCAACTGTTGACTGTGCAGACAGCACTTCCGAGCAGCAACTGGCGATGTTGGAGCCCAGGGTCAATGCTAGAAGCATAGTGTAGGCCGAGGCCTAATTGGAGCAAGTTTAATATCTGTTGTAGTATTAGTGTGGAGGGAGCAGGAGAAATTGCCGGATACAGAGCAGGGGAGCAGCTGACGTTACTGAACCCCACTAACACAGGAGCTAGTGTTTTTCTCTGTGCAGACGGCACTTCCGATCAGCAACTGGCAATGTTGGAGCCCAGGGAATCTAGGAGAAGCAGAGTGTAGGCAGAGGCCTAATTTGAGCTAGTTTAATATCAGTTGTAGTGTGAGTGTGGACGGAGCAGGAGAAATTGCCGGATACACAGCTGGGGATCAGCTGACGTTACTGAAACCCAATAACATGGCAGCAAGTGTTGACTGTGCAGACAACACTTTCGAGCAGCAACTAGCGGTGTTAGAGCCCAGGTCCAATCAGGGTGTAGGCCGAGGCCTAATTGGAGCAAGTTTAATATCTGATGTAATGTGAATGTGAAGGGAGCAGGAGACATTGCTGGACACACAGCAGGTGAGCAGCTGACGTTACTGAACCCCACTAACACAGGAGCTAGTGTTTTTATCTGTGCAGATGGCACTTCTGAGCAGCAACTGACGGTGTTGGAGCCCAGGGAATCCAAGAGAAGCAGAATGTAGGCAGAGGCCTAATTTGAGCTAGTTTAATATCAGTTGTAGTGTGAGTGTGGACGGAGCAGGAGAAATTGCCGGATACACAACTGGGGATCAGCTGACGTTACTGAAACCCAATAACACGGCAGCAAGTGTTGACTGTGCAGACGGCACTTCTGAGCTGCAACTGGTGGTGTTGGAGCCCAGGGAATCCAGGAGAAATAGAGTGTAGGCTGAGGCTTGCACTCGAGGCAGTTTAATATCTGTTGTAGTGTGAGCATGGACGGAGCAGGACAAATTGCCAGATGCAGAGCTGGGGATCAGCTGACGTTACTGAAACCCAATAACACGGCAGCAAGAGTTGACTGTGCAGACGGCATTTCTGAGCAGCAACTGGCGGTGTTGGAGCCCAGGGATTACAGTCCAGGTGGTAGAAACATGAACACAACAGGAGACCTGGATACTGTTGCCAACCAATTATTTAATCTGGAAGAGGAGTGGCAAATTCCTGCAGAAATCCAAGCCTTGTTCATTTTCAGAAAAGTAAGCCGGTCAACGTTATTGGAGGATAGTCGCATGCGACAATCTGTTAGTACACCACCTGCGGCACTAAAGACATGTTCCGATAATACACTAGCAGCAGGGCAAGCCAGCACCTCCAATGCATACTGGCTAAGCTCTGGCCATGTATCCAGCTAAGAGACCCAAAACTTGAAGGGGGAAGTGCCGTCTGGGAGTACACTGAGAGGGCAAGACATGTAGTCTGTCACCATCTGATGGAAACGTTGCCTCCTGCTGACTGGAGCCGTTTGTGATGGTGTAGATATTTGTGGCGGGCACACAAAACTTTTGCACAGTTGGGCCATACTGGTCTTGCCTTGTGCTGAGGCACTGCTTCTGCTCTCTCTTTGTGCAGAGCTTCCTCCAATGCCTCGATGCACTGAGCTACTTTGTAAAGCACTAGCAGCACTGCTCTCGGTTGGACTGGAGAAGATGATGGAATGCACCAGTGTGTCTTGGTACTCCCGCATTTTACGCTCCCGGTTCAACGGTGTTATGAGGCTTTGTAAGTTGTCCCGGTAGCGAGGATCTAGGAGGGTGTACACCCAATAATCAGCCGTGTTGAGAATGTGGGCAATGCGGCGGTCGTTTCTCAGGCACTGCAGCATGAAATCAACCATGTGCTGCAGACTGCCAACTTGCCAAGAAACGCTGTCCCCTGCTTGAGGCGTGATCTCTGCCTGCTCTGCATCACCCCACCCTCGCTCTACATATGGACTACTGGAGCATTGTGTAACTCTCTCCTCTGGACAGATGTCTTCCTCCTCCATTGACTCCTCCTCATTCTCCTCACAAAGTGTTCCCTGCCTAGGCCTTTGTGAGGAACTATGTTGCGCAGACTGTCCAGGAGCAGATGGTATTTGTGACTCCTCATCCTCCACCTCTTCCACAACCTCATCCCTTAGTGCTTGCAGTGTTTTTTCAAGCAGGCAGATAAGGGGGATAGACATGCTGCCTAGTGCATCATCTGCACTCGCCATCCGCGTGGAATCATCGAAGGCACGCAAAACCTGGCAGATGTCCTTCATAGTGGCCCAC
Source organism: Ranitomeya imitator (assembly GCF_032444005.1). NCBI lineage: Eukaryota > Metazoa > Chordata > Amphibia > Anura > Dendrobatidae > Ranitomeya > Ranitomeya imitator. Next base: position 59,297,678 of record NC_091289.1, read on the forward strand.
TCAGTGGTTGTGAAGTCTGAACGGCGCGCAGTGCGACTTTTTTGCGCCTGATGCAGCTGGTACTCCATTACTTCTGGCTGCTGCTCACACAACCGCTCCAACATATGTAACGTTGAATTCCACCTGGTGGGTAGGTCACATATGATGCGATGTTCCGGAAGGTGGAATCGGCGCTGCAGAGCTGCAATGTGCGATCTTGCCATGCTGGAACGCCGCAAGTGAGCACACTCTAGGTGGACCTTGTGCAGCAGTGCATCAAGATCCGGATAGTCCCTCAAAAAGCTCTGCACGACCAAGTTGAGCACATGTGCCAGACATGGGATGTGAGTGAGGTTGCCTAGGCCCAGAGCTGCCACCAGATTTCGGCCATTGTCACACACTACCATGCCTGGCTGGAGATTCGCTGGCACAAACCACATGTCGCACTCCTGCTTGATGGCATTCCAGAGCTCCTGCACTGTGTGGCTTCGATTCCCCAAAGAAATTAATTTCAATACGGCCTGTTGACGTTTGGCCACGGCTGTGCTCATATCTGTCGTAACAGGTAAGCGTTCATGGGTCCGTGTTGAGGTGGACTGTGACGGCTCCTGCAGCGCTGATTCAGAGAAACTGGAGTATGAGGAGGAGTCAATGTGTACAGACTGGATTCCTGCAATCCTTGGAGTTGGCAGAACACGTACAGCGCAACGCGCAAGATCTGTACCCGGCTCCACAACATTTACCCAATGGGCAGTGAGGGAAAGGTATCGTCCCTGTCCATGGTGACTGGTCCACGCATCGGTGGTGAGGTGGACCTTGCTACTGATGGCATTTAGTAGCACATGTTTAATGTTTCCCTCCACATGCTTTTGCATGGCAGGGACGGCTTGCCTGCTGAAATAAAAGCGGCTGGGCACGTTGTATTGTGGGACTGCCAATGCCATCAAGTTACGGAAGGTGTCAGTCTTCACCAGCCTGAATGACAGCATTTCAAGGGACAGTAGTTTTGCAATGCCAGCATTCAGAGCCTGTGCTCAGGGGTGGTTTGCCGAGAATGGCCGCCTTTTCTCCCATGCCTATGCTACCGATGGCTGTAGACAGGGCTGGGAGTGTGATGATGACAGGGAACGTGGTGCTGTGGGTGGAATTACACTGGGTCTCTGTACAACAGTGCCAGAGGTTCTTCCATGGCAATCCTGTGAGGAAGCCGAACCAGCTGTGTGTGAGCTGGAGGAAGAGGCTACAACACGAGCTAAAGAGGTGGTAGGTGCCGCTGTAGGTTGGCCTAGGTCTTCAGTGTGTTTTTGTAATTCCACCACGTGCTTGGTCCGCACATGTTTCCACATATTTGTGGTATTGAGGTTGCTGACACTTTTCCCTCTTTTGACTTTTTGATTACACAGCTTGCATTTGACAAAGCAAATGTCATCTGCAACTGTATCAAAAAAGGACCAGGCACTGCAAGTCTTGGGAGCGCCCGTTTTGGGTTTTGGAAGAGGCATGCTCCTAATGGGTGCCGAAGTGGAGGCTACAGGCAATGCAGTCTTCCCCCTCCCTCTCCCTCTTTGGGCCGTTCGGGGAATCTCTTCCTCAGAGCTGCTCCCACCAACTTCCTGTACCTCACGCCATGATGGGTCAAGGACCTCATCATCTACACTACCCTCTTCCACCAACTGCTTCTCCTGGGTAGTCTCGGCAGCACAGTATGCACCAGAAAGCGGCACCTGAGTCTCATCATCAGATGCGTACTGAGGTGTGCTGACCGTCGGCACTGGCCCACCGGCCTCTTCAGATTGAGAGAGAAAAAGCAGTTGTGCATCACTGCATACTACCTCTTCTTCGGTTTCTCGAATGCTGCTTGGCTGGCCCCCTCTTTCCAAGCCAAGATATTCAGAGAACAGAAAAAGAGATGGCTCCTGTCCTGGGCTCTCTGACTGCCTGGGCAATTTGGCAGGTGGTGAAGAGACACTAATTGAAGTCGATGCGTTAGCTGCCATCCATCTGACAACGGCTTCAATTTGTTCGTCCCACAGCAGTGGGGTACGGCGAGCTCCTACAAAGCTGCGCATGAAGGACTGTTCCCTGCTAAAACTGGTGGATGATGAGTCACCGGTGCCCGCAGCAGGCACAGAATCCCCACGTCCTCTCCCTGCAGAAACTCCATGCCCATGACCACGTGCCTTACTCCCTGCCATCTTCATCTTGGTAGACTGATAAAGATAGGCAGAAAGGTACTAAGGGCTTAGTGTGGTTATTCCTGAACAGCTGCTAACAGGTATAAAAAACACTAATTTTATAAAGTGTGGACTAGACTTTAATATGAGCTAATGTGGCCTACACAACTGTAAAGTGGAGTGTTTGGTGAACTTTATTAACTTTTTGTTTTTTTCGCAGAACAGACTACAGCGTGAACTGAACTCAGAGAGACCTTGAAGACAGCCGTGAATGGCGCTGCAAGGCCAAAAAAAGCTCCTCTATGTAGTCATATATAGTGTTTTTTCACAATCTAGCAGGATACGGATGGAAACCCACTAATAGGATAAATCAGGAAAAATGTGCAGCAGGCAGCACTAATTGAAAAAAGGACAATGGAACAGTATGAGGCAGTGACATACGCTGAGCTAACTACAACCAGCTGTGGCTGCAGAACAGACAACAGAGTGAGCTGCACTCACACAGAGACCTTGTAGACAGCCGTGAACGGCGCTGCAAGGCCTAGAAAAGCTCCTCTATGTATTCCTATATAGCGTTTTCCACAATCTAGCAGGATATGGATTGAAACCCACTAATAGGATAAATCAGGACAAAATGTGCAGCAGGCAGTACTAATTGAAAAAAGGAAAATGGAACAGTATGAGGCAGTGATGCACACTGAGCTGTCTACAACCGGATGTGGCTGCAGAACAGCCTACAAAGTGAGCTGCACTCACACGGAGACTTTGCAGACACCCGCGAAAAGTGCTGCAAGGCAAAAGCAAGGTTCTCACACAGCGGTTGCTAAATTAGCCTGGGTAAAGCACAATGAAGCAAATCGCTATCTCAAACTGGCCCTCAGTCAGAACACAGCATCCTGTCCCTAACTGAATTCACAGCAGAGTGAACCCAAAATGGCGGTGGCGACTTTTATAGTGCATCATGACATCATTTCAGCAGCAAATCACAGCCATGCCAGTAGTTACATGACTATAAAGGCACAGATGATTGGCCTCGGGGAGACCAAAACATCCAACACCGCGGAGACAACATCACGTGTTTCTCAACACAGTGATTCCAGAACACTGCCCCCATCCCTTATGGGAAATATGCAGATGCATGTAAAGAAGCTGCGGAGACACCATCACGTGTTTCTCGACGCAAGCAGTGAATAGCCAGGCCTTTCCCCGGGAAGGAACAACCACGGGAAGGGCAGCATCCTATGAAGGAAAGCCACCTATGCCAAGCATGGTATCCATCCACAGACAGCTGTTTCGGGGTTTTTTCCCCCTCATCAGTGTGGAGTAGGAAACTGGCTATTAGGAGCAGTGCCTAGTAAAAAGGCTATAAAGGCACAGATGATTGGCCTCGGGGAGACCAAAACATCCAACACCGCGGAGACACCATCACGTGTTTCTCAACGCAGTGATTCCAGAACACTGCCCCCATCCCTTATGGGAAATATGCAGATGCATGTAAAGAAGCTGCGGAGACACCATCACGTGTTTCTCGATGCAAGCAGTGAATAGCCAGGCCTTTCCCCGGGAAGGAACAACCACGGGAAGGGCAGCATCCTATGAAGGAAAGCCACCTATGCCAAGCATGGTATCCATCCACAGACAGCTGTTTCGGGGTTTTTGCCCCTCATCAGTGTGGAGTAGGAATCTGGCTATTAGGAGCAGTGCCTAGTAAAAAGGCTATAAAGGCACAGATGATTGGCCTCAGGGAGACCAAAACATCCAACACCGCGGAGACACCATCACGTGTTTCTCAACGCAGTGATTCCAGAACACTGCCCCCATCCCTTATGGGAACATAACTAACATGCATAACAGGATGTGTCCACACTACTTAGGATTCCTCATTGGCTGAATTAAATGAAACTGGCTCATTGAATTATGGGAACTTCCGATTCCGGTATCCGATATTGAGAAAGTATCGGAAGTCGGTATCGGAATTCTGATACCGCGAATATCTGCCGATACCCGATATTTGCAGTATCAGAATGCTCAACACTACTGCCAAGACTACTTGTGATCAGTGGTGCCTTCGTGAGTACTTCTGGTGTAAAAGCATAGATTTCTGGCTTTGCCCTGATGTCCAGGTTTACTGCTCTGGAATTTCTGCATCCCTGTGAAGTGATACGTTCGAAGACATCTAAGGCAAAGATTTTCATTTCTTGTGAGAAAGATATTTTATAAACGTATCTTATTTTTTTTTACCCAAAGAACCTGTCTGTTTCATATTTCAGACCACACAAATTGTACTTGTGTGGCGCCCCAGGGTCCTTGTCATCACAGTAGCATTGCTTTCCTCACGGGAAGAATGATGTTACGCATGAAGGCAAGAAGGGATAACTGCAACCAGGTACCACAAACATGCAACACATTCACACTCCAGGCCACCAGGGGGAGCTTTTGATCCTACTTGCTAGGTGACTCTCCATATATATATATATAACTGGTAGTCTGTAGGGATAGTCAGTTAGTTCTTTCCAGGACACAGACTGGATCAGTCTGAGGCAGCAGAAGGTTTTACGGAGCTGTGCCACTGCAGTGCAGAAGCTCCTGGAAAGAGACATTGAGAAAGCCGAATACATTGCAGAGAGCGTAAGGACTTCTATGGCTTACATCAGAGACCAGCAGGGCAGCTGAACTCTACGTTACCTGTCTGACCTAACACCCAGGAGGCATGTGGCACCCCTCAGAGGCCGGGGCATGCTACAGTCCCTATAAACAGCCTCAAGCCACCAGTCCTACGGATTATGTCCTATCCTGCCTGGGGGACAGAGAGAGAGATAACAACTGTGAGGACCTTATGTGGAGCTTTAAGCCGTAAGGAACTAGAACACCACAGCGCTAGAGGAAGGCTTTTGATTTCCCCCTGGGTAAGGGGACTCCTAACTTGCCTTCAAGGCGGCCAGACCCAGCCTGCCCTGTGATCTGGTGCTCTGGACTGCGGATGCTGAGGTCTTCAGTAAACCAAGGTAAAGAGACTGCAAACCTGTGTCCTCATTCTTTACTGCACTCCTCACCATCTTCCATCTACACACCGGGAGCGCTGGGGACATACTTCACTTGTGGGAAGTTATACCATCTAGCTGACATAACATCACCCCAGTGGACCCCTTAAAGCAGCATCGTCCCCACTGACCGAATACCACAGGTGGCGTTACGAACACAAATTTTATTCCCTTTAAATACCTTTCTTTCCCTTTAACATTGATCCCCAAGGGCCACGGACCGGGTCACCACCGTGACATGCCCCTATGAACCGCAGGACCCAGTACCGCGTCACTTGGAGAAGTTGTCTCTCCCCAATGGTTTCAACCCAAGCATTTGAACCAAGGGTTTGGCTGACAGCTTTCTTGAAACGTGTTGCAGAGGTTGTCAGAAGCCATGCTGATAAACTTAAAGAAGTTCAGTATTTTGCTTAATGACCCCCCAACCACCACCGAATTGGCTTCCTCTTTCAGGGGGTTGGAGGTAGCAACTGATGCCTACAGCTAATCAGCAGCTGTTGATATGTTGCATCCATCATATAATCGCCCTGCCGGAAGATGAAGCCAGGAGCCGCAGGGGCTGCAAGCTGCTAAACAGAGGAGCTGTTCTGGTCTGTTAGGTGAATATTGGGGTTTTCTTTTTTAACAAAAATCCTGGGTCAGTTAATGCATGGTTTATAATTAGTGTCTAACATTTTTAATCATATATTAGATAGACCCTATAAACGTAAAATTAATCCAACATACACTACTCAGAAAAGACATATGAAGACATATATTAAAACTTTGGAACCTGACTCTACTCTCAAGGTAATTATTCTCTCTGACATTGAACTCACTAAATCTCAGGAACAAGTTCTGTTTCTTGGACTCAGTTTTTCACCTGCTGCCAAATTTGATTATTTTTAGCCATAAAAGACCTGCATCTCTTTGCTTGCAAGTTGCTACTGAAGAAGTTACAAAACAAATCCACACCAGAAGATACTAATATTTTTCAAACTGAGGAGGAACTTAAAGTGGTAGAAATCCTAAACAAACTACTACTTGAGCAACAAACCCCACAGATGGGTAAGTTCCCCACACCTTTTGTTAGGGCTAGCGGAACGCACCAAATAATAAGAAAGATAGAATAATCTATCTTTAATAATAATAATAATCTGCCCGGGGTCCACCGTGCAGAGATGGAACCTGCTGCCAAGTAATGACAGACTATATGGCGGTACAATGAGAATACACACACGGGTAAGCTTCACCCTATGTGAAGGAAGCGAACCCTGTTAAGACACAGGGACGCGGTACCGCACGCCAGAGCGCAAGCAAGGAGTCACTGAGCTCAGTCCCAAGACTTGGGATCCGAGTCCGTCTAGACTTCTTGCGCTCGACACCGCTAATGGGGTGCCCACGTAACCAAAATAATAATTAAAGCTGCACGAGAGTGCGAACTGTGCCGTACTGGCGGACGCCACTAACCACCCAGACTTGGGCTAAAGTAGCGCTCTAATGGCGCGTGGCGCCGTACTGGCGGTCACAGCAGTAGACGCTGTTTCGTGTGTTAACGCTGTGAGATCAGCCGGGCACTAGATTGCAGCCATACACCTTACGCGAACAGTCATACACAAGGGATGGATTTTTTAAGGAACGACTTGCACTCATCAACACACACACGATTACAATTGTATACTAGCGCATGGCCGTGCGGTCATGCGAACCTTATAAAGCTGCAGCATGTACATGACCTTCCCAGAGGGACCAATGGAAGGCTGCCACAGAAGTTGAGCACCTTCAGGACCTTCCTGGAGGACCAATGGGATCTGCTGCAGCATCTGAGCATGTGACCCTCGATCTCCAACGGGAGATCTTGCCCTGGGCATGCTCAGAAGGGGAAAAGCAGGACTTAGTCCCGAAAGCGTCTGCTCGCCGCTGCCCAGCACTGGCTTCAATGGCAGAAGCTGGAAAAGCAGCAGTAACCCTATGCACAGAGTGAGACTGAGCAAGACGCTGGGACCGACGTCTCCGCTGAGCAGACTCCATTGCGGCTGGAGAAGAATGGGAGACCGCAGCAGAGATGGTTCGAGATTCCCCCTGTGCAGAAGTGGGAACTCGACATCTAACATTACCCCCCCTAGGGCCCCCCTCCTTGGACCTCGCTACGCTCGAAGGCAGCAATGAGCTGTGGAGCTCAAATGTGTTCAGCAGGCTCCCAGGACCTGTCCTCTGGGCCATAACCCTTCCAATCCACCAAATAGAATTTTTTGCCACGTACCACCTTGCACCCCAAAATAGCGTTCACCTCGTAATCGTCCGTAGACGAACCCGATGTCCCGGCAGATGACTCGGAAAACCGGGACATGTATACGGGTTTCAAGAGGGACACATGAAAGGTGTCGGTGATACCCAAGCGTGGAGGAAGGGCCAGACGGTAGACCACAGTGTTAACCTGTTCGAGGACCTTGAAGGGACCCAAGTAGCGAGGTGCAAACTTAGTGGACTCAACACGCAGCTTGATGTTACGGGTGGAGAGCCACACTAAGTCGCCAGGAGCAAAGGTCGGAGCGGGGCGCCGATGAGTATCAGCGAAGGACCTCATTCTCTCCTTGGAGGCCCGAATGGCATCCTGAGTGCGGTCCCAAATGTCCTGTGCCTCCACAGCCCAGTCTGCCACACTGGAGTCGGCGGAAGACATGGGCATGGGCACAGGGACACGCGGATGCTGGCCGTAATTTAGGAGGAATGGAGTCTGACTGGTGGAGTTGGCTATGGCGTTGTTAAGTGCAAACTCTGCCCACGGTAGCAAGGATGCCCAGTCATCCTGCCTGGCAGAAACAAAATGTCGTAAATATGTGACCAGGGTCTGGTTGGCCCTCTCTACCAACCCATTCGTCTCGGGATGATATGCTGAAGAGAGATTCAACTCAATACTGAGTAGATGAAAAAGCTCTCTCTAGAATCGAGACGTAAACTGGGGACCCCGGTCACTAACAATTTTGTCTGGCATACCGTGTAGGAGAAAGATATGTTTGATGAACAACACAGCCAGAGCCCGTGCAGAAGGTAGCCGTGGAAGAGGCACCAAGTGCACCATTTTGGAAGAATGGTCGGTGATCACCCAGATAATGGTGCAGGTACGAGACTTGGGTAAGCCCACCACAAAATCCATCCCGACCATCTCCCAGGGCCTGTCTGCCACCGGCATGGGGTAAAGCAACCAAGCTGGCCGTTGCCGAGGAGACTTGTTCTTGGCGCAGGAGACACATGCCCGAACATAGTCTGCGATGTCACGAGCCATATGCGGCCACCAGTACGTCCTCGCCAAGATTTCAGTTGTCCTTTTGGTCCCAAAGTGTCCACCCACCATGGACGAGTGAGCCCAAGAGAGAACCTCCGGTCACAAATTAGATGGAACGAAAGTCTTGCCTGGGGGCACAGACTCTAGCGAAACCGGAGCCACCGTTCTCAGGCTCTCTGAAGGGACAATAAGCCGAGGCTCCTCCTTCTCTGATGATGATGATACTACAGAGTGAGATAGAGCGTCGGCACGAACGTTCTTCTCCCCGGAAAGAAAATGGAGGGTGAAATGGAACCGGGAGAAGAACATGGACCATCTAGCCTGACAAGAATTTAGCCGCTGGGCTGTCTGTAAATACACCAAGTTCTTGTGGTCTGTGAACACCTGGAAGGGGAAGCGAGCTCCCTCCAGAAGATGTCTCCACTCTGAGAAAGCCAACTTCATAGCTAGCAACTCCCTGTCCCCGATGGAATAATTCCTCTCCGCTGGTGAAAAGGTCTTAGAGAAGAAGAAGCAAGGATGCTTCCGACCTTGAGCATCCTTTTGGAAGAGGACTGCTCCAGCACCAACGCATGAGGCATCCACCTCCATAATAAATGGAATATCTACATCGGAGCGATGCAGGATGGGAGCGCTAGCGAAGTGTGACTTAATCAAGAGAAAGGCCTTGGAAACCTCCTCCAACCACAATTTGGGATTTGCCCCCTTCTTGGTGAGGGCAACCAAGGGAGCTACCAAAGTTGAGAAGTGGGGAATGAACTGGCGAGAGTAATTAATGAACCCCATAAAGCGCTGCACCACTTTGAGAGAATGAGGTTCCTGCCAGTCCATCATAGCCTGTAGCTTGGCAGGATCCATAGCCAATCCCTGGGCAGAGATGATATAGCCAAGGAAAGGCAAGGACTCCTCAAACACACAGTTCTCCAACTTGGCATAGAGGGAGTTAGCCCGTAGGAGGTCGAAGACCTTGCAAACATCTCTCCAGTGGGAGTCTATATCTGGAGAGTAGATGAGAATATAATCCAGATAAACTACTACCGAGGTGGAAAGCATATCCCGGAAGATGTCGTTTACAAAGTCTTGGAAAACGGCTGGGGCATTACAGAGCCCGAAGGGCATCACCAGATATTCATAGTGTCCATCCCTGGTGTTAAAAGCCGTCTTCCATTCGTCCCCCTCACGGATGCGAATCAGGTTGTAAGCACCCCACAGATCTAATTTAGTAAATACCCTTGCTCCCCATAGCCTATCAAATCTATAGCATGGACGTAGTTCCCCATTCTTCTTCTGCACTAAAAAGAACCCTGCCCCAGCAGGTGACACTGACTTCCAGATGAACCCTCTTGCCAGATTCTCTTGAATGTACTGAGACATTGCCTCCATCTCCGGGAGAGATAACGGATAGACTCGACCCCGGGGAGGCTCAACACCAGGCAAGAGATCAATAGGACAGTCATAGGGGCGATGGGGCGGAAGGGTCTCCGCCGCCTTTTTGGAGAACACGTCCGCATAGGACCAATATTGCTTGGGGAGAGAGGATAGATCTGCGGATACCTCTGTAGTAGCAACCTGAACGCACTCCCTCTGACACCTAGCCTCACAAGATTCACCCCATCCCAGAATTCTGCCTGAGGACCACTCGATATGAGGAGAGTGGCACCGTAGCTAAGGTATCCCCAACAGGACCTCATCAATTCCCTCAGGAATGACGAGCAGAGGTATAATCTCCTGATGGGATGGTGACATGGACAGAGTAAAAGGGATGGTCTAGTGTGTTATCTGTGAGGGCAGTGTCGACCCATTCACTAATCGTACCGTTACTGGTTGAGCTAGCATAACCAGGGGTATTGCGTGATGTTGGGCGAAGGCAGAAGACATAAAATTGCCCTCCGCCCCAGAATCCACGCAGAGCTCTACCGAGTGAGTGAATGAGCCTATTGTTATTGTCCCCTTAAAGGACAATTTGGAGGCAAACGTCGCCGTGTCTAGTGTACCTCTGGATCGCCCCCAGACACAGGGCCACGCGTTTCGGTACCGGGCCTCTCTGGTTCGGTTCTGAGGCTGTCACGGTGGCTAGACCCGGTCCGCGACCCTGCTAAGGGGCGTCCAATAAAGGTGGTGGTACAGTCTGTCAGGGGTTCGTGACGCCACCTGTGGTGTTCGGTCAGGGTGACCGACGCTGCTGTGGGGTCCGCTGGGGTAATGGAATGGCAGCTGGATGGTATAACTTCCCACAGGTGAAGTATGTCCCCAGGGCTTCCCAGTAACGTGGATGGTGATGGTGTGAGGTGCAGGCAATAACGAGGACACAGGGTTGCAATCTCTTTACCTCTTTACTGAAGACTTCAGGATCCTCAATCCAGAGCACGTTTAACAGGGCTATCAGAGACCGGCCGGTCCGATGGGCACATCCAGAGTTTCCTTCGCAGATGGAAATCGTTGCCTACCACTAGCGCCTGTGTGTTGTAGTCCTACCCTGCTGAGCATTCGGAATAGTCCTCACAACTGCTGTTCTCGTTCGTTCGTTCTCTACAGCTCTCTCGTTCTTTGGTTCCAGATGTTACTAGTTTCTAACGTCCCCCTGGTATGTTATGGCTAGGATGCCACCCGTTTGACGGGAAGGCTCGGAGCTCTTCCGGGACCCTAGAGACGCCCCTCTCCACGCGTTGCCCCCTATGTCTTCATAGGTGTAGTAAGGTAGACAGCCAACCTATAATTGACTTTCCAGCGGAGTTTGAAGTAAGGCCTGAAGTCAGTTACTCCTGCGGTGTTCCGGCCACCGACTACGCGCCTCAGTAAGATGTTGCCTCTCTCTCTCGGCACGACTCCTACTGGCTCTCCTTTGTGCTTGATCTCGTTTACACTGTTCCACAATATCCTTCCCTTCGTGTCTCTCTCCTGGATACCACTGCAGGGTGTGCAGGCGCGGTTCCGTTACGTTCTGTTCTGTTCGCTAGGCACCTGCCAGGTTCCCACGCCTGACAGGGACCCCCCTGTGCCTTCTCCCTGCAACACCCCCTGCCACGGGATGTTGCCTGGTTCCAACCCAGTCAGCTTCTGACTAACTTCCTCCCCAGCCCCTAGTTTTACCAATGTGAGGAGTGGCCCAGTAAATAAAGCCTTTTTCTCCCCCTAGTGGCCGGAGTGTGAAGTGTAATGTGTTCTGGTGATACCTGGTCAGGAGAACTCCTTAGTGCCATCAGACGTACCGCGACTCTCCTTAGCGGCAGAGTGCCATACTGCAACAACCAGGTCTCTGGGGCGCTGCACCTCCACCTACTACCACTAGACGCTGACGTTTCCTCGACCACTGGGAACATCTGGTGGCAAGATGTCCTGACTGCTGACAAACATGACAAACCTGGAGTGCATGAGCGGTCTGGGACTTAGATCCCGCTCGTGACACTTCCATGGCCTCATGTGACTCAGGGGCCTGGACTGGAGATTCCAAAGGTTTGGCGAAGGTGGGAGCCAGCCGAAACCTCTGCCTACACTGGGCTCGCTCTAACCTCCGCTCATGAAAACGGAGGTCAATACAAGTGGACACTGCTATTAACCAGTGTGGCGGGAATCTCCCTAGTGGCCAGGGCATCCTTCACGTGGTCAGCCAGCCCCCTCCAAAATATCGGAAGTAGGGCTTTATCCGACCGCTCCAGCTCATATGCAGGGGTGCGGAAGTGGACGGCAAAATGGCTGACCAAGGATGAGCCCTGAGTCAATGCCAACAGTTGCAGCGCCGTATCATGGGTGACACGAGGTCCTAAAAAGACCTGTTTCAGAGTGCTCAGGAACAATGAAGCACTCTGCACCACATGATCGCCTCGCTCCCACAGCGGCGTAGCCCACTCCAACGCCCTGTCTGACAGGAGAGACACAATAAACCCCATCTTGGCCCGCTCTGTAGGGAAACGAGAGGCCAGAAGCTCGAGATGTATAGAGTAGGGTTGAGCAAAACGGATCGGTCATTTTCATAAGTCGCCGACTTTTGGCAAAGTCGGGTTTCATGAAACCTAACCCGATCCCTGTGTGGGGTCAGCCACGCGGTCGGCGACCTTCGCGCCAAAGTTGCGTTTCATATGACGCATTCAGCGCCATTTCTCAGCCAATGAAGGAGGACGCAGAGTGTGGGCAGCGTGATGACATAGTTCTCGGTCCCCACCATCTTAGAGAAGGGCATGGCAGTGATTGGCTTGCTTTCTGCGGCGTCTCAGGGGCTATAAAGGGGCGTGCACGCCGACCGCCATCTTACTGCTGCTGATCTGAGCATAGGGAGAGGCTGCTGCCGCTTCATCAGAAGCAGGGATAGCATTAGGCAGGGAATATAAACCCCCAAACCGCTTGTGCTATAGCGATTTCCACTGTCCAACACCACCTTTTCCTTGCAGGGACAGTGGAGGCTAGATTTCTGTGCATCAGCTCTGTAGCTTATAAGGCTGCCCTAGAAGGCTCTCTGATAGCTGCATTGCTGTGTGTACGCCGCTGTGCAGACCAACCACTTTTTTCAAAGCACAAATCCTGTTGCGCCCTCCTTTCTACACAGCTATCTTGTTTGTTTGTCCACACTTTTGTGTGCAGCAGTTCTTTTTATTGCTGCCTGCCATACTTTTCTGAGATTACTGTAGGGAGATAATAATTGTAGTACAGTCCCTTTTTTATATATATATATATATATATATATATATATATCTTCAAGCCACTTTCTGCCCCTGAAACTGTGTAGTGTGAAACAGTGGGCATGTATTTTTCTGCACTGTCGCACACCTAAAATGGGAGATTTGTATTGCCAATCAGTGCATCTGTGCCAGTCCAGTCTGTTGTATCTGTCAGTCATTTTCTGCCACAGAAACAATACTGTAAAACAGTGGGCCAGATTTATTCACTAGTATCCCATAAAAAAAAGAAGGGGAGATTAATATTGGCAAATCTGTGCATCTGTGCCAGTCCAGTCTGTGTTATGTCAGTCATTGTCTGCCACCGAAACAATACTGTAAAACAGTGGGCCAGATTTATTCACTAGTCTTCCATATAAAAACAAAAATGGGAGATTAATATTGGCAAATCTGTGCATCTGTGCCAGTCCAGTCTGTGGTATCTGTCTGTCATTTTCTGCCACAGAAACAATACTGTAAAACAGTGGGCCAGATTTATTCACTAGTCTTCCATATAAAAACAAAAAGGGGAGATTAATATTGGCAAATCTGTGCATCTGTGCCAGTCCAGTCTGTGGTATCTGTCTGTCATTTTCTGCTACAGAAACAATACTGTAAAACAGTGGGCCAGATTTATTCACTAGTCTCCCATAAAATAAAAAAAGAAGGGGAGATTAATATTGGCAAATCTGTGCATCTGTGCCAGTCCAGTCTGTGTTATGTCAGTCATTGTCTGCCACCGAAACAATACTGTAAAACAGTGGGCCAGATTTATTCACTAGTCTTCCATATAAAAACAAAAATGGGAGATTAATATTGGCAAATCTGTGCATCTGTGCCAGTCCAGTCTGTGGTATCTGTCTGTCATTTTCTGCCACAGAAACAATACTGTAAAACAGTGGGCCAGATTTATTCACTAGTCTTCCATATAAAAACAAAAAGGGGAGATTAATATTGGCAAATCTGTGCATCTGTGCCAGTCCAGTCTGTGGTATCTGTCTGTCATTTTCTGCTACAGAAACAATACTGTAAAACAGTGGGCTAGATTTATTCACTAGTCTCCCATAAAATAAAAAAAGAAGGGGAGATTAATATTGGCAAATCTGTGCATCTGCGGCAGTCCAGTCTGTGTTATCTGTCAGTCATTTTCTGCCACAGAAACAATACTGTAAAACAGTGGGCCAGATTTATTCACTAGTCTCCCATAAAAAAAAGAAGGGGAGATTAATATTAGCAAATCTGTGCATCTGTGCCAGTCCAGTCTGTGGTATCTGTCAGTCATTTTCTGCCACAGAAACAATACTGTAAAACAGTGGGCCAGATTTATTCACTAGTCTTCCATATAAAAACAAAAATGGGAGATTAATATTGGCAAATCTGTGCATCTGTGCCAGTCCAGTCTGTGGTATCTGTCTGTCATTTTCTGCCACAGAAACAATACTGTAAAACAGTGGGCCAGATTTATTCACTAGTCTTCCATATAAAAACAAAAAGGGGAGATTAATATTGGCAAATCTGTGCATCTGTGCCAGTCCAGTCTGTGGTATCTGTCTGTCATTTTCTGCTACAGAAACAATACTGTAAAACAGTGGGCCAGATTTATTCACTAGTCTCCCATAAAATAAAAAAAGAAGGGGAGATTAATATTGGCAAATCTGTGCATCTGTGCCAGTCCAGTATGTGTTATCTGTCAGTCATTTTCTGCCACAGAAACAATACTGTAAAACAGTGGGCCAGATTTATTCACTAGTCTCCCATAAAAAAAAGAAGGGGAGATTAATATTGGCTAATCTGTGCATCTGTGCCAGTCCAGTCTGTGTTATCTGTCAGTCATTTTCTGCCACAGAAAGTATACTGTAAAACAGTGGGCCAGATTTATTCACTAGTCTACCATATAAAAACAAAAAGGGGAGATTAATATTGGCAAATCTCTGCATCTGTGCCAGTCCAGTCTGTGGTATCTGTCTGTCATTTTCTGCCACAGAAACAATACTGTAAAAGAGTGGGCAAGATTTATTCACTAGTCTTCCATATAAAAACAAAAAGGGCAGATTATTATTGGCAAATCTGTGCATCTGTGCCAGTCCAGTCTGTGGTATCTGTCTGTCATTTTCTGCCACAGAAACAATACTGTAAAACAGTGGGCCAGATTTATTCACTAGTCTTCCATATAAAACAAAAAGGGGAGACTAATATTGGCAAATCTGTGCATATGTGCCAGTCCAGTATTGTTGTGAATTCAGTTTTGGGCTCCCTCCGGTGGTTGTAGAGGGTAATGCAGTTGTGCCTGGACTGCAGGAGTGGACAGGTGTATCTACTAATTACAAAACTGACTGGGGTATATAGCTTTGCAGGATCCTTTAGTCAGTGCCTGTTGTCCATTGTTCTGGAAGGATTCACTTCCCTGCTGGTCTCTCCAGATTGCTGTGCTTGCCTACAAAGATAAGCCCTGGCTTTGTTTTTGCTGTCCACCTGCAGTGGACCTGCAGTTCTGTGCTTTTTCATGTTTTTGTCTTGTCCAGCTTGGTCTGTGAAGGATTTTTTCAGCCTAGCTATTTCTCTGGAGATGCAGATATACCCCCCATGTCTTTAGTCAGATGTGGTGATCCGTATTTTCTGCGGTGCATATTTTCTAGTGTTTTCGTACTGACCGCATAGTACTCTGTTCTATTCTTTCTTTTTAGCTAGTATGGCCTCCTATGCTAAAATCTGATTTCATATCTGCGTATGTTATTTCCCTCTCCTCTCACAGTCAATATTTGTGGGGGGCTATCTATCCTTTGGGGATTTTTTCTGAGGGAAGATAGGTTTCCTGTTTCTGTCTTTAGGGGTAGTTAGATCTTAGGCTGTGCCGAGGGGTCTAGGGAGTGTTAGGTACCCCCCACGGCTACTTCTAGTTGCGCTGCTAGGTTCAGGGTTTGCAGTCAGTACAGGGACCACCTTCTCCAGAGTCCGTCTCATGCTGCTCCTAGGCCACCAGATCATAACAGTACAACTGGCCAACAATGAGTTAATTGCATCTCAGAAGAAGGGTGGGAAGCTTTTGAGCCATTTTTTTTCCTTAGCCTGTTTGGTATTTTCCTCCCTCTTTACCTCTGGGTGGCTACGGAGTCTAGGATTAACATGAATGTTCAGGAGTTAGTTTCTCGGGTGGATCAGCTTGCTGCTAGGGTACAGGGTATTTCAGATTTCATTGTTCAAACTCCTGCCTTAGAACCTAAGATTCCCACTCCTGATTTGTTCTTTGGTGACAGATCCAAATTTTTGAGTTTCAAAAATAACTGTAAACTGTTTTTTGCATTAAGACCCCGGTCTTCTGGTGATCCTATTCAGCAGGTTAAAATCATCATATCTCTGCTGCGTGGTGAC
The DNA here is from genome assembly GCF_032444005.1 of Ranitomeya imitator. Classification (NCBI taxonomy): domain Eukaryota; kingdom Metazoa; phylum Chordata; class Amphibia; order Anura; family Dendrobatidae; genus Ranitomeya; species Ranitomeya imitator. The sequence goes on from NC_091289.1 coordinate 59,314,155, forward strand.
CCACAGGATTGGGCATTTTCCCTGGAATCTGGCAATCCTGCTTTGCTAAATGTTGATTCGTTCTTTCAGGCATTGGGGTTGTTGTATGATGAGCCTAATTCTGTGGATCAGGCTGAGAAAATCTTGTTAGCCCTGTGTCAAGGTCAAGAAGCGGCAGAATTGTATTGCCAGAAATTTAGAAAATGGTCTGTACTGACTAAATGGAATGAGGATGCCTTGGCGGCAATTTTCAGAAAGGGTCTTTCTGAATCCGTTAAAGATGTTATGGTGGGGTTCCCCAAGCCTGCTGGTCTGAGTGATTCTATGTCTCTGGCCATTCAGATTGATCGGCGCTTGCGCGAGCGCAGAGTTGTGCACACTGTGGCGTTGCCCTCTGAGCGGAGCCCTGAGCCTATGCAGTGTGATAGGATTTTGTCTAGAGCTGAGCGTCAAACATTCAGGTGTCAGAATAGATTGTGTTTTTACTGCGGCGATTCTGCTCATGTTATTTCTGATTGCCCTAAGGGTACTAAGAGAATCGCTAGTTCTGTTGCCATCAGTACTATACAACCTAAATTTCTGTTATCCGTGACCTTGATCTGCTCATTATCATCATTTTCTGTCATGGCATTTGTGGATTCAGGCGCCGCTTTGAACTTAATGGACTTAGAATTTGCCAGACGTTGTGGTTTTCCCTTGCAGCCTTTGCAGAGCCCTATTCCTTTGAGGGGCATTGATGCTACACCGTTGGCTAAAAATAAGCCTCAGTTTTGGACACAGCTGGCCATGCGCATGCTGCCAGCCCATCAGGAAGATTGTCGTTTTCTGGTGTTGCATAATTTGCATGATGATATTGTGCTGGGTTTTCCATGGTTGCAGCTACATAATCCGGTGTTAGATTGGAAATCCATGTCTGTGACTAGTTGGGGTTGTCAAGGGGGTTCATGATCAGGTTCCTTTGATGTCAGTTTCCTCTTCACCCTCTTCTGAAGTTCCTGAGTTTTTGTCTGACTTCCAAGATGTATTCGATGAGCCCAAATCCAGTTCCCTTCCACCGCATAGGGACTGTGATTGTGCTATTGACTTGATTCCAGGTTGTAAGTTCCCTAAGGGCCAACTTTTCAACCTGTCTGTGCCTGAACATACCGCCATGCGGAGCTATATTAAGGAGTCTTTGGAGAAAGGGCATATTCGGCCATCTTCTTCACCGTTGGGAGCGGGGTTCTTTTTTGATGCCAAGAAGGATGGCTCCTTGAGACCCTGTATTGATTATCGCCTCTTGAATAAGATCACGGTTAAATTTCAATACCCGTTGCCTTTGCTTACTGATTTGTTTGCTAGGATTAAGATTACTAAGATTGACCTTCGAGGGGCATATAATCTTATTTGTATCAAGCAGGGTGACGAATGGAAAACTGCATTTAATACGCCCGAAGGCCATTTTGAATACCTTGTGATGCCATTTGGACTCTCCAATGCCCCATCTGTGTTCCAATCCTTCATGCATGATATCTTTCGGAGTTATCTTGATAAATTCATGGTTGTATATTTGGATGATATTTTGATTTTTTCCAATGATTGGGAGTCTCATGTGAAACAGGTCAGGATGGTATTTCAGATCCTCCGTAATAATGCTTTATTTGTGAAGGGGTCAAAGTGCCTCTTTGGAGTGCAGAAGGTTTCTTTTTTGGGTTTCATTTTTTCTCCCTCATCTATAGAAATGGATCCGGTTAAGGTTCAGGCCATTCATGATTGGATTCAGCCCACATCTGTGAAGAGCCTTCAGAAATTCTTGGGCTTTGCTAATTTTTATCGTCGTTTCATTGCCAACTTCTCCAGTGTGGTTAAACCTCTAACGGATTTGACCAAGAAAGGCGCTGATGTGACGAATTGGTCCTCCGCGGCTGTTTCTGCCTTTCAGGAGCTTAAACGCCGATTTACTTCTGCCCCTGTGTTGCGTCAGCCAGATGTTTCTCTTCCATTTCAGGTTGCGGTTGATGCGTCTGAGATTGGGGCAGGGGCCGTTTTGTCTCAGAGGAATTCTGATGGTTCCTTGATGAAACCATGTGCCTTCTTTTCTCGGAAGTTTTCGCCTGCGGAACGCAATTATGATGTCGGCAATTGGGAGTTGTTGGCTATGAAGTGGGCATTTGAGGAGTGGCGACATTGGCTTGAGGGGGCCAAGCACCGTATTGTGGTCCTGACCGATCATAAGAATCTGATTTACCTCGAGTCTGCCAAACGGCTGAATCCTAGACAGGCTCGATGGTCCCTGTTTTTCTCCCGTTTTGATTTTGTGGTCTCGTACATTCCTGGTACTAAGAATGTTAAGGCGGATGCCCTCTCTAGGAGTTTTTTTCCTGATTCCCCTGGGGTTCTTGAGGCAGTCGGCATTTTGAAGGAAGGGGTGATTCTTTCTGCCTTCTCCCCTGATTTGCGACGGGTTCTTCAGGAATTTCAGGCTGATAAGCCTGACCGCTGTCCTGTGGGGAAACTGTTTGTTCCTGATAGATGGACTAGTAAAGTGATTTCTGAGGTTCATTGTTCTGTGTTGGCTGGCCATCCTGGGATTTTTGGTACCAGAGATTTGGTTAGTAGGTTCTTTTGGTGGCCTTCTTTGTCATGGGATGTGCGTTCTTTTGTGCAGTCCTGTGGGATTTGTGCGCGGGCTAAGCCTTGCTGTTCCCGCGCTAGTGGGTTGCTTTTGCCATTGCCGGTCCCTGAGAGACCTTGGACGCATATTTCTATGGATTTTATTTCCGATCTTCCTGTTTCCCAAAGAATGTCGGTTATCTGGGTTGTCTGTGACCGATTTTCTAAGAAGGTTCATTTGGTGCCTTTGCCTAAATTGCCTTCTTCTTCTGATTTGGTTCCATTGTTTTTTCAGCATGTGGTGCGTTTGCATGGTATTCCGGAGAATATTGTGTCCGACAGAGGTTTCCAGTTTGTTTCCAGGTTTTGGCGGGCCTTTTGTGCCAAGCTGGGCATTGATTTGTCTTTTTCCTCTGCATTTCATCCTCAGACAAATGGCCAGACTGAGCGAACTAATCAGACCTTGGAGACCTATTTGAGATGCTTTGAGTCTGCTGATCAGGATGATTGGGTGGCTTTTTTGCCATTGGCCGAGTTTGCCCTTAATAATTGGGCTAGTTCGGCTACTTTGGTTTCGCCTTTTTTTTGTAATTTTGGTTTTCATCCTCGTTTTTCTTCTCGGCAGGTTGAGCCTTCTGACCTTCCTGGTGTGGATTCTGTGGTCGACAGGTTGCAGCAGATTTGGGCTTATGTGGTGGACAATTTGGTGCTGTCTCAGGAGGAGGCTCAGCGTTTTGCTAACCGTCGTCGGTGTGTTGGTTCCCGGCTTCGGGTTGGTGATCTGGTTTGGTTATCTTCCCGTCATGTTCCTATGAAGGTTTCTTCCCCTAAGTTTAAGCCTCGATTTATTGGTCCTTATAGGATTTCTGAGATTATTAATCTGGTGTCCTTTCGCCTGGCGCTTCCGGCCTTTTTTGCTATTCATAATGTCTTCCATAGATCATTGTTGCGGAAATATGTGGAGCCCGTTGTTCCCTCTGTTGATCCTCCGGCCCCTGTATTGGTCGATGGGGAGTTGGAATATGTTGTTGAGAAGATTTTGGATTCCCGTTTTTCGAGGCGGAAGCTTCAGTACCTTGTCAAGTGGAAGGGTTATGGCCAGGAGGATAATTCTTAGGTTTCTGCCTCTGATGTCCATGCCGTTGATTTGGTTCGTGCCTTTCATCGGGCACATCCTGATCGGCCTGGGGGCTCTGGTGGGGGTTCGGTGACCCCTCCTCAAGGGGGGGGGGTACTGTTGTGAATTCAGCTTTTGGGCTCTCTCCGGTGGATGTAGAGGGTAATGCAGTTGTGCCTGGACTGCAGGAGTGGACAGGTGTATCTACTAATTGCAAAACTGACTGGGGTATATAGCTTTGCAGGATCCTTTAGTCAGTGCCAGTTGTCCATTGTTCTGGAAGGATTCACTTCCCTTCTGGTCTCTCCAGTTTGCTGTGCTTTTCTACAAAGATAAGTCCTGGCTTTGTTTTTGCTGTCCACCTGCAGTGGACCTTATAGTTCTGTGCTTTTTCATGTTTTTGTCTTGTCCAGCTTAGTCTGTGAAGGATTTTTTGCAGCCTAGCTATTTCTCTGGAGATGCAGATATACCCCCCATGTCTTTAGTCAGATGTGGTGATCCGTATTTTCTGCGGTGGATATTTTCTAGTGTTTTTGTACTGACCGCATAGTACTCTGTTCTATTCTTTCTTTTTAGCTAGTATGGCCTCCTATGCTAAAATCTGATTTCATATCTGCGACTGTTATTTCCCTCTCCTCTCACAGTCAATATTTGTGGGGGGCTATCTATCCTTTGGGGATTTTCTCTGAGGCAAGATAGGTTTCCTGTTTCTGTCTTTAGGGTAGTTAAATCTTGGGCTGTGCTGAGGGGTCTAGGGAGTGTTAGGTACCCCCCACGGCTACTTCTAGTTGCGCTGCTAGGTTCAGGGTTTGCGGTCAGTACAGGGACTGTACTGTTATGATCTGGTGGCCTAGGAGCAGCATGAGATGGACTCTGGAGAAGGTGGTCCCTGTACTGACCGCAAACCCTCAACCTAGCAGCGCAACTAGAAGTATCCGTGGGGGGTACCTAGCACTCCCTAGACCACTCGGCACAGCCTAAGATCTAACTACCCCTAAAGACAGAAACAGGAAACCTATCTTGCCTCAGAGAAAATCCCCAAAGGATAGATAGCCCCCCACAAATATTGACTGTGAGAGGAGAGGGAAATAACATAAAGGAGCAGGCGTCTGCAGCCGAGGACGAGGGAAGCCATGATGACAGTCAGCCATTGTCTGGTCAGGGAAGTCTACTGGACGAGGTGGCGGGCGAAGAGGAGGAGGACGAGGAGGATGATGGGGATGAGTATTTTTTGGATGAGGAAGCTTCTCAGGGGGCAATAGAAACTGGTGGCGTTGCAAGGCCAGGTTCAGGGTTTTTGAGGGAGGCAAGTGACGTTTATTTGCCCGAAAGTGCTCCTCAACCCAGCACAAGCAGTGAATTGACAACTGGATCATTGGCCCACATGGCGGATTATGCCTTGCGTATCCTAAAAAGGGACCCCCGCATTATAAAAATGATGATCGATGACGATTAGTGGTTAACCTGCCTCCTGGATCCACGCTATAAGGGGAAACTGCAAAACATCATGCCACATGAGAACCTTGAAAAAATATTGGCAACCAAACAAGCAACTCTTGTTGACCGTTTGATTCAGGCATTCCCAGCACACAGCGCCGGTGATGGTTCTCACACGAGCTGCAGGGGGCAACATGGCAGAGGTGTTAGAAGTGCACAAATCAGAAGTGGCATTGGACAGAGGGGTTTTCTGACCAGGTTGTGGAGTGATTTCGCAATGACCGCAGACAGGAGAGGTACTACAGCATCAATTCAAAGTGACAGGAGACATTTGTCCAGTATGGTTACTAACTATTTTTCCTCCCCTATCGATGTTCTCCCTCACCCGTCATTCCCATTTGATTACTGGGCATCCAAAATAGACACCTGGCCTGAATTGTCTGAATATGCATTGCAGGAGCTCGCTTGCCCAGCAGCTAGTGTGCTATCAGAAAGAGTATTCAATGCTGCTGGTTCAATACTGACCGAAAAAACTCATCTGGCTACCCAAAATGTTGATGATCTAACCTTCATTAAAATGAACCACTCATGGATTTCTAATTATTTTGCCCCACCTTTCCCGGCTGACACCTAGCTTTCCTTTAAAAAGGTCTTGCTTTTGGACTGGTCTTACTGAGTGTTCCAATTTCTCCATTTGCAGCTGCTGTATGTCCAGCATACGACATGTTTACACCTCCCTAAATGGGCTGACTCCCCCCACGGGGCCGTGGTCTTGCCACTTGGCGAAAGCACCCGTGAGAGTGCCGTTTGTCTGAAGAGGTGGGTGTGCCCACTTTTGGTCAACGGCACTGGCATCGGGTCCCTCATAGTACAATGAAGTGTCTCTGGCGGTGGTGGCGCGCACCCAACGAAAGACACACTGTTGTAACATGAGGGGCCTTGGGCCAGTGCCGCCGGGCACGAGAGAGTGCCCCCTCCCCCAGCTCAAACTGTGCTCTACCACTTGCAAAATTATCTGTCACTGCTCCACCGCTGTTTAGTCTATGCGGTGAAATCCTTCAATGCCTGGCACTGACAATACCAATTTGTTGACATGTATGATGCTACTTAAAATATTCAGTGGCCCTGTCCTACATTTACACCAGTAAATACTTTGCGCCAAATAACAGTGTCTGAAAGTCAGCAGAGGAGCCCACCCTTGTACCTAAGTATGCCACCCTTTTTTTTTGTTTTTTTGCGAGACATTAACATCTATGTGTTATTTTGGAGTACTAACTGTGTCAGACACTCCTTCCAATAGTTCTCCGCTGACCACACCAATGCTGTCTGTGTACCCCTGGAACTTAATTAAAAGTGCATAGAGCCTCCTTTTTTTATTTTAGTCCTACTAAGTCTGTCTGCTGTCCCTCCTTCCAATAGTCCTCCACTGACCACACCAATGCTGCCAGTGTACCCCTGGAACCAATTTAAAAGTGCATAGAGCCTACTTTTTTTATTTTAGGCCTACTAAGTCTGTCTGCGGTCCCTCCTTCCAATAGTCCTCCACTGACCACACCAATGCTGCCTGTGTACCCCTGGAACCTATTTAAAAGTGCATAGAGCCTACTTTTTTCATTTTAGGCCTACTAAGTCTGTCTGCGGTCCCTCCTACCAATAGTCCTCCACTGACCACACCAATGCTGCCTGTGTACCCCTGGAACCTATTTAAAAGTGCATAGAACATACTTTTTTTATTTTAGGCCTACTAAGTCTGTCTGCGGTCCCTCCTTCCAATAGTCCTCCACTGACCACACCAATGCTGCCTGTGTACCCCTGGAACCTATTTAAAAGTGCATAGAGCGTACGTTTTTTTTATTTTAGGCCTACTAAGTCTGTCTGCGGTCCCTCCTTCCAATAGTCCTCTACTGACCACACCAATGCTGCCTGTGTACCCCTGGAACCTATTTAAAAGTGCATAGAGCATACTTTTTTTTATTTTAGGCCTACTACATCTGTCTGCGGTCCCTCCTTCCATTAGTCCTCCACTGACCACACCAATGCTGCATGTGTACCCCTGCAAGATAATTGAAACTGCATAGAGCCTACTTTTTTATTTTAGGCCTACTAAGTCTGTCTGCGGTCCCTCCTTCCAATAGTCCTCCACTGACCACACCAATGCTGCCTGTGTACCCCTGGAACCTATTTAAAAGTGCATTGAGCCTACTTTTTTTATGTTAGCCCTCCTAAGTCTGTCTGCGGTCCTTCCTTCCAATAGTCCTCCACTGACCACACCAATGCTGCCTGTGTACCCCTGGAACCTATTTAAAAGTGCATAGAGCGTACGTTTTTTTATTTTAGGCCTACTAAGTCTGTCTGCGGTCCCTCCGACCAATAGTCCTCCACTGACCACACCAATGCTGCCTGTGTACCCCTGGAACCTATTTAAAAGTGCATAGAGCATACTTTTTTTATTTTAGGCCTACTACATCTGTCTGCGGTCCCTCCTTCCATTAGTCCTCCACTGACCACACCAATGCTGCATGTGTACCCCTGCAAGATAATTGAAACTGCATTGAGCCTACTTTTTTATGTTAGGCCTCCTAAGTCTGTCTGCGGTCCCTCCTTCCAATAGTCCTCCACTGACCACACCAATGATGCCTGTGTACCCCTGCAAGATAATTGAAACTGCATTGAGCCTATTTTTTTATGTTAGGCCTCCTAAGTCTGTCTGCGGTCCCTTCTTCCAATAGTCCTCCACTGACCACACCAATGCTGCCTGTGTACCCCTGGAACCTAATTAAAAGTGCATAGAGCCTACTTTTTTTATTTTAGGCCTACTAAGTCTGTCTGCGGTCCCTCCTTCCAATAGTCCTCCACTGACCACACTAATACTGCCTGTGTACCCCTTGAACCTAATAAAAAGTGCATAGAGCCTAATTTTTTTATTTTAGGCCTACTAAGTCTGTCTGCGGTCCTTCCTTCCAATAGTCCTCCACTGACCACACCAATGCTGCCTGTGTACACCTGGAACCGAATTAAAAGTGCATAGAGCCTACTTTTTTATTTTAGGCCTACTAAGTCTGTCTGCGGTCCCTCTTTCCAATAGTCCTCCACTGACCACACCAATGCAGCTTGTGTACCCCTGGAACCTATTTAAAAGGGCATTGAGCCTACTTTTTTTAATTTTAGGCCTACTAAGTCTGTCTGCGGTCCCTCCTTCCAATAGTCCTCCACTGACCACACCAATGCTGCCTGTGTACCCCTGGAACCTATTTAAAAGTGCATAGAGCCTAGTTTTTTTTATTTTAGGTCTACTAAGTCTGTCTGCGGTCCCTCCTTCCAATAGTCCTCCGCTGACCACACCAATGCTGCCTGTGTACCCCTGGAACCTAATTAAAAGTGCATAGAGCCTACTTTTTTATTTTAGGCATACTAAGTCTGTCTGCGGTCCCTCCTTCCAATAGTCCTCCACTGACCACACCAATGCTGTCTGTGTACCCTTGCAAGATAACTGAAACTGCATTGAGCCTTTTTTAATTTTAGGCCTACTAAGTCTGTCTGCGGTCCCTCCTTCCAATTGTCCTCCACTGACCACACCAATGCTGCCTGTGTACCCCTGGGACCTAATTAAAAGTGCATAGAGCCTACTTTTTTCATTTTAGGCCTACTAAGTCTGTCTGCGGTCCATCCTACCAATAGTCCTCCACTGACCACACCAATGCTGCCTGTGTACCCCTGGAACCTATTTAAAAGTGCATAGAACATACTTTTTTATTTTAGGCCTACTAAGTCTGTCTGCGGTCCCTCCTTCCAATAGTCCTCCACTGACCACACCAATGCTGCCTGTGTACCCCTGCAAGATGATTGAAACTGCATTGAGCCTACTTTTTTTATGTTAGGCCTACTAAGTCTGTCTGCGGTCCCTCCTTCCATTAGTCCTCCACTGACCACACCAATGCTGCATGTGTACCCCTGCAAGATAATTGAAACTGCATAGAGCCTACTTTTTTATTTTAGGCCTACTAAGTCTGTCTGCGGTCCCTCCTTCCAATAGTCCTCCACTGACCACACCAATGCTGCCTGTGTACCCCTGGAACCTATTTAAAAGTGCATAGAGCCTACTTTTTTCATTTTAGGCCTACTAAGTCTGTCTGCGGTCCCTCCTACCAATAGTCCTCCACTGACCACACCAATGCTGCCTGTGTACCCCTGGAACCTATTTAAAAGTGCATAGAACATACTTTTTTTTATTTTAGGCCTACTAAGTCTGTCTGCGGTCCCTCCTTCCAATAGTCCTCCACTGACCACACCAATGCTGCCTGTGTACCCCTGCAAGATGATTGAAACTGCATTGAGCCTACTTTTTTTATGTTAGGCCTCCTAAGTCTGTCTGCGGTCCTTCCTTCCAATAGTCCTCCACTGACCACACCAATGCTGCCTGTGTACCCCTGGAACCTATTTAAAAGTGCATAGAGCGTACGTTTTTTTTATTTTAGGCCTACTAAGTCTGTCTGCGGTCCCTCCTACCAATAGTCCTCCACTGACCACACCAATGCTGCCTGTGTACCCCTGGAACCTATTTAAAAGTGCATAGAGCATACTTTTTTTATTTTAGGCCTACTACATCTGTCTGCGGTCCCTCCTTCCATTAGTCCTCCACTGACCACACCAATGCTGCATGTGTACCCCTGCAAGATAATTGAAACTGCATTGAGCCTACTTTTTTATGTTAGGCCTTCTAAGTCTGTCTGCGGTCCCTCCTTCCAATAGTCCTCCACTGACCACACCAATGCTGCCTGTGTACCCCTGGAACCTATTTAAAAGTGCATAGAGCGTACTTTTTTTAATATTTTAGGCATACTAAGTCTGTCTGCGGTCCCTCCTTCCAATAGTCCTCCACTGACCACACCAATGCTGCCTGTGTACCCCTGCAAGATAATTGAAACTGCATTGAGCCTATTTTTTTTATGTTAGGCCTCCTAAGTCTGTCTGCGGTCCCGTCTTCCAATAGTCCTCCACTGACCACACCAATGCTGCCTGTGTACCCCTGGAACCTAATTAAAAGTGCATAGAGCCTACTTTTTTATTTTAGGCCTACTAAATCTGTCTGCGGTCCTTTCTTCCAATAGTCCTCCACTGACCACACTAATGCTGCCTGTGTACCCCTTGAACCAAATTAAAAGTGCATAGAGCCTAATTTTTTTATTTTAGGCCTACTAAGTCTGTTTGCGGTCCTTCCTTCCAATAGTCCTCCACTGACCACACCAATGCTGTCTGTGTACCCTTGCAAGATAATTGAAACTGCATTGAGCCTTTTTTAATTTTAGGCCTACTAAGTCTGTTTGCGGTCCCTCCTTCCAATTGTCCTCCACTGACCACACCAATGCTGCCTGTGTACCCCTGGAACCTATTTAAAAGTGCATAGAGCCTACTTTTTTATTTTAGGCCTACTAAGTCTGTCTGCGGTCCCTCCTTCCAATAGTCCTCCACTGACCACACCAATGCTGCCTGTGTACCCCTGGGACCTATTTAAAAGTGCGTAGAGCCTACTTTTTTTATTTTAGGCCTACTAAGTTTGTCTGCGGTCCCTCCTTCCAATTGTCCTCCACTGACCACACCAATGCTGCCTGTGTACCCCTGGAAACTATTTAAAAGCGCAAAAAGACTACTTTTTTTTATTTTAGGCCTACTAAGTCTGTCTGCGGTCCCTCCTTCCAATAGTCCTCCACTGACCACACCAATGCTGCCTGTGTACCCCTGGAACCTATTTAAAAGTGCATAGAGCCTACTTTTTTCATTTTAGGCCTACTAAGTCTGTCTGCGGTCCCTCCTACCAATAGTCCTCCACTGACCACACCAATGCTGCCTGTGTACCCCTGGAACCTATTTAAAAGTGCATAGAACATACTTTTTTTATTTTAGGCCTACTAAGTCTGTCTGCGGTCCCTCCTTCCAATAGTCCTCCACTGACCACACCAATGCTGCCTGTGTACCCCTGGAACCTATTTAAAAGTGCATAGAGCGTACGTTTTTTTTATTTTAGGCCTACTAAGTCTGTCTGCGGTCCCTCCTTCCAATAGTCCTCTACTGACCACACCAATGCTGCCTGTGTACCCCTGGAACCTATTTAAAAGTGCATAGAGCATACTTTTTTTTATTTTAGGCCTACTACATCTGTCTGCGGTCCCTCCTTCCATTAGTCCTCCACTGACCACACCAATGCTGCATGTGTACCCCTGCAAGATAATTGAAACTGCATAGAGCCTACTTTTTTATTTTAGGCCTACTAAGTCTGTCTGCGGTCCCTCCTTCCAATAGTCCTCCACTGACCACACCAATGCTGCCTGTGTACCCCTGGAACCTATTTAAAAGTGCATTGAGCCTACTTTTTTTATGTTAGCCCTCCTAAGTCTGTCTGCGGTCCTTCCTTCCAATAGTCCTCCACTGACCACACCAATGCTGCCTGTGTACCCCTGGAACCTATTTAAAAGTGCATAGAGCGTACGTTTTTTTATTTTAGGCCTACTAAGTCTGTCTGCGGTCCCTCCGACCAATAGTCCTCCACTGACCACACCAATGCTGCCTGTGTACCCCTGGAACCTATTTAAAAGTGCATAGAGCATACTTTTTTTATTTTAGGCCTACTACATCTGTCTGCGGTCCCTCCTTCCATTAGTCCTCCACTGACCACACCAATGCTGCATGTGTACCCCTGCAAGATAATTGAAACTGCATTGAGCCTACTTTTTTATGTTAGGCCTCCTAAGTCTGTCTGCGGTCCCTCCTTCCAATAGTCCTCCACTGACCACACCAATGATGCCTGTGTACCCCTGCAAGATAATTGAAACTGCATTGAGCCTATTTTTTTATGTTAGGCCTCCTAAGTCTGTCTGCGGTCCCTTCTTCCAATAGTCCTCCACTGACCACACCAATGCTGCCTGTGTACCCCTGGAACCTAATTAAAAGTGCATAGAGCCTACTTTTTTTATTTTAGGCCTACTAAGTCTGTCTGCGGTCCCTCCTTCCAATAGTCCTCCACTGACCACACTAATACTGCCTGTGTACCCCTTGAACCTAATAAAAAGTGCATAGAGCCTAATTTTTTTATTTTAGGCCTACTAAGTCTGTCTGCGGTCCTTCCTTCCAATAGTCCTCCACTGACCACACCAATGCTGCCTGTGTACACCTGGAACCGAATTAAAAGTGCATAGAGCCTACTTTTTTATTTTAGGCCTACTAAGTCTGTCTGCGGTCCCTCTTTCCAATAGTCCTCCACTGACCACACCAATGCAGCTTGTGTACCCCTGGAACCTATTTAAAAGGGCATTGAGCCTACTTTTTTTAATTTTAGGCCTACTAAGTCTGTCTGCGGTCCCTCCTTCCAATAGTCCTCCACTGACCACACCAATGCTGCCTGTGTACCCCTGGAACCTATTTAAAAGTGCATAGAGCCTAGTTTTTTTTATTTTAGGTCTACTAAGTCTGTCTGCGGTCCCTCCTTCCAATAGTCCTCCGCTGACCACACCAATGCTGCCTGTGTACCCCTGGAACCTAATTAAAAGTGCATAGAGCCTACTTTTTTATTTTAGGCATACTAAGTCTGTCTGCGGTCCCTCCTTCCAATAGTCCTCCACTGACCACACCAATGCTGTCTGTGTACCCTTGCAAGATAACTGAAACTGCATTGAGCCTTTTTTAATTTTAGGCCTACTAAGTCTGTCTGCGGTCCCTCCTTCCAATTGTCCTCCACTGACCACACCAATGCTGCCTGTGTACCCCTGGGACCTAATTAAAAGTGCATAGAGCCTACTTTTTTCATTTTAGGCCTACTAAGTCTGTCTGCGGTCCATCCTACCAATAGTCCTCCACTGACCACACCAATGCTGCCTGTGTACCCCTGGAACCTATTTAAAAGTGCATAGAACATACTTTTTTATTTTAGGCCTACTAAGTCTGTCTGCGGTCCCTCCTTCCAATAGTCCTCCACTGACCACACCAATGCTGCCTGTGTACCCCTGCAAGATGATTGAAACTGCATTGAGCCTACTTTTTTTATGTTAGGCCTACTAAGTCTGTCTGCGGTCCCTCCTTCCATTAGTCCTCCACTGACCACACCAATGCTGCATGTGTACCCCTGCAAGATAATTGAAACTGCATAGAGCCTACTTTTTTATTTTAGGCCTACTAAGTCTGTCTGCGGTCCCTCCTTCCAATAGTCCTCCACTGACCACACCAATGATGCCTGTGTACCCCTGCAAGATAATTGAAACTGCATTGAGCCTATTTTTTTATGTTAGGCCTCCTAAGTCTGTCTGCGGTCCCTTCTTCCAATAGTCCTCCACTGACCACACCAATGCTGCCTGTGTACCCCTGGAACCTAATTAAAAGTGCATAGAGCCTACTTTTTTTATTTTAGGCCTACTAAGTCTGTCTGCGGTCCCTCCTTCCAATAGTCCTCCACTGACCACACTAATACTGCCTGTGTACCCCTTGAACCTAATAAAAAGTGCATAGAGCCTAATTTTTTTATTTTAGGCCTACTAAGTCTGTCTGCGGTCCTTCCTTCCAATAGTCCTCCACTGACCACACCAATGCTGCCTGTGTACACCTGGAACCGAATTAAAAGTGCATAGAGCCTACTTTTTTATTTTAGGCCTACTAAGTCTGTCTGCGGTCCCTCTTTCCAATAGTCCTCCACTGACCACACCAATGCAGCTTGTGTACCCCTGGAACCTATTTAAAAGGGCATTGAGCCTACTTTTTTTAATTTTAGGCCTACTAAGTCTGTCTGCGGTCCCTCCTTCCAATAGTCCTCCACTGACCACACCAATGCTGCCTGTGTACCCCTGGAACCTATTTAAAAGTGCATAGAGCCTAGTTTTTTTTATTTTAGGTCTACTAAGTCTGTCTGCGGTCCCTCCTTCCAATAGTCCTCCGCTGACCACACCAATGCTGCCTGTGTACCCCTGGAACCTAATTAAAAGTGCATAGAGCCTACTTTTTTATTTTAGGCATACTAAGTCTGTCTGCGGTCCCTCCTTCCAATAGTCCTCCACTGACCACACCAATGCTGTCTGTGTACCCTTGCAAGATAACTGAAACTGCATTGAGCCTTTTTTAATTTTAGGCCTACTAAGTCTGTCTGCGGTCCCTCCTTCCAATTGTCCTCCACTGACCACACCAATGCTGCCTGTGTACCCCTGGGACCTAATTAAAAGTGCATAGAGCCTACTTTTTTCATTTTAGGCCTACTAAGTCTGTCTGCGGTCCATCCTACCAATAGTCCTCCACTGACCACACCAATGCTGCCTGTGTACCCCTGGAACCTATTTAAAAGTGCATAGAACATACTTTTTTATTTTAGGCCTACTAAGTCTGTCTGCGGTCCCTCCTTCCAATAGTCCTCCACTGACCACACCAATGCTGCCTGTGTACCCCTGCAAGATGATTGAAACTGCATTGAGCCTACTTTTTTTATGTTAGGCCTACTAAGTCTGTCTGCGGTCCCTCCTTCCATTAGTCCTCCACTGACCACACCAATGCTGCATGTGTACCCCTGCAAGATAATTGAAACTGCATAGAGCCTACTTTTTTATTTTAGGCCTACTAAGTCTGTCTGCGGTCCCTCCTTCCAATAGTCCTCCACTGACCACACCAATGCTGCCTGTGTACCCCTGGAACCTATTTAAAAGTGCATAGAGCCTACTTTTTTCATTTTAGGCCTACTAAGTCTGTCTGCGGTCCCTCCTACCAATAGTCCTCCACTGACCACACCAATGCTGCCTGTGTACCCCTGGAACCTATTTAAAAGTGCATAGAACATACTTTTTTTATTTTAGGCCTACTAAGTCTGTCTGCGGTCCCTCCTTCCAATAGTCCTCCACTGACCACACCAATGCTGCCTGTGTACCCCTGCAAGATGATTGAAACTGCATTGAGCCTACTTTTTTTATGTTAGGCCTCCTAAGTCTGTCTGCGGTCCTTCCTTCCAATAGTCCTCCACTGACCACACCAATGCTGCCTGTGTACCCCTGGAACCTATTTAAAAGTGCATAGAGCGTACGTTTTTTTTATTTTAGGCCTACTAAGTCTGTCTGCGGTCCCTCCTACCAATAGTCCTCCACTGACCACACCAATGCTGCCTGTGTACCCCTGGAACCTATTTAAAAGTGCATAGAGCATACTTTTTTTATTTTAGGCCTACTACATCTGTCTGCGGTCCCTCCTTCCATTAGTCCTCCACTGACCACACCAATGCTGCATGTGTACCCCTGCAAGATAATTGAAACTGCATTGAGCCTACTTTTTTATGTTAGGCCTTCTAAGTCTGTCTGCGGTCCCTCCTTCCAATAGTCCTCCACTGACCACACCAATGCTGCCTGTGTACCCCTGGAACCTATTTAAAAGTGCATAGAGCGTACTTTTTTTAATATTTTAGGCATACTAAGTCTGTCTGCGGTCCCTCCTTCCAATAGTCCTCCACTGACCACACCAATGCTGCCTGTGTACCCCTGCAAGATAATTGAAACTGCATTGAGCCTATTTTTTTTATGTTAGGCCTCCTAAGTCTGTCTGCGGTCCCGTCTTCCAATAGTCCTCCACTGACCACACCAATGCTGCCTGTGTACCCCTGGAACCTAATTAAAAGTGCATAGAGCCTACTTTTTTATTTTAGGCCTACTAAATCTGTCTGCGGTCCTTTCTTCCAATAGTCCTCCACTGACCACACTAATGCTGCCTGTGTACCCCTTGAACCAAATTAAAAGTGCATAGAGCCTAATTTTTTTATTTTAGGCCTACTAAGTCTGTTTGCGGTCCTTCCTTCCAATAGTCCTCCACTGACCACACCAATGCTGTCTGTGTACCCTTGCAAGATAATTGAAACTGCATTGAGCCTTTTTTAATTTTAGGCCTACTAAGTCTGTTTGCGGTCCCTCCTTCCAATTGTCCTCCACTGACCACACCAATGCTGCCTGTGTACCCCTGGAACCTATTTAAAAGTGCATAGAGCCTACTTTTTTATTTTAGGCCTACTAAGTCTGTCTGCGGTCCCTCCTTCCAATAGTCCTCCACTGACCACACCAATGCTGCCTGTGTACCCCTGGGACCTATTTAAAAGTGCGTAGAGCCTACTTTTTTTATTTTAGGCCTACTAAGTTTGTCTGCGGTCCCTCCTTCCAATTGTCCTCCACTGACCACACCAATGCTGCCTGTGTACCCCTGGAAACTATTTAAAAGCGCAAAAAGACTACTTTTTTTTATTTTAGGCCTACTAAGTCTGTCTGCGGTCCCTCCTTCCAATAGTCCTCCGCTGACCACACCAATGCTGCCTGTGTACCCCTGGAACCTAATTAAAAGTGCATAGAGCCTATTTTTTTAATTTTAGGCCTACTAAGTCTGTCTGCGGTCCCTCCTTCCAATAGTCCTCCACTGACCACACCAATGCTGCCTGTGTACCCCTGGGACCTAATTAAAAGTGCATAGAGCCTACTTTTTTATTTTAGGCCTACTAAGTCTGTCTGCGGTCCCTCCTTCCAATAGTCCTCCACTGACCACACCAATGCTGCCTGTGTACCCCTGCAAGATGATTGAAACTGCATTGAGCCTACTTTTTTTATGTTAGGCCTACTAAGTCTGTCTGCGGTCCCTACTTCCATTAGTCCTCCACTGACCACACCAATGCTGCATGTGTACCCCTGCAAGATAATTGAAACTGCATAGAGCCTACTTTTTTATTTTAGGCCTACTAAGTCTGTCTGCGGTCCCTCCTTCCAATAGTCCTCCACTGACCACACCAATGCTGCCTGTGTACCCCTGGAACCTATTTAAAAGTGCATAGAGCCTACTTTTTTCATTTTAGGCCTACTAAGTCTGTCTGCGGTCCCTCCTACCAATAGTCCTCCACTGACCACACCAATGCTGCCTGTGTACCCCTGGAACCTATTTAAAAGTGCATAGAACATACTTTTTTTAATTTTAGGCCTACTAAGTCTGTCTGCGGTCCCTCCTTCCAATAGTCCTCCACTGACCACACCAATGCTGCCTGTGTACCCCTGCAAGATGATTGAAACTGCATTGAGCCTACTTTTTTTATGTTAGGCCTCCTAAGTCTGTCTGCGGTCCCTTCTTCCAATAGTCCTCCACTGACCACACCAATGCTGCCTGTGTACCCCTGGAACCTATTTAAAAGTGCATAGAGCGTACTTTTTTTTATTTTAGGCCTACTAAGTCTGTCTGCGGTCCCTCCTACCAATAGTCCTCCACTGACCACACCAATGCTGCCTGTGTACCCCTGGAACCTATTTAAAAGTGCATAGAGCATACTTTTTTTATTTTAGGCCTACTACATCTGTCTGCGGTCCCTCCTTCCATTAGTCCTCCACTGACCACACCAATGCTGCATGTGTACCCCTGCAAGATAATTGAAACTGCATTGAGCCTACTTTTTTATGTTAGGCCTTCTAAGTCTGTCTGCGGTCCCTCCTTCCAATAGTCCTCCACTGACCACACCAATGCTGCCTGTGTACCCCTGGAACCTATTTAAAAGTGCATAGAGCGTACTTTTTTTTTTATATTTTAGGCCTACTAAGTCTGTCTGCGGTCCCTCCTTCCAATAGTCCTCCACTGACCACACCAATGCTGCCTGTGTACCCCTGGGACCTATTTAAAAGTGCGTAGAGCCTACTTTTTTTATTTTA
This sequence comes from Ranitomeya imitator, assembly GCF_032444005.1. Lineage (NCBI taxonomy): Eukaryota > Metazoa > Chordata > Amphibia > Anura > Dendrobatidae > Ranitomeya > Ranitomeya imitator. The sequence continues at coordinate 59,331,957 of NC_091289.1, forward strand.
GGCCTACTAAGTTTGTCTGCGGTCCCTCCTTCCAATTGTCCTCCACTGACTACACAAATGCTGCCTGTGTACCCCTGGAAACTATTTAAAAGCGCAAAAAGACTACTTTTTTTTATTTTAGGCCTACTAAGTTTGTCTGCGGTCCCTCCTTCCAATTGTCCTCCACTGACCACACCAATGCTGCCTGTGTACCCCTGGAAACTATTTAAAAGCGCAAAAAGACTACTTTTTTTTATTTTAGGCCTACTAAGTCTGTCTGCGGTCCCTCCTTCCAATAGTCCTCTGCTGACCACACCAATTCTGCCTGTGTACCCCTGGAACCTAATTAAAAGTGCATAGAGCCTGTTTTTTTAATTTTAGGCCTACTAAGTCTGTCTGCGGTCCCTCCTTCCAATAGTCCTCCACTGACCACACCAATGCTGCCTGTGTACCCCTGGGACCTAATTAAAAGTGCATAGAGCCTACTTTTTTATTTTAGGCCTACTAAGTCTGTCTGCGGTCCCTCCTTCCAATAGTCCTCCACTGACCACACCAATGCTGCCTGTGTACCCCTGGAACCTATTTAAAAGTGCATAGAGCCTACTTTTTTCATTTTAGGCCTACTAAGTCTGTCTGCGGTCCCTCCTACCAATAGTCCTCCACTGACCACACCAATGCTGCCTGTGTACCCCTGGAACCTATTTAAAAGTGCATAGAACATACTTTTTTTTATTTTAGGCCTACTAAGTCTGTCTGCGGTCCCTCCTTCCAATAGTCCTCCACTGACCACACCAATGCTGCCTGTGTACCCCTCCAAGATAATTGAAACTGCATTGAGCCTATTTTTTTTATGTTAGGCCTCCTAAGTCTGTCTGCGGTCCCTTCTTCCAATAGTCCTCCACTGACCACACCAATGCTGCCTGTGTACCCCTGGAACCTAATTAAAAGTGCATAGAGCCTACTTTTTTTATTTTAGGCCTACTAAGTCTGTCTGCGGTCCTTCCTTCCAATAGTCCTCCACTGACCACACCAATGCTGCCTGTGTACCCCTGGAACCTAATTAAAAGTGCATAGAGCCTACTTTTTTATTTTAGGCCTACTAAGTCTGTCTGCGGTCCCTCCTTCCAATAGTCCTCCACTGACCACACAAATGCACTTGTGTACCCCTGGAACCTATTTAAAAGTGCATTGAGCCTACTTTTTTTAATTTTAGGCCTACTAAGTCTGTCTGCGGTCCCTCCTTCCAATTGTCCTCCACTGACCACACCAATGCTGCCTGTGTACCCCTGGAACCTATTGAAAAGTGCATAGAGCCTTTTTTTATTTTAGGCCTACTAAGTCTGTCTGTGGTCCCTCCTTCCAATAGTGCTCCGCTGACCACACCAATGCTGCCTGTGTACCTCTGGAACCTAATTAAAAGTGCATAGAGCCTACTTTTTTATTTTAGGCATACTAAGTCTGTCTGCGGTCCCTCCTTCCAATAGTCCTCCACTGACCACACCAATGCTGTCTGTGTACCCTTGCAATATAATTGAAACAGCATTGAGCCTTTTTTAATTTTATGCCTACTAAGTCTGTCTGCGGTCCCTCCTTCCAATTGTCCTCCACTGACCACACCAATGCTGCCTGTGTACCCCTGGAACCTATTTAAAAGTGCATAGAGCCTACTTTTTTATTTTAGGCCTGCTAAGTTTGTCTGCGGTCCCTCCTTCCAATTGTTCTCCACTGACCACACCAATGCTGCCTGTGTACCCCTGGAAACTATTTAAAAGCGCAAAAAGACTACTTTTTTTATTTTAGGCCTACTAAGTCTGTCTGCGGTCCCTCCTTCCAATAGTCCTCCGCTGACCACACCAATGCTGCCTGTGTACCCCTGGAACCTAATTAAAAGTGCATAGAGCCTATTTTTTTAATTTTAGGCCCACTAAGTCTGTCTGCGGTCCCTCCTTCCAATAGTCCTCCGCTGACCACACCAATGCTGCCTGTGTACCCCTGCAAGATAATTGAAACTGCATTGAGCCTATTTTTTTATTTTAGGCCTATTAAGTCTGTCTGCGGTCCCTCCTTCCAATTGTCCTCCACTGACCACACCAATGCTGCCTGTGTACCCCTGGAACCTATTTAAAAGTGCATAGAGCCTACTTTTTTTATTTTAGGCCTACTAAGTCTGTCTGCGGTCCCTCCTTCCAATAGTCCTCCGCTGACCACACCAATGCTGCCTGTGTACCCCTGGAATCTAATTAAAAGTGCATAGAGCCTACTTTTTTTTATTTTAGGCCTACTAAGTCTGTCTGCGGTCCCTCCTTCCAATTGTCCTCCACTGACTACACCAATGCTGACCGTGTACCCATTTAACCTTTTTTAAACCTGCATCGAGCCAACTTTGTGGTGTAAGGCCTACTAGCAGTGTCTGGCTGCGCCACTCAATACAACTGTCCTCTTTAAAAAAATGACCTGCAATTGTCAGGTTTTCAGCCTATCGGAATTTTAAAACTGCAGTGGGGCTACTAGTTTGGTTGGGGCCTACTAACAGTGTCTGCCGCTCCAAGATGTTCTCCTGGTAGCCTTTCCTGAGCTTCTATCATCAGGCTCTTGTTAAATAGTTGTTAAATGGAAGAAATGCAGTGGGGCTACTAGTTTGGTTGGGGCCTACTAACAGTGTCTGCCGCTCCAAAGTGTTCTCCTGGTTGCCTTTTCTGAGCTTCTATTTCAGGCTCTTGTTAAATAGTTGTTAAATGGAACAAATGCAGTGGGGCTACTAGTTTGGTTGGGGCCTACTAACCGTGTCTGCCGCTCCAAGGTGTTCTCCTGGTTGCCTTTCCTGAGCTTCTATCTTCAGGCTCTTGTTAAATAGTTGTTAAATGGAACAAATGCAGTGGGGCTACTAGTTTGGTTGGGGCCTACTAATGGTGTCTGCCACTCCAAGGTGTCCTCCTGGTTTCCTGCCCTGAGCTTCGATCTTCAGGCTCTCATTAAGTAGTTGTTATTATAACACTGGATTTGGCCTACTAGTTTTGTTGGGGCCTACTAACGGTGTCTGCCGCTCCTTGCTGTTCTCCTGGTTTCCTGTCCTGAGCTTTGATCTTCAGGTTCTCATTAAGTAGTTGTTAATATAACACTGGATTTGGCCTACTAGTTTGGTTGGGGCCTACTAATGGTGTCTGCCACTCCTTGCTGTTCTCCTCCACTGAACAAAGCAGTGCCGCCTGTTTACTACTGTTACCAATTTTGAACTGCATTTAGACTACTTACTGATTTGGGCCTACTCACTGTGTCAGCCTCTCATTACAGTTGTCCTCCACTGAACAAAGCAATGCCGCCTGGTTAGTCCTGTTACCAATTTTGAAATGCATTTAGCCCACTTTATTATTTGGGCCTATATCTGTGTTTCCTCCTCATTCTGCCCATTGCCCAGCCAGTGCTAGATGACTCTGCTGGTACATTGACCCAGACCGCTACATTCCCCTTGCACGCTACACAGCCAGATTCTGACCCTGCTGAAAGTGAGGTTCCCCTTCCCGCATACTATACCACCTTACACGGGGACAAAGAGGAAGGTGCAGATGAAAGTGCAGGTTCTTTCATCAGGTGGGGGGGAATACTCGTTGGCGACGTCACTGGCACAGGGCCCCTCATAGTATGCAAAAGTGTCGCTGCCGGTGGGAAGCGCCCCTGCCATGCAAACACACCGCTGTACTTTGAGGGGCCCTGTGCCAGTGCCAATGCGAACGAGTGGGCCACCCCTGCTTGCTCAGGATCACAGCACTTGCAAAGTTGAAATACTTACCTCTCCCTGCTCCACTGCCGTGACGTGGTACACGTTTCCTGGGCCCACTAAATACTTGAACCAGCCCTACCCCCCACAACTTTAGCCAAATGACCCCCAATGTCCAATGCCTAACTATTATTATAAGGTAAATTAAGATTGACAAGCTTCGGTACCAAGAATGGATGTTTTTGCTATTAAAATGGGCACTGTAGGTGTTTTCCTGGCCTCCACTCACTGCTGACTATGCTTCCCCATTGACTTGCATTGGGTTTCGTGTTTCGGTCGATCCCCGACTTTTCGCGATAATCGGCCGATTTCACTCGACTCGACTTTTGAGATAGTCGGGTTTTGCGAAACCCGACTCAACCCTAAAAAACTAAAAGTCGCTCAACCCTAGTATAGAGCACTGACTCACAAAACCCCTACAAGACTTATTATCACCAGAAAATTTTTCGGGCAGCGGGAGGCGAGAGGGTCGGTACAGGGGTGGCAGTGGACAAGGTGGCTGCAGCCACGCTGGCAGCCTGAACAGCAACTGCGGTTACATCCACAGCTGAGGTTGTGCGCTCGAGAGCCGCCAACCTACCCTCCAGCTGCTGGATGTACCGCAAGGATTGCTGTTTGTCCGTCATTACTAGCCAGACCCTGGCGCTAGTATAATGTTAAGGCTAGCGGAATGCACCAAATAATAAGAAAGATAGAATAAGGTGCGTTCGCAGCCCAGGGTCCACCGTGCAGAGATGGAACCTGCTGCCAAGTAATGACGGACTATATGGCGGTACAATGTGAATACACACACGGGTAAACTTCACCCTATGTGAAGGAAGCAAACCCTGTTAAGTCACAGGGCCGCGGTACCACATGCCAGAGCGCAAGCAAGGAGTCACCAAGCTCAGTCCCAAGACTTGGGATCTGAGTCCATCTAGACTTCTTGCGCTCAACACCGCTAATGGGGTGTCAGCGTAATGTCAGCATAACCAAAATAATAATTAAAGCTGCACGAGAGTGCGAACTGTGCCGTACTAGCGGACGCCACTAACCACCCAGACTTGGGCTAAAGAAGCGCTCTAATGGCGCGTGGCGCCGTACTGGCGGTCACAGCAGTAGATGCTGTTTCGTGTGTTAACACTGTCAGATCATCCGGGCGCTAGATTGCAGCCATACACCTTACGCGAACAGTCATACACAAGGGATGGTTTTTTTAAGGAACGACTTGCACTCATTAACACACACACGATTACAAATGTATACTAGCGCGTGGCCGTGCGGTCATGCTAACCTTATAAAGCTGCAGCATGTACATGACCTTCCCAGAAGGACCAATGGGAGGCTGCCACAGAAGTTGAGCACCTTCAGGACCTTCCTGGAGGACCAATGGGATCTGCTGCAGCATCTGAGCATGTGACCCTCGATCTCCAATGGGAGATCTTACCCTGGGCATGCTCAGAAGGGGAAAAGCAGGACTTAGTCCCGAAAGCGTCTGCTCGCCGCTGCCCAGCAATGGCTTCAATGGCAGAAGCTGGAAAAGCAGCAGTAACCCTATGCACAGAGTGAGACTGAACAAGATGCTGGGACCGACGTCTCCACTGAGCAGACTCCACTGCGGCTGGAGAAGAATGGGAGACCGCAGCAGAGATGGTTCGAGATTCCCCCTGTGCAGAAGCGGGAACTCGACACCTAACACCTTTGATCCCCAAATGTAACAAAAAGTCCCCCATTATCCCTGAGTGCCAATATTGATATGTTTGTAAAATTGGTTAGTGCAGAATTGAGAAATATCCTTACCACCATTGCTAGACATAATTGCTCTTGTGAACAAAGATTAACAAAGATTAACATTACAACAATTGGCAGCAATTGGCATTGTAATTAACACTTCTGATGAAGGACAGAATGATGTCATTTGGCCTAGCGACATGTATGAAAAAGAAGCCTATAGACAATTATCGGATTCAGTGTGCGCTTAATAAGCCCATTGTATCAGGCAACAACAATCTGTGTGAGCCTATCTGTAAACTGATTGATCATGTTCTTCATTCCATAATAGAAAGGCTGCCATCCTACCTTAAAGATAGATGTACTTAGAAAAGTGTGCGGTTTACATTTGCAAGACTACATTAATTTGGTCACTTACGACATCGGATCCCTATATAACTCCATAAGGCACAGGGATGGTTTTGAGTCTGTTAAGCTATTTTTTTCTGTCTAATATGGATAGTGAGTTCATCTCCTAGTTCTTACTCTTTTGGGGTTTGCGCTCATGCACAAGTTCTTTCTTTTCAATGAGTGTTTCTACCTGCAGGTCCAGGGCACAGCTATGGGGACGGCATGCGCACCTTCATATGCCATTGTGTTCCAGGGGCTGTGGCAAAGGAAAATATTCATCACTGAACCTCTACCATTTATGGAGAAAGTGCAATACTTCATGAGCCATGAGCTTACTTTATGCTTTATTCTTTATAGGACCTGACTTTGGCATTTCTATTATACGCTCAGCTCTGCACTGCCTCAACATCCACTAGATGTGCTTTCACTATAGGCATGACCACCACAATCTGTTCCTGCATACTTGCCTTGTGATCCATTACGCTTTTCTGGGGGGAAGGCTCTTGTTCCCACATCTCTTTGGCTACGTCCAGCAGCCCCCTAGGATGTCTGCCATATAACAGCTCAAAGGTGAGAATCCCTTTGAAGTCTGCAGTACATAGCGGATGGCAAACATAAAGTAGGGCAGTAACATGTCCCAATCCCTCTCGTCCTTGAAGACAACTTGTTTTAGCATGGATTTAAGGGTTTTGTTAAATCTTTCAATTAATCCATCGGTCTGTGGATGGTACACCAACGTTTACAGTTGTTTTATCTGGAGCAGCTTACACATAAAAGGAGCCATTAAATCTTGAAAACTTCAAAGAGACGAACGGCACCAGGACTCAACAATGCAGTATTGGGAGCGCTGAATCTAATACACCTCTTTAGACCCACAGCGTGCGGTATCCATGCAGTACTGGAGCGTGGTTCTCACCATCAATAGCCATAACAGCACAGAAAAACTTTGCACAAGAAAGTAGAAGAATGCAGCACTCACCCAGGTTGCGAAGTGAATATCTTTAATTTGTCTTTAATCCATGTACAGACTTTGCATAAAAGACAAGCGGAGACGACGAGGGTGCAGGGAGAGTGAGCTGGACAACGTCCGTTTTGCACAATTAGTGCTTCCACGGGTCCATGTGAGCTAAAGCCTAAGTCACTTCCTTATAAAGGGAACAGACGTAACCTCAATTACTAACGTGATTGTTACATTTGGCAAAAAAACAAACAAAAAAAACACAAATTACAATACAAGTTAGCATAAAACACTTAAAATAACTGCATATTTCGAGAACACTATAAAAATATTGCCATATCTAATTTATCATTTAGACCAATCGGTCCTTGGGCACCGGCTTTTATTATCCATTTTGCTTCCTCTCTCAGGAGCAGCTTATCGTGATTACCTCCCTGGGGAGGAAATTTAACGGTTTCAAGGCTGACAAAACGCGTCAGTTCAGGGTTTCCCTTACGCTTTTCATGCAAATGCTTTATCAAACGTACGGACCCTTTACCTGACACTATCGAATTATAGTGTTCACAAAATCTTGTTACTAGGGGTCGGATCATTTTACCGATATAGAAATAATTGCAAGGGCACAAAATAACATAGATTACAAATCTGGTTTTGCATGAAATAAAATCCCGAATTCTATGATTAATACCTCCTATTCTCATAGGATTATCTGTATGATGAAGATGGCAAAATCTACAGTGGCCACATTTGAAATTTCCTACTTGCAAATCTTTTTTTAGCCAATTATTACGGATAGGGAGTTCCTTATGCGACAATCTATCTGCTCTATTTTCTGCTTCTTCTAATATTGCTACAGGATATCCCCTGTTGATAAAGCGAGTTTTTAGATCTGCAACTTGTTCCCTATGAATATTGTCATTATTGTTAATTTTCCTAAGCCTGACCAGTTGGCTATAAGGAATACTACTTTTTGTGCGGGATGGAGGCGCACTGTCATAATGCAATATGTTGTTTGTAGCCGAGGGTTTCCTAAACACCTTTGTGTTCATTTGGCCATTATGAATTTCAATTTTCACATCTAAAAATTCTAAAGAATTTTTTCCGAAACAAGAAGTAAACTGCATGTTCTCAGCATTGGACTCGTTCAGACTGGATACATCCATCCCGCACAAAAAATATTATTCGTTATAGCGTCAGGTAATGGGTCCGTACATTTGATAAAGCATATGCATGAAAAGCGTAAGGGAAACCCTGAACTGATGCGTTTTGCTGGCCTTGAAACCGTTAAATTTCCTCCCCAGGGAGGTAATCACGATAAGCTGCTCCTGAGAGAGGAAGCAAAATGGATAATAAAAGCCCGTGCCCAAGGACCGATTGGTCTAAATGATACATTAGATATTGCAATATTTTTATAGTGTTCTCGAAATATGCAGTTATCTTAAGTGTTTTATGCTAACTTGTATTGTAATTTGTGGGTTTTTGTTTTTTTTTGCCAAATGTCACAATCATGTTAGTAATTGAGGTTAAGTCTGTTCCCTTTATAAGGAAGTGACTTAGGTTTTAGCTCACATGGACCCGTGGAAGCACTAATTGTGCGAAACGGCCATCGTCCAGCTCACTCTCCCCGCACCCTTGTCGTCTCCGCTTGTCTTTTATGCAAAGTCTGTACATGGATTAAAGACAGATTAAAGATATTCACTTCGCAACCTGGGTGAGTGCCACATTCTTCTACTTTCTTGCACATAAAAGCAGCCCCCTAATCTGTAAGGATCTCTTTAGGTAGCCCAATGTGACAGAACACAGCATACTGCTCCTAAGCGATAAGTTTAGCCAAGGTATGGTGAAGCGGAATTGCCTCCATGTAATAGGTGATATAGTCTATTTTCGCCAATATTTGGTGGTGGCCATGGGCGGATTTTACTATTGGCCCCACCAGATCCATAGCAATTCACTCAAAAGGTAGCTCTATAATGGGCAGACGTACCAATGGACTCCAGAAGCTTGCAGTGGGTGTGGTAAGATGACACTCTGGGCATGACTCACAAATCCTCTGTACCTTGGCATAAATCCCGGGCTAAAAGAACCATTGTAAAATATGTTCTTGCATCTTTTTAATCCCTAGATGCCTACTCAGCATATGTGTGTGATCCATCTCGAGCACCGCCTAATTGTAGGACAGCTGCACTGCCAGCTGTTACACTAATTCGTCTCTGATTTTGTCAACCCTATATAGTAAATCCTGGCTGACTGCCATGTGCGGAAAAACTGCTTGTGCCCCAGGTTGCTGAACCACCCCATTTATTTATATAATGCTTTCCCGGGCCTAGGTAAGCCTGGTTTCACATTTGCGTTTAAAAACGCAGCGTTTTAAATGCAAACGCATTTGGTGAAAAAACGCGTTTAAATGCGTTTAACGCTGCGTTTTTTAGGCGCATGCGTTTTTGCATGTTTTAACACAAACGCGGCGTTTTGACGCGTTTACATGCGTTTTTTCCTGCGTTTGCGTTTTTGAAACGCATGATGAGAAGTGTGTGACAGCTGCCAATCATCAAAATCAACTAGAAAACCCACTATAAACAGAAATACCTAGGGTTAGGGTTAGGGTTAGGATCCTTAGTAACCCTAGGGATCCTAACCCTAACCCTAACCCTAAAACACAAACTCTAACCCTAACCCTAAAACACAAACTCTAACCCTAACCCAAACTCTAACCCTAACCCTAACACAAACTCTAACACAAACTCTAACCCTAACCCTAACACAAACTCTAACACAAACTCTAACCCTAACCCTAACCCTAACACAAACTCTAACACAAACTCTAACACAAACTCTAACACAAACTCTAACCCTAACCCTAACTCTAACCCTAACACAAACTCTAACACAAACTCTAACACAAACTCTAACCCTAACCCTAACCCAAACTCTAACCCTAACCCTAACACTAACCCTAACCCTAACACAAACTCTAACACAAACTCAAACTCTAAACGCATGCGTTTACATAGACATCAATATGTTTTTTTGCCGCAAAAAAAACGCATGCGTTTTGCGGCAAAAACACTCCGCTAAAAATTACTACATGTTGCATTTCTGCAACACAACGCATGCAGAAAAAAACGCATGCATCGTCAAAATGCGTCAAAACGCATGCCAAAAAATGCATGCGTTTTTAACTAAAGCAATTGTTACCATCCACCTCTCGTGTCTCCCCTTTTCCCCATAGTTTGTAAGCTTGCGAGCAGGGCCCTCACTCCTCCTGGTATCTGTTTTGAACTGTATTTCTGTTATGCTGTAATGTCTATTGTCTGTACAAGTCCCCTCTATAATTTGTAAAGCACTGCGGAATATGTTGGCGCTATATAAATAAAATTATTATTATTATTATTATAATGTTAAGTATAGGGGGAAAAAATGCATGCTTTTTTGCGTTTTTTTGCGCAAAAATGCAAAAAAAAAAAAAAACGCAAATGTGAAACCAGCCTTGGTGTGGGATCCTGGAGCCTGGCTCTCCCAAATGATCCCGGGATACTTCCAGCTTCAGGATTGATGGGGTCTCTTCAACCTTTTCTGCCAGTACCTCTAGGGGAAACCTATTGGGTTTACCCTCTGTACCTTGGTGGGTGACCTCTACAGCAGGTATTCCTGATTTGGGACCTTCGGGTTCTGTACACGGACAGACCTTTATCCTGGGAGGGTTAATTTTACTCTCCGACTAGGACCAAAACAGGGGTAAGTCTAGAGTGCATTGACAAGATGCTTCTTCCTGGGTGATGTTTTTGTGGCGCATTCCATTGTGGACGGCGCGGCCTCGGTGCATCACTTCCGGTAGTGGTTGTGGTGTGTTCTGGTTGTGTGCTTCTTGCTGGAACTCATCACTCCACCCTCTGTGGAGGTTCGCATTTTCACTTTTCGCTATTGCTCCTATCCTGGAGCGCAATGTTAAGAAAGTCCATCCTTTTCCATCATTGGTTAAGATGGCAATATCTACTTCCTTCCTTTTGTTATACTCCTTTAGAAAGCCACCTGGCGAAACATACGTTGGAGTCCTGGAGAGTTCTGACTTGTTCCCTTTTATATGGTATGTTTATCTTATGATATTTGCTGGGGTGTCTTTATATTCTAATTATCAATCCACATGGATCCTTTCTTCAATATGTATATTCACTAAACCCGCTGTTATATTTTTCTCAAACCTATATAGTGTATTCTGGGGCATGAACATCTTTTCAATTATGCCCACTTCCTGTTACATTTCCCTGTGCATGATCTGTCCTCTCTGCATATTATATTGTCCCGTTTTTATTAGTTTTATGCTTTTATGTTTTTAGTTTTATGTCTTATGTATTAATAAAGATATGTTTTTATTGAACATCATTCCTGATGTTGTGTTTATTTCCATTTATGATTATTATTATTTATTATTAGACAGAGAAATACACTGATAGTTGTCGGCGCTTCCGTCACAAGATTCTCGTGGTAATGAAATAGAATCATTTATTTAGGAGTTACAGGATAAAACAACACATTTCGACTCCAAACATCCAGGAGTCTTCTTCAGGTTATTTAAAAAAATATGTATATCATATATCAATCAACCTGAAGAAGACTCCTGGATGTTTGGAGTCGAAACGCGTTGTTTTATCCTGTAACTCCTAAATAAATGATTCTATTTCATTACCACGAGAATCTTGTGACGGAAGCGCCGACAACTATCTGGATATTTCTCTGTCTATTGATTGCTTTCACCACGGTTGTCTGAAACCTCCCGTGAGCCCAGCTGGTCGAGCTGCAGTCCGCCTCCTCGGGATTCCTGCGGGATCCTGTTTATGCCTCATTTTGCTAGTTTCTGGTGAGTGCAACTATTATAGCGTGCAATTTAGCAACAGTTTAATCTACACTTGGATCGTACGCAACGTTTCTTCCCTTCTTTTCTCTCCCTGTCTCTTAGGGTCAGTTTGATTCATATTATTTATTATTATAATAGCGCCATTTATTCCATAGCTCTTTACATGTGAAAACAGGTATACATAATAAAAACAAGTACAATAATCTTGGACAAAATGAGTCACCAACTGTTACAGGGCGAGAGAGGACCCTGCCCATGAGGGCTCACAGTCTACAAGAGATGGATGAGAATACAGTAGGTGCGGGCAGAGCTGGTTGTGCAGCAGGATGGTGGAACAAGGGTTACTGCAGGTTGTGGCTTGTCGGAAGAGGTAGGTCTTCAGGTTCCTTTTGAAGGTTTCCACTGTAGGATAGAGTCTGATATGTTGGGGTAGAGAGTATGAGTAGGATTATTGTTATTATATCATTGGATATTCACATATTTAAGGAGTATTTATTAATATTAAAAAAAAACATTTTTACTTGCGTTGTAGTCATATATTACATGTAATAGAGAAAAAGAAAGAGGATAAACACCTGCAAAAAAGTATATAATATATAGAATGGTCAAGAAGCTTGAGACCTAGGCAAACATGGATTTGGGCACCCAGACAAAATCTGGCTCTAAGAGGAAGCAGCACAGGAATGCTGAGATCCTGGGGCAGCAGTGCTGGCATCTTGTGAATTTATAGCCACCAGGAAGGAGTATGCCACATTCCATGCACAGCAGATGCCAGCACTTGGAGGTGGCTTTTCAAACTAGGAAACCTCCATCGCCAGACCCTGAGGAGGACAAGTCACAAAAGAGTAATACATGAATCACATATCATTTATAGAGGAGATGGAGGAGGAAAGATAAGTATATCATATTTCTAACTTTGGATTATGAAGATTTGGTCCTGATATTTTGGGCACCTTATATAGTGTTCAGGTGTCAATTATTATTTTTATTTGTCCTCACAAGGTGGAGAAGTTCCCATATGTTGTGCTGCTGTGAGGAACATAGGAGAAAAGATTGAAATTTCTTTTTGCATCCAGTGTTAGGCTTAAGAAAAAAAAATTTATCCTCCAAAGAAAAGCAGATAGCACTCACCGGTCTTTAGTAGAAATTCCGCTCTTTATTGGCAGTAAAAAAGCATGTTGGCCAGGCGAATGAGGGCGGGAGTGGGCAGAAACTTGACGACGGCCGTTTCGCGCCTGCTAGCGCTTCTAGGTGGAAGAACCCGTGGTCATAAGGCGAAGCCTGAAGCATGGCATGATATTGACAGCACAATATTTCAGCAGTACTGGCGGTGCCGTCCATCTTTTCGTCCTACAGCTCAGTAAAAAAAGTTTATAATGAGTCTTAACATTCAATAACTCATTAACCCCTTCATGACCCCAGCTTTTTTTGGTTATGCGTTTTCGTTTTTCCTTCCCAGAGCCATAACTTTTTTTTTTTTTCCGCCAATATGGCCATGTTAGGGCTTATTTTTTGTGGGACAAGTTGTACTTTTGAACAATATAATTGTTTTAGCATGTCATGGACTAGAAAACGGGAAAAAAATTCCAAGGGCGGTGAAATTACAAAAAAAGTACAATCCCACACTGGTTTTTTATTTGGCTTTTTTGCTAGGTTCACTAAGTGCTAAAACTGACCTGTCATTATGATTCTCCAGGTCATTACGAATTCATAGACACCAAACTTTGCTAAAAACTAAAAAAAAAAAAAAATTGCACAATATTCCGATTCCAGTAGCATCTCCATTTTTCGTGATCTGGGGTTGGCTGAGGGCTTATTTTTTGCATGCCAAGCTGACGTTTTTAATGATACCATTTTGGTGCAGATACGTTCTTTTGATCACCTATTATTGCATTTTAATGCAATGTCGCGGTGACCAAAAAAACATAATTCTGGCGTTTCAATTTTTTTCTCGCTACGCCGTTTAGCGATCAGGTTAATCCTTTTTTTATTGATAGATCGGGCGATTCTGAATGCGGCGATACCAAATATGTGTATATTTGATTTTTTTTATTGTTTTATTTTGAATGGAGTGAAAGAGGGGTAATTTAAACTGTATATTTATTTTTTTTCATATTTTTTAAAACATTTTTTTTTACTTTTGCCATGTTTCAATAGCCTCCATGGGAGGCTAGAAGCTGGCATAGCCTAATCGGCTCTGCTACATAGGAGCGATACTCAGATCACTCCTATGTAGTATAATTGCTGCGTTGCTAGGAGCACAGACCACAGGGTGGCGCTTACAGCAATCATAAAGGTCTCAATAGACCTCTGGTTGTCATGCCGACGCATCGCTGACCCCTAATCACGTGACGGGGGTCAGCGATGCATGCATTTCTGGCCCGGAAGCGCTAGTTAAATGCTGCTGTCAGCGTTTGACAGCGGCATTTAACTAGTTAATAGCTGCTATTGCGTGCACATGTCAGCTGTACAAACCAGCTGACAAGTCCCGGCTTTAATGTGGGCTCACTGCCGAAGCCCTCATCAAAGCGGGGGTTCTGACCGTGGACGTACTCTCCCGTCCGAGGTCAGAAAAGGGTTAATAGACATTAGTAAAATGTTAAAAAGGTTGTTTTGAACCCACAGGTCTACAAAAATGTATGTTGGGTATTTTGAGGGTGCTAATGTCTTGGTTTCATCTATGACTGTGGCCTAGGGACTGTGGGAGTTGTGGGTGACAACTGACAGCTCAGCCATCCTATGGGATCTGTAGTGTGCTGGACTGTCGATTATGTAAGTGACAGTCCAGTCTCTAATCTGACCCTAGGGTCTGCTGGGCTGTCAGTATTTTGATTGACAGCCCTGGTGCTCAATTTTGTCTAGACTTTGGGAGTTTCTCCAGGTGCCTCCTGTCCTCAAATGATTTGCAAGTTATTTAACTGCTTGCTGTGAACAGCAGATTGTCAGGTGTAGCTTTGCTTAAATTAGATCTGTATGCTTGCTCTGTGTCTGACTTCTGTATTTGTTGATCATCTTGGATTTGTTGTGACTATTCGTGTGGATTATGCCTTCTACTTTTGACATTCTGTTACTTCAGGTATCTGACCCCGTACTTGGTCTCTGACTAAGCGTTTGTTGTACTCCCTGGTCTTGACGTACCCTCCTGGCATTTGACTCCTGACTGTTGCTTGACCCCGCCTATGTCTTTCCCCTCTGTACTACGAGCCCTCCTGGTATCTCACCTCCAACCTTTTGACTCTTCTGTCTCACGGCTGAGTAGTGGCTCAGCGTTACAGCTGATTTATCATGTCCGGTCTCCGACTTGCGCACGTTAATGTGACATCACTGGGGGATTTTACTCACATGCGCTCTCCCAGAGAGGTCCGGACATCTGATAATTACATCTGGTGGGAGGAACACTTCACATGCGCAATACATACCGACTAATTGCAACACAGGGTTTAAAAGGTCAGATGGGACATCTGCCACTCATTCCCTATTGAAAAAGCTTATGCAAAATGTGTGTCTGGGGTGATTCCGGGAATCCTCCTTTGGTTTGTGCACTAGCACTTCACATCATGGGTAAGTGCACTTGATATGGGTCAATTAAGCACAGATATACACACCAATCTATTGCTGTCTTTTCCACACACTAATCTACGGTACCTCACAACAGCAATACCTCTCAGCACAAGCACTTTATGTGAACTGTATGATATAGTTCGGCTGTATACTCTAATATTTGCACAGTGAGAGCTGCTGTCTAGACTACACTATATGTTGACGTGTACTGTGGAATTGTCTTTACCCATTTCCCAAATTCCCGGGACACTTATTGTGGATCCTACCTTTATCAACCTCTATGTTTATGTTCTGATTTATTTACACTATTTATTATTGTAGTAATAAAATTATGTTAATTTTATGAAGTCAGAACTCCATTCTCTTTCTTGTTTAGCAGCTATTTCAAGAGTTTCCTCTTTACTATATCCTCACTTGATTAAAACTATACTTTGAATTTTGCTAATTACATTATTCCTCATTTGTCTTTATCAGTGTCCCTGTGAACTATTTAATATTGTACTAAAAAACTAACTGTGGGTTATATAACTTGGAAAGAAGGAAAATGATCCAGCGAAGAAGGAGCTTGAAATCTTGAGTATATACAGTACAGACCAAAAGTTTGGACACACCTTCTCATTTGAAGATTTTTCTGTTTTTTCATGACTATGAAAATTGCACATTCACACTGAAGGCATCAAAACTATGAATGAACACATGTGGAATTATATACTTACAAAAAAGTGTGAAACAACTGAAATTATGTCTTATATTCTAGGTTCTTCAAAGTAGCCACCTTTTGCTTTGATGACTACTTTGCACACTATTGGCATTCTCTTGATGAGATTCAAGAGGTAGTCACCAGGAATGGTTTTCAATTCACAGGTGTGCTCTGTCAGGTTTAAAAGGTGGGATTTCTTGCCTTATAAATGGGGTTGGGACCATCAGTTGTGTTGTGCAGAAGGCTGGTGGATACACAGCTGATAATCCTACTGAATAGACTGTTAGAAATTGTATTAAGGCAAGAAAAAAGCAGCTAAGTAAAGAAAAACAAGTGGCCATCATTACTTTTAGAAATGAAGGTCAGTCAGTCCGAAAAATTGGGCAAACTTTCAAAGTGTCCCCAAGTGCAGTGGCAAAAACCATCAAGCGTTACAAAGAAACTGGCTAACATGAGGACCGCCTCAGGAAAGGAAGAACAAGAGTCACCTCTGCTTCTGAGGATAAGTTTATCCGAATCAACATTCTCAGAAATCACAGGTTAACAGCAGCTCAGATTAGAGACCAGGTCAATGCCACACAGTTCTAGTTCTAGCAGCAGACACATCTCTACAACAACTGTTAAGAGGAGACTTTGTGCAGCAGGCCTTCATGGTAAAATAGCTGCTAGGAAACCACTGCTAAGGACAGGCAACAAGCAGAAGAGACTTGTTTGGGCTAAAAAACACAACGAATGGACATTAGACCAATGGAAATCTGTGCTTTGGTCTGATGAGTCCAAATTTGAGATCTTTGGTTCCAACCACCGTGTCTTTGTGCGAAGCAGAAAAGGTGAATGAATGAACTCTACATGCCTGTTCCAACCATGAAGCATAGAGGAGGAGGTGTGATGATGTGGGAGTGCTTTGCTGGTGACACTGTTGGGGATTTATTCAAAATTGAAGGCATAGTGAACCAGCATGGCTACCACAGCATCTTGCAGCGGCATGCTATTTGTTACCTCGCCTCCCGTGGCTCCGCCTCCTGCCGCCGGCTCGCTCGCTCTCCCCGCTGCGTCCTCTTCTTCCCAGGGCTCGGTCCTAGCATCGCGACGGGCGTCCTCTTCTCTCCGGGGTTCGGTCCTGGCGACCCGGCGTGCGTCCTCTCTCCACCTGGATACGCGCTCCTGTGGCTTGCGCAGGCGCAGTCAGGTCTGACCGCGCGCGCTCCCTCTCCTTCTTCTCTTCCTGCATGACCTGACCTGGAAGTTCTTCCTGCCAATCAGTGTCCAGCATCAGGTTCTTCAGGCCCTCCTTCCTTCTTGGAGGTGCCTGATTATTGAGTTGCTTTGCTTTAGTTAGGTTGCGTATTTGCCCTTTGCTCCCCTTGTCTTTTGCGCTTTAACCCCTGATTCCTCTCTTGTCTTCCCTCAGCTCCCGTCTACCTCCGTTCTAGTGTCTCTCCTCTGTTCCTGCTCCCGTGTACCTCGTTCCAGTGTCTCCCCTCAGTACATGCACCCGTGTTCCTCCTCCGTTCCTGCTCCCGTGTACCTCCGTTCCAGTGTCTCCCCTCAGTACCTGCACTCGTGTTCCTCCTTCGTTCCTGCTCCCGTGTACCTCCATTCCAGTGTCTCCCCTCAGTGCCTGCACCCGTGTTCCTCCGTTCCAGTGTCTCTCCTCAGTTCCTGCTTCCGTGTTTTCCCTCAGGTTTCGGTTCCTTCTGGTCCTCAGCTCCCCCTTTTGTCTCTTTCATTGAGCCGATCCCTGGTCCTGGCCTCCGTGGTTCTTCAGGTCCCCGCGTTTGCCTCCTAACAGTCCCTGTTCAGGGGTTGGTTCCTCTGGAGTGCTCATTCGGGGTAGCTTCGGTTCCACGGTCCAGTGGGTCCACTCCTTGTACCCTATACCCTCTGGCGTAACAGAATAATCAGGCCATGGACCCCGCCGTGGCCACTGCTTTAAAAGAGTTGGTTTTCTTACGAGAAAACCAGACCCAAATCATGTCTTTTATGAAGACAATGGATTCTCGATTGTCTGCTTTACAAACCGCGGATCCCAGTTAGCCAGTCTCCAGCAAGAGCTGGTTCAGCAGCGTGATACGCAGGCGCACATCTTGTCCTATATGGCTTCCGTGGATGGTCGCTTGCTTTCTTTGCAGACAGCTTCCTGCCGGTCTCCAGATAATTCCTCTGCGCCTCCTCCTCGTTTGGGTAAGTCACCTCGCTATAGCGGTGACCCTAAGCTGTGTCGGGGTTTCCTCAACCAGTGTCGTTTACACTTTGAGTTGCTACCCCAGCAGTATCCTACCGATCGGGCTAAAGTCGCTTTAATTGTGTACCATTTAGAGGGAGAGGCTCTTTCCTGGGTGAATCCTCTCTGGGAGCGGGACGACCCTATAGTGACCAGTGTTGCCACCTTTTTGGACACTTTCAGGAGGGTGTTTGATGAGCCCGGAAGGCTCGCTTCCATGACTGAGGCTCTCTTTAACCTCCATCAGGGTTCCCTCTCTGTGGGGCAATATGCCATACGCTTTCGTACCCTGTCATCGGAACTTGGGTGGAATAACGAGGCGTTGGTGGGTACTTTTTGGCGAGGGTTGTCTGGAAAGATTAAAGATGAGCTTGCAGGAAGGGATACTCCCACTACCTTGGAGGAGCTCATTTCTCTCGCTACACACATCGACTTGCGCTTCCAGGAGCGTTCTAGAGAGGCTGCTAGGGAGAGGAGGCCTATGCGCCCTTCCTCTTCCTCTGTGCAGTGTCCTCCTACTCTTCGGTCTTCAGCTTCTGCTTCAGCAGCTCACGAACCTATGCAGGTAGATCGGGTCAAGATGGCGGATCAGCGCAGAAGAGAGAGGCTGGCACAGGGTCTCTGCTTGTACTGTGGTGGTTCGTCTCATTTCCTGCGCTCATGTCCAGAGAGGCCGGGAAACGCCTCCACTTAGGACAGGTAAGAGAGGCCTCCCTAAGTGTGTGTGAACCCTCTCCACCTCTTACTCTTTCTGTCCTTATAATTCAGGGGTCGAAACGTGGCTCAGAACTTGCTTATTTGGATTCGGGTGCGGCAGGTAACTTTATTCGACTTAAGGAGGTGAAGAAATACCGGATCCCTGTGGTCACCCTGAGTTCTCCACGCATGATTGCTTCCGTGGATGGCAAGCTTCTACAGGAGTCCGTCTCTATGGTTACCGAGGAGGTAACTCTTCAAGTAGGTGCTCTGCACCAGGAGAAGATTGCTCTCCACGTTTTACCCAACTTGTCTTGTATTTTGTATAAAACCGATAAAGGTCTCAACTGCATGTGACCCATGAAGTGGGCAGAAACAACTTTTGTTTCATATTCCCAAATTGGTGATGGATAAAGTGTTATGGGCTATGCTGGAGCAAGGGTTCGGAGTGGGAACTGTAGAGAAATGCACTTTCAACCTAAGGAGACGGAAAAACCGTTGTAGATCCATCTCCAGTTTGAAAGTTTTGCATTTGTAGGAGGGGCAGAAGGAGAGGCCCTTCTGTAAAACACTAAGTTCGGCGATACCCAGGGATCTCGACGAGATGTTAACTACCAGAGATTCTGTTCCTGGGATCTTGTGACTCTCATTTTGTCCGGGTTGTTGTCTCTGTTGTGCCCCGTCTTGTCTTCTTCTTGGGAAACTACTTTTCTGTCCTAAAAAAAGGCCTTGGTTGGACGGAAGTGTATTCCTTTCTTGCTCCGATCCAGAAGTGGAGAGGTCCGTTGAAGATCTTTGGCTGTGAGACGGCAGTCGTCTGGTAGAAGAGCTGCCTTGCCATCGATATACCTGATTTAGTTCGCAATCAGTGGTATCTCTGGAGAACTTACTTCATTTACGGCTTTTGGTGTCCTTTCTATGTTGATCCACACGAGTCTGGATCTGGGTCTTTAGTGAATTGAGTTCCTCCGTCGTACCAGCAGTAGCCAATTGTGTCTCGATGTTCCTAATGTGAGATGCGTTGGTCTCGATGTTCTTGTGGAGGTGCTCCACCGTGAGTGTCATTAAATCAAAAATATTTAGAATTGAGCGTCCTCAGTGGTTGATACCTTTTAATGGCTAACTGAAAAGATGGTAACAAATTGCAAGACTACACAGGTCTCTTCATCAGGCAAAGACTAAAACAAATTCTGAAGAATCACATATTTATGCACAACATAGCACAGAGAAAAAAAAAAGGAGGGGGAAAACCATGGATAAGACAGGCGACATGAAGCAGAATTACCATGAGTGATAAACAGTTACGTCCATAAATATTGGGCCAGCTCTTAGATAAGGATTGTTTTATTGTCCTCTGATTAGGGTCTCTGTTGTGATGACCCCTCATAGTCTGAGGGGCAAGTTCCTTAGTTGATGTAAAAAGACATAAATCCATGCGACACATTCATTCCTGCATTAAGACTGTCAAAGGTCGTCATCAGTCTTAATGGATGATGAGGATGAGGATGAGGATGAGGATAAGGAAGAGGATAAAAACAAACAGACCAAATCTGGAAGTGTATACCCATCTGTGGTTGTGAAGAGGTGCATGAGAATTCACCTACCCAAAACAGAGAATGTATTTGAGGTTATGTTTTGCTGTTTTCACTTGGTGGTGTACAGAAGTCTTTCCCAATCCAGCCCTTGTTCATTTTTATAAGAGTCAGCCTGTCAGCATTTTCAGTTGACAGGCGGATGCACTTATCTGTTATAATATGTGGCCTGTATTTTTTAAATGCAAAATAGTGCTGTATATAAGTAGAGTCACAGACAGGAAAAAACTGGATTAATGGCCTAAAATGCTCAAACTTGGAGCATGCAGATATATGAGGCCTGTCACGAAGATACAACACTGCCAAATATGTGGCCTGTATTTTTTTAAATGCAAAATAGTGCTGTATATACTGTAAGTAGAGTAACAGACAGCACAAGCAGTTGAAAACTGGCCTAAAATGCACAAACTTCGAGCATGCAGATATATGAGGCCTTTTTCGTTTTTTGGTGGATTTAAAACAAAAAAAAGAGTGGCAAAAGGCTACCACACAGAACCATGCTACTTGTGAAATTTGATTTTTAAAAAACAGATACACCAGGACTCAGTCTGACTTAACAGACTGTATTAATGCGTTTTTTGCTTTTTGGTCAATGTAAACAAAAAAAATGTAACCATGGCTAGCACACAGAACTATGCCAGGTATGCCTTTGGAAATACGTTTTTTCAAAAACAGATACACCAGGATTCAGCCTGACATAATAGACTGTATTAATTGTTTTTTGGCTTTTGGATTAATTAAAAAAGACAAACAAAAAAAACAGTGGCACAAGGCTAGCACACACAACAACGCTACTTATGCCTCACAAACTATGATTTTTAAACAGGCATCAGTCTGACAGAACAGACTGTATATATATTTTTTTTTTTTTTGGGGGGGGGTGAATTTTTGGAAAAAAGAAAAAAAAATGAAAACCGCAACTAGGTTTAGAGTAAATAAGCAGCAGCAGCAGCAGCAGACTGTTATGGAGCTTTGGGAGGGATGCAGTGGGAGCTATGTACGCACATGCAGTGCCTGCAGCCTTGCACTGATGTGGATATGCTGTGCCCTGCCTACCAAGCCCTGAAATCTAGGGATGCACGAATTAGCCCTAAAAAGGACTGTTGGTTTCTCAGGAGTTGTGGATTTAACAGTTGCAGACCTACACTAACTATTAAAACCATGATGACCTATCTCTGCAGCAGCTCTCCCTACACACACTGGATCCGAAGCTGAATGCGGCGAGCAGGGCGGCTCCTGGTCTCTTATACTCGTGATAATGCTGTGCGGCCAAGCCAATCACTGCACGACCACAACAAAGATGGCTGTGGCGTTTCATGGCCTGACAGACAATCCCTGCAGTGTGATTGGGTCTCTAAAGTCCGCCAAAAATGCTAGGTGGAGACACAAGTTCCCGCCGAGTAATCCCAGAAATGCTCGGTGCTCGTCGAGTACACCGAGTACACTGATACTCGGGTGAGTAACGAGTAGTGGCGAGCACGTTCGCTCATCACTAGTAATGAGGAAGCAGTAAGACCAAGAATAGGTGAATGGTTATTATTTTCACAATGCGCTTCAAATCTGGACTGAAAAAGATGCTAGTCCAGAGTTGAAATACATTGTGGAAATAAAAAACATTCAACTCATCTTCCTTTTTGGAAGTGCATTTGAACAGCAAGGTTGATTGCTGTTGAGGGGAACTAGGAAAAAAAAAAAATCTCTATAAATCTTCAGCAGAGCGAGTGTGAGCGAGCTGAGTGTGACCAGAGCGTAAGTGTGGACGGCGGTAAGTGTGACTTGTGATTCAGTGAAGAGGTATTTGGAAAGCCTTTAACAAATACCTGTGTGAATTGGTGTGAGTTGCTGAATTGGGGGTAGCTATATTCATAAGGGTTAACTTAGGGTGGGGGCTCATAGTTAAGGGTTTATAAGGGGCAGCTGTTTGGGGCTCAAGTCCTTTTTGGAAGTGCATTTGAACAGCAAGGTTGATTGCTGTTGAGGGGAACTAGGAAAAAAAAAAAAATCTCTATAAATCTTCAGCAGAGCGAGTGTGAGCGAGCTGAGTGTGACCAGAGCGTAAGTGTGGACGGCGGTAAGTGTGACTTGTGATTCAGTGAAGAGGTATTTGGAAAGCCTTTAACAAATACCTGTGTGAATTGGTGTGAGTTGCTGAATTGGGGGTAGCTATATTCATAAGGGTTAACTTAGGGTGGGGGCTCATAGTTAAGGGTTTATAAGGGGCAGCTGTTTGGGGCTCAAGTCCTTTTTGGAAGTGCATTTGAACAGCAAGGTTGATTGCTGTTGAGGGGAACTAGGAAAAAAAAAAAAAAAAAAAAAATCTCTATAAATCTTCAGCAGAGCGAGTGTGAGCGAGCTGAGTGTGACCAGAGCGTAAGTGTGGACGGCGGTAAGTGTGACTTGTGATTCAGTGACTTGGGAGTCAGGGAGTTTTCAGGGGAGGAATTACTGAATTGCTGTCTGATTTTTATTAATACTTTGTATTTATTTATATTTTTTTTTATTGAACTGTTCTGTCTGGTGCAATCCCCATTAGGAAATGTGCTCCACGATTGTTAATGCCATCCAGTGCACATCTTGCCACATGTATGCAGTCCTTGAGCAGCCGATCGAGGGTGCATACTGCTGTGCGAGATGTGAGCACGTTGTGCATTTGGAAACCCAGATTCTGACTCTAAATGTGCAGCTGGCAACACTGAGATCCATAGACAACATGGAGAGGAGTCTTCTGCTCACGGAGCAGACGCTCAATGGGACAGATGAGGGGGGGGATGGTGGGATGGAGCTGCAGGACAATGAAGTAGCAAGCTGGGTGACAGTTAGGAAGCGGGGTAGAGGGAAGAGTGCCAGGGAGGCTAGTCCTGATCTGGAACACCCCAATAAGTTTGCTAAGTTGGCAGATGAGGGGGGTGCCAGTACAGGGGTAGCACTGCTGCAGCCAGGCATGTCCTCTAAAAGCCGGAGGAGTGACTGCTCCAGTAAGGAGGGAAATAGGAGAGCAGGGCAGGCCAGACAGGTGCTGGTAGTGGGCGACTCAATTATTAGGGGAACAGATAGGGCAATCTGTCACAAAGACAGGGATCGTCGAACGGTGTGCTGCCTACCTGGCGCTCGAGTCCGACACATCGCTGATCGGGTGGACAGATTATTGGGAGGGGCTGGTGAGGACCCAGCGGACATGGTGCACATTGGCACTAATGACAAAGTTAGAGGTAGGTGGAAGGTCCTTAAAGATGATTTCAGGGAATTAGGCTGCAAGCTGAAAGCAAGGACCTCCAACGTGGTATTTTCCGAAATACTGCCGGTACCACGTGCCACGCCAGAGAGGCAACGGGAGATTAGGGAGGTTAATAAGTGGCTCAAGAATTGGTGTAGGAAAGAGGGGTTTGGGTGCCTGCAGAACAGGGCCGACTTCTCAGTTGGCTACAGGCTCTACGCTAGGGACGGGCTGCACCTCAATAGGGAGGGTGCAGCTGTGCTGGGGGAGAGAATGGCTAGAAGGTTGGAGGAGTGTTTAAACTAGGAATTGGGGGGGAGGGTATTCATTTTATAGGAGGGGAAGATAGTGCAGACAGAGTCCTGGGCACAAATAAGGAAGTTGGGGGTGGCGGTGGCATGGGGGGTGGGGTCAGAACAGTTAATAATTTAAGAAATAGAAGTACAGAGAGGAACAAAGTGCATGTATACTAATGCCAGAAGCCTCGCCAACAAAATGGACGAATTAGAACTAATGTTGTTGGAGCATAATTATGACATGGTGGGGATATCTGAAACGTGGCTGGATGAGAGCCATGACTGGGCTGTTAACTTGCAGGGCTATAGCCTGTTCAGAAATGACCGTACAGATAAGCGAGGGGGAGGGGTGTGTCTATATGTAAAATCATCCTTAAAACCCATCCTGCGCGATAATATAGGTGAATTTAATGAAAATGTAGAATCCCTGTGGGTGGAGATAAGGGGAGGGGGAAAAAATAATAAATTACTGATAGGGGTTTGTTATAAATCTCCAAAAATAATGGAAGCAATGGAGAATATCCTAGTAAAGCAAATAGATGAAGCTGCGACTCAAGGAGAAGTCATTATTATGGGGGACTTCAACTACCCTGAAATAGATTGGGGAACAGAAACCTGCAGTTCCAGCAAAGGTAATCGGTTTTTGACAATTATGAGAGACAATTACCTTTCACAACTGGTTCAGGACCCAACAAGAAGGGGGGCACTGCTAGACCTAACATTAACCAACAGGCCAGACCGCATATCAAATATAAGGGTTGGGGGTTACTTGGGAAATAGCGATCACAAAATAATAAGTTTTCATGTATCCTTTAAAAAGATGTGTAGTAGAGGGGTTACAAGGACACTAAACTTCAGGAGGGAAAATTTCCAACGGATGAGAGAGGATCTTGGTGCAATTAACTGGGACGATATCCTGAGACACAAAAATACACAGAGAAAATGGGAGACGTTTATTAGCATCCTGGATAGGACCTGTGCACAGTATATACCGTATGGGAATAAACATATTAGAAATAGGAGGAAACCAATATGGCTAAATAGAGCTGTAAGGGGCGCAATAAGGGACAAAAAGAAAGCATTTAGAGAATTAAAGGAAGTAGGTAGTGAGGAGGCATTAAATAAATACAGAAAATTAAATAAATTCTGTAAAAAGCAAATCAAGGCAGCAAAGATTGAGACAGAGAGACTCATTGCCAGAGAGAGTAAAAATAATCCCAAAATATTCTTTAACTACATAAATAGTAAGAAACTAAAAAATGATAGTGTTGGCCCCCTTAAAAATAGTCTGGGTGAGATGGTGGATGAGGATGAGGAAAAAGCCAATATGCTAAATGACTTTTTTTCATCAGTATTTACACAAGAAAATCCCATGGCAGACAAAATGTCTAGTGATAAAAATTCCCAATTAAATGTCACCTGCTTAACCCAGCAGGAAGTGCGGCGGCGTCTAAAAATCACTAAAATTGACAAATCTCCGGGCCCGGATGGGATACACCCTCGAGTACTGCAGGAATTAAGTACAGTCATTGATAGACCATTATTTTTAATCTTTAAAGACTCCATAATAACAGGGTCTGTGCCACAGGACTGGCGTATAGCAAATGTGGTGCCAATATTCAAAAAGGGAACAAAAACTGAACTCGGAAACTATAGGCCAGTAAGCTTAACCTCTACTGTGGGTAAAATCCTGGAGGGCATTCTAAGGGACGCTATACTGGAGTATCTGAAGAGGAATAACCTCATGACCCAGTATCAGCACGGGTTTACTAGGGACCGTTCATGTCAGACTAATTTGATCAGTTTCTATGAAGAGGTAAGTTCCGGATTGGACCAAGGGAACCCAGTGGATGTAGTGTATATGGACTTTTCAAAAGCTTTTGATACGGTGCCACACAAAAGGTTGATACATAAAATGAGAATAATGGGGATAGGGGAAAATATGTGCAAGTGGGTTGAGAGCTGGCTCAGGGATAGGAAACAAAGGGTGGTTATTAATGGAGCACACTCGGACTGGGTAGCGGTTAGCAGTGGGGTACCACAGGGGTCAGTATTGGGCCCTCTTCTTTTTAACATATTTATTAATGACCTTGTAGGGGGCATTCAGAGTAGAATTTCAATATTTGCAGATGACACTAAACTCTGCAGGGTAATCAATACAGAGGAGGACAATTTTATATTACAGGATGATTTATGTAAACTAGAAGCTTGGGCTGATAAATGGCAAATGAGCTTTAATGGGGATAAATGTAAGGTCATGCACTTGGGTAGAAGTAATAAGATGTATAATTATGTGCTTAATTCTAAAACTCTGGGCAAAACCGTCAATGAAAAAGACCTGGGTGTATGGGTGGATGACAAACTTAAATTCAGTGGCCAGTGTCAGGCAGCTGCTACAAAGGCAAATAAAATAATGGGATGCATTAAAAGAGGCATAGATGCTCATGAGGAGAATATAATTTTACCTCTATACAAGTCACTAGTTCGACCACACTTAGAATACTGTGCACAGTTCTGGTCTCCGGTGTATAAGAAAGACATAGCTGAACTGGAGCGGGTGCAGAGAAGAGCGACCAAGGTTATTAGAGGACTGGGGGGGTCTGCAATACCAAGATAGGTTATTACACTTGGGGCTATTTAGTTTGGAAAAACGAAGACTAAGGGGTGATCTCATTTTAATGTATAAATATATGAGGGGACAGTACAAAGACCTTTCTGATGATCTTTTTAATCATAGACCTGAAACAGGGACAAGGGGGCATCCTCTGCGGTTGGAGGAAAAAAGGTTTAAGCATAATAACAGACACGGATTCTTTACTGTAAGAGCAGTGAGACTATGGAACTCTCTGCCATGTGATGTTGTAATGAGTGATTCATTACTTAAATTTAAGAGGGGACTGGATACCTTTCTGGAAAAGTATAATGTTACAGGGTATATACACTAGATTCCTTGATAGGGCGTTGATCCAGGGAACTAGTCTGATTGCCGTATGTGGAGTCGGGAAGGAATTTTTTTCCCCAATGTGGAGCTTACTCTTTGCACATGGGTTTTTTTTGCCTTCCTCTGGATCAACATGTTAGGGCATGTTAGGTTAGGCTATGGGTTGAACTAGATGGACATATAGTCTTCCTTCAACCTTAATAACTATGTAACTATGTAACTATGATCCTAATGATTCTTCGTTACTGCAGTTTAACGTGGTGATGAGTGATAGCTGTGGACAAGGTACTTGTCTCTTGCGCCCGGCACATTACATGAATGTGGGGGTCTTGGCAGAGGGTGGGGCCTTGTGCAGTGGGGGCGCTACGCTCTTGCAGGCCTCATGTAACTGCAGCACCCCAGGTGACCGGTTGCTGCATTGATGCTGCTTTTCCTTCGGGGAAAGTAATGTCTCCTCTATTTATTCATCAGCACATACCATCCATGCTTTATACCATAGAACCCCTGGGGACCCCGTTTCACCTGTGGGAAGTGTGACATCTGTGCTGCCGTAACACCCCACAGGGGACCCCTTCAATGCAGCGTTGGTCCTACTTCTGACTGAACTTCACAGATGGCGTCACAACAAACTTTTAACATTTTCCTCTTTAATATTGAGGCCCAGGGCCACGGACCGGGTCACAGCCACCGTGACCTCCCCCTTGCGACTGGACCCAGTACCGAATACCCCACTGCCTAGGGGGCAACTCAACTTTGGCGTCATGAACAGGATTTCGTGCCCTGGCATCACCAGTTACTGTGTGCCAGTGACTGTGACAGTTTGCCGCCAAAAGCTGCCAATGCTGCACCACGAGGCGGATAAAGCAGGAAGAAGATGTGTTGCCATGGGTGGAGTTCAAGGACCGGCGCGAAAGCTGGATCCACCCCTACAGAGACTGTAATGCTAAACAAAGATGTCCATCACCTTGATGGGTCCGTCCCCGGAGGGACCTAGCGGGAAAGTGCGTGAAGCACAGAAAGAGAAAGAAGCACGTGGAACAGCGCGGCAGCAGGATGGCTGCACGTAACCTGGTTGAGACCCTGGTGGACAGCAGAGAAGTGCTGCCAGAACTAAGATAAACCCAGAAAGATGTCCCCGGTCTGCAGTGGCAAGAAACCTTGGTCCTGCAACCTACCCTGGACCCGGAGCTCCTTGCCGCAGAGATGGAGGAGCTGGCCCAGTGACTTCTAAAGGCCCAGATGACAGCGGTGGCTGCCTGGAAAGTATCCCTGGTCTGGAGAATGACGACTGCCCAGCAACACCATCAGTACTCACCAGCCCCTTTCCCAGCCCTGGCGAAGCCTGCACCTTCAACCTCGGTGGAGCCGGAAGGCGACACACTGCTGGAGAAGGAGACGCCTCCAATGGAGGATCTGGACCTCACGACTGCTACTCAGACAGAGCCAGAAAGTAAGACCCTGCCGGAATGTGAGATGACACCGCCGACGGAAAACCTGGACTTCGCGACCACTGCCCTGATGGAGCCAGAAAGTGAGGCCCAGCCGGAAAGGGAGATGCTGACAACCGAGACGACAACACCCCAGCACCAGGCCCTGCAGCCCACGGACCAGGAGCAGCAACAAGTTATCCATACCCCAGCGGAGACTGAACAAGACAGTGGCATCGGCGAGACAGGTATGTTAACTGCCCCGGTAACTGAAGACACCTTAGTGGGACCACTAGCACCCCCACCAACTTTAGCGCTTAGACAAATAACTACGGCCATAACCTGAGATTGCATAACTGAAGCATGTGACACATTGACTGAGCCAATAACCCCAGTAACATCGCCCCTAAAAGCATGTGGGCCCAAAGAGACAGTACACTGGAAACATCCCAGCACAGACCTTATGGGATTCCCAATGGAGGCACTATCAGCAGCTAATGGTGTACAACTAATTGACAAAGAGGACTATTGTAAACAGCAGATCCTTAAACTAGCAGCTGAGGAAAGACAACGCCAAACTAAATGGGAGGCCATGGAGCAGAAGAACTTGTTAGCCAAAGCTCAATCCCGCACCATTAAACCTGCCAGTAGAGGACTCATTAGAACTGGAACTCTAGTTTCCTTTAACTTGGACAGAGGTTGGGGATTTATAAGAGAGCAAATTGGACAGAGAGAACTGTTTGTTAACCGCAGGGATGTGGACTCACGCTTGTTAAGAGGACACCCTGATCATGACTTATACCCTGATGACAAAGTCACTTATACCCTGCACCATGGAGAAAGGGGATATTACGCCCTACACGTAAAAAGGTGCCCAATTCAACAAGCTTATGACCAGGTAGCCACTATGAGTGAACAGCAAACCTGGGCTACACAAACTTTGGATCTTGAACACTTTCCTAAGGAGTCACCTGCTGACCCCTGTGTTAATGAACTTCCCCAGTCAGGAAGCTGTACACACCAGGAACTGCCCTGGAAAAAGCAGAAGTAAAAGACATTCATCGCCGTGAAAGTGGTAATGTAAATATGTTGTTATGATGCTTTTCTTTTGCAGTACTTATGGACAAAATGTTCCCTGGAAACTTATATAAATAGTTTGGCACCTGTTCCGGTGCCCTTTCCATTTGATATAGCCGCATGCTGGTAGCGTGAGCAGGACTGAATATATATGTGTACCTGTTTTGCTTTTCAGGACTGGAGCAAAACTACCTAGCGCAGCAGAGACCAGGATTAGTCAATGCGCCTTGTTCATTTCAAAGTTTGCACTTTAACCTGTGTGCATTTGTAACAAAAGTTATGTTAGTGTTATTTTGCAACGTTCAAGAAACATGCCTCACATAAAGGGATGTTTCAGTTTTTCACCTGTTGATATGCATATCCAAAATTTGTCTTTCAACCTGTAATGCTTGTCATTCTTTTCCCAGTCTGGGAGTACTGGTGTTAAGGGGGGGGGGGTCAACCCAGATGACCGGTTGCTGCAGTGATGTTGCTTTTCCTTCGGGGAAGGTAATGTCATAGTCAGAGGCAATGGAGTTCTCTTCACTAGTTAAGGCACACACATGCAACACATTCTGAATCCAGTCCAGGAGGGGGAGCTCAAGACCCGGATAATGTTGCAGGGTATATATACTAGATTCCTTGATAGGGCGTTGATCCAGGGAACTAGTCTGATTGCCGTATGTGGAGTCGGGAAGGAATTTTTTTCCCCAAAGTGGAGCTTACTATTGCCACATGGTTTTTTTTTTGCCTTCCTCTGGATCAACATGTTAGGGCATGTTAGGTTAGGCTATGGGTTGAACTAGATGGACTTAAAGTCTTCCTTCAACCTTAATAACTATGTTACTATGATTCAGGGGAGCTTCCCTAGGATTTATGTATTCTGACCTGGAGGAGGAGCTAGTCAGTTGTTGAGAGACACTAAAGTAGAAGACTGGAAGTCTGGAACTGAGTGCAGACAGAGAGGCCTGGCAGCCACGAGGGAGCTGCAGCCTCTGGAAGGACAGATAACCTGGAAGGGTTGAACGTGGAATAGCCGGAGGGGAACTGTGTCAGGGCATCCTCAGAGCTGAAGCACAGTTGCGGGGAACCGGGAGCCCGAGGCTTTTGTGGGACTCTAGGACACAGAGCAGAACCGGAGGGCACGACACTACACGTTAACTGCCCGCACCACGCTTGAGACGCAGCAGCACCTGAGGAGCCCAGGGCTTGATAGAGTCCCTGTAAAATGGCTCAAGTTGCCGGTCGTGCAGGTACCTGTCCCAGGACAGGGGGAATCTGGAGGACCCTGTAGGAAGCTTCAGGCAGCAGGGACCTCACCTTTAACGGCGCTAGTTGGAAAGGCTCACGGACCTCTACTGGGACAAAGGGACCATCCATTGCCTCTGAGTCGGCCGGACCACCATCACCCATGCCTGGTACACTGGACTGTGGCCAGCAACCTACGGTAAACCATGTAAAGACTTACAACTGTCTCCTCTATTTATTCATTGGCACATACCATCCACGCCTTATACCAGAGGACCCCTGGGACTCCGCTTCACCTGTGGGAAGTGTAACATCTGTGCTGCCGTAACACCCCCCAGGGGACTCTTTCAATGCAGAGTCGGTCCTACTACTGACCGAACTTCACAGGTGGTGTCATGACAAACTTTGAACATTTTGCCCTTTAACGTTGATGCCTAGGGCCACGGACAGGGTCGCAGCCACCGTGACATCCCCCCTTGCGACCGGACCCGGTACAGAGTACCCCACTGCCCTGGGGGTGACTCATAACCAATGACTTTGGTATGCCAGTTCAATGAGGGAGGCCACTGTTCAAAAATAAACTTTTTAATCACTGGTAACTTGGGAGGGATTATATACAATAAGTAGCAGGCATCCAACTTCATGAACATTTAATTTACAATACATTGCATTACAATGCATTTTACACACAGTTTCAATTTCTTCCTCTTTACTCTTTTGTCCTATACTACAATATCCCTTTCTCCTGTAAGGGGGTGAAGAGGAAGAAGAGCCTAAAGGAGGTTGCTTTCCTTGCTCCTTACCTGGAACCACTTAGCCGGACAGATGGATTGTGGGGGGGAGGACTTTCTGCCCTGGACAGAGGAGACCATGTGACTGCTGGGGGCAGAGAGGCAGTGGAAGGGGCAGTGGTTCAAAAGAGTAGGCAGGCAGAGGGCGCTAAAGCAGAGCGTGCCAGAGAGAGGGGACAGCGCGCCAGAGAGAAAGCAGGCTGCAGCGCCGCGCTCCCCAAGAGAAAGTGCACCCCGTGAGGGCACTGAGGCTGAGATACGAGCCACAGTGAAGGCTGGATGTGAGGGTGTGGACTCGGAAGCCTCCATGATCAGAGGAGACTTTCCCCCTGACAGTGCAGAGACAGTGACCCGAGCGCGCAGCCCCAGTGACGACAGTGACAAGCCGAGACCCCTGAGTGTGACAAGTAAACTGCTCAGTGTGTGTAGCATTGCTACTGAGAGAGACTGTCAGCTTAACACACAGAGACTCTTGCAGCAGTGTGGCTGTTCTACTTCCTGCTTCCAGTTTCACCCTGAGAAGAGACTGCAAAGGTTTAACCCCTTAAACCCCAGGTTGCGGGTTCCTAGAGACTACACAGCCCACGGATAACAGGGAGGGATGACAAGTGCCGCTGTTTCTCGGCACCTACGTTGGAGAAGACGACCCTACAAGCAAGTCCTCATCAGACTGATAAGTGTTTTTCTCAAGAAATTCCGTTTACTACTGTTGCACTGTTTGACTGTCTGGGAACCTATACTACTTTCCATATATTTGCATGGTTATATTATTAGTTTATATCCTACTGTTTTCTCCCTGCCTGGAGAACCTTATTCCTGATAATAAATCCCTCAACAGTTGGTCTGTCTGTTCCGTGGTGACATACTCAACACCTGCATCCTATTACACTCCTTCACCACAGTCCAGCTCAGTACTACAGTCCAGTTAGCAAGAGTCCTATTCTCTACCATTTTCTTTCCTCTCTAGTGAACTCCAATATATTGCCAGTATGGCTGGAACTTATCTTCTCTATCCCTGATGCTCTGAAACTCCCACCTGGGGCACTATCTTCATCTTACGTACTCTGTCCTAGCTAGGCCCATTACCTTTGTGAATTATAAACTCTGGGCAGTTGTCATGATCCAGTTCGGTGTTTGCTTCTTGCTTCTCTTTCCTCGGCCTGGTCATGGAGGGGTTAACTTTTCCAGCCTCTATTTGATTCTTGGGTGGCTATTTATTAGTGCTATTTTAGGTAGCCTTTGTCAGTGATAGTTCATGCTTCCAGGCTAGAGCAGCTGATCCGTATACTCTAGTGATCCTTCTGCCTCTGACATCCCATGTGTGTCTGACCTGTTCCCTATCCCTGACTCAGTGTATGTTTGGTGATTTCCCTACAGTGTATGACTCGGATGGAACTCTGAGCTCCGCCTCTGGATTTTTTTCTGTGGCACCCCAGGAGTTCGGGTACCACAGTGGTACTGCCTTCCTCTCAGTGAGGGTGATGCCATGCCTGGAAGCAAGGAGGATCACTTTGACAAGTAATCTTTACATGCAAAACTTTCTGACTCCAGGCCAGAAGGGGGAGCTCTGAACCCGGTTTCAGGGAAGCTTCCCTAGATAGATATACACTCTGGTCTGGAGGAGGAGTTAGTTAGTCTGGTGCAGACAAGGAATAGTGAAGGAGCACAAGAGAAGTCAGGAGCTAGAGGAGAGCTGCGATCGAGCTCCCTCTAAGCTGAAGTGCAGAAACCGGGCACTGGGAGCCCAAGGCTGTGTGGAACTACATGTCCCACGGCAGAACCAGAGGGCAGGAAATTAAAAGTGACTTGCCCACATTACACCCTGAGGAACAGCAACATCCAGAACACAGAGTCATCATGGATAGAGACCCCAATGAAACGGCTCACATTGACTACCACGCAGGAACTGTCCCAGGACAGGGAGTAAGAAAGAACCTTGACAGAAGCCACAAGCAGCAAGGGACTATTATCTAGCGCATAGTGGAATCTGACCTGGCAAAGGGAATCCCACTCATTTTCAGGCTGCCTTGACTCCATCGACACCTGTTGCTGGTACCCTGGACTGAGGCTGTCTACCATCAGTAAGCCAGGTAAAGAGACTGTAACCTTGTGTCCTCCGTTTATTTTCCGGCAAAATACCATCCTTGCCAATCACACTGGAAGCCCTGGGGACCAGCTTCACCTGTGGGAAGCTATACCATCCCTGCTTCCATCACATCACCCCAGAGGACCCCTTTAAGCAGCGTTGGTCACCCCTGGCCGAGTACTACAGGTGGCGTCACAAACTTTTATTATTTCACAAATCCCTTTAAAGACCGTCCCTAATATTTGGGCGCCCAAGGCCACGGACCAGGTGACCGCCTCAGTGACACATCCCTTTAAGTACCGGACCTGGTATCAAATACCCCTAGGCCCTGGTGGGCGCTCCATTTCTGTTTCCCCGACTAGCTTTTGACCCTCTGGCTTGTACCTTGACTCCTCTTTACGTCTCACATTTTGGATACCGTGCTCCTATCTGGCTCTGACTTTTGGCTAGTCTCTGACCTCATGTTTTGCTGTGACCTCTGGTACTTCATCGCCCTGTTTGTTGCTGACTTCTGCCTGTCTGACTTCTCTGCCGCTTCCTGGTGGTGGCCTGCACTCTGCACCGAAGTGCTACACAGTAAGTGCAACCCTTTTTCCCGTAACATCGCCCCATGGCGGTGGCTGAGTGCAACTGCTCTGCAGTTGCATTACAGCGGTACTGCTAGGTGTCCTGACTCAGAACCCGTTCCGATCAATCACTCTTTACTTTTGGTCACTTCTCTCTCTTGCTGTCAACTAGGATCTTTCTATCTTTTGTCTCTGTATCTTCTCTTGTTAGGGACACTCATGTCACGCAGCACTGCTCAAACCAGTCCTCAGGTCTTCTTTCTACACACTCTGGGCCCTTTCTAACATACCACCACAAAACTACCTATATCCCTTCAGCTTAGCCCCTGCCACCCTGGGCTAGTCCCAACAATTAACTCTTACTTTCCCTGTCAAACAACACACATGATTAATACCATTACTGCTTCGCACAATTCACATTACACAGTATAACAATATACTTGTTCTTCAAGGGGCAAACATGGGCAAAATGTCCATCTCTTTACAGTAGTGCAGCCTGATATTGCGTAATCATCTAAATTGGTAATTTATTGCTGTGGCCCACTCAGATGCATGATTTAAATACAGGTTATCCCAAGCTCACTTGGGTGTGATAGTTTTCTGTTCCAATATATTCTCCTATTCTTGTCAGATCAGACCTGTTTTTAGAAATGTAATAATTCAATAGAGCTGAGTGCCCTTTCCTCTATAAAACAATGGACATTTTGAGCTATATTGTCTAATAGTGCGGGAAAGCTAAATATAACTTCCCAGGGTCTCTCCTCCCTGCAAATATCCATCTACTGTATCTGTAATACGGAATGTTGGAGAAAATTAATCGCAATGCAAATATCTATTTTAACTCCTTCCCGACATGTGTTTTATATATATATATATATATATATATACATATATATATATATATATATACGGTGCTGCGGGAGCTGCATTCCTGCAAATCGCCATACATAAACTGCTTTACGATCACGTAGGCTCACACGGCGTGCCACTGCAATCAAATGCGAGTGTCAGCTCTATGTGAGAGCTGACACCCTGCAGCTATGCCCACGATTGGGATCGCAGGCGTTCGACCCCTCTGATGCTGCAGTCAATAGTGACAGCAACATCGATTGGCATTGCAGAGACCCTCTCTGCTCCCATTGGCACAACAGGATTGCGATTGCTATCGCATTGTGACGATGTTCTCCATGGTGACCCTGGGAAGAAGGATGGCCGCAGGGTCACCCAGGGATGATGACCTGTAAGCTTCTGCTCAGAGCAGGAGCTGAAACACCTTTTACTCTGCCTGTGATGCACAGATCTAATGCCCTGCAATGCAAAAACTTCTGTGAAGCACCTGGGGGTTCAAGGTACACGCCACACATCTCGATGAGTTACTTGCAAATTTTGCATTCAAAAAGTCAAATGGCGCGCCTTCTGAACCATGCCGAGCTACAAATCATGAATGGCAGACCATTCGGAGAATTAAAAAAACAACAAAGAACCCTGTTTATAGAGATCAAAAATATATATAAAATATATATATATATATATATATATATATATATATATATATATATATATATATAAAAATATAATAATGAGAGAAAAAAAAAATATATATATATATGTATATATCAATACTCTTAAATCAAATAAAACAGAAACATAATAAAATGTAAAATACCCTTATTAAATTTAATTTGGCAAAAAAGTGGCACTACAAAAATGTGCCTGTACTCTGAGAAGAATACAAAATTTGTGCTTTTTTAAAATATATATATATATATATATATATATATATATATATATATATAAAAATATATAAATGTATATATAAATAGCACAAACAGAACAGACACAAAAAAAGGAAAAAGGAATTCATAGAAAAAAATCCATCAGCAAAAATAATCATTCACTTGAACCATGATGCATACAACAGTGCATTCAAGGGCATATACATGTGTGCAAAAAGAGGCAAAAAGAGCAAACAAATAACGCATGCAGCAGTGCATTCAAAAGCATAATATATATGTGTAACCATGTGCTGAAAAAAGAAAATGTGCAAAATTTGCAAAAAAGTGCACAAGTGCAGAGAAAATATATGCCAAAGCTGTGAAAAAATAGTAGGCAATATTCACGCAAATATAAGTGCTATGTGCACCCAAAGCACATATGGTAAGCGCCAGGTTCAATGTAAGAAATATATAATATGTACCTTTAAGGGTCCGTTCCTCCAAGTACAGCGCACCCCGATGCGTGTTTCGGATTCAATCCTTCGTCAGGAGGAATTGAAGGATTGAATCCGAAACGCGCGTCAGAGTGCGCTGTACTTGGAGGAACGGACCCTTAAAGGTACATATTATATATTTGTTGTTTTTTTTCGAGCTCCCAAACAGTAGTTTTACTGTACTCCAGGGCCGGACTGGCCATCGAGCAGCTCTGGCAAATGCCAGAAGGGCCGGTGCCAGTAGTGGGCCGCTGCATCCCGACTGACCCTTCCCCTCCAGCGCCGCCGCTGCCGCATTCAACTATACCGGCATCTATGACGCCAGTACAGTTGAATGCAATGATGGAGGAGAGAGCGTCACCTAATGCTCCCTCTCCCATCATTCCCCGCTCTGCCTCTGATACTGTGGGTGCGTGCGCACTCACTGTGTCCCAGGCAGTGCAGCAGCAGCCGCCGAGACAGGAGCAGGGAGCAATGCGGGCACGAGGTGAGGTGAGGAGTGTTTTTTTTAACTGGACTGTGGGGCCATTCTAAGGGGGAGGAGAGATGTGGGCTCTGCTGTATACTACTGTGTGGGCTCTGCTATATACTACTATGTGGTCAGTGCTGTATACTACTATATGGGCTGTGCTGTATACTACTATGTGGGCTGTGCTATACACTACTGTGTAGGTAGTGCTGTATACTATTGTGTGGGCTCTGCTGTATACTACTATGTGGGCTCTGCTGTATACTACTATGTGGGCAGTACTGTATACTACTATGTGGGCTGTGTTGTATACTGCTGCATGGGCTGTGCTGTATACTGCTACGTTGGCTGTGTTATCTGCTATGCGGGTTGTGCTATATACTATGGGGGGTATATTATATTCTATGGGGGAGGCCGGGTTATATACTATGTGGCTGTTATACTATTATGGGGGTATATTATATTCTATGGGGAAGGCTGTGTTATACTATAGGGGCTGCATTATATTCTATGGGGTGGCTGCATTATACTCTG
Source organism: Ranitomeya imitator (assembly GCF_032444005.1). Lineage (NCBI taxonomy): Eukaryota > Metazoa > Chordata > Amphibia > Anura > Dendrobatidae > Ranitomeya > Ranitomeya imitator. Next base: position 59,369,231 of record NC_091289.1, read on the forward strand.
GGGTGGCTGCATTATACTCTGGGGTGGCTGCATTATATTCTGTAGGGTGGTGGCTGCATTATACTATATGTGGGCTGCATTATAGGATTATGGGGAATACATTGCACTATATGAAGAACTATGGGGTGCATTATACTATGGGAAGTGAATTGTACTACATGGATGACTATGGCGGTGCATTATACTATATGGAGCACTATGAGGAGTGTATTATGCTATATGGAGGACTATGAGGAGTGTATTATGCTATATGGAGGTCTGTGGTGCACATATATATGGAGGACTATGGGGTGTATTTTATTAGACAAGTAAAATGCTGCATATTCAGATTGTTTTTGCTGGAACAAAAATCATTGTTCACAGCAGCACATCGCCAGTGTAAACTGTAGATGTGCTCCTGATAACCTAATACTGTATGGTGATCTGTTAGTGATCGTTCTGTCCCATCATTATTCCTCAGCTGGTGGAAAGAGGCCGGGAAACAAGTGTTGAACAACTTCAGTATTGTTGATCAAACTCATTTAGTGGCCTGAACTCAGCGCTTGTTACAACCAAAATGCTTTTGTGTGATGTGCAATATGTTAGCATTTGGGGCCCCATTTTAAACTTTGCCTAGGCGTAGGGTCCCACTTTGCCTAAAACCGGCCCTGCCTACAAGTGTACAAAGATAATATACAGACAAGTGGGCCGGTGTAACTTCAAATGCCAGGGCTGAATTTTAGTCCCAGTCCGCCCTGCTGTACTCCACGTGTTGAGTATCTGTGTACTCAGGAAAAATTGCACAACAAATTGTATTGTGCATTTTCTCCTGTTAATTTTGTGAAAAGGAATAAATTGGGGTTAAAAGAACATTTTTGCTGGAAAAATGTGAGCTTATATTTTCACGGCTCAAAGTTATAAACTTCTGTGAAGTACATTGGGGTTCAAGATGCTCACCACACATCTAAATGAGTTCCTTGTGGAGTCTAGCATCCAAAATGGGGTGACTTGTTGGGGGTTTCTACTGTTTAGGACTCTCCAATCGCGTCATTGCATCCACTAATAATTCAAGCAAATTTTGCATTCAAAAAGTCAAATGGTGCTCCTTCTTTACTGAGTCCTGTCGTATGCCTAAACAGTAGTTTTCCCCCACATATTGAGTATCTGCATACTCATGAGAAATTGCACAACAAATTTTGGGGTCTATTTTCTCCTGTTACCTGTGTGAAAATAAAAAAAAATTGGGGCTAAATGAGCATTTTTGTTGAAAAATATTTAGAATTGAGAGTCCTCAGTGGTTGATACCTTTTAATGGCTAACTGAAAAGATGGTAATAAATTGCAAGCTTTCAGTTAGCCATTAAAAGATATCAACCACTGAGGACTCTCAATTCTAAATATTTTTCTATCTACTGGCTAACACGGTACCAAGATATATTTCTTTCCTGTATCATTTTTGTTGAAAAATTTGATTTTTATTTTCATGGTTCAACATTATAAACTTTTATGAAGCACCTGGTGGGTCAAAGTGCTCACCAAAAATCTAGATATGTTCATTGAAGAGTCTAGTTTCAAAAATGGAGTCACTTGTGGGGAGTTTACACTATTTAGGCACATCAGGGACTCTTCAAATGTGACATGGCGTCCGCTAATGATTCCAGAAAATTTTGCATTCAAAAAAGTTAAATGGCACTGTCTTGCACCTAGGCAGTAGTTTTCCCACACATATGGGGTATTGGCATGCTGAGTTGAAATTGCACATCAAATTAAGTGGCCATTTTCTCCTGTTATCCTTGTGAAAATAAAATATTGGGTCTAAAATACATTTTTGTGAAAAAAAGTTAAATGTTAATTTTTCTTTCCAAATTGCTTCAGTTCCTGTAAAGCACATAAAGGGTTAATAAACGTCTTGAATGTGGCTTTGAGCACCTTGAGGGGTTCAGTTTTTAGAATGGTATCAATTTTTGGCATTTTCTGTCATATATTCCCCTTAAAGTCACTTTAAATGTGATGTGGTCCCTAAGGTCCCTAAAAAAATCATTTTGTAAATTTCGTTGTAGAAATGAGAAATCGCTGGTCAACTTTTAAACCTAACTTTCTAACAAAAAAAATATGATTGAAAAATTGTTCTGATGTAAAGTAGACATGTGGGCAATGTTATTTATTAACTATTTTCTGTGACATAACTCTCTGGTTTAAAGGCATAGGAATTAAAAGTTTTAAAATTGCCAAATTTTTGTCACATTTTTGTTCTTTTCACAAATGAACACAAGTCATATCGAATAAATTTTACCACTTTCATGCACTATAATATGTCACAAAAAAGATTCTCAGAGTCAGTGTGATCCGTTGAAGCATTCCAGAGTTATTATCACATAAATTGACACTTTTCAGAATTGTAAAATTTGGCTTTTTCATGAAGGTGAAAACAGGATCGGGGGGGGGGGGGGGGTGAAAGGGTTAACCAAAAATAGGGGTCATTAATGGAGGTTTGATGTCAGGGAGTGAAAAGGCAATTTAGCTAATCCAGAAAAGTAGGTAATAAAGCATCACCATTCATTTTGGAGGGTTGTGGGATTCCAGAATAATGGAGATGAAAGAGTTAAAATTATGCTGAAATTAGAGCCTATATTAATATTCATAGTGTGTCTATGACATGTTATCAGTAGTGATGAGCGAATATACTCATTACTTGAGATTTCTCGAGCATGCTCGGGGGTCCTCCGAGTATTTTTTAGTGCTCTTGTGGGGATTCCCTAGCAACCAGGCAACCCACACATGTACTTGTGCTGGCTAACAGATGTAAAACAGACAAAATTGGCCCCACTCCGTGAACACACAGTACCCAGACTGGAACTCTGTGCAGCTGTGTTAGCAGTAGAGTTAGCTGAGCTTATCTCGACAGAAATGGACGTGGAGGTCAAAGAAATCGAGTTCTACACCGACAGCAAGGTAGTGTTGGGGTGCATTTGCAATGAAACTCGTCGTTTCTATGTCTGTCAGCAATCGGGTGCTAAGGATCAGGAGATCCACCGACCCTAAACAGTGGCATTATGTGTCCACAAACCACAATCCTGCGGACCACGCAACCAGATCCATTGAAGCAAGTCACCTTAAGGACACAACCTGGTTTACTGGCCCTACATTCTTATACCGTTCGACGCCATACATGGATGAGTCAAACATCTTTGAACTGGTAGATCTGGTGGCAGATGAGGAAATCCGCCCTCAGGTATCCGTCCTACGTACGGTGACTAAAGACAATCACCTCAAATCCCACCGTTTCAATAGGTTCTCAACCTGGAACTCGCTTGTTCGTGCCCTCGTTTGTTTAATTCATGTGGCTCGATCCTACAAGTCAACGTCACCCGCCATCCAGAAACCTTGCAAAGGTTGGCACCACTGCAAGCTTGCCTTTACCGTTCCAAACATGGAAAATGCCAAGAACGTTATAATTCGTACCATACAACGTGATGTTACGCCAAAGAAATAGATAACCTCAATAAAAACCAACCTGTTTCTAGAGACAGTGTCTTGAAGAAGCTTGATCCAATCATCGACCAAGATGGGCTGTTAAGAATTGGAGGTCGTCTTCAAGAAGCTGAAGTGGAATTTGGGGAGAAACACCCTATAATAATTCCTGGACATCATCATGTCACGACCCTGCTTGTGCAACACCACCACGTCTTTGGTTAAACATCAGGGCTGACTGTTTACCGAAGGAAATCTACGAACGGCTGGATTATGGATAGTTGGAGCAAAGCGATGCGTGAGTAAACTCATTTACAACTGCATGATTTGTCGCAAACTCCGTGGTTGGACTCAAAAGCCAAAGATGGCCAATCTCCCACCAGACAGACTTAGTACAGAACCTCTTTTTACCAACGTCGGACTGGACGTATTCGGGCCATGGTCTGTGGTTGCACGGCACACTAGAAGAGTCCAAGCCAACGCCAAACGCTGGGCGGTTATGTTCACCTGTATGTCCATCAGAGCAGTCCACATCGAAGTAATTGAGTCCATGGACACTTCAGGGTTTATAAATGCACTCCGACGTTTCATCGCCATCAGAGGGCCCGTGAAGCACATACGCTCCGATAGAGGTACCAACTTTGTAGGAGCAGTGAAAGAACTTCAAATTCCTTCCAACCTAGACACCACCAGTGTGGAAAGATACTTGAACGAGCAGGGATGCACCTGGACTTTCAATCTTCCACACTCTTCTCACATGGGAGGTGCTTGGGAGAGGATGATAGGAATGGCACGCAGAATCCTTGACTCCATCTTCTTGCAAGCAGGTAGCGCAAGACTCACACATGAAAGTTTGACCACATTCCTGGCAGAAGTTTCGGCCATCATTAATGCTAGACCATTGACTTCACTTTCTAGTGACTCTGAGGATCCGACCATTCTCACCCCTGACATGTTACTTACTCAGAAAGCCAGCGTTCTCAGCGCTCCACCTGGAGAATTTAGCAACAAAGACCTCTACAGACGACAATGGAGACAAGTCCAAAGTCTCTCCAATACCTTCTGGGACAGATGGAGGTAGCAGTACCTCTCCACCTTACAACCCAGGAAGAAGTGGCAGACCGACAAACCAAACATCAAAACCGGTGATGTCGTTCTCATGAAAGACAGCCAGTCTCACCGTAATGAGTGGCCACTAGGCCTCATCACTAAGATACTCCCAAGCAAAGATGGGAAGGTGCGTAAGGTCGAGGTCAAAGTAGGCAAGTCCGGGGAGAGTAAACTATTCCTCAGACCAGTTGCGGAACTTGTCTTACTGTTTTCGCCAAAAGAACCTGTGGGTGGCATTGGTTGATGCCAAGCGGGGAGTGTTTTGCCCATTCTAGCGAAGGTCAGGGCTTCGTATCTAGCTTTAAAAAGGTTTAATACCATAGTTTGGTTTTGCTGTGTTATAGCACCACCCAGTGGTGGTTAAATTTACTACCTGTGTTTTTCAGTAATTATTAGAGTGTTGCATTCTGGGATTCACCAAGGTATCATGGGAAGGGGAAACTCCATTTTCTCTCTGTGTATTTCCCTGGACACACGTGTTAATCTGCTGTGCTGAACTACCTCACTTACTTCCCATTCCAGTTAAGTTTATCCGGTAAGACCATTATCCCTGTTCTTGCTATGTAATGTTGTACAGAGTGTGATTAACTGTATAGCAGCCAGTACACAGGAAATGTGATTTCAGTTACCTGCTGTATGTAGTTATTATAGAAGTTGCATCATCCTGTATGCTTTCCCTGTTAGGGTATGTTCACACGTTCAGGATTTCCATCCTTTTTTTTTCCTGACTGTTTTTTAAAAAACTGCAGCTCTTGGCAGAAAACGCAGGTCCTTTTTTTGGTCCTTTTTTGGTCCGTTTTTGATGCGTTTTTTGATGCGTTTTTTTGATGCAGTTTTCTAGCCAGAGTCTGTGTGTTTTCTAGGAATTTTTTTAGGGTTAAAATGGCTGAAAATACCCTAACCCTACCCCTAACCCTACCCCTAACCCTACCCCTAACCCTACCCCTAACCCTAACCCTACCCCTAACCCTACCCCTAACCCTACCCCTAACCCTACCCCTAACCCTAACCCTAACCCTACCCCTAACCCTACCCCTAACCCTACCCCTACCCCTAACCCTAACCCTAACCCTACCCCTAACCCTACCCCTAACCCTACCCCTAACCCTAACCCTACCCCTAACCCTACCCCTAACCCTACCCCTAACCCTACCCCTAACCCTAACCCTAACCCTACCCCTAACCCTACCCCTAACCCTAACCCTACCCCTAACCCTACCCCTACCCCTATTCTAACCTTAGTGAAAAAAAAAAAAAAAAAAATTCTTTATTTTTTTTATTGTCCCTACCTATGGGGGTGACAAAGGGGGGGGGGGTGTCATTTACTATTTTTTTATTTTGATCACTGAGATAGGTTATATCTCAGTGATAAAAATGCACTTTGGAACGAATCTGCCGGCCGGCAGATTCGGCGGGCGCACTGCGCATGCGCCCGCCATTTTGCAAGATGGCGGCGCCCAGGGAGAAGACGGCCGGACGGACACCGGGACGCCGGGTGAGTATAAGGGGGGGAGATTAGGGCACGGGGGGGGCATCAGAGCACTGGGGGGGGGCATCGGAGCACTGGGGGGGGGCATCGGAGCACGGGGGGGCGGGATCGGAGCACGGGGGGGCAGCCACACTCCGCCCACGCACTTCCGCCCGCTCCCCCGCACTTCCTGCTGCAGCGGTTCTGCACATCAAACCGCAGTAAAACCCGCAGATATATTTTTGATCTGCGGGTTTTACTGCGGTTTGGACCTCACAATGGAGGTCTATGGGTGCAGAACCGCTGCGGCTCCGGAAAAAGAATTGACATGCTCCTTCTTTTTTCCGGGAGCTATTCAGCGCGTCTTTTTTTTTACAATTTCCGGACCATGTGCACAGTGTGTCCTGTTTTCCATAGGGTACAGTGTACTGTACCCTGCATGGAAAACAGCTGCGGAACCGCAGCGGCAAAACCGCCGCGGTTCCGCGGTAAAAAACGCACTGTGTGAACATGGCCTTAGTTGCAGTCATGTTATTATTTACCCAATACTTACTCAAATCATTTGTATTCTTAGGCTGTGTGCACACGATGCAGATTTGGTGCAGAAAAATCTGCTGCAGTTCTGCACTAAATCTGCATCTCCTGGCAGAATCTGCAGGTGCGTTTTTGATGCATTTTTGATGCGTTTTTGATGCGTTTTTTGAGCACAAATCTGCATAAAAAACGCACCTGCAGATTTCTATTATGGAGGGGTACAGAAATGCTGCAGAACTGCACAAAAGAAGTGACAGGCACTTCTTTGAAATCTGCAGCGTTTCTGCGCAGATTTTTCTGCACCATGTGCACAGCTTTTTTTTTTTCACATTGATTTACATTGTACTGTGATCACAGTGCAGTTCTGCAGCGTTTCTGCTGCAGAAAAATCTGCTGCAGTTCTGCACTAAATCTGCATCGTGTGCACATACCCTTATAGTTTTACCGCGCTCATGTTTACCAATAAACAAGTTAGACTACAGAGAACAGTCTGCTTATTTGGGAGACAGAAGTGGTTTATGCCGTATGTCGGATCACACACCGTATCAACGTGTATGAAGACAGAACATCTGGTGTTGCATAATTTACATGATGTTGTTGTACTGGGTTTTCCATGGTTACAAGTACACAATCCAGTGCTGGATTGGAAATCAATGTCTGTGACTAGTTGGGGTTGTCAAGGGGTACATAGTGACGTTCCTTTGATGTCAATTTCCTCTTCCCCCTCTTCTGATGTTCCTGAATTTTTGTTAGATTTCCAGGATGTATTCGATGAGCCCAAGTCCAGTTCCCTTCCACCACACAGGGACTGTGATTGTGCTATTGACTTGATTCCTGGCTGTAAGTTCCCTAAGGGCTGACTTTTCAACCTGTCTGTGCCAGAGCATGCCGCCATGCGGAGCTATGTTAAGGAGTCTTTAGAGAAGGGGCATATTCGGCCGTCTTCGTCACCATTGGGAGCGGGATTCTTTTTTGTTGCCAAGAAGGATGGCTCCTTAAGACCCTGTATTGATTATCGCCTTCTTAATAAGATCACGGTCAAATTCCAATATCCTTTACCTTTGCTCTCTGATTTGTTTGCTAGGATTAAGGGGGCTAGTTGGTTTACCAAGATTGACCTTCGAGGGGCATATAATCTTGTTCGTATTAAACAGGGTGACGAATGGAAGACTGCTTTTAATAAGCCCGAAGGCCATTTTGAATACCTTGTGATGCCATTTGGGCTCTCTAATGCTCCATCTATGTTCCAGTCTTTCATGCATGATATTTTCCGCAATTATCTTGACAAATTCCTGATTGTGTATTTGGATGATATTTTGATTTTTTCCGATGATTGGGAGTCTCATGTGAAGCAGGTCAGGATGGTATTCCAGATCCTTCGTGATAATGCTCTATTTGTGAAGGGGTCTAAGTGCCTATTTGGAGTTCAGAAGGTCTCTTTTTTGGGGTTTATTTTTTCTCCTTCGTCTATAGAAATGGATCCTGTTAAGGTCCAAGCCATTCATGACTGGATTCAACCCACATCTGTGAAGAGCCTTCAGAAATTTTTGGGCTTTGCTAATTTTTATCGCCGTTTCATTGCCAACTTCTCAAGTGTGGTTAAACCCCTGACCGATTTGACGAAGAAAGGCGCTGATGTGACGAATTAGTCCTCTGAGGCTGTTGAGGCCTTTCAGGAGCTTAAACGCCGATTTACTTCTGCCCCTGTGTTGCGTCAACCGGATGTTTCTCTTCCTTTTCAGGTTGAGGTTGATGCTTCTGAGATTGGGGCAGGGGCCGTTTTGTCACAGAGGAATTCTGATGGTTCCTTGATGAAGCCATGTGCCTTCTTTTCCCGAAAGTTTTCGCCTGCGGAACGCAATTATGATGTCGTCAATCGGGAGTTGTTGGCTATGAAGTGGGCATTTGAGGAGTGGCGACATTGGCTTGAGGGAGCCAATCACCGCATTGTGGTCTTGACCGATCATAAGAATTTGATTTACCTTGAGTCGGCCAAGCGGCTGAAACCTAGACAGGCTCGGTGGTCCCTGTTTTTCTCCCGTTTTGATTTTGTGGTCTCATATCTTCCAGGATCTAAGAATGTTAAGGTGGATGCCCTCTCTAGGAGTTTTTTGCCGGATTCTCCTGGAGTCCTTGAGCCGGTTGGCATTCTTAACGAAGGGGTGATTCCTTCTGCCATCTCCCCTGATTTGCGGCGAGTGCTTCAGGAATTTCAGGCTGATAGGCCTGACCGCTGTCCTGTGGGGAAGCTGTTTGTTCCTGATAGATGGATGAATAAGGTGATTTCTGAGGAACATTGTTCAGTGTTGGCTGGTCATCCTGGGATTTTTGGTACCAGAGATTTGGTTGCTAGGTCCTTTTGGTGGCCTTCCTTGTCGCGTGATGTCCGTGCTTTTGTGCAGTCCTGTGGGACTTGCGCCCGAGCCAAGCCTTGCTGTTCCCGCGCTAGTGGGTTGCTTTTGCCTTTGCCCGTCCCGGAGAGGCCTTGGACGCATATTTCCATGGATTTTATTTAGGATCTTCCTGTGTCCCAGAGGATGTCTGTTATCTGGGTGGTTTGTGACCGGTTCTCTAAAATGGTCCATTTGGTACCTTTGCCTAAATTGCCTTCCTCCTCTGATTTGGTTCCATTGTTTTTTCAGCATGTGGTTCGTTTGCATGGCATTCCGGAGAATATTGTGTCTGACAGAGGTTCCCAGTTTGTTTCCAGGTTTTGGCGGGTCTTTTGTGGTTCGTTTGCATGGCATTCCGGAGAATATTGTGTCTGACAGAGGTTCCCAGTTTGTTTCCAGGTTTTGGCGGGTCTTTTGTGCTAGGATGGGTATTGATTTGTCTTTTCTTCGGCGTTCCATCCTCAGACCAATGGCCAAACTGAGCGAACTAATCAGACCTTGGAAACCTATTTGAGATGCTTTTTGTCTGCTCATCAGGATGATTGGGTGACTTTCTTGCCGTTGGCCGAGTTTGCCCTTAATAATCGGGCCAGTTCGGCTACTTTGGTTTCGCCTTTCTTTTGTAATTTTGGTTTCCATCCTCGTTTTTCTTCAGGGCAGGTTGAGCCTTCTGATAGTCCTGGTGTTGATTCTGTGATGGACTGGTTACAGCGGATTTGGGCTCATGTGGTAGACAATTTGACGTTGTCCCAGGAAAAGGCTCAGCGTTTTGCTAACCGCCGTCGGTGTGTTGGTCCTCCGCTTCCTGTGGGGGATTTGGTTTGGTTGTCCTCTCGTCATGTTCCTATGAAGGTTTCTTCCCCTAAGCTCAAGCCTCGGTTTATTGGTCCTTATAAGATTTCTGAGATTATCAATCCTGTGTCTTTTCGTTTGGCCCTTCCAGCCTCTTTTGCCATCCACAATGTTTTCCATAGATCTTTGTTGCGGAGATATGTGGTGCCCGTCGTTCCATCTATTGATCCTCCTGCCCCGGTGTTGGTTGAGGGGGAGTTGGAATATGTGGTTGAGAAAATTTTGGATTCACGTTTTTCGAGGCGGAAGCTTCAATATCTTGTCAAGTGGAAGGTTTATGGCCAGGAGGATAATTCTTGGGTTGTTGCCTCCGATGTTCATGCCGCCGATTTGGTTCGTGCTTTTCATTTGGCTCATCCTGATTGGCCTGGGGGCTCTGGTGAGGGTTCGGTGACCCCTCCTTAAGGGGGGGGGTACTGTTGTGGTTGTAAGTAGCATTTTTGTGAGTTCTGCTCTTTGGCTCCCTCCTGTGGTTATTAGTGGTATGGCTGCTTCTTGGATTTAGCTTCAGCAGCTGTTCTCACTGATCGTCTTTCTGGCTCGGCTATATTAGTCTGGCCTTATCCCTCATTCAATTCCAGTTGTCAATTGTTCCTGTCTGGAGTCATTGCTCTTAGGACTTTCCTGACACTCTGACCAGTTCATCAAAGCTAAGTCCTTGCTTGTCCTTTTGCGGTTCTCTTGTTGTGGACTTTGTTGTTCAGCACTTTCTTTGTTTTTGTTCATTTGTCCAGCTTTTCAGTATGGATCTATTCAGTTAAGCTGGAAGCTCTGGGCACCAGAGTTTGCCCTCCACACCTTTAGTCAGGTGTGGAGATTTTTGCATTTCTCTGCGGTGGACTTTTTCTATTTTTTTTCACTGACCGCACAGCGTTCTGTTCTGTACTATTTCTATTTAGCTAGAAGTGGCCTCCTGTGCTAAATCTTGTTTCATACTACGTATGTCATTTCCTTCTCCTCTCACAGTCATTATTTGTGGGGGGCTAATCTATCCTTTGGGGATTTTCTCTGAGGCAAGATAGTTTTCCTGCTTTTATCTTTAGGGGTAGTTAGCTCTTAGGCTGTGACGAGATGCCTAGGCCGAGTTAGGAGCATTCCACGGCTACTTCTAGTGTTGTGTTGAGCTTAGGGACTGCGGTCAGTATAGTTTCCACCTGCTCAGAGCTAGACGCATGTCGCTCCCTAATCACCAGATCATAACAGCTGCATTGCTGTTTGCACGCTGCTGTGCAAACCAACTGCTTTTTTAAAAGCAAAAATCCTATTGCTCCTTTCTGCACATCTTGTTTATTTGTCCACATTTGTGTGCAGCAGTCCATTATATTGCTGCAATACTTTTCCTGAGATCATTGTAGGGAGATTGAAATTGTACTACAGTCCTTGTATTTTTTCATATATCTTCCAGCCACTTTCTGCCACTTAGATTGCGTTGTTTTATACACTGGGCCTGAGTTTTGGGTCAGTCTCCCCCCAAAAAAGGGAGTTTCAAATTCTCACAAAGTGGATCTACTGCAGTCCTGTTAGTTTGGTGTATGTCAGCCAGCCACTTTCTGCCACTTAGATTGTGTAGTGTAATACACTGGGCCTGAGTTTTGGGTCAGTCTCCAAAAAAAAGGGAGATTCAAATTCTCAACAAGTTTATATACACCTTCTACCTTGTTTTACAGTACAAAGGGGGGAGGAAAAGAACTTCCACTCAACAATGCAGGTCTAAAGGATGCAAAAAAGTTAATACTTTATTAGGAACACATAGAAGTGGTGGCAGCCACGGGAAGCCGCCAGTACAATGAAAAAACAGGCGCTAAGACCCCACATCGGCCACATATATCATCTAGCACAGCATCCTAAAAACATATAAAGGATGTCCGGACATAGTACTTATATCAATGAAAGAGGTATAACCCTTCTGCTAAACCCGGCTCACAGTGGAGCTATATATATAATTGAATAGTACTATAAAGCAGAGGAAATCGAAAAGTCAAGAAATCAGAATACATCACCGTATAGTAGGCAAGTGCTGGCCAGTGGGGGTCCCGGACGCCGGGACCCCCACTGGCCAGCACTTGCCTACTATACGGTGATGTATTCTGGTTTCTTGACTTTTCGATTTCCTCTGCTTTATAGTACTATTCAATTATATATATAGCTCCACTGTGAGCCGGGTTTAGCAGAAGGGTTATACCTCTTTCATTGATATAAGTACTATGTCCGGACATCCTTTATATGTATTTAGGATGCTGTGCTAGATGATATATGTGGCTGATGTGGGGTCTTAGCGCCTGTTTTTTCATTGTACTGGTGGCTTCCCGTGGCTGCCACCACTTCTATGTGTTCCTAATAAAGTATTAACTTTTTTGCATCCTTTAGACCTGCATTGTTGAGTGGAAGTTCTTTTCCTCCCCCCTTTGTATTTATATGTATCAACAATCTGTCGATTCTTAATATCCATGGCAGACTTGGTCCTGTTTATATCTATTTCTATACTTAGATCTACTTACCTATATATATTGTGACCATGTACTATCATCGTCAGCCATCTGTCACTACTTCCCCTCTTTACTTGTTTTACAGTACCATATAACGGTTGTTATTTTGGTTAGATTTTCCAAAAAATGAGGAAGTCTCGTGGAAGAGGCCGTGGGCGGTGGTTGCCAGCTGGTACTGATGGTGGTGGTGGTGCATCTGGTGGTAGTGGCAAAAGCACAATAGCACCTAAGGCTGGAGGTGTTGAGCCAGCATCATCATCTCGCTACACAAGGCCTCGAAGGCTCCCTTTTCTGGGAGTAGGAAAACGGCTTTTAAAGCCGGAGCAGCAGGAAAACGTTTTGGCGTTCATTTCTGACTCAGCCTCTAGCTCTTTCGCCTCCTCTTCAGAAAGTTCCAAATATAAAAGCAGCGAGTTGTCAATGGATGCTCCTGGTCAGGAACAAGACGTTTCCTTGTGTCCTTCACCCAAACCAAAAGTGAAGGATGCGTCAGGCGACACTACAGGTTACTCCATGGAGCTCTTTACACATACCGTGCCTGGGTTAGAAAGGGAAATTGTTAACTGCCCATTACAAAATGAATCGGACATGGAGTGCACTGATGCACAGCCACAGCTAGATTATAATGCTGTTCCATTGACTCAGATCACTACATTGCCCTCGCAGTGTACTGAGCCAGAATCTGACCCTGATGAGACTATGGTGCCCCGTCCCAAATGCTATAGCACCTTACACGGTGACACAGAGGAAGGTGCACATGACATTGAAGAGGAGGTGATAGATGACCCAGTTGTTGACCCAGATTGGCAGCCATTGGGGGAAGAGGGTGCCGTTGCCAGTAGCTCTGAAGCAAAGGAGGATGATCCGCAGCAGCCATCTACATGGCAATAGCTGTCATCTGGCAGGCCCGTATCAGGCCAAAAACGTTTGTCAAAAACAAAAACAGTTTTATGACAGCGTGGCCATCCGGTGAAAGTAGCACAGCGTGCAATGCCTGAAAAGGTATTTCATAGTAGGAAGAGTGCAGTGTGGCAATTTTTTAACCAAGAGCCGAATGATCAGTGCAAAGTTATCTGTAAGAAATGCTCAAAGACCTTTAGCAGAGGGAAGAATCTTCAAAATTTAAATACAACGTGCATGCTTAGACATTTAACCAGCATGCACTTGCAAGCCTGGACTAACTACCAAACGCCCCATACCGTTGGTGCACCATCTCAGAATGAAGGTAATCAGCAACGCTACATTGCTTCCCTAACTGTAAGCCCACCGGTTAGGACACCACCAGCAGCAAATGTGGAGGTATCGTCGCAAGGCCAAAGCAGTCAGGGAATCACAAGGTTATTGTTAGGAAACACTGTATGTAGGCCAACATCGAGAATACCATCACCAACCTTCTCTCAATCCGCCATGTCCACCACCACCACCACCGCTAGTTCCACCATATGCACCTCTCCAGTCCAGCTCACCCTACAAGAGACTCCCATTAGGAAAAGAAAGTACTCATCCTCTCATCTGCGTACACAGGGTTTGAACGCCCATATTGCTAGACTAATCTCGTTAGAGATGATGCCCTACCGGTTGGTTGAAAGCAAAGCTTTCAAAGCCCTGATGGCCTATGCAGTACCACGCTATGACCTACCCAGTCGACACTTCTTTGCGAGAAAAGCCATCCCAACCCTCCACCAGCATGTCAAAGACTGCATTGTCCATGCACTGAGGCAATCATCCAGTAGAAAGTTGCACCTCACAACAGATGCATGGACCAGTAGGCATGGCCAGGGATGTTACGTGTCCATCACGGCACACTGGGTTAATGTGGTGGATGCAGGGTCCACAGGGGACAGTCATAGTGGGAAAGTTCTGCCTAGCCCACGGTCTAGGAAGCGGTTGGCTGTAGGCGTTCGCAACCCCTCCTCCTCCAGAAGCAAAAGCTCGTCCACAGAGCGCAGTCACACGACCACTCCATCCGCAGCTGCCAGTGTTGCACACGAGGTGTCCCATGATCGAACAGCTAGAGGTAAGCGTCAGCAGGCTGTGTTAGAAATGAAGTGTTTGGGCGACAACAGACACACCGCAGAAGTACTGGCCGAGTACTTGCAGCAGCAAACTCAGTCATGGCTGGGCAGTGTACATCTTGAGGCAGGCAAGGTAGTCAGTGATAACGGAAGGAATTTAATGGCTGCCATAGCCCTTTCAGAACTTAAACACATACCTTGCCTGGCTCACACCTTGAACCTGGTGGTGCAGTGCTTCCTCAAAAACTATCCGGAGTTACCAGCCCTGCCCCTGAAGGTGCGAAGGCTTTGTTCGCACATCCGCCGGTCGCCTGTACACTCCAGCCGTATGCTGAACCATCAGCGATCGCTGAATCTTCCCCAGCACCACCTAATAGTCTACGTTGCAACAAGGTGGAACTCCACACTGCACATGGTTTAGAGGCTGTGCGAACAGAGGCGTGCTGTGATTAATTTGTGGGAGGATACACATACACGGGCAGGCAGTTGGATGGCAGACATGGAGTTGTCCGGTGTGCAGTGGTCGAAGCTACAAGACCTCTGTCAAGTCCTTCAGTGTTTTGAGGAATGCACACGGCTGGTAAGTGCAGATGACGCCATCATAAGCATGAGCATCCCACTAATGTGTCTGCTGATGCAAAGTTTGATGCACATTAAGGAGCTGGCATCTGCAGCCGAGGAGGAAAGAAGCCTTGATGACAGTCAGCCATTGTCTGCTTAGGGAACTCTCCTGGACGAGGTGGCAGACAAAGAGGAGGAGGAGGAGGATGATGGGGATGAATATTTATGGAAGGAGGATGCTTCTCAGGGGGCAATAGAAACTGGTGGCGTTGCAAGGTCAGGTACAGGGTTTTTGCGGGACACAAGTGATGTTGATTTGCAAGAAAGTGCTCCTCAACCCAGCACAAGCAGTGAATTGACACCTGGAACATTGGCCCACATGGCTGAGTATGCCTGGCGTATCCTAAAAAGGGACCCCCGCATTATCAAAATGATGACCAAAGATGATTACTGGTTGGTCTGCCTCCTGGATCCACGATAAAAAGGAAAATTACAAAATATCATGCCACATGAGAACCTTGAGCAAATATTGGCTACCAAACAAGCAACTCTTGTAGACCGTTTGGTTCAGGCATTCCCAGCACACAGCGGCGGTGATGGTTCTCACACGAGCCGTAGGGGGCAACATGGCAGAGGTGTTAGAGGTGCACAAATCCGAAGTGGCGTTGGACAGAGGGGTTTTATGACCAGGTTGTGGAGTGATTTTGCAATGACCGCTGACACGACAGGTAGTGCTGCATCGATTCAAAGTGACAGGAGACAGCATTTGTCCAGTATGGTTACAAACTACTTTTCCACCCTTATCGATGTTCTCCCTCACAGGTCATTCCCCTTTGATTACTGGGCATCTAAAATGGACACCTGGCCTGAATTGGCAGAATATGCATTACAGGAACTCGCTTGCCCTGCTTCTAGTGTGCTATCAGAAAGACTCTTCAGTGCTGCTGGTTCAATACTGACCGAAAAAAGGACACGTCTGGCTACCCAGAATGTTGATGATCTAACCTTCATTAAAATGAACCAATCATGGATTTCAAATTATTTTGCCCCACATTCTCCTGCTGACAGGTAGCTTGCCTGAAAAATGTCTTGCTTTTGGCCTCCTCTTACTGACTTCTCCAATTCCTCCATTTGCAGCTGCTGAATGTCCACCATAGGCTATTTTTATACCTTCCTAAATGGGCTGACTCCCCCCACAGGGCTATGGTGCAAGCACCCGTGCGAGTGTCATTTGCCTGGACAGGTGGGTGCGCCCACTCTTGGGCGACGGCACTGGCACAAGGTCCCTCATAGTACAATGAAGTGTCTCTGACGGTGGTGGTGCACAACCAACGTCAGACACACCGTTGTAATATGAGGGGCCCGGTGCCAGTACCGCCGCCCACGAAAGAGTGTTCCCCCCAGCTCGAACAGTGCTCTACCACTTGCAATACTTACCTCTCCCTGCTCCACCACTGTGTAGTCTGTGCTGTTAAATCCTTCAATGGCACTGCCAATACAAATTTGTTGAAATGATAGATGATAGTTAAAATATACAGGGGCCCTGGCCTCCACTTAGACCAGTTAATACTTTGCGCATAATACCACTGTCTGCTACTCAGCAGAGGAGCCCACCCCAGTACCTAGCTATACCACCTGTTTAGTCCTGTTACCAATTTGGAACTGCTTTTTTATTTTTGGCCTACTAACTGTGTCTGCGCCACCCGTTACAATTGTCCTCCACTGAACAAAGCAATGCCACCTGTTTAGTCCTGTTACCAATTTTGAACTGCATTTAGCCTACTTTTTTTATTTTGGGCCTACTACTTGTGTCTGCACCACTCATTACAATTGTCCTCCACTTAACAAAGCTATGCCGCCTGTTTAGTCCTGTTACCAATTTTGAACTGAATTTAGCTTACTTTTTTATTTTGGGCCTACTAACTGTGTCTGCACCACTCATTACAATTGTCCTCCACAGAACATAGCAATGCCGCCTGTTTTGTCCTGTTACCAATTTTGAACTGCTTTTAGCCTACTTTTGCATTTGGGCCTACTACCAGTGTCTGCGCCACTCATTACAATTGTCCTCCACTTAACAAAGCTATGCCGCGTGTTTAGTCCTGTTAGCAATTTTGAACTGCATTTAGCCTACTTTTTTATTTTGGGCCTACTAACTGTGTCTGCGCCACTCGTTACAGTTGTCCTCCACTTAACAAAGCAATGCCGCCTGTTTAGTCCTGTTACCAATTTTGAACTGCTTTTAGCCTACTTTTTTTATTTTGGGCCTATATCTGTGTTTCCTCTTCATCCTGCCCATTGCCCAGCCACTGCTAGATGAGTTTGCTGGTACGTTGACCCAGACCACTACATTCCCCTTGCACTCTACACAGCCAGAATTTGACCCTGCTGAAAGTCAGGTTCCCCTTCCCGCATACTATACCACCTTAAACGGGGACAAAAAGGAAGGTGCAGATGAAAGTGCAGGTTCCTTCATCAGGTGGGGGGGCATACTCGTTGGCTCTGGCACAGGGCCCCTCATAGTACGCAAAAGTCTCTGGCAGTGGGAGGCGCCACCTGCTGTCAAACACACCGCCGTACTATGAGGGGCCCTGTGCCAGTGCCAACTAGTGGCCCCCCCCTGCTTGCTCAGGATCACAGCACTTGCAAAGTTGAAATACTTGCCTCTCTTTGCTCCACCGCCGTGATGTATTCCGCGTTTTCCTGGGCCCACGAAAATCTTGAGCCAGCCCTACCCCCCCACAACTTTAGCCAAATGACCCCCTGTTTTCAATGCCTAACTATTATTATAAAGTAAATTAAGATTGACAAGCTTAAGAAATAAGAATTTATGTTTTTGGCATTAAAATGGGCACTGTAGGTGTTTTCCTGTCCTCCACTCACTGCCGACTTTGATTCCCCATTGACTTGCATTGGGTTTCGTGTTTCGGTCGGCCACCGACTTTTCGAAATAATCGGCCGATTTCACCCGACCCGACTTTTGACAAAGTCAGGTTTCGCGAAACCCGACCCGATCCTAAAAAAGTTAAAGTCGCTCAACTCTACTAGTCACCGTTCATGGACAAGCCGTGAGGTAGGATAGTCAAACATTCCAGGGTCAGATACCAAGAGAGCACGTAATAGGCAAAAGGGAAAAGCTAAAGACAAAGTCAGGTCGCGGTCCGAAGTCAGACTACCAGGAGAATAGCAGATCAGAGAAAAGGGGTTGAGCAAGTGGATAGTTAGAACTAGGTCCAAGTCACGCAGCAATAGATCAATGAACAGACCACAGAATACTAGGCAAATAGTGCCACCCAGCGAATGCTACGATTGGCAGAGATTTGAGCTGAGCGCTCAGCTAAGTAGCAAGGAATTGACAAGAAACAGATAGCACCTGCAAGAATTTCAGAACCTCCCTGCCTCTCATTGGACAGCTAAGCTGTCAATCAAGATACCAACAGCTCAGCATACCACAGCACCAGATTGGATAACTGGGCAGTCAGTCAACACACTGACAGCTCAGCACACAGTGAATTATGTCCCCCCTCCCCCCCCCGAGGAAGCCAATGCGAAATGCGCGTTGGGGCTGGCAGCAAACTGTCCTAAGTGGGAATTATGGGTAAGACATAATGGAATAATATTATTTTTGATGATCATGTTTCCTTGACGAGATATGTGTAACACCCCAGGTAACTGGTTGCTACAGTGGCATTGCTTTCCTCACGGGGAGAGTGATGTCATGCTTGGAAGCATGGAGGGATCCATTTATCAGGTAATCAGCACATACAACACCATTCAGACTTCAGGCCAGAAGGGGACAGAAACCTCATGAGGACCTTGTTGGACAGCTATAGACAGCAAGGAACTACACTACAGCGCTAGAGGGAAGGCTTCTAGTTCGACCTGGTAAGGGGAAATCCCAACTTGCTTCCAAGCTGGCCGGACCACCACCAACACCTGTGATCCGGTACCCTGGACTGTGGCTGCCTGAATTGCTTCAGTAAAGAGGTAAAGAGACTGCAACTTCGTGTACTCTGTTTCTTATTACACCATCTCCATCTACACACAGGAGCCCTGGGGACCTAGTTCACCTGTGGGAAGTTATACCATCTGGCTGCCATAACATCACCCCAGAGGACCCCTTTAAGCAGCGTCGGTCACCCCTGACCGAATACCAAAGGTGGCGTCATGAACATTCCTTTATTTCAAAAACCCTTTAAAGACCGTCCCTTTCACATGGGTGCCCAGGGCCACGGACCGTGTTGCTGCCGCCATGACACATCCCTTTAAGTACTGGACCCGGTACCGAGTACCCCACGGCCCTGGTGAGCGACTCATTTATATCTTTTTACTTATAATTGACCACCTTTTGTTGCAATACTAGTTGCCCTTACAATTAGATTACATACATACAAATGGATTGAAAGGCACTTGCGGTTTACTTAGATGAAGACATGTAGGAGCGGGGTATTAACCTTATAAGCACTGGCGCTTGATGTAATCTGCTGCTATCCAAAGGTCTTCCCACCGATGAATGTTATTGTTGTGAACAGTGTGTTTTAAACTTGTCCATTTTTTACATCTTATACTTAGTTTGTTCTGTATATTTTTCAATAAATGTTGTTATTATTGGTTTTGGACAGTTTTGCACCATCTCTTTTGTGTATTAAGCCCAGCAGACCTTCCAGACTAGTGGAGCAGATTTGTACAGAAATAATACATTTCTTATAACAATTGGGGCTCAATTTAACAACACCAATCACAATCAACACCAATCCTTACAACACCAATCAATAGCAGGATTGTGAGTACATAGCCATGGAAACCCCAGTACCAACCCAACAGGTAAATTGTCCAACACAGAGCAAGAGATGGACTCAGAGTGAAGTGTTCCCACTCTAACTGTGAACTCCACTGTCAGCAGCTGGACATAATTCTGAAGTAACGTTGTCTCGTCAATCGGAATTTATTAGAAACAGGGAGCACCTGTAAGAAGCCCAGCACCTCCCAGTCTTTGATTGGAAGGCTGAGCTGTCAATCAATGTACCGACAGCTCAGCACCCCTGCACCAGATTGGATGACTGAGCTGTCATTCAACACACTGATAACTTAGCACACCACTACACCCGATTGGATGACTGAGCTATCACTCACTGTGGTCATGACATGCTGAGGGTAGAAATCATGACTTTTTCAGTATTATGTCAGAGTGGAAGTCCTTGTGATATAGCACCAACATTGCAGGAATGACGGTGGTCCTTTTAGGTGAGTATTACATTTTTTTGTCTGTGTACCAAATATCTGTATTACTTTTATATCTTTATACCGGCAGTGGCTGGTCTTCATAGGAGCACTGTCATGGCTATCACGGAGGTCTTCAACAAATTCCCGGCTGTTATGGCAATCGATTGGCATCTCACAATCACAATGTGGGGGCCAATGGGCGCGTAGTCCAGAGTACCCCCCCAGGGCGACATACTGTAAGTGCAGTTGTCAGAGATTGACAGCAGTATTTATCAGGTTACCAGCAGAGGGCAGAGCTATTTTCTCTTAGCTTATGTTAGAGGCAGATGATGGCTGAATAAAACCGCCATCATCTGCTGGGAATGATGCAGGAACAGCTCATCCATACACCCACTCCCAACAAGTGCCGAATATATACAGTGCCTGTGTTAAAATAATCTGTCACCAGTTTTGACCACTTAATATGAGAGCAGCATAATGTAGAAGCAGAGACCCTGATACCAGGGATGTGTCAGTTACTGGACTGCTTGCTGTTGTTTTGATAAAGTCAGTTTTATCAGCAGATGATTATCACTAGGTGACTAAAACCTAGTGCCCTGTAGTCCTCCATACTCATGAGCTCTGTATAACCTCACCTAACCACTGATTGGCAACTTTCTACCTATGCACAGCATGCACAGAAAGTTGCCAATCAGTTGTGTGGGTGGGGTTATATACAGCTCAGCATTCTGAGAACTCATAGATTTGCATCAGATAAAACAGTTTTAATCAAAATATGCATGTGATCTATTGCTGGAATCAGGGTCTCTACGCTTGCATCATCCTGCTTTCAGATGGGGTAGCAAAGACCTGTTGACACAGATTATCATTATGATTAAAGGTGTATTCCCATCCTCATAGATGGATATTTCTGATAGTGCTAGGGATTTTGCATTTTACTGCTATTCCTGACATACTGATGCTTTTCTTTTGTTTTCAACTTGTTGCCTTGGAGTCTGAATACCACTGCTTGAGAGCACTGCCCTAAACCTAGCCAGCATTAGAATGTAACAGCGCTGTTCAGCTATCCCACAAGCTTTAAAGCAGTGGTTTCAAGCTCAAAAGAAAAGAGCTTGTAAGAATTTTGCATGTTCTGCTGTCTAGCAGTGGTGGTCGGTTTCCAAGATAATGAGCTGTATACATAGGAAAAGAAAAATGTAGATATCGCAAGAACAGATGAAAATTTTAAGAAACAGTAAATAGCAAAATTGCTTGTATTTCTAGGTACAGTTGCTTCTCACAAAATTAGAATATCATCAAAAAGTTAATTTATTTCAGTTCTTCAATACAAAAAGTGAAACCCATATTTTATATAGAGTCATTACAGACAGAGTGATCTTTTTCAAGTGTTAATTTCTCTTAATGTTGATGATTATGGCTTACAGCCCATGAAAACCCAAAAGTCATTATCTCAGTAAGTTAGAATAATTAACAAACAACACCTGCAAAGGCTTCCTAAGAGTTTAAAAAGGTCCCTTAGTCTGTTTCAGTAGCTTTACAATCATGGGGAAGACTGCTGACTTGATAGATGTCCCGAAGGCAGTCACTGACACACTCCACAAGGAAGATAAGCCACAAAAGGTCATTGCTAAAGAAGCTGGTTGTTCACAGAGTGCTGTATCCAAGCATATTAATGGAGAGTTAAGTGTAAGGAAAAGGGTGGTAGAAAAAGGTCCACAAGCAACCAAGATAACCGCGACTTTGAATGGATTGTTAAGAAAAGGCCATTCAAAATTTTTGGGGACATTTACAAGGAGTGAACTGCTGCTGGAGTCATTGCTTCAAGAGCCACCACACACAGACATATCCCGGACATGGACTACAAGTGTCGAATTCCTTGTGTCAGGCCACTCATGTCCTGTAGACAACGTCAGAAGCGTCTTATCTGGGCCAAGGAGAAAAATAAACTGGACTGTTGCTCAGTGGTACAAGGTGTTGTTTTCAGATGAAAATAAATTTTGCATTTCATTTGGAAATCAAGGTCCCAGAGTCTGGAGGAAGAGGGGAGAGGCCACACAATCCAAGCTTCTGGAGGTCTAGTGTGAAGTTTCTACAATCGATGGTTTGGGGAGCCATGTCATCTGCTGGGGTAGGTCCACTGTGTTTTATCAAGATCAAAGTCATCATCCATTATCCAGCAGTACTTGGCACCTGTCCACACTGCTAAAAGTACCAATACCAGGTTTACAAACAACAGTATCACTGTGCTTGATTGGCCAGCAAACTTGCCTGACCTTAACCCCACAGAGAATCTATAGGGTATTGTCAAGAGGAAGATGAGAGACACCAGACCCAACAATGCAGATGAGCTGAAGGCTTCTATCAAAGCAACCTGGGCTTCCATAACACCTCAGCAGTGCCACAGGCTGATCGCCTCCATGCCACGCCGCACTGATGCAGTAATTGATGCCAAAGGAGCCCCGACCAAGTATTGAGTGCATTTACTGAACATACATTTCAGTAGGCCAACATTTCAAGCTGATGTTATAAAGTATTCTAATTTACTGAGATAATGACTTTTGGGTTTTCATTGGCTGTAAGCCATAATCATCAACATTAACAGAATTAAAAACTTGAAACAGATCACTCTGTTTGTAATGACTCTATATAATATATGAGATTCACTTTTTGTATTGAAGAACTGAAATAAATGAACTTTTTGATGATATTCTAATTTTGTGAGAAGCACCTTTACTATCCAACAATACCAATATATCAAGATGGTAACAATTTACATTTTTCTATCCTGTAGGCATCCTATACGTAATAATAAGTAAGTCAACATTCATAAATTAAAATTGATTACAGCTATAAACTGGTCACAAAACATTTCAGAATTTGCATGTTCCATGTTATTACACATAGCAATTTCATTTTTACAAAAAAATAAGTAACTTGTGTTTTTTTTTTAATAAAATGTTACTTTATTGGAAACTCAAGAAATAGAAAGCAGCTTCGTTTCCTACAAAGAAAGTATTGCATATTTATCATCAACTAGCAGAAGCTATGAAATAACTAAATTGCTCTAATTTATTCCATTATAGTGTATGTCATTCAAAGATGCAGAAGGAAAAGATTTAAACCCAGGGTATTCATTGAGCTTCAGTGTGAGGTTTGTCTGCAACCCCAACTTCATCTTTAGCAAAAGCCTTCACAAGACCACAATATAGCTCTGCAAACTGTTCTACATTAATTCCATTGTCCTTGAGAGCATCGACAGCGGCGACAAGTTTCTTAACTGTCTCTGGATGCTTTGGATTCTGCAAAATAACAAAAGTGAGTAGAACATTTTTACAGTGGCTATTATCAGACTAAAATCAGACTAGTGAGAAATCTGTCGCTGCCGTGTGAATGTGATAACATGTATGAATGAATATGTATGAATGTAAATGCACCTTAAATATTAATTTTAACTACAGGGTACATCAAATCATTGGGCTATAGATTTAAAGGGGGTTATCCAGGACTATTTAATTTATTTTACTATGGGCCTAATAACTAACAGGGTGGTAGCTGCTACCTGGTTATCAGGTTATGAACTGCGCCGATCTGTCGGCACAAAGAGGTCACAGACTGCTCTTGCCGGTGATTCTGCAGTTTCCACAGATGTTGCATCGACAGGGCGGCTCTTCTCTTCCGCTCTGCTTCATTGATGGGGCATGATTACTAACGTCATGCTGATTGACAGTAAGCACCTTGTAGCCTAAGTGCAGGGAGCTGTCAATCAGCATGACGTCAGCAGTCACACCTGTCAACAGAGCATCCCGGAAGAGAAGTCGCTACTCTGTTTACATGGAGCAGCCTAATCGCCCGCATCAGTGGTCAGTCACCGCTCTGAACAGGCAGGTGTTCTGGCTTTTCAGAAAAAAACGGAAACTCTGGGAGCGACAAGATAAGTCCGTGTGTGTACATAGGAAGACTACCTTCAATAACTTGGAGCGGGGGCGAGGAGAATCTGTCCAGGGACCACAGGGAGAGATATCTGATTAGTATGGCGCTGCCCTTTGCAGGATTTTCAAACCTGCGGCAGGATGGGGCTTAGGGTAAGGGACATATATACCAAGATGGAGCCCAGAATAAGGGCTATATATACCAGGATGGGGTCTAGGATAAGGGACATATATACAAGGATGTGCCCAGGATGGGGGACTTATATATATCAGGATAGTTAACATATACACCAGGATGGGGAACATACAGTATATACCAGGATGGGGAAACTATATACCAGGATGCAGGTCATATATAACGGGATGAGTACATATATTCCAGGATGGGGCTAGGATGAGGGACATATATAACAGGATGGAGAACACATATACTAGGATGGGCTCAGGATGGGGGACATGCATATTAGGAAGGAGCCCAAGATGGGAGATATTATTATATAATGGTGGAGGGTGGGCAACTCATCTTATAAGATTTAGTACGCTACATTGACCCATACATCTGACCAACATGAGGGAGAAAAGGTCCAAATTTTGGACACAAACACATTGAACTCTAGTTACGCCTTTGGTTACGCTTGATTAACAAGCATTTTTCACATCTGTCAGATGATTGATGGTTAGTTTAGCTAGGGCAGATAATTGGGAAACAAGTGCTCTAAGGCTACTTTCACACTAGCGTCATGTGACGTACGTCGCAATGCGTCATTTTGGAGAAAAAACGCATCCTGCAAAGTTGCCCGCAGGATGCTTTTTTTCTCCATAGACTTGCATTAGCGATGCATGGCGATGTATGGCCACACGTCGCATCCGTCGTGCGATGGATGCGTCGTGTTTTGGCGGACCGTCGGCACAAAAAAAAGTTGCATGCAACGTTTTTTGTGCGTTGTGTCCACCATTTCCGACCGCGCATGCGCGGCCGGAACGCTGCCCCCTCCTCCCCGGACCTTACAATGGGGCAGCAGATGCGTTGTAAAACTGCATCCGCTGCCCCCGTTGTTCATTTTTTTTCGCAGTTTGCGTCGGTACGTCGGGCCAATGCATGGCGACGGCCCCGTACCGACGCTAGTGTGAAAGTAGCCTTAGGTATACACATTCCCTATTATTGGCCCTTAGGAGCGGCACTCTACATATCTAACACACTATGTTGTCCAGTTTTATTTTCTTCTCTAATGACCAGCTCCTATGCCATGTTTTATGTAGCACCCTGCTGTCTCTGTAAGGTACATGGGAATGGAAATTTCCAGCACTATGTATAGCTTGTCTGTATATTAGGCTAGGTTCACATTGCGTTAGTGCAATCCGCTACGCTAACGGAATGCGCTAACGCAATGTCCAAAAAGGGACTGCGTTTGGCGATCCCGCTAGCGCAGAATGCCCGATCTGCGCTAGCGAAGAACGGACCCTGAACCCTGCAAGCAGCGTTCGAGGTCCGTCTGAAAATAACGGGACATCGCTGACGCATGCAAAAAATGGCATACGTTAGTAATGCGTTAGCGATGCGTTAGCACATTGCAGTCAATGGGTGTGCTAACGGATCCGGTACATAGCGTTAATTGTGCCAATTGCGCCATGTAACGGATTCCGTTAGCGGACACCCACTACGCAATGTGAACCCAGCCTTAGCTTCCTGCACTTAAAAATACAGATAATTTATTAAATAAACAATGAATGTATTGAAGTATATTTTTTCCCCATAAAGAATGACCATAAAAATACATTGCCTTTATTTTCTGGTATCAGAAAAGTACATGTAAATATACTACTAACCTTAATTATTTCTATAAAATTAGCTTGCATGAACTTATCAACTTCTTCGCCTTTTGCAACTCCATCTTCTCCAGCATACTTGTGAAACTCATCAAATGCGCATTTGAGACTTTTCATAATAGGAGTATTCTCTGCCATCATGTACTGTTATGGAAATCTTATAGGAAAAAAAAAATATTCTTTTAGCATAGAAATCATTTCCATTTATATATACGTATTATAAAAGCAGTCAGAGGACTCGTTTAAATGAGCATATTTTTAGTCTGAGTGCTGTCTGGGAAAAAACGGACCTCGCTCACACCAATGTTATTCAATAGAGCAGTGCAGACGGGCGATTGTTTTCAATAATTAAATCTGAACAATTGCTGCATGCACTAGTTTCTTCTGCAATTCGGATGAGATTCAAGTCTATGGGTGTGCGAAAAAAAAAACGTTTGCCTTATGGAGTAATGGTATAGCATCCGATATTTATGAATATATTGTAATTCTGTAACATAAGAAACTGTAAATGATTAATAGCTGCTGTAAAAACCTGATTGTTTAGGAACAGCACACGGATGACAAGTGAGAAAAAAAATGTCCCACTTATCAGGATTTGCAGGAGAAAATTCTGCTGCATATTCTATATTCTAATGTGTTGGCAGGAAGAACACTGAGTAAATTTTTTTGCAACGTTTTTGCCATGCTTTTGTTGCGTATTTTCCCCACTCATTAGTACAGGTGAAATACGTTGCAATAATTGACATTATAAAACCAAAGAAAATACAATATGTGCATATACCCTAATGAAAATAAATAAGTAAAAAAACAAGTGCATCAAATAATTAAGATAGGGTACTTTAAAAAAAACACTGTTTTTGATCACAAAAAGCAAAAAGCTCTCCCACGGCGGCAAGGTATACCCAATTGGGACAGTAACAACACTTTCTAATGTTAAAACCTACCTAGTGTAAATAGTGGCAGAGAGTCACCGAGTCCCAACTGGACACCCAGCTTTGGAGGAACTAGATATGAAGTGCCAGCTCAGTGAGAAGGGGGCCACACCCTATTTGTACTGAACACAAAAATACTGAAGAAAAACAGAAAACTGAGCCGGAGTATGACTTGAAAACATGCATGATGTAAAGGCATGTTCACACTGGCCATGGAAACAAACAAAACATACTTTAATGAATAGTTCTCGTTTAAAACCCTCCGTCAGGTGGAGATGATCTGACAAGCACAGCTTAGTTTCTCTCTCCTCTCCAAATTATCAGAAAATCTCCCCCCTCACAGTTATTTCCTACCTTTAAATGCTCTTGGACCATGCTCTCTGACCTTTTGGAGAGCAGATCTGACCTTTGTGGCTTCTCAGGCACACTGCGGCTCACTTGAAAGTTAATATTGTCTCTTTTTATACATCACAATTATTTATATAGCTTGTTTTATGAATGAATAATGGAAAGTTTCTGGAAATAATTAGGGCTTTCTCAGAAAAAAAAGAGGGTGGCCTCTAAGGCACATTGTGCCCTAACACGTTCTCTCTCTTTCTTTTGCTTTAGATTCTCTGTTGAAATGGTCAGTAGAATGTCTGATTTATCTAACCCCTTCATGTTGAAGCAACAAAGAATCTGCTGTTAAATGATGATGAGGGAGGACCCACACTGAGTGAAGATTTAGGCCGGCGTCACACTCGGCGTAAGACAATACGGTCCGTATATTACGGCCGTAATACGCAGAAAAGTCCCCAAAATAGTGGTCCGTAGCTCCTCCGTAGGCAGGGTGTGTCAGCGTATTTTGCGCATGGCATCCTCCGTATGTAATCCGTATGGCATCCGTACTGCGTGTTTTTCTCGCAGGCTTGCAAAACCGACATACGGATATACAAGGGATCCATGTGTAAAAAAAAAACATAAAAACATATATACTGTCTATATATATATATATATATATATATATATATATATATATATATATATATGTCAGTAGACACATATATGTATATATATTAATCTTTCATACAGCGCTAGATAGCTTTAAAGCCGGTAATTCAATTACCGGCTTTTTCTTTCTCCTTCCTAAACCCGACATGATATGAGACATCGTTTACATACAGTAAACCATCTCATATCCCCATTTTTTTGCATATTCCACACTACTAATGTTAGTAGTGTGTATATGCAAAATTTGGCCGTTCTAGCTATTAAATTAAAGGGTTAACCCCTTCATGACCCAGCCTATTTTGACCTTAAAGACCTTGCCGTTTTTTGCAATTCTGACCAGTGTCCCTTTATGAGGTAATAACTCAGGAACGCTTCAATGGATCCTAGCGGTTCTGAGATTGTTTTTTCGTGACATATTGGGCTTCATGTTAGTGGTAAATTTAGGTCAATAAATTCTGCGTTTATTTGTGATAAAAACGGAAATTTGGCGAAAATTTTGAAAATTTCGCAATTTTCACATTTTGAATTTTTATTCTGTTAAACCAGAGAGTTATGTGACACAAAATAGTTAATAAATAACATTTCCCACATGTTTACTTTACATCAGCACAATTTTGGAAACAACATTTTTTTTGCTAGGAAGTTATAAGGGTTAAAATTTGACCAGCGATTTCTCATTTTTACAACTAAATTTACAAAACCATTTTTTTAGGGACCACCTCACATTTGAAGTCAGTTTGCGGGGTCTATATGGCTGAAAATACCCAAAAGTGACACCATTCTAAAAACTGCACCCCTCAAGGTACTCAAAACCACATTCCAGAAGTTTATTAACCCTTCAGATGCTTCACAGCAGCAGAAGCAACATGGAAGGAAAAAATGAACATTTAACTTTTTAGTTACAAAAATTATCTTTTAGCAACAATTTTTTTATTTTCCCAATGGTAAAAGGAGAAACTGAACCATGTACGTTGTTGTCCAATTTGTCCTGAGTACGCTGATACCTCATATGTGGGTGTAAACCACTGTTTGGGCGCACGGCAGGGCTTGGAAGGGAAGGAGCCCCATTTGACTTTTTGAATCAAAAATTGGCTCCACTCTTTAGCGGACACCATGTCACGTTTGGAGAGCCCCATTGTGCCTAAAAATTGGAGCTCCCCCACAAGTGACCCCATTTTGGAAACTAGACACCCCAGGGAACTTATCTAGATGCATAGTGAGCACTTTGAACCCCCAGGTGCTTCACAAATTGATCCGTAAAAATGAAAAAGTACTTTTTTTTCACAAAAAAATTCTTTTAGCCTCGATTTTTTCATTTTCACATGGGCAACAGGATAAAATGGATCCTAAAATTTGTTGGGCAATTTCTCCTGAGTACACTGATACCTCATATGTGGGGGTAAACCACTGTTTGGGCACATGGTAAGGCTCGGAAGGGAAGGAGCGCCATTTGACTTTTTGAATGAAAAATTATCTCCATCGTTAGCGGACACCATGTCGCGTTTGGAAAGCTCCTGTGTGCCTAAACATTGGCGCTCCCCCACAAGTGACCCCATTTTGGAAACTAGACCCCCCAAGGAACTTATTTAGATGCCTAGTGAGCACTTTAAACCCTCAGGTGCTTCACAAATTGATCTGTAAAAATGAAAAAGTACTTTTTTTTCACAAAAAAATTCTTTTCGCCTCAATTTTTTCATTATCACATGGGCAATAGGATAAAATGGATCATAATATTTGTTGGGCAATTTCTCCCGAGTACGCCGATACCTCATATGTGGGGGTAAACCACTGTTTGGGCACTCGGCAGGGCTCGGTAGGGAAGGCGCGCCATTTGACTTTTTGAATGGAAAATTAGCTCCAATTGTTAGCGGACACCATGTCGCGTTTGGAGAGCCCCTGTGTGCCTAAACATTGGAGCTCCCCCACAAGTGACCCCATTTTGGAAACTAGACCCCCCAAGGAACTTATCTAGATGCATATTGAGCACTTTAAACCCCCAGGTGCTTCACAGAAGTTTATAACGCAGAGCCATGAAAATAAAAAATAATTTTTCTTTCCTCAAAAATGATTTTTAGCCTGGAATTTCCTATTTTGCCAAGGGTAATAGGAGAAATTGGACCCCAAATGTTGTTGTCCAGTTTGTCCTGAGTACGCTGATACCCAATATGTGGGGGCAAACCACTGTTTAGGCGCACGGCAGGGCTCGGAAGGGAAGGCACGCCATTTGGCTTTTTAAATGGAAAATTAGCTCCAATCATTAGCGGACACCATGTCACGTTTGGAGAGCCCCTGTGTGCCTAAACATTAGAGATCCCCCAGAAATGACCCCATTTTGGAAACTAGTCCACCAAAGGAACTAATCTAGATGTGTGGTGAGGACTTTGAACCCCCAAGTGCTTCACAGAAGTTTATAACGCAGAGCCATGAAAATTTAAAAAAAAAAATTATTTTCTCAAAAATGATCTCTTAGCCTGCAATTTTTTATTTTCCCAAGTGTATCAGGAGAAATTTGACCCCAAAAGTTGTTGTCCAGTTTCTCCTGAGTACGCTGATACCCCATATGTGGGGGTAAACCACTGTTTGGGCACATGCCGGGGCTCGGAAGTGAAGTAGTGACGTTTTGAAATGCAGACTTTGATGGAATGCTCTGTGGGCGTCACGTTGCGTTTGCAGAGCCCCTGATGTGGCTTAACAGTAGAAACCCCCCACAAGTGACCCCATTTTGGAAACTAGACCCCGAAAGGAACTTATCTAGATGTGTGGTGAGCACTTTGAACCCCCAAGTGCTTCACAGAAGTTTATAATGCAGAGCCGTGAAAATAATAAATACGTTTTCTTTCCTCAAAAATAATTATTTAGCCCAGAATTTTTTAATTTTCCCAAGGGTAACAGGAGAAATTTGACCCCAATATTTGTTGTCCAGTTTCTCCTGAGTACGGTGATACCCCATATGTGGGGGTAAACTACTGTTTGGGCACATGCCGGGGCTCGGAATTGAAGTAGTGACGTTTTGAAATGCAGACTTTGATGGAATGCTCTGCGGGCGTCACGTTGCATTTGCAGAGCCCCTGATGTGGCTAAACAGTAGAAACCCCCCACAAGTGACCCCATTTTGGAAACTAGACCCCGAAAGGAACTTATCTAGATGTGTGGTGAGCACTTTGAACCCCCAAGTGCTTCATAGAAGTATATAATGCAGAGCCGTGAAAATAATAAATACGTTTTCTTTCCTCAAAAATAATTATTTAGCCCAGAATTTTTTATTTTCCCAAGGGTTACAGGAGAAATTGGACCCCAAAAGTTGTTGTTCAGTTTCTCCTGAGTACGCTGATACCCCATGTGTGGAGGTAAACCACTGTTTGGGCACACGTCGGGGCTCAGAAGGGAAGTAGTGACTTTTGAAATGCAGACTTTGATGGAATGGTCTGCGGGCGCCACGTTGCATTTGCAGAGCCCCTGGTGTGCCTAAACAGTAGAAACCCCCCACATGTGACCCCATTTTAGAAACTAGACCCCCCAAGGAACTTATCTAGATATGTGGTGAGCACTTTGAACCCCCAAGTGCTTCACAGACGTTTACAACGTAGAGCCGTGAAAATAAAAAATCATTTTTCTTTCCTCAAAAATGATGTTTTAGCAAGCATTTTTTTATTTTCACAAGGGTAACAGGAGAAATTGGACCCCAGTAATTGTTGCGCAGTTTATCCTGAGTATGCTGGTACCCCATATGTGGGGGTAAACCACTGTTTGGGCACACGTCAGGGCTCGGAATTGAGGGAGCACCATTTGACTTTTTGAATACGAGATTGGCTGGAATCAATGGTGGCGCCATGTTGCGTTTGGAGACCCCTGATGTGCCTAAACAGTGGAAACCCCTCAATTCTACCTCCAACACTAACGCCAACACACCCCTAACCCTAATCCCAACTGTAGCCATAACCCTAATCACAACCCTAATTCCAACCTAACCCTAAGGTTATGTGCCCACGTTGCGGATTCGTGTGAGATTTTTCAGCATCATTTTTGAAAAATCCGCGGGTAAAAGGCACTGCGTTTTACCTGCGGATTTTCCGCGGATTTCCAGTGTTTTTTGTGCGGATTTCACCTGCGGATTCCTATTGAGGAACAGGTGTAAAACGCTGCGGAATCCGCACAAAGAATTGACATGCTGCGGAAAATACAACGCAGCGTTTCCGCGCGGTATCTTCCGCACCATGGGCACAGCGGATTTGGTTTTCCATATGTTTACATGGTACTGTACACCTGATGGAACACTGCTGCGGATCCGCAGCAATATCCGCACCGTGTGCACATGGCCTAATTCTAAAGGTATGTGCACACGCTGCGGAAAACGCTGCGGATCCGCAGCAGTTTCCCATGAGTTTACAGTTCAATGTAAACCTATGGGAAACAAAAATCGCTGTACACATGCTATGGAAAAACTGCACGGAAACGCAGCGGTTTACATTCTGCAGCATGTCACTTCTTTGTGCGGATTCCGCAGCGGTTTTACAACTGCTCAAATAGAAAATTGCAGTTGTAAAACCGCAGTGAAATGCGCAGAAAAAACGCGGTAAATCCGCCATAAATCCGCAGCGGTTTAGCACTGCGGATTTATCAAATCCACAGCGGAAAAATCCGCAGAGGACCAGAATACGTGTGCACATACCGAAACCCTAACCCTAACCCTAGCCCTAACCCTACCCCTAACCCTAGCCCTAGCCCTAACCCTACCCCTACCCCTAACCCTAACCCTAACCCTACCCCTAACCCTACCCCTAACCCTAACCCTACCCCTAACCCTACCCCTAACCCTAGCCCTAACCCTAACCCTACCCCTAACCCTACCCCTAACCCTACCCCTAACCTTACCCCTAACCCTACCCCTAACCCTAACCCTATTCTAACATTAGTGGAAAAAAAAAATTCTTTATTTTTTTATTGTCCCTACCTATGGGGGTGACAAAGGGGGGGGTTCATTTATTATTTTTTTTATTTTGATCACTGAGATATAATCTATCTCAGTGATCAAAATGCACTTTGGAACGAATCTGCCGGCCGGCAGATTCGGCGGGCGCACTGCGAATGCGCCCGCCATTTTGGAAGATGGTGGCGCCCGGGGAGAAGACGGACGGACCCCGGCAGGATCGGTAAGTATGATGGGGGGGATCGGAGCATGGGGGGGGTGAATCAGAGCGCGGGAGGGGTGGAACGGAGCACGGGGGGTAGAACGGAGCACGGGGGGGTGGAACGGAGCACGGGGGGGTGGATCGGAGTGCGGGGGGGTGATTGGAGCATGGGAGGGTGATTGAAGCATGGGGGGAGCGGACAAGAGCACGGGGGGAGCGGAGCACAGGACGGAGGGGAGCCGGAACAGTGTACCGGACAGATCGGGGGGTTGGGGGGCGATCGGTAGGGTGGGGTGGGGGCACATTAGTATTTTCAGCCATGGCCGATGATATTGCAGCATCGGCCAGGGCTGGATTGTAATATTTCACCAGTTATAATAGGTGAAATATTACAAATCGCTCTGATTGGCAGTTTCACTTTCAACAGCCAATCAGAGCGATCGTAGCCATGAGGGGGTGAAGCCACCCCCCCTGGGCTAAACTACCACTCCCCCTGTCCCTGCAGATCGGGTGAAATGGGAGTTAACCCTTTCACCTGATCTGCAGGGACGCGATCTTTCCATGACGCCACATAGGCGTCATGGGTCGGATTGGCACCGACTTTCATGACGCCTACGTGGCGTCAAAGGTCGGGAAGGGGTTAAATGGCGGAAAAAATTGGCGTGGGCTCCCGCGCAATTTTCTCCGCCAGAGTAGTAAAGCCAGTGACTGAGGGCAGATATTAATAGCCTGGAGAGGGTCCATGGTTATTGCCCCCCCCCCCCCCCCGGCTAAAAACACCTGCCCCCAGCCACCCCAGAAAAGGCACATCTGGAAGATGCGCCTATTCTGGCAATTGGCCACTCTCTTCCCATTCCCGTGTAGCGGTGGGATATGGGGTAATGAAGGGTTAATGCCACCTTGCTATTGTAAGGTGACATTAAGCCAAATTAATAATGGAGAGGCGTCAATTATGACACTTATCCATTATTAATCCAATTGTAGTAAAGGGTTAAAAAAAACACAAACACATTATTACAAAGTATTTTAATGAAATAAACACAAAGGTTGTAATATTTTATTCTACGTTCAATCCATCTGAAGACCCTTGCTCTGTAACAAAGAAAAAATAATAAACCAACAATATACATACCTTCCGAAGATCTGTAACGTCCCACGATGTAAATCCATCTGAAGGGGTTAAAATATTTTACAGCCAGGAGCTCTGCTAATGCAGCGGTGCTCGTGGCTGCAAAACCCCGGGGAATGAAGGTAAAGTAGGTCAATGACCTATATTTACCTTCATTCGCGGTGATGCGCCCTCTGCTGGTTGTCCCTCGAGCGTGGGAACTTTCCTAGAAAGCTCCCAGGCTCGAGTTCATATGAGGACAACCAGCAGAGGGCGCCTCACCGCGAATGAAGGTAAATATAGGTCATTGACCTACTTTACCTTCATTCCCCGGGGTTTTTGCAGCCACGAGCACCGCTGCATTAGCAGAGCTCCTGGCTGTAAAATATTTTAACCCCTTCAGATGGATTTACATCGTGGGACGTTACAGATCTTCGGAAGGTATGTATATTGTTGGTTTATTATTTTTTCTTTGTTACAGAGCGAGGGTCTTCAGATGGATTGCGCGTAGAATAAAATATTACAACAACCTTTGTGTTTATTTCATTAAAATACTTTGTAATAATGTGTTTGTGTTTTTTTTTAACCCTTTACTACAATTGGATTAATAATGGATAGGTGTCATAACTGACGCCTCTCCATTATTAATTTGGCTTAATGTCACCTTACAATAGCAAGGTGGCATTAACACTTCATTACCCCATATCCCACCGCTACACGGGAATGGGAAGAGAGTGGCCAAGTGCCAGAATAGGCGCATCCTACAAATGTGCCTTTTCTGGGGTGGCTTGGGGCAGATGTTTTTAGCCAGGGGGGGGGCCAATAACCATGGACCCTCTCCAGGCTATTAATATCTGCCCTCAGTCACTGGCTTTACTACTCTGGTGGAGAAAATTGCGCGAGAGCCCACGCCAATTTTTTCTGCCATTTAACCCTTTAATGTAATAGCTAGAACAGCCAAATTTTGCACATACACACTACTAACATTAGTAGTGTGGAATATGCAAAAAAAATGGGGATATGAGATGGTTTACTGTATGTAAACCATGTCTCATATCATGTCGGGTTTAGGAAGGAGATAGCAAAAGCCGGCAATTGTATTACCGGCTTTAAAGCTATCTATCTCTGTATGAAATAATAATATATATACATATATGTGTCTCACTGACATATATATATATATATATACCTATTCTATGTGTACACATTTATTCTACCTATTCTACTGTAAGCTGTCAGTGTGATTTTACTGTACACCGCACTGAATTGCCGGCTTTTCTCTCTAACACCACTGCGTATTTCTCGCAAGTCACACTGCTGGTCCGTGTGTAATCCGTATTTTTCTGGCTTCCATAGACTTTCATTGGCGATTTATTTGCGCTATACGGTGACAAACGTAGCATGCCGCGATTTTCTACGGCCGTAGAAAGCCGTATAATACAGATCTGTAAAATACGGCAGTTAGGAGCAGGGGCATAGAGAATAATTGGGCCGTGTGTAATGCGTGTTTTACGGACGTATTTTATGCGCTCATACGTCTGTAAAACTCGCTAGTGTGACGCCGGCCGTAGAGCGTGAGCACACGTTGCAAGTTCCATTGCGGATTTTTCCGGCGCAAATTCTGTAGAATCCGCAGGTAAAAATGACCGGCATTTTACCTGCGGGTTTTCTGCGGATTTTGGCAGTGCTTGTGCAGATTTCGCCTGCGTTTTTACACCTGCAGATTCCTATAATGGAATAGGTGTAAAATGCTGCAGATTCCGCACAAAGAATTGACATGCTGTGGAAAATAATCCGCTACGGTTCTGCGCTGAATTTTCCGCAGCATGTGCACTGCGGATTTAGTTTTCCATAGGTTTACGTGGTACTGTACAACGCATGGAAAACTGCTGCGGATCCGCAGCCAAATCCGCTGTGGATCCGCAGCCAAATCCGCAACGTGTGCACATTCCCTTAGAGGAATAGAGTGACATTTCATCTCAAGATGAGGTGGAAGAATATAAAAGTTATTCAGGGACAGAGCAGGATGATGAGGAGACTGATACAGATGAGCAAGATAAAGATAACACCTATTAGTGGGACAAAGATAAAAAGACGGAATATGTTGGTGCTGTAAAAATACAATTAAAATTATTATTAAAAGACCAAGGGGAGCATTATAGCATTACCCAAAACACCAAGTGCTGGCCAATAGTCACCTTCTTCGTGATATTCAATGTGGGTGGTATCAATTCACAAGTGATTTTCCTCGGAATCAACTGGGACCACTAAATGGAAGAATTTACCTGAAAACATAGGCTAATGAACTGGTGAGTAGAGAGCTACGTCAAAGAAGTCTGAAGACTAGTGGAATCCCCTTTAGCCTGCAAGTCCGGCTGAAAAGATTTAATCCCAAAGATGATCGAGAAAAATTCTGGAGTGGTCAAGCCAGTCTCTAGACATGAACCCAATAGAAAATCTTTGGAAGGAGCTGAAGCTCAATGTTGCCCAATGACAGTCACGAAACCTGAAAGATCTGCAGGAGATCTGTATGGAGGATGGGGCCACAATCCCTGCTGCAATGTGTGGAAACTTGGTCAAGAAATACAGGAAACGTCTGACCTCTGTAACGGTAAACAAAGGTTTCTGTACCAAATATTAAGTCCTGTTTTTTTATTGTATCAAATACTAATTTCATGCAATAAAATGCAAATTAATTATGTAAAAGTCATACAATGGGATTTTCTGTTTTTTTTATGTTTAGATTCTGTCTCTCACAGTTGAAGTGTACCTACGATAAAGATTAAAGACCTCTCCATTCTTTATAGGTGGGAAAACTTGCAAAATCAGCAGTGCATCAAATACGTATTTTCCCCACTGTATGTCATGAAAACTGGGTGCTATTTGGCGGTAGTAGAGACATTTGGTACTTTTTGTTTGAATATGGTTATTACCGTAAATGTTTTTTTCAGCATCTGATTTTGTGCGCTCTCTTTTAATACATCATTATGAAGGTCAATAATTTTGAGATAATTACATATTATAGATGGTTTTCACTGTTATAACACATTTTTAGAATTTAAACTTTTTTAGAAAGGATAAAGAGAAATAACGTGGTATAGTGAGAGAATTCCAACAGTCACACAAAAGAGCTAGTAAAGTTCATTTGAATAGATTTATCACTAACCACTTTCTTCTAAAAAAGTTTTGCATCCATGTTTTTTCTATATAATTTTAAACACGCAACCTTCTCCAAAAAAAAAATAAAAAGGCTTCTGGTGGGTGCACACAATCAGTAAACACTTTGGGTTGGATGCTGCATACTTGTGCAGTGTCCAACCCGCAGAGTCCAGATGTTACAGCATAGTGGATGGGATTTCAAGAAATCCCATGTCCACTATGCATGCACCAACGCCTGCAGATCACCTGTGGAGATGGACATGCGGCGCGTCTCTCCAGATGTTAATTTCTCTTGCGGAGACACAAGTCTCCACATGATAAATTTTACCCATACAATGTATTGGATGCAATGAATCTGCATGGTTCAGTGAACACATGTGGATTTACCTGCATCAATAGCCAGCAGCGCTTTGGGCGCATATGCTGCGTCCAAAGCGTTTGCCAATTCCTGAAAGTCTGCACAAACCCTAACTCACCTTACCAATCCCTACTTTATTCTATCCAGGTACCCTGTCGGTGATTGTGGTTCATATTCTGACAAAGATAGGCATGTAACTATCATTGGCCAGTCATCAGAGGTAGCTAACTTATCTCACAGAGGTCATGGCAGTTCAGCCCGGCTGGGAATGGAGCCTCAGTGTCCAGACGTAACCTCGATGACATCGCCGCCGGTTACTGAGTCTGCTCTCGCACCAGTTCAGTCACCAGTGGTTCTTAGCCTGGATGGTCACATTTTGGCACCATCCAGGTTGAAAACTGTTTTTTCCCCAGACGCAGAAAACGGCGTTGGATAGAACGACAGAGAGGTGAGGGAAATTGTTGTTTTTTCTTTTTGTTTTCTTACAGAAGACAAGGAATTCAGTGGAATTAGGTGCTAGGTGTGTATAATTGTGTTTGTTAGTTTTAAATAAAAAGGTAAATGTGTGTTTTGTTTTATTTCTAATAAAGGACATTATTCTGGCTGTGTGTTTATTTACCATGTAACTAAAGGATTAGTAACCTGCCTTATCCATTACTAAGCCATGGGCTTGATGTCACCTGACAATACAAAGGTGACATCAACCCCACAAATATGAACCCCACATGCCACAGCTACAAGGCAAGTGGGAAAAGCCGGGCAAAGCATCAGAATTGGCGCATCTTACAGATGTGCCTTTTCTGGGCAGCTACAGGCTGCTATTTTTAGGCTGGGGGGCCAATATCCATGGCCCCTTACCAGCCTGAGAGTACCAGCCCCTAGCAGTCTGCTTTAGCATGGCTGGTTGTCAAAAAATGATGGGGACCCCATGCCGTTTTTAAAGTTATTTATTTAAATAATTTAAAAAACAGCTTAGGGACCCCTCTATTCTTGATAACCAGCCTTGTTGAAGCTGACAGCTGAGGGTTGCAGCCCCCAGCTGTGCGTTTTCCTGGCTGGTTATCAAAAATACAGGGGAACCTCTGCCATTTTTCTTTTAATTATTTATTTACAGCGCAGGAGCCAGTAATGAATACACTCATCAGCTGCTCCTGCTCTCACTGTTATTAGTGGCAGCAGGTGTCTGATAATGGGAATTGTAGTCCCATCCGCTGACACCAGTGACCTGAGGTAAACTTTATACCTCGGATCACAGCTGAGCGCTCACGCTGTCTTTTGAGAGCGTGGGAACCGCGGGTCTCTGACCTGCAGGAGTGACTTCACCACCGATCAGAAGCGGTGTTTGCCGTGCTGTCATGCACATGACAGCGTGGCAAACACTGCATGTTCGGGCCCCCCATTCAAGTGAATGGGGTTCGGGTCCGGGTACTGTTCATGTACCCTAACCCAAACTTTTTGTAATTGTTCGGCCGAACGCATCAGACCCAAACATCCAGGTGTCCGCCCATCTCTAATAGACAGCTCCCCACTGCCTAACTGCAAGCAGCCGGCTGTCAATCAGTATGACGTCGCCAGACCCGAAGAAGAGCTGCTCTGTTGACATGAGGTCAAATGAAGCAGGAGTATCACCAGCAAGTACAGTCTGTGACTACTCCAAGTCTGGAGTGATCGGTGTCGGGCATAACAGGCAGGTAGCTAGCAACTATCTGCATGTAAGGTCTTATCACCAGAGAAAAAAAGCAAAGTCCTGGTTAACACCTTTAAATACATGCATATTTACAACGGTCCCAGAGATTTTGATTGGAAATGTGCTTCTACTAACACTTTTTTAATGATGTTCATTTCTTATGTTATTATTGTTGTAAGCTTTATTTTTTATGTAATTGTCAATTTTTATTGAAAATAAACATTTCCAAAGTGATTAACATATAACATGAACATCGACATTCTCTTATAGAACACAATGTCAAACAATAAATTGTCAAATCAATGAACCAGTAGTATGTTGCCGACATTATATTAGGTGGCATTATAACGAATGATATACCAGCAGAATGTTCTACCATTGTATACATAAATCGGTATACTCAAAAGTGGGGGACCATCCAAACAGACACCAGTCAGGACATTAACAAGGGGGGGTATCTGAAAATCAGAAAGAGGAGATCGGGAGTGGCTATGTAGCCTGGAGAATCGGGTTCATGTATTTATTGAGGCCACAAAAAAGTCCAGAGGAAACCAGATAGAATCAAATCTATCAATCGTGTCATTATACAGGGCTGCGTGGTATTCAAAATTTCTAATATAATTAATTCTGGCAAATAAGTCAAGTGTAGATGGGGGAGAAGTTTGCTTCCAATGGGACGCCACCAAACATCTGGCAGCCGTCAAGATGTGTAAGAGGAGCATCGGATGCAATATGCCAGTGTGACCCCGGCCAAAGATCGATCCTCCCGAAAGGTTGCATCTCCAGCAGAGGGGAGAGATAGACGGGTCCAGCCTATGTAAGACATCAGGTGTGTGATACCAGGAATGAAGGATCTTGTACTAGTTTTCTTTATATGTGACACAAGATGCCAATATAGCTGCTCTCAACCTGACAAGTCCCCAATCTACATCAGTCAAGGCTTTTCCCAAATATCTCTTGTATACTTTATTTTATGATAAATAATTGCATTAATTGAATATTTTTATCCTTTTTTTTTTAACTAAGGCAATATTTCCATGTGCGGAAGTCCCCCCTTTTTCCAACTGTGTTTTTACTGTAAGGTGTCGGTGCCAAAAAATTCAGTAACAATCTGCTCTGATTATTGCACCTTTCTAGCATTTTTAATATGTTTTCTCATTTTTTGTGATGTGTTTTTAATGCAGATTTTACACAGTGGTTTTTTAATGCTTATTTTTATACAAATTTTCAGGCATTTTTTCAGGCATATGGGTATGTTCACAAGGAGTCATTTTAAAGTGGATTTTTAGGCTGAAAAATCAACATAAAAATTAAACATCACAAATTGGATTTTAAGGAGTTTGTGAGTATGGGGAGATTGTTTTTTATTTTTTTTATTCAGTACTCCAGTTTGGAGCATTTTTTAAAGTGTCAAAAATTAACATGTTGCTTCCATTTACATGTGGAAAAAAGTAGCACCATGTGCAGTGTACTGGAATTCCATCATTGAAACCAATGGGAAGCTTTTTCAAAGAGCATTTTAAGCAGTTATTGATGTGATTTTTTTGGAGCAGATTCTGTTTGAATTTGCCTTACAAACAAAAAACGCGGAAAAACTCACAGTGCAACAGCAGCTTTAAATACAAAGTGGCCAAGAGTTTTCATGAAATCACATCCACTTTGTCTGAAATGTGAAAAGTAACAGAACAAAAAAACATATTGGAAATAAGGCAACGTTTACATTACCTGGGAACATGGTCTAAAAGAAGAAAAACAGATCATTTATTGGCATTGCTTTGTGAACCATAAATAAAAAATCCATCCCAAAGCCATGATTAAATGTGATGTGAAAACAGCCATGAAGTAGATTGCTTCCTTATTTATGCAGTACACATTGTACGGGAGCACAACATGCAGGGTGGCATGAAAGACACATAATATTCACATAAGTTAGAAATGGTAGAGAAAAAACTTTTCTTTACACTTCAAATTTTTTTTTCAATCCAATTTCTTTCTTACTTATTTGTCTATAAATATATTAGCACTTTTCTTGATTTTAATACATTAAGATTGTGTTATAATGGGGGGCGTGTCCGGATGCCGAGCTGAGCAGACGTGTGGTGAGGGAGCTCCTGCCATCTTCCAGCTATAAATAGCATAATATCACCCTGCATCACCGGGTTCCACAGTCAGCATGGGGCCTAGGAAACC
This sequence comes from Ranitomeya imitator, assembly GCF_032444005.1. Classification (NCBI taxonomy): domain Eukaryota; kingdom Metazoa; phylum Chordata; class Amphibia; order Anura; family Dendrobatidae; genus Ranitomeya; species Ranitomeya imitator. The sequence goes on from NC_091289.1 coordinate 59,410,631, forward strand.
TAGAAACACACAGCAACCAGCGGTGGACCAGCCAGCGCAGCGGACAGCTCTGGACACCTTCCTGGGCCTTGAACAGGTCCAGGGAGATACTCAGGCACCATCTTTACAGAGGCAGGTCGGTGAGGAGGGGGTTTCCTGGCGTGACACTCTGCATCAGGACAGCATTCAGGAGGCAGATGGCTGCGGGGAGGAGGAGGAGATCTCCCCCTCTACATCGGGGGAAGAGCCGTGCACAGAAGGAGCTGAACTTCATGGAGACCAGACCAGCACCGCTGCTGACAGCAGCCACGAGGTGAGGGGGAGGAGGGATGTGGGGCCCCCCTTCCTACACCCGTCTTATCAGCTCACACAAACAAACAGCTCCTCTTCACATCAGGAGGCCCATGGACGGAATATTACACAGGACACTGCCTATAACCAACCCCATCAGGGACACTACTCCTCTCATCATCCACATTCTTCAGTTAACTATCCTCCTAACTCACAGCCTGTTGGCAGCTTCAGGGGGCCTCCCCCTCCCTCCCAAGACTGGCAGTCTATTCTGGCATCCCTACCATCTAAAGAGGACTTTAAGATCCTTATCAGTGAGGTCAAAGACATATGCAGGGCAGAAATAGCCAATGTAAGACAAGATTTACAACACTTAAATGGGAGGATAGAAGCCCTAGAAGAGGAACATGACTCCACAAGAAAACACATGACAGAAATTCACCAGCTAGTGTCCTCACAACAAAAAGTGATGGAGGAAATGCAGTCCCACTTAGAGGATTTGGACAATAGAGGACGCAGATGCAACATTCGTGTGAAAGGAGTGCCTGAGGTAGAGGACTCTGAATCTCCTGATCTGATCCTGCAGGACATCTTTAATAACATTCTGGGTGCACCTTCAACCAATATAACTAAGTTGGACAGAGCACATAGGGCGCTACAGCCTAAGAACATGTCTACTCAACCCCGAGATATTATATGCTGTGTTCACGACTTTACTACTAAAGAATTGATCATGTCCAAAGCCAGGACCCGGAACCAGATCCCCTCATTTCGGGGAACAGAGGTTCAGCTCTTTCCAGATCTCTCCCGTATTACCCTGCAGAAGCGGAGACACCTCAGGCCCCTGTTGTTAATACTCCAGGAACACCAAATTAAATATAGATGGGGGTTCCCATTTGCCCTGACAGCCAGGAAGGATGGAAAGTCTGCGTCTCTGCGCACCCCTGCTGATGTGACATCCTTCTGTACAACCCTAGAGATCCCAGCGGTTGACATTCCGCCATGGGTCCTGCATGTCCCTGGGGCTCCCCCTCCGCCGGTGTGGAGCAAGATGGGGAGAGGAAGGCGCGGGGCGCGTGGGGGAGGTGGGGGGAGGGGTGGCTGCGCCCCGTCTTCCCCCCGTGCCCGTTGACTTGACTCTTAGTTTAGGCTTGTTTAGAACGGGCCGCGTACTCTCTTTTTCCCTAAGTCCCCCTTTCTGATTGGCCCCTCTGCTTTTTGGCCTGCGACGCTGGAAATGGGACATCCAAACCCCGCCGAGGGATGGATACAGTGCTGCCCCTGTGTGTCTGGAGCCGCATCATTTACTGAAACAATTGAAGCAGGTCACCCGGGAAGGCGGGTGGCGGGGGCTCCACCAGGGCCACTTCGGTTGCTTCTCAGTTGCCCCTTTCTTCACGTTGGAGGGGCGGCTGGCTGGTGATGGACTGGTTCTCTCGGATTCGGAGACTTCCACCTATCCTAGGGCTTCCCTGGGATTGATATTGAGACCTACTATTTCTACCACTCTGGCCCTCCGAGCCAAGAGTGGGTTTCCTCAGGGGATCCCTCTCCGGATTAAACCCCGGGTATTGTTCTCAATTGTTCTTCTATGTTTTTTCACTTTTTGGATATGTAATTTACTAACTGAGTGTCTATGTCTTCCCTTTTCCCTGCTGTTTTTATCCTACCCAACCATCCAAATTTCGTTTTCACCCTCGGTTCGATCCTTGACAGCCTTCATCTGGTGGACCAGCCGCGCTGAGATAACCTCTATGTTAACCTACACCTTCAAAGGTAACCTGCACTACATTCCACTCAATACAACTAAGATGACACGTATTGTATCTATTAACGTGCGGGGTCTTAATTCTCCCCGCAAGAGGAAATTGCTGTTACAGGAGCTGCGCTCCACTAGGGCAGATGTGGCCTTTATCCAAGAGACCCACTTTGACTCTACAGGCTCATTTAAGTTTGCCGCCCACTTATTTCCCCAACAATACCTAGCAAGCACGAATTCTAAAAAAGGGGGGGTTGCAATCCTGATTGCAAAAAACTGCCCCATACAAGTCACTGGAAATCACTCTGACCCTAAGGGACATTACGTGATCCTAGAGGCACAGGTGGGGGGCTCTCCTCATATTCTCGCTAACATTTATGCCCCGAATGAGGGACAGATTCGCTTTTTGAGGGGGGTATTCTCACTAGTGGGGGGGCTTCCCCGCGCGGCAACGATAGTGGGTGGGGATTTCAATCTTCCATTCTCTGAAACATTTGACAGGCTCTCTCTCGGGGGGTTGCCGCCCTCTGACTCTGTAAAGAAGCTGTCTTTGGGCTTCCGGAGGATTATAAGATCTGAGGCTCTCTTTGACGCATGGAGGGTGGCACACCCTGGAGAGAGGGCCTTCACCTTCTTTTCGCACCCACACCGGACCCATACCAGGATCGATTACTTCTTTGTAAACTCTGCTATTCTTAAGAGGCTGGGGGGGGTGGAACTGGGCTCCATTACTTGGTCAGATCATGCTCCTGTGATCATGGAACTTGAGGGAACCCACTCACGACCTAGATTTTGCCACTGGCGCTTAAATGAATCTCTACTCAAGGACCCGGAAGTTAGGGCCTCACTGCATAAGCAACTGGAGGAATTCTTCCAGCTCAATACGGGCTCGGTCTCCTCCCTGGGAGTTCTGTGGGAAGCACATAAGGCGGTGATGAGGGGCCATTGTATTAGGGAGGGCGCCAGGGCCAAGAGATCCGCAGGGGTCCAGAGGGCACATTTGACTTCTCAATTAAAGCTTCATGAGAGGAAACTCGCTGAATCTCCCTCTCTGGCCGCTTTGAAAGAGGTGGTCAGACTAAGGGAAAAATTTAAAGATCTGGCGGTGGCGGGGGCGGAGAAGCTGCTAACTTTCTCTAGACAGAAATTCTATGAAAGGGGCAATAGGGCACATACCCTCCTGGCACGCCAGCTGAAGGAACGCTCCGCGGCTTCATGTCCTCAGGCCTTACGGGACGCTGCAGGGGTGACGCACTATCACCCTGATGCCATAGCTGACATTTTTTATAATTTCTACAAAAAACTGTACAATCTCGGTCCCCCATCGGCTGATGGTTCCCAGGGTTCAGGGGCTATTGGAGACTATCTTGCTACCTTAGATCTCCCCTCACTACCTAGTGAGGCGATTGAATCTTTAAATAGCGCAGTATCCCCCGAAGAGGTAGAGGAGGTTTTGGAGTCCCTACCCATGGGAAAATCACCTGGCCCTGATGGTCTGACGTATTTTTACTATAAGACATTCGCCAAAACACTTCTTCCTCACATGACCTCGGTATTTAACTCCTTCTTGCAAGGCGACCCAATCCCGTCCACAATGCTACATTCCCACCTCATCCTCCTTCCAAAGCCGCCTAGGGACCCCTTGGACTGTGCAAACTATAGGCCAATAGCCCTTTTGAATTCGGATTTGAAGGTGTTCACCAAGCTGCTGGCCTCCAGACTTAATAAATGGCTACCCTCGATTATTCATAAAGACCAAGTGGGCTTTATTCCATGCCGTCAGGGGGGTGATAACACTAGGAGGGTTGTCGACTTGGTGGACATCTCGAACCGAAAGAAATTGTAAACATTAGTACGGAGCCTCGACGCCGAGAAGGCTTTCGATCGCCTCTCCTGGCCATTCCTTTTTAGTACGATGCGGGTCTTTGGCATTTCTGGGGGATTTTTGTCCGCGCTGAGATCCCTATATAACCACCCTACAGCGGCCATAAAACTTCCTCTCTGTACATCTAAACCATTCACTATATCGAATGGCACCAGGCAGGGGTGCCCTTTGTCGCCTCTTCTGTTTGCCCTTTGCATAGAGCCCCTGGCAGCGTCCATACGACGGGACCCCAATATCTCTGGGGTGATGGTTGGGAGTAAATCTTTTAAGATCGCACTATTTGCGGATGATGTTCTATTGACGCTTACTAATCTCCACGTGTCCCTTCCGAACCTCATGAGGGCTTTGAGGAGATACGGGGACCTATCTGGATATAAAATCAATTCCAGCAAAACGGAGGCTATGCCGCTGAACATCCCCCCTGAGGTATGGGACCATCTACGCCTGAATTTTAAATTCAGGTGGAAACAGGATGCTGTGAAATATTTGGGGGTGAATATTACGTCCTCATACGAGACCCTCTACAAACTAAATTTCCCCTCCCTCTTTAAAGAATCAAAAGCCCGCCTAACTAAATGGCAATCACTTCCTCTCTCGTGGATGGGTCGGATAGCGGCGGTAAAAATGAGTCTTTTACCCAGATTGATCTACGCCTTTGAGACCCTCCCAGTTGGAGTTCCGGTCTCGGAACTGAAGTCCCTTCAGGCGGCTATTATTAGGTTCATATGGCAACAAAAGCGCCATAGAGTGGCTAAGGAGGTTCTCACAGCTCATAAGACCAGGGGAGGGCTTTCTGTGCCAAATATTCTTAAATACTACTGGGCTACACACCTGAGGAGAATCCCCTGCTGGACGTCCCTATGGGCCTACAGCAGGTGGAATGAAATAGAGAAATTATGGCTTGCCCCAATACACCCTAACTCTCTTTTATGGTCGCCAGCACAATGTAAGTCCTTTCCACCCCTTCTAGGCCCCATGCAGTCCACTTGTGACATTTGGAACACCTGCACACGGAGATTCGCCCTCATGTCACCTTGCTCCCCCCTGGTGTCCTTCATCTATCATCCACAGCTCCCAGGCAGTTTAGAATCTCCTATGGTTCACCCTTGGCTTAAAGCAGGCCTATTTAGATTTGCGGACATTATAGACAGGGAGACCATGGAGATTCACTCCTTTGATTATCTTAAGCAACATTTCTTGATTTCCAACAGGGAATTCTTTCAATACCTACAAATTAGAGATTTTGCTAACTCCCTATATGGTAAAGCGGGGGCTTCTATCCCCACGGATTTCGAGAAAATTTGCAGGAGAGGTGTGAACACCAGGGGTCTGATTTCAGAAATTTACAACATTTTATCGGATCCACAGGATGGGTCTGGTGAATCTTTTCTATATATGTGCAAGTGGGAGGCCGCCTTGGAGCGGTGTATTTCTCCCCGAGAGTGGTCTGTCATTTGGAGGAATGCCGCAAAATCATCAGTGTGTACTCTCTATAAAGAAAATATATATAAGATACTAATGCACTGGTATCACACTCCAGAGTTTCTGCATGGACTGAATCCCTCTATCCCTCCCTCCTGTTGGAGATGTGGGGGAAGCACTGGGTCTCTTGTCCACATATTTTGGTCATGCCCAAAAATTGTGCCCTTTTGGGGTCAGGTTAAGTCCCTCATAGATAAGGTATTGCATGCAGACATAGAACTAAACCCGCTAGTGCTTCTCCTGGGTCACGGGGCGCCGGGTATGGGCAAACTTTCCAATAGATTATTGCAACATATCCTAACGGCGGGCAGATGCCTGATTGCGTGTCTTTGGAGACAGCCGAGTCCCCCTTCGCTTCAGATCCTCCTTGGACGGATCATGGATGTCAGAAGGATGGAACACCTTACAGCCTTACTAAATGACTCGGTGGTGCGCTTCCAGGCTATATGGTCCCCGTGGGATTATTATGCAGCGGGATCCGACCTGTAGTGCGACTGAGTTCGGATTTGATTAATCAATTTAACTGAGGTTTTTCCCTTTTTTTTTCCCCCTCTCTCTTTCCTCCCTTCCCTCTACCCCTTATTGTCTTGTCTTTGTCATTTACGTCTTTGTAGAATTAAGGTCATTGATGGCCTTATATCGTCTACATTGTTTATATCGTTTACTGTTCATGCATTCTATACAGAAACTAAATGCTTGTAAGACCCTGTTTTGTTCTAAAATGTTTAATAAAATAAAAATTTTATGGTTAAAAAAAAAAAAAAAAGATTGTGTTATAATTACACAGTCCTAGGGTCCTTTATAGATCCCCAATTGTAACTCGTCGAGTACTTGGTGGGTTCCTGATATTGCAGATTTTCTGCACCTTACTTGCGTTTTTCATCTGTGTTTTTGTTACGTTTTCGATTGATAAGTCTCCTTTATAAAAAGCTAACTTATATTTGACACTTTGTGGTGTTTGGCTTTGACAAAATATTATTGACACAGTCATGTGGATTATATGTGTTTTTTATCTGAATTTTCAGCATCTACCGTATATACTCGAGTATAAGCCGAGATTTTCAGCCCATTTTTTTGGGCGGAAAGTCCCCCTCTCGGCTTATACTCGAGTCATACCCAGGGGTCGGCAGGGGAGGGGGAGCGGGGGCTGTCTAATTATACTCACCTGCTCCTGGCGCGGTCTCTGCAGGTGCCTGGCTCCCCGGTGCCCCAGCTTCTTCCTGTACTGAGCGGTCCCATGGTACCACTCATTACAGTAATGAATGTGCTGCTCCACCTCCCATAGGGGTGGAGCCGCATATTCATTACTGTAATGAGCGGTAACGGTGACCGCTCACTACAGGAAGAAGCTTCGGCGCCGGGGAAGCAGGGACTGCACCGCGCCAGAAGCAGGTGAGTATAACGGGGAGGGGAGCACTGCGCGATATTCACCTGCTCCTCATTCCGGGCACCGCTCCGTCTTCAGCGTATTCTGCAATGATGCTCAGGTCAGAGGGTGCGATGCCGTGGTTAGTGCGCGCCCTCTGCCTGAACGTCAGTGCTGAAGATACTGAAGATGGAGCAGGGCCAGAACAAAGTCAGGTGAATATTGAAAGTGCCGGGGGCCTGAGTGACGGAGAGGTGAGTATGTGATTTTTTTTTTATCGCAGCAACAGCAAATGGGGCAAGTGTCTGTATGGAGCATCTTATGGGGCTATAATGTTTGTGCAGCACTATATGGGGCAAGTGTCTGTATGGGGCCATAATCAATGTTTGTGCAGCACTATATGGGGCAAATGTCTGTATGGGGCCATAATCAACATTTGTGCAGCATTATATGGGGCAAGTGTCTGTATGGAGCATCTTATGGGGCCATAATAAACGTTTGTGCAGTACTATATGGGGCAAGTGTCTGTATGGAGCATCTTATGGGGCCATAATCAACATTTGTGCAGCACTATATGGGGCAAAAATCTTTATGGAGCATCTTATGGGGCCATAATTAACGTTTTTGCTGCACTATATGGGGCAAGTGTCTGTATGGAGCATCTTATGGGGCCATAATCAGGATTTGTGCAGCACTATATGGGGCAAATATCTTTATGGAGCATCTTATGGGGCCATAATCAACATTTGTGCAGCATTATATTGGGCAAATGTGACTATGGAGCATCTTATGGGGCCATTATTAACCTTTATGCAGGATTATATGGGGCATATTTTAATATGGAGCATATTATGGGGCCATCATAAACTGTATGGAGCATTATATGGGGCTCCTGATTAAATATGGATATTCAAAAACACTTAACCTACTGATGTCTCAATTAATTTTACTTTTATTGGTGTCTATTTTTATTTTTGACATTTACCGGTAGCTGCTGCATTTACCACCCTAGGCTTATACTCGAGTCATTAAGTTTTCCCAGTTTTTTGTGGCAAAATTAGGGGGGGTCGGCTTATACTCGGGTCAGCTTATACTCGAGTATATACGGTAATTCAAGTCTATGGGGAAAATCCAGACATAAAACTCAGCGTAACCGCAAGAGAAAGTGACACGTTCCGGTCTTGAAACATGAGTTTACGCTGATTAAAAAAAAAGAAAGTATGGTGGGCTTAAGATTTCTATAAATCCCACCCATTTTGCTGTAAATGTAGTTTTTTTGTGCAGCAAAAATAAGAAGAATCACAAAATCATCAAAGAAATTCCCAGCAGCCCAAGACCCTGTTAGTCATATAGCAAAAGTTAAGTAGGAGAGGCACTGAAGACAAATGCCCCTTAATTGCATTGGAAGTCATTAAATGCTGTTCAAAAATAGAAAAATAGGGGCGACTTTATTGATAAACACCATTGCTCTGGCTTGTACACTGTGCCCAGTTTTGTCTCTAATCACCAGTGAGATAAAATACTAATATAAATATGTTTTTAGTTTACACGGCTGCATTGTAGTTCAGCTTGTTCATACTAAGCAGTAATAATATTTGATTAAACAATTTGTTCCTACATTTGCTACACTTGCAGTATACAATGTAACAATGGTATCACTGATACTTCTATTAAACATACATTTTTCGCAGGGAGGACTTTGTTTGGGAACATTCCATTATCATAAAAGCCGTATTATCATAATATTTAATATATAAATATATAATTATGCACGACCTCATAGTGCAACATGTTTTGTCCGATCGCGCTCGGACCAATGTTACGCTATGAGGTCATGCATTTTTTTTCTTAGACAGTGTTTGTCCGAGACTGACATCTGAGTGCAGTCCGATTTCCGTGCACTGACACAATGGAGAAGATGGAGACATTTTTTTTTTACCATCTTCTCCTCATCTGAGGGAATCAGGTCACACTATGATACCACTCTGATCACCCTCTAATCAGAGTGTCAATAGCATAATTGATCTGATTTTTATGTATGACAGAATATACGCTCATCAGCACTTAACTCAAAGTGAAGTCATATTGCTAGAAGAACGAACACCCACCAATCCTGAGAATGAAGGGGCTGCAGCCCTGATGTAGCACTGCATCCCCATCACTGGTTTTCTCAGAACAACCATGTCCTAGCTGCCCACTGTGCAAGTCTAAAAAGGGAACGCAGCGTGACACTATTACTACATCTCCTACATCCCCTACATCCTCAGGATCAAGGGCACCAGAGTTTAGACCCCAATTAGTTATAAAATAACTTTATAATAAATTTATGTGCAGAATTTATATTTGAAATATATAAGTGCTGTGAAATATGTTGGTGCTGTAGAAATAAAAAAATATTATTATATTTCTAATTGTAAATCACTACAGTTTATGTACATGGTATAAAAAGATATACCCCAAGAAAATGCAATGTAAATATTATATTCAATATAAATATTCCACCAATACATTTTTGTTCTTACAGCCATAAATAATCTCACTAATAATAATTAGTGATGAGTGAGTATACTCGTTGCTCGGGTTTCACAGAGCACGCTCGGGTGACCTCCGAGTATTTGTTAGTGTTCGGAGATTTCGTTTTCATCATGGCAGCTGAATGATTTACAGCTATTAGCCAGCCTGAGTACATGTGGGGGTTGCCTGGTTGCTAGGGAATCCCCACATGTAATCAAGCTGGCTAATAGATGAAAATCATTCAGCTGAGGTGAAGAAAACGTAATCTCCGAGCAGTCATAAATACTCGGAGACCACCTGAGCGTGCTCAGGAAAACCCAAGCAACGAGTACACTCGCTGATCACTAGTAACAATCACCTATCGCCCATGTAATGCAATTATCATTTCCTGCAGACTCAATCCTTTCATTATGAAAGGTTCAGTAGGACTACAAAAAAATCTATGTGGTCCTGCCCAGGTTCTATTAAGGAGACTGTATGGGGTGACAATGGAGTCAAGTGCATGTTCCCTAAAAGACATGTCATAAGTAACATATTGTGAAGAAAGATAAAAGAATTTTTCAGCAAATACTTACCAAGTGGAATAAACACCAACCAAAGTGGAAATACAGCACTAAATGTTACGACTCTCCATTTTATATTCCCTGGTTGCATGGATATTTTATGTAAAATGCACCGCACCCTTGAACCTGCTTAACATGAAAAACTAATTTTGTTCTAGGTCATCCACTTTGCAGAATTGTTAGCGTGCTGAGTGGGCACTTATGTGGAAGTATCTAACTCATCCTCCATAAATAGAATAGAAGAAAAAGAAATGTCTGGTTTATAAGGTTTAATTTACAAAAAGTAAATGGATGATTGTCATTGCTTACGCTGGCTGTACACTAAATATTGTAGATTATATTCTTCTTGTTGGCGCCTTTCCAAGCCATGAACGAATTTGACAGATAGCAACTAAAGGAAGCTTCTACGTCTGTGGAAAAGTTGTTCAGCCATGTTCATTGTCTTGGCAAGTGCTGTTGTTGGAAACTAAGTAATCCATGCCAAATGTAATCTCCGCATCCCATCAGTAGATGCTTAAAACAGGTTACAGATCTCAGGACATCGATTGGTGATTTGTCATTTTGTTATTCAAAACGACAGCCTTCACAGACACACCATAAATGCCATGTTGTTAAAAAAAATGACCATCACAAATACTGTTTTTAAGAGCAGCTTTGTTGAAGTGTTGAATAACAGTAATAGAGGATCTGCCCAAATAAAATGGATTTAAATACTTTGTAAAACAAAATCCCTGAGCTTCCCTCATCCTGCCTCTTTTTTTCCATTTTGTGCTGTGTCGCTTCATTGCAGAGATATTCACTTTTAGTTTTAGAGCACAGTATGTGAAATCTCTGCTTGTAGTCCAACTGGGCGTTTCTTCATAGTCTAGTCTGAGCAATATACCTTGCATTCACTGTTCCTTCTCAGATGCTGTAAGTCACAGCTCAGCAGTTGATCTAGCAGTCTATCAGTCTCAGATGCTACTGAACTGTGTGTAATAATTATACCACGGAATCTGATAGAATGGGATAAAGCCAGTCTGAGAGCAAAGTTGCGGCAAAAGATGTATTTACTCAAAACAGAAATGTAAACAGAACTAACAAAGATACTTCTGTAATTGTAATGAGGTCGGGTCCTCAGCTCTTTATAGAAAACCACAGCAAACTGAGTAGCGGGGCACGACCGCTAATATGAACCAGTCCACAAGGAAATGACGTGGAAGCAAACAAGTCACTTAAACGAGGAAGTCCAATAAAGTTATTAGCGCGAATGCACACAGTACTTAAAGGGAACCTGTCACCCCGAAAATCGCTGGTGAGGTAATCCCACCGGCATCAGGGGCTTATCTACAGCATTCTGTAATGCTGTAGATAAGCCCCCGATGTTACCTGAAAAAGGAGAAAAAGACGTTAGATTATACTCACCCAGGGGCGGTCCCGCTGCTGGTCAGGTCGGATGGGCGTCTCCGGTCCGCTCCGGCGCCTCCTATCTTCTTTCCATGACGTCCTCTTCTGATCTTCAGCAACGGCTCCAGCGCAGGCGTACTTTGCTCTGCCCTGTTGAGGGCAGACAAAGTACTGCAGTGCGCAGGCGCCGGGCCTCTGACCTTTCGGGCGCCTGTGCACTGCAGTACTATCCTCTGCCCTCAAGAGGGCAGAGCAAAGTACGCCTGCGCCAGAGCCGTGGCTGAAGATCAGAAGAGGACGTCATGGAAAGAAGATAGGAGGCGCCGGAGCGGACCGGAGACGCCCATCCGACCTGACCAGCAGCGGGACCACCCCTGGGTGAGTATAATCTAACGTCTTTTTCTCCTTTTTCAGGTAACATCGGGGGCTTATCTACAGCATTACAGAATGCTGCAGATAAGCCCCTGATGCCGGTGGGATTACCTCACCCGCGATTTTCGGGGTGACAGGTTCCCTTTAAATGATGAAGACCAGCAAAACTTGATCACACGTGTGCACAGTACTTGTTAGTAGGAGTCCAATAATTCACAGATGGTGCGTTGTGTGAATAACATCCTGGAAAAGAGAGGACAAGGGGAGAAATATGGAAAGCGCTATCTAGGTGTAGTAGATGAGCAGATCTTTCTTGGAGAAGAAAGCACAGCTTGAATCTTGTTCACCTGGTGTGGTTGTGCAAAGAGGCACAACACTGGGAAAAGTTTTGCAAACAAAGGAGATCCTTCCACTGGTGTGCTTCCCATCGCAGCAGTTCCAGAGACGAGAGGTAGCTGAATGGGGTGAGGCAGACCACCGAGTAGTGAGCAGCAGAAGCAGGGAGCTCACCAGACCACAGGCAGAAGCTCAGGAGCCAGTAGCACAAAATACTCAGGCACAGAAGAACACATGACCCGTACTTAAATAATCAGGACAGACAGGAAGTTCCATGACAGAGAGGGATCTGTTGTGAATTCTGTTGTCAAGCTCCCTCCTGTGGTCATGAATGGTACTTCGGCTGGTTCTGTCCATGGGCTTCCTCTGGTGGTTGTGAGTGGGGCTGCGGCTTCTGAGGTTCCTTCCACAGGTGACGAGGTTAATTCGTTAGCTGGCTGCTCTATTTAACTCCACTTAGATCTTTGCTCCATGCCACCTGTCAATGTTCCAGTATTGGTCTAGTTCGCTCCTGGATCGTTCTTGTGACCTGTCTTCCCAGCAGAAGCTAAGTTCCTGCCTGTTTTTCTCTGGTTTGCTATTTTTCTGTCCAGCTTGCTATTTTGATTTTTGTCTTGCTTGCTGGAAGCTCTGGGACGCAGAGGGAGTGCCTCCGCACCGTGAGTCGGTGCGGAGAGTCTTTTTGCGCCCTCTGCGTGGTCTTTTTTGTAGTTTTTGTGCTGACCGCAAAGTTACCTTTCCTATCCTCTGTCTGTTCAGTAAGTCGGGCCTCACTTTGCTTAATCTATTTCATCTCTGTGTTTGTAATTTTCATCTTAACTCACAGTCATTATATGTGGGGGGCTGCCTTTTCCTTTGGGGAATTTCTCTGAGGCAAGGTAGGCTTTATTTTTCTATCTTTAGGGCTAGCCAGTTCCTTAGGCTGTGACGAGTTGCATAGGGAGCGTTAGGAGCAATCCACGGCTATTTCTAGTGTGTGTGATAGGATTAGGGATTGCGGTCAGCAGAGTTCCCACGTCTCAGAGCTTGTCCTGTATTATTAGTAACTATAAGGTCATTCCGTGTGCTCTTAACCACCAGGTCCATTATTGTCCTTACCACCAGGACATAACAGTACAGGTGGCCCAAAGTATTAATGCATCTCAATAGAGGGATAAGAGAAGTTCTGAGACCATTTTTTTTTCTTTGCAGTGTGTTTTGTCTCTCTTTTCCCCTTTACCTCTGGGTGGTTCAGGATACAGGTGTAGATATGGACATTCAAGGTCTGTGCTCTTGTATGAATAATCTCACTGCAAGGGTACAAAACATTCAAGATTTTGTGGTTCAGAATCCGATGTTAGAGCCTAGGATTCCTATTCCTGATTTGTTTTTTGGGGATAGATCTAAGTTTCTGAATTTCAAAAATAATTGTAAATTGTTTCTTGCTTTGAAACCTCGCTCCTCAGGTGACCCTGTTCAACAAGTGAAAATCATTATTTCTTTGTTACGTGGCGACCCTCAAGACTGGGCATTTTCCCTTGCGCCAGGAGATCCGGCATTGCGTGATGTTGATGCATTTTTTCTGGCGCTTGGATTGCTTTATGATGAACCAAATTCAGTTGATCAGGCAGAGAAAATCTTGCTGGCTCTGTGTCAGGGTCAGGATGAGGTAGAGATATATTGTCAGAAGTTTAGGAAGTGGTCTGTGCTCACTCAGTGGAATGAATGTGCCCTGGCGGCAATTTTCAGAGAGGGTTTCTCTGAAGCCCTTAAGGATGTCATGGTGGGATATCCCATGCCTGCTGGTCTGAATGAGTCTATGTCTTTGGCCATTCAGATCGATCGACGCTTGCGTGAGCGTAAAGCTGTGCACCATTTGGCGGTATTATCTGAGCATAGACCTGAGCCTATGCAGTGTGATAGGACTTTGGCCAGAGTTGAACGGCAAAAACACAGACGTCGGAATGGGCTGTGTTTTTACTGTGGTGATTCCACTCATGCTATCTCCGATTGTCCTAAGCGCTCTAAGCGTTTCGCTAGGCCTGCCACCATTGGTACGGTACAGTCGAAATTTCTTTTGTCCGTTACTCTGATTTGCTCTTTGTCATCCTATTCTGTTATGGCATTTGTGGATTCTGGCGCTGCCCTGAATTTGATGGACTTGGAGTTTGCTAGGCGCTGTGGTTTTTTCTTGGAGCCCTTGCAGTATCCTATTCCATTGAGAGGAATTGATGCTACGCCTTTGGCCAAGAATAAGCCTCAGTACTGGAACCAATTAACCATGTGCATGGCTCCTGCACATCAGGAGGATATTCGCTTTTTGGTGTTGCATAATCTGCATGATGTGGTCGTTTTGGGGTTGCCATGGCTACAGGTCCATAATCCAGTATTGGATTGGAAATCTATGTCTGTGTCCAGCTGGGGTTGTCAGGGGGTACATGGTGATGTTCCATTTTTGTCTATTTCGTCATCCACCCCTTCTGAAGTCTCGGAGTTTTTGTCGGATTACCGGGATGTATTTGATGAGCCCAAATCCAGTGCCCTACCTCCTCATAGGGATTGCGATTGTGCTATCAATTTGATTCCTGGTAGTAAGTTTCCTAAGGGCCGACTGTTCAATTTATCTGTGCCAGAACACGCCGCTATGCGGAGTTATGTAAAGGAATCCTTGGAGAAGGGTCATATTCGCCCGTCGTCGTCACCATTGGGAGCAGGGTTCTTTTTTGTGGCCAAGAAGGATGGTTCTTTGAGACCTTGTATTGATTACCACCTTCTTAATAAGATCAGTCAAATTTCAGTACCCTTTGCCGCTGCTGTCTGATTTATTTGCTCGGATTAAGGGGGCTAGTTGGTTCACCAAGATAGATCTTCGTGGTGCGTCTAATCTTGTGCGTATTAAACAGGGCGATGAATGGAAAACAGCATTTAATACGCCCGAGGGCCATTTTGAGTACCTGGTTATGCCATTCGGGCTTTCCAATGCTCCATCAGTATTTCAGTCCTTTATGCATGACATCTTCCGAGAGTACCTGGATAAATTCCTTATTGTATATTTGGATGATATTTTGGTCTTCTCGGATGATTGGGATTCTCATTTGAAGCAGGTCAGAATCGTGTTCCAGGTCCTTCGTGCGAATTCTTTGTTTGTGAAGGGGTCAAAGTGTCTCTTTGGAGTTCAGAAGGTTTCATTTTTGGGTTTCATTTTTTCCCCTTCTACTATCGAGATGGACCCTGTTAAAGTCCAGGCGATTTATGATTGGACTCAGCCGACATCTGTGAAGAGTCTGCAAAAGTTCCTGGGCTTTGCTAATTTTTATCATCACTTCAACAGTAATTTTTCTAGTGTTGCTAAACCGTTGACTGATTTGACCAAGAAGGGTGCTGATGTGGTCAATTGGTCTTCTGTGGCTGTGGAAGCTTTTCAGGAGTTGAAGCGTCATTTTTCTTCTGCCCCTGTGTTGTGCCAGCCAGATGTTTCGCTCCCGTTTCAGGTCGAGGTTGATGCTTCTGAGATTGGAGCAGGGGCTGTTTTGTCGCAAAGAAGTTCTGATGGCTCGGTGATGAAACCATGTGCCTTCTTTTCTAGAAAGTTTTCGCCTGCTGAGCGCAATTATGATGTTGGCAATCGAGAGTTGTTGGCCATGAAGTGGGCATTCGAGGAGTGGCGTCATTGGCTTGAAGGAGCCAAGCATCGCGTGGTGGTCTTGACGGATCACAAGAATTTGACTTATCTCGAGTCTGCCAAACGGTTGAATCCTAGACAGGCTCGATGGTCGCTCTTTTTCTCCCATTTTGATTTTGTGGTTTCGTACCTTCCGGGCTCTAAGAATGTGAAGGCTGATGCCCTGTCAAGGAATTTTGTGCCCGACTCTCCGGGTGTTCCTGAGCCGGCGGGTATTCTCAAAGAGGGGGTAATTTTGTCTGCCATCTCCCCTGATTTGCGGCGGGTGCTGCAAAAATTTCAGGCTGATAGACCTGACCGTTGCCCAGCGGAGAAACTGTTTGTCCCTGATAAATGGACTAGTAGAGTTATCTCTGAGGTTCATTGTTCGGTGTTGGCTGGTCATCCTGGAATCTTTGGTACCAGAGATTTGGTGGCTAGATCCTTTTGGTGGCCGTCTTTGTCGCGGGATGTGCGTTCTTTTGTGCAGTCCTGTGGGACTTGCGCTAGGGCTAAGCCCTGCTGTTCTCGTGCCAGTGGGTTGCTTTTGCCCTTGCCGGTCCCGAAGAGGCCCTGGACGCATATTTCTATGGATTCTATTTCGGATCTCCCTGTCTCTCAAAAGATGTCGGTCATTTGGGTGGTTTGTGATCGCTTCTCTAAGAAGGTCCATTTGGTACCCTTGTCTAAATTGCCTTCCTCCTCTGATTTGGTGCCATTGTTTTTCCAGCATGTGGTTCGTTTACATGGCATTCCGGAGAACATCGTTTTGGACAGAGGTTCCCAGTTTGTTTCGAGGTTTTGGCGATCCTTTTGTGCTAGGATGGGCATTGATTTGTCTTTTTCCTCGGCTTTCCATCCTCAGACAAATGGCCAAACCGAACGAACTAATCAGACTTTGGAAACATATCTGAGATGCTTTGTTTCTGCTGATCAGGATGATTGGGTGTCCTTTTTGCCTTTGGCTGAGTTCGCCCTTAATAATCGGGCCAGCTCGGCTACTTTGGTTTTGCCGTTTTTCTGCAATTCTGGTTTCCATCCTCGTTTCTCTTCAGGGCAGGTTGAGTCTTCGGACTGTCCTGGTGTAGATACTGTGGTGGATAGGTTGCAGCAGATTTGGACTCATGTGGTGGACAATTTGACATTGTCCCAGGAGAAGGCTCAACGTTTCGCTAACCGCCGGCGCTGTGTGGGTCCCCGACTTCGTGTTGGGGATTTGGTTTGGTTGTCATCTCGTTATATTCCTATGAAGGTTTCCTCTCCTAAGTTTAAGCCTCGTTTCATTGGTCCGTATAAGATTTCTGAGGTTCTCAATACTGTGTCATTTCGTTTGACTCTTCCAGCTTCTTTTGCCATCCATAATGTATTCCATAGGTCGTTGTTGCGGAGATACGTGCCGCCTGTGGTTCCATCCGTTGATCCTCCTGCCCCGGTGTTGGTTGAGGGGAAATTGGAGTATGTGGTGGAGAAGATTTTGGATTCTCGTATTTCAAGACGGAAACTCCAGTACCTGGTCAAGTGGAAGGGTTATGGTCAGGAAGATAATTCCTGGGTCTTTGCCTCTGATGTTCATGCTGCCGATCTGGTTCGTGCCTTTCATTTGGCTCGTCCTGGTCGGCCTGGGGGCTCTGGTGAGGGTTCGGTGACCCCTCCTCAAGGGGGGGGTACTGTTGTAAATTCTGTTGTCAAGCTCCCTCCTGTGGTCATTAATGGTACTTCGGCTGGTTCTGTCCATGGGCTTCCTCTGGTGGTTGTGAATGGGGTTGCGGCTTCTGAGGTTCCTTCCACAGGTGACGAGGTTAATTCGTTAGCTGGCTGCTCTATTTAACTCCACTTAGATCTTTGCTCCATGCCACCTGTCAATGTTCCAGTATTGGTCTAGTTCGCTCCTGGATCGTTCTTGTGACCTGTCTTCCCAGCAGAAGCTAAGTTCCTGCTTGTTTTTCTCTGGTTTGCTATTTTTCTGTCCAGCTTGCTATTTTGATTTTTGTCTTGCTTGCTGGAAGCTCTGGGACGCAGAGGGAGTGCCTCCGCACCGTGAGTCGGTGCGGAGGGTCTTTTTGCGCCCTCTGCGTGGTCTTTTTGTAGTTTTTGTGCTGACCGCAAAGTTACCTTTCCTATCCTCTGTCTGTTCAGTAAGTCGGGCCTCACTTTGCTTAATCTATTTCATCTCTGTGTTTGTAATTTTCATCTTAACTCACAGTCATTATATGTGGGGGGCTGCCTTTTCCTTTGGGGAATTTCTCTGAGGCAAGGTAGGCTTTATTTTTCTATCTTTAGGTCTAGCCAGTTCCTTAGGCTGTGACGAGTTGCATAGGGAGCGTTAGGAGCAATCCACGGCTATTTCTAGTGTGTGTGATAGGATTAGGGATTGCGGTCAGCAGAGTTCCCACGTCTCAGAGCTTGTCCTGTATTATTAGTAACTATCAGGTCATTCCGTGTGCTCTTAACCACCAGGTCCATTATTGTCCTTACCACCAGAACATAACAGGGATCCAAGACTCCATCTTGGATCAGGGCAAACAGGCACAAGGGAAGTCCGGAATCCCTACAGTGTGATTGGCTGTGTTTCGGAGGAAGGATGTTGTGAATTCTGCTCTTGGGCTCCCTCCGGTGGTTATGAGTGGTAGTGCTGCTGTCTTTGGATCGCAGCATTTATCAGGTGTATCCACTTTTTGCAATTTGGGCTGGGCTACTTAGTCCTGCTTTATCCTTTAGTCAGTGCCAGTTGTCCATTGTTTTTGGAGGATTCACATCCATACCTGGTCTCTCCTGTTTTGCTGTTCATTTCAACAAAGATAAGTTCTGGCTTTGTTTTTGCTGTCCACCTGCTGTGGACCTTATAGTTCTGTGCCTTTTCATGTTTTGTCTTGTCCAGCTTTGTCTGTGAAGGATTTTTTGCAGCCAAGCTGTGTCTCTGGAGATGCAGATATACCCTCCATGTCTTTAGTCAGATGTGGAGATTTGTATTTTCTGTGGTGGATATTTTCTAGTGTTTTAATACTGACCGCATAGTACTCTGTCCTATTCTTTCTTTTTAGCTAGAATGGCCTCCTATGCTAAATCCTGATTTCAAGTCTGCATATGTTATTTCCCTCTCCTCTCACAGTCAATATTTGTGGGGGGCTGTCTATCCTTTGGCAAGATAGTTTTCCCGTTTCTGTCTTTAGGGGAGTTAGTTCTTAGGCTGTGTCGAGGGGTCTAGGGAGTGTTAGGTACTCCCCACGGCTACTTCTAGTTGCGGTGCTAAGTTCAGGGTTTGCGGTCAGTACAGGTACCACCTTCTCCAGAGTACGTTTCATGCTGCTCCTAGGCCACCAGATCATAACAGAAGGGGTGAAAATGCATGCCCCCAGAGAAAACTGAAGACATGAACAAGTAGAAAAGCTACATACTGAGCTCCAGAAGCAACAAATGAGAATATCTCTGCAATAGAGAAACACAGTACAAAACCGAAAAAAACAGAATCAGGGGAGCTCAGAAATTTTTACAAGATATTTATCTCAATTTTCTAAGTGACAGTTGCTCTGTAAATGTAATGCTATAATATAAAATTAGTGTAAGGCTCTGTTGTTGATTATCCCGGGACCAGGGGCTCCTTCCCTGTCCCTAACACTAGGGGAACCTTAGCAAGCCCTGTTCCCTAGTTTACTTCTGATGGTGAAGATGCCGGGGCCACCTACCTTGCCTTAGTTCCTGAATCCGCCCTCAGTCTGTACTCCTCCCCCACCCAGGGAAGAGGGGGAGTAGTAGTGTACCATAATACACCAACAAAATTAATAAGATAATCCAAACAGGGAAAAAGGAAAATACCAATCATACAAATATATTCACTCAAACAACAGAGGTAAACACCGGGGAGTGGAGGATGGGATAAAACCAAAGTAGAAGAAGGAGGGGGATTAACACACAACTAAAATCTAGCAACAGTCTCAGATAAATCCACCAAACACCTTCTGAAACAACCACAAACCACCATCTCTAACCATGAAGTATAAGCTATCTCTGGCAATAAATTCTAGCCAGGGTCCAGAATATATAGGAGATGGGAGAGGCTAACAGTGAACAGCTGAAAGCCTTATTACAGGAAAGCTTCCAAGAGCTCTCAACTGAGCAGATTAACCCCTGCACTGCTAAAAGAAACCTTCACTGTTTAATATGAAGGTGAAGTGCTTCTAATCAGTGCAGGAGTAAGAGAAATCAGACGCTGCGATCTCCTAGCTCCTCTTTGTAAACCCGTGACAATTAGACTATGTGCCCACGTTGCGGATTCGTGTGTGGATTTTTCCTCACCGTTTTTTGAAAAATCCACAGATTTCCTGCGAATTTCCTGTGTTTTTTGTGCGGATTTCACCTGCGTTTTTACATGTGCGGATTCCTATTGAGGAGCAGGTGTAAAACGCTGCGGAATCTGCTCAAAGAATTGACATGCTGCGGAAAATAAACCGCAGCGTTTCCGTGCTGTATTTTCCGCAGCATGGGCACTGTGGATTTGGTTTTCCATAGGTTTACATAGTACTGTAAACCGCATGGAAAACTGCTGCGAATCCACAGCAGCCAATCCGCTGCGGATCCACAGCCAAATCAGCAACGTGTGAACATAGCCTTAGATAATTTCGGTTATATGCAATATAAACACTTAGATACCCATTGGTAATCCATAAAAATGATTGAGGGTACGTGCACATGTCCGGATTTTTAGCGTTTTTTTTGCGGAATTGCGCAATAAAAACGCTATAAATCCGGTAAAAAAACGCTAACATTATGCATCCTATCTTTTAAAATGCATTCCGCATTTTTTGTGCATATGTTAGCGTTTTTTTTCCGCAAAAAAAACGCATTCCGCAAAAAGAACGGACATGCTCATTCTTTTTGCAGATTTTTTGCGGATTCCATATCAAAAAGGACATTCCTGAAAAAAAAAACGCAAAAAATCCGCGCAAAAAAACGCACAAAAAAAGCACAAATTCCGCGAGAAATCCGCGCGAAAAAAGACGCGGATTTCTGGCAGAATTCTCAGGATTTTGTCAGGAAAAAAACCTGACGTGTGCACATACCCTGAATGCACATAACCCCCTTTATAATATATGAGACTTATCTATGTGAATAAATATGGCTGAAACTCCATAAGGTAATCAGAGCTCATCAAGATAAGTAGGCAGAATAGATATAATAACGTGCATAGTGCATCGTGCAGTTTATAACATGATATAACCATAGTTGGCAAGTGCCACATGGTACCCCATTAGTGGGAAGATATATAAAGTGCACTTAAAAGATAAAAAAAAAGCCTATACTTCCAAGATTAACATATTACCATATTACCCTATGGTTTTATAAAAAATCCCATATTGGGTGATGTGAAATGGATACCCCTAATGGGAGCAAGCACGCGAACCAAACATGTAGACCAACCTGCAGCAGACGTGGAAGAGGAAGACCCCAATGCGTGTTTTGCTCAATGCTTCTTCGGGAGGGTCTTCCTCTTCCACGTCTGCTGCAATCATAAAGCAGTCGAATACCACACATATGGTTTACAGAGCATAACATGCTGAAGTAGAAAGAACATACTGATCAGATGTTGAAAAGGACACAATTAATTATCAAATACAGAGTATTACTTCACCTTCTTCTTTCTTCTCTATTTGGCCCATACCATCATGACAGCTTCTTTGAGACCCCCTCATCTCTGCAGCTTCCTCGTTGTACCATATAACAAAATTGCACCACATGATGGTGGTAGGGGTCTCTTTGGTATTTCACATAGTAATGATGCCCCAGTGTGCTAATAAATATTTATTTGCACTTTAGCTTCTATATCTCTATGATAAAAACAGACCATACTTCATATGTCTTTTAAAAAAGGATTGTATTGACAATCTGTATATCAGATACAAAAACTCAGATACAGATACCATAATCATAAAGCAGCCCTGCAAGAATCACCCAGGACCACTTGGGCTAATACTATGTGAAGCTTCCTAATTGATGATTACCATAAAGACTGAAGCATAGCAACTCACAAAAAGAAAAAGTATAATTTATTAACACTAAAAGTTACAAATTACAATTCAGTAATAATAGTACATTATGATCCAATAATAATTGAAGCATAATATCACAATCAGAGCTATTTGAATATAAGGTATAGGTGCACCAAATACAAAGTGTTGCACTATGGAGATAAAATAAAGGTATAAATTGTACCAGAGCGAATTACTTTAGCCACCTATTATATCATACTAAAGTGCCAGTGCATAATCAGTGTAAAGACAACTACATTACCCTATAGTTTGCATAGATTTGAAAGGGAATATCCATATGGTCCAGTGACCCCATAATGTAACAAATGCAAAAAGGGATTAAAATTTCCATTATATACTCTGACCTATATTTTTATCCATTCGTGCAAACACCGGCCCCTATGCGCGTTTCGCCCACAGCTTCCTCGGGGAGCCCGCATAATGTAAGTGTCCTCAATATCCAGCTTTTATAGCCCTCCCTGTGTTGCCATGTGACGGTGCATGCTTCCGACGAAATCAGGCGCCGCACGTCACATCGCTCCAGCCGCCAAAATGGCAGTGCGGGTCACAGGGAAATCCCCAGTGACGTCACTGACCAGCACACATCGCTATAAGTCGCCATTGCCCGCGTCAGGAGTATGCGCACTACCAACACACAGATCTACTATATTTAAAATGATAACGCCATGATTTGTGAGGGCAAAAATGCCCATAATACTGCATATAACCACCCTAGCCGTGCCAATCAATCACCAAATGTGCCCAATACAAGTGGTAATATTGCATAATAAATATAATACAAGACAGATAATAATCAAAAATATACAAATAAGTACACATATAGATAAGACATAAATATACTAATACCAAGTGTTCACCCGTTGGAGGCAATAATCGTGAAAGACAATATAAAATAAACAATAACAAATACATTATTGAAACTTTAGTTAATAAAGTGAAATAGTGCAAATTTGTTGATCCCACTTCGGGACGGCATTGCTTCAGGTGGTAACAATTGAAGATCCACACTTAGGCTGAATTTTCCAAACAATACATTCAGAGGGATACGTTTATAGCAAAGTTGTTATTGACATTATACCGCTAAATAAATAAAAAAAAGAAAGAGAGACAAAAACATACATTAAAACCAAAATAATATATGACTGGCTGCTGGGCTTATTATTTTCATTCAGTCCTTCTCAGGCATGTATGTGGCACTTGTGTGTCGTCCTCCATTTTAATTTTTGTGCCATTAATATATACTTATCAAATGTTTTTAAAACAAAAATTAATTTTTTCTTATTAAAGATTGTATATTTTTATTCAGCTCTAGCGTCCATTTTCTTTTGGTTAGCTTGTTATAACAGTCTGACTGGTAGTTTGTCACTGTTTTATCTGTCTTTTCTGAGCTCCTCTCAGCTAATTTACAGCCACAGACCACGTGAAAGATGAATATGCACGAAAACTAAAGGTACCGTCACACTCAGCAACTTTACAACGAGAACGACAACGATCCGTGACGTTGCAGCGTCCTGGATAGCGATCTCGTTGTGTTTGACACGCAGCAGCGATCTGGATCCCGCTGTGATATCGCTGGTCGGAGCTAGAAGTCCAGAACTTTATTTGGTCGTCAGGTCGGCGTGTATCGTCATGTTTGACAGCAAAAGCAACGACGCCAGCAATGTTTTACATGGAGCGAACAACCAGCGAGAACGATAAGTGAGTCGCCGCTACGTCACTGGATCGCTCCTGCATCGTTCTGGAGCTGCTGTGTTTGACGTCTCTACAGCAACCTAAACAGCGACGCTCCAGCGATCGGCTCGTTGTCTATATCGCTGCAGCGTCGCTGAGTGTGACGGTACATTAAGAGCCTAAAACCCAAACAATGCAAAATTTTAGCTAAAACCCAATTGCCCAAATGATTTTTAGCCCAAAATATACTCATTTAAGTAAAAAAAAGTTCCCAAAAAGTGTGGTGTTAATTTTGCTACCGATGTAGCGTTTCTTTTTCAGCAACATTGTAGAGGTATTATTAGTCAGTATATGGCTGCCGTCACACTAGCAGTATTTGGTCAGTATTTGACATCAGTATTTGTAGCCAAAACCAGGAGTGGGTGATAAATGCAGAAGTGGTGCATATGTTTCTATTATACTTTTCCTCTACTTGTTCCACTCCTGGTTTTGACTTACAAATACTGAGGTAAAATACTGACCAAATACTGCTAGTGTGACGGCAGCCTATGGGGGTGCTATTTAGTCATAGTATGGTGATATTATTTAGTAACTGATTGGTGGTATTATATAGTTAGAATGGTGGTGTTATCCTGCCATGGCATGGTGATGTTATATGATTCCTGCAGTTTTAGATATGGATTTGAGCTCCATTTTTTGCAGAGACCTGAAAATGCCTTAATTCCATTAGTACAAATATAAGTGACATCTCGAGTAGGGTAAGTGATGTTTCGCACAAAAATTATTTTCTGTAATGAAGTTAATATTTCACATTACAATAAAATTATTTCTGTAGGACAATATACTCATACATTTTGATATGATCTACCCAACTATGACCATATCGTAAGTGACCAGACCTACATATGTCAGTGCCCCGAAGTTGATATAAGCCCACATGAATGTCATTTTTCATACTTATTTGCCATAAATATAATGCCATTTTTATCTTGTGAAGAATAACTCAAAACCATCATTGTAGGCCACCCATAAATAAAATGACCAAGGTGAATGTAATCCCTAATTTTTGAGCCAAGACAAAGAAAAAGTAATTACATGCAATCTAATTAAATAAATGCTATGGTGGCAAATTCAAGTTGCATCACAAGTCACACCCCACATACAAAGCATATTGCAAAATAGTCAAATGAGAAAAATGGCTTCATCTGTAAGGAAAGCAAATAAAACCCCTAAATAGCATTGCTGAGGTCATCACCTGCAGAGGAGCTGTCAGCGTTCCCAACATGACAGTTTTTGTTTCATGTCTGCAGTCCTCATAACATACATTTCTTATAGTTCTTTTCTTTGTAATTTATCTGGAAATACAGTGGGCACAGAAAGCATTCAGACCCCTTTAAATTTTTCACTCTTTGTTTCATTGCAGCCATTTGGTAAAATTCAAAAAAGTTCTTTTTTTTTCATTAATGTATACTCTGCACCCCATCTTGACTGAAATAAACAGAAATGTAGTAATTTTTGCAAATGTATTAAAAATGAAAAAGTGAAATATCACATGGTCATAAGTATTCAGACCCTTTGCTCAGTATTGAGTAGAAGCACCCTTTTGAGCTAGCCATGAGTCTTCTTGGGAATGATGCAACAAGTCACATAGAAATGAATGCAGGCTCAGCATAAACCTGGACAACCCCTTTAATGCTCCTAAGATAAATAAAAACATTAGAATTAGTCAGTATCACAAATAACATTTACATCCAGGTACCTTATAGATGATGCTGTCTCTGGAGTCATTCTTCTCTTCATCTTATCCAGACCCCATGATGAGTTTTCTCTTCCACAGCCGTTTTTGCAGACTTCCATCTTCTCCAGTCTTCTGCTGCAAGTCTCCATATGATGCCCTTAAAGATAGCAGTGTTATTATAATGCTCCTGAATAAAAAATATCTGCCCTACGCTGAGCCCCTGAATAAATAATTGCCCCTCACTATATTGTCTGCACAAAATATGACCCCCACACTGTCCCTCTTATGGTACATGCTCTTCACTCTGCCCTCTCCTTTCCATACTGGGACCCCTCTTCACACTGTCCTCTCACACTGTGTCCTCCCTATAGGTCCCAGTCTCTATATTGTTCACTCTCATCACACTCCCCCTCCTTGGTATACTGTTCCCTCCTGGCTGTACCCTTGCACTGACCCCCATGCTATGCTCCCAGTGCTCAGTGTCTATTCTGTGCCCACTCAATTTTCTCCCCCCCATACTGTCTCCTCACACTATTTCCCTCTCTCCTCATACTGTCTCCTCTCACATATTCCCTGTTTACCATATATTTACCTCCTCACTCTCTATACTGCCTGCTCACACATATCCCTGACTCCACATACTGTGTCTGCACACATCCCATCACCCTCACTCCCCATACTGTGTCCACATACATTTTTCTCATTACTGCTCATACTGTGTCTGTATACAGGTCCTTCTCAAAAAATTAGCATATAGTGTTAAATTTCATTATTTACCATAATGTAATGATTACAATTAAACTTTCATATATTATAGATTCATTATCCACCAACTGAAATTTGTCAGGTCTTTTATTGTTTTAATACTGATGATTTTGGCATACAACTCCTGATAACCCAAAAAACCTGTCTCAATAAATTAGCATATCAAGAAAAGGTTCTCTAAACGACCTATTACCCTAATCTTCTGAATCAACTAATTAACTCTAAACACCGGCAAAAGATACCTGAGGCTTTTATAAACTCCCTGCCTGGTTCATTACTCAAAACCCCCATCATGGGTAAGACTAGCGACCTGACAGATGTCAAGAAGGCCATCATTGACACCCTCAAGCAAGAGGGTAAGACCCAGAAAGAAATTTCTCAACAAATAGGCTGTTCCCAGAGTGCTGTATCAAGGCACCTCAATGGTAAGTCTGTTGGAAGGAAACAATGTGGCAGAAAACGCTGTACAACGAGAAGAGGAGACCGGACCCTGAGGAAGATTGTGGAGAAGGACCGATTCCAGACCTTGGGGAATCTGAGGAAGCAGTGGACTGAGTCTGGTGTGGAAACATCCAGAGCCACCGTGCACAGGCGTGTGCAGGAAATGGGCTACAGGTGCCGCATTCCCCAGGTAAAGCCACTTTTGAGCTACAGAGAAGCAGCACTGGACTGTTGCTAAGTGGTCCCAAGTACTTTTTTCTGATGAAAGCAAATTTTGCATGTCATTTGGAAATCAAGGTGCCAGAGTCTGGAGGAAGACTGGGGAGAAGGAAATGCCAAAATGCCTGAAGTCCAGTGTCAAGTACCCACAGTCAGTGATGGTGTGGGGTGCCATGTCAGCTGCTGGTGTTGGTCCACTGTGTTTCATCAAGGGCAGGGTCAATGCAGCTAGCTATCAGGAGATTTTGGAGCACTTCATGCTTCCATCGGCTGAAATGCTTTATGGAGATGAAGATTTCATTTTTCAGCACGACCTGGCACCTGCTCACAGTGCCAAAACCACTGGTAAATGGTTTACTGACCATGGTATTACTGTGCTCAATCGGCCTGCCAACTCTCCTGACCTGAACCCCATAGAGAATCTGTGGGATATTGTGAAGAGAAAGTTGAGAGACGCAAGACCCAACACTCTGGATGAGCTTAAGGCCGCTATTGAAGCATCCTGGGCCTCCATAACATCTCAGCAGTGTCACAGGCTGATTGCCTCCATGCCACGCCGCATTGAAGCAGTCATTTCTGCCAAAGGATTCCCGACCAAGTATTGAGTGCATAACTGAACATTATTATTTGTTGGTTTTTTTGTTTGTTATTAAAAAACACTTTTATTTGATTGGATGGGTGAAATATGCTAATTTATTGAGACAGGTTTTTTGGGTTATCAGGAGTTGTATGCCAAAATCATCAGTATTAAAACAATAAAAGACCTGACAAATTTCAGTTGGTGGATAATGAATCTATAATATATGAAAGTTTAATTGTAATCATTACATTATGGTAAATAATGAAACTTAACACTATATGCTAATTTTTTGAGAAGGACCTGTACATTCCCCGTTTGCCCCCATTTTGTCTGCACCCATCACCGCACTCAACATACTGTGTCTACACATATCCCCATACTATTTCCTGAAACATGCCCCCATACTGTTTCCTCATACAAGCCCTAAATCCCCCCATCTCCAGTCCAAATCTTCCCCCACACCTTAAATCCCCCCATCCCCTGTCCAAATCTCCCCACACACATTAAGTCCACCCATCACCACTGCAAAACTCTCCACACACATTAAATCCCCCCATCATCACTCCAAATTTCCCCCCACACATTAAATACCGTCTCCAAATCTGCCACCACAAATTAAATCGCCCATCCCCACTCCAAATCTCCCCATCCCCACTCCAAATCACCCCATTCACACTGTAAATCCCCCACACACATTAAATCCCCCCATTCCCTCTCCAAATCCCCACTACACATCCCCCCACATGCATTAAATCGCCCTAATCCCCACTTAAAATCCCCCCATCCACACTACAAATCCCCATATCCCCACTCCAAATCCCCCCACACATTAAATTCCCCCATCCCCACTACAAATCCCCCCACACATTAAATATCCCCATCCCCACTCCAAATCACCTTATTCCCACTCCAAATCACCCCCACACACATTAAATCTCCCCATCCCCACTCCAAATCTCCCCCATCCCTACTCCAAATTCCACCATGCCCACTCCAAATCCCCACACACATTAAATCTCCCCCATTCCCACTCCAAATCCCCCATCCCCACTGCAAATCCCCCCCACACAGTAAATCCCCCATCCCCACTCCAAATCCACCTATCTCTACCCTAAATCTCCCCACACACATTAAATCCCCATCCACACTACAAATTCCCTCATCCCCACTCCAAATGCCCCCTGGCCAAGGAGCTCATAGACAAAATTGTGGCAAGGCGCAGATCTGGCCAAGGTTAAAGCAGAATTTCTGCAGTTCAAGGTTTCTAAGAGCACAATGGCCTCCATAATACTTAAAGGGAAGAAGTTTGGGACTACCAGAAGTCTTCCTAGACCTGGTCGTCCAGCCAAACTGAGCAATCGTGGGAGAAGAGTCTTGGTGAGAGAGGTAATGAAGAACCCCAAGATCACTGTGGTTGAGCTTCAGAGATGCAGTAGGGAGATGGGAGAACTTCCACAAAGTCAACTATCACTGCAGCCCTCCACCAGTCTGGCCTTTATGGCAGAGTGGCCCAACGGAAGACTCTCCTCAGTGCAAGACATATGAAACCCCGCACAACGTTTGCTGAAAAACACATGAACGACTCCCAGACTATGAGAAGTAAGATTCTCTGGTTTGATGAGATGAAGATAGACCACTTTGGTGTTAATTCTAAGAGGTATGTGTGGAGAAAACCAGGCACTGCTCATCACCTGCCCAATACAATCCCAACAGTGAAACATGGTGGTAGCAGCATCATGCTATGGGAGTGTTTTTAAGCTGCAGGGACAGGATGACTGGTTGCCATCGAAGGAAACATGAATGCAGCCAAGTACAGAGATATCCTGGATATAGATCTCTTCCAGAGTGCTCTGGACCTCAGACTTGGCTGAAGGTTCACCTTCCAACAAGACAATGCCCCTAAACACACAGCTAAAATAACAAAGGAGTGGCTTCAGAACAACTTTGTGACCATTCTTGATTGACCCAGCCAGAGCCCTGACCTAAACCCAAATGAGCATCTCTGGAGAGACCTGAAAATGGCCAACGTTCACCATCCAACCTGACAAAACTGGAAAGGATCTGCAAGGAAGAATGGCAGAGAATCCCCAAATCCAGGTGTGAAAAGCTTGTTGCATCATTCCCAAGAAGACTCATGGCTGTACTAGCTCAAAAGGGTACTTCTACTCAATACTGAGCAAAGGGTCTGAATACTTATGACCATGTGACATTTCAGTTTTTCTTTTTTAATAAAATTGCAAAAATTACTACTTTTCTGTTTTTTTTCAGTCAAGATGGGGGTGCAGAGTGTACATTAATGAGAAAAAATTAACTTTTTTAAATTTATTAAATGGCTGCAATGAAACAAAAAGTAAAAAATTTAAAGGAGTCTGAATACTTTCCGCACCCACAGTGTAAAGCAACGAAATGTACCCAAGAAGATGTAATACCCTATAGGTGAGCAATATAACACCAATACATTTTGAACATGTTTTTTGAGTATTATATAGGATATTTTATGGGTGAACAATATAATATTGAGAAATTTTTTGCAAGTTTTTGAGGGTTATATACCAATAAAATGTAATCCATAGCAAGGAATACTGTATGGGTGAGCAATATAATAAAGATATCATTGAACATTTTTTGAGATTTATATGGCAACAAAATGTATTCCAGACCACCGAATAGTCTATGGATGAGCAATATAATACAGATAAAGTTTGAACAAGATTTTTGATGATTGTATACCAACAAAATGTAATCCATTCCACGGAATACCCCATGGGTGAGCAATATAATAACGATAACATTTTGAACAATTTTTTTGAGGGTTACATAACAATGAAATCTACTCCAGACCACAAAATAGCCATTGGTGATCAATATAATAACAATAACATTTTGAAAAGGTTTTATGAGGGTTATATATAATATAAACGGAATGTACCTTTGGGGGGCATGAAGAAGCTGGACAAAACGTGCGTGTTGGGGCAGAGAGACTGGACCACTATCTTTATAGTGGTTTGTGAGTAGGTCTGGTATGATCTGCACCTACAGCAACATCAGATACTAAAATTCACCCTGTCACTACCATATGCACTCTAACAGCATTCTATGCATTCAGCTATATACTTTAATAGGTCAGATTTTCTTTCTGGATGATAGAAACATTGTTTACTGAATGCATATAATCACTTTATGGCAATATATTTATTTATTTCAATAATGTCTTGTGTAACAGATACAATTGATTATAAATAGTTACTTCAAATTGCATTACAATTTTTTGCACTAACTATGCACTTTAAACTTGTGACCTTTTTTATAATAATATATATTGTTAATTAGATACTATGATATTATGGGTTAAGAATGTGCCACTTGCATAATTATTGAAGTCTATACTAATTACCATATCTTGCAAACTTCACTTTTAAGTCTCAGTCACTCCTTCTTATTCTGCACTTTTCTTATTTAAAACATCTCTTTTTTATCAATAATTTTTAATAAAAATATATATTTTTAACCCCTTAAGCCCCAAGGGTGGTTTGCACGTTAATGACCGGGCCAATTTTTACAATTCTGACCACTGTCCCTTTATGAGGTTATAACTCTGGAACGCTTCAACGGATCTTGGCGATTCTGACACTGTTTTCTCGAGACATATTGTTCTTCATGATAGTGGTAAAATTTCTTCGATATAACTTGCGTTTATTTGTGAAAAAAGCGGAAATTTGGTGAAAATTCTGAAAATTTTGCAATTTTCCAACTTTGAATTTTTATGCCCTTAAATCACAGAGATATGTCACACAAAATAATAAATAACATTTCGCACGTCTACTTTACATCAGCACAATTTTGGAACAAAATTATTTTTTTGTTACGGAGTTATAAGGGTTAAAAGTTGACCAGCAATTTCTCATTTTTACAACACCAATATTTTTTAGGGACCACATCACATTTGAAGTCATTTTGAGCGGTCTATATGATAGAAAATAACCAAGTGTGACGCCATTCTAAAAACTGCACCCCTCAAGGTGCTCAAAACCACATTCAAGAAGTTTATTAACCCTTCAGGTGTTTTACAGGAATTTTTGGAATGTTTTAAAAAAGTTAATATTTAACTTTTTTTCACAAAAAATTTACTTCAGCTCCAATATGTTTTATTTTACCAAGGGTCACAGGAGAAAATTTACCCCAAAAGTTGTACAATTTGTTCTGAGTACGCTGATACCCCATATGTGGGGCTAAACCACTGTTTGGGCGCATGGCAGAGCTCGAAAGGGAAGGAGCGCAGTTTGACTTTTCAATGCAAAATTGACTGGAATTGAGATGGGATGCCATGTTGCATTTGGAGAGCCCCTGATGTGCCTAAACATTGAAACCCCCCACAAGTGACACCATTTTGGAAAGTAGACCCCCTAAAGAACTGATCTAGATGTGTGGTGAGCACTTTAACCCACCAAGTGCTTCACAGAAGTTTATACTGCAGAGCCGTAAAAATAAAAAATCACATTTTTTCACAAATATGATTTTTTCGCCCCTAATTTTTTATTTTCCCAAGGGTAAGAGAAGAAATTGGACCCCAACAGTTGTTGTGCCATTTGTTCTGAGTACGCCGATACCCCATATGTGGGGGTTAACCACTATTTGGGCGCATGGCAGAGCTCGGAAGGGAAGGAGCGCCGTTTGACTTTTCAATGCCAAATTGACTGGAATTGAGATGGGACATCATGTCACGTTTGGAGAGCCTCTGATGGGCCTAAACATTGAAACCCCCCACAAGTGACACCATTTTGGAAAGTAGACTCCCTAAGGAACTTATCATCGCTGCGGTAGCACATGGGGCCCCATGTGACTGCTGCGGTGTGACGTCCAGGTGTTCTGGGAGCGGACTCATCAGGTGGTACGCTGTCATCAGGTATTTTTTGTCGCTATTGGTCTGCTATTTGGATTCTATCCTATCACTGTGTGCCCCCTCCTTTTTATATTCCACCCAGCCTGTCACTAACATACCCCTTGAGAAAGGCAGAAGCCGAAACGCGCGTCGGGGGGGACAGGAGTGTGGTGTCTACTTATATATAAGATCTGGTATGTATATGTTCTGTTATGCAAGGGTGCGGCCATGACTATTCATACTACATAATTATTTGTTTTCCGTTTACTATATTATAGCTGGCCATTCTCGTATGGCGTGTATTATAGATGAGCTGTGCTTGAAGTATAATTATATGCATACGTTTACAATGTGGACACCTATCGCCTGTCCGTGTTTTACATGCTTTGTGTAGTGCAGGGATCATCTTCTCCCCCTGTTATGTTTTTATCTGGTATTACTAAATAAAAGTTTGTATATATTTTCATTATTCTGGACAATTTGCTGCTTTCTTTCTTTCTGGTGTGTATGGTTACAATTTTGCAGCTGTCCACTATGGTCCATATTGTTGTCCCACTCTATTATAAATACAGAGATACCCCTGGTAGGTGTGTATGACTATGTTGGTGACTTCAGTTTTATCCACATTTTTGGTTTGTTTAACTTTGTCTACTGTGTTATGCACAGGTAGCGTGGATTTAAACATGGACTACAGAGCCAAGGAACGGTCTTGGCTTGATGAGATGGACCAGATTTCTAATGACGGTGGGATGGATGCGCAGCAGCCGGTGGACTCTAGATGGGATGAGAAATTACAGTCCATTAAAACTATGCTATTGAAGCGCTCACGTCTGTGGTGGAACAGAATGTTTCTAGAAAAATATATTCGAAACAAAATGATCCCAAGAGGATTGAGAGTGAGGATTCTTCCTTCCTTCCCAATTGAGGACAGTAATTTTACTACACAATGGGAGGAAGCTTGCACTCTCTGCTCCACCACCCTCATGCAGCTTTTAGTTAATTCTAATACTGGTAGTATTACCGAATTGGACAAATCCATAGATTCAATACAGGCTGAGGTGAGAAATGGGTGCCCCCCCAATAAATTACAACAATTCGAAGGTGACTTGGAGAAGTCAATGGATTCTCTGGTGAAGAAAATACAGGAGTCCCAGACATCTAAATTTAGTAGGGACACTAAGGATTATCAATCGAAGAGAGTGTATTTATGGAGGACAAAGACGATCCAACAACCCGATAGAACTTTATCCAATACCTCTCTTTCATCTATGAGTGGACATTCGGACATGTCATCAGTTTCTGCATCTGATGGCGGTGGAAACAGGCTTCGGGACCATACCTATCACCCATATAGGAGGAACAATAAGATACCAAAAACCTCAAAACGTGATAATAAGGTGATTAACTTGAGTACTTTTGCTCTTTCTGAGGCTGATGTACAACTGCTTGAAAGGGGTCTCTCCTTTTCCCCAGCATCCAATTTCGACCTGTTTTCTACAATTAAAGATCTTCACTTGTTTGCTCGGTCGTTGCTGTTCAGGAGATACCATTTCAATAATGAGTTACACCTTTTATTCCCCACAGAGGAGGAGCAAAATACCCTGAGGATTCTGGAGGAGCTGGCGGTGGAACATATACATGAAGGTAATTTTATCCCTCCATCTATTCGCCCTCGCTCCAGCAGGTTCCCCCCATTGTCATCCTGTTCTTCAATCGATACATTTGTCCGAGTTGTGACGGAGGAGCTTGGGA
The DNA here is from genome assembly GCF_032444005.1 of Ranitomeya imitator. Lineage (NCBI taxonomy): Eukaryota > Metazoa > Chordata > Amphibia > Anura > Dendrobatidae > Ranitomeya > Ranitomeya imitator. Next base: position 59,444,293 of record NC_091289.1, read on the forward strand.
AAATTCAAAAATCATCCTCGCTTGATAATCTTTCTAGAGCAGAAAGAAGTAGGCTACAATATCTACAAAATCTACCGAATGTGGTTATAAAGCCGGCGGACAAAGGTGGTAACGTCGTCCTCTGGCCCGTGGATATGTATGAGAGGGAGGCGTTTAGACAACTTGATAATAACATCTGCTATAGAAAGCTCACTTATAACCCCCTCTCTGCATTCACCACACAACTGGAATCCATTATCCAGCGGGCCGTGGGGGACGACGTTATCACCAAAGATCTGGCGACGGCACTAATGGTGAAGGAGCCAAGTATTTCTACTTTCTATTTATTACCAAAAATTCATAAAGGCCTCCAGTCTCCACCCGGTAGACCTATTATTTCAGGCAGGGGTAACCTGCTGGAGAATGTGAATAGATGGATAGATTTCCACCTCCAGCCCCTAGTTTCCAGTCTCCCCTCCTTTCTCAGGGACACTGGGGATCTTCTGCGTAGGGTCGACGGATTGTGTTTAGAGGGTGGCACTCTATTGGTTTCGGCGGATGTCGAATCTCTTTATACCAATATCAGGCATGGAGATGGCATCCGTGCTGTTAGACACTTCTTGGATTATTCATCCCTCTCCACTGGTATGAGATCGCTTCTGCTGGAGCTTCTAGAGTTCACCCTCACCCACAATTTTTTTGTTTTTAAAGGATCCTTCTACCTACAGCTCCAGGGGACCGCTATGGGGGCGGCCTTTGCGCCCGCATATGCTGGTCTTTTCCTGGGGCTGTGGGAGAGGGACCTTCCCCTGTCAGATGAACAGGGATCGATCGATCGTGTCCCTCTGTGGACACGATATATCGATGATATCTTCTTCATCTGGCAGGGCACATCCGTCGACCTTGCGCAGTTTATGTCTCTCCTGAACAGCAACGACCTTAACATCCACCTCACATTTGTGTGTAGTAATGAATCCATTGACTTCCTGGATGTCACAATCAAGAGAGATATGGGTGGGACCCTAAATACGGACATTTTCCGTAAGAAAACATCGACCAACACCTTGTTACATGCCACATCGGGACACCCCACACACATGATTAAATCTATCCCAGTGGGTCAATTCCTTCGTTTGAGACGAATCTGCTCGAATATGGGGGATTTTGAAAAGAGAGCTGATGAGCTTCGTCTCAGATTTAAGGAACGTGGGTACAGCGGTAGGTCCATAAAAAGAGCCTACTTGAGAGCAAAACATACTTCGCGTGATAGTCTTGTCTATGGTCACTCTAATCGACCCTCTGATGACGTTGGTGGAAAAACAAGGTTTATTACCACGTTTAGTCTTCAATCCAACCAGATACGCCAGACTCTGGAGAGAGCCTGGCCTATTTTGAGAGTGGATCCAATTATTGGTAAATTCCTCCCCGCTCGGCCACTCCTCACATTCAGACGGGCCAGAAATCTTCGGGATTGTTTGGTCCGCAGTCATTACGTGGGTAAACGCCCCCCTACCTTTTTGGATAGGTACTCTCCTAAGGCTGGATGTAATCCGTGTGGCCATTGTGTCGCCTGCCCTAATATGGATACCTGTGACACATTCGCTGACTCAAAGGGTGCCAGGATATATTCCATAAGAACACACATCACGTGTACTACACGGTATGTAATTTATTATGCTACCTGCCCCTGCGGACTTATTTATGTAGGATTGACTACTCGTCAATTAAAAGTCCGCATTCGGGAGCATGTGCTGGGTATTCAGGCGGCACGTGGCCACACGGACTCCTCTATGCTCAAGACGTTACCCAGACATTTCTGGGAGCACCATGGGTGCGATGCAACGTTGTTAAGGGTGAGGGGGATTGATGCCCTACGTATTAACATCAGGGGGGGTCAACTCTCAAAGAAATTAAGTATGCTGGAGACGCGATGGATTTGGCGTCTCCAGACTACCCACCCAGAGGGTCTGAACGAAAATATTTCATTCGCCCCATTTTTGTAGTCCACCGGTTGCTGTTGCTAGTATCTCTGTGTGCACTTCCGCATGTCCTTTTAATATATGTGATTTTAATGGGTGTGTTTTTTATCCTCTATTCTTTAGTATTGAGGTGTTTGGTGCGGGAGGATGGCTTATCGTGTTTACCCTACGAGTCTCCTGGGGAGCCGTCTTCATGAAATTCCATATATCTACCCAGCTGATGAGACATCCACGGAAATGGGCCACTTAAGGAACTTCATTGTGATGGACTTTGGCGGATATCCTTATACTCCTCTGTTGTATATATAATTGACTTTGATTTAGCATATCCTCCAATATGAGATGTGATTTGGGGACTTTACTGTTGATCATCCTCTCTGTATGATGTATACCTCTATTATTATCTTTATAGTCTTTGTTTATATATATAGTCTTTTTCTTTTGTTTTTCCTTTAGGTACGTTTTATATGTCCTCTAGTGACTTCGAGTTGATCAAGTATATCTTTAGAGCATACTATCATACAGACTGTGTATATATACTGTTTTTGGCATTTTATTATCAATACCATCTGTCCTGCACCGGTCTGATAGAGTAATAGTATAGTTTCCTTCTATTTGTTTGGATATGACATAATATAAAGTCGGCAGTATAGACACTTTTTGATATAGATGCTATCCACATACTTTATTTGTGATTTTCCTCAAGTACCAGTGATGTAGAATGTTAAATTGTGACCAATACGCTAGCTATAAAACGATTTCTTTTTAATAATCACACTATGTGTGCTGCTATTGGTCTTTCTCTATTTGGCCGGTGTTTGCGGTCTGCGCACGCGCGGAAGTCTGATCTTTCTATCTATACGGCCACTAGTATATTCTCCTTACTGGTCTACTTCAAAATGGCCGATTGACACGATGTGCGCATGCGCGGTCATGATATGACGCTCTAGCGTTCCGGAAGCCGTGGTTCTGCCCTGGCATCATGGCGCCATCGCTGCGGTAGCACATGGGGCCCCATGTGGCTGCTGCGGTGTGACGTCCAGGTGTTCTGGGAGCGGACTCATCAGGTGGTACGCTGTCATCAGGTATTTTTTGTCGCTATTGGTCTGCTATTTGGATTCTATCCTATCACTGTGTGCCCCCTCCTTTTTATATTCCACCCAGCCTGTCACTAACATACCCCTTGAGAAAGGCAGAAGCCGAAACGCGCGTCGGGGGGGACAGGAGTGTGGTGTCTACTTATATATAAGATCTGGTATGTATATGTTCTGTTATGCAAGGGTGCGGCCATGACTATTCATACTACATAATTATTTGTTTTCCGTTTACTATATTATAGCTGGCCATTCTCGTATGGCGTGTATTATAGATGAGCTGTGCTTGAAGTATAATTATATGCATACGTTTACAATGTGGACACCTATCGCCTGTCCGTGTTTTACATGCTTTGTGTAGTGCAGGGATCATCTTCTCCCCCTGTTATGTTTTTATCTGGTATTACTAAATAAAAGTTTGTATATATTTTCATTATTCTGGACAATTTGCTGCTTTCTTTCTTTCTGGTGTGCTAGATGTGTTTTGACAGCTTTGACCCTCAAGTGTTTCACTACAGTTTATAATGCAGAGCCGTGAAAATAAAAAATCATTTTTTTTCCACAAAAACAATTTTTTAGCCCCCAGTTTTGTATTTTTCGAAGGGTAACAGGAGAAATTGGACCCCAAAAGTTGTTGTCCAATTTTTCCTGAGTACGCTGATACCCCATATGTGGGGGGAACCACCGTTTGGGTGCATGAAAGAGCTCGGAAGGGAAGGAGTGCCATTTGCAATGCAGACATAGATGGATTGGTCTGCAGGCGTCACGTTGCATTTGCAGAGCCCCTGATGCACCTAAACAGTAGAAACCCCCCACAAGTGACACCATTTTGGAAACTAGACCCCCAAAGAACTTATCTAGATGTGTTTTGACAGCTTTGAACCCCAAGTGTTTCACTACAGTTTAGAACGTGAAAATAAAAATTAATTATTTTCCCACAAAAATGTTTTTTAGCCCCCCAAATTTTTATTTTCCCAAGGGTAACAAGAGAAATTGGACCCCAATAGTTGTTGTGCAATTTGTCCTGAGTATGCTGATACCCCATATGTTGGGGTAAACCCCTGTTTGGGCACACGGGAGAGCTCGGAAGGGAAGGAGCACTGTTTTACTTTTTCAACGCAGAATTGTCTGGAATTGAGATCAGACGCCATGTCATGCTTGGAGAACCCTGATGTGCCTAAACAGTGTAAACCCCCAATTCTAACTTAAACCCTATCCCAAACACACCCCCAACCCTAATCCCAACCATAACCCTAACCACACCCCCTAATCCTGACACACCCCTAACCCTAATTCCAACCATAAATGTAATCCGAACCCTAACCCTAACTTTAGACCCAACCCTAACTTTAGCCCAAACCCTAACCATAAGTTTAGCCCCAACCCTAACTCTAACTTTAGCCCCAGCCTTAACCCTAATTTTAGCCCCAGCCCCAACCCTAACTGCAGCCCTAACCCCAACCCCAACCCTAGCCCCAACCCTAGCCCTAACCCTAGCCCCAACCCTAGCCCCAACCCTAGCCCTAACCCTAGCCCCAACCCTAACCCCAACCCTAGCCCCAACCCTAGCCCTAAGCCTAGCCCCAACCCTAACCCTAACCCTTGCCCCAACCCTAACCCTAGCCCTAACCCTAGCCCTAACCTTAGCCCTCACCCTAACCCTAGCCCTAACCCTAGCCCTAATCCTAACCCTAGCCCTAACCCTAACCCTAACCCTAGCCCTAACCATAACTATAGCCCTCACCCTAACCCTAGCCCTAACCCTAGCCCTAGCCCTAACCCTAGCCCTAACCCTAACCCTAACTCTAGCCCTAACCCTAGCCCTAACCCTAATGGGAAAATGGAAATAAATACATTTTTTAATATTTTTATGTTTTCCTAACTAAGGGGGTGATGAAGGGGGTTTGATTTACTTTTATAGCAGATTTTTTAGTGGATTTTTCTGATTGGCAGCTGTCACACACTAAAAGACGCTTTTTATTACAGAAAATATTTTTTGCGTTACCACATTTTGAGACCTATAATTTTTCCATACTTTGGTCCACAGAGTCATGAGAGGTCTTGTTTTTTCCTGGACGAGTTGAAGTTTTTATTGGTAACATTTTCGGGCACGTGACTTTTTTTTTATCGCTTTTTATTCCGATTTTTGTGAGGCAGAATGACCAAAAACCAGCTATTCATGAATTTCTTTTGGGGGGGGTGTGTGTTTATACCGTTTGACATTTGGTAAAATCGATAAAGCAATTTTATTCTTCGGGTCAGTATGGTTACAGCGATACCTCATTTACATAATTTTTTTGTTTTGGCGCTCTTATACGATAAAAACTATTTTATAGAAAAAATAATTATTTTTGCATCGCTTTATTCTGAGGACAGTAACTTTTTTATTTTTTCACTGATCATGCTGTGTGGTGGCTCGTTTTTTTCCGGGACAAGATGATGTTTTCACCGATACCATGGTTATTTATATCTCTGCCTTTTTGATTGCGTGTTATTCCACTTTTTGTTCGGCAGTATGATAATAAAGCGTTGTTTTTTGACTCTTTTTTTTTTACGGTGTTCACTGAAGGGGTTAACTAGTGGGACAGTTTTATAGGTCAGGTCGTTACGGACGCGGCGATATGAAATATGTGTACTTTTATTATTTTTAATTTTTTTATTTAGATAAAGAAATGTATTTATGGGAACAATTTTTTTTTCTTTATTTAGGATTTTTTTTTTTTACACATCTAAAAAAAATTTTTTTTACTTTTTTACTTTGTCCCAGGGGGGACATCACTGTATAGTGACAGATCGCTGATCTGACACGTTGCAGAGCACTGTGTCAGATCAACGATCTGGCTGCCTTGCTCCTGGCATACCAGCGCCGGCTCTGAGCAGGCACTTGGTAAGCCACCTCCCTGCAGGACCCGGAAGTAGCCCCACGGCCATTTTGGATCCAGGACCTGCAGGGAGGAGACGCTCGGTACAAGGTGAGCACATTGCCTTGTACCAATCATCTCAGGGAAGCCTGCAGGGAGCCCCCTCCCTGCGCGATGCTTCCATATGCCCCCAGAACACTGCGATCATGTTTGATCGCAGTGTGCCGGGGGTTAAGGTGCCAGGGGCGATCCGTGACTGCTCCTGGCATATAGTGCCGGATGTTAGCTGCAATAGTCAGCTGACACCCGGCCGCGATCGGCCGCGCTCCCCTTGTGAGCGCGGCCGATCGCATATGATGCACTATCCCATCCCTGGGGATTAAGTCCCAGGTCACCTCAACGGGATAGTACGTCATATGTGATTAAGGGGTTAAATACACATTTGTAACACTTTTCTACCCATGGCTAACACATGCCTGGGTTGCTGGTTAATATGGTTTACCTTTGGGAAGTGTTTTATCCATAGAAATGGGTTCATTGAACCATTAGGGCATTATGCTATATAAATATTCTCGAAAATGATATCTTTATTGGCTAAACAGAAAAATTATATTTTCAGCTTTCCGAGCACAGAGGCTCCTTCATCAGGCTCATTTTTACAAATGAATGACGTGTGATGAAGGAGCCTCTGGGCTCTGAAAGCTGTACATAATTTTTTTTCTGGTTAGCTAATTAATGTATCACTTCTTTAATACTTTAGTGTTTTTCGGGGGCATAAAAGTATTTGCATAGATTTTTCTGGCTAAAAAGGTACCACAATTTAATTTGTATTGAGCTGCTCCTTGTGTATATAAGCAGATGAGATAGACATCTTGTAATGATTGAAAGGTTTTATTTTGCATTACTTTACATTTATAATGCATGTCATCTGTCCCAGTCAGAATAATCATGTAAACTGACACCACCTAAACATGTTACCTGCTCTATGAGACATTGGAAGAAGGAAGGGCATGTAAGTAGGGTTCACATAATTATCAGTCTCTGTTGTTAGTCAATGATTCTTATGTGCCAGGGAAAGTTAATTATAATTCATTTAATTACATGGATACAAAGTTGTTAACTAGACAAGTCCGTACAAACCACAATTTCAAAATTTGACTTGCAAGATGCTAGATAAACAGCAAATATATGTCACATGTATATCATACAGTTTGAATTTACTAAGCTGAAAGCACTTCGCTGTCGTATAGAGGCAGTTTTCGCCAAGTAATGAGCATGAGACAATATCTTTACATGGAGATTGTCTTTTTGTCTACTGACTACATGTAGAAAAGGAAACAATAAATTGAGTTCCAGCAATGATACAGGAAATATTTAAAGGGAATATGTCCGCAAGATCAATCCCACCCCTCACTCCTTAGACTACACATGTGGACATACAGGTCTTTTGAAATGTAATGTGGCTGCTGCATTTCTGAGTAAATATTATTGTAAATAATATGCAGAAGGGGTATTAAATGATCAGGAGTCCCCAGGTTGTTTTCACGCCCAGCACCAACATCTTAGCTGGATTGGTTAGTTCATTCTCTGTGTGACGTCAGGAGGCAGGCAAAAAATTCAGACGGTGAGTTGTCAATCGAACTAAAGAGACTGGTGTATAGATGGGCGAACCCAAACATTAAAGTTCGGAGTCAGTACCAAACACCTACTGTTCGGACACAGACACCAAACATGGATTTAACCAGGAAATTTGTGTTATTGTTCGTGTTCGGTACCCCGAACATCGGGTGTTTGCATGCAGATCAGATCGGCAGTAAGATAATTACCACCAGTGAGAGTGCTGCGATTCCCACATTATCAGTTGACAGTGGGAACCTGCAGCTGTGATGGAAGGTAAACAGTTTACCTCCAGTCACAGGCATCGGCTGATGATACTGCTACTCCAATCAGGTTATGCCTGCTGTCGCTGATAACAGTGAGAGCAGGCACCGCCGATGAGTGCATTCATCAGTCGGCGCCTACAGTATAAATAAATTTAAAAAATGGTGTGTGTTCTCCTGTAGTTTTGATAACCAGCCAAACAAAACTGATAGCTGCGGGCTGACCTGTAGTTACCTCGAGTTGCGGTGATGCGCCCTCTGCTGGATATCCTCATATGAACTCGAGCCTGGGATAATATTCAGAAAAGTTCTCAGGCTCGAGTTTATATGAAGACATCCAGCAGAGGGCGCATCACCGCAACTCGAGGTAACTACAGGTCATTCACCTACATTCCATTCATTCGCCGGGTTATTACAGGCAGGGGCGGCTGCATTAGCAGGTTTCTGCTTGTAAAATTAGTTAACTCTTTCAGATGGATTTTTTACAGCGTGGGACAAGACTGATCAGCGGAAGGTATGGAATATTGTTGTTGTTTTTTTTTACATTTGTTCCAGGTGACAAGGGTCTTCAGGTGGATTACCAGTATAATAAAATATTACAACAACCTGTGTATTTATTTCATTAAAATACTTTGTAATAATGTGTGTGTGTTTTTTTAGCCATTTCATACTATTGGATTAATAATGGATAGGTGTCATAATTGACGCCTCTCCATTATTAACCTGGCTTAATGTCACCTTACAATAGCAAGGTGACATTAACCCTTCATTACCCCATATCCCACAGCTACAAGGGAGTGGGAAGAGAGTGGACAAGTGCAATAATACAATGGCCTACAGTATAACCATATGCAATTTGCTTAGTATACAAGATGAAAATTTTTTATTTATTTATATGGTTCTCAGATCAAAGCAAGGAAACAATGTATACAAATAAGTATAGACCTACTGATATCACAGTACCATATAGCCCTACAAATATAGGTAGAAAACAGTGGACCCCACAGGCAAAGAAGATCAATGCCTAAACGGCGTCCAACCAATAAAGCCATGCAAAATAAAAGGACCACAAAATATGATATATATATATATATACTGTATATATATATAAAAAAATTTCATCTTGTATACTAAGCATATTGCATATGGTTATACTCAGGGGCTGACTGGCAAATTTTAGCCTGGGGGGCAAGCACACAGCAGTGGCCCATGAGTAGCGGCTCATCCTTAAAGGGGTTGTCGGATCTTATGCTACATGTCTACAGACACTATGTGTGAATCCTCATATCGTGCGCTGTGAAGATTCTCTGGTGCCGGCAACAGGTGGTCTTGTGACTGCAAGCATGCGATATATATATTCCCAGCCACATTTCGACTAGACTGTTTTGGGCCTTGTTCAATACAGTTGCATTAGGCCATGCAAGTCTGGTCGGCATGTGACCGCATGTATGCAAATCACAAACTTACAGCCACATACCCGCCAAATGACCACAGCACTGCCAGCAATGTGAGAAGCACAAGTCTGCAGTCCAAAGAATGACAGAGTGAATGCACCAATGACACACACACACACACACACACACAGCCTCACTGTATAATGACAGACACATGCACAGCCCCACTGTATAATGACACACATACACAGCTACACTGTATAATGACACACAGCCCCACTGTATAATGACACACACACACAGCCACACTGTATAATGACACACACACATAGCCCCACTGTATAATGACACACAGCCCCACTGTATAATGACACACACACACACAGCCCCACTGTATAATGACACACACACACAGCCACACTGTATAATGACACACACACACAGCCACACTGTATAATGACACACAGCCCCACTGTATAATGACACACACACAGCCCCACTGTATAATGACACACAGCCCCACTGTATAATGACACACACACACAGCCCAACTGTATAATGACACACACACAGCCACACTGTATAATGACACACAGCCCCACTGTATAATGACACACACACACAGCTACACTGTATAATGACACACAGCCCCACTGTATAATGACACACACACACAGCTACACTGTATAATGACACACACACACAGCTACACTGTATAATGACACACAGCCCTACTGTATAATGACACACACACACAGCCACACTGTATAATGACACACAGCCCTACTGTATAATGACACACACAGCCACACTGTATAATGACACACACATAGCCCCACTGTATAATGACAGACACATGCACAGCCCCACTGTATAATGACACACACACAGCCACACTGTATAATGACACACAGCCCCACTGTATAATGACACACACACACAGCCACACTGTATAATGACACACACACACAGCTACACTGTATAATGACACACACACACAGCCTCACTGTATAATGACAGACACATGCACAGCCCCACTGTATAATGACACCCACACACAGCCACACTGTATAATGACACACAGCCCCACTGTATAATGACACACACAGCCCCACTGTATGACACACACACACACACAGCCACACTGTATAATGACACACAGCCCCACTGTATAATGACACACACACACAGCCCCACTGTATAATGACACACACATAGCCCCACTGTATGACACACACAGCCCCACTGTATAATGACACACACATAGCCCCACTGTATGACACACACAGCCCCACTGTATAATGACACACACATAGCCCCACTGTATGACACACACAGCCCCACTGTATGACACACACACAGGCACAGCCCCACTGTATAATGACACACACACAGCCCCACTGTATAATGACACACACACACGCACAGCCCCACTGTATAATGTCACACACACAGCCCCACTGTATGACAGGCACATGCACAGCCCCACTGTATAATGACAGGCACACACACAGCCCCACTGTATAATGACAGGCACACGCACAGCCCCACTGTATAATGACACACACACAGCCCCACTGTATAATGACACACAGCCCCACTGTATAATGACACACACACAGCCCCACTGTATGACACACACATGCACAGCCCCACTGTATAATGACACACACACGCACAGCCCCACTGTATAATGACACACACACGCACAGCCCCACTGTATAATGACACACACACGCACAGCCACACTGTATAATGGCATACACACACAGCCCCACTGTATAATGACACACACACACGCACAGCCCCACTGTATAATGACACACACACAGCCCCACTGTATGACAGGCACACGCACAGCCCCACTGTATAATGACAGGCACACGCACAGCCCCACTGTATAATGACAGGCACACGCACAGCCCCACTGTATAATGACACACACACACAGCTACACTGTATAATGACACACACACAGCCCCACTGTATAATGACACACACACGCACAGCCCCACTGTATAATGACACACACGCACAACCCCACTATATAATGACAGGCACACGCACAGCCCTACTGTATGACACGCACAGCCCCACTCTATAATGACACACACACGCACAGCCCCACTGTATAATGACACACACACAGCCCCACTATATAATGACATACACACACACACACATGTACAGCCCCACTGTATAATGACACACACACGCACAGCCCGACTGTATAATGACACACACACACACACACACGCACACACGCAACAGCACCACTCTATAATAACAGGCACACGCACAGCCCCACTGTATGACAGGCACACGCACGGCCCCACTGTATAATGACAGGCAAACGCACGGCCCCACTGTATAATGACAGGCACACGCACAGCCCCACTGTATAATGACAAACACACACACAGCTACACTGTATAATGACAAACACACACAGCCCCACTGTATAATGACAGGCACACGCACGGCCCCAATGTATAATGACAGGCACACGCACGGCCCCACTGTATAATGACACACCCACACACAGCCCCACTGTATAATAACAGGCACAAGCACAGCCCCACTATATAATGACAGGCACACGCACGGCCCCACTGTATAATGACACACACACGCACGGCCCCACTGTATAATGACAGACACACTCACACACAGCCCCCCTCTGTATAATGACAGGCACACGCACAGCCCCACTATATAATGACAGGCACACGCACGGCCCCACTGTATAATGACACACACACTCACACACAGCCCCCCTCTGTATAATGACAGGCACACGCACAGCCCCACTATATAATGACAGGCACACGCACGGCCCCACTGTATAATGACACACACACTCACACACAGCCCCCCTCTGTATAATGACAGGCACACGCACGGCCCCACTGTATAATGACACACACACTCACACACAGCCCCCCTCTGTATAATGACAGGCACACGCACGGCCCCACTATATAATGACAGGCACACGCACGGCCCCACTGTATAATGACACGCACACGCATGGCCCCACTGTATACTGACACACACACACACACCCATTGTATAATGACAGGCACACGCACGGCCCCACTATATAATGACAGGCACACGCACGGCCCCACTGTATAATGACACGCACACGCACGGCCCCACTGTATAATGACACACATGCAGCTCACAGATGCACGCAGCACACACACGCATGCAGCTCACACACACGCACGCAGCTCACACACACGCACACAGCTCACACACACGCACGCAGCTCACACACACGCACGCAGCTCACACACACGCACGCAGCTCACACACACGCACGCAGCTCACACACACACGCACGCAGCTCACACACACGCACGCAGCTCACACACACACATGCACGCAGCTCACACGCACACATGCACGCAGCTCACACACACACACACACGCACGCAGCTCACACACACGCACGCAGCTCACACACACACGCACGCAGCTCACACACACACACACACACACACACACACTCTCCTCATACACACACACACTCTCTCCTCATACACACACACACTCTCTCCTCATACACACACAGACACTCTCCTCTGTGGTGCAGGGGTGGCTGATGTCCATGTCCAGCTTTTCAGTTTCTCCTGCTCACAGCTCTGCACTGTCTCGGCACCTCCCCCATCTCTCCTTCTCTGCCGGGATAGCAGATAAGAGCAGGAGAAGCCGGAGCTCCGTGCACACACAGGCCGGTATGCTGACCTTTCATCTTGGCTGCTGGCTCTCTCCCTCAGAGTGGCAGTGGCGCATAGGAGCTTGCTCATCACATACCCCTGCAGCTTGCATGTTAGGGCTGCTGGCGGGATGACACCATCGCGCACTACAGGTGCGCTATGTATTAGTCACTGCCAGTCCTCCAGCGGCCCTGTGCAGCTGCTTAGACACCGGCCCGGGGGGCATATGCATTTCTGCCACCTGGGCCAGCCCGCGCCTGGTTATACTGTAGGCCATTGTATTATATTACATGACTATTTTGGAGGGGTTAAGGATGTAGGATGTCATTGTCCCTATATTAGGATATGACTTGTGTACAAGCTTTGTGCTGTTGTTGCACTTTTAATGTTTTTAACCTTTTTCTGTGTGATGTGTCCTTTCGTGTGTTGCACTATTTTTTTGTAAAGCTTATCAATAAAATTTTGTATTTTTTCTTATACATGTTTGTGGTGCTCCCTTCCGTGTGGACTTGATCTTTTTCTCTGTGGGTTAAAAAACCTGACCAAAAGCTGCATCAAAACCACGCCAAAAATGCATCAAAACTGCACCAAAAACTGCATCAAAACTTCACCAAAAACTGCATCAAAAAGCATCAAAAACCAGAATCAAAACCACGCAAAAAAACGCACCAAATACTGCAGCAAAAACTGAATCAAAACTGGCAAAAAAATGCAACAAAAACGGCACCAAGAACTGCATCAAAACCGCACAAAAAACCCGCATCAAAACTGCACAAAAACCGTGAAAAAAACATGAAAAAATGCATAAAAAACGCAGCTGCGTTTTCTGCAAGGAGATGCAGATTTTATGCAGAAAATTCTGCACCCAAATCTGCAATGTGTGCACACAGCATAAAACTGACCTACCATTATGATTCTCCATGTCATAGTAACATAGTAACATAGTAACATAGTTAGTAAGGCCGAAAAAAGACATTTGTCCATCCAGTTCAGCCTATATTCCATCATAATAAATACCCAGATCTACGTCCTTCTACAGAACCTAATAATTGTATGATACAATATTGTTCTGCTCCAGGAAGACATCCAGGCCTCTCTTGAACCCCTCGACTGAGTTCGCCATCGCCACCTCCTCAGGCAAGCAATTCCAGATTCTCACTGCCCTAACAGTAAAGAATCCTCTTCTATGTTGGTGGAAAAACCTTCTCTCCTCCAGACGCAAAGAATGCCCCCTTGTGCCCGTCACCTTCCTTGGTATAAACAGATCCTCAGCGAGATATTTGTATTGTCCCCTTATATACTTATACATGGTTATTAGATCGCCCCTCAGTCGTCTTTTTTCTAGACTAAATAATCCTAATTTCGCTAATCTATCTGGGTATTGTAGTTCTCCCATCCCCTTTATTAATTTTGTTGCCCTCCTTTGTACTCTCTCTAGTTCCATTATATCCTTCCTGAGCACCGGTGCCCAAAACTGGACACAGTACTCCATGTTCATACCAAGTTCATAGACACCAAACACGTCTAGGTTATTTTTTTATCTAAGTGGTGAAAAAAAATTCCAAACTTTGCTTAAAAGAAATAAAATTGCACCATTTTCCGATACCCTTAGCGTCTATGTTTTCTGAGATATCGGGTTGGGTGAGGGCTAATTTTTTGCGTGCCGAGCTGACATTTTTAATGATACCACTTTTGTGCAGATACGTTCTTTTGATCGCCCGTTATTGCATTTTAACGCAATGTCGCGGCAACCAAAAAAACATAATTTTGGCTTTTGATTTTTTTTTCTCGCTATGCCGTTTAGCGACCATGTAAATTTTTTTGTTGCATTGAAAATAGCTGACATGTTCTGGCTTTGAAGTAGGCTCAGTGCCGAAGCCCACCTCAAAGCGGGGGATACTGCCAGCTGACGTACTATTCCGTCAGCTGACAGAAAGGGGTTAATGAACAATATGTTTCAGTTTAAAAAAAGAAAAAAAATGGCGTGGGCTCCCGCGCAATTTTCTGTGCCAGAAGGAGAAAGCCGACGTCCAGGGGGCCAATATTTGTAGCCTGGGAAGGGGGTAATACCCATGGCCCCTCCAAGCCTATGAATATCAGCCCGCAGCTGTCTGCGTAGCCTTTACTGGCTATTAAAATAGGGGGACCCCCCAAAAAAATAACGTCGGGTCCCCCTATATTTTATAGCCAGAAAGGCTACGCAGACAGCTGCGGGCTGATATTCATAGCCTAGAGAGGGGCCATGGGTATTGGCCCCCCTGGCTACAAATACCAGTTTGCAGCCGCCCCAAAAATGGCGCATCTGTGAGATGCGCCAATTCCGGCACTTAGCCCCTCACTTCCCACTCCCGAGTAGCGGTGGGATATGGGGTAATAAGGGGTTAATGTCACCTTGCTATTGTAAGGTGACATTAAGCTGGGCTAATAATGGAGAGGCGTCAATATGACGCCTATCCATTATTAATCCTATAGTAGTGAAAGAGTTAAAAAATAAAAGACACAGCCAGAAAAAAGTATTTTAATATTCTTAATTTAACCATACTTTCCATTATTCAGCGCCTGCAAAAAACGTAAAATAATAAACCGTATACTCACTTTCCACCGTACTCCAATTAATAATGAGGGCCCCACGATGATCTCCCCTATAGAACAGTGACATCGGGTGATGTCACTGCTCTATAGGACCTTCAGTGACACACTGACAGGAGACAATGGCTCCTGCAGTGCATCACTGAGAGGTTACTATAGTTCACTGGTCTCACTTTATGGCATTTGCTGCGTGGGAACTTTCTCACACAGCAATGCCAAAAGTGAGACTAGGGACTATTTTTTCACAGGGGCGTAGGAATACATTGTGGGGAATATATTGTGGAAGGATACCTTCCATCATTGTATTCCTGAAGCCCCTGGAGAGCGGTCGCATCAGCTGATGCTGCTGCTCTCCATGGGAGATCGTCGTTTTAATTGGATATCTGCGGATCAGGGAGTATAGTGTTTGTTTATTATTTTAATATTTTTTACAGGTGACACTGGCTTCGGGGATCAAAGTGACAAGTGATGGTGAGTATGTAATCTATGTTATATGTACTGTATGTCTATATGTATGTTGTATGTATGTATTGTATGTGGCATGCTGCATGTCATATGTTGCAAGTCGTATGTTGCATGTCGCATGGTGCATGTTGCATGCTGCATGTCACATGTTGTCACATGTTGCATGTCACATTTCGCATGTTGTCGCATGTCGCATGTTGTCACATGTTGCATGCTGCATGCTGCATGTCGCATGTTGTCACCCTTTTGAGCTAGTACAGCCATGAGTCTTCTTGAGAATGATGCAACAAGTTTTACACACCTGGATTTGGGGATCCTCTGCCATTCTTCCTTGTAGATCCTCTCCAGTTCCATCAGGTTGGATGATGAACGTTGGTGGACAGCCATTTTCAGGTCTCTCAAGAGATGCTCCATTGGGTTTAGGTCAGGGCTCTGGCTGGGCCAGTCAAGAGTGGTCACAGAGTTGTTCTGAAGCCACTCCTTTGTTATTTTAGCTGTGTGCTTAAGGTCATTGTCTTGTTGGAAGGTGATCCTTCAGCCAAGTCTGAGGTCCAGAGCATTCTGGAAGATTTTTTCATCCAGGATATCTCTGTACTTAGCCACATTCATGTTTCCTTCAATGACAACCAGTCGTCCTGTCTCTGCAGCTGAAAAACACCCCCATAGGCCGGAGTCACACATGCGAGAAACACGTCCGTGTCTCGCATGTGAAAAGCAAGCTCTGGCGCCGACACTTGGGAGCGGAGCGTGCGGCTCCATGTGTTGCTATGCGGCCGCAAACTCCGCTCCGAAGTGCCAGCGCCAGAGCTTGCTTTTCACATGCAAGACACGGATGTGTTTCTCGCATGTGTGACTCCGGCCATAGCATGATGCTGCCACCACCATGTTTCACTGTTGGGATTGTATTGGGCAGTTCATGAGCAGTGCCTGGTTTTCTCCACACATCCCGCTTAGAATTATCACCAAAAAGGTTTATCTTTGTCTCATCAAACCAGAGAATCTTATTTCTCATAGTCTGAGAGTCCTTCATGTATTTTTTTTTTTTTAGCAAACTCTGTGTGGGCTTTCATATGTCTTGCACTGAGGAGATGCTTCCGTCGGGCCACTCTGCCATAAAGGCCTGACTGGTGGAGGGGTGCAGTGATAGTTGACTTTGTGGAACCTTCTCCCATCTCCTTACTGCATCTCTGGAGCTCAGCCACAGTGATGTCGGGGTTCTTCTTTACCTCTCTCACCAAGGTTATTCTCCCACGATTGCTCAGTTTGGCTGGACTGCCAGGTTTAGGAAGACTTCTGGTGGTCCCAAACGTCTTCCATTTAAGGATTATGGAGGCCACTGTGCTCTTAGGAACCTTGAGTACTGCAGAAATTCTGTTGTAACCTCGGCCTGATGTGTGCCTTGCCACAATTCTGTCTCTGAGCTCCTTGGCCAGTTCCTTTGACCTCATGATTTTCCTTTGGTCTGACATTCACTGTGAGCTGTGAGGTCTTATTTAGACAGGTGTGAGTCGCCCACCAGGGCAATGGGGATACTCGGTACCGGGTTCCGGTGCTCTTAAAGTGGATGTCACGGTGGCTGCGACCCGGTCCGTGGCCCTGGGTGCTCACTTAAAAGGGGAAAAGTCTTTAAACCCTTCCCGACCTCCGCCGTACTATTACAGCAGAGGTCGGGTCCCCTGCTTTGATGTGGGCTCCATCCTGAGCCCACCTCAAAGCCGGGACATAGCGAAATCTCGATTCACCCGCCGCTATTAACCAGTTAAATGCCGCTGCCAAACGCTGACAGTGGCATTTAACCGGCGCTTCTGGCGGCACGGCCGGAAATGATTGCATCGCCGACCCCATCACATGATCAGGGGTCAGCAATGTGTCAGGATAGGAACCATAGAGGTCCTTGAGACCTCTATGGTTACTGATGCTTGCCTGCTGTGAGTGTCACCTTGTAGTCGGCGCTCATAGCAAGCCTGCAATTCAGCTACATAGCAGCGATCTGATGATCGCTGCCATGTAGCTGAGCCGATCGAGTTGTGCCAGCTTCTAGCCTCCCATGGAGGCTATTGAAGCATAGCAAAAGTTAAAAAAAAGTTTTAAAAAATATGAAAAAAATAAAAAATATATAAAAGTTTAAATCACCCCCTTTTGCCCCCTTCAAAATAAAACAATAAAAAAAAAATCAAACCTACACATATTTGGTATTGCCACATTCAGAATCACCTGGTCAATTAATAAAAAAAGGATTAATCTGATCGCTAAATGGCGTAGCGAGAAAAAAATTAGAAACGCAAGATTCACGTTGTTTTGGTCACCGCGACATTGCATTAAAATGTAATAACGGGCGATCAAAAGAACGTATCTGCACCAAAATAGTATTAATAAAAACGCCAGCTCGGCACGCAAAAAATAAGGCCTTACCCGACCCCAGATCACGAAAAATGGAAACGCTACGGGTATTGGAAAATTGCCCTTTTTTTTTTTTTTTGCAAGTTTGGATTTTTTTTTTTTACCACTTAGATAAAACGTAACCTAGACATGTTTGGTGTCTATGAACTCATAATGACCTGGTGAATCATAATAGTAGGTCAGTTTTAGCATTTACTGAACCTAGCAAAAAAGCCAAACAAAAAACAAGTGTGGGATTGCACTTTTTTTGCAATTTCACCGCACTTGGAATTGTTTTCCCTTTTTCTAGTACATGATATGCTAAAACTAATGATGTCATTGAAAAGTGCAACTTGTCCCACAAAAAACAAGCCCTCATATGGCTATAGTGACGGAAAAATAAAAAAGTTATGGCTCTGGGAAGGAGGGGAGTGAAAAACAAGAACGCAAAAATGGAAAAGTGCAAGGTCGTGTAGGGGTTAAAGGGAATTTGGTAATAAAGTTTATTCGTAATGCCACCTGTGGCTCTCGGTCAGGGGGACCGACGCTGGTTAAAGGGGTCCTCTGGGGTGATGCTGTTGCAGCAAGATGGTGAAGCTTCCCACAGGTGAAGCAGAGTCCCCAGAGCTCCCAAGGTTTATGGCAAGGATGCTGTATGCCGGAAAATAAGTGGAGTTATTAATTTTGTTGCCCTCCTTTGTACTCTTTCTAGTTCCATTATATCCTTCCTGAGCACCGGTGCCCAAAACTGGACACAGTACTCCATGTTCATACCAAGTTCATAGACACCAAACACGTCTAGGTTATTTTTTTATCTAAGTGGTGAAAAAAAATTCCAAACTTTGCTTAAAAGAAATAAAATTGCACCATTTTCCGATACCCTTAGCGTCTATGTTTTCTGAGATATCGGGTTGGGTGAGGGCTAATTTTTTGCGTGCCGAGCTGACATTTTTAATGATACCACTTTTGTGCAGATACGTTCTTTTGATCGCCCGTTATTGCATTTTAACGCAATGTCGCGGCAACCAAAAAAACATAATTTTGGCTTTTGATTTTTTTTTCTCGCTATGCCGTTTAGCGACCATGTAAATTTTTTTGTTGCATTGAAAATAGCTGACATGTTCTGGCTTTGAAGTAGGCTCAGTGCCGAAGCCCACCTCAAAGCGGGGGATACTGCCAGCTGACGTACTATTCCGTCAGCTGACAGAAAGGGGTTAATGAACAATATGTTTCAGTTTAAAAAAAGAAAAAAAATGGCGTGGGCTCCCGCGCAATTTTCTGTGCCAGAAGGAGAAAGCCGACGTCCAGGGGGCCAATATTTGTAGCCTGGGAAGGGGGTAATACCCATGGCCCCTCCAAGCCTATGAATATCAGCCCGCAGCTGTCTGCGTAGCCTTTACTGGCTATTAAAATAGGGGGACCCCCCAAAAAAATAACGTCGGGTCCCCCTATATTTTATAGCCAGAAAGGCTACGCAGACAGCTGCGGGCTGATATTCATAGCCTAGAGAGGGGCCATGGGTATTGGCCCCCCTGGCTACAAATACCAGTTTGCAGCCGCCCCAAAAATGGCGCATCTGTGAGATGCGCCAATTCCGGCACTTAGCCCCTCACTTCCCACTCCCGAGTAGCGGTGGGATATGGGGTAATAAGGGGTTAATGTCACCTTGCTATTGTAAGGTGACATTAAGCTGGGCTAATAATGGAGAGGCGTCAATATGACGCCTATCCATTATTAATCCTATAGTAGTGAAAGAGTTAAAAAATAAAAGACACAGCCAGAAAAAAGTATTTTAATATTCTTAATTTAACCATACTTTCCATTATTCAGCGCCTGCAAAAAACGTAAAATAATAAACCGTATACTCACTTTCCACCGTACTCCAATTAATAATGAGGGCCCCACGATGATCTCCCCTATAGAACAGTGACATCGGGTGATGTCACTGCTCTATAGGACCTTCAGTGACACACTGACAGGAGACAATGGCTCCTGCAGTGCATCACTGAGAGGTTACTATAGTTCACTGGTCTCACTTTATGGCATTTGCTGCGTGGGAACTTTCTCACACAGCAATGCCAAAAGTGAGACTAGGGACTATTTTTTCACAGGGGCGTAGGAATACATTGTGGGGAATATATTGTGGAAGGATACCTTCCATCATTGTATTCCTGAAGCCCCTGGAGAGCGGTCGCATCAGCTGATGCTGCTGCTCTCCATGGGAGATCGTCGTTTTAATTGGATATCTGCGGATCAGGGAGTATAGTGTTTGTTTATTATTTTAATATTTTTTACAGGTGACACTGGCTTCGGGGATCAAAGTGACAAGTGATGGTGAGTATGTAATCTATGTTATATGTACTGTATGTCTATATGTATGTTGTATGTATGTATTGTATGTGGCATGCTGCATGTCATATGTTGCAAGTCGTATGTTGCATGTCGCATGGTGCATGTTGCATGCTGCATGTCACATGTTGTCACATGTTGCATGTCACATTTCGCATGTTGTCGCATGTCGCATGTTGTCACATGTTGCATGCTGCATGCTGCATGTCGCATGTTGTCACCCT
This sequence comes from Ranitomeya imitator, assembly GCF_032444005.1. Classification (NCBI taxonomy): domain Eukaryota; kingdom Metazoa; phylum Chordata; class Amphibia; order Anura; family Dendrobatidae; genus Ranitomeya; species Ranitomeya imitator. The sequence goes on from NC_091289.1 coordinate 59,465,211, forward strand.
TTTGAGCTAGTACAGCCATGAGTCTTCTTGAGAATGATGCAACAAGTTTTACACACCTGGATTTGGGGATCCTCTGCCATTCTTCCTTGTAGATCCTCTCCAGTTCCATCAGGTTGGATGATGAACGTTGGTGGACAGCCATTTTCAGGTCTCTCAAGAGATGCTCCATTGGGTTTAGGTCAGGGCTCTGGCTGGGCCAGTCAAGAGTGGTCACAGAGTTGTTCTGAAGCCACTCCTTTGTTATTTTAGCTGTGTGCTTAAGGTCATTGTCTTGTTGGAAGGTGATCCTTCAGCCAAGTCTGAGGTCCAGAGCATTCTGGAAGATTTTTTCATCCAGGATATCTCTGTACTTAGCCACATTCATGTTTCCTTCAATGACAACCAGTCGTCCTGTCTCTGCAGCTGAAAAACACCCCCATAGGCCGGAGTCACACATGCGAGAAACACGTCCGTGTCTCGCATGTGAAAAGCAAGCTCTGGCGCCGACACTTGGGAGCGGAGCGTGCGGCTCCATGTGTTGCTATGCGGCCGCAAACTCCGCTCCGAAGTGCCAGCGCCAGAGCTTGCTTTTCACATGCAAGACACGGATGTGTTTCTCGCATGTGTGACTCCGGCCATAGCATGATGCTGCCACCACCATGTTTCACTGTTGGGATTGTATTGGGCAGTTCATGAGCAGTGCCTGGTTTTCTCCACACATCCCGCTTAGAATTATCACCAAAAAGGTTTATCTTTGTCTCATCAAACCAGAGAATCTTATTTCTCATAGTCTGAGAGTCCTTCATGTATTTTTTTTTTTTTAGCAAACTCTGTGTGGGCTTTCATATGTCTTGCACTGAGGAGATGCTTCCGTCGGGCCACTCTGCCATAAAGGCCTGACTGGTGGAGGGGTGCAGTGATAGTTGACTTTGTGGAACCTTCTCCCATCTCCTTACTGCATCTCTGGAGCTCAGCCACAGTGATGTCGGGGTTCTTCTTTACCTCTCTCACCAAGGTTATTCTCCCACGATTGCTCAGTTTGGCTGGACTGCCAGGTTTAGGAAGACTTCTGGTGGTCCCAAACGTCTTCCATTTAAGGATTATGGAGGCCACTGTGCTCTTAGGAACCTTGAGTACTGCAGAAATTCTGTTGTAACCTCGGCCTGATGTGTGCCTTGCCACAATTCTGTCTCTGAGCTCCTTGGCCAGTTCCTTTGACCTCATGATTTTCCTTTGGTCTGACATTCACTGTGAGCTGTGAGGTCTTATTTAGACAGGTGTGAGTCGCCCACCAGGGCAATGGGGATACTCGGTACCGGGTTCCGGTGCTCTTAAAGTGGATGTCACGGTGGCTGCGACCCGGTCCGTGGCCCTGGGTGCTCACTTAAAAGGGGAAAAGTCTTTAAACCCTTCCCGACCTCCGCCGTACTATTACAGCAGAGGTCGGGTCCCCTGCTTTGATGTGGGCTCCATCCTGAGCCCACCTCAAAGCCGGGACATAGCGAAATCTCGATTCACCCGCCGCTATTAACCAGTTAAATGCCGCTGCCAAACGCTGACAGTGGCATTTAACCGGCGCTTCTGGCGGCACGGCCGGAAATGATTGCATCGCCGACCCCATCACATGATCAGGGGTCAGCAATGTGTCAGGATAGGAACCATAGAGGTCCTTGAGACCTCTATGGTTACTGATGCTTGCCTGCTGTGAGTGTCACCTTGTAGTCGGCGCTCATAGCAAGCCTGCAATTCAGCTACATAGCAGCGATCTGATGATCGCTGCCATGTAGCTGAGCCGATCGAGTTGTGCCAGCTTCTAGCCTCCCATGGAGGCTATTGAAGCATAGCAAAAGTTAAAAAAAAGTTTTAAAAAATATGAAAAAAATAAAAAATATATAAAAGTTTAAATCACCCCCTTTTGCCCCCTTCAAAATAAAACAATAAAAAAAAAATCAAACCTACACATATTTGGTATTGCCACATTCAGAATCACCTGGTCAATTAATAAAAAAAGGATTAATCTGATCGCTAAATGGCGTAGCGAGAAAAAAATTAGAAACGCAAGATTCACGTTGTTTTGGTCACCGCGACATTGCATTAAAATGTAATAACGGGCGATCAAAAGAACGTATCTGCACCAAAATAGTATTAATAAAAACGCCAGCTCGGCACGCAAAAAATAAGGCCTTACCCGACCCCAGATCACGAAAAATGGAAACGCTACGGGTATTGGAAAATTGCCCTTTTTTTTTTTTTTTGCAAGTTTGGATTTTTTTTTTTTACCACTTAGATAAAACGTAACCTAGACATGTTTGGTGTCTATGAACTCATAATGACCTGGTGAATCATAATAGTAGGTCAGTTTTAGCATTTACTGAACCTAGCAAAAAAGCCAAACAAAAAACAAGTGTGGGATTGCACTTTTTTTGCAATTTCACCGCACTTGGAATTGTTTTCCCTTTTTCTAGTACATGATATGCTAAAACTAATGATGTCATTGAAAAGTGCAACTTGTCCCACAAAAAACAAGCCCTCATATGGCTATAGTGACGGAAAAATAAAAAAGTTATGGCTCTGGGAAGGAGGGGAGTGAAAAACAAGAACGCAAAAATGGAAAAGTGCAAGGTCGTGTAGGGGTTAAAGGGAATTTGGTAATAAAGTTTATTCGTAATGCCACCTGTGGCTCTCGGTCAGGGGGACCGACGCTGGTTAAAGGGGTCCTCTGGGGTGATGCTGTTGCAGCAAGATGGTGAAGCTTCCCACAGGTGAAGCAGAGTCCCCAGAGCTCCCAAGGTTTATGGCAAGGATGCTGTATGCCGGAAAATAAGTGGAGGACACAGAGTTGTAAAGTCTTTACCTGGTTTACTGGTGGTAGCAGTCTGCAGTCCAGGGTACCAGGCACAGGTGGTGATGTGGTCTGGCCGGCCTAGAGGCAGTGGTAGATCCCTCTCCCAGGTGAGGTCTGTAAGCCTGGGACAGGTGCCTGCATGGTGGGCAGTGTGAGCCATTTTACAGGGTCTCTATCATGACCCGGGCTCTTAAGATACTGCTTCACCCCAGACTTGGTGTGGGCAAGTGACCTACAGTCTAATGCCCTCCGGTTCTGCTATATGTCCTAGAGTACAACAAAGCCTCGGGCTCCTGGTGTCCGGTTTCTGCGCTTCAGCTCTGAGGGTGCCCGGTCACAGTTCCCCTCTGAGCCCCATGCTTTCTCCATTGTGCTCCATCCCTCTTTGGCTCCACACTTTCAACCCCTCGGGTTCTCCTCCTATCCCAGAGCTGCAGCTCAAAGCCTGGCTGCATGGCTCCGCCGTCTGCTCTTCACTCCTCAGTGTCTCTCACAAACTGCCTAACTTCTCCTCCAGACCAGGATATATCTATGTGAGGGGAGCTCCACTGAATCCGGGTTCAAAGCTCCCCCTTCTGGCCTGGATTCGGAATGTGTTGTGTGTGGGTGCCTTAACTGGTAAAGGAAACTTCCCTTGACCCCAAGCATGAAATTACCCTCCCTGATAGGAAGGCAACATCACTGTAACAACCGGTTACCTGGGGTGTTACAGGTGTGTGCCTTTCCAAATCAAGTCCTATCAGTTAATTAAACACAGCTGGACTCCAATGAAGGAGTAGAACCATTTCAATGAGGATCACAGCATGTGACTTTAAGGCCATGTGCACACGTTCAGTATTTTTTGCGTTTTTTTGCGTTTTTTTCGCTATAAAAACGTGATAAAAACACGAAAAAAATGCGAAAAAAACGCTTACATATGCCTCCTATTATTTACAGTGTATTCCGCATTTCTTGTGCAAATGTTGCATTTTTTTCCGTGAAAAAATCGCATTGCGGAAAAAAAAGCAACATGTTCATTAAATTTGCGGAATTGCGGGGATTCCGCACACCTAGGAATGCAGATTAGGTTCGGTTGGTACCCAGGGTGGAGGAGAGGAGACTTTCCTCCACGGACTGGGCACCATATAATTGGTAAAAAAAAAAGAATTAAAATAAAAAACAGTGATATACTCACCTTCGATGGTCCCGGAGTCTTCCCGCCTCTCAGCGGTGCACGCTGCCACTTCCATTCCTATAGATGGTGTGTGTCAAGGACCTGCGATGACGTCGCTGTCTTGTGATTGGTCGCGTGACCGCTCATGTGACCGCGACGTCATCGAAGGTCCTGCACACACACCATCTATAGGAACGGACGCCGCTGAGGAGATCGGCTGTCTGCAGGTGAGTATAACCATTTTTTTAATTTTTTTTAATTATTTTTAAACATTCTATCTTTTACTATTGATGGTGCATAGGCAGCATCTATAGTAAAAAGTTGGTCACACTTGTCAAACACTATGTTTGACAAGTGTGACCAACCTGTCAGTCAGTTTTCCAAGCGATGCTACAGATCGCTTGGAAAACTTTAGCATTCTGCAAGCTAATTTCGCTTGCAAAATGTAAAAAAAAAAAGGAAAAAAACGGGGAAAAAAACGCAAAAAAAAAATAAATGCAGATTTCTTGCAGAAAATTTCCGGTTTTCTTCAGGAAATTTCTGCAAGAAATCCTGACGTGTGCACATACCATAAATATGAGTGTCTGCACAAAGGGTCTGAATACTTATGACCCTGTGATATTTCAGTGACTGCAATGAAACAAAGAGTGAAAAATGTAAAAGGGTCTGAATACTTATCGTACCCACTGTATATTGGGCTGTTGGTTTGTATCAGGAGATTGATGGCTGGTCCATGCATTGTGCTCTGAATATGGAAAGCAGCCTCAGCGTGGCCTACTACTCCATCTATCCCTTGTCATGGTCATCAAAGAAGCACTCTTCCTCCTCCCATCAAAACTGTATCCTGTTAATATATTGGCATCATCATATTATATGGCACTATGTACTTATAATTGCTCATTTTGCTCTTCTAAGCAGCTAGCTCTTCTGTTTTCCATTAGGTCTATGAAATCACGTGATTAAAAATGGGGTGAATTTGGGTCCTAGGGTCGCTGCTGGAGAAGGCAGGAGTGGGGTGATGCTACAGGCTGCGGGTGTCCGATGCTTCTGCAGGTGTCCGCTGCTGCGGGGTTGCTCCTGAGATTTTGGTGCCGAGTTCTCCATCTGCGCATGCGAGTCCACCGCACAGGAAACCATGGAACTGCGGGGGCTCTGGCCTTTCACAAAATATCGACAGAGCCACCCGTAGCACAGGAGACGCCGGCAGCAGCAGCGGACACCCCCGCAGCACCGCTGGGCACCCCTGCAGCACCGGACACCCACAGCACCGCCAGGCACCCCCTCATCCCAGCCTGGAGCCTGCAGCAACGGTACTGGTAAGGTATATCTGCATTATAAGACGCAGCCCCATTTTCCCCAAAAAATTTTGGGGAAAAAAGTGCGTCTTATAATCCGAAAAATACGTATATTACAATATTCCGTCAGGACTCAGCGCAGTAATCTTGAATCAGGGGGATATCTATTTTTACAAAATTGATTAGTCTTACCAAGTTTTGGAAAAAATATTTACATTTTAGCATAAATTATAGTTTAAAGGAAATAAAGGTCGAACTTCGGTAAGAAGGCACAATGTTTCCTTTCCTGGAAGAAGTGCTACAGCAGTCACTCGTTCTACAATATTTTAGGCCGGCTTCTCACTCAGCGTATGAAAATACGGGCCGTATATTACGGCCGTAATACGCTGAAAAGTCCCGAAAATAGTGGTCCGTAGCTCCTCCGTAGGCAGGGTGTGTCAGGGTTTTGTCATATGTCAGTAGACACATATATGTATATATATTAATATTTTTTCCAGCGCTATACAGCTTGAAAGCCGGTAATTCAATTACCGGCTTTTTCTTTCTCCTTCCTAAAACCCGACATGATTTGAGACATGGTTTACATACAGTAAACCATGTCTTCTCTCCATTTTTTTTGCAGATTCCACACTACTAATGTCAGTAGTGTGTATCTGCAAAATTTGGCCGTTCTAGCTCTTAAAATAAAGGGTTAAATGGCGGAAAAAATTGGCGTGGGCTCCCGCGCAATTTTCTCCGCCAGAGTAGTAAAGCCAGTGACTGAGGGCAGATATTAATAGCCTGGAGAGGGTCCATGGTTATTGGCCCCCCCCTGGCTAAGGAGTTCCGCTAATGCAGGCTGCTCCTTGCTGCAAAACCCCGGGGAATGAGGCTAAATATAGATCAATGATCTATATTTAGCTTCATTTGCGGTGAGGCGCCCTCTGCTGGATGTTTATAGATCGTGGGAACTTTCCTAGAAAGCTTTCTAGGTAAGTTCCCACGATCTATGAACATCCAGCAGAGGGCGCCTCACCGCAAATGAAGCTAAATATAGATCATTGATCTATATTTAGCCTCATTCCCCGGGGTTTTGCAGCAAGGAGCAGCCTGCATTAGCGGAACTCCTTGCTGCAAAATGTTTTAACCCCTTCAGAAGGATTTACATCGTTGGACGTTACAGATCTGCGGAGGGTAAGTATATTGTTGGTTTATTATGTTTTTTTACTTACAGAACGAGGGTCTTCAGTGACTGGATTGGGCGTAGAATAAAATACTCCAACAACCATTGTTTTTATTTCATTAAAATAATTTTAAATAATGTGTTTGTGTTTTATTTAACCCTTTACTACAATTGGATTAATAATGGATAGGTGTCATAATTGACGCCTCTCCATTATTAATTAGGCTTAATGTCACCTTACAATAGCAAGGTGGCATTAACCCTTCATTACCCCATATCCCACCGCTACACGGGAATGGGAAGAGAGTGGCCAAGTGCCAGAATAGGCGCATCTTCCAGATGTGCCTTTTCTGGGGTGGCTGGGGGCAGGTGTTTTTAGCCAGGGGGGGGGCCAATAACCATGGACCCTCTCCAGGCTATTAATATCTGCCCTCAGTCACTGGCTTTACTACTCTGGCGGAGAAAATTGCGCGGGAGCCCACGCCAATTTTTTCCGCCATTTAACCCTTTATTTTAAGAGCTAGAACGGCCAAATTTTGCAGATACACACTACTGACATTAGTAGTGTGGAATCTGCAAAAAAAATGGAGAGAAGACATGGTTTACTGTATGTAAACCATGTCTCAAATCATGTCGGGTTTAGGAAGGAGAAAGAAAAAGCCGGTAATTGAATTGCCGGCTTTCAAGCTGTATAGCGCTGGAATAAATATTAATATATATACATATATGTGTCTCACTGACATATATATATATATATATATATATATATATATATACCTATTCATTGTGTACACATTTATTCTACCTATTGGACTGTAAGCTGTCAGTGTGATTTTACTGTACACCGCACTGAATTACCGGCTTTTCTCTCTAACAGCGCTGCGTATTTCTCGCAAGTCACACTGCTTGTCCGTGTGTAATCCGTATTTTTCACGCTTCCATAGACTTTCATTGGCGTATTTCTTGCGCAGTACGGTGACAAACGCAGCATGCTGCGATTTTGTACGGCCGTAGAAAGCCGTATAATACTGATCAGTAAAATACGGCAGATAGGAGCAGGGGCATAGAGAATAATTGTGCCGTATTTTTTGCGAGTTTTACGGACGTAGTTTCCGCGCTCTTACGTCCGTAAAACTCGCAAGTGTGAAGCCGGCCTTATTGGTATATTCAGTTTAGACTATTTTATATGTTATCGACATGATTCTAAATATGATAAAGTGAATGAGCCTGTGCAGCTGGAGCCACCTTGTGGTCACTGCTTCTGTAACTCGTGCACACATTATATTTTATGACCACATAATAATCTAATATACTGAGAAATATGCGACAGTCATAGGCAATTCCCCATAAAGTAAATGTGAGACATAGATATGCTGATTCATTTCAGACATATTAATGAAAAGAAATAGACATAAGCAGTAGAACTTGTCATAGATCAGAATCAGTCTAGGTTTTGCCTTAAAGCAACCTAACAATTTTTATTTCAGGGTGCAGGAGATATATATATATATGTATATATATATATATATATATATATATATATATATATATATATATATTTATATATATATATATATATATATATATATATATTTATGTCCTCCCTCCTGGTATGTCCTCCTTCCTGTTATATATGTTCCCCATCCTGTTATATATGTTCCCCATCCTGGTGTATATGTTCGCTATCCTGGTATGTATATATTTGTCCTCCAACCTGAGCACATCCTGGTATATATGTTCCCCATCCTTGTATATGGGTCCCTTATTCTGGGCCCCATCCTGGTATATACTGTATGTTCCCCTTCCTGGTATGTGCCCCCCATTCTGCCACTGTTCTTTAATCCATAGCAAAAAAAAAAAAAAAGGATGACACTCACCTTCTCTCTGCTACATTGCTACGCAGCGACCTCTTCTGTAACTGGCAGCTGATTTTAGCATGCAAGCGACAGGAACGCATGATGTCAATGCCATGCGCCCCCAGTCATGTGAATGCCAACATTAGCTGTTGGCCTCTGATTGATTGGCAGCATCTATTGCAGCGCACTGACCCAGAGGACGTCTCTGCCACAATAAATTTCAGCTGGATGTGCGTCTAATGATGCACATCCAGCTAAAGTTTGCGCTGGCGTCAGTAGGTCCCTCACATGCATGGGCCTGGTCACGACCTCTGCGACCGAAATTGTTATACCCTGGACTATATCTATAACATGGGGGAAATCCACTACTATGTCTACAGGAAAGAATGGCTCTACATCAATATAGAAAGAGATTGTCTTCTGTAAGAGCGGTCAGACTATAGAGGTTAGTAGTGTGAATTGTGTAGAGGAGGTGCCTGGATACCTTTTTTGAGTGTAATATATTAAACGTTCTAATCATTAGATTAAAAAGATAGGTTTTTGATCAAGAGATTTATTCTTTTTATCGTATTTGGAGTCAGATACGTTTTTTTTTTGCCCTAAGGTGTAGAAAACTGTCTTTTGTCTCACAGGTTTGTCCTTCTTCAATATGGGATACGCTACAGGACTTGTGTCTTTTTTCTAGCTGTACTAACAATTATTATAATTATTATTTATTTATATAGCACCATTAATTCCATGGTGCTGTACATAAGAAGGGGGTTACATACAGAGTTATAGATAACGTTTACAGTAAACAGGTTTACAGTGACGGACTGGTACAGAGGGGAGAGGACAATGTTACTAAATGGGTAGTAGAAGTTATAGATACATTGCATGTATACAAATTTTATGCTGCAGCTCAATTCCTTGGTTTTGCTGTTCTTTTTTGTACTTTGTACAAAAAGGGGTGTGGCTCCATTTTTTGAGCTAGGCATTTTATTTATATAGCTTTCGATTGCCAGGTGCTGACCAGTCGGCCTCCGGTCCTGCTCTACCCCATCTATATTGTGGTCATCTGACACAAGGGGAGGTTTTACTACTAAAGGATAAGATTGCTCCAATTGGGGTACACCTTGTCGTGCTAGGATGGCTTTTATGCTTTTTTAAAATCAAAAACAGTGTTTATTAAGTTCCTTATGTTATTTATATGTCCTATTACAATTTACTTACAGCAGGGTGTATGCTCATTTTCTTTCTTTCTTAGGTTTTGTTTGCTTAATAAGAATAGTTGTTGGATTTTATGTACACAATACTATAGGTGCTTAGTCCTGCCTTTCAGTGTGTGCATGGTCATTCGGGATTTCCACCCTGAATTGACAGCTGAAACTGGTGCATTGTAGAAGTGGAGTTACCACTGAATAAGGACATTCAATAGAGCAATAATTGGTGAGAACTATTAAGGGAAAACAATTCCATTTAGCTTGGGGCTGCCTAAGGAATCAGACATGTGAAATGCACTTTGAGCCGACTGTCAGAACACACACTGTTCAGGTTTCCAAGTTCAAGCAACACCTTCCTGGAGTGCTCCCTCTCCAGGTACATACTGAACACTGAAAAGCTCTGGCCTTCAGCCATTTAAGCCCAGACCTTGTGACTCCTCCATCATGTGACTGATCACATGATCCTGACATCACACAGGTCCTATCAGGACCCTGCAGGTGGACATTCGGTGGACGCCCTCCCATCCGCTCTATGGAGGTCCTCTAAAACCAGCCCGTAACAGAACTCTCATTGAATCCTCTCAACACATTACAATTAAACTTTCATATATTATAGATTCATTATCCACCAACTGAAATTTGTCAGGTCTTTTATTGTTTTAATACTGATGATTTTGGCATACAACTCCTGATAACCCAAAAAACCTGTCTCAATAAATTAGCATATTTCACCCATCCAATCAAATAAAAGTGTTTTTTAATAACAAACAAAAAAACCAACAAATAATAATGTTCAGTTATGCACTCAATACTTGGTCGGGAATCCTTTGGCAGAAATGACTGCTTCAATGCGGCGTGGCATGGAGGCAATCAGCCTGTGACACTGCTGAGATGTTATGGAGGTCCAGGATGCTTCAATAGCGGCCTTAAGCTCATCCAGAGTGTTGGGTCTTGCGTCTCTCAACTTTCTCTTCACAATATCCCACAGATTCTCTATGGGGTTCAGGTCAGGAGAGTTGGCAGGCCAATTGACCACAGTAATACCATGGTCAGTAAACCATTTACCAGTGGTTTTGGCACTGTGAGCAGGTGCCAGGTCGTGCTGAAAAATGAAATCTTCATCTCCATAAAGCATTTCAGCCGATGGAAGCATGAAGTGCTCCAAAATCTCCTGATAGCTAGCTGCATTGACCCTGCCCTTGATGAAACACAGTGGACCAACACCAGCAGCTGACATGGCACCCCACACCATCACTGACTGTGGGTACTTGACACTGGACTTCAGGCATTTTGGCATTTCCTTCTCCCCAGTCTTCCTCCAGACTCTGGCACCTTGATTTCCGAATGACATGCAAAATTTGCTTTCATCAGAAAAAAGTACTTGGGACCACTTAGCAACAGTCCAGTGCTGCTTCTCTGTAGCCCAGGTCAGGCGCCTCTGCCGCTGTTTATGGTTCAAAAGTGGCTTTACCTGGGGAATGCGGCACCTGTAGCCCATTTCCTGCACACGCCTGTGCACGGTGGCTCTGGATGTTTCCACACCAGACTCAGTCCACTGCTTCCTCAGGTTCCCCAAGGTCTGGAATCGGTCCTTCTCCACAATCTTCCTCAGGGTCCGGTCTCCTCTTCTCGTTGTACAGCGTTTTCTGCCACATTGTTTCCTTCCAACAGACTTACCATTGAGGTGCCTTGATACAGCACTCTGGGAACAGCCTATTTGTTGAGAAATTTCTTTCTGGGTCTTACCCTCTTGCTTGAGGGTGTCAATGATGGCCTTCTTGACATCTGTCAGGTCGCTAGTCTTACCCATGATGGGGGTTTTGAGTAATGAACCAGGCAGGGAGTTTATAAAAGCCTCAGGTATCTTTTGCATGTGTTTAGAGTTAATTAGTTGATTCAGAAGATTAGGGTAATAGGTCGTTTAGAGAACCTTTTCTTGATATGCTAATTTATTGAGACAGGTTTTTTGGGTTATCAGGAGTTGTATTGCCAAAATCATCAGTATTAAAACAATAAAAGACCTGACAAATTTCAGTTGGTGGATAATGAATCTATAATATATGAAAGTTTAATTGTAATCATTACATTATGGTAAATAATGAAATTTAACACTATATGCTAATTTTTTGAGAAGGACCTGTATATATATATATATATATATATATATATATATAAGCACAAGCAGTAAATATAGAGCAGACATGATTGTATTTTATACCTTTCAATGAGGAATGCAGAAACCCATGCGTATGTTACAGAAACCCAAATCACATGTAGAGAATGGAGTATTCCATTGCAAACATTTCTGCAACCAATCTGCCACATTTGAACATTCGCTTGGAAGTATCATCAAACTAGAGGAAAGCCTCACTATTGACATCACTATTTAGCGCACAGCAGCAGAATATGCGTAGAACCTGGAAAAGTGTTCAGAAATATATACTGTACAGTTTCCATAGATTTCTATGGGACATATATAGCCAAAAATGTTGTTTTATTGTGCACAACAGCAAACATATTTAATGGAAGTAAAGTGGATAAAGGTCCAACAGTATCTACATACAAAGAAAATGAAATAGATCCATTGAACAAATGTTAGGGCTAGCGGAACGCACCGAGTAAATATAGACGTTTATTATAATTGGTGCGTTCGCAGCCCGGGGTCCACCGTGCAGGAGGAACCTGCTGCTAGTGACTCGTGGCACTGTTTGGCAGAGAGACTAGCTCTGTTACTTCACAGAGTAGCCGTGAAAGAAAAGCACTGTGCCCTGTTAGCCTCACCTGAGCACAAGCTTACTGCCGAACTGATAGCAGTCAGTGGTAATGCAAACACGCAATCTCCTCACCGGAGGTGCCGGTGTTCTAGGGGCTTATTTCAGCCAGGTCCCTGAATACAATCACTCAATCTCCTTACCGGAGGTGCCGGTATTCTAGGGGCTAATTTCAGCCGGGTCCCTGAATACATTCATACAATCTCCACACCGGAGGTGCCGGTATTCTAGGGGCTTATTTCAGCCGGGTCCCTGAATACATTCACACATAACCACACTGGCGCAAAGGACATACTTGGATTGATACTAACGCATGGCCGTGCGGTCATGCGAACCTTTTATAGCTGCAGCAAGAACAGGACCTTCCCAGAAGGACCAATGGGAGTCTGCCACAGAAGTTGAGCACCTTCAGGACCTTCCGTGAGAACCAATGGGATTAGCTGCAGTATCCAAGCATGTGACCCTTGATCTCCAACGAGAGATCTTACCCTGGGCATGCTAAGAAGGGGAAAAGCAGGACTTAGTCCCAAAAACGTCTGCTCGCCGCTGCCCAGTACTGGCTACAATGGCAGAAGCTGGAAAGGCAGCAGTGACCCTTTGCACAGAGTCAGACTGAGCAAGACGCTGAGACCGACGTCTCCGCTGAGCAGACTCCACTGCAGCAGGAGAAGAATGGGAGACCGCAGCGGAGACGACTCAAGATTCCCCCTGTGCAGAGGCGGGAACTCGACCCCTAACAACAAATATCAACTGTTTTGCAACTGTATCGGAAACCTTTTTGACAATATACAGTACAGACACACACCTTCTCATTTAAAGATTTTTCTGTATTTTCATGACTATGAAAATTGTACATTCACACTGAAAAATCTTTAAATGAGAAGGTGTGTCCAAACTTTTGGTCTGTACTGTATGTTCACTTGTCTTACATTTATAAGGTCGGGCTTTGAAACTGAATGTGATGGGAACCTAGCCTAAGTGACTTATCACAGTGCCAGAAGAAGTCTATTATTGAAGAAATCTAGTCTTAGCTAGTCATAAAGAATTCATGCTTGTATGTTCCTGGAGGATATTCATAACTGCTACAATTTCCTGACCAAGTAGTTCATAGCTCATTTATTTGCTGTTCTGAAAAATTCCATTAATACCTTCTTAGGTTACATTTTACTGTGTGTTCACAAAATATGCCATGAAATGCTTTTGAAATATACAGCAAATATGTTTATTTGCTATTATTATTGGCCCTAAAAATGTCCTATTGGCATATGTATTGGCAGTGGCACAATATTGTACTGTATTTACAATTAGAATAATGGGGAAACATATCAGCAAAGGCCGTATAACTGCATGCAATCATAATAAATAATTTCAGGTGTATAGACCAAATATACATTAGTCTGGAGGGGAGGGAACTACTGTGGTAAGGAAGAGCTCTACTGTAACTAATGCATGAATTAGCTGCTTTTATTAATTGTGAAAAATGATCTGTACATGCTACGCTTTTCCCCATCCATATTAACAAGATAGACTTTATGATGAAAATGTGTTAAATACCTGTCCCAGGTATCCTGGATTCCACTTCCTTCTCCTGGCTCTGAAGCCCTCTGTTGTGCTCCACGTTGGGTTTTGCAGGTTGCCTGATATAGATCAATGACATCATCTCTGTAGACCTATTTAAGGCCCATTGTCACATACACACTTGAGATTTTGATTTCGGTGTTCCTAGTTTGGTGCGCTCTATTATCTGTACTACTGTTTCAATGCACATCCAACCCTGCAGTGTTTCACTCCATCTGTCAGTCTGTACCTGAGTTTCCAGGTAGTCCTATTCCCCAGGATTCCACGTGTCCTCTGGAAGGTGCACCGTCTGGGGTTCGTGTATCCACCCGGACCAGACTTGTGAGCCCTTACAAAATTGATTGTTAAATTCTTTCCTATTGAGTGAAAATCAATGTGTTTCAAGATCGAACCATTGTCTTCATCAGGCCAATTTGTCAGTATGGTTTGGGAGGAGTGTAGTATATAATGAAAAGTTTTCACAATATATAAATGTGAATTTTAGAAACGGACTCCTGGAGGATCCAGTCAAGAGGTGGGCAGCAGCAAACTCCCACTGCCTACTACATAGGTATTGTAGGTCCTGAACACAACAGCTCTGATGGTTTAGTGCTTGCAGTCTGGTGCCCTATGCTAAGCTCTATTTTTTACAGTATTTTTTATGAGTAATGCATAAGTAGGGCACTGCTGTGAATATTGAAAAAAATGTGTTGTTGCTAGGGTTTAGCGAATTTTTCAAAATTCGGTTCCAATTAGGATCTGCTGCGAATATTGTTTTTGCAATATTTGCCGAACACAGCCAAACATAATTGGCATCATTGGGAGTAGAAATGAATGAGTATGTTCGGAATCGATCATCAAACATAAATTTGGCATGAATAGTGTTATGGCTGGCAATCAGGCAACACAGCGTGCAGTAATCAGCGCACATACAGAGATCTGGCAATAACCAAAAACAATAGGACGAGCTCTGAGACGTGGAATCTCTGTAGACTGCAGTACCTGATCTATCCTCACACAACTATAAGCAGCAGTGGATTGCGCCTATCACTACCTATGCAACTCGGCACTGCCTGAGGAGCTGACTAGCCTGAAGATAGAAATACAAGCCTGACTTACCTCAGAGAAATACCCCAAAGGAATAGGCAGCCCCCCACATATAATGACTGTTAGCAAGATGAAAAGACAAACGTAGGAATGAAATAGATTCAGCAAAGTGAGGCCCGATATTCTAGACAGAGCGAGGATAGCAAAGAGAACTATGCAGTCTACAAAAAACCCTAAAATGAAAACCACGCAAAGGGGCAAAAAGACCCACCGTGCCGAACTAACAGCACGGCGGTGCACCCCTTTGCTTCTCAGAGCTTCCAGCAAAAGTTAATAGCAAGCTGGACAGAAAAAACAGAAAACAAACTAGAAGCACTTATCTAGCAGAGCAGCAGGCCCAAGGAAAGATGCAGTAGCTCAGATCCAACACTGGAACATTGACAAGGAGCAAGGAAGACAGACTCAGGTGGAGCTAAATAGCAAGGCAGCCAACGAGCTCACCAAAACACCTGAGGGAGGAAGCCCAGAGACTGCAATACCACTTGTGACCACAGAAGTGAACTCAGCCACAGAATTCACAACAGTACCCCCCCCTTGAGGAGGGGTCACCGAACCCTCACCAGAACCCCCAGGCCAACCAGGATGAGCCACATGAAAGGCACGAACAAGATCTGGGGCATGGACATCAGAGGCAAAAACCCAGGAATTATCTTCCTGAGCATAACCCTTCCATTTGACCAGATACTGGAGTTTCCGTCTAGAGACACGAGAATCCAAAATCTTCTCCACAATATACTCCAATTCCCCCTCCACCAAAACAGGGGCAGGAGGCTCCACAGATGGAACCATAGGTGCCACGTATCTCCTCAACAACGACCTATGGAATACATTATGTATGGAAAAGGAGTCTGGGAGGGTCAGACGAAAAGACACCGGATTGAGAATCTCAGAAATCCTATACGGACCAATAAAACGAGGTTTAAATTTAGGAGAGGAAACCTTCATAGGAATATGACGAGAAGATAACCAAACTAGATCCCCAACACGAAGTCGGGGTCCCACACGGCGTCTGCGATTAGCGAAAAGCTGAGCCTTCTTCTGGGACAAGGTCAAATTGTCCACTACCTGAGTCCAGATCTGCTGCAACCTGTCCACCACAGAATCCACACCAGGACAGTCCGAAGACTCAACCTGTCCTGAAGAGAAACAAGGATGGAACCCAGAATTGCAGAAAAATGGAGAGACCAAGGTAGCCGAGCTGGCCCGATTATTAAGGGCGAACTCAGCCAACGGCAAAAATGACACCCAATCATCCTGGTCAGCGGAAACAAAACATCTCAGATATGTTTCCAAGGTCTGATTGGTTCGTTCGGTCTGGCCATTAGTCTGAGGATGGAAGGCCGAGGAGAAAGATAGGTCAATGCCCATCCTACCACAAAAGGCTCGCCAGAACCTCGAGACAAACTGGGAACCTCTGTCAGAAACAATATTCTCAGGAATGCCATGTAAACGAACCACATGCTGGAAGAACAAAGGCACCAAATCAGAGGAGGAAGGCAATTTAACCAAGGGCACCAGATGGACCATTTTAGAAAAGCGATCACAGACCACCCAAATGACCGACATTTTTTGAGAAACGGGAAGGTCAGAAATGAAATCCATCGAAATATGTGTCCAAGGCCTCTTCGGGACCGGCAAGGGCAAAAGCAACCCACTGGCACGTGAACAGCAGGGCTTAGCCCTAGCACAAATTCCACAGGACTGCACAAAAGCACGCACATCCCGTGACAGAGATGGCCACCAGAAGGATCTAGCAACCAACTCCCTGGTACCAAAGATTCCTGGATGACCGGCCAGCACCGAACAATGAAGTTCAGAGATAACTTTACTAGTCCACCTATCAGGGACGAACAGTTTCTCGGCCGGACAACGATCAGGTTTATTAGCCTGAAATTTCTGCAACACTCTCCGCAAATCAGGGGAGATGGCAGACACAATGACTCCTTCCTTGAGGATACTCGCCGGCTCAGATAACCCCGGAGAGTCGGGCACAAAACTCCTAGACAGAGCATCCGCCTTCACATTTTTAGAGCCCGGAAGGTATGAAATCACAAAATCAAAACGAGCAAAAAATAACGACCAACGGGCCTGTCTAGGATTCAAGCGCTTGGCAGACTCAAGATAAGTAAGGTTCTTATGATCAGTCAATACCACCACGCGATGCTTAGCACCCTCAAGCCAATGACGCCACTCCTCGAATGCCCACTTCATGGCCAGCAACTCTCGGTTGCCCACATCATAATTACGCTCAGCAGCAGAAAATTTCCTGGAAAAGAAAGCACATGGTTTGAACACTGAGCAACCAGAACCTCTCTGTGACAAAACCGCCCCTGCACCAATCTCAGAAGCATCAACCTCGACCTGGAACGGAAGAGAAACATCAGGTTGACACAACACAGGGGCACAGCAAAAACGACGCTTCAACTCCTGAAAAGCTTCCACGGCAGCAGAAGACCAATTAACCAAATCAGCACCCTTCTTGGTCAAATCGGTCAATGGTCTGGCAATGCTAGAAAAATTACAGATGAAGCGACGATAAAAATTAGCAAAGCCCAGGAATTTCTGCAGACTTTTTAGAGATGTCGGCTGAGTCCAATCCTGGATGGCCTGAACCTTAACCGGATCCATCTCGATAGTAGAAGGGGAAAAGATGAACCCCAAAAATGAAACTTTCTGCACACCGAAGAGACACTTTGATCCCTTCACGAACAGGGAATTAGCACGCAGTACCTGGAAAACCATTCTGACTTGCTTCACATGAGACTCCCAATCATCTGAGAAGATCAAAATGTCATCCAAGTAAACAATCAAGAATTTATCCAGATACTCACGGAAAATGTCATGCATAAAAGACTGAAAAACAGATGGAGCATTGGCAAGTCCGAACGGCATCACCAGATACTCAAAATGACCCTCGGGCGTATTAAATGCCGTTTTCCATTCATCTCCCTGCCTGATTCTCACCAGATTATACGCACCACGAAGATCAATCTTAGTAAACCAACTAGCCCCCTTAATCCGAGCAAACAAGTCAGAAATCAATGGCAAGGGATACTGAAACTTAACAGTGATCTTATTAAGAAGGCGGTAATCAATACACGGTCTTAGCGAACCATCCTTCTTGGCTACAAAAAAGAACCCTGCTCCCAATGGTGACGACGATGGGCGAATATGTCCCTTCTCCAGGGACTCCTTCACATAACTGCGCATAGCGGTGTGTTCAGGTACGGACAAATTAAATAAACGACCCTTAGGGAATTTACTACCAGGAATCAAATCGATAGCACAATCACAATTCCTATGCGGAGGTAGGGCATCAGACTTGGACTCTTCAAATACATCCTGAAAGTCCGACAAGAACTCTGGGATGTCAGAAGGAATGGATGACGAAATAGACAAAAATGGAACATCACCATGTACTCCCTGACAACCCCAGCTGGTTACCGACATAGAGGTCCAATCCAATACTGGATTATGGGTTTGTAGCCATGGCAACCCCAACACGACCACATCATGCAAATTATGCAGTACCAGAAAGCGAATAACTTCTTGATGTGCAGGAGCCATGCACATGGTCAGCTGGGCCCAGTACTGAGGCTTATTCTTGGCCAAAGGTGTAGCATCAATTCCTCTCAACGGAATAGGACACCGCAAAGGCTCCAAGAAAAATCCACAACGTTTAGCATAATCCAAATCCATCAGATTCAGGGCAGCGCCTGAATCCACAAACGCCATGACAGAATACGACGACAAAGAGCACATTAAGGTAATGGACAAAAGGAATTTGGACTGTACAGTACCAATAACGGCAGAGCTATCGAACCGCCTAGTGCGTTTAGGACAATTAGAAATAGCATGAGTAGAATCACCACAATAGAAACACAGTCTGTTCAGACGTCTGTGTTCTTGCCGTTCTACTTTAGTCATAGTCCTGTCGCACTGCATAGGCTCAGGTTTACTCTCAGACAATACCGCCAGATGGTGCACAGATTTACGCTCGCGCAAGCGACGACCGATCTGAATGGCCAAGGACATAGACTCATTCAAACCAGCAGGCATAGGAAATCCCACCATTACATCCTTAAGAGCTTCAGAGAGACCCTTTCTGAACAAAGCCGCTAGTGCAGATTCATTCCACAGAGTGAGTACTGACCACTTCCTAAATTTCTGACAATATACTTCTACATCATCCTGACCCTGGCATAAAGCCAGCAGATTTTTCTCAGCCTGATCCACTGAATTAGGCTCATCGTAAAGCAATCCCAGCGCCTGGAAAAATGCATCAACATTACTCAATGCAGAATCTCCTGGTGCAAGAGAAAACGCCCAGTCCTGTGGGTCGCCGCGCAAAAAAGAAATAATAATCAAAACCTGTTGAATAGGATTACCAGAAGAATGAGGTTTCAAGGCCAAAAATAGCTTACAATTATTTCTGAAGCTCAGGAACTTAGTTCTGTCACCAAAAAACAAATCAGGAATCGGAATTCTTGGTTCTAGCATCGATTTCTGATCAATAGTATCTTGAATCTTTTGTACATTTACAACGAGATTATCCATTGAGGAGCACAGAGCCTGAATATCCATGTCCACAGCTGTGTCCTGAAGCACTCTAATGTCTAGGGGAAAAAAAAGACTGAAGACAGAGCTAAGAAAAAAAAATGATGTCAGGATTTCTTTTTTCCCTCTATTGGGAATCATTGGTGTGGCTCCTTGTACTGTTATGGCTGGCAATCAGGCAACACAGCGTGCAGTAATCAGCGCACATACAGAGATCTGGCAATAACCAAAAACAATAGGACGAGCTCTGAGACGTGGAATCTCTGTAGACTGCAGTACCTGATCTATCCTCACACAACTATAAGCAGCAGTGGATTGCGCCTATCACTACCTATGCAACTCGGCACTGCCTGAGGAGCTGACTAGCCTGAAGATAGAAATACAAGCCTGACTTACCTCAGAGAAATACCCCAAAGGAATAGGCAGCCCCCCACATATAATGACTGTTAGCAAGATGAAAAGACAAACGTAGGAATGAAATAGATTCAGCAAAGTGAGGCCCGATATTCTAGACAGAGCGAGGATAGCAAAGAGAACTATGCAGTCTACAAAAAACCCTAAAATGAAAACCACGCAAAGGGGCAAAAAGACCCACCGTGCCGAACTAACAGCACGGCGGTGCACCCCTTTGCTTCTCAGAGCTTCCAGCAAAAGTTAATAGCAAGCTGGACAGAAAAAACAGAAAACAAACTAGAAGCACTTATCTAGCAGAGCAGCAGGCCCAAGGAAAGATGCAGTAGCTCAGATCCAACACTGGAACATTGACAAGGAGCAAGGAAGACAGACTCAGGTGGAGCTAAATAGCAAGGCAGCCAACGAGCTCACCAAAACACCTGAGGGAGGAAGCCCAGAGACTGCAATACCACTTGTGACCACAGAAGTGAACTCAGCCACAGAATTCACAACAGAATAGCATACCAATATGACACGAATGTGGCAAATTCAGATTCCGCGACCGACTCCGAACATATTCGCTCAACTCTAGTTGTTACCACTAAGGACACTGCTGTTACGTTTGAGTTATTCCCACCTTCAATCTTCAAGAGTGCATCGCTCCCCTGTCTTCTGGCTTCCTGGGGGGGATTGTTATGATCTGGTGGTTTAGGAACAACATGAGACAAGCTCTGAAGGAGGTGGTATCTGTACTGACCGCAAACCCTGAACCTAGCAGCGCAACTAAAAATAGCCGTGGGGGGCACCTGACGCTCCCTAGACCCCTCGGCACAGCCTAAGATCTAACTTCCCCTAAAGATGGAAACAGGAAACCTATCTTGCCTCAGAGAAAATCCCCAAAGGAAAGATAGCCCCCCACAAATATTGACGGTGAGAGGAGGGGAAAATAACATACGCAGAAATGAAATCAGATTTTAGCATAGGAGGCCAGTCTAGCTTGATAGATAGGACAGGAAAGGATACTGTGCGGTCAGTATAAAAGCTACAAAACAATCCACAAAGAGTTTACAAAATCTCCACACCTGACTAAAGGTGTGGAGGGTAAATCTGCTTCCCAGAGCTTCCAGCTAACAGTAAAAATCCATACTGACAAGCTGGACAAATATAGAATGCACAGAACAATAAGTCCACAACATGTGGACTGAAATGAGCAAAGCCAGAACTTATCTTTGCAGAACTGGTCAGGAAACCAGGAGAATCCAAGCAGAGATGTGAATCCAGCCAGGAACATTGACAAGTGGCAAAGGCTGAAGAAAGAGCCAGACTTAAATAGCGGACAATAAGTGGAGGCAGCTGATGACAGCTAACTCCAAGGAGCAGCCATACCACTAGAAACCACAAGAGGGAGCCCAAGAGCAGAACTCACAAAAGTGCCACTTACAACCACCGGAGGGAGCCCAAGAGCGGAATTCACAACAGGGGATACGCTTCTCTTGATTGACATGCGATGATTGACATTCCATACTGTAATTAGAACCTGCACTGCAGCACAGGAGGAGCGAGGAGGGGGGGCGGGGGATCAAGCTGCCTGGATTCAGAGATTTGGCAAGCTTCAGAGCAGCACTTGAAAACTATAATGCAAAAAGCTTGCAAGCGTGCGCTCCTTGTCTAGAAAACGGACTGCCTCCTATACAATGCAGAAGTCTCTGGTAACCTAGGCAATGAGCAGTAATCTATAGAAATAAAAATCCATTCGTCCTTGAGAATAGGGAGGATTTTTAGTAATAGGTAAATTACAGTGTTAATTGTTTTTACAAATGCTTTGAAATTTTACCTATTTAACAAAATGAGACAACCCCTTTAAGGTCGGCGCTACTGACTTCTGAGTGTGAGGGAGAACTGATGTTACTACTGGAGGATGAGGGAAGACCATGGTGTGACTATTAGGAATCTGGGAGACATAAATTGTACTAATTTTAAAGGTGGGGTCTACATTGACTATTTAGGAAAGGTACTGCTGCGACATCCATGGGATAGGGAAAGGCAATCCTGTGACTAATGATGTAGATAAGCACTACGGTGACTGTTGGAGGAAAGGTGTCAAACTGTAAATTCTAAGGTTAGAGGTAGACCCGGATGTCATTACTCTTGCAAGGGAGAGTACTATTCTGACTAGTGGGAGTACAGGGATAAAGATTTTGTAACCACTAGGAGCACTACTGTGACTATTGAGTTAAAGAAGGCACTGCGGCAACTACTAGGAGAAATGAGGCACTACTGTTATTACTAGGAGAAAGGAGGCACTACTGTTATTACTAGGAGAAAGGAGGCACTACTGTGATTACAAGGAGAAATGAGGCACTGCTGTTATTACTAGGAGAAAGGAGGCACTACTGTGATTACAAGGAGAAAGGAGGCACTGCTGTGAGTACTAGGAGAAATGAGGCACTGCTGTGAGTACTAGGAGAAATGAGGCACTGCTGTGATTACTAGGAGAAAGTATCCACTGCTGTGAGTACAAGGAGAAAGGAGCACTGCTGTGAGTACAAGGAGAAAGGAGCACTGCTGTGAGTACTAGGAGAAAGGAGCACTGCTGTGAGTTCTAGGAGAAAGGAGCACTGCTGTGAGTACAAGGAGAAAGGAGCACTGCTGTGATTACTAGGAGAAAGGATCCACTGCTGTGAGTACAAGGAGAAAGGAGCACTGCTCTGAGTACTAGGAGAAAGGAGCACTGCTGTGAGTACAAGGAGAAAGGAGCACTGCTGTGATTACTAGGAGAAAGGAGCACTGCTCTGAGTACTAGGAGAAAGGAGCACTGCTGTGAGTACAAGGAGAAAGGAGCACTGCTGTGATTACTAGGAGAAAGGATCCACTGCTGTGAGTACAAGGAGAAAGGAGCACTGCTGTGAGTACAAGGAGAAAGGAGCACTGCTGTGAGTACTAGGAGAAAGGAGCACTGCTGTGAGTACAAGGAGAAAAGAGCACTGCTGTGAGTACAAGGAGAAAGGAGCACTGCTGTGAGTACTAGGAGAAAGGAGCACTGCTGTGATTACTAGGAGAAAGGATCCACTGCTGTGAGTACAAGGAGAAAGGAGCACTGCTGTGAGTACAAGGAGAAAGGAGCACTGCTGTGAGTACAAGGAGAAATGAGCACTGCTGTGAGTACAAGGAGAAAGGAGCA
Organism: Ranitomeya imitator; assembly: GCF_032444005.1. Taxonomy (NCBI): domain Eukaryota; kingdom Metazoa; phylum Chordata; class Amphibia; order Anura; family Dendrobatidae; genus Ranitomeya; species Ranitomeya imitator. Next base: position 59,488,269 of record NC_091289.1, read on the forward strand.
CTGCTGTGAGTACTAGGAGAAAGGAGCACTGCTGTGAGTACTAGGAGAAAGGAGCACTGCTGTGAGTACAAGGAGAAAGGAGCACTGCTGTGAGTACAAGGAGAAAGGAGCACTGCTGTGAGTACAAGGAGAAAGGAGCACTGCTGTGAGTACAAGGAGAAAGGAGCACTGCTGTGAGTACAAGGAGAAAGGAGCACTGCTGTGAGTACAAGGAGAAAGGAGCACTGCTGTGAGTACAAGGAGAAAGGAGCACTGCTGTGAGTACTAGGAGAAAGGAGCACTGCTGTGAGTACAAGGAGAAAGGAGCACTGCTGTGAGTACAAGGAGAAAGGAGCACTGCTGTGAGTACTAGGAGAAAGGAGCACTGCTGTGAGTACAAAGAGAAAGGAGCACTGCTGTGAGTACTAGGAGAAAGGAGCACTGCTGTGAGTACAAGGAGAAAGGAGCACTGCTGTGAGTACAAGGAGAAAGGAGCACTGCTGTGAGTACAAGGAGAAAGGAGCACTGCTGTGAGTACAAGGAGAAAGGAGCACTGCTGTGAGTACTAGGAGAAAGGAGCACTGCTGTGAGTACTAGGAGAAAGGAGCACTGCTGTGAGTACTAGGAGAAAGGAGCACTGCTGTGAGTACAAGGAGAAAGGAGCACTGCTGTGAGTACTAGGAGAAAGGAGCACTGCTGTGAGTACAAGGAGAAAGGAGCACTGCTGTGAGTACAAGGAGAAAGGAGCACTGCTGTGAGTATAAGGAGAAAGGAGCACTGCTGTGAGTATAAGGAGAAAGGAGCACTGCTGTGATTACTAGGAGAAATGAGACACTGCTGTGAGTACAAGGAGACAGGAGCACTGCTGTGAGTACAAGGAGAAAGGAGCACTGCTGTGAGTACTAGGAGAAAGGAGCACTGCTGTGAGTACTAGGAGAAAGGAGCACTGCTGTGAGTACTAGGAGAAAGGAGCACTGCTGTGAGTACAAGGAGAAAGGAGCACTGCTGTGAGTACAAGGAGAAAGGAGCACTGCTGTGAGTATAAGGAGAAAGGAGCACTGCTGTGAGTATAAGGAGAAAGGAGCACTGCTGTGAGTACTAAGAGAAAGGAGCACTGCTGTGAGTACAAGGAGAAAGGAGCACTGCTGTGAGTACAAGGAGAAAGGAGCCCTGCTGTGAGTACTAGGAGAAAGGAGCACTGCTGTGAGTACAAGGAGAAAGGAGCCCTGCTGTGAGTACTAGGAGAAAGGAGCACTGCTGTGAGTACAAGGAGAAAGGAGCACTGCTGTGAGTACAAGGAGAAAGGAGCACTGCTGTGATTACTAGGAGAAAGGAGCACTGCTGTGAGTACAAGGAGAAAGGAGCCCTGCTGTGAGTACTAGGAGAAAGGAGCACTGCTGTGAGTACAAGGAGAAAAGAGCACTGCTGTGAGTACAAGGAGAAAGGAGCACTGCTGTGAGTACTAGGAGAAAGGAGCACTGCTGTGAGTACAAGGAGAAAGGAGCACTGCTGTGAGTACAAGGAGAAAGGAGCACTGCTGTGATTACAAGGAGAAAGGAGCACTGCTGTGAGTACTAGGAGAAAGGAGCACTGCTGTGAGTACAAGGAGAAAGGAGCACTGCTGTGAGTACTAGGAGAAAGGAGCACTGCTGTGAGTACTAGGAGAAAGGAGCACTGCTGTGAGTACAAGGAGAAAGGAGCACTGCTGTGAGTACAAGGAGAAAGGAGCACTGCTGTGAGTACAAGGAGAAAGGAGCACTGCTGTGAGTACTAGGAGAAAGGAGGCACTGCTGTGATTACTAGGAGAAAGGAGCACTGCTGTGATTACTAGGAGAAAGGAGCACTGCTGTGAGTACAAGGAGAAAGGAGCACTGCTGTGAGTACAAGGAGAAAGGAGCACTGCTGTGAGTACTAGGAGAAAGGAGGCACTGCTGTGATTACTAGGAGAAAGGAGCACTGCTGTGATTACTAGGAGAAAGGAGCACTGCTGTGAGTACAAGGAGAAAGGAGCACTGCTGTGAGTACAAGGAGAAAGGAGCACTGCTGTGAGTACAAGGAGAAAGGAGCACTGCTGTGAGTACAAGGAGAAAAGAGCACTGCTGTGATTACTAGGAGAAAGGAGCACTGCTGTGAGTACTAGGAGAAAGGAGCACTGCTGTGAGTACAAGGAGAAAGGAGCACTGCTGTGAGTACAAGGAGAAAGGAGCACTGCTGTGAGTACAAGGAGAAAGGAGCACTGCTGTGAGTACAAGGAGAAAAGAGCACTGCTGTGAGTACAAGGAGAAAGGAGCACTGCTGTGAGTACTAGGAGAAAGGAGCACTGCTGTGAGTACTAGGAGAAAGGAGCACTGCTGTGAGTTCTAGGAGAAAGGAGGCACTGCTGTGAGTACTAGGAGAAAGGAGCACTGCTGTGAGTACTAGGAGAAAGGAGCACTGCTGTGAGTTCTAGGAGAAAGGAGCACTGCTGGGATTACTGGGGCCGAACAAGTTGCACTTTTCAACAACATCATTGGTTTTAGCATGTCGTCTACTAGAAAAATTCCAAGTGCCGTGAAATTGCAAAAAAGTGCAATCCCACACTTGTTTTTTGTTTGGCTTTTTTGCTAGGTTCACTAAATGCTAAAACTGACCTGCCAATGTGATTCTCTAGGTCATTACGAGTTCATAGACACCAAACATGTCTAGGTTACATTTTATCTACGTGGTAAAAAAAAATTCCAAACTTTGCTAAAAAAAAAGAAAAAAAAAATTGCGCAATTTTCCGTTACCCGTAGCATCTCCATTTTTCGTGATCTGGGGTCAGGTGAGGGCTTATTTTTTGCGGGCCGAGCTGGCGTTTTTAATGATACCATTTTGGTGCAGATACATTCTTTTGATCGCCCGTTATTACATTTTAATGCAATGTCGTGGCGACCAAAAAAACGTAATTCTGGCGTTTTGATTTTTTTTCTCGCTACGCCGTTTAGCGATCAGGTTAGTCCTTTTTTTATTGATAGATTGGACGATTCTGAACACGGCGATATCAATATGTGTAGTTTTGATTTTTTTTATTGTTTTATTTTGAATGGGGCGAAAGGGGGTGATTTAAACTTTCATATTTTTTTTATTTTTTTCATATTTTTTTAAAACATTTTTTTAATTTTTGCCATGCTTCAATAGCCTCCATGGGAGGCTAGAAGCTGGCACAACTGGATCGGCTCTGCTACAAGGCAGCGATCATCAGATCGCTGCTATGTAGCTGAATTGCAGGCTTGCTATGAGCGCCGACCACAGCAGGCCGGCATCAGTAACCATAGAGGTCACAAGGACCTGATCATGTGACAGGGGTCGGCAATGCAATCATTTCCGGCCGCGTGGCCGGAAGCGCCGGTTAAATGCCGCTGTCACAGTTTGACAGCGGCATTTAACTGGTTAATAGCGGCGGGTGAATCGCGATTTCACCCGCCACTATTGCGGGCACATATCAGCTGTTCAAAACAGCTGACATGTCGCGACTTTGAGGTGGGCTCAGCGCCGGAACCCACATCAAAGCTGGGGACCCGACCTCCGCAGTAATAGTACGGCGGAGGTCGGGAAGGGGTTAAAAAAAAAGCCAACTTCCAGTCCAGCCCCAGCAGTGCACTTATCACATTTGATGTGCTCACTAGTTGAGTCCATGTAGAGTATTTTGTCTATGAGCTGTGGGTGGCGGAAGGGACAGCCTCCTACTCATTCCTCCCTCTATGCAGATCTGTGTCACAAACAGAATCAGACAGGGCAAACAGAGCTGTTTTTTCCTGCCTGGCTCAGGCGGAACATGACTCATAGAAGAGGTTAAAAGGCTTTTGTCTAATGTTTTTTTTTATACTAAGAATCTATGAGCTCATATCACCTGAAGACTTACAAATACTAGTGATCTGACTACTGATCTCACACACAATTCCTTTGTGGAGGTGACCTGAGATCATTGCCTATAATTAGAAGAATGGAATAAATGATTCCATTACCCTGGCAACTAACAGCGCCAAAACTGCAGATTTTTATGATGTTTCCATGACAAGTGGATTTATAAATTGATCATTTTTTAAGTGTATTATATGTACTTTATCATTATTTTACAAGACACATGATCTATTTTGCAGAGATTCGTCGTTGCTCTCTTCTGGGGCACATTAGCTTAGAACTGTGGGTGCTGCTTCTGTTTAAAATGTGACAGTAATAACAATAAAACCTCAAAAGAAAAGTATATACACTACAGACCAAACCTTTATTGGATGTTTTTTTTTTTGGATGCTGCCCTTCCCTTGGTTGTTCCTTCCCGGTGAAAGGCCTGGCTATTCACTGCCTGCATTGAGAAACACGTGATGGTGTCTCCGCAGCTCCTCTACATGCATTTGCATATTTGGGGGCAGTGTTCTGGATCACTGCGTTGAGAAACACGTGATGGTGTCTCCGCAGTATTGGATGTTTTGGTCTCCACGAGGTCAATCATCCGTGCCTTTATGAAAAATAAATGATGGTCCAACTAAACGCAAACCGGATGGAACAGCATGCCGCTGCAAGATGCTGTGGTAGCCATGCTGGTTCAGTATGCCTTCAATTTTGAATAAATCCCCAACAGTGTCACCAGCAAACCACCCCCACACCATCACATCTCCTCCTCCATGCTTCAAGGTGGGAACCAGGCATGTAGAGTCCATCCGTTCACCTTTTCTGCATCGCACCAAGACACGGTGGTTGGAACCAAAGAGCTCAAATTTGGACTCATTAGACCAAAGCACAGATTTCCACTGGTCTAATGTCCATTCCTTGTGTTCTTTAGCCCAAACAAGTCTCTTCTGCTTGTTGCCTGTCCTTAGCAGTGGTTTCCTAGCAGCTATTTTACCATGAAGGCCTGCTGTACAAAGTCTCCTCTTAACAGTTGTTGTAGAGATGTGTCTGCTGCTAGAACTTTGTGTGGCATTGACCTGGTCTCTAATCTGAGCTGCTGTTAATCTGCGATTTCTGAGGCTGGTGACTCGGATAAATTTATCTTCAGAAGCAGAGGTGACTCTTGATCTTCCTTTCCTGGGGCGGTCGTTATGTGAGCCAGTAGCGCTTGATGGTTTTTGCCACTGCACTTGGGGACACTTTCAAAGTTTTCCCAATTTTTCGGACTGACTGACCTTCATTTCTTAAAGTAATGATGGCCACTCGTTTTTCTTTACTTAGCTGCTTTTTTCTTGCCATAATACAAATTCTTACAGTCTATTCAGTAGGACTATCAGCTGTGTATCCACCAGACTTCTGCACAACACAACTGATGGTCCCAACCCCATTTATAAGGCAAGAAATCCCACTTATTAAACCTGACAGGGCACACCTGTGAAGTGAAAACCATTCCCGGTGACTACCTCTTGAAGCTCATCAAGAGAATGCCAAGAGTGTGCAAAGCAGTCATCAAAGCAAAAGGTGGCTATTTTGAAGAACCTAGAATATAAGACATATTTTCAGTTGTTTCACACTTTTTTGTTAAGTATATAATTCTACATGTGGTAATTCATAGTTTTGATGCCTTCAGTTCTTTAAATGAGAAGGTGTGTCCAAAGTTTTGGTCTGCACTGTATGTACAAAGGATAACGATGGCTTCGTGTTGTAGGGAGGCTCGCTGTTATATGCTTTTGATTCCATAAAGAGGCATTCAGAGAACTTTCTGATATCACCTCCATTACACAACATTGCACCTAGATCTCATTACATCTCCTTACATCTCCTTACACAGCATAGTACATAGAGGCTGCCGGTCCCTGTAGTAAAGCCAAACATGAAGCAACAATACTACTGCTGTGTGTGAGTGTACACTGCTATATATAGTCGCAGGGCCATTCAATTGAGGTTCTCAACTTACGGCTGGGTTCACGTAGTACAGTTTTCGTGCATCTCTCTTAGCTGAAGTTTGCTCCAAATTGATAAACATAAATCTTTCTACTATCCTCTTTTTAAGCTTTGCCTAAAAACTGCCCCAAAGGAACACTGTAAAAGTACATATAATTCATACTTCTATGCCTCCAAAAAAAGAACTAGTAGTCCCCTAGAACCACATCAAAGGTGTTACACCATAGACCACCAGCTGGAGTAAAGAGTCTTTTAGGCCAGGTAATACTCCTTGTCCTATAGAACAGATCTGTGCAAACTATGGACCGCAGACTACATGCAGCCCTTTGGTTATACCTATCCAACCCGCAGCCTGTGATACCAAAAGGGTTTGAAGCATTGGCTCTTGGGTCACAAGCCATGGCCACTCTCACCACCTCTGTCCGACTACTCAATTTAACTGGTATTTGCATCCTCGGTATGTAGATACCCTGGAATAAAATGGTGGAGCAGGGAGCTGTTGGCTCCATGTTCCACCATTCTCGCCATGCGCCTAAGTGTGTCACCACGGCAGGTACCATGACTTCACTACATCTCGCCTGTTGTAGAGCCTCAGTGTGTAGAGCAAAGATTGGACCAGCTTACTGGGGAAACGGGGACGAGCTGAGCATTCTTTGGTTTTACTATCACATTCACTTGTAAGGGAAGTATGTGCATCCATCATTATGTGTTTAGGGATTTTGGGGGACATAAAGTGTTCGGAAGGTGTAGGGGGTTCATACTTTGGGGGTTATCATTCTGTGCTGGGGTCATCAATATGTATTGAGGGGTTGTGAGAGTCATCATTCTGTGTTGTGACTGTGGGCCATCACACTGTGGGGGTCCTGATTCTGTGCTGGGGGCTCTAAGGAGTCATACTGTGCAGGGGAATCATCATATGGTGCGGGTGATCATATTGTGTTGGAGCTGTTGGAGATCATACTGTGGGGGACATTATTCTGTGTTTGGGAGCTGTGGGAGATAATACTGTGTGTGTGGGATGTAGGGAGATCATATGAGTGGCCTGCCAGGGCATTGGGGATGCTCGGTACCGGGTCCGGTCGCAATTAAAGGGGTGGTCATGGTGGCAGCGACCCCGTCCGTGGCCCTGGGCGTCCAAGTAAAAGGGAAAGGTCTATTAAGGGGGTTGTAATAAAGTTTGTGTTCATGACGCCACCTGTGGTTTTCGGTCAGAGGGGACCGAAACTGCTTAAAGGGGTCCTCTGGGGCGATGTTACTGCAGCAAAGATGGTGACGCTTCCCACAGGTGATGCGGGGTTCCCAGGGCTCCCGGTGTGTAGATGAGGATGTGAGTGGTACAGTAAAGAACGAAGGACACAGGTTTGCAGTCTCTTTACCTGGTTTACTGAAGACTTCAGGTATCCACAGTCCAGGGCACCAGATCACAGGTACAGGCAGGGTCCAGCCTGCTTGGAAGCAAGTTCAGAATCCCCTTTTTACCAGGTGGAGTTGAAAGCCTTCACACTAGCACTTTGGTGTAGTCCCTTGCTGCCTGTGGCTTTTATCAAGGTCCTCGCAGTTCTCTCTGTCCTCCATAAAGGAGGGACACTAACCGGTATGACAGGTGGCTCGAGCCTTTTTGCAGGGTCTCTATCATGACCCAGGCTCTATGCGCCACTGTGTCTCCTGGGTACTAAGGCGGACAGGTTACGTGTTGTCCAACTGTCCTGCAGGTTTCTGCTGTGCCTCCTAGAGTCCGACACAACCTTGGTCTTCCGGCTACCGGAATCTGCGCTTTGCAGGGACGTAGCTCAATTGCAGCTGTCCTCCATGGTGTCACTCTCCTGTGCTTCCCTCTCCTGCACGCTCACTACAAATCTGTTCATCTTTCTGTATATCACTATCCAGAAGCTGCAGCATCCTCTTGGCTGCATGGCCCCTCACATGTCTCTCTGCCTCAGACTGCTCCAACAAAATAATATTGAAGCCAGCATATGAAACAATTAATATTAATAGAGTAGGGTGGACCTCAGAGAAATAGAATATGCTGTGTGGATAAATGGGGGCCAGCTACCAAACAACATGTGCTAAACAAAAAAGAAAAGAAACAGGCAGCCATATGGTCCCATAAAAACTAACTCTTTATTGAAATACATTAAAAACACCAGACAAAGAACAGGGGTACAAGAGGGGATGAAAGTACGCTCCAAATGGCAATGAAAAGCAGGTCTGAGAGCCAATCCACAGACCGTGCTGCTATAGTGGCGTAATGTTACAAGACACTTTCCCCATACCACATAATAAATAATCAATAATCAGATATATACAGGGCTAGTGCCCTCGCATGGGAAGTATAGCATATAGTATCAATATATCAACATACCCACAGCAGGCACCACGGATCCAGGGAGCAGACAAGCAGGCCCGACCCCGACACGCGTTTCGGAGCAAACAGCTCCTTCATGCTTCATACTATATGCTATACTTCCCATGCGAGGGCACTTGCCCTGTATATATCTGATTATTGATTATTTATTATGTGGTATGGGGAAAGTGTCTTGTAACATTACGCCACTATAGCAGCACGGTCTGTGGATTGGCTCTCAGGCCTGCTTTTCATTGCCATTTGGAGCGTACTTTCATCCCCTCTTGTACCCCTGTTCTTTGCCTGGTGTTTTTAATGTATTTCAATAAAGAGTTAGTTTTTATGGGACCATATGGCTGCCTGTTTCTTTTCTTTTTTTGCTCAGACTGCTCCAGTCTGCTGTCTGGCACCAACTAACTTTCCTTCCAGACCAGAATATAAATATATAGGGGAGCCAGCCACAAGCTGGATCAGAGCTCCCCCTTCTGGCCTGGAGAGTGAACATGTTGCATGTTTGTGTTTACCTGATAAAGAAGATCTTCACTCGCTTCCAAGTGTGAAATCACTCTCCCCGTAAGGAAAGCAATGCCACTGTAACAACCAGGACCCTGGGGTGTTACACATACTATGTTAAGGGTGCTGTGGGGGCCATCATTGTGTTGGGTGATTGTGGGGAATTATGCTGTGATGAGGTCATTATTCTTTGCTTGAGAGCTGTGGGAGATCATACTGTATTGGGGGACTATAGGGACAACATAACATAATATGTTGGACGGTGGTGGGGAAACATACTGTGATGGGGCTATTATAATGTGTGGTGGACTGTGTAGGCTGCTGAAAAATAACCCATAGCATGATGCTGCCACCACCATGTTTCACTGTTGGGATTGCATTGGGCAGATGATGAGCAGTGCCTGGTTTTCTTCACACATGGCGCTTAGAAATATCACCAAAAAAGTCTATCTTCGTCTCATCAGACCAGAGAATCTTATTTCTCATAGTCTGGGAGTCCTTTGTGTGTTTTTAGCAAACTCTCTGCGGGCTTTCATATGTCTTGCACTGAGGAAATAGATTAATAACCGTATGCACAGCTTATGTCAGTGGTGCTCAAATAGGCGCCCAAACCATATAGTGTAGAAGATAAACTTGGCACACACTTAGTGGGATGCAGTGAAGATTTAATAAAGAGAGTACATACAGCAGACGTTTCGGTCAGACATAGACCTTCATCAATGTACCTCTCACGAATCATAGATTGTAATGGGTCACTATGGTAATGGTAGTAAGCGGAAACCCAGCTTGCTGAAGAAGATAGATAACGAGGCCTGAAAACGGCACCGGTGACGGACTGTAAAGGACGCGGTGTCCACCGCTAGTCCAGAAGGTCTAAGTGTGTGCCAAGTTTATCTTCTTGCACTGAGGAAAGGCTTCAGTTGGGCCACTCTGCCATAAAGGGCGGACTGGTGGAGGTCTGCAGTGATAGTTGACTTTGTGGAACTTTCTCCCATCTCTCTACTTTATCTCAGTGATCTTGGAGTTCTTCTTTACTGCTCTCATCAAGGCTCTTCTCCCACGATTGCTCAGTTTGGCTGGACGGCCAGATCTAGGAAGACTTCTGGTGGTCCCAAACTTCTTCCATTTAAGGATTATGGAGCTGTTAGGAACTTTAAGTACTGCAGAAATTATTTTGTAACCTTGGCCAGATCTGTGCCTTGCCACAATTCTGTCTCTGAGCTCCTTGGCCAGTTCCTTTGACCTCATGATTCTCATTTGGTCTGACATGCACTGTGAGCTGTGAGGTCTTATATAGACAGGTGTGTGCCTCTCCAAATCAAGTCCTATCAGTTTAATCAAATATAACCAGCAGAAAGAAAAGTATCACTCCAGTTATGCACACCACGTATAAAAAATGAAAACATAATGTAGGAAAAAACACAAGATTTTATTGACACACAACATAATAAAACATACTTAAAAACAGAAAGGCAAGGCCCTGTCCATAACACTCAGTAAATACAGAGTACAATAATATATATAACCCATAATAAGCATACTGATAACCAATGCTATAAGCCTGCCTGTACCCTAGGACTAGATGCAGACCATACGTGGCCAGCTCACAGGACAAACTAACCAACCCAGGCAGATGTATACAAAATCCTAAGTGGCCAGTAAACACCCAAATAGTGCATTTAGCCCGAACGGCTCATGGGACAAAAATATCTACCCTAAGCCAGTAAGGCAACAGGATCCCAAAATAACAGTGGGAGAAAAAAAAAAAAAAAAAGAGCCCGGGCTGCTCTGGTCCCTGTCCTGCTTGCTTGCCTGGCTACCCACGGACTCTGCTCTGGTCACCATTTGGGTAACCCCTTCTTCTAGTGCTCTGAGGTTTTTCCTGGCGGTTCCAGTGCTCTTTTTTTTTTTTTTTTCTCCCACTGTTATTTTGGGATCCTGTTGCCTTACTGGCTTAGGGTAGATATTTTTGTCCCATGAGCCGTTCGGGCTAAATGCACTATTTGGGTGTTTACTGGCCACTTAGGATTTTGTATACATCCGCCTGGGTTGGTCAGTTTGTCCTGTGAGCTGGCCACGTATGGTCTGCATTTAGTCCTAGGGTACAGGCAGGCTTATAGCATTGGTTATCAGTATGCTTATTATGTGTTATATATATTATTGTACTCTGTATTTACTGAGTGTTATGGACAGGGCCTTGCCTTTCTGTTTTTAAGTATGTTTTATTATGTTGTGTGTCAATAAAATCTTGTGTTTTTTCCTACATTATGTTTTCATTTTTTATACGTGGTGTGCATAACTGGAGTGATACTTTTCTTTCTGCTGGTTATATTTGGTCGTTTTGCCACTCGCTTGCACCCCGTATTTATGGATATATTTTTTTATATTAGGTTTATATGTTGGTAGTGCGCCCTATTTCATTGCTTATTCCTATCAGTTTAATCAAACACAGCTGGACTCCAATGAAGGAATAGAACCATCTCAAGGAGGAGCACAAGGAAATGGACAGCATGTGACTTAAATATGAGTGTCTGAGCAAAGGGTCTGAATACTTATGACCATGTGATATTTCAGTTTTTCTTTTTTAATAAATATGCAAAATATGTCTACATTTCTTGGGGGGTTTCAGTCAAGATGGGGTGCAGAGTGTACATTAATGATACAAATGAACTTTTTTGAATTTACCAAATGGCTGCAATGAAACAAAGAGTGAAAAAATTTAAAGTGGTCTGAATACTTTCCCTACCCACTGTATATATAGTGTAGCGGTCATGCTGCACCTTACCATTCAAATGGAAGTGAAGAAAAACCAATCATCCATATCCAGCAACATGCACACCCACGCAGAAACCTTGCACACCTAGACACCCACACACTCTCTGACTCCATCCTACCACTGGCATCCTGTTATGAAAGGTAATTCAGTACCTCAATGGACATAGAGGTCAGCGCACATACAGTGACCTGACAATAACCCAAAAAACAAGAACGAGCTCTGAGACGTGGGAACTCTGTTGACCGCAATCCCTAATCCTCTCCAACCACACTAAAGGCAGCCGTGGATTGCGCCTAACGCTCCCTATGCAACTCGGCACGGCCTGAGAAACTAGCTAGCCTGAAGATAGAAAATAAGCCTACCTTGCCTCAGAGAAATACCCCAAAGGAAAAGGCAGCCCCCACATATAATGACTGTGAGTAAAGATGAAAAGACAAACGTAGAGATGAATTAGATTTAGCAAAGTGAGGCCCAACTTTCTGAACAGAGCGAGGATAGGAAAGGTAACTTTGCGGTCAACACAAAACCCTACAAAAACCACGCAAAGGGGGCAAAAAGACCCTCCGTACCGAACTAACGGCACGGAGGTACACCCTCTGCGTACCAGAGCTTCCAGCAAGCAGAAAAAAACAAATTGACAAGCTGGACAGAAAAAAACAGCAAACAAATAGCAAAGAGGAACTTAGCTATGCAGAGCAGCAGGCCACAGGAACGATCCAGGAGGAAACAGGTCCAATACTAGAACATTGACTGGAGGCCAGGATCAAAGCACTAGGTGGAGTTAAATAGAGCAGCACCTAACGACTTCACCACATCACCTGAGGAAGGAAACTCAGAAGCCGCAGTACCACTTTCCTCCACCAACGGAAGCTCACAGAGAGAATCAGCCGAAGTACCACTTGTGACCACAGGAGGGAGCTCTGCCACAGAATTCACAACAGTACCCCCCCCCCCTTGAGGAGGGGTCACCGAACCCTCACCAGAGTTCCCAGGACAACCAGGATGAGCCATATGAAAGGCACGAACAAGATCGGGAGCATGGACATCAGAGGCAAAGACCCAGGAATTATCTTCCTGAGCATAACCCTTCCACTTAACCAGATACTGGAGTTTCCGCCTTGAAACACGAGAATCCAAAATCTTATCCACAATATACTCCAACTCCCCCTCCACCAAAACCGGGGCAGGAGGATCAACAGATGGAACCATAGGTGCCACGTATCTCCGCAACAATGACCTATGGAACACGTTATGTATGGAAAAAGAATCTGGAAAGGTCAGACGAAAAGACACAGGATTAAGAACCTCAGAAATCCTATACGGACCAATAAAACGAGGTTTAAACTTAGGAGAGGAAACCTTCATAGGAATATGATGAGAAAATAACCAAACCAAGTCCCCAACCCGAAGTCGGGGACCCACACAGCGTCTGCGATTAGCGAAACTTTGAGCCTTCTCCTGGGACAAAGTCAAATTGTCCACTACATGAGTCCAAATCTGCTGCAACCACAGTATCCACACCAGGACAGTCCGAAGACTCAACCTGCCATGAAGAGAAACGAGGATGGAACCCAGAGTTGCAGAAAAACGGTGAAACCGAGGTAGCCGAGCTGGCCCGATTATTAAGGGTGAACTCAGCCAAAGGCAAAAAGGACACCCAGTCATCCTGATCAGCAGAAACAAAGCATCTCAGATATGTTTCCAAGGTCTGATTGGTTCGTTCGGTCTGGCCATTAGTCTGAGGATGGAAAGCCGAGGAAAAAGACAAGTCAATGCCCATCCTACCACAAAAGGCTCGCCAAAACCTCGAAACAAACTGGGAACCTCTGTCAGAAACGATATTCTCCGGAATGCCATGTGTTATGAAAGGCAATTCAGTACCACAATGGACATAGCGGTCAGAGCACATACAGTGATCTGACAATAACCCAAAATCATAGAACGAGCTCTGAGACGTGGGAACTTTGCAGACCGCAATCCCTAATCCTCTCCAAACAACACTAGAGGCAGCCGTGGATTGCGCCTAACTCTGCCTATGCAACTCGGCACAGCCTGAGAAACTAACTAGCCTGAAGATAGAAAATAAGCCTACCTTGCCTCAGAGAAATACCCCAAAGGAAAAGGCAGCCCCCCACATATAATGACTGTGAGTTAAGATGAAAAGACAAACGTAGAGATGAAATAGATTCAGCAAAGTGAGGCCCGACTTCCTTAACAGAGCGAGGATAGAAAAGGTAACTTTGCAGTCTACACAAAACCCTAAAGAACACCACGCAAAGGGGGCAAAAAGACCCTCCGTACGAACTAACAGCACGGAGGTACACCCTTTGCGTCCCAGAGCTTCCAGCAACAAATTAGACAAGCTGGACAGAAAAAATAGCAAACAAATAGCAAAGAAGAACTTAGCTATGCAGAGCAGCAGGCCACAGGAATGATCCAGGGAAAAGCAAGTCCAACACTGGAACATTGACAGGAAGCCAGGATCAAAGCATTAGGTGGAGTTAAGTAGAGAAGCACCTAACGACCTCACTAGATCACCTGAGGGAGGAAACTCAGAAGCCGCAGTACCACTTCCCTCCACCAACAGAAGCTCACAGAGAGAATCAGCCGAAGTACCACTTGTGACCACAGGAGGGAGCTCTGCCACAGAATTCACAACAGCCATGTAAACAAACCACATGCTGGAAAAACAATGGCACCAAATCAGAGGAGGAAGGCAATTTAGACAAGGGTACCAAATGGACCATCTTAGAGAAGCGATCAAAGACCACCCAAATGACTGACATTTTTTGAGAGACGGGAAGATCTGAAATGAAATCCATAGAGATATGTGTCCAAGGCCTCTTCGGGACCGGCAAGGGCAAAAACAACCCACTGGCATGAGAACAGCAGGGCTTAGCCCGAGCACAAATCCCACAGGACTGCACAAAAGTACGCACATCCCGCGACAGAGATGGCCACCAAAAGGATCTAGCCACTAACTCTCTGGTACCAAAGATTCCAGGATGACCAGCCAACACCGAACAATGAACCTCAGAGATAACTTTATTCCTCCACCTATCAGGGACAAACAGTTTCTCCGCTGGGCAACGATCAGGTTTATTAGCCTGAAATTTTTGCAGCACCCGCCGCAAATCAGGGGAGATGGCAGACACAATTACTCCCTCTTTGAGGATACCCGCCGGCTCAGATACACCCGGAGAGTCGGGCACAAAACTCCTAGACAGAGCATCCGCCTTCACATTTTTAGAGCCCGGAAGGTATGAAATCACAAAGTCAAAACGGGCAAAAAACAACGACCAACGAGCTTGTCTAGGATTCAACCGCTTGGCGGACTCGAGATAAGTCAAGTTCTTATGATCAGTCAAGACCACCACGCGATGCTTAGCTCCTTCAAGCCAATGACGCCACTCCTCGAATGCCCACTTCATGGCCAGCAACTCTCGATTGCCCACATCATAATTTCGCTCAGCAGGCGAAAACTTCCTGGAAAAGAAGGCGCATGGTTTCATCACCGAGCAATCAAAACTTCTCTGCGACAAAACCGCCCCTGCTCCAATCTCAGAAGCATCAACCTCGACCTGGAACGGAAGCGAAACATCTGGTTGACACAACACAGGGGCAGAAGAAAAATGTTGCTTCAACTCTTGAAAAGCTTCCACAGCAGCAGAAGACCAATTGACCACATCAGCACCTTTCTTGGTCAAATCGGTCAATGGTTTAGCAATACTAGAAAAATTGCAGATGAAGCGACGATAAAAATTAGCAAAGCCCAGGAACTTTTGCAGACTTTTCAGAGATGTCGGCTGAGTCCAATTATGGATGGCTTGGACCTTAACAGGGTCCATCTCGATAGTAGAAGGGGAAAAGATGAACCCCAAAAATGAAACCTTCTGAACACCAAAGAGACACTTTGATCCCTTCACAAACAAAGAATTAGCACGCAGGACCTGAAACACCGTTCTGACCTGCTTCACATGAGACTCCCAATCATCCGAGAAGATCAAAATGTCATCTAAGTACACAATCAGGAATTTATCCAGGTACTCTCGGAAGATGTCATGCATAAAGGACTGAAACACTGATGGAGCATTGGCAAGTCCGAATGGCATTACTAGATACTCAAAATGGCCCTCGGGCGTATTAAATGCAGTTTTCCACTCATCGCCTCGCTTAATACGCACAAGATTATACGCACCACGAAGATCTATCTTGGTGAACCAACTAGCCCCCTTAATCCGAGCAAACAAATCAGATAACAATGGCAAGGGGTACTGAAATTTAACCGTGATCTTATTTAGAAGGCGGTAATCTATACAAGGTCTCAGTGAACCATCCTTCTTGGCTACAAAAAAGAACCCTGCTCCTAATGGCGACGATGACGGGCGAATATGCCCCTTCTCCAAAGACTCCTTCACATAACTCCGCATAGCGGCGTGCTCAGGCACAGCAAATTAAACAGTCGACCTTTTGGGAATTTACTACCAGGAATCAAATCGATAGCACAATCACAATCCCTATGCGGAGGTAGGGTATCGGACTTGGGCTCATCAAATAAATCCCGGTAATCAGACAAGAACTCAGGAACCTCAGAAGGGGTGGATGACGAAATAGTCAGAAATGGGACATCACCATGTACCCCCTGACAACCCCAGCTGGACACAGACATGGATTTCCAATCTAATACTGGATTATGGACTTGTAGCCATGGCAACCCCAACACGACCACATCATGCAGATTATGCAACACCAGAAAGCGAATAACCTCCTGATGTGCAGGAGCCATGCACATGGTCAGCTGGGTCCAGTACTGAGGCTTATTCTTGGCCAAAGGCGTAGCATCAATTCCTCTCAATGGAATAGGACACTGCAAGGGCTCCAAGAAAGACCCACAACGCCTAGCATACTCCAAGTCCATCAAATTCAGAGCAGCGCCTGAGTCCACAAATGCCATGACAGAATACGATGACAAAGAGCAGATCAAGGTAACGGACAGAAGAAATTTTGACTGTTCTGTACCAATGGTGGCAGACCTAGCGAACCGCTTAGTGCGCTTAGGACAATCAGAGATAGCATGAGTGGAATCACCACAGTAGAAACACAGCCCATTCAGACGTCTGTGTTCTTGCCGTTCAACTCTGGTCAAAGTCCTATCGCACTGCATAGGCTCAGGTTTAAGCTCAGGTAATACCGCCAAATGGTGCACAGATTTACGCTCGCGCAAGCGTCGACCGATCTGAATGTCCAAAGACATAGACTCATTCAGACCAGCAGGCATAGGAAATCCCACCATGACATCCTTAAGGGCTTCAGAGAGACCTTTTCTGAAAATAGCTGCGAGCGCACCTTCATTCCACTGAGTGAGTACGGACCACTTTCTAAATTTCTGACAATATACCTCTATTTCATCCTGACCCTGACACAGAGCCAGCAAATTCTTCTCTTCCTGATCCACAGAATTAGGCTCATCGTACAGCAATCCGAGCGCCAGGAAAAACGCATCGATATTACTCAATGCAGGATCTCCTGACGCAAGAGAAAATGCCCAGTCCTGAGGGTCGCCACGCAAAAAAGAAATAACGATCCTAACTTGTTGAACTGGGTCACCAGAGGAGCGAGGTTTCAAAGCCAGAAATAGTTTACAATTATTTTTGAAACTCAGAAATTTAGTTCTATCTCCAAAAAACAAATCAGGAATAGGAATTCTCGGTTCTAACATAGAATTCTGAACCACAAAGTCTTGAATACTTTGTACTCTTGCCGTGAGCTGATCCACACATGAAGACAGACCTTTAATGTCCATTGCTACACCTGTGTCCTGAACCACCCAAATGTCTAGGGGAAAAAAAAGGCAAAACACAGTGCAGAGAAAAAAAAATGGTCTCAGAACTTCTTTTTTCCTTCAATTGAGAATCATTAGTACTTTGGGCCTCCAGTACTGTTATGAAAGGTAATTCAGTACCACAATGGACATAGAGGTCAGCGCACATACAGTGACCTGGCAATAACCCAAAAAACAAGAACGAGCTCTGAGACGTGGGAACTCTGTTGACTGCAATCCCTAATCCTCTCCAACCACACTAAAGGCAGCCGTGGATTGCGCCTAACGCTCCTTATGCAACTCGGCACGGCCTGAGAAACTAGCTAGCCTGAAGATAGAAAATAAGCCTACCTTGCCTCAGAGAAATACCCAAAGGAAAAGGCAGCCCCCACATATAATGACTGTGAGTTAAGATGAAAAGACAAATGTAGAGATGAATTAGATTTAGCAAAGTGAGGCCCAACTTTCTGAACAGAGCGAGGATAGGAAAGGTAACTTTGCGGTCAACACAAAACCCTACAAAAACCACGCAAAGGGGGCAAAAAGACCCTCCGTACCGAAGTAACGGCACGGAGATACACCCTCTGCGTCCCAGAGCTTCCAGCAAGCAGAAAAAAACAAATTGACAAGCTGGACAGAAAAAAACAGCAAACAAATAGCAAAGAGGAACTTAGCTATGCAGAGCAGCAGGCCACAGGAACGATCCAGGAGGAAACAGGTCCAATACTAGAACATTGACTGGAGGCCAGGATCAAAGCACTAGGTGGAGTTAAATAGAGCAGCACCTAACGACTTCACCACATCACCTGAGGAAGGAAACTCAGAAGCCGCAGTACCACTTTCCTCCACCAACGGAAGCTCACAGAGAGAATCAGCCGAAGTACCACTTGTGACCACAGGAGGGAGCTCTGCCACAGAATTCACAACAGCATCCATATCCTCACTCCACGACACAGACAGTGCTGCTGCTTTCTACAATGCCACTCTCGCATCAACTATTGACACGGTTGCCCCTCTCGTCCATGGAAGAGCGCGACGTATCAATAGACAACCTTGGCATAATAACACCACCAAAAAGCTAAGGAAAGTGTCCAGGGTTGCGGAGCG
This sequence comes from Ranitomeya imitator, assembly GCF_032444005.1. NCBI lineage: Eukaryota > Metazoa > Chordata > Amphibia > Anura > Dendrobatidae > Ranitomeya > Ranitomeya imitator. Next base: position 59,506,662 of record NC_091289.1, read on the forward strand.
GCGTTGGAAGAGAACACACTCGCAAGACGGCCCTACTGTATTCAAACAAGCAACACTCGCTTTTAAATCTGCACTCACCTCTGCTAAACAGGCCTACTTCACAACCCTCGTATCTTCCCTATCCCACAACCCCAAACAGTTATTCAAAACATTTAACTCCCTCCTCCGCCCCCCACTGCCCCCTCCAACCTCCCTCATCTCTGCTGAGCACTTTGCCACTCACTTTAAAAATAAGATCGACCAGACAAGGCAAGACTTTATTGTTCAACCACCACAACCCCTTTGTATACCAGACCAATGCCCAAACCCCATAACCTCCCTATCCAACATCACTGAAGGGGGACTTAATTGTCTCCTCTCCAAATCCCACCTCACCACCTGTGCGCTCGACCCCATCCCATCCCACCTCCTCCCCAACCTCACCACCACACTTATCCCATCTCTAACCCACCTCTTCAACCTATCACTAACTTCTGGCACCTTCCCCTCTGTGTTCAAACATGCCACAATCACGCCTATCCTTAAAAAGCCAACCCTCGATCCAACTGCTATGTCCAGCTATCGCCCAATATCGCTGCTCCCATTTGCTTCCAAACTCCTGGAGCAGCACGTCCATGCTGAACTCTCCTCCCACCTCTCATCTAACTTGTTGTACGACAATCTACAATCTGGTTTCCGCCCCCATCACTCAACTGAGACTGCCCTGACCAAAATCACTAACGACCTACTTACCGCCAAAGCTACTGGACAATACTCTGTACTCCTCCTTCTAGACCTGTCCTCTGCTTTCGACACAGTTGACCACTGCCTCCTACTGCAGATGCTCTCCTCCTTTGGCATCAAAGACCTCGCCCTATCCTGGATCCCACTCCCATACTACCTCCTCATCCCACCCTCTCTCTGTTGGAGTCCCCCAAGGCTCTGTTCTAGGACCCCTACTCTTCTCAATCTATACACTTGGCTTGGGACAACTCATAAAGTCCCATGGATTCCAGTACCACCTCTATGCTGACGACACTCAGATCTACCTCTCTGGCCCAGACGTCACCACTCTGCTGTCCAGAATCCCAGAGTGCCTATCAGCCATATCCTCCTTCTTCTCCTCTCGCTTCCTCAAACTCAATGTGGACAAATCTGAACTCATCATCTTTCCTCCATCCCACAAATCTTACTTACTTGACCTATCTATCGCAGTCAATGACATCATGCTTTCCCCTGTACCCGAAGTCCGCTGCCTCGGAGTAACCTTTGACTCTGCCCTGTCCTTCAAACCACACATCCAAGCTCTTTCCACCTCCTGCCGCCTCCAGCTCAAAAATATCTCCAGGATCCGTCCTTTCCTCAACCCCCAATCTACTAAAATGCTTGTGCATGCCCTCATCATTTCCCGCCTTGACTACTGCAACATCCTTTTCTGTGGCCTCCCTGCTAACACCCTTGCACCTCTCCAGTCCATCCTTAACTCTGCTGCCCGACTAATCCATCTCTCTCCTCGCTACTCCTCCGCTTGCCCCCTCTGCAAATCTCTTCACTGGCTCCCATTCCCTCAGCGTATCCAGTTCAAATTGCTAATACTGACCTACAAAGCCATCCACAACCTGTCTCCTCCATATATCTCTGAACTAATCTCTCGATATCTTCCCTCACGTGACCTCCGGTCCTCCCAAGACCTCCTTCTCTCCTCCACACTTATTCGCTCCTCATCCAATCGCCTCCAAGACTTCTCCCGAATATCCCCCATCCTCTGGAACTCTCTGCCCCAACACGTCCGACTATCAACCACAGTCGGATCCTTCAGACGGAACCTGAAAACTCAACTCTTCAGGAAAGCCTACAGCCTGCACTGACACCGCTGCTGCCTCATCACTATCGAAGCTTCCGCCTCACCAACACCGGAGCTACCGCCTCACCAACACCGGAGCTATCGCCTCACCAACACCGGAGCTCCTGCAACCCTCAACCTACTGTCTCCTTCCCCATAATCCTGTAGAATGTAAGCCCGCAAGGGCAGGGTCCTCGCCCCTCTGTATCAGTCCGTCATTGTTAGTTTGTTTACTGTATGTGATATTTGTAACTTGTATGTAACCCCTTCTCATGTACAGCACCATGGAATCAATGGTGCTATATAAATAAATAATAATAATAATAATAAAATACATTGGCTACAACAAGATGCAATATTTCTGTTAGGTTGCATGCCATGTCATCACAAGGTTCTAGTCTACTGACATAATAGATGTAAAGTTCATGTTTATGACCTGATCTTTTTGGAATTTACAATTTAGCAAAATACTGTATTATTGACATTCTCACAGTGTGACCTTTCGTACAAATAAGCTTGTGCAGCCTTCCGGCCATGCACAAGCAATAGCTGTTGTCCAAAGGTTCATTTACAAGACAGTTATTTCACACTTCCCCTTATAAACATGCATGCTTGGGGCAGTTCAGCATTCATGTTTATTTTATTGAGAGTATTCAATAGGCTACTGCTAGACCCTTCAGTCCCATAGACCCCGATGCAAAATGTGGACCTGAGACCCACCTCCATGTTGGGCAGATATATAGGGCTTTGTAGTGTTCTAGATCCTGTAAAGACTGTATATACTCGAGTATAAGCCGACCCGAGTATAAGCCGACCCCCCCTAATTTTGCCCAAAAAACTGGGAAAACTTAATGACTCGAGTATAAGCCTAGGGTGGAAAATGCAGCAGCTACCGGTAAATTTCAAAACTAAAAATAGATACCAATAAAAGTAAAATTAATTGAGACATCAGTAGGTTAAGTGTTTTTGAATATCCATATTGAATCAGGAGCCCCATATAATGCTCCATAAAGTTTGATGGGCCCCATTGGATGCTCCATATTAAAATATGCCCCATATAATCCTGCATAAAGGGTAATAAGGGCCCCATAAGATGCTCCGTACAGTCACTTGCCCCATATAGTGCTGCACAAGCGTTATGGCCCCATAAGATCATCCATACAGTCACTTGCCCCATATAATGCTGCACAAACGTTATGGCCCCATAAGATGCTCCATACAGTCACTTGCCCCATATAGTGCTGTACATGCGTTATGGCCCCATAAGATGCCCCATACAGTCACTTGCCCCATATAGTGCTGCACAAACATTATGGCCTCATAAGTTTATCCATACAGTCACTTGCCCCATATAGTGCTGCACAAACGTCATGGTCGCATAAGATGCACCATACAGTCACTTGCCCCATATAGTGCTGCACAAGTGTTATGGCCCCATAAGATGCTCCGTACAGTCACTTGCCCCATATAGTGCTGCACAAACGTTATGGCCTCATAAGATCATCCATACAGTCACTTGCCCCATATAGTGCTGCACAAACGTCATGGTCGCATAAGATGCACCATACAGTCACTTGCCCCATATAGTGCTGCACAAGTGTTATGGCCCCATAAGATGCTCCATACAGTCACTTGCCCCATATAGTGCTGCATAAATGTTATGGCCCCATAACTTTCTCCATACAGTCACTTGCCCCATATAGTGCTGCACAAGCGTTATGGCCCCATAAGATCATCCATACAGTCACTTGCCCCATAGAGTGCTGCACAAGCGTTATGGCCCCATAAGATCATACAGTCACTTGCCCCATATGCTTTTGCTGTGATAAAAAAAATCACATACTCACCTGAGCCTCTCGTCACTCAGGACCCCCGGCACTTTCAATATTCACCGCTCCTCGTTCCGGTGCGGCTCTGTCTTCAGCACTGACGTTCACGCAGAGAGCGCGCACTGACCACGTCACCGCGCCCTCTGACCTGAGCGTCACAGCCAGAGGACGCTGAAGACGCAGCCCCACTGGAATGAGGAGCGGTGAATATCGCGCAGCGCTCCCCTCCCCGTATACTCACCTACTCCTGGCGCGGTCCCTGCACGTCCCTGCTTCTTCCAGCGCTGTATCTTCTTCCTGTATTGAGCGGTCACAGTTACCGCTCATTACAGTAATGAATATGCGGCTCCACCTCATTGGGAGATGGAGCCGCATATTCATTACTGTAATGAGTGGTACCATGTGACCGCTCAGTACAGGAAGAAGCTGCAGCGCTGGAAGAAGCAGGGACGTGCAGGGACCGCGCCAGGAATAGGTGAGTATTACTAGACAGCCCCTGCTCTCCCTCCCCTGCTGACCCCTGGGTATGACTCGAGTATAAGCCGAGAGGGGGACTTTCAGCCCAAAAAAATGGGCTGAAAATCTCAGCTTATACTCAAGTATATACGGTACATGTTCACCCTCCATGCAATGGTGTCCCAATCCTGGCACCTTCTGTAATAATGTCCTCCATCCTGAACCCTTCTTTTAATATTGTCCCTCATCCTGGGACCTTTTCTGTCAATAATGTCCTCCATCCTGGCCCCTTTCTGTAATAATATCCCCCATCCTGGCCGCTTTCTGAAATAATGTCCTTCGTCCTGGCCGCTTTCTGAAATAATGTCCCCCGTCTGGCACCTTCTTGTAATAATGTCCTTCATCTTGGCCCTTTTCTGTAATAATGTCCCCCATCATGGCCACTTTCTGTAATAATGTCCCAGTCCTGGGCTTCTTCTTTTTATAATGTCCCCTATCCTGGTTTAATATGCTCTATCCTGACTCCCTTCCAGTAATATTGTCCCACATCCCGGGTCCCTTCCTTGTATAATGTCCCCTGTTCTGATCCCCTTACTATAACAATGTCACCCATCCTTGCCCCTTTCTGTAACAATGTACCTCATTCTAGAATAAAGTCCCTCATCATGGGCTCCTTCCTGGTATGATGTTCCCCATAATTTAACAATGTCCCCCGTTCTGGGCCTCATCCTGGTATAATCATCTAGGAAAAAGTGGTTCTTCAGCAATGATGGAAAAGCAGGTAATTATAAAACTTCACATCTCTTTAAGCATTTTAAAAGTCCAACATATTGGCATGACACAGTGCAGCACTACAGAAAAAAAAACGAGTTTTGGATAGCGTGCCATAGTCATGGCCTATGCATGTGCCCATGACTACAGCACGCTAGCCAAACCTACATGAGACCTACAACTCAAGCATGTGTCTGGGATAAGTCATTAAACTTATGCAGTAGGGCTTACGCAGAACTACCAGGCTAATCCAGTAAGAGCTCATACTGGTTTTCCTTGTATACATGAAGGAGCGTTTGGCGACTTCAGACCATTTACTTAACCCGTAATGGCAATCACAGTTTTCTCCCTAGCTAGGACTCCCATTTATTCATATAGGAATGTTCATAGGTAAGGGTCACTGATGAAAATATGTCCATGGATATATTTAAGAAATGATTCCTTTTGAGGATGGATTCTGGAATTGAAATTCACTAGTTGGAACCGTATTCTGCAGAACCACCAGATATCTCTGGTAAATCTGATTGGGCCTAAAAATATATGAGAAGTCATATCACACACTGGGCCCCAAATTAAAGTTGTAGCATATGTCAGATCTCTCCATAGTTTTTCAACCATTTTATTCCATTTATGTTATTGTATACTGCAGGGCTGTGGAGTCGGTAAGCCAAAGCACTGACTCTGATTCTGACTCCGACTCCTCAATTTCCCTGACTCCTGACTCCACAGCACTGGTCACTATGGAGCATGTACATAAAGTGCAGCACAGATTCATCTCAACTAAAAGCCGAGATCCTTAGATCAGGAACAGAACAGACATTTATAGGACATTTCATAACTTTAATCCTAACGTATATCAAACAGTATTGGGCTAATAAGTAGAACAATCATATAAAACCCAAAATATATTTATTAGAAAATCTAAAATGCCACCAACCTGTGGCCACACCTAATAGACAAAATACACAAAAAACACCGTGCAAAATAAATGTAGGGGAACAAGACAATCCCTAAGAAATATACCTGTACTGATAGCTGCCTAACAGCGGGGGTTGGCGCCCTAGGGGGAACGTTGTGGCGCCCCCACTCAACGATGGCTTACCCTAGGGTCCCTAGATTGCCCTAGTAGTACCAATGGGACCCTCTACCCACACAATAGAGAATAAACTAAAGGAACCCCTGGACAGCTAGACAGATGACACACCTACCAATAGGGAAGCCTGGACCCCAACACCGTGCATATAAAAACATATGAGAACATGTGGTGGGCTTGTGATGAGTATTTATGATATCCAATAGACACCTGAACGATCTCGCTGAAAATCAAAGATTTTTTTTGATAATAGTATATATCTTGTAAGAGTACCAATCAAATAGGACGTGCAAAGCAAGGTATTCGCTAGACATTAATCACATGATAGGCTGGCTACCTGATAAGTACATATTTGCCATATAACCCTGCGCCTATTTGCTTTAAGCAATTGTAAGAAAAAACACTAAAACACAGCGCCCTATGATGTATAAAGAGCTGTGCAGATGGTACTCATCGTCAGGTGTCACATCATCATCCCAATGCTGTCATTCGCCTCAATGACAGCATTGGGATGATGATGTGACACCTGACGATGAGTACCATCTGCACAGCTCTTTATACATCATAGGGCGCTGTGTTTTAGTGTTTTTTCTTACAATTGCTTAAAGCAAATAGGCGCAGGGTTATATGGCAAATATGTACTTATCAGGTAGCCAGCCTATCATGTGATTAATGTCTAGCGAATACCTTGCTTTGCACGTCCTATTTGATTGGTACTCTTACAAGATATATACTATTATCAAAAAAAATCTTTGATTTTCAGCGAGATCGTTCAGGTGTCTATTGGATATCATAAATACTCATCACAAGCCCACCACATGTTCTCATATGTTTTTATATGCACGGTGTTGAGGTCCAGGCTTCCCTATTGGTAGGTGTGTCATCTGTCTAGCTGTCCAGGGGTTCCTTTAGTTTATTCTCTATTGTGTGGGTAGAGGGTCCCATTGGTACTACTAGGGCAATCTAGGGACCCTAGGGTAAGCCATCGTTGAGTGGGGGCGCCACAACGTTCCCCCTAGGGCGCCAACCCCCGCTGTTAGGCAGCTATCAGTACAGGTATATTTCTTAGGGATTGTCTTGTTCCCCTACATTTATTTTGCACAGTGTTTTTTGTGTGTTTTGTCTATTAGGTGTGGCCACAGGTTGGTGGCATTTTAGATTTTCTAATAAATATATTTTGGGTTTTATATGATTGTTTTGACATTTCATAACTTTCCCAAATTATTATGAAAACATTTACAGCACATCCGGCACTGAGCTACTGAACCCAATTTATTATATATTTTAGGAGTCGGAGTCAGTCCATTTTATAATGGCTCCAACTATGACTCCACCAAAATGGACACCGACTCCACGACTCCGATTCCACAGCCTTGGACTACACCGCCAACATCATCCATGGAAAGTGCATTTTCAAGAACCTTTCACCAAGAGCTACATATGGTGATGTCCCCTTCCCTACAAATGATATATTTCCTCACTAAAGTTGATTGACAGGGCATTTTACTTAAAATTGATAACTAAAAGACCCTTTAGTCCTTCATCATTGCCCAAATGTACGAATATTGCTTATTGTAAAGCTGCAATCAAATCACAAATGAGATAAAAGCTTATCAATGTTCAAGGACAGTAATGGAAACTGTAAGGTAAGGTGGGTGGCATCTTTTACCACAGCAGCTACAATTATCACTACAGCACTGCTCAGTGTACATGTAAGAATAGCAGGATCGTGGGATGCAGTGACGAGCAGGAGGCAGAACAACAGTTCGTAAGTCAGAAGGAGTAGTTGAGTCACCTTGGGTGGTTGAGTCAGGTTACATAGGTGAGGGCGGTAGCACGTTCATCTCCACTGGGGCTCTACTACAACTGGTGCAGGTACTTCAAGCGCATCTTGTACCTCCTACTCTTCCTCGCTTGTGTGTGCTTCGCTTCCTATCTCAGAAAAGGTCATGCGAGAATTTAATTGCAAGCGCTCTCGCAGAGCCTATTTCGTCAGCACATCCCACAAGCCTGTCACCAACTGATCTCACAATATTACGCCAGTCAGTCCTACGCCTATGCCGTCTTTTCTAATGATAGCAGTATGGATCACCTGGAGAGCGTTCATGTACTGAGTCACCGTCTCCCTCTCCCTTTGCATATAGTTAATAAATGCATTCTTGACTCCCCTACGTCCTTGGGGTCCCCATGAATCTCCTCCAAAATCTGTAGCACTTTGTTAAAGGTATCTCGTTCCCTGGGGGGTCGTAACATGACTGAGTCTCTGGCTTCTCCATCTAAAACCATCATGACCACCTCGGTCTCTCATGCAGGGGTCATGGGATGCATCCTCATCATCCCCCTCATGCGTTCAGTCCAGTTCCATAACATGGTATTATTCCCCGTAAACTTAGGGAGATTGTTCAACATTGCCCCCAGGGAGTTACTGGACCTAGGGCTCACCCCAACTGCTTGATCTGCCGTGTTTGTGCTGTTAGACTGCATCCTGCCGACTACACCAAGCGTAAAAATAGCAGGAACGTGGGATTCAGTGATGAGCAGGAGGCAAAACAAGAGTTGAAGGGTTTATTAAAGTGATACTACTCGCAGGGAGTGAAAGGGTTAAGGGTGGTATAAAACTAGGTATAGTGTCAGGATGAGAACTAACGGTTGTGAATCAGATAAACTTATCAGTCTGATGGTTTCCGGGCTGTGGACGCTTGAAATCCCACGATGGCGCCATAGGTGATGCATGAAGTGTCTGGTCTGTTCCTGAAGGAAGTTGATGCACTGTCCCTTGATTGCAGCGGCATATCCTGGCTCCCCGAGGCAAGGTCCTAGGTTACCGGAACGACGTACGTGGTGTGAAGCAGTCTCTGACACCGCCGAAAAGTGTCTCAGTCCAGTGGCGGTGGCGGGGATACAGCTACCCGACTCTAGATGATTCGCCTGGTCAGATTTAGGTCGCACACTTGCGGCACTCAGCGGAATGTTGCGGGTCAGACCCTCAGTCACTGGGATGAGCGGGCACACAAATCTACGTCTCTCACAGTCAGTGTGCGCAAGGGCTGAGGTGCTGCAGCGAAGGCCTGGTCTATTGCGTAGCCCCATGGAGAGTGAGTCAACCTTCTCCTACTGCGTGCTCTGTCTTCCCGCCAAGTGTCCCGCTTTCCCACGCACCATGCCTTTTATGCCTTACACGCCCCATATAGTGGAGTGCAAAGGTCTGTCCAGGTCAGAAAGCTTTCCCCCCACCAATCAAAGTACTGGGGCAAACTTACAGCTCACAGTATAGTGAACAACGATGTGAGGGATGACTATAATCGCTCCATGTGCGCCTCTATGAGTGAACGCCAGTGGCTCCCAGGGGAAAATAAGTTCATTTTCTCCCAGTACTTGCATTTTCAGTAAGGTGGCTGGGCAGCATTGTAACTTTATTTTCCTGCAAGGTAACATCATATCTGCAGAAAAATAGCATTTTCCGAGGTAGCAGGTTCCCTTTAAAGCAGATTTTTAATGTTTGAAAAAATAGGCCAAAAATAATGACAGATCGGAATGGAAAAGTCCTTTTTGTGCTCATTAGAAAGCAGATCCCTTACTGCTGTGTTTTGTATCATGCCAGGACCAGAGTGGAAACGTTAAAAGGGAAATGGCCTCATCTGTTATCTCTATGTTTTGTTCTTTTCATCTTTTTCTTTGTCCTGTCCTGGCTGTTCCTCTCGCTCGTGTGCCTCACTTTACCGCCCCCTTCATCACGTCTCTGCTCCATCCTCCAGAAACCTAATGTCTTACCCACATGCTTCTCACACAATAGTCTGGGAATCCCCGTTCCATACGGCACATAGTGATCTCCTCAGCGCACTCATTTTTTCCTGTCCATTCAATTCAGCAGGTGTCCAAAGCCAGGATATTCCACCTGGGATCTGGCCTCCATCAGCATCCTAGGCCATCTTAAGGGGACAAACAGGAACCATTGCTTCTCTACACAAACAAAGAATGTGTCATGTATCCTAATTTACTTTTTACCTATTCCTTGCCCTCTGAATACCAACATGATGACTAATCCTCGATCACTCTGTAACCAAAAAAGGCAAACTGCATTCATTTAGTGAAGCTGGAGCTGGATATGCACGGTAACGGAGGAATCAATGAAGTTAATGATTGACCAAAGATCTATCGGCCATAAATGAACTGATGTTAATCATAAACACAAAGAAATTCTCTGCATTATTATAATCACTGTGAGCATATAACATGAAGAGTCTGAATATCTGAGGCCAAGCCAGATTCACACAGGGCAGTTTACTGCAGTTTTTTTGGTCCCTAAGTTTAGCAATTCTGTTTTCTCATAGATTATTTACAGATGATGCGAATTGTAAAAATCTCTTGAGTACAGACGCTGTTATATGGCAGTAAGCATATATATGTGGGATGCTTGTGATATGGATTCCAAACACTGTGCGGAATGACAGATGTAGATAAAATAATATTAAATAATAGTTTTTTCCTTTTTGTAATGGCAGATTAAATTAGTTTTGTAATGGGCACAATCAAATCGCCATTAATTCTAGGCAGAGGCGTAGCTAGGGGTTCAACTCAGAGTGTTTGGGGGTGGGGACTTCTGAGTAACCCTGATTGTGACTATGGCGCTGCACCCGAATAGTGTGCATGCGGGAACCTCAGCAGATGACCGGGCTTTTACTGAAAATAAATCTATATACCAACACTGATATTAGTGCCATATGGTGACCGTATAGTGGTAGATATCTCTCCTGCAGAACACATAAGTGATTACAGCACAGCTATAGATGGTGACTTACAAAGGACGCTCTTTCTGATGAAATCGTTCACTTTCCCATCTTTTCCATCTGGCCCAGACCGACGTGACAACTTCTCCAGCCAGGATTCATCTGCAGAGATTACAACAAAGACACATCTGACTTCTCACATTTCCAGCACCGTCCATATATATGTCCAACCTGCACAAATTCCTCATCCTGCTGATACCCCAATACTGAGCGGCTGCTGCTGCCGTATGTGTCCTTATTACTGCCACTGCTGTTTGGTACAAAAACAGTCCTCCGCTTACTGCCTCACATAGTAATGACCACCACAGAGCCCGTTACAGAGTAAAATGCCCTCTAGAAGGTAAAATTGCCTCCCAAAAGTATTAATGCTCTGTGCAAGTGCAATAGAAAGCATTTTTTTCCCCTAGAAAGTAATAAATGCCCTCATGTACAGTGGGGCAAAAAAGTATTTAGTCAGTCAGCAATAGTGCAAGTTCCACCACTTAAAAAGATGAGAGGCGTCTGTAATTTACATCATAGGTAGACCTCAACTATGAGAGACAAACTGAGAAAAAAAAATCCAGAAAATCACATTGTCTGTTTTTTTATCATTTTTTTTGCATATTATGGTGGAAAATAAGTATTTGGTCAGAAACAAACAATCAAGATTTCTGGCTCTCACAGACCTGTAACTTCTTCTTTAAGAGTCTCCTCTTTCCTCCACTCATTACCTGTAGTAATGGCACCTGTTTAAACTTGTTATCAGTATAAAAAGACACCTGTGCACACCCTCAAACAGTCTGACTCCAAACTCCACTATGGTGAAGACCAAAGAGCTGTCAAAGGACACCAGAAACAAAATTGTAGCCCTGCACCAGGCTGGGAAGACTGAATCTGCAATAGCCAACCAGCTTGGAGTGAAGAAATCAACAGTGGGAGCAATAATTAGAAAATGGAAGACATACAAGACCACTGATAATCTCCCTCAATCTGGGGCTCCACGCAAAATCCCACCCCGTGGGGTCAGAATGATCACAAGAACGGTGAGCAAAAATCCCAGAACCACGCGGGGGGACCTAGTGAATGAACTGCAGAGAGCTGGGACCAATGTAACAAGGCCTACCATAAGTAACACACTACGCCACCATGGACTCAGATCCTGCAGTGCCAGACGTGTCCCACTGCTTAAGCCAGTACATGTCCGGGCCCGTCTGAAGTTTGCTAGAGAGCATTTGGATGATCCAGAGGAGTTTTGGGAGAATGTCCTATGATCTCATGAAACCAAACTGGAACTGTTTGGTAGAAACACAACTTGTCGTGTTTGGAGGAAAAAGAATACTGAGTTGCATCCATCAAACACCCTACCTACTGTAAAGCATGGTGGTGGAAACATCATGCTTTGGGGCTGTTTCTCTGCAAAGGGGCCAGGACGACTGATCCGGGTACATGAAAGAATGAATGGGGCCATGTATCGTGAGATTTTGAGTGCAAACCTCCTTCCATCAGCAAGGGCATTGAAGATGAAACGTGGCTGGGTCTTTCAACATGAAGGCACACCGCCAGGGCAACGAAGGAGTGGCTTCGTAAGAAGCATTTCAAGGTCCTGGAGTGGCCTAGCCAGTCTCCAGATCTCAACCCTATAGAAAACCTTTGGAGGGAGTTGAAAGTCCGTGTTGCCAAGCGAAAAGCCAAAAACATCACTGCTCAAGAGGAGATCTGCATGGAGGAATGGGCCAACATACCAACAACAGTGTGTGGCAACCTTGTGAAGACTTATAGAAAACGTTTGACCTCTGTCATTGCCAACAAAGGATATATTACAAAGTATTGAGATGAAATTTTGTTTCTGACCAAATACTTATTTTCCACTATAATATGCAAATAAAATGTTAAAAAAACAGACAATGTGATTTTCTGGATTTTTTTTTCTCAGTTTGTCTCCCATAGTTGAGGTCTACCTATGATGTAAATTACAGACGCCTCTCATCTTTTTAAGTGGTGGAACTTGCACTATTGCTGACTGACTAAATACTTTTTTGCCCCACTGTATATATTTGACGGTAACAATACTCTGAGTGCCGCTTAACAATAATGCTTAAAGAGAACCTGTCACTTCCGCCTTGCCTATTAAGGTAAAAGAGCCACCTTCTGCAGCACTAAGGCTGCATTCTGTGAAGGTGGCTCTTATGTTTTTGCTCCCTAATAACACTGAATTATTCACTTTTATAAATTGCACACCATACCTTTATTGAGTCCGGGGGGGGGTACGTTTTTTTTCCCCTGACTCAACCGCCTCCCAGCCATCAATCATCCCCTCAGTGCACCAGCCGCCTCCTTTGTGTTTCCTCACGTCACCTACGCCTGCACTGTGCTCTCATTTTTCGGGCATGCACCGTGTGTGCTGCCCTGGAACTCACATCAGCTGATGTACTGATATCACGCCTGTGTGTAGCGGGGGCCCGAGATCCCGCCCCGCAGTGTTATGATTTATTTACACTGTGGGGCTGGGAATCTGGCGCATGCGCAGTTAGTCTCTGTGGCTGTCCCCATCTCCCTTCGCCTCTTTCCTCCAGCGTTACATGACTCGTCTGCAGCGTCAGAGTGATCACAAGCGGCAGAGACACACATATATATATATTTATGGAGCCCCCCATGGGGCCGTGGGGTACTCAGTACCGGGTCCTGCGGTTCACAGGGGGATGTCATGGTGGCTGACCTGGTCCGTGGCCCTGGGATGTCCATGTAAAGGGAAAGGTCTTTAAAGGGATAAAGTTTGTGTTTGTGACGCCACCTGTAGTATTCGGTCAGGGTGACCGACGCTGCTTTAAGGGGTCCACTGGGGTGATGTTATGGCAGCTAGATGTTATACCTTCCCACAGGTGAAGTATATCCCCAGGGCTTCCCAGTGTGTAGATGGTGAATGGTGAGAGGTGCAGTGAAGAACGAGGACACAAGGTTGCAGTCTCTTTACCTTTACTGAAGACTTCAGCATCCACAGTCCAGGGCACCAGATCACAGGGCAGGCAGAGTCCAGCCGGTTTGGAGGCAAATCCAGAGTTCCCTTGTCCAGGTAGAAATCAGTAGCCTTCCCTTGCGCTGCGGTGTTGTAGTTCCCTACGGCCTAAGGCTTCACATAAGGTCCTCACAGATGTAATGTCTTTCTCTCTGTCCCCCATAAAGGACAAACCCATATGACTGGTGGCTAGAGGCTGTTTATAGGGACTCTAGCATGCCCCGTCCTCTAAAGGTTGCCACCGTGCCTCCTGGGTGTAGGGCGGACAGGTAACGTGAAATTAGCTGTCCTGTCGGTCTCTGGAGCAAGGCATAAAGGTCGTTACTCTCGGTGTTTCGGGCTACCGGGATTCTGTGCCTCAGAAGGAGGCAGCCTGTGTAGGGCTGGTCCCCTTCTGGTATCCACTCCTTTGCTACGACTTCTCTGCACACTTGCGGCAATATAGTTCTGCCTTCTATGTGTCTCTTTCTAGGAGCTGCAGCTCTGAGGGCATGTACAGCTCTATGTCCTTTCTCCTTCGTTCTCTGACAGGATCCCACCCCTGTGTCCGGGACCAACTAACTGAGCGGAGCTCAGCCAGCAACTGACTAACTTTCCCTACAGGCGACCAGTTTTACCAATGTGGGGAGTGACCTAATAAATAGGGGCAAGAGCTCCCCCTGGTGGTCTGGAGTGTGAAATGTGTTGCATGTTTGTGGTACCTGGATGCAGTTATCCTTCTTTGCCTCCAAATGTAGCATCACTCTCCCCGAGAGGAAAGCAATACCACTGCAATGACCAGGACCCAGGGGTGCCACATTTATATTTCATGCAGACTAGATAGCAGAAAAGCCGGCTTTTGCTAAATTATTACCAAACCCGACAGGATATGAAACATGGTTTACATACAGTAAACCATTGCATATCCATTATATTTTTATATATCCCTCCCTAATAATGTTAGTAGTGTTTGTAAAATTTGGGAGCTGTAGGTCTAAAATTAAAGGATTAATTCACAGAAAAAACTGGCTTGGGCTCCCGCGCAAATTTCTCCACCAGACAGGGAAAGCCAGTGACTGAGGGCAGATATTAATAGCCTAGAGAGGGACCATGGTTCTTGGCCCCCCTGGCTAAAAACATCTGCCCCCAGCCACCCCAGAAAAGACGCCTCTGTAAGATGCATTCATTGCTCAGTGACTACCGCTGACATGACTTAGGCTGCGCTGACTCCCTGCCTGACGCGGTGAACTTGACAGCATGGGAAAATGTTCAGAATGGTTCTGTAAACTGTGGCCTCTGTTCACACAGGATGCATCATAGTTAGCACTGGGCAGCCCGCCATAGCGCGTCATTAATAGGCTGAGAACCAGATGCTCTGCATTCCTTGTGTGAACATTGCCACATACAGAGTATATTTTTTTGCATTGGTGTTCCACACGGCCAATCCCCAATTGAAGGCTGGCTGTTTCATTTGGTATTGCACCTGTGCAGTTGCCATTTTACCTGGGTCTGCTGCACCC
Source organism: Ranitomeya imitator (assembly GCF_032444005.1). Taxonomy (NCBI): domain Eukaryota; kingdom Metazoa; phylum Chordata; class Amphibia; order Anura; family Dendrobatidae; genus Ranitomeya; species Ranitomeya imitator. The sequence goes on from NC_091289.1 coordinate 59,521,911, forward strand.
TGGTAGTGCAATTGTATTGAGGCCCATTTAGACAGGTAAGCATCTCTGACGGTTTTTGTTCCTTGAATATTGGAGGATTTTTTCCTCTTCTTGTGGTTTTCATGCGCTAACTCCCCGCCTGACGCGGTGAACTTGACAGCATGGGAAAATGTTCAGAACCTTTCCCATGCTACAGAGCTCATGTTTGGTCAGGCAAGGAGGCTGCGCAGGCAGCTTTTCATTTATTCCTCTATGGTTTACAGCCCGGCCGGTAGCATTAGCACCGCTCCTGGTTGTAAACTAATTAACCCCTTGAGATGGATTTACAGCGTGGGACTTTACTGTACGGTGGACAGGTATGGGATATTGTTTTTTTATTTTGGAATATTTTACAGGAGAACGAGGACTTTGTTTGGATTGAGCATGCAATAAAGATGTTAAACCTGTGTGTTTCATTATTTCATTAAAAGACTTTATTCTTAATGTGTCTGTGTATTTTTAAACCTTTCATACTAATGGATTAATAATGGATAGGTGTCTTATTGACACCTCTCTATTATTAACCAGGCTTAATGTTAACTTACAATAGCAAGGTGACATTAACCCCTTATTACCCCATATGCCAATGCTACAGGGCAATGGGAAGATAGAGGCTAAGTGCCGGAATAGGCGCATCTAAGGCTATGTGACACGTCCGGAATTGCCGCGGAAATTTCACGGCAATACTGGAACTCCCTGCTGCGGGAAAATGCATGCGGAATTGGCATGCGTTTTCCTGCTAAACATCCGCATTTTGCAAGTGTTATTAGCTTGCAGAATGCTGGCGTTTTCCAAGCGATCTGCAGCATCGCTTGGAAAACTGACAGGTTGGTCACACTTGTCAAACATACTGTAAAAAGATCTAATGTTAAAAATAATTTAAAAAAATAAAAAATCGTGATATTCTCACCTTCCGGCATCCCCGGCAGCCTTTCCCGCTCCTCGCGATACTCCGGTCCCAGTAATGCTTTGCGGTAATGACCCCAGATGACGTAGCAGTCTCGCGAGACCGTATGTCATCACAGGTCATTCTCGCAATGCATTACTGGGAATGGAGCATTGCGAGGAGTGGGAACGCTGCAAGGGACGGCGGAAGGTGAAAATATCACGATTTATTATTTTAATTCTTTTTTTTTTAACAATTATATGGTTCCCAGGGCCTGGAGAAGAATCTCTCCTCCACCCTGGGTACCAATCGCACATGATCCGCTTACTTCCCGCATGGTGGGCATAGCCACATGCGGAAAGTAAGTGGATCAATGCATTCCTGTGTGCGTGGAATCCCCCGCGATTCCGCACAAAGAATGAGCATGCTGCGCTTTTTTCCAGAATGCAATTCCGCCATGGGAAAAAACGCAGCATGTACACAAAAAAATGAGGAATGCATTCTAATAAATAGGATGCTTAATGTATGTATTTTGTTTGCGGTTTTTTCACGTTTTTATATAGAAAAAAATTTGAAAATTCCTGAACGTGTGCACATAGCCTTACAGATGTGCCTTTTCTGGGGTGGCTGGGGGCAGATGTTTTTAGCTGGGAGGGGGGGGGGTCAATAACCATGGCCCCCCTCTAGGCTATTAATATCTGCCCTCAGTCACTGGCTTTCCCTCTGGTGGAGAAAATTGCGCGGGAGCCCACCCCATTTTTTTCGTGTAAGAATCCTTTAACACCTACAGCTCCAAATTTTTACAAACACATACTACAACTATTATTAGTAGGGAAATATATAAATCTAACGGATATGCAATGGTTTACTTTATGTAAACCATGTCTCATATCCTGTTGGGTTCTGCAATGGTTTTACAGAATCCGACAATTGAATTATCGCCTATTCTGATATCTAGCTCTCTATGAAATATATATATATATATATATATATATATATATATATATATATATATATACCCCTATACTATGTGTAGACATTAATTTTATCTATTCTATTGTAAGCTGCCAGTGTGATTTTACTGTACACCACACTGAATTGCCGGCTTTTCTCTAGGACACCGGTGGGTATTTCTCTCAAGTCACACTGATGGTCCATGTGGTGTGCGAGTTTTTCTCGCACCCATAGACTTTCATTGGCGTATTTCAGGCATAATACGGTGACACATATAATACGGCTGAGAAAACAACGGATAATGGGAGCTGCTTCATAGATTAACATTGGTCTGAGTGCTATGCAATTTTTTATCGCATAGCACTCTTCCGTATTTCTCAGTAGTGTGACTCCGGCCTAAGGCCTCATTCAGACATCAGTGATTTTTGAAGGGATGCAACTAATTGTCTGAGTTTAGTCTGGGTGTTTTATCCAATTTTCATCACTGCTTGGTCCGTGTTGCAGTTTTCACTATCATTGTTTCAACAGAGATTCTCTCATTTGAAAAATATAAATAAATTACAAGGCTTCTCATATCCTTTGCAATGTTAATCTCACACAGCACTTGGACTGCTTGTATGGGCATTTTGATCTATTCTACTTTAGATGATTTTGTGGACCAAACTCGCCCATTCAAGAATAGGCCAGTGAAAAAAAACAGCACATGGATGGCATCCAAGCTTCATTTGTGTGCTATTCGATGCTCATTGACTTAGCGCTAGTTCAAATCAAGAAAACATCACATTGCACTCTGACCAATGTTAGTAAAATATTTAGAATTGAGAGTCCGCAGTGGTTGATACCTTTTAATGGCTAACTGAAACTTTCAGTTAGCCATTAAAAGGTATCAAGCAGTGAGGACTCTCAATTCTAAATATTTTTCTATCTACTGGCTAACACGGTACCAAGATATATATCTTTCCTGTATCAATGTTAGTAAATGAGTCAGTGCTCATCTGCGAGTTTTCCCTCAGCTCTAATCAGATTTCTTACACCTCTCAACTGGAATTTTGGACCACTCTTATTTGGAAAACTGCTCCAGGTCTCCCATATTTGAAGGGTGCTTTCTCTCAACAGCAATTTTAAGATCTCTCCACAGGTGTTCAATGGGATTTAGATCTGGACTCATTGCTGGTCACTTCAGAACTCTCCAGCATTTTGTTTCCATCCATTTCATGGTGCTTCTTGAACAATGTTTGTTGTTATTGTCCTGCAGCAAGACCCATGACCTAGGACACAAACCCAGCCTTCTGACAATAGGTACCACATTGCGACCAAAAATCTTTTGGTAATCATAAGATTTCATGATGCCTTGCAGACTGTCAAGGTAACCAGTGCCAGAGGCAGCAAAACAACCCCAACACATCTTTAATCCTCCATCATATTTGATTGTAGGTACTGTGTTCCTTTCTGTGTAGGTCTCATTCCATTTTCCATTTTTGGTAAACAGTAGAATGATGTGTTTAATCAAAAAGCTCTACTTTGGTCTCATCTGTCCACAAGACGCTTTCCTACAACGATTTTGGCTTACTCACATACATTTTGGCAAACTGTAGTCTAGCTTTTTTATGTCTCTTTGTCAGCAGTGGGGTTTTCCTGCATCTATTGCTATAGTGTTTCATTTCATTTGAATGTAGACAGTTAGATCGCACTGACACTGATGTACCCTGAGCCTGCAGGACAGCTTGAATTTGTTTGGAACTTGATTGGGGCTGGTTATCCACCATCCAGACTTTCCTGTGTTGCAACCTTTCATCAATTTTTCTCTGCCATCCACATCCAGAGAGATTAGCTACAGAGCCATGGGTTGTAAACTTCTTGATATGTTGTGCATCATGGACAAGGGAACAACAAGATCTCTGGAGATGAACTTGTAACCTTGAGATTGTTGATATTTTTCAACAATTTTGGTTGTCAAGTCCTCAAACAGTTCTCTTCTCTTTCTATTCTGCATGCTCAGTGTGGCACACACAAGCACAATGCATAGATTGAGTCAACTTTTAACCTTTCTACATGGTTTCAGGTGTGATTTTCATATTGCTCACACCTGTTACTTGCCACTTGTGAGTTTGAATGAGCATTACACTTTGAAACAAAGTTATTTACCAACAATTTTGGAAAGGCGCCGACAATTTTGTCTGGCCTATTGTTGGGGTTTTATGTGAGATGATGTCCACACAAAGAAAATAAACATGTGTATAACAGAACATATGTAATTGCAATAACTTTCTGGGAGAAATACTTCATTTTCTGAAACAATTTCAAGGATGACAACAACTTTTTTTGTAATCAATTGGTGTACGAGGGACTGTCTCTTTTTTTATCACTGTCCTTTCATGTTTTTGAGGTATTCATTTCTGAACTACATCGGATTAGTTGAATTACGGCATACCTGCATGGGTTTTTTTTCAATAAATTGCTGAACGAGGGATAGTGTGAGGGGGTCTTTATTCAGTTTTTTTTTCCTGTGAGTGTTTTTTTATTTTTGATTATTAGATTAGTAATGTTAATGTCTGATAGACACCTCTCCATTACTAAACCCAGGGTTTGATGGCAGCTGTGATTAAACTGTAATTAATTACAGCTGCCATCAATTCCAACTACAAATTGCATTGATTGCCACAGCACCAGGGCAAGCGGGAAGAGCTGGGCAAAGTGTAAAAATTGATGCACCACTTCTGGGGTGGCAGCTGGCTTGTATTTTTAGGCTCAATAACTAGGGACCTTCCCTGCCTGATAATATAAGCCCACAACTGTCTGCTTTACCTTGACTGGTTATCAAAAATAGAGAGGGACCTCTTGTCTGTTTTTTTTTAAATTATTTATTTGATTATTATGTTAAATAAGGCTAAAAATACCCTATAGTGCCACATGAAAGGCACTAAAACGCGCAAGTTTATTATATGTAGGTGGCTTCTGGCATTTTATATCTACAGGATAGCTATTTATTTATATACTAGTGCGACCACAGCCTAATAATGCTTTTGCACACAATCAGTCCAAAAGCTATCCTTTAAAAAACACCACTTGGACCAATGTTATTCAATAGGGCAGTGCAAGGCGTACCTTGTCTGCCCTGTTGAGGGCAGAGCAAAGTACTGCAGTGCGCAGATGCTGGGCCTCTCTGACCTTTCCCGGCGCCTGCGCACTGCAGTCCTTTGCTCTGCTTCAACAGGGCAGACAAGGTACGCCTGCACCGGAGCCGCAGCGTGAAGACCAGAAGAGGACATCATCTGATGAAGATAGGAGGCGCCGGACCTGGACCAACAGCGGGAACGCCCCTGGTTGAGTATAATCTAATGTCTTTTTCTCATCTTTTAGGATACATCGGGGGCTTATCTACAGCATTCCAGAATGCTGTAGATAAGCCCCTGATGCCGGTGGGCTTACCTCACCCGAGATTTTGGGGGCGACAGGTTCCCTTTAATTCAGATTCTCCTAAGAGGCAAAAATAGTTGACATCAGATTCAAAGTTTCCAATCTGACGACCGTCTCTTCCAATCCTCTTTGCTCGTGACCTTCTGTGCACAATTGCAGCCATTCATCCTCTGTAGAATATCACAGTCTCCCATGAAGTCATGCAGTGAGAGAGACATTTGTCACAGACTACCCGAGGGCAGAGAGAATAGGCACATAGACTTTCTCAGACACCTCTCCACCTCGTTATCGAGCACATCATGGATTAACCCCTTAATGACCGCCAATATGTCTTTTAACTGACCTGGGATATAAGAGAATAGTATCCCCATACAGGTGACAATCCAGCAGCTGTCGGCTGTACACTATAGCTGGCAACTTGCTCCATCAGTGTTTGCACCATCCACATTTGTTTAACCCCTAAGATGCTGCTGTCAATAGTGACTACATAATTATTGATGGTTAACAGAGTGTGGGGGCTTCCTGTTTATCCCAATTGGTGCCCTCAGATCATGATTGTGTGGTCCTGATGTTTGCCATGGCAATTCGCAACCAATTAGCGGCATTAGAGTCAGACAGCTGTTGTAACCTGTTCAAAAGTTAGCGGATTTTAGGTGGTAAAAATACACATTTTCATTTCTGTCATGCCACTTTGCATTAATTCCTGAAAATCACCAGAAGGGTTAATAAACTACCTGACTGGAGTTTTCAATTTGTCAGGGGGTGCTGTTTTCCCAATATATGGGACCCCTAAAGGCACTTCAAACATGGATAAGTCCCTAAAAATATACATTTTGTAAATTTCCTTGAAAAAATGAAAAATTACTGCTACATTTTTAAACCTCCTAAAACGCTAACAAAATGAAAGAACATTTTACAAATGGTGCTAATATAAAGCAGATATGTGGGAAATGGTATTTCTTAATGTTTTGCTGTGGCATGACTATCTGGATTAGGCCGGGATCACACACAGCGAGATATGGCCAAGTCTCGCAGGTTAAAACTAAACTCTGGCACCGGCACTCCGGAGCGGAGCGTGCGGCCGCACAGCAATACATGGGGCTACATGCTCCGCTCCGGAGTGCCGGCGACAGAGCTTGGTTTTAACCTGCAAGACTTGGCCATATCTCCGGCCTTAAAGGGATAATCATTCAAAGTTTGAAAATTGCTAATTTTTTGACATTTTTTTCAAATTTCTGATATTTTTTATAAATAAACACAAAACATATCGACCTAAATTTACCATTATCATAAGGTATTATATGTCACGAAAAAACTTGTCTCAAAATCACTGGGATTTGCTGAAGCGTTCTAGAGTTATTACCACATAAAGTGACGTTGGTCAGATTTAAAAAATTTGGCTCAGTCACTAAGGGGTTAACCCTATTAACCAGATGTAGGTAAGCGGACTAAAGACCCTTTTAGATGAGCCAATAATTAGGAAAGAAGGCTCGCTTACCAATCACTGGCTCGTCTAAACATGTCTCAATCACTCAACAAACAAACAAATTCTGTTGCCTGTCTTTTAATGGCCATGGTCTGCAGGTGTAGATGCACCTTAAGGTACCGTTACACTGAACGACTTACCAACGATCACGACCAGCGATGCGACCTGGCCGTGATCGTTGGTAAGTCGTTGTGGAGCTGTCACACTCTCTCCAGCGACCAACGATCAGGGGAAAGACTTCGGCATCATTGAAACTGTCTTCAACGATGCCGAAGTCCCCGGGTAACCAGGGTAAATATCGGGTTACTAAGTGCAGGGCCGTGCTTAGTAACCCGATATTTACCCTGGTTACCATTGTAAAAGTTAAAAAAAAAAAACACTACATACTCACATTCTGATGTCTGTCACGTCCCCCGGCGTCAGCTTCCGGCACTGACTGTGTCAGCGCCGGCCGGCCGTAAAGCGGCCCTGCGCTTAGTAACCCGATATTTACCCTGGTTACCAGTGAACACATCGCTGGATCGGCGTCACACACGCCAATTCAGCGATGACAGCGGGTGATCAGCGACCAAAAAAAGGTCCTGATCATTCCCCATGACCAATGATCTCCCAGCAGGGGCCTGATCGTTGGTCGCTGTCACGCATAGCGATTTCGTTAACGATATCGTTGCTATGTCACAAAAAGCAACGATATCATTAATGAAATCGTTACGTGTGAAGGTACCTTTACTTTTATACAGTGAAGTTGCCTAATTTAAAGGGGTTAGCTATGACTATTTAATCTCTTTATTTTGAGCCTAAGAACTAACAGGTAGATAGTTGATAACTACCTGCCTGTTGTGTAAAGAGGTAAATAGATGCAAGAGCGCAGAGGATGATCACTCAGTAGTAGCTTAACCAACAGATATTTATTTCATTACCACAGATATATGTGGTGCCTACGGCACAATATGAAAGGTAAAGTAACCAATGGAAATACAGTAAATTATTATACAATGACAATACTGTAATTCGGCTGTACTGAGTGCTAACAGAATTCTAATCATGCACTGTTGTTACATGAGAATGACTATTATCATCAGGGGTGTCTTGAGCCTAATATCTCAACCAGAATTGCGTGTACTGTTGGGCTCATCACAATCATCACTCTCTCTCTTAGGCAATACGAATTGTCATATTGCCCCTAACAGGAGACTATGATACTACGCTGTTAGGCCGCAAATCCCTTATCAATCAGTCACTTTGGGCACCTGTTGCACTGGCCACTGTACTCTCCTGAAACTTGGTCCTAGTCCACTTTGTACTGCACATCTACATCTGAAATTACAGGTCACACAAACGTCCCTCTTTTGCGCTCTTGTTATCTCTCTCTCTTCTGGCTCTGAGCACTCAACTCAGGTCTCCTGGCTCTGGTCTCTCGTTTCCAGTTCTGGTTACTCAGTTTTGGCCACTCGGTTCCTCACTCAGATCTGGTTACTGGGTTCTGGTCACTCTGCTCCTCATTCGGATCTGCTTACTCAGTTCTGGTCACTCTGTTTCTCACTTGGATCAGGTTACTCGATTCTGTTCACTCTGTTCCTCTCTTGGATCTGGTTACTGGGTTTTGGTCTCTTTGTTCCTCACTCAGATCTGGTTACTGGTCACTCTGTTCCTCACTTGGATCTGGTTACTTGGTTCTGGTCACTCTGTTCCTCACTCAGATCTGGTTACTTGGTTTTGGTCACTCTGTTCCTCACTTGGATCTGGTTATTTGGTTCTGGTCACTCTGTTCCTCACTCGGATCTGGTTACTCAGTTTTGGTCACTCTGTTTCTCACTTGGATCTGGTTACTTGGTTCTCATTACTCGGTTCTGGTCTCTCTGTTCCTTACTCGGATCTGGTAACTTGGTTCTGGTCATTCTGTTCCTCACTCGGATCTGGTTACTCAGTTTTGGTCACTCTGTTCCTCACTTGGATCTGGTTACTTGGTTCTGGTCACTCTGTTCCTCACTCGGATCTGGTTACTCGGTTCTGGTCTCTCTGTTCCTCACTCGGATCTGGTTACTTGGTTCTAGTCGCTCTGTTCTTCACTTGGATCTGGGTGTTTGGTTGTGGTCACTTGGTTCCTCACTCGGATCTGATTACTCCGTTCAAGCCTTTAAAAACTGCCCAGCATGATTTATATCTATGAGTGGTTGGTGAAAAAAAAGTGCTTGACACTTTGAAATGCATTGAAGAAAAATAGCAAGGTCAATAATATCCTGTGAATTGATGCCTTCAATAATCGACAGAGCAAGGGTAATCCACAAACCTTCCAAATCCTGAGGTTTTTGCTATGTAATCTGAAAGCATCATGATGTAGGGGCAGAGGTGCTGATTCCAGAAATGTGTCACTTGCCAAACTGCATGCTGTCATTTTGAAACAATCACCATTTTATCTGCCACAGATCAGAGCAGTTGACTAGGAGGCACCAGATGCCTAGTCCTGTACTGAAAATCTCCTGTTGATAAAACACTGATTTTATTGAAATGGCAATACACAACCTAGTAATCATTTTGTTCTTAGATAGGTTACATGCCAAAGATATTCAGACCGATTCCTTTTAATAAAAATTGTTTGCTTCACCTATACTTGCCGCAATCAGATGATAAGTACACTACAGCTGTACAAATGTCATCATGTTTTGTCTTACTAGGTTTGATCTTCTCCTATACATTCTACTATAAATTCTTTACATCGTCTATTTCCAGTTATATAGGGTTGTTTGGTCCAAAATGATAAGTCTAAAGTCAAGTTACATGGTGGCTTCCTGCATGTCAGTCCTGAACATTATAAGAGCTGCGTGCAGGTGAATATATGGCGGCATTACTGTCATGAGGACACTGTGGCTGTGACTATTCTGTGACTGATGGTGCCACAATGACAGTGACAGCTAAAGTTCTGTAACTGAACAAATGTTTTGAAGTGGGCATTTTTTCCTTAGGTGTAAATAGCTTGTTTCCTCCTGACAGATGAGGTGGGTGACATCATCCAACAAGGTGAAACAAGATATTTTCACAGTAGTCTGCATCACGGTGCCGCATGTAACTACTGCTGGGCTTAGTTGGCACATCTGAAATACATGAAAACAATTTTTTTAAAGGATATTTAAACATTTACATTTTTAGTATGTTACAGCCCATGCTCAGTAATTTTCACTGGTGGTGAAAGGATTCTCAAAGCAAGGAGTTGAAGGGACCATGGGAACCAATCGGCACCAGAAGAATTGCAGGGGGAGCAAGTTCAATTGCCGGACCAGGCCAGGTGCCTTGGATGACGGAGTTACCAAATATATAAACCCCTGTTCGCTAAATCGCAGGTGGCTTTGGTGTCAAGAGAGCGTAATGTGCAGACATGCACAGGAGAAGACTGTGTGCTAGCAGGGTTCTGGCCGCTTGTGGACAGAATCCAGATGACACCAAATCAGATCCAGAGCTCCGACTAGGTCGGTCAAGACCCGAGAATCCAATCTACTCTGGTCAAGACCACGAGTCCAGACTGCGCAGGTCAAGGTCCAAATCCCAGACCTGCGACAATCAAGATACTGTACCCTGATGACGCCAGTCCAGTCAATATCTGGACCCCAGCTGTCTTGACCCCAGATCCAGGAGACATCCTTCATCGGTCAAGCACCAAAGACCCCTGAGGAGACTCTGTAAGATGACATCTGTGGTTACAGAAGGATTACATGAGTGCGCCGGGCCATCACTTCCAGCAATAATGTATGGTATAGGAGTCAGCCTGGGTTAGGACAACAGCTGGGGTGGAGGCCGGTTGGTACATGGGAAACTTAACGTTCCTTAAAAGACTTTGTAAGAAATGCTTTTGTATAGCAAACCACAATCAGAATGTAGAATTTTGGAAAGTTCCAAAAACTGATAACTGGTTACCAAATTACCATTTCCCACCACCGTTCCCAGAAGTTTCCACCACTTCAATCCCCTTTCATTCTGCTATAATGTTATGTTTTCGTTCTAGGCCACAAGACACATACTGAGGTTTTAAGACAACATGTGAGCCGTACTTTTGCTCTTTGATGTGCATGCGTAATGCCTTACCTCTGATGAAAGGTATGAGTGAGAAATCCTTTAGAAGTGAGATTTACACAAGATCAAACTCTTAGCGTGTTTGATCCCAACTGTACAGCTCACTCCATGTAAAGATATCTCTTGAAAGTCTACGGAGGCAAATCCCTTCTTAGCTATCTGCGGCCTCATAAAAAGCCTGTAATTAGTGAGGAAATGTCCTTCTCTATTTGGATAATGTATTTCATCTCCGTATAGAAGAATTGTTTCCTTAAGAGGATTTTAGTTTATTCTGATACATAGAATTGTTTTTATAGCCACTACCTGTATTATACCTACACTGAAAAGAAGAAAGGTTCATTTTACATCCTGTTGCTTTTATAGTTCTATGGTTTTGGTTGGCCCTAAAGAAAGTACAGCTCTAACTAAAACGTAAATATCAGGGAAAGCCCCAATATTTGCTTCAAATCACCATGTGATCACCAGGCAGATCAAGGACATTACTAGAAACATGTAGCACCAAGTATGGCTGACCAGGTGATTGACTGGCAACTGCTGAAGGTTGTTGGGGATCCATTCATGTAAATCTGTAAAGAGACAAAAGAAAATTTGTAAGTTGGCTGCTGTTTGGTAATGGTGTGCCCCTTAAGAATGTTGGCTAAAGTGGTTCCTGATAATAGTGTGGCCTCTACATTTTGGGATGGTGAAAAAAATGGAGATGTGCACAGTAAACTTCGCAGAGTATTTTAAAGGGCGATATGCTTAGTGGTTACAAACGTTTACACAGGAGGCAACAGTTTGAACATAGATAGATAGTTGGGGTATACACTAAGAAAGGACTTGCATTTTACACAACCTGCTAACCTCGATACTCTGGTACGACTCCGTGACTACTATACTCTGGCATAGCCTAATGGGCAGTTGAGTATGGTAGATACGTGCCCCTCTGGATCTTCTTGCTTCTCCTTAAATAGCTGAGTCAGAGGTGTACAATATATAGATTTTCTGGGAGCCTTCACACAGCTCAATGAGCTCCCTGAGGACAGCCAAGGAGAGTCAATTAGAAATAAACAGGCCGGATGCGTATTGACTGCGGTTGCATCGGTCGTCACTGCTATTGGGCCCGGCTGGAGAGGGGCCCGCTGTCAACAGCCCCTAAATCATCTGGATGTTCATCATGCGCTCCCATCACATGCCAAAATCAGCTGCTAGCTAGAGAAGTGGGAGTGCTGTGAAGATGAGTAGGAGGGTTTATTGTTTTTTTTTTCCTGTGTATTGAACAACAGCAGTGACATGTACCAGGATGAAGGGCCATATATCTGCATATATCAAGATGAGGGCCATATATTAGGAAGGGGGCCATGTACCAGGATGGAGGGCCATATATCAGAATGGGGGCCATATACCAGGATGCTGGCCATATACCAGGAAGGAAGACCATATACCAGGATGGAAGGCCATATACCAGGATGGAGGGTCATATACCATGTTGGGGGGCCATATACCAGATTGGGGGCCCATATACCAAAATAGGTCTCAGGGTGAGGGCCATATACCAGGATGAGGGCCATATACCAGGATGGGGGCCATATAACAGGATGGGGCCCAGGATGGTGGCCATATACCAGGATGGATCCATGGATCCATATACCAGGATGGGGGCCATATGCCAGGATGTGAGCCATAGACCAGAATGTGGTCCAGGATGGGGGCCAAATACCAAAATGGATGGCATATACCAGGATGGGGGACATGTACCAGGATGGGGGCCATATATCACAATGGGACCCAGGATGGGGGCCGTATACCAGAATAGAGTCATATACCAGGATGGGGCCATATACCAGGATGGGGGCCCAAATACCAAGATGAGGGTAATATACCAGGATGAGGGCCATATACCAGGATGAGGCCCAGGATAGGGGTCGTATACCAGTATGGGGGACATTCACCATGATGTGGGGCCATATATGGGGGCCATTTACCAGGATGTGGGGCCATATACCAGGATGAGTCCCATATACCAGGATGTGGGCAATATACCAGGATGGGGGACATATACCAAGATGGGAAACATATACCAGGATGGGCTGTGCATTATACTATATGGAGGACTATGGGGGTACATTATACTATATAGAGGACTATGGGCTGTGCATTATACTACATGTAGGACTATAGGCTGTGCATTATACTACATGGATGACTATGAGCTGTGCATTATACTGTAAGGAGGACTATGGGGGCACATTATACTATATGGAGAATTATAGAGGGTGCACTATATTGTTTGCAGGGTTATGGGATGGATTATACTATAGGAAGGAGTATGGGGAGTGCATTATACTATATGGAAGACTATGGGGGTGCATTATACTATAGGGTGGACTATGGGCTGTGCATTATACATTATGGAGGACTATGGGGTTCATTATACTATATAAAGAAGTATGGGTAATGTATTATACTATATGGAGGACTATGGGGTGCATTATAATGTAGGGGGGACTATGGGTTGTATATTATACTTTATGGAGGAATATAAGGAGTGCATTATACTTCTACTATAGGCCCCATGACTTCTGTGTTCACCCATGGTGAGTATAATGGTTTACTTTTTTCCTATACATTAAAAAACAGTGGCAGAATGGGGGTTATATATACCAGGATGGGGCCCAAGATAAGGGACATATACCAGGATGGAGGGCATATATATACACCATAATGAGGGATATATATCAGGATGGAAGACATATATGTATCAAGGGGAGTAGGGGGCTGGTCCAAATCTTGCACCGAAACCCATCAGACTCTAGTTATGTCACTGAAAGGGGTCCAACACTGAACTAAATCCTTTTGCTTCTATTTTTAGTGTTCAAAAAGTCTAAGTAACTGGACTCAAACAATTAAAACATGTTACCGCCACCTGGTGAAGACGGAGCTGTTCCGTCAAAACGCGTTGTGGATTTCAATAAACAAAGAAACTTTTAATCCTTTCATCTGTGTCCCATGCGCTCCAATGTGACCGGAGTATCCTGCAACTCAAAACATGTTACATGTCACTTCACATTGAGGTCATTTTTGACACATAGTAAAGCTTTAATACTAGAGACAATATAGGACCGTCACGAATGGGGAACGCTTTGACACTGGTGGAATGGCTTTTATGCTTTTATTAATCAAAAACAGTGTTTACTAAGTACCCTGTGTTATTTATATGTACTATTATGTTTTACATACTTACAGTAGGTATTTGCTCATTTTGTTTCTATGTTAGGTTATGTTGTCACTATGACATGTCATTTTTAAAAAAAATATATGATCTCACATAATATTGCACTTCCATTTCAAGATAGTACAATCTATACACTGCTAAATATTACTGTGTGGTCTTTTACTGGGGATATCATAATCAGAGGCTCCTTATTAAATGGAAGCCTGGGCAGTTGCCTAGTTTTCCATCCCCTAAAACTACACCTGAGGTCAAGGTAAGCTAACTGCTGGTCTCAGCATTTGGTTCACTTTTGCTCTGCCTATAGAAACAGTGAGGTAGTAGGCATAGTCTATATAACCGTAGATTAGTCTCAAGCTGCGGTTTAGTTTCTTCCCACTAAAGCTCTGTTTATTTAGGCTCGCAATTGTTTATATGCAAGAGCCCACAACTACCTCACACGGAAATAAAAATAAAATAAAAAAAGAACTGTAATGAAAAAAAGATTTGCAGAAAATTAATCAACATTTATTGAACCTCAGTAAGGGTTCTCTTACTCAAGCAGTTAAAATGAGATCAATGTCAAACTATTTAAATGTATATCAATTGAATGAATTATTATTCGTCATTGATGTTTACGCTGAGCAATGATTATCAACAATTTTTAATATGAACCAATATCTGGGTGATCATAGCCTTCTTAAAAAAGTGAATTGTAAAAACCCATTAAACATGTTTGTCGTAGAGGAAAAATTATAAAACCCATACATACATCTTCGGAGAGGGGACATTTCACCCTCACATTGAACGAGGGAAGTGAGAAAGAGCTGACACTTCAACCTCCATTGAAGTAGAACTTCACATTCAACAGATGGGATTAATTATTACTGGGGAAGTAAGAAGCTAATTATAACTGGAGAAGTGAGAGCTAGTTGACACTTCAATCTCCATTGAAGTAGGGACCTCCTGTAGTTACCAGGTAATTACAACAGGAGATCTGCTCTGGGAATGAGCCACCAACACTGGGATTCATTTACAAAGAGGCGGAGAAGTACATTTCCCAGGCCCGAGCTTCCTTTGTTCAAAGCACTGGTCGCCAGACTTTTTGGAGCCAATGGTCAGTGATGAATATTGGGGTTTGCATTGATTTGATATTTATTGGAGATATACAGTGGGGCAAAAAAGTATTTAGTCAGTCAGCAATAGTGCAAGTTCCACCACTTAAAAAGATGAGAGGCGTCTGTAATTTACATCATAGGTAGACCTCAACTATGGGAGACAAACTGAGAAAAAAAAATCCAGAAAATCACATTGTCTGTTTTTTTAACCTTTTGTTTGCATATTATGGTGGAAAATAAGTATTTGGTCAGAAACAAAATTTCATCTCAATACTTTGTAATATATCCTTTGTTGGCAATGACAGAGGTCAAACGTTTTCTGTAAGTCTTCACAAGGTTGCCACACACTGTTGTTGGTATGTTGGCCCATTCCTCCATGCAGATCTCCTCTAGAGCAGTGATGTTTTTGGCTTTTCGCTTGGAAACACGGACTTTCAACTCCCTCCAAAGGTTTTCTATAGGGTTGAGATCTGGAGACTGGCTAGGCCACTCCTGGACCTTGAAATGCTTCTTACGAAGCCACTCCTTCGTTGCCCTGGCGGTGTGCTTTGGATCATTGTCATGTTGAAAGACCCAGCCACGTTTCATCTTCAATGCCCTTGCTGATGGAAGGAGGTTTGCACTGAAAATCTCACGATACATGACCCCATTTATTCTTTCATGTACCCGGATCAGTCGTCCTGGCCCCTTTGCAGAGAAACAGCCCCAAAGCATGATGTTTCCACCACCATGCTTTACAGTAGGTATGGTGTTTGATGGATGCAACTCAGTATTCTTTTTCCTCCAAACACGACAAGTTGTGTTTCTACCAAACAGTTCCAGTTTGGTTTCATCAGACCATAGGACATTCTCCCAAAACTCCTCTGGATCATCCAAATGCTTTCTAGCAAACTTCAGACGGGCCCGGACATGTACTGGCTTAAGCAGTGGGACACGTCTGGCACTGCAGGATCTGAGTCCATGGTGGCGTAGTGTGTTACTTATGGTAGGCCTTGTTACATTGGTCTCAGCTCTCTGCAGTTCATTCACTAGGTCCCCCCGCATGGTTCTGGGATTTTTGCTCACCGTTCTTGTGATCATTCTGACCCCACGGGGTGGGATTTTGCGTGGAGCCCCAGATCGAGGGAGATTATCAGTGGTCTTGTATGTCTTCCATTTTCTAATTATTGCTCCCACTGTTGATTTCTTCACTCCAAGCTGGTTGGCTATTGCAGATTCAGTCTTCCCAGCCTGGTGCAGGGCTACAATTTTGTTTCTGGTGTCCTTTGACAGCTCTTTGGTCTTCACCATAGTGGAGTTTGGAGTCAGACTGTTTGAGGGTGTGCACAGGTGTCTTTTTATACTGATAACAAGTTTAAACAGGTGCCATTACTACAGGTAATGAGTGGAGGAAAGAGGAGACTCTTAAAGAAGAAGTTACAGGTCTGTGAGAGCCAGAAATCTTGATTGTTTGTTTCTGACCAAATACTTATTTTCCACTATAATATGCAAATAAAATGATAAAAAAACAGACAATGTGATTTTCTGGAATTTTTTTTCTCAGTTTGTCTCCCATAGTTGAGGTCTACCTATGATGTAAATTACAGACGCCTCTCATCTTTTTAAGTGGTGGAACTTGCACTATTGCTGACTGACTAAATACTTTTTTGCCCCACTGTATATATTTAGCGTCGTCATGAAGGAACGAACATAATGCACTCACTCACATCATTGTAAGGCCATTCTAACCCTCCAACTTAATATTGGTCCAGTTGTTGATGCTCCCCTGCCATGTTTTATCTTTATAGAAAGGTAAAATCGCGATAGGAAACATGACAACAATATCTACTGCCTGGGACCTACAGGGACGAAGATATTCTGCAAGTTAGGGATCTTCTAAAAATCTAAAAGACCTAGCACATCTCACAACCAGTCCCCATATGAGCTCATGATTGGGAGGTATGTGAGCGTAAACTTGACTTAATAAAAATTAAAGTTTGGGTGTCTGTCATCAGGCTCAGACTGGCCCACAGGGTGACTGGGGAATCCCCCGGTGGGCCCCTGTGCAATGTGGGCCCCAAACCCCACTGTATGGGCAGCACTTGGTATAATTTACTTGATTCATTCTGTACAGAAAAAAACAGCATCTTATCATTCATTAACCCCTTCATGACCCAGCCTATTTTGACCTTAAAGACCTTGCCGTTTTTTGAAATTCTGACCAGTGTCCATTTATGAGGTAATAACTCAGGAATGCTTCAATGGATCCTAGCGGTTCTGAGATTGTTTTTTCGTGACATATTGGGCTTCATGTTAGTGGTAAATTTAGGTCAATAAATTCTGTGTTTATTTGTGATAAAAACGGAAATTTGGCGAAAATTTTGAAAATTTCGCAATTTTCACATTTTGAATTTTTATTCTGTTAAACCAGAGAGTTATGTGACACAAAATAGTTAATAAATAACATTTCCCACACGTCTACTTTACATCAGCACAATTTTGGAAACAAAATTTTTTTTTGCTAGGAAGTTATAAGGGTTAAAATTTGACCAGCGATTTCTCATTTTTACAACGAAATTTACAAAACCATTTTTTTTAGGGACCACCTCACATTTGAAGTCAGTTTGAGGGGTCTATATGGCTGAAAATACCCAAAAGTGACACCATTCTAAAAACTGCACCCCTCAAGGTACTCAAAACCACATTCAAGAAGTTTATTAACCCTTCAGGTGCTTCACAGCAGCAGAAGCAACATGGAAGGAAAAAATGAACATTTAACTTTTTAGTCACAAAAATGATTTTTCAGCAACAATTTTTTTATTTTCCCAATGGTAAAAGGAGAAACTGAACCACGAAAGTTGTTGTACAATTTGTCCTGAGTACGCTGATAACTCATATGTGGGGGTAAACCACTGTTTGGGCGCACGGCAGGGCTTGGAAGGGAAGGAGCGCCATTTGACTTTTTGAATGAAAAATTGGCTGCACTCTTTAGCGGACACCATGTCACGTTTGGAGAGCCCCCGTGTGCCTAAAAATTGGAGCTCCCCCACAAGTGACCCCATTTTGGAAACTAGACGCCCCAAGGAACTTATCTACATGCATAGTGAGCCCTTTAAACCCCCAGGTGCTTCACAAATTGATCCGTAAAAATGAAAAAGTACTTTTTTTTCACAAAAAAATTATTTTAGCCTCAATTTTTTCATTTTCACATGGACAACAGGATAAAATGGATCCTAAAATTTGTTGGGCAATTTCTCCTGAGTACATTGATACCTCACATGTGGAGGTAAACCACTGTTTGGGCACATGGTAAGGCTCGGAAGGGAAGGAGCGCCATTTGACTTTTTGAATGAAAAATTATCTCCATCGTTAGCGGACACCATGTCGCATTTGGAGAGACCCTGTGTGCCTAAACATTGGAGCTCCCCCACAAGTGACCCCATTTTGGAAACTGGACCCCCCAAGGAACTTATCTAGATGCCTAGTGAGCACTTTAAACCCTCAGGTGCTTCACAAATTGATCCGTAAAAATGAAAAAGTACTTTTTTTTCACAAAAGATATATTTTCGCCTCAATTTTTTTATTTTCACATGGGCAATAGGATAAAATGGATCCTAAAATTTGTTGAGCAATTTCTCCCGAGTACGCCGATACCTCATATGTGGGGGTAAACCACTGTTTGGGCACACGGCAGGGCTCGGAAGGGAAGGCGCGCCTTTTGACTTTTTGAATGGAAAATTAGCTCCAATTGTTAGCGGACACCATGTCGCGTTTGGAGAGCCCCTGTGTGCCTATGCATTGGAGCTCCCCCACAAGTGACCCCATTTTGGAAACTAGACCCCCCAAGGAACTTATCTAGATGCATAATGAGCACTTTAAACCCCCAGGTGCTTCACAGAAGTTTATAATGCAGAGCCATGAAAATAAAAAATAATTTTTCTTTTCTCAAAAATGATTTTTTAGCCTGGAATTTCCTATTTTGCCAATGGTAATAGGAGAAATTGGACCACAAATGTTGTTGTCCAGTTTGTCCTGAGTACGCAGATACCCCATATGTGGGGGTAAACCACTGTTTGGGCGCACGGCAGGGCTCAGAAGGGAAGGCACGCCATTTGGCTTTTTAAATGGAAAATTATCTCCAATCATTAGCGGACACCATGTCGCGTTTGGAGAGCCCCTGTGTGCCTAAACATTGGAGATCCCCCACAAATGACCCCATTTTGGAAACTAGACCCCCAAAGGAACTAATCTAGATGTGTGGTGAGCACTTTGAACCCTCAAGTGCTTCACAGAAGTTTATAACGCAGAGCCATGAAAATTAAAAAAAAAAATTCTTTTCTCAAAAATGATTTTTTAGCCCGCTATTTTTTATTTTCCCAAGGGTAACAGGAGAAATTTGACCCCAAAAGTTGTTGTCCAGTTTCTCCTGAGTACGCTGATACCCCATATGTGGGGGTAAACCACTGTTTAGGCACATGCTGGGGCTCGGAAGTGAAGTAGTGACGTTTTGAAATGCAGACTTTGATGGAATGCTCTGCGGGCGTCACGTTGCGTTTGCAGAGCCCCTGATGTGGCTAAACAGTAGAAACCCCCCACAAGTGAGCCCATTTTGGAAACTAGACCCCGAAAGGAACTTATCTAGATGTGAGGTGAGCACTTTGAACCCCCAATTGCTTCACAGAAGTTCATAACACAGAGCAGTGAAAATAATAAATACGTTTTCTTTCCTCAAAAATAATTATTTAGCCCAGAATTTTTTATTTTCCCAAGGGTTACAGGAGAAATTGGACCACAAAAGTTGTTGTCCAGTTTGTCCTGAGTACGCTGATACCCCATGTGTGGGGGTAAACCACTGTTTGGGCACACGTCGGGGCTCAGAAGGGAAGTAGTGACTTTTGAAATGCAGACTTTGATGGAAAGGTCTGCGGACGTCACGTTGCGTTTGCAGAGCCCCTGGTGTGCCTAAACAGTAGAAACCCCCCACAAGTGACCCCATTTTGGAAACTAGACCCCCAAAGGAACTTATCTAGATATGTGGTGAGCACTTTCAACCCCCAAGTGCTTTACAGAAGTTTATAACACAGAGCCGTGAAAATAATAAATACGTTTTCTTTCCTCAAAAATAATTATTTAGCCCAGAATTTTTTATTTTCCCAAGGGTTACAGGAGAAATTGGACCACAAAAGTTGTTGTCCAGTTTGTCCTGAGTACGCTGATACCCCATGTGTGGGGGTAAACCACTGTTTGGGCACACGTCGGGGCTCAGAAGGGAAGTAGTGACTTTTGAAATGCAGACTTTGATGGAATGGTCTGCGGACGTCACGTTGCGTTTGCAGAGCCCCTGGTGTGCCTAAACAGTAGAAACCCCCCACAAGTGACCCCATTTTAGAAACTAGACCCCGCAAGGAACTTATCTAGATATGTGGTGAGCACTTTGAACTCCCAAGTGTTTCACCGACGTTTACAACGCAGAGCCGTGAAAATAAAAAATAATTTTTCTTTCCTCAAAAATGATGTTTTAGCAAGCATTTTTTTATTTTCACAAGGGTAACAGGAGAAATTGGACCCCAGTAATTGTTGCGCAGTTTGTCCTGAGTATGCTGGTACCCCATATGTGGGGGTAAACCACTGTTTGGGCACACGTCGGGGCTCGGAAGTGAGGGAGCACCATTTGACTTTATGAATACAAGATTGGCTGGAATCAATGGTGGCGCCATGTTGCGTTTGGAGACCCCTGATGTGCCTAAACAGTGGAAACCCCTCAATTCTACCTCCAACACTAACCCCAACACACCCCTAACCCTAATCCCAACTGTAGCCATAACCCTAATCACACCCCTAACCACAACCCTAATTCCAACCCTAACCCTAAGGCTATGTGCCCACGTTGCGGATTCGTGTGAGATTTTTCAGCATCATTTTTGAAAAATCCGCGGGTAAAGGGCACTGCGTTTTACCTGCGGATTTACCGTGGATTTCCAGTGTTTTTTGTGCGGATTTCACCTGTGGATTCCTATTGAGGAACAGGTATAAAACGCTGCGGAATCTGCACAAAGAATTGACATGCTGCAGAAAATAC